>NC_084933.1:7545000-8795000 GCF_958298935.1 Phragmites australis | reverse complement strand
CTAAAAGGCCCGAGCCTTGGGGGCAGCCAGAGTCATCATCCACACATGACAAGCATTTCCCTCGATAAGAACTTCCAAGTTCGGTATCCGGACATGACAAATACCTCGAAGCCATTCGCAAGGCCGAGGCACACTTCCGCGGCATATCAATACGAAGCATACTGCGGGCGAACAATAGTCAGGCAGGCACCCTAGCAAAGGCTGTAGCCGTGGGCAAAGACCCACCGATAGGCACCTTCCTCGAGACCCTACACCAGCTGACCGCCAGAGCTCTTGACAAAACGGCCGCCGCCATCCTCCCCATCAAAGTCACGGACTGGAGGGCACCCCTCCTATCCTTCCTAAGAGGAACAGAAGAATTGGAGGATCCGATTGTACTCCGCCGCATCCAGCATCATGCCAGGGGCTACCATCTCACAAATGGCGCCCTTTACAAAACAGGTATCTGCGCTCCCTCCTTCGTTGCATTACTAAACGAGAAAGGAGCGAACCTCCTCCGGGAGATACACGAAGGCCTTTGCGGTAATCATCTGGCGCCTCGTGCCATAGCTGGTAAGGCACTTCACCAGGGGCTCCATTGGCCTACGGTCATGTCCATTGCAGAAGATCTCGTCCACACCTGCCAAGGATGCTAATGGATGGGATGCCGAAGCCACCGACCCCCAACTCCCTTGCAACCAATCACCCCCATTTGGCCCCTGGCTCATTGGGGTATGGACCTCATCGGTCCATTTTCCCGTGCCAAAGGCAACCTTCAGTACGCAATGGTGGCATTGGAGTACTTTTCCAAATGGGTCGAGGATGAACCTCTCACTGCAATCATGTCAAAAAATGTCTAGAAATTCTTCTAGAAGAACATAATCTGTCACTTCAACGTCCCACGATAGCTCATGGTGGACAAAGGCACACAAGTCGACTCCGGGCTTTTCAGACAATTCTGCGACGACCTCGGCATCGAATTATGCTTCGCAGCAGTTTGACATCCTTAGTCCAATGGGTCTGTCGGAAGGGCCAAGGACAACATCCTCTTTGGTTTAAATCGCCGCCTCGTCGGCTTAGCTAGAGGCCTATGGGTCGAGGAACTTTCCAAGATTTTGTGGTCCCTCTGCACCACTATCACACAGACCACTGGGTTCACACGCTTCCGGCTCCTGTATGGAGACGAGGCCATGACCCCCACCGAGGTCAAGGGCTGCTCACTCAGGGTACAACTTCCACAAACCGACGGGGAAAGGGAGCTCTCCCTCGACCTCATCGAAGTCATGCAGCTCCATGCCATTCATAATCTCGATCACTACATCAAGAAAACTAAGGCCTGGTATGATCCAAGGGTGGCGCCGCGAAACTTCAAACCCGGTGAACTAGTACTTCGACGTGCCCTAGCTCTGGGAAAGTTGCACAACAAATGGGAAGGCCCATACCTAGTCCTCAAGTCTAACAGGCCCAGCTCCTACCACCTGGCCGATACAGAAGGGACACCCCTCGAACACAGTTAGAATGCGGAGACCCTCCGCAAGTACTATGTATAGGGGGCCCTAGGCTCAGTCCTCTCTGAAGATAAAAAAAACCACGAAGACTGATCCAGCATCTTGAAGGCATAAGCCTCCGTGCTGGACAGGCATTTCGTCCGCCATCTTTAAGGTCTTGCTAACCTACGTGGAGGATAGGCAAAGACTGCTCCAGCATCTTAAAGGCATAAGCCTCCGTGTTGGACAGACATTTCGTCCGCCATCTTTAAGGTCTCGCTAGCCTATGTGGCGGATAGGTAAAGGACGCTCCAGCATCTTGAAGGCATAAGCCTCCATGATGGATAGGCATTCCGTCCGCCATCTTTAAGGTTTAGCTAACCTACGTGGCGGATAGGCAAAGACCGCTCCAGCATCTTGAAGACCTAAGTCTTCGTGCTGGACAAGCATTCCATTCGTCATCCTTTGAGCCTAGCAAACCTAAAATAGTGGGTAGGCAAAGACTGCTCCGGCATCTTGAAGGTAGTGCCTTCATACCGGACAGGCATAACACCCTCCGTCATTTCAAAGGCCTGGCTGACCTAACATGGTGGAGGGGTAACCCCCGGCATTGGTACAACTAAAAGTCTCCATGCCAAAATCACCTGTCCTTTCTGATATCTTGAAAATCTAAAACTCCGAGCTCCCCACTCCCACCTACTGCAACGCAATGCCCCTCGAATCTCTCACCTCGTGGCCACTAAACAGCCACAGGATGAGAAGGGGCTGGGATAAGGGGCATAGGCGAAGATGCGATCAATCATTAAAAAAAGAGAGAGAAAGAAACAAAACAACAAGCTAACACAACACAAGTTGTACATATATAACATACAAAGAGATTTTTGCATATAGCTAGTCGCTGTACATAGAATCTATGCCCAACAAACTTGCTAGCCTGCTATGTCTCCCTGTAACACTACGGGAAGACGAGGGTGCCCGACCGCCATGCCTCCCGGGAACATCGCGGGACCTAGAGAGTCGTCCCCGGCAACTGTGCACAGGAGGCCGACGCGAGCCCCCTCCGCGAAAAGAGCCACCGCCCAAAATGGAGACTCGGCCTTGGGAAGTCGAAGGATCTGTCAAAAAAGGATACGAGTTGAAGGCCGAGAAGTCCAGCTCTTCCTCCTCCAGCCCCTCCAGTGAGGTCTCCGCAGCCTGTACCTCCTCCACCTTAACCTCGTCTAGGATAGGCTCAAGAATCTTCGAAGGCACTCTTCCGTTAGAACCCCGGGGAAGGACAAAGTATTGCAGGGAGCGTGAGCCGGCAACCTCTCGAGCTGTTCGAGTTGCACACCAGTCATCCCTTGCAACAAAATATACATCTGGAGCAGACACAAGGGGATCCTTCGGCTCGACCTTGACCAAGACATCGGCGGCCACCTGCAGATCAATACGCCCCTCGGAATCACGGGGCATAACGAAACGACTCCGCCGTTGAACGGACGGAATAGCCCTCGATGCTCCGGATGCACTTGATCCCTCCCTGGAGGCACTATCCAAGATACGAACGAGGCCTCCTCTGGCCTCAAACCGCCATACCTATACACGCAGATCGGACTCCAGTTAAACTCAAAGGCACAAACATTCCAGAAACAACACAGGCTAACCACAGAAAGACAAGCGTGGTTCCATCAAACACGGAAAAGATCATATACATGAAGTAGAAGGGGGTAATCAACATGCTAAAACTTGACCCCCCTCGGGGAAGAAAAGAAAACAAAAGACAATTCGCGGCAGAGCTACACCTCCGGGGCATCCACGCACGGCTTCGGCGGGGCCACAGCGCCAGGCGAAGAACATCCACAGGGCCCCGGTGCGCCCGTAGGATCCGGATGAAGGGCCGGACCTCCCAACGATGAACCCGGGTGAAGGCCCCCTGAGGCACCTGAAGTCCCCTGACCGGCCATGTAGCGTAACATCATGCTCCGGCCATGCTTTGCCCATACACCATGGTGGAAGCTCTCCAAGGCTGCGCGCATCTCCGCCGGAGGTGCCTCTGGCCGAAGGCCTTCGACCACGGAGTCCAGCACCTACTGCTCCCATGCTTCGAGGGGACCAACCCTTGCTTGGTGCAGCAGGGACAGCTAAAGTGTAGCAACCACATCGGCGCTGGACCTTGCATAGACCTCCGTGGCTCTAACCATGACCTTCCCAGTAGACCGAAGCAAGAAGAGCGGCATAACCGATGCCTCCAAGTCAGAGGGCAGTGGCGGACACCGAGCCCCAAGGCCGCTCAAAGCATCAGAGGCAATCTGGGCCACCTCCGATGCAAGTACTGTTAACTGCTAGCACTCCGAACGCAGTGCCCCCTTCGATGCTCAAGCCTCCTAGAGCTCTCATTGCATATGACCCACTGCTGCCCAAAGGGTGTCAACATTGCCTTCGGTGGACACACGGGCTACGTTGGCCACATCGGCAAACTCCCTAGCCTCCCAGAGATCTTCGACAGCCTTCCGTGCCTCAGCTTTCGCACACTTGTGAAGCGCCATCTCCTCCTGAAGACGACCCTCTGCAGACTCCGCCCGCTTTCGGGCCTCATCCAAGGCTTGGCAAAGGACCTCAACCTCGTCACGGGCTGCAGCAAAGGCCTAGCGCCCCCCACCTCCCAGTGCCCTCGTCAAAATTACATGCTACAAGGCACCGCAGGAGAAGGAAAAGGACAGAATGAGCAACTCAGAACCCAACACCGGACCCGACAAATCGTAACCAATACTACTGACCTGAAGGGACGCCGCTACCAATTGCTCCTCCAATTCATCCAAAGGACACTGGGCCAACGATCGCTCGACCTCTCCACTCCGAAGAAGAGAGGCGGCCAGCGAAGGCCCTTGACGCCTCTGGCGCAGCACGAAATCATTCGGGGTCAAGACCCCGAGGCCAGGGGCCCCCTCAACCACTTTAAAGGGAGCCTCTTTGGAGGGCATGGTGTCTCCAGCACCAGCCACCAAGGACAGGTCACTAGCTGGCTCGGGGCTCGGCAGAAACAAAGCCACGTCCTGGGGGACGGCCTTCAGAGACCTCTCCGGATGAGTCCCTGATCCATGTTGGGCCTTCGGGGCCTCGGGGGGTGGAGTCAAGGATGCATCCACCTCAAGGGTCGCTACAAAAAAAATCAAGGAAACACAAATCAAGATCCTGGTGCATGATTGAAACAGGATATAGCTAACGAAGCAAACCCCACCTAGTTCCTCCAAACCTCTTACAGGAGGGCCCGCAACATCCTCAACGTCCAAACCGACGATACTAAAATCGTAGTCCACGGAGGCTGCGCCTCTCCGTCGGCTATGGCCATGACCCGCAACATCCGGAGAGACTCAGCCCTTCCCGAGGTCATCACCGCCAAACTAGCCCTCTCCTCCGAACTGGTCGCTCACGCTCCCAACCCACCTCAGATGCTTCTTGTGAACCAAGGGCACCTCTGATGACTTGGCCGTTGAACTGGTATGCGAGCCTCCGGAGACAGAAGGCCGCCGGGCCTTGATTGTCCTAGCATGGATTAGGGGGGCTGCACACGCTCATTTTCCACCGACCTTAGGCTCTGGAGGATCTCGCCTTGCTAGACCCCCCACTCTGAGATAAAAGCAGACACGATTGTACCACTCCTAGCTCCGTGCTAGGGCCACCCGCTGCTCCCGCTCCACGTAAGTAGGGGGCCCAAGATCACCTCCCCGATCTCCGCCCCGCGCACCAGCAGGAGGCAGCTCTCTGGAAGAAAAAGATAGATCACATCGGCAGATCAAAAACCAAACTATAAGGAGAACTCACCAGCACTAACGGGTGGGCCGGAGTACACCTTCGGCTACTCTTCCGCACATTGCTCAAAGACGCAGTTCCAGCCCATCTAAAGGGGTCGAATGCACAACATGGTGAACTCCTCCACGAGGTCACGCATGCTTATCTTTTCGGCCACCCTCTGGAGAAGCACCAGCAGTGAGGCAAACTAGTCATTCGTAATCTCTGTCTCCAGCTCCGGAACATACGCAATATATCGCGGTTTGTGGAGCAAAGGGGCGATGTAAGGCCGATGTTGTAGTAGAACCACCGCTGCAACCAGCTGGTATAGCACTGACCATTAATGGCCTTCGCCGGGATGGCATCGCGATACTGTGGCCGTATCTAGAAGTTGACACTCCCGAAGCTAAGGGGCCTCTTCCTCGAAGAAGGCCTCAAACACCACGACCTCATGGGCTAAAGGCTTCAGAACCTCCTCGTCCAGCGGAGGCCGAGCGATGGCTCTAGAGGGAATCTTCCCCTCCCTAACCATCCGGCTCCTTATCACCGACGACAGACGTCCCCAGCGCGGTGGTTTGCTGGGGGTGACTTTTGTTGGCACACCGGAGCTCCACCCCAGGCGATGGCCCCATCAACGACAGGAAAACCAATGCCACCTGAGGGTCCCCCACCGTGGCTACTCTAGCGATCTCACTCGCCTCCTGAGTGCCGGTCCCACCCGGGGTACTCAGGTCAGCCATACGAATCATAGGAGGATGGCAAAGGGCGCTAGATTACAAGAGAGAGGAAGAGCAGGGATCAAAGGATGACTCACACAAAGCAAAAGATGCTAAAGACAAAAGGCAGATGAGAACAAGGAATTGGCGAAAGGGTCAATCTGAGCAGTCCCTCTCCTTCTACAAATAGGGAGCAACTTGCCGTCCCTAGACGACGGGCGCATACCCAGTCCTTTCACCTGCCAGGCCAAAATCATGGGGGAGCGGAACCGACCCCCATGACCCCCCAATGAAAAGATGCCACATGTCCCATGCCTGCTTGACAGGGGAAGATCGTGCCTTTCCCCAGGGCGCATTCAATGCCCCCTATCGCCGATGTCATCCACCGTATCATTCCAGTCACCCGGGTCAAACCTTCCAAGATAAGCCAAGCAATACTTGGACCACGAGCCATCAACCACAAGCTAGGGACTGCCGGAGGCCCTGCTCTGAAGGAACCACGGGCCCGACTGCTCCGCTGGCCGCCCTCGCGAGGGGCTACTGTTGGGGGTCGTTGTTAAAGACCCCCGACGGCCCCTTGGCTTAACCAGCCCGACCTCCCGAAGCCTCGGCCTCCCGAAGCCCTAGCCTTCCGGAGTCTTGCCTCCTGAAGGCTCAGCCTCCCAAAGGCTCAGTCTCCCGAAGCCTTGGTCTTCCGAAGCCTCAGCCTCCCAAAGTAGTTATCCAGGATAAGGCTCAGTAAATCGGTCAGATCCCAGATTTTGTATATTATGATAACTTGTACGCCAAGCTATGCACGGACCTATAAATAGGAGCCATGGTCGCCTAGGCTAAAAAACACGAGCTAGACAGCAAAAAGACACAGAGGTGAAAACACACTAAGTCACGTTGTGATACTCCTCCCAGATCGATCCATTTTTTTACCATCAATACATTCTTCGTATTCCTTCCTCTGAAACTTTGTCTCCAAGCTTGAGTCTCCTCCTTAGAAGAAAATCTTGGCATACTTGCTGGGGCAAGAAGAACTCTTGCTCCAACATCGTACTTCCTCACCAATGCCATAGCATCCATGCACCGACACCTCCTATCTTGAGGTCCTCCGATAAACGATGTAGCCAGCATGGTCTGTTTGCTTACTGCGTCTGCTCTACTCTCTCCTACATTAAAGCTGTCCACCAAGCCTTGATGCATGTCCGCCCTTATCTCCTTCTGATGATATGTGTAGTCTAGCTACGAACTCTCGATCTTGATGTAAGTATTGACCATGAACTGCTAGAAAAGACGTTTGCCGAACAATATCGGGTTGAATATCCCTGACTTCATTTGGAATTTGTAGTAGTAGTAGTCCCTCACAGAGATGCACAACCTGCTATTTGAATCTGTGTGGAGCGTGGGACGACATATGTTAGTGCGAGATATAAATGAATGCAAAGGGAAGACCCATGCTAAAAACGTTAATTGTACGAGAATATCAACCTGGATTCTCGTTATTGTTACCATGAGCCGCACGAGCCACCCTAACCACATCCATGGATATGCCAACCTTTGGGATATTGAGATGCCAGATAATTTCACCTCTCAGGAAGAAGAGAGGGTATGACAGGGGTCATAGCACACATGATACAGTCAGATGCCATATGTCTTGTTGTTGTTCCCATGTAGGATAATGCTATAGTCAAAGTTCTTCCATTGCTCACTGCCCTCAACCAACACGGCTGCCACCTCTGAAGTGAGCAGTATGTTATACGTCCTCTAGTAAAGCCTATTACCAAGATTTAGTGTCACACAATAATCCTCAAGGTCTTCAACCTATCCCGTACTCTTGAACTGCTGAGAGTATGGGTTGTCACAAAGTATGCTAACAGCCTCACAATGACTTCTTGGTCTTGCCAGTATTGCTTCTCGTGGCATCGTTGATACTGGTGGTCTAGACTTGGGTCGTCATCAAAGAAGTACATTTCTAGATGCCAGGGGTCCAAGCCATTAGTTCCAAATGAATGTATGCTGTGGTAGATTTTACCGTGGGCTCAAAACGTGTAGATACCACTACTTGCCATGTTGGTGGTCCCGCTGTCAAGGCAACAGTAAAGAGAAGTGAATGAGAAATGGTCATTGAAGAACCTAATGTTGTTCCGAAAATGATTAGCATCTAAATCCGCGCTTGACCATAGCCTCATAAGTTTAGGTGGCGTATCTGGAGTGGACAGACTGGTCTTTCTGTTGCGACAGCAAAACCCATTAGGCTCATACTCGAACTTCTTCGCGTCACAGAATTCACAATTCAGTTGAGGCTTAAGCATGTGCATGCTTTGGGGTATGTTGTTGGACAAGTGGTTGTAAGGATAGGGGACGCTTGAGGTTGCGACAGTGGAATCATCAGCTTCTTCAAATTCGACATCCTCATCATTATCCCCATCTGAAGAGATTTAGCATCAAAGGGTTAGAGGAGACTCAATATTATTATGATACAAACAAGGGATGCAACTAGTGCAAAATGTATCTTGACCAACGAACATGTAGTCCTCCTCGTTCGTGTCCTCTTCGAATATGACCTCATCATCGCCCGTGGAACACTACAGTTAACAATGGTTCCTTTTGTGTTATATTTGTAAAGTAAAAAATACAGCCAAGAACCTTACCATCATTAGTAACAAATGGTTGTGCTTGAGGTGATGCGCAGTTGGCCGGTTCAGAGGTTGAAGATGGATTTTCTATCAAAGGAAAATGGGTGCGCATGTGTGAGGGCACATTTCTAATTGGAATATATGTGAAAAATGTACAATGTTGATGGAATTACCATTCCTTGTAAAGTCTAGCTGAGTTGGAGGGTCAACACAATTGGTGGCTTGTAGGATTTTCTTCGCATAAGATAGAAGCTCTCATGCCTTGTATAGCTGCGAAGGTTGCATTACCATGGGCAAGCAATGCTTGCCTTTCTCCTGGCGTTACATGTTGTCTATGTGATCTTCGACTGTCATTGACATCCCAGATCTCCACCTCTATAGGGGAACCTTCGACACCAGGGGTGGGATAGTCACTAGAGATTACGCAACCATCAGGGAAGCTAAAGGGACACATCTAATAGGTTATACAAAGGGCTCTCCATTGCGATATAGAATCTTTACTTGGAGTGTTGCGTAGGAAGGTGTGTCATGTATTTTTGCAGTCTTTCTCTACCTGTTTCTGCTTGGGTGCCTAATTTGCACAATGCCCCCGCTGGCATTCACATATTTCTTGCTTCTGCTCGGGTGTCAAATTTGCCGAACGCTCCCGCCGACAATCACATTTTGCTTGCCTTTGCTCGGGTGTCATATTTGCATAATATGCCCTATCCATTGCACACCATGCTTCAATCTGCTCATTTGTTAGTTCTTGTCTATGAGCCCGCTTATTTCTTGGCAATTTAACTGGAAAATTGTTTTCCTGAGTAATGTTCATAATATTATCTTGGTCTTGATTCGAAATAGAAACATGTTCCCTCTCAAACCTATCTTTTCTATGAAGCCAATCAGCATTTTCTTTAGGGGGATTATTTCCTTGTTGCACTCAGGGCATCCCTCTAAAAGTGAAGAATTTGTCATACAATAAGCAGAGGAGCAAGACTGATCTAGAATGCTTGTGGTGCCTACAAACATTGTGACCAACCAAAATTTTGAAACACCGAATTAGAACCAATAAAGTTTAATATTACATGTAACATGGTGATTGTGCGGAAGCGACACCTTTTGATGTCACTGTGTTCTGTAGTTTCTTTAACACAGGTTGTCTTGATCCCATTTGGCATATTGGAGACTCTTCTGCTTGATGGTGCTCGTTTTGAGCTGCTGATGCTTTCTTTTATTGATGAGCTTCATGATATTTTTTTAGTAATTCATCTTTATTATGAGCATACTTCTCCTTTTCCCTTTGCCTCTTACATTATTTGGGATCTATGATTGGTGGCTGCACGCCAAATTGTATGGATCCACCAGGTATGGTAATGTCAAGGCAATCTAAAGAAAATACAATATTTATTTACTTGTTCAGTATCAAAAGGGACCTTTAGACATTGTTGATATAAACATTACTGCCGGTGGTTTTGGTTAGGTTGTTGAATGGAGTGCGACCCCCCAGTTCCTTTTGAAGACCACATCTAAAAGGAAGATGCCAAATAAGAAGTGTTTTCCTTTCAGTGGACCTATATAAACAAAATAACTTACAAAATGGAGGAGGCATTTCTATAAACGAGCTATTAAAAAACTGGAGTTAATAATCCACCAGGGCCACCACTCCACATATGAAAAAGACCAAAAAGCTCCAAACTGAATTTAGGGTTACATCAAAAAGTAGGTCACCTCTTGAGCTCAGTGTTTAATCAAAGTGATAAAGGTAGCAAAGTTTAGCTGAAACTATGTGCTGAAATAATAATCAAAAGGCAATGGTAAAAGAAAGTAGCAGAAAGAAAATTTGGCCCACCTCCAGAGCTTAGTGGATGTTGTGATCTCCCACTCTCCTTGCCAACTTCTTTCTTCCTCACTTTAGAAATCTGCAAAAGAAAAGGAGTGAGCTAAAATTCAAATGTTGCTTTTTGCTACGCTGCAAACAAGAACATAAATGATCAGGATTTTTCTTTAGCTATGAAATGTATGACATTTCTGGGCATCAAAATATTTGTTTCTTGCTAGAATGCAGTATGTTAGTTAAGCTTGTATTTAGTAAAAATAAAGGTTCAAAATCAGAAACATAGGACATAGTATGATCGAAATTCTAATGTCCTTGAGAAAACATAAGGTATATTAATTATTAGAAATCTTCAGAGACAGGCCCGATCAAAGAGAGTACTTTTCATGGATGCAGCTTGCTTTGTAAGTTAGAATAATCCATTTGTATGAATGAACTATGGAAAAGGTGCAAAGCGAAGGTGATATAGATACAAACACACTTCACAAGTCACAATACAAATACATCTGGTGGGAATTATGGATATAGAAAGCTGAACAAGTGGTATGCTTATATAGTTGAGGAGGCTGCTACTGTTTGTGTTGGAGCAAGAGTTTGTCTTGAACCAGCAAGTACGGCAAGAGTTTCTTCTAAGGAGGAGACATAAGTTTGGAGACAAAGTTTAAGAGGAAGGAACACCACAAATGTATTAATGGTAGAAAAAATGGCTCGATCTGGGGGGAGTATCACAGCGTGACTTAGTGTATTTTCACCTCTGTGTCTTTCTGCCGTCCAACCCTCTTTCTTGCCCAGGTGACCAGGGCTCCTATTTATATGGCCATGTATAGCTTGGCGTACAAGTTATCACAATGTACAAATATCTAGGATCTGACCGAATCACTGGGACTTATCTCGGATAACTACTTTCTACCCTTCTTGGGAGATAAATATTCACCGTAGTAATTATCGTGGTGCCTGCCCCTTGAAGGGGGCGAGCCAATCGCCAATTGCGGCCCGACGTCGCACCGCTAGGGGTCAGGATAGGTACCATCGTGCTGGGGTATCAGAGCAGCGTCCACTAGCCTAGGCATTTAATGACAGCCACTTCCTCATAGGCAAAGTACGACAGGTTCTTCTCTTTTGGCAGATTTTTCTTGAGGCTTGATGACTCACCTAGCAACCTCCGGGAAGCCGGCCCGGGCAGTGGGAGGCCGAAGCCTCGGGGACCGGACCTTCGGGAGGCTGAGCTTTGGAAGGCCGGGGCTTCGGAAGGGGGAGGCTTTGGGAGGCTGAAGCCTCGGGGGCCGAACCTTTGGGAGGCTGGGCTCCGGAAGGCCGGGGCTTCGGAAGGCGGAGACAGGCTCAGCCTTTGGGAGGCTGAGCTAATTAAGCTAAGGGGCCGTCGGGGGTCCTTAATAACGACCCCCAATAGTAGCCCCTTACGGGGGTGACCAGCGGAGCAGTCGAGTCCGTGGTTCCTCTGGAGTAGGGCCCCCGGCGGTCCCTGGCTTGTGGTTGATAGCTCGTGGTTCGAGGATCGCTTGGCTTGCAAGGGACGATTTGACTCGGGTGATGGAACAGCATGTTGGATGACGTTGGCGACAGGGGGCATTGAATGCGCCCTGGGGAGAGGTGTAGTCCTGTCCTATCTAGCGGAGTGTGGGATGCGTGTCGTCTTGTTGTTGGAGGGGCAAGGGAGTCAGTTTCGCTCCCCCATGATTTCGGCCTGGTAGGCGAAAGAATAGCGCGTGTGCTCGCCGCCTGGAGGGGGCAAGTTGCTCCCTATTTGTAGCAGGAGGGGGATTGCCCAGAGCAACCCTTTTGCCGACTCCTCATTCACATCTACCTTTTTCTTCAGTGCCTTTTGCCTTGCGTGATTTGTTCCTTGATCTCTACTCCCCTCTCTCTCATAATTCAGCGCCTTTCGCCACCCTCTTGCGTTTCATATGGTTGACCTGAGTACCCCGAGTGAAGCCGAAACTTAGGTGGCGGGGGAGATGGCCAGAGTAGCCGTGGTGGGGGATCCTCAGGTGTCATCGGCTTCCCCGTTGCTAATGGGGCTGCCGCCGGGAGTGAAGCCCTGGCGTGCTAGCAAAAACCATTCCTGGTAAACCACCACGCTGGGATTGTTTTTCATCGGTGATGAGGAGCTCGACCGGATGGTTAGGGAGGGGAAGATCCCCTCCTGAGCCGTCGCTCAGCCTTTGCTGCGCGAGGAGGTACCGAAGCCTATGGCCCATGAGGTCGTGGTGTTTGAAGCCTTCTTTGAGGCGGGCTTGGGTTTTCCTTCAGTGCTGTTGCTTGAAGAGGTGCTCCGCCACTTCTACCTGGAGCTCCCGCAGCTCCATGCCAACGCTATTGCCCACCTGGCCACCTTTGAGTGGGCCATGCGGGTGGAGGGGTGTGAAGGGAGGGTGGATTTCTTCGTGGCGCTCCACTTTGCTAGTTGCCAGCCAAAGTTGATCAAGGTTGAGGGGACGAAGAGGCCCCTTAGTTTCGGGAGTATCAACTTCCAGATACGACCGCAGTATCGTGATGCCTTCTCGGCGAAGGCCATCAACGATCGGTGGTATACCGGTTGGTTGCAGCGGTGGTTTTACTACAGCGTCGGCCCTGCATTGCCCCTTCGCTCCACGAACCAGGATTTCACGTATGTTCCAGAGCCAAAGACGGAGATTACGGACGACAAGTTCGCCTCATGGCTACCCCTAGTTGGCAAGAAGTGCCTGAGGCGGGTTGGGAGTATGAGCGATCAGTCCGGAGGTGAGGGCCAGGGTGGTGGTGATGACAGGGGGAAGGACTGGGCCTCCCCGGTTATTGCGGGTCACGGCCAGAGCCAACGGAGAGGTGTGGCCTCCATGGACTTCAACTTTGGTCTTGTTAACTCGGATGCTGAGGATGCTACGGGTCCTATTGTAAGAGGTTCGGGGGAACCAGGTGTGGTTTGCTTTGTTAGTCATACCCTTTTGGTCGTGCGCTGTGATCTTAATTTGTATTTCTTTTTTGTAGCAACCTTTGAGGTGGATGCGACCTTGACTCCACCCCTCGGGGCCTTGGAAGCCTAGCGAAGATCACGGACTCCTCCAGAGGGGTCTTCGAGGGCCGTCTTCGGGGACATGGCTTCGTTCCTGTGAGGCCCAGAGTCAGCTGGTGGCCCACCTGCGGTGGCTGGTGCTCGAGGCTCCATGCCCTCCGCTGGGAGTCCCTTCAGAGCGGTTGAGGGGGGCCCTGGCCTCGGGATCCTGACCCCGGATGACTTTGCGCTGCACCTGGAGGCGTCAAGGCTTTTGCTATGACCTCCTCTCTGCTTCGGAGTGGGGAGGTTGAGCGATTGTTGGCCCAACATCCCCTGGAGGAGCTGGAGGTGCGATTGGCGGCGGCAGCCCTTCAGGTCGGTAGTATTAGTTATGATCGTCAGGTCTGGTGTTGGGTCCTGGGTGGCTTATCTTGTCTTTTTTCATTGTTGGGACCGAAATCCTAGACAAGGTGGACCTTCGCTTACAGGAATGCCGAAATGTTGGGACTGAAATCCCAGACAAGGTGGACCTTCACTTACAGGAATACTGAAGGGTCCTCGGGGTGACATGTGTTTGAGGTGGAACTATTTTGATTCATCTTCCAGGTACTGTATGGCCCTATTTATAGCCCGTACTCTACCACTCCAGGCATGGTTTACATCTCCTACCCCCTTACCTGCTACATTCTCGGAATATTCGGGGGCATTATGGTACAATTAAGGATATTTACATAATTACAACTCTGCCTCGATGACCCGCTGAAGTCTTCTCCATTTCATCGTCCACAGGGTGGCCTTTGGCTTCAGAGCGAATACCGGTTGCTACCTTTGCCCGCCGCGGTCAATCAGGACCGTTGGCATGGACCTTCGGCCTTCGGTCGAAGGCTCGCCACTGTCTTCGCTGGCATGGGAAGCCGAGACTGCGGGCACACCTACACCCTTCGACCGATGGTGCTTCGCCATCTTTGCAACCTTCAGATGCAACTCCTGAAACAAACACGTAGTGATAAGCATGTGGTCTTTCCAGTAGACTTCGAGCTATCCTCCGACGAGGGGGGGGGGGATCATCCCCAACAGTAGCCCCCTACTGGCAAGGTTTATCTTTGATGGGCTAAACCTGTAGTCTTTAAGATGCATCTCAACACCGTCCCCTTTGGCCTGTCGAAGTCTACTGTGGCGGATGCACTTCGTTCAAATCGCCTTATAATGTATATATATATATATATATATATATATATATATATATATATATATATATATATATATATATATATATATATATATATATATATATATTAACATGACCATGTGGGCCCTGGGTAACCGCATCGTTGACGTGCATTTAATGCCCTCGATGTATACCAGAGCATCATTTTCCTCGTTGGTACAAGTTCCAATGCGCGCCATTTTAACCGTCAGCCCCTTTGCTATAAATACCGCCCCACGGTCACTTATTTTTACCGCGCCTTTGCTGAAGCTTTCGCTCTCGTACGAAGCCTCTGACAGTCCTTTAAGTCCTTCTCGGACGAAGCCCCCTGTAGCTCTCAGCATTCTTCCCTATTCAAGGCTTCCCCGTTAATCCCAATGGCATCGAAGGCCAGGTCTTCTCGTCCGAAGACGTACTGGATTAGGCAATCTAAGGTGGATGACGAAGTGTTGGCCAGCCTCGTGAAGGAGGGATTGGTTAACGATGTTTCGAAAGTTCAGCTCCCCGGCAATCAGGAGACACCGAAGCCTGCTGACGACGAAGCAGGTGTATTCGTTCATTATTTTCGAGCAGGTCTTCGCTTGCCATGCGATGACATGGTTGTTAAAGTGCTGAAGTTGTTCAAAGTTTATCTTCACCAGCTCACGCCCAATGCCATAGTGAGGATGGGGCTTTTCGCATGGGCCGCTCGGTCAGAGGGAGCGAAGGCATCCACGAGGGCCTTCACTACTACTCATCGTCTTCATCACTAGCCAAAACCGGTCTTCACCCGGGGCGTCTAGAGCGAGACGCATTATGATTGTTTGAACTTTGCATATCGCGTAGGGTTATCCACACCCGTCGTCGTATACAAGAACAAATGGCCGAGCGATTGGACGCAGTGGTGGTTCTACCACAAGGTGGAGACTGAAGAGTTTCTTGTCTCGAAATGTGAGAAAGTTAAGGGAAACCACGTGCCAGACGTGTGCTTGAAAACATCCCAACAAACAGCTCTCGAAGCCTTCGCCAGGTGTGCGAAGTATTTATCCACCCCTGACCTGGTGGAGGAATTTATAGCTGCTAGGGTATGGCCCCTTAGTCAAGATTGGAGTATCCCAGAGTTCGGGGAGAAGGGGCCCGAGGGGCTTTGCCGACCTCGTCCTTCCGTGCACGGCTTCGCGGGTATACTATTTTCTGCCTTTAAAACATCTATATATATATATATTTTTTATCTTCAGCGGCAATTACTTACGCGTATTGATCATTTCCAGATTTGTCAGTGTCCGAAGTTGAGGCCAAAGCTATAATGCTTGTTGGAAAATTAACACCGAGTGAAGCCCAGCTATGTGCCGGACAAGACCTCGTTCGGAGACTCAATCTTGTCTTGGAATACCGGGGCCTTGCATACCGGGAAAGGCCGAAGGCTTGCGCGCTGCTGCAGGGTACCGGAGATGGCTCCCCGGCAGAAGATGCCGGTGGAGAGGTTCCCGTGGGCCCCCTGAAGAAAAGGAAACAGTCCGAGCGATCGCTGCAGGGTGGCCGGAAAAAGAATGTGCTTGCCCTTCGCAAAAGGCCACGCGAAGTTGCCTCCGATGTTGTTCGTGAGGAAACATCTCCAGAGGCTTCGGCCGTGCCACGCGATGTGCCAAGGCGAGAAACTCCAGAAGGCACCCAGTGGGCCCGGCCTCCGAAGTTGGGGTTTTGCTCTCGTGTGGACCTTCCCACGCTAATTTTGAGCGATGACGAGGAGTTAGCAGAAACAGGAGCCATCCTTGAGGCTACCACCCGGGAAACCAAGGTCGAAGGAACCAAAAATATTTAAGTGGTAGCCTATTCTTCATCGTCGTCGCCTTCGAGTTCCTCCTCTGGGACTGAGGCATCAACTCCAAGCGCGCCCCACCGTGGCGGAAAAGGGTTGATGGGCCACGACGTGCTACTTGACGTGAAGGCCATAGCGTCCGAGGTGTTTAAGGCTTCCTCCTTCGAACCAAGCACTGGGGAGGTCAATGACGCGAAGAAAATTTTTAATACCTTCGTCCTCCCCGAGCTTGAAATTTCGCTCGCCTGGAAGCCTGTCAGCGAACTTTTCGATGCTTCTGATGTGGCAATTGCGAAGGTATACCAATATGTTCCATTATTATCATTATTTTTTTTATCCGTATGGTAATTGCTCATATCCATGCAATATCCTAGGCTTTGCTTATATCGCGGGCTCAGCGCAAGCAGGCAGATAATTCTAAAGCCCGCGCCCAGAGTGCAGATGCGCAAATTGATATGCTACAGAAGCGTGCTGAGAAAGCCGAAGGCCAGAAGCGTGAGTTTTCGTGCCGAGCAAGGGAAGCTGAGACGCGCTTGGAGCAACTTGAGAAGGAACTCAGCTCCCTTTGCTCAGAGAAACAAGTGGCCGAAGAGGAAGTGAAATGCTTGCGCCAAAACCTGCAATCCTCTAAAGCGCAAGTATGTGACCTGCAAGCGCTTTCCACCTCAGAGAGCTAAGACACAGTAGCTGCAAGGAGAGCTGAGCAAGGCGAAGGCTCTCTCCGAAGATGCTTTGAATGCGCTTGGGGAACATGAGCCGAAGGCTACCGCTGCGTGCGAAGCTATTAGCAATACCTTCGAAGGTATTGGTGCCTCAGTGACACCCCCAACACTCGACCTTGTTGGGCTGGGTGGACTTATAAGTTGGATCAGTGAAACCAGCGGGAGCCTTCTCCCGGTGACTCAACTGTATGGCAACTTTTGTGTGGTTGTTGCCGCCCGGAGTCTTCTCCAGTCAAAAGCCTACCTTCCGGTACCTGACAAACATGTCAACTTCGGCCATCACGAGGGCATCGAAGATGACTACCTGATCGTTTACCACCAACTATTGGTGCAGACACGATCGCGAGCTCGCCCTCCGAGAGGCGGAGATGAACCGGTAGCGAGTATGTTGCTTCATATTATTGGTTTTGTTGTCTTTTTGGTCGTACACTTTTTTATGAAATATTTATCTTGCAGGCGAAGGCGAGGGATGATCCCTCTTCTAAAGCTACAACCGCGGCAGTCGAAGAAACCGGGAAGGTGGGATGATTCAGCGTGAAGCGTTATTTTGTTTTTAGTTTTCCTTATATGATGGGGCGATGTATTATACATTGACGACGTAATATATATTATATTTGTTACGAAATGTTCTTGACTTGTTGCGCTCCCTGCGCAGGTCCTCCCTTCGGACACTGCGTAGGTAGCCAAAGAGGCTGTCCCCGTTACCATGATGAGGGACAATTTTTTTTTGTCTTGGTCTTGCTGGGAATCGTTTCGCCGTTGTCATTCCGATGCTGAGCTTGAGCGGTACTGGCATGCAAAATATAAGGCGTACGATGCCATGAATACTAGGACCAAAGCATTTTAGAAATCTTTTAACCCTTCAACGTTAGTTAACCGCCGAGCTGAGCGCAACCTGCACCGTACCGCACGTGGAGACGTCGAGGGTCCGGCTATGCTCCTTGAGCCGAAGATTGAGCCCAAAGACGACGACGAGCTCCCACTTCGCCAGCTGCAGCTTTGCTATCACCGTGGTCCCTCTTTGCAACTAGTTGAACACACCGGAGGCGAAGATGATCTTCGAGCGCCTCAGTCGACTTCGACTCATGTTGGGTCCCCTTTGGCCCCAACCATGCATTTTCATGCAAGTGAAGGCATAGCCTTTTAGTTTGCTTTTAGTCGATGGTATAAGGATATTATTGATCTTGATGTTGATTGCTTTGCGGAATAAATTTTGCATTTACAATATTACTACTTTGCTTTTTTTTGGGCACTTACTTTGGCGGCATCGCGCTTGAAGTGACCTATTGGCGTCTCACAATGTTTTCAAAGGTTAGGAACACCTTGTCGCTTATTCGAGCAAAGTCTTCTTCGGCGAACGATATTCTCGATTATTCATGTGGGGCGTCGCTTCGGTAAGGATGAATTATAATATTGGATAACGCCGTTCCCTCGATTTTTTGCCGCAGCTACCTGCGGCTTCCAGAGAACTGCTTTTTCGAAAATGCCGTCCCCCCCTGATTTTTGGTCGTAGGTATCTTCGGCTGATAGAAATTTATTTTGTTCGAGAGCGGACGCTGTTAGGGTAGTTTTTTCATTGGGTTTGTTTTTCTTTCGGTGCAGGGGTAGGCACTCTTAGCCCCCGACTTTAGCTTGAAGTGTGTCGCCTTTTCTTAGGTCGAGCGACACTTCGACTTCTCTTCCAAAGGTTTGTTTTTCCTTCGGTGCGGGGGCATGCACTCTTAGCCCGTGACTTTAGCTCGAAGTGCGTCGCCTTTTTTTAGGTCGAGCGACACATCGGCTTCTCTTTTGAAGGTTTGTTTTTCTTTCGGTGCGAGGGCAGGCACTCTTAGCCCCTGACTTTAGCTCGAAGTGCGTCGCCTTTTCTTTGGTCGAGCGACACTTCTCTTCCGAAGGTTTGTTTTTCCTTTGGTGCGGGGGCAGGCACTCTTAGCCCCCAACTTTAGCTCAAAGTGCATCACCTTTTCTTAGGTCGAGTGACACTTTGGCTTCTCTTCTGAAGGTTTGTTTTTCCTTTGGTGCGGAGGCAGGCACTCATAGCCCCTGACTTTAGCTCGAAGTGCGTCGCCTTTTCTTAGGTGAAAGGATCGAATAGCCCAAGAGGGGGGGGGGGGTGAATTGGGATATTAAATTTTTTTCTTTTTAATTAACTACCGCTTGACCAAATAAAACTTATAAGAAACGCAAGTAAGGAATTTTAACTAGCACAAGATAGCTAACCAAGCAAGAATTAACTAAGAAAGACAATTCCTAAGAAGAACTTGCAATAATAACAAAGCTCAAAATAAGATGCAAGAAAGTAAAGAGTTGGAGAAGACAACACCGATTGTTTTTTTCGAGGTTTTGAGAAGTTGGCACTTCCCCCTAGTCCTCGTTGGAGCATCCACCAAGGATGTCGCTCCCCCTTGAGTCACCAAGGCTCAAGTGCTCCCTCTTGATTACCCCTTCTCCATCTCCGGATTGGCGGGTATCAAACCAGGTACATCCTGTTTTTCCGGGGCTCCCACAATTCCTCCAAGAGCTCACCGAGAAATCCTCCGATCACCAAGACCGTCTAGGTGTTGCCAACCACCAAGAGTAACAAGCCTCAAGCTTCACTTGACAAAGACCAAGCTTAGACAACAGCTAGATGCACACTTGTTACTCTTCAAGCACTCAAAGAAGTCCTTAATCCTCAACTAAGAACTTAGAATGGACACAAGTGCTCTCTCTCTTGCTTCTAAATGACACACCAAATGTATGAGCTGCTACAGAGAGCACCTCTTGAAACCAACTGAGTGGGTATTTATAGCCCAGAGATCAAAATTAGCCGTTGGCTAACCACTCTCATTTTTCTATAATCATCGGATAATCCGCTGTCTATATCCTTAAGATCACTGGATAATCCGGTGGGTTCAAACCCAGAGCCAGCTGTCACTAGCCGTTGCACGGCCACATTTGTCCGGTGATAAACTCCGGTGAACACGTAGTCATCACCGGATAATCCGGTGAGTACAACTCACCCGACCCTTTGAATTTCAGAACCTTCTGCAAGAAATACTCCGGTGATATTTTTGCTCTCACCGGATAATCCGGTGAGTTCAATTTGTCTGAGTTTCTTCAAAACATTTCTCCGGTGGTCTGCCAGCTAAGTCACCGGATAGTCTGGTGAACGTAATTTTCCACTGTGGCCCGAAGCAATGCTCTCTGCAAGAAATAGTCCGGTGTTCATATTATGCAGTCACCGGATAATCCGGTGAGTACAAAATTGTTTTTCTCCGAAAATTTTCTCTGCTGGAAAAGCTCCGGTGGTCACCGGGCTTCCATCACCAGATGTTCCGGTGTAACACTTCTGAAATTTTTCATATAACTCGGATGCCTCAATTAGTGTTTATCCGGTGAGTATTAGACATCCATCAGAGGATAATCCGGTGAGCGATATTTTTTTTTTCTGAGCTCGTCCAATTCAACTCTCTTTGAGCTCTAACTCCTCGACAACTTCACCATGGACTTGTATGCTCTACCTAACAAGTGTGCATCAGCTATGTCTAGACTCACTAAGTCAAGCTACTACTTTTAGCCCCCCTTTATAGTACGGTCAAAAGACTAAAAGAAAAGAAGACCTATACTACTCTAAGTGTCCTCCATCTCCTTTGTGACACTTAGAACTAAAAGATCCTTAATCTTAAAGCATATGTCCTTTGATTGTCCATATAAGCACTTTAGGGACCAAGAATACCCAAATATCATTGTATACTAAATTTTTTGATTCCCTTCAAAACAAATTGTTAGTCACAGTAATATGGTTGTCATTAATCACCGAAACACTTACCACTTACCTAGGGGCCTAGATGCTACATTAGGTCAAGCAAAACTTCGGCTTCTCTTCCGAAGGTTTGTTTTTCCTTCGGTGTGGGGGGTAGGCACTCTTAGCCCTCAACTTTAGCTCGAAGTGCGTTGCCTTTTCTTAGGTCGAGAGACACTTCGGCTTCTCTTCCAAAGGTTTGTTTTTCCTTCGGTGCGAGGGCAGGCACTCTTAGCCCTCGACTTTAGCTCAAAGTGCGTCACCTTTTCTTAGGTCGAGCGACACTTCGGCTTCTTCCGAAGGTTTGTTTTTCCTTCGGTGCGGGGGCAGGCACTCTTAGCCCCTGACTTTAGCTCGAAGTGCATCGCCTTTTCTTAGGTCGAGCGACATTTCGGCTTCTTATATATATATATATTTATTTTTTTGTAAGGTCGAAAGTGTACGTCTTTTTTCGTTGACACTTCGCACCTCTAGTTGTGCCGTCGATTGGTGTGCCACCCTGCTCTTAGGCTGGCGCACTTCGATGACAAGTTACCAATACTCAGAACAAGCAATATTTTCTAGGGGTACTTCTACTATATCGATGTTTACAAGGGTTCCTGCCTCATTAAAAACCTCACCCCCTAACGAACGGGTCCCCCTGTGAGGAAAAGAGTGCAATTCCCGTACAATTTGATTACATGGAAAGAAAAATTGCATAAAGAAAAATTACACAAGCTTCATTTTGGCCGCCATCGCTGTCAGGCGTAGAACTTGCGAAGGTTGTCCGCATTCCAAGTATGTGGAAGCTCCTCGCCCTCCATATTAGCCAAGTGATATGAGCCGAGTCTTATTGACCTTTTGACTAAGAAAGGACCGTCCCATTTGCTCTGTAGCTTTCCCACTGGTGATGCATTACCGAATCTTCACAGCACCAAATCTCCAGGGACGAAGTTCCTTTCGGATATATTCTTGTCTCTCCATTTTCTTGTCTCATGTTGATATCTGCCGAGATTTTCGGCGGCTTGCAATCTTATTTCCTCGAGGGCATCCTTTGATGTTGACTCTTCGCCTTGCTCTGGTTCATTCATGACCCTAAATGATTTGTTTTTGCACTCCTCTGGGGTCATTGCCTCCTCGCCGAAGAGAAGGCGAAACGGTGTAAAACTGGTTGGTCTTGCTACCGTTGTTCTTATAGACCATAAAACTTTGGGGAACTCTTCAACCCATTTCCCTTTTGCCAGTCCCTGTAGGCGCTTCGCGACACTAGCGAAGATGATGCCGTTTGCTCTCTCGATAGCCCCATTAGACTGTGGGTGGTATACAAATGCGAAAAGCACTTTGATCCCCAGACCTTCGCAAAAGTGTCTGAATGCTACATTATCAAATTTTGTGCCGTTGTCTACTGTTACTTCGTGCGGGACTCCGAAACGGCATATGACATTCTGCCACAGGAATTTCTGTATATTTCTCGATGTTATGCTTATGAGTGGCATTGCCTCCACCCACTTGGAGAAGTACTCGACCGCAACGACGTCATATCGCAAATTTCCTGGAGCGGCTGGCAGTTGGCCAACAATGTCAATTCCCCACCGTCTTAACGGCCAAACCGGTGGGGTTAGCTGTGTTTTCACCGAAGGTCTGTTTGACCCTTTCACCCAGAATTGACACTGTTGACAACTTTGGGCTATGTGATTCGCATCGCTGATCACCTTCGGCCAATAGAATCCCTGCCTGTATACTTTTCCAACTAAGGCTCGTGTACCCACATGTGAACCACACAGACTATTGTGGAATTCTTTTAGTAGATTCTGTCCTTCTTCCTAGGATATGCATCGCAATCATGGTGCACAGACTCCAGCCTTGTATAGATTGCTTCCCACAATTTTGTAGTTTCTAGCTCTCTGGGCCATACGCTTCGCTTCAACATGATCCTCGGGCTTGTGCTAACCACGAAGATAAGCCAATATTGGAGAACACAAATCTTCACTTTCAATCATAGCAACGGAACATGCTAGTCGCGAAGTGTCGTCGATGGCTGGTTCAATCAGCTTTTGGTAGAAAACATCTAATGGCATAGGCAAATTTTGCGCAGCGGCTTTTGCTAGCTCATCTGCTTCGAAGTTATCATTTCTCGATATACTCTTGACTGTGAACTCGAGGAAGTACTTTTCCATTCTTCGTACTGCTGCCTTATACTTAACCAGTTCTGGTTCTTTTGCCTGAAACGTCTTGTCAATTTGGCTTGCTATTACCTTTGAGTCTGTTTTAACCAACACCCTTCGGGCGCCCAAAGCCTTCGCCTTGCGAAGTCCGAGGAGGACAGCTTCATACTCCGTGGTATTGTTCGTAGACCGGAATTCTAATCTGGCAGCATATCTCATCTTTGCGCCCGAAGGTGAGGATAATATCGCCGCTACGCCTGCTCTTATCGCTCCCCAAGCCCCATCGCAATATGCGGTCTAGACCGGTTCTGATGATTCCTCTTCTGGGGCTTCGGTTAGCTGAGTCCATTCTGCTACGAAGTCTGCTAACGCTTGCGATTTCAACGATGTCCTTGCCACAAAAGCAATCATGAATGGGGCGACTTCTGCGGCCCATTTTGCCATTCTTCCTATAGCTTCTTTGTTCTCAAACATATCGCGAAGGGGCAAGGAAGTTGGTACTGTGATCTTGTGAGTTGTGAAGTAATGGCGAAGCTTGTGAGATGCCATGACTAGTGCATATGCTACTTTTTCCAATTCTGTGTAGATCCTCTCCGGGCCTGCAAGAGCTTCTGACACATAGTATATTGGGAACTGTCGTAATTTGTTATCTTCGTGTCTTTCCTGCACAAGTACAACGCTCACTGCCGAAGGGGATGCCACTATGTATAATAACAATTTTGCGCCTGGATCAGGGCTGGAAAGTGCTGTGAGCTTCATCAGATAGTTTTTTAATTCATTGAAAGCTTCTTGTTGCTCGCACCCCATCTGAATGGGTTGGAGCTTTTCAACATTTTGTAGAAAGGTAGACTTCGCTCTGTAGATTTTGCAATGAACCTATTTAGTGCCGCCAACCTCCCCGCAAAGCGTTGTGCTTGCTTTCTGTTTTGTGGATGTTTCATATCTATTATCGCCTGTATCTTTTGGGGTTCCACTTCGATGCCTCTCTTCGACACCTTAATAGCCTTTCAGATTGTTCTCTGAAGACACATTTTTCTGGATTCAATTTTAGTCCTGCCCTTCACAAGCTTCCGAAGGTTTCACGCAGGTCTTCGAGATATTGGCTTCTTCTAGCACTCTTGACCACTATGTCATCGACGTAAGCTAGGACATTTCGCCCTATCTGTGAACTTAGCACTGTTTGCACCAACCTGATGAAGGTCGCGCCAGCATTTCTAACTCCAAAGGGCATCCTCACAAAGCAGTATATGCCGAAGGAGGTTCTGAAACTTGTCTTCTCCTCATCTTCCTTTGCCATCCAAACCTGGTGGTACCCCAAATATGCATCTAGCAAACTTAACATCTCACAACCAGCCACGGAGTCCACCAGCTGATCAATTCTAGGTAATGGGAAATCATTCTTCGGACAAGCCCTGTTCAAGTCTGTGAAGTCGACGCACATTCTTCACTTTCCGTTGCTTTTCTTGACTAACACTGGGTTAGCTAGCCACTCTGAGTGCAATACTTCACGTATTACTCCGGCATTGAGCAGCTTTTTTACCTCAGCCTTTGCTACTTCTTCTCTTTCACTCGAAGCTTTTCTAAGCTTTTGCTTCCTTGGCTTCGCCCTGGGATCCACATTTAAGTTGTGCTGAATGATTTCCCTACTTACTCCTTGTAGGTCCTTCGGAGACCAAGCGAAGACTTCCTCATTACCGCGGAGGAACATTATGAGTTGTTGCTGGTCCTCCTCTGTGGCCTTTGCTCCTATGGTGACTTTTTTATCTGGTTTTTCTTGATGTAATGGCACTATTCTGGTTGTTCCCTCTGATACAGCCTTCGCTGCTTTGTTTATCTTCGGCTGGATGTCACTTTCATCTCGATTTGCCGAAGGTTTCGTCACCATGTGGACATTTCGCCTTCCTGGAGTGATTCCCAGTTTGATTTGTTTGGCCACTCGCTGGTCTCCAAATACCGTTATGACGCCTTCAGGACCACGTATCTTCATGCACAAGTACGTGTGGTGTGGTATTGCTCCGAATGTGTTCAAGACTCCCCTACCAAATATCACATTGTATGAGTAATTAATGTCGACCACATCGAAGGTAATATCTTTCGTTCGGAAATTCGTCCTTTCGCCAAACACAGGACTATTTCGTCAAGATAATGGTGTTCATATTATGCAGTCACCGGATAATCCAGTGAGTACAAAATTGTTTTTCTCCGAAAATTTTCTCTGCTGGAAAAGCTCCGGTGGTCACCGGGCTTCCATCACCGGATGTTTCGGTGTAACACTTCTGAAATTTTTCATATAATTCGGATGTCTCAATTAGTGTTTATCCGGTGAGTATTAGACATCCATCAAAGGATAATCCGGTGAGTGATATTTTTTTTCTTCTGAGCTCGTCCAATTCAACTCTCTTTGAGCTCTAACTCCTCGACAACTTCACCATGGACTTGTATGCTCTACCTAGTGCTAGAATTTAACAAGTGTGCATCAGCTATGTCTAGACTCACTAAGTCAAGCTACTACTTTTAGCCCCCCTTTATAGTATGGTCAAAAGACTAAAAGAAAAGAAGACCTATACTACTCTAAGTGTCCTCCATCTCCTTTATGACACTTAGAACTAGAAGATCCTTAATCTGCCCGGTACAATTTGTAGAACTCTCCCTGGAACATGAACTGAATGAACGACCTGTCGGGAGCGATCCACACTGTCGCATAGAATACTCTGACCCAATCCCCAACATATCTGTCCACCTGAGTGAGGAGAGCGGTGAGACCGGGGAATGCATCAAAGTGTCGTCTCACATCTGCTCCCCCTGCAGCTGACTGCAAGTACTCCCATCTCAGCATCCTGTGCTGGCTCAACTGAACGCTCTTCCTGCCAAATGAGCGATAGAAGCTCTCCTGTACCACTGTCCAGAACCGGGGATCAATCCCCTCCTCTCTGACCTCAGGGAACCACTCCTCGACTGGTACGAATCTCAGCCTCTTGATCCTTGGACCCTTGCAGGACGTGAGATCAAGCAAGTGGACCTCTCCCTGAGCTGGAGGCTGCTGCTCAGACTGCTTGGACTGCTGCTGCTGCTGCTGCGCCTCCTCTGCCTCTATCTCCTGGCAAACCCTCTTCCGGCCTCCTGACCAGCCGGAAGGCGTCGAACCTGACCTCCCGGAAGCACGAGTACGGGTGGAACGACGTGTAGGATGGGTGGTGTCGTCTCTGATCACAAAACCCTCCTGCCTGTTGTAGGCATCAACAGCAGCAAGCGCTCTGTTCCACTCCTTTTGAGTCTTTGACTTCTTCTGCTTCGGCTCCTCAACTACCTTGCCCTTGCCCTTGTTACTGCGATCACGACCCATCTGACAGATGCAACGTGAAATAGAGATGAGTGATCACATTGGGTTTAAGAATTCGAATGAAATTAACCCGAAACCAAACCCTAAGCATGGATGGATATGAATTAAGACAAACATGCTATGGATTCAGGCAAGAGACAATAGATATTGATCAATTGCATAGAGTAAGATTTGAATTTGAGCAAATTAATCAAAATAGGCATGAATTTGAGGCAAATATGAATGATTTTGCTCGAATTTGAGTGAAATGAGCGATATATGGCACAAACAGATGAACATGCCCTAGTAGGTGATCAAAAAGGTGGAGATGAAGCTAATTTCATGATTTGATCACAGCAAGAGTCAAAATTTGAACGAAATTCATCTAATTTGACATGAATTTGAGGCAAATTTGCATAAAATTCAACGGATTTTACAAGGAAGGCGCACAATTGATGAACATGCTCTGAATTCATGTCAATTGAAACTGAATTATCACAAATTTGAGAGAAATTAACTCAAATTTACATGAATTTGAATGAAATTTGCATGGATTGGCTTGAATAATCACGAATTTGGCCAAATTATGCGCAATTTTGACTATCATGTACTCAATTCATGTCTAAGAGATGGAATAGCAACAAATTGGATCAAATTTGCTTTGATTTTTGAAGAAATTTCATGAATTTTGGCACAAAATTGTATGAATTTGATCTAGGGCTTCATCAATTTGAGTAGACCGGCCACAAATGTGCTCACCACGATGAAGGAGAGAGAGAGGAGGTGGCGGTGATGAGGTCACGATGCCCGAAGATGATAGCCGGTGGCGCAGGAGGGGCGGTGGCGGTGAGTGGGGCACGACGGAGGTGGCTCTGCGCGCGGGAGCTCGCGGCAGCGACGGGCGACGAGCCAGCGGTGGCGACCTGGTGGCGCCGGTGGACGACGCGACTCCGGCGGCGGCGCTAGGGAGCTGGGAGGCTGTGAGTCGGCGAGGTGGCACGAGGACGTACGAGCGGCGGCGAAAAAATGAGAGAGCCGGCCGACCGGGAAGACATATATGACAGGTGGGTCCTGCAGTTTTTGAAAGCACCGGATAATCCGGTGGAGGCAACAGAGAGCACCGGATTGACCACCGGACCAATTTTTGCAGAACCAACTTTCAGAGACCGAAATCTTCTTCTGTTCCCCGGATGTTCCGCTGAGCATATATTTAGCACCGGATGACCTCACCGGGTATTCCGCTGATCACCAGGAAAAGACAGAGGACTAATTTTTGCAGAACTAAATTTTTGGAGGCTGAAACCTATTCTACTCACTGGACTTTCCGCTGAGCACAAGATAACATCACCGGACTTATGCTAAGATTTTGAAGTTCACAGAACTGATGAGCACCAGGATGTCCGTTGATAACTAAACTGATCACCGGACTATTGCCATGGTTGAACTGATCTGAGACAGAGATCACAGGATATATCGCTGGTAAATTGAAAGGAGCGCCGGACTATCCGGTGATATGAGAAAAACTAGGCTGAACTAATTTCTCTCACTGAGTCCAAATTTCAAATAACCACTCAACATAAACACATATTTGGACCAGTTTGAGTGAATCCCTTACCCTCTCAAACTCTCATTTACAAATATTTGCCAAAAAGGCTCTAACATATATAATTTTTGAAATAATCAAATAAGAGCCAAAGAATGTGGTAGAAAACTCCAAGGAAATATTTGAGCCATATTTCCTATGAACTTAAAGATGAAGGCTTTAAATTTGCTAGGACATGACTCAATAGGCATTAAGCACTTATATCTTTCTAATCACACTTTTAGAAGTGTACGTTCACATTGAGAGCGAACTACAATCTCAAAGAGTGATATTCTCCTTTGTGATCTCTCTACCACCAATGCTTAAGCAATGCAAGACATATGCATGAAAGTAGACATGAGTGCATATTATATGACATGTGAATGCGAAGCGTAAAATTAATCTATCTTGTCATATTACTTCCCTTCTCAAGCTTCTTCATGGTGAACCCAACAACATGCCTTGAGAAGAATTAGTGACCCACCATCTCAAGCAAAACCCATGTTCACCATTATCTTGAGAAGGTTAGACAAGGTCCTATTATGAATGCATCTATATGACAAGGTATCAAATGCCATTAGAAGCATCGATCACATTTAGTTCATTTCGTAATCTACTAAAAGTGGCTTCATCTAGAGGTTTAGTGAAGATATCCGCCAATTGATCTTCCGATCGAACACTACTAAGGGAGATATCATTGTTTGCCACATGGTCTCTTAGAAAGTGATGACGGATATCAATGTGCTTTGTGCGGGAGTGTTGAACGGGATTGTTAGCAGTTTTTACGGCACTCTCATTATCACAAAGGAGTGGAACCTTCTCTAGACGAACACCAAAGTCTAACAAGGTTTGCTTCATATAGAGGATTTGAGCACAACATGCTCCGGCGGCAATGTATTCTGCTTCAGCTGTGGACAAGGCTACTGAGTTTTGCTTCTTAGAACTCCAAGAGACTAGGGATCGCCCTAGCAAGTGGCACCCACCCGAAGTACTCTTGCGATCCACACGGCATCCGGCAAAGTCCGAATCCGAGTATCCAAGGAGTACGAAACTAGCGCCTTTTGGGTACCACAAGCCTATGCTAGGTGTATGCTTTAGGTATCTAAGGATTCTTTTTACCGCACCAAGATGAGATTCCTTAGGATTAGCTTGAAAACGAGCGCACATGCATACACTAAACATTATGTCGGGCCTAGATGCGGTAAGGTAAAGGAGTGACCCAATCATAGAACGATAGAGTTTTTGGTCAATCGATTTACCCGTTTCATCCAAGTCGAGATGTCCATTTGTAGGCATGGGGGTCTTGATTGGCTTGCACTCTTCCATCTTAAACTTCTTGAGGATATCTCTCGTGTACTTCTCTTGATGGATGAATGTCCCTTCCTTCAATTGCTTGATTTGGAATCCAAGAAAGTAATTTAGCTCGCCAATCATCGACATCTCGAACTCCTTAGACATCATGTCACCAAATTCCTTGCAAAACTCTTTGTTAGTTGAACCAAAGATTATATCATCAACATAAATTTGACACAAGAAGAGCTCATTGTTGATGATTTTTGTGAACAATGTGGTGTCCACCCTCCCGATCTTGAATCCTTGGTTGATGAGGAAGTCACGTAGACGTTCATACCAAGCTCGTGGGGCTTGCTTGAGTCCATAAAGCGCCTTGACCAACCTATAAATATGATTAGGATATCTAGGATCTTCGAAACCGGGAGGTTGTTCAACATATACGAGTTCATTAATAAGGACATTTAAGAATGCACTTTTCACATCCATTTGATAAAGTTTAATGTTATGATGTGAAGCAAATGCAAGAAGGATACGGATGGCTTCAAGCCTTGCCACGGGAGCAAATGTTTCCCCAAAATCCAAACCTTCGACTTGTGCAAAACCTTGTGCGACAAGTCTTGCCTTATTGCATACCACCACACCATATTCATCTTGCTTGTTACGGAAGACCCACTTGGTTCCAATCACATTCTTATCTTGAGGTCTCTCTTCGAGTATCCATACCTCATTGCGGGTGAAGTTGTTAAGTTCTTCTTGCATTGCCAACACCCAATTCGGATCCTTGAGAGCCTCATCTATATGTGTGGGTTCTGAACAAGAGACAAACGAGTAATGTTCACAAAATGAAGCACACTGACGAGAACGAGTTTGTACTCCCCTAGATGGACTCCCAATGATCAAGTCAATCGGGTGATCTTTGGAAATATGTGTATGCTTCACTTGTGGTTGTTGAGGTGTATTTTGTGGTGGTCCAACATCTTGAGCTTGAGCTTGAGCTTCCTCTTGAGAGATATGGACGTCATGTGATGGAAGTGGTTGATCATCTTTGTCTTCATCTTTATCAACTTGGGGTGCCATTGAGGTGTGCGGTATTGAAGTAGAGGGTACATCTCCATCATCCTCCTTAGGCTTGATATCCCCAATTGCCATATTCTTCATTGCATCTCTCAAGGGTTCATCACCAACATTATCACAAGAAATATCTTCTCCTTGGGAGCCATTAGATTCATCAAACTCCACATCACAAGTTTCTTCAACAAAGCCGGTGGCGTTGTTGAATACTCGATATGCTTTGGAGTTTGATGCATAGCCAACAAGAAAACCAATATCACAACGTTTTGCAAACTTGCCTAGTCGTTCCTTTTTCTTGTAGATAAAACACTTACACCCGAACACCCGGAAGTAGGAGACATTGGGTTTTCTCCCGATGAGAAGCTCGTATGGTGTCTTTTTCAATAGTCGATGGAGGTAGACTCGGTTAGAAGCATGGCACGCCGTATTGATTGCTTCCGTCCAAAACTTCTCCGGGGTACCATACTCATCTAACATTGCTCTTGCAAGTGTAATCAAGGTCTTGTTCTCCCTTTCCACTACGCCATTTTGCTGAGGTGTGTAGGTTGATGAAAACTCATGTTTGATGCCTCTTTCTTCACAAAAATCTTCAATTTGAGTGTTCTTGAACTCTGTCCTATTGTCACTCCGGATCTTCACAAGTGTGGACTCAAACTCATTTTGAGCCCTCTTTGCGAACTTCTTGAAGATTTCAATGGTCTTTCCTTTGTCATCTAAAAAGAAAGTCCAAGTATATCTTGTATAATCATCAACCACAAGACAATCTAAATTACCACCAAGACTTTTGTAGGTAATTGGTCCGAAGAGGTCCATGTGTAGAAGTTCCAAGGGTCTTGACGTAGACATCATGGACTTGTATGGATGAGGACTTGCAACTTGTTTTCCGGCTTGACACGCACTACACAACTTGTCCTTCTCGAAAACCACATCCTTCACACCAACCACCTTCCCATTTTTGAATACCTTCTTGAGTTGGCTCATCCCAATGTGTGCAAGCCGACGATGCCAAAGCCAACCCATAGATGTCTTGGTGAAGAGGCATGTAGTCAAGCTAGCTTCATTAGAGGAAAAATCCACAAGATAGATATGCCCATGTCTAAATCCTTTGAATTTTAGGTCATTATGCTTCTTACTCGTTATGATAACATCAACATCACTAAACAAGCATGTGAAACCCAAATCACATAGTTGAGCTACGGAGAGTAGATTGAAGCTAAGTGATTCTACTAAAAGAACATTGGAAATAGAGAGATCTTTTGAGATAGCCACCTTACCCAAACCTACCACATTTTCCTTAGAGTTATCACCAAAAGTGACTTTATCATGATTATCCACTTCATCTTCTAGAGAGGTGAACATCATTACATTGCCGGTCATATGTTGTGTACATCCGCTATCAAGCACCAAATATTTTCCACCGGCTTTGTAGTTCACCTACACACATGTGATCAAGCTTTTTGTTTAGGTACCCAACCAAGTTTGGTACCTTTCATGTGAGATACAAGAGATTTAGGCACCCAAAGTTGCCTAGGAAGTTTGCCCTTAGCTTGAGTTCCAATGAATTTTACCATTTTTAAGCTTATGCAATAGAAAATGATGATCATTAAATGTGGACTTGTATTTGGAAGGCAAAATAGGGAGAGGTTTGGTCGGAATTGGACACTCCCTTGTGTGGTGTCCGGTGACTTGACAATGTTGGCAATATGAACCAACTTTCTTGATGAAACAATTCTTGATCTTCGGTGTCTTTATGACCCTTTTTACCGGGTTGGGAAAGCATCCAAGTCCTTTCTTGTTGTAGTACAAAGCATTCTTCATGAGGATTTCCTTGTGCTTGTACTCCCCCTTAGTCAACCGGGCCACACAAGATTTGAGACTTGCAATTTCACTTTCAAGCTCTTGCTCCCTTGCATGGTTAGTATTAGATGATGATGTAATATCACATGATATATCAAGAAGATCATCACAAGAAGTAGATGCATTGACCTTAACTACATCATTATCAACCAATTCATTCAAGCTACGATCAATGGCATCATAGGCATACTCAAGTTCTTGATGTTTGTATATTAGGCCATCATGCTCAAGTTTTAGCTTATAGTTATTTGCTTTGAGAGACTTGTTGGATTCAACTACTTCATCATATTTTCCAAGCAAATTATTGTGTTTAGTGAGCAACTCATCATGTTTAGAACTAATCATGGAGTTAGCATTTTCAAGCAACTTGATTTTAGCCTTTTGCCTCTTGAAGATAGTAGCATAGTCATTCATTAGCTTAGATAGATCATTAGGAGAAAGACCATTATCATCACTACTATCATCTTCCTCACTACTCACCTTGTTGTTACCTTTTGCCATGAGGCACATAGGTGGTGGAGGTAGAGGTGGATCATCATTGACGATTGCAAGACCCGCGAAGTTGTTGTCATCCTAATCACTTGAGTCATCACTTGAGCTCTCACCGGAGACCCATTCACCAACAATGTAGGCCTTACGTCCTCCACCTCTCTTGTTAAAGAGCTTCTTCTTCTTCTTATCTTGATCCTTCTTCTTGTACTTGTCCTCATCCTCACTTGCATCAAGCTCCTTGGACTTGTTCTTGTTTCTCTTGTCAGGATGAGGGCAATCATATGATATGTGACCAAGATTACCACAATTGTAGCACTTCTTCTTGTCTCTACCACCGAACTTGTCAAATTTCTTCGGACAAAATTTGTTCTTCTTGGGATCATAGTTGTAGCCCTTCTTTTGAAACTTAGAGATCATCCTCGTGGTTCTTCTCATGAGAAGAGCAAGCTCGGTGTCGGAGTCATCATCATCATCTTCATCATTATCATCATCTTCATCACTTTCACTTGATGATGACGGAAGCTTGATCTTCTTCTTCTTGTTGTCGACCATCTTTGCTTTGAGAGCAAGGTTTTTCTTGGATGAAGACTCATGATCTCCAAACAAGAACATTTCATGCGCACATATCTTTCCAACGGCATCGGTGATGGTCATGTCATTGATGTCTCTTTCATGAAGAAGAGAGATAACAATATTGTATTGTGGCTTGGGAAGTACCATCAAGATCCTACGAATAACATCTCCATCGGACAATTGAGTGAGTTCAAGAGAATTGATTTCTTCCACAAGCATGTTCATACGAGAATACATGTCATTGCATAATTCATTTGGAAACATCTTGAATTGATTTAAAGCATTCATAAGCACATGATATCTTTCTTCACGAATTCTCCTAGATCCCTCATGAATTTCACAAAGAGCGACCCAAATGTCATGAGCGAATTCCTTACTTCTAACTCTAGAGAAAACTTCTTCACTAATTCCCTCAAATATAGCATTCTTAGCCTTAGCATTCCACCTAACTTCTTGTTCGGTAAAAGGTTGTTCAAACCCAATGGAGGTTGTTTACCAACACTCGGGGGAAATAGCCTCTAGATAGCTCACCATGCGAACTTTCCAATACGCGAAGTTCTTTCCCTCGAACCTTGGCACGCTACTTCCGCTCCCCGGGGCCATTTCTCTAGGATTTTAAGCCTATCAAGAGAACGTGGCTTTGATACCAATTGAAAGGATCGAATAGCCCAAGAGGGGGGGGGGTGAATTGGGATATTAATTTTTTTTCTTTTTAATTAACTACCGCTTGACCAAATAAAACTTATAAGAAACGCAAGTAAGGAATTTTAACTAGCACAAGATAGCTAACCAAGCAAGAATTAACTAAGAAAGACAATTCCTAAGAAGAACTTGCAATAATAACAAAGCTCAAAATAAGATGCAAGAAAGTAAAGAGTTGGAGAAGACAACACCGATTTTTTTTCCGAGGTTTCGAGAAGTTGGCACTTCCCCCTAGTCCTCGTTGGAGCATCCACCAAGGATGTCGCTCCCCCTTGAGTCACCAAGGCTCAAGTGCTCCCTCTTGATTACCCCTTCTCCATCTCCGGATTGGCGGGTATCAAACCAAGTACATCCTCTTTTTTCGGGGCTCCCACAATTCCTCCAAGAGCTCACCGAGAAATCCTCCGATCACCAAGACCGTCTAGGTGTTGCCAACCACCAAGAGTAACAAACCTCAAGCTTCACTTGACAAAGACCAAGCCTAGACAACAGCTAGATGCACACTTGTTACTCTTCAAGCACTCAAAGAAGTCCTTAATCCTCAACTAAGAACTTAGAATGGACACAAGTGCTCTCTCTCTTGCTTCTAAATGACACACCAAGTGTATGAGCTGCTACAGGGTAGCAAGAGCACCTCTTGAAACCAACTGAGTGGGTATTTATAGCCTAGAGATCAAAATTAGCCGTTTGCTAACCACTCTCATTTTTCTGTAATCACCGGATAATCCGCTGTCTATATCCTTAAGGTCACTGGATAATCCGGTGGGTTCAAACCCAGAGCCAGCTGTCACTAGCCGTTGCACGGCAACATTTGTCCGGTGATAAACTCCGGTAAACACGCAGTCATCACCGGATAATCCGGTGAGTACAACTCACCCGACCCTTTGAATTTCAGAACCTTCAGCAAGAAATACTCCGGTGATATTTTTGCTCTCACCGGATAATCCGGTGAGTTCAATTTGTCTGAGTTTCTTCACAACATTTCTCCGGTGGTCTACCAGCTAAGTCACCAGATAGTCTGGTGAACGTAATTTTCCACTGTGGCCCGAAGCAATGCTCTCTGCAAGAAATAGTCCGGTGTTCATATTATGTAGTCACCGGATAATCCGGTGAGTACAAAATTATTTTTCTCCGAAAATTTTCTCTGCTGGAAAAGCTCCGGTGGTCACCGTCCTTCCATCACCGGATGTTCCGGTGTAACACTTCTGAAATTTTTCATATAATTCGGATGCCTCAATTAGTGTTTATCTGGTGAGTATTAGACATCCATCAGAGGATAATCTGGTGAGTGATATATTTTTTTTTCTGAGCTCATCCAATTCAACTCTCTTTGAGCTCTAACTCCTCGACAACTTCACCATGGACTTGTATGCCCTACCTAGTGCTAGAATTTAACAAGTGTGCATCAGCTATGTCCAGACTCACTAAGTCAAGCTACTACTTTTAGCCCCCCTTTATAGTACGGTCAAAAGACTAAAAGAAAAAAAGACCTATACTACTCTAAGTGTCCTCCATCTCCTTTGTGACACTTAGAACTAGAAGATCCTTAATCTTAAAGCATATGTCCTTTGATTGTCCATATAAGCACTTTAGGGACCAAGATTACCCAAATATCATTGTATACTAAATTTTTTGATTCCCTTCAAAACAAATTGTTAGTCACAGTAATATGGTTGTCATTAATCACCGAAACACTTACCACTTACTTAGGGCCCTAGATGCTACATTAGGTCAAGCAAAACTTCGGCTTCTCTTCCGAAGGTTTGTTTTTCCTTCGGTGTGGGGGTAGGCACTCTTAGCCCTCAATTTTAGCTCGAAGTGCGTTGCCTTTTCTTAGGTCGAGAGACACTTCGGCTTCTCTTCCGAAGGTTTGTTTTTTCTTCGGTGCGAGGGCAGGCACTCTTAGCCCCCGACTTTAGCTCAAAGTGCGTCACCTTTTCTTAGGTCGAGCGACACTTCGGCTTCTTCCGAAGGTTTGTTTTTCCTTCGGTGCGGGGGCAGGCACTCTTAGCCCCTGACTTTAGCTCGAAGTGCATCACCTTTTCTTAGGTCGAGCGACACTTCGGCTTCTTATATATATATATTTATTTTTTTGTAAGGTCGAAAGTGTACGTCTTTTTTCGTTGACACTTCGCACCTCTAGTTGTGCCGTCGATTGGTGTGCCACCCTGCTCTTAGGCTGGCGCACTTTGATGACAAGTTACCAATACTCAGAAAAAGCAATATTTTCTGGGGGTACTTCTACTATATCGATGTTTACAAGGGTTCCTGCCTCATTAAAACCTCACCCCCTAACGAACGGGTCCCCCTGTGAGGAAAAGAGTGCAATTCCCGTACAATTTGATTACATGGAAAGAAAAATTGCATAAAGAAAAATTACACAAGCTTCGTTTTGGCTGCCATCGCTGTCAGGCGTAGAACTTGCGAAGGTTGTCCGCATTCCAAGTATGTGGAAGCTCCTCGCCCTCCATATTAGCCAAGTGATATGAGCCAAGTCTTATTGACCTTTTGACTAAGAAAGGACCGTCCCATTTGCTCTGTAGCTTTCCCACTGGTGATGCATTACCGAATCTTCGCAGCACCAAATCTCCAGGGACGAAGTTCCTTTCGGATATATTCTTGTCTCTCCATTTTCTTGTCTCATGTTGATATCTGCCGAGATTTTCGGCGGCTTGCAATCTTATTTCCTCGAGGGCATCCTTTGATGTTGACTCTTCGCCTTGCTCTGGTTCATTCATGACCCTAAATGATTTGTTTTTGCACTCCTCTGGGGTCATTGCCTCCTCGCCGAAGAGAAGGCGAAACGGTGTAAAACTGGTTGGTCTTGCTACCGTTGTTCTTATAGACCATAAAACTTTGGGGAACTCTTCAACCCATTTTCCTTTTGCCAGTCCCTGTAGGCGCTTCGTGACACCAGCGAAGATGATGCCGTTTGCTCTCTCGATAGCCCCATTAGACTGTGGGTGGTATACAAATGCGAAAAGCACTTTGATCCCCAGACCTTCGCAAAAGTGTCTGAATGCTACATTATCAAATTTTGTGCCGTTGTCTACTGTTACTTCGTGCAGGACTCCGAAACGGCATATGACATTCTGCCACAGGAATTTCTGTATATTTCTCGATGTTATGCTTACGAGTGGCATTGCCTCCACCCACTTGGAGAAGTACTCGACCGCAACGACGTCATATCGCAAATTTCCTGGAGCGGCTGGCAGTTGGCCAACAATGTCAATTCCCCACCGTCTTAACAGCCAAACCGGTGGGGTTAGCTGTGTTTTCACCGAAGGTCTGTTTGACCCTTTCGCCCAGAATTGACACTGTTGACAACTTTGGGCTATGTGATTCGCATCGCTGATCACCTTCGGCCAATAGAATCCCTGCCTGTATACTTTTCCAACTAAGGCTTGTGTACCCACATGTGAACCACACAGACTGTTGTGGAATTCTTTTAGTAGATTCTGTCCTTCTTCCTAGGATATGCATCGCAATCATGGTGCACAGACTCCAGCCTTGTATAGATTGCTTCCCACAATTTTGTAGTTTCTAGCTCTCTGGGCCATACGCTTCGCTTCAACATGATCCTCGGGCTTGTGCTAACCACGAAGATAAGCCAATATTGGAGAACACAAATCTTCACTTTCAATCATAGCAACGGAACATGCTAGTCGCGAAGTGTCGTCGATGGCTGGTTCAATCAGCTTTTGGTAGAAAACATCTAAAGTCCGAGGAGGACAGCTTCATACTCCATGGTATTGTTCGTAGACCGGAATTCTAATCTGGCAGCATATCTCAGCTTTGCGCCCGAAGGTGAGGATAATATCGCCGCTACGCCTGCTCTTGTCGCTCCCCAAGCCCCATCGCAATATGCGGTCTAGACCGGTTCTGATGATTCCTCTTCTGGGGCTTCGGTTAGCTGAGTCCATTCTGCTACGAAGTCTACTAACGCTTGCGATTTCAACGATGTCCTTGCCACAAAAGCAATCATGAATGGGGCGACTTCTGCGGCCCATTTTGCCATTCTTCCTATAGCTTCTTTGTTCTCAAACATATCGCGAAGGGGCAAGGAAGTTGGTACTGTGATCTTGTGAGCTGTGAAGTAATGGCGAAGCTTGTGAGATGCCATGACTAGTGCATATGCTACTTTTTCCAATTCTGTGTAGATCCTCTCCGGGCCTGCAAGAGCTTCTGACACATAGTATATTGGGAACTGTCGTAATTTGTTATCTTCGTGTCTTTCCTGCACAAGTACAACGCTCACTGCCGAAGGGGATGCCACTATGTATAATAACAATTCTGCGCCTGGATCAGGGCTGGAAAGTGCTGTGAGCTTCATCAGATAGTTTTTTAATTCATTGAAAGCTTCTTGTTGCTCGCACCCCATCTGAATGGGTTGGAGCTTTTCAACATTTTGTAGAAAGGTAGACTTCGCTCTGTAGATTTTGCAATGAACCTATTTAGTGCCGCCAACCTCCCTGCAAAGCGTTGTGCTTACTTTCTGTTTTGTGGATGTTTCATATCTATTATCGCCTGTATCTTTTGGGGTTCCACTTCGATGCCTCTCTTCAACACCTTAATAGCCTTTCACATTGTTCTCTGAAGACACATTTTTGTGGATTCAATTTTAGTCCTGCCCTTCACAAGCTTCCGAAGGTTTCACGCAGGTCTTCGAGATATTGGCTTCTTCTAGCACTCTTGACCATTATGTCATCGACGTAAGCTAGGACATTTCGCCCTATCTATGAACTTAGCACTGTTTGCACCAACCTGATGAAGGTCGCGCCAGCATTTCTAACTCCAAAGGGCATCCTCACAAAGCAGTATATGCCGAAGGAGGTTCTGAAACTTGTCTTCTCCTCATCTTCCTTTGCCATCCAAACCTGGTGGTACCCCAAATATGCATCTAGCAAACTTAACATCTCACAACCAGCCACGGAGTCCACCAGCTGATCAATTCTAGGTAATGGGAAATCATTCTTCGGACAAGCCCTGTTCAAGTCTGTGAAGTCGACGCACATTCTTCACTTTCCGTTGCTTTTCTTGACTAACACTGGGTTAGCTAGCCACTCTGAGTGCAATACTTCACGTATTACTCCGGCATCGAGCATCTTTTTTACCTCAGCCTTTGCTACTTCTTCTCTTTCACTCGAAGCTTTTCTAAGCTTTTGCTTCCTTGGCTTCGCCCTGGGATCCACATTTAAGTTGTGCTGAATGATTTCCCTACTTACTCCTTGTAGGTCCTTCGGAGACCAAGCGAAGACTTCCTCATTACTGCGGAGGAACATTATGAGTTGTTGCAGGTCCTCCTCTGTGGCCTTTGCTCCTATGGTGACTTTTTTATCTGGTTTTTCTTGATGTAATGGCACTATTCTGGTTGTTCCCTCTGATACAGCCTTCGCTGCTTTGTTTATCTTCGGCTGGATGTCACTTTCCTCTCGATTTGCCGAAGGTTTCGTCACCATGTGGACATTTCGCCTTCCTGGAGTGATTCCCAGTTTGATTTGTTTGGCCACTCGCTGGTCTCCAAATACCGTTGTGACGCCTTCAGGACCACGTATCTTCATGCACAAGTATGCGTGGTGTGGTATTGCTCCGAATGTGTTCAAGACTCCCCTACCAAATATCACATTGTATGAGTAATTAATGTCGACCACATCGAAGGTAATATCTTTTGTTCGGAAATTCGTCCTTTCACCAAACGTTGTTATCTTTCCTAGAGCGTTGATTGCATTTCCACCAAAGCCTAGCAATGGTGATCCAGCTTGATTCAGGTCGCTTCGATGTAGACCCATTTTGTCGAAGGCATCATTAAAGATGATATCCGCTGAGTTTCCTCCATCTATCAAGATCCCATGCACTTCATTTTCTAAGATGTTTACTGTGATAACGAAGGCATCTATGTGTGGGTAATCTAAGACCCTCATGTCCTCTTGCAAGAATGTAATGTGAACATTTTACCACCTTGAATGAATGTACGTTGGCCCCACACCGACGTGGTTGACCCTTCGCATGAATTCTTTCCGCTGTCTCTTAGATTCTGTTTGCTGGTTAGACCCCCCTGAGGTAGCCAACACCACATTGTATCCACGATTTACCGTGCTCATAGACTTACTGCTCTCTGGTGGTGCTTCGATCGTAGGACTTGATGGTGGCGGAGGTAGCTCCCCTTGGAGGGTTATTTGCCTCGTTTGATCCAGCTGAGTTGAGGCTGTTGGTGCATATTGCGGTGCCAGCATCGGTCGTGACTGGTTAGCAAACGCTGTGTTCTGATTGTGGTTTTCCCATGCTTCGCTTCTCCCAAAACTTGCTGCGTGGTGTATGGTTCTTGCGTGGTCAAGAGATTGCTTTGCCAAGCTCTCTTCATGGCCACAACTTGCGGGCACTGCTTGGTCCTGTGGCCGGCTCCTTCGCCATGCAGCTCACAGTAAAATGTTGTTGGGTCCTGCGGGACTCTTCCACCTCGGCCTCTGTGGCCCCTTCCTCTACCGGTTTGGCCTCATCGAGTAGTCACACTCTGAGCTTCGCTTGCCACTTTAGCGACTTCAAATGGGCTGGAGTGTATCTGATTGACTTCTTTTTGCCTTGTGTAGTCAGATGCTTCGGATTTCCTCGCATGGCGCAATCTGTCTCTAGGATTGCTAGTCCTGGCTCTCTGGCCGATGTATTTGCTTTTACTTTGGAGGCTACCATTTCATTTTTCCTCCGAAGATGATCGAGCTCAGGTCTCGTGTATTCTTCCATCTTATCAAGCAGCTCTTGTACACTCCCGGGTCATTTTCTTGTGAGCTTTCCTGCTAATAATCCCCCTCTGATGCCCTGTATCGCCGCATCGATGATTGTATCTTCGCTCAGCCCCTTCGCTTGGCAATGTATGTGCATGAAGCGACGCATATAGCTCTGCAATGTTTCTGTTGGCTGTTGCTTCAGTGCGAAGAGGTCACTTGCGGTGATCTTGTCTGCCCGATTTCCCTAGAAATTACTGTACAAGGCATTACGCAATTGCTCCCATGAGTATATGGATCCCGGGGGCAACGCGGAGTACCAAGATCTTGCTATCCCTTTTACGGCCAATACAAAGGCCTTCGCCAACGTTGTACCATCCCCTCTGGTAGACTCTACGGCTGGTTCTGCAGATCCATTGCTAGTGGAGATTCTAGGTCTCCCACGGACGACCGCCGCCGATGGTCCTACGAAGTTCGTGCCGTGCCTCCTGGCGGCGTCACATGGTGAAACATTCCTTCTGCTTGGTGTAGCATATCGATTTCCTCTTGGACTTTTTCCAATGTCTTCCTAGCTTCATCTGCCCATCTGTGATATTCTGCAGCTTTTCGGGTCGCTGCCAGGCTATCCAACATGCGCTTCTTCTGCGCAACCTGCCTTTCCAGCTCTTCGGCCTCTAGCCTGGCTGTTCTTTCCTCCTGTGTTTTGTCTTCATTTTCATATTCTGCAAAGTCATCGAGGTCTTCCCACTCTTCGTCTCGCTCCTTCCCCGTTCTTTTGCCGAAGGCTCGAAGTGTGCGCGATCACTTGGTTCCATGACCCGCACTAGCTCTGCATTTATCTGGACGGCTTCGCAGTGTCTGTCATCATTGACTCCTGGTGGCGCTACTTCAACTCAGTAGCATTGCTCACGTTCGCCCGAAGCTCCACCAGCCGAGGCATTGCTTGACCCTGGCAGCGCCGAAAGGGGTCTTTCGGCCGAAGGCCCGGCCACGGCCAAAGGTTCTGGCAACGCTTCCATTGTTTCGGTTGGCTTCATCTTCTTCTTAGGTGGCATGGCCTCGAAGTGTTCAATCCCCACGGATGGTGCCAGCTGTTGGGACCGAAATCCAGACAAGGTGGACCTTCACTTACAGGAATGCCAAACTATTGGGACCAAAATCCCAAACAAGGTGAACCTTCACTTACAGGAATACTGAAGGGTCCCCGGGGTGCCACGTGTTTGAGGTGGAACTGTTTCGATGCATCTTTCGGGTACTATATGGCCCAATTTATAGCCCGTACTCGACCACTCCAGGCGTGGTTTACAGCTCCTACCCCCTTACCTGCTACATTCTCAGAATATTCGGGGGCATTATGGTACAATTAAGGATATTTACATAATTACAACTCTGTCCCGAGCGACCAAAGCGGGCCCCACTATCTAATCGCGATCTTCAGCTCTGGAGACCCGCTGAAGTGTTCTCCATTTCGTCGTCCACGGGATGGCCTTTGGCTTCGGAGTGAAAACCAGCTGCTACCTTCGCCCGCCGTGGTCAATCAGGACCGCTGGCACGTACCTTCGGCCTTCGGTCGAAGGCTCGCCACCGTCTTCGCCGATAGGGGAAGCCGAGACTGCGGGCATGCCTACCCTTCGACCGATGGTGCTTTGCCATCTTTGCGACCTTCGGATGCAATTCTTGAAACGAACACATAGTGACAAGGAAGATCATTCCCAACATCCATCTTTTTGTGGTGCTTTGTAGAAAGTAATTTTGACGCGGGCGCTGGGAGGTGGTGGACACCAGGCTTTGGAAGAGGCCCGAAAACGGGTGGTGTCTGCGGAGGGCTGTCATCATGAGGAGATGGTGCTTCATGAGCGTGCGGAGGCTAAGGCGCGAAAGGCTGCTGAAGACCTTCGAGAGGCGAAGGAGGTTGTTGATGCGTCCAACGCAGCCCGTGTGTCCACCAAGAGTGACGTTGACACCCTTCGGGCGGCGGTGGTAAATATGCGGCAAGAGCTGGAGGAGGTTTGGGCATCGGAGGGGGCACTGCATTTAGAGTGCTAGTAGTTAACGGCGCTAGCGTCGGAGGTGACCTGTATTACCTCTGATGCCTTGAGCGGCCTAGTGCCTCGGTGTCTGCCACTGCCCTCCGACTTGGAGGCGTCGGTCATGCCGCTCTTCTGGCTTCGGTCTGCCGCGAAGGTTATGGTTAGGGCCGCGTTGGTCTATGCGAGGTCCAGCGTTTGTGTGGCTGCTGCACTTCAGCTGACCCTATTACACCAGGTGGGGGTTGGTCCCTTCGAAGCACTGGAACAGCAGGTGCCGGACTCCATGGTTGAGGTCTTCCAGCCAGAGGCACCTCCGGTGGAGATTGGCGCAGCCTTGGAGAGCTTCTGTCACGACGTATGGGCGAAGCATGGACGGAACATGATGTTGCGCTTTATGGCCGGTCAGGGGACTCCGGGTACCTCGGGGGGCCTTCACCCGAGTTCTTCGTTTGGAGGCCTGGTGCTTCACCCGGAGTCCATGGGCGCTTCACGGCCCTGTTGGGGAGCTTTGTCTGGCGTTGTTGCCCCTCTTGAGCCAAGCGTGGATGCCTTGGAGGTATAACTCTATCGTGGCTGTCTTTGTTTTTTTTTCTTTCTTGGGGAGGGGGGCTGAGTTCTAGTATGTTGACTGCCTCCTTCTGCTTTATGTATATAATTGTTCCTTTATTTGATGGAAACCACGCCTGTCTTTCTGTGTTTTTACCTATGTTGTTTCTGGGATGTTTGAGCCTTTGAGTTTTAACCGGAGTCTGCTCTGTGTGTGTAGGTACGGCGGCCCGAGGCCGGAGGAGGCCTCGTCCGTACCTTGGATAGTGCCTCCGAGGAGGGATCGTGTAACACCCTGATTTTCAGATTTCTCAAATTTCTAAAATTTTCCAAGATTATTGAATAGCTTCACCAGTAGTATAGGTTTAAAACCTATTTTCTTAATCAATCAACTAATATAGGGTATTATTTTATGTGCAATAAATACTGAGTTTTGTTAGGAGCTAGGTAAATGCATTAGAGTTCTTTTTCCTTTTCTTTCTCTTTGGTATTTTGAGTGAAAAAGATATTGAAAAGGTTTTTACAAAACTCAATAGTGAATAAGTTAAGGATCTTGTTGGTTGGAATTCAAAATCTTTGAATTCATTATCTATTCAATTCTTGATCATACCTGATCCTTCTCTAGGTCAATTCAAATCTTATACAAATCCTTGTTTAAAGATAATCTCTCCTCTTTCTCAAATTCTACCCAAATCAAAATTCAAATTTCTTATCTACTCCTATCCTAGATATATCTAAAGTGTCTTTGGGCTCAATCTTGCTCAAGTCCAAACCCTTAGCCAAGTTTTCTAGATGGCCCAACAAAGCATCCACGAAATCTGTAAATTTTTGCGGAGTCCTAGACAGCCTCATCTTCGCATGAAGTTTCAGGGTTCAAAACTGCCTCAAATGCAAATCTTAACAATACCAAAGTTATAGGTCTGGTCGAGAGCTTCGATTTGAACCTATGGAAGTCACCTTTTGGATAATGGAGCTAGGAGTTATGGCCCCCGAAATTAGTGCTGCACAGATAAGTCCGAGTTCAAATAGTTTATCTTGTGGTGCATTTGTGGAAATCAAGATAGACTTTTCAGAAGTTCCAATGACTGCCAAAGTTGTAGATCTTTTTGAGTACTACAATTTAGAATCAAGAAACATCCAATTTAGAGTCCGGAAGATGGAGATATCATCCTCGGAATACAGAGCTGCGAAAAAGGAAACCGTAACCAACTCGAACTCGAATCTGATTCTTGTTCAGCTTGGACTCCACCTCAACCAGCCACCCCTAGCCCTATAAATATGAGTTTCACGCCCTCTCCTACCCCTATTCCATGCCTCCAAGCCCTATAAGCCCTATAAGCTGCCACCACCGCTGCCCGTGAAGCGCTATGTCGTCTTCTCCGCGAATTCTCCTTCCTCGACCATCAAAGCAAGGTTAGGACCCCTTCTTCTCCTCCCTTACTACTGTTTTTAGCATCATACTATGTTCCTAGCCAAGCTCTAGCCCCGGCCAAAACCTGATCTACACCACCACGGTCATCACCGTCGCGGACAGCCGCGTTGTAGCTGATTGACATCGATGTTTCTGACTGACCAGAGGTCAAATCAATAAGCCCTTTCACTGGTGCATGTCCCATGATGTTCCCGATGCCCTCACCAACTAGGTCGGCCAATAGAGCAACCAAACCACCGCAATCAAGGTTGACATACCCGCTGTCCGGTTTCTGGATGCATTTTACATGCGCATCGGATTTGCATTCATGTTCCCCGTCAATCCGAAAGCCTTATGGATGCACCAATTACGTCACGACGTGTCACATGGAGTCATATACGTGACCCTAGGAGCCCATCCCCGTTTGTGCAGTGATACGACCAGGATGCCACTGCCAACCACAGCACGTCGCAGTCATCCGTCTCATCTCCGTTGATCGTTTTTCCTCTCAGTGGATGATCTACCCAAAATTATGCCATAACATTGTTTTCTCGGGATATATGAACATCTTTGTTCAAACGGTTTCATAAATTTCATAGCCAATCTCTGGGAACGCGAGCGTCTTTGTTCCTGCATCTGTTTGTGGTCACCACCAAACCTAGAAGTAGTCATCGCTGTTTTGCCGCTACCTTGGATGACCCTTTCCAAAACCGACCATACCGCTGAGTTATTCTTTCCGTATTGTATGCCATGCTTCCCTCATTTCACTAAAACACCACTGAAGCCGACATCGATGTATGTGGCCACATGCCCGATCGCCATCTCCAACGAAACCCGGACCACCACCGCTATATAGAGTCACCAGTAGTATCCTTAACCTAGAAGCGCAACCTTCGACTAGATCTCAGTGTATCCTTTCTTTAATCCAAGATGGTACTTGCATAGCATGCCAAGTCAATGCCACATCATTCTCCTTAGCCTAGTCAGTGAAGTCTAGTCTGCCCTACACTTCTTGATCTTGCGCAATGATGTTATCAAGCCTAACACAATGATTGTGCAATAAAGCCTTTTCCCATAGAAAGATAACTCCAGTAAACTAGTTTTCCTTTTTAGCCTAATCCAGCTCTCGAAAGTTGTTCTCTTTTCATCTTAACTCCGATTTAGGTGATTCTTGCGTCTAAATATTTCTAAAATCATCCTTATCCAACCATAGTGTTTTTAAAGTGTTTTAATGATGTTGGTATGTTGTTCTTAGTGTTTGTTTTGTGTTGTTTGTCGGTAGTTCTCAGGATTAGACGATAACGTTCTGGAGCAGTTCGAGGGACTTCAATACGAAGATTTTGACAACACTGAGCATCATTGGGTAAAAGGCAAGTATCCTTGATCATCTTGAACCTATGATTTAAACTGTTTTGTTTTACAAATTGCATGCAGTGTCAATATAATGGGTAGTCACCTATGTTAGGGTTTTCCCTAGATTTTCCCTTGTCATCCCTTGGAACCTAGATGGTTTATTGTTAGGTGTCTTTTATGGGTAGATTGCTTAGCCATGCTTTAGGGATGTTGAGAAGTGTCATAATCTTGACTAATGAACATATGCAACAATGGTTGTTAATGTGTTAATGATCTAGCAACATGGAACCTTAGGCCTTGAGCAAAGTGGTTTTGATGGTTATCATGGTTATGATGTTGGTTTAGTGTTTGCTCAAGTAACCTAAGTAAGGACCGGTTCGTGGAGCGACAACCCAAGAAGTAACGTACTAACCACGAGGTTGATATGGGTAAGACGTGACATACTAATTAGAGTCTATCTAGTGTGTATTGTGTCAGCACAAAAGGGGGCTTCTGGGTAGGAGTTTAGCTTGTGTAAAGCCTGGTGGTGAAACCTAGTTGGCAGACACATACTGGATTAGTCTCTAGTTGGTGAAAAATGTCATTCAGTGATTCTTGGTGGCACACCACTAGTGTGTGTTAAGTGTTTCATGAACACGGCAACATGGAATTTACTGACTCATGGGGAAAGCTGGACAACCTCTGCAGAGTGTAAAAAAACTGTTATAACAGTCGTGCTTACAGTTATGAGAGACTTGGACCCTCACATGATTAGTGGGTTGTGGTTATGGTTCTGGTATAGGGAGTACTAGATGATTATGGTTATGGTTCTCGTACAGGAAGTACTGGATGGTTGTGGTTTTGGTTATAGTACAAGGAGTACTAGACAGTTATGGTATGCAAGGTGGGGAGCCTTGTATGCTGGGTCATGAACTATTTGGGTTAGATTCACTTAATAATTGCTTAATTCTTTTGAGTCCAAATATGTTTTCATTACTCGCATTTACGCAAATAGACCATGTGTTAGCCTATTCTTGATATAAGCTTGTATATCATTATTTTTCTCACACTTGTTGAGCGCGTCATGTGCTCACACTAACTATTTTCCCTATACCATGCGACATGTGTGCTGCTGCTCAGTGAGTGAAGATGTTGAAGACTATCAAGATAAGGTTGTGACGTTCTAGGCGCGTGTCACCCGGTCGGTTGCCTGCGGTGTTGTTAGGCACCAGTGCTTCTGTTCCGCTGCAGATATCTTCATAGAAAACAATATATGTCAATTGTTGTAAGAGTTTAACGTTATTTAATAAAAGTATTGCTTTTGTTACTTCACCTGTGACGTCCTTATGTGTGTTGAACATCCTGGGCACACATAAGCCGCATCTGGTTTTCGCCGTTAAAACTGGGTGTGACAGATAGAGTGCGTCTGGTGTGTCGGGGGCTACTCCGTTCATTCGTCGGTGGAGTCGCTTTGTTATGCCCCATGATTCTGATGGGTGTGTTGACCCGCAGGTGGCTGCCGACGTTTTGGTTAAGGTTGAGCTGGAGGATCCCCCGGTGTCCGCTCCGGAAGTATGCTTTACCACAAAGATGACTGGTGTGCGGCCCGAACAGCCCGGGAGGTTGTTGGCTCACGCTTCTTACGGTGCTTCGTCCTTCCCCGGGGTTCTGACAGAAGCGTGCCTTCGGAAATTCTCGAGTCTATCTTGGGTGAGGTGAAGGTGGAGGAGGCACAGGTCACGGAGGCCTCATCGGTGGGGCAGGGGGAAGAGCTGGGCTTCTCGGCCTTTGACTTGTATCCCTTCCCAGCGGATCTTTTGTCTTCCTGGGGTTGAGTCTCTATTTCGGGTAGCAGCCCCTTTGGTGGAGGGTGCTCGCGTCGGCCACCCATGCGCAGTTGTCATGGACGACTGTGCAGGTACCGTGGTGCGCCTGGGAGGCGTGGCAGTCGGGCACCCTTGTCTTCCTGTAGTGGTACACGGGTGTAGTAGGCTAGCCAGTTTGCTGGGCATAGATTCGATCTACAGCAATTAACTGTATAAAAAGACTTTTGTATGTTCTTTTTCCTCTCCTTTTTTATGATTGATCGTGCCGACGTTTTGCCTGTGCCCCTTGTCCCAGCCCCTTCGCATCTTGTGGTTGCCTGGCGGCCATGGGGTGCGAGACTTCGAGGGGCATCGAAAGGGTCGGGTGACAATCTCAGTTTTGTTGGGGTTTTTATCCCCTCGTCATGCCTAGGGTGGCCTGACCATAGAAATGACGGGGGGTGTTATGCCTGTCCGGTATGAAGGCACGACCTTCAAGATGCCGGAGCGGTCTTTTCCTATCCGACATTTTAGGTTTGCTAGGCCCAAATGATGATGGACGGAATGCCTATCTAGCACTGAGACTTTTGTCTTCAAGATGTTGGAGCGGTTTTTGCCTATCCATCACGTAGGTTAGTGAGACTTTAAAGATGGTGGACGGAATGCCTGTCCAGCACGGAGGCTTATGCCTTCAAGATGCTGGAGAGGTCTTTACCTATCTGCCATGTAGGTTGGCGAGACCTTAATGGCGGATGGAATGCCCGTCCATCACGAAGGCTTAAGCCTTCAAGATGCTGGGTTTTTTTTGGGGGGTATTGAGGTTGGGGTTCTTTATACATAATACTTGGGAGGGTCTCTGCATTCCAACTGTGTTCGAGGGGGATCCCCTCTGTATCGGCCAGTCGGTAGGAGCCGTGTCTGTTAGACTTGAGGACCAAGCATGGGCCTTCCCATTTGTTGCGTAGTTTTCCCGAGGCTAGAGTGCGTCAAAGCACTAGTTCGCCTGGTTTGAAGTTTCACGATGCAACCCTTGGATCGTGCCAAGCCTTAATTTTCTTAATGTAGTGATCTAGATTCTGAATGGTGTGGATCCACGTGCCTTTGGTAAGGTCAAGGGAGAGCTCCCTTTCTCTGTCAGTTTGTGGGAATTGTACCCTGAGTGAGCAGGCCTTGACCTCGGTGGGGGTCATGGCTTCGTCTCTGTATAGGAGGCGAAAGGGTGTGAACTCGGTGGCCCGTGTGATAGTGGTGCGGAGGGACCATAAAACCTTGGGTAATTCATCGACCCATAGGCCTCGAGCTAAGCCGACGAGGCGTCGATTTAGACCAGAGAGGATGTTGGCGTTGGCCCTTTCGACTGCTCCATTGGATTGAGGGTGTCAAACTGCTGTGAAGCATAATTCGATGCCAAGGTTGTCGGAGAACTGTCTAAAAGGCCCGGAGTCGAATTATGTGCCGTTGTCCACCGTGAGCTATCATGGGATGTCGAAGTGGCAGATTATGTTCTTCCAGAAGAATTTTTGGACATTTTTTGATGTGATCGCAGTGAGGGGTTCGGCCTCGACCCATTTGGAAAAATATTCCAATGCAACCACTGCGTATTGGAGGTTTCCTTTGGCGTGGGGAAATGGACCGATGAGGTCCATACCCCAACGAGCCAGGGGCCCGACAGGGGCGATTGGTTGCAAAGGGGTTGGAGGTCGGTGGCTTCATCGTCCCATCCATTGGCATCCTTGGCAGGTGCGAACGAGTTAGTCCGCGTCGGACATGATCGTAGGCCAATGGAGCCCCTGGCAAAGTGACTTACCGGCTAGAACACGAGGCGCCAGATGACTGCCACACAGGCCTTCGTGTATTTCCTTGAGGAGGGTGGCTCCTTCTTGTTTAGTAATGCATTGAAGGAGGGGAGCGAAGACACCTATCTTATAAAGGGTGTTATTTACAAGATGGTAGCCTCCACCTGCCTGGCCGTGCCAACAGCGTCGACCATGCCCTGCCGGGCCAGCCTCATGCGTAATGTCTCTTGCCGGGCCGGTCGTGCCATGCCTGGACGAGCCCAGCGTGATGGGTCATTCCTGTGCCGTCCGTGCTATGCCCGTGCTGGCCCGTCAGCCGGGCTGGACCGTGTCGGCACGCCGTGCTGCGCGCTTGGCCCAGGCACGGCCTGTGGCATCATGCCGTACTGGTCTAGCTCAGCTCAACTCTAGCCATGCTGTGCTTGGGCCGTGCCTTCAGTGCCAGGCCTTGGGCCGGCCCAGTAGGCACGTCCCATTTGGATAGCTACGGTAACATCTAAAACACCAATATAGCGATACACATATAATATCATTACATACACATCTAATAATAAGCCAACATATTTTGAACTAAAATACATATCTAATTTCAGGACCTAAATTGGCTAACTAAAATTGCTAACTACAATTTGCTAACTATAATTTGCTAACTACAATTTGCTAAATACAATTTGGTAACTAGAATTTGAGAACTAACCCAGGTGTTTCACGGTCCTTCCGGATAGGAAGGGGATACACCGATGAGGATCTGGAGGTCAGGAGTACCAGGGTGGTCATTTGGAGTCGGGTGGGCAGATGGGATGTTGCGACCACCTCCATGCTATCTAGATCTATGCCCTCCACCTACACTGTTGCTGCTGCTTGCCATGGGGACATCGAGGAGGTGGTGAGGAGGTGGCGGTGGACCGGCGCATGACAAGGACGAGGAGGTGGCGGCAGACCGACGCACGATGAGGACGAGGAGGCAGCAGTCGGCGTACGATGAGGAGGAGGAGGTGGTGGATCGACGCACGATGAGGACGAGGACTAGGAGGCTGCGGACAGGGAGGAGGCATGGTGTCAGGCTGAATGGAGTAAATGAGGAGAGTGGCTAAGTGTTGGATATACATATAACAAAGGCATCAGTGTCGGTTCTAGTGCCTACTGGCACTAATAGTGACTATAAGTGCCGGTTCTTAAACTCCTGCATGCAAGCAATAATTGAGATGCCAAGAACTGGCACTGATAGGCACTATCAGTGCTGGTTTGTGGCTGGAACCGGCCCTAAAGTATAAGTGCTAGTTCCAGCCAAAAACTAGCACTTATAGTGCCTATCAGTGCCTATAAATGCTGGTTCTTAGCAATGTCTACTGATAGTGCCTATCATTGCTGGTTCTTGGTGCCTCAATCATGGTTCACACATGGGAGTTTAAGAACCAGCACTGATACGTCAATAGTACTGTTTACGCTCGAACCAACACTGATGAGGCGCTACATATGACCTATTCTGTAGTAGTGTGATCATTACATACATACACACACACATACACACTAGGGGGAGTCAAATTCTTAGCAATGTCTACTAAAGGGATCGATGACATCCTAAGAGGGGGTTTGAGTTAGAAAATTAAAAACTAACTAGCTTCAAAAAGTTTATAAGATAAATCTATATCAATATCTATCTAAATGTGCTCTAGGTTAATCTGGTGTGTCTACTCTACCACTCAAAGAAAATTGCAACCTATCTATGAAGGTAAATTGGAAGTATGTAAATGTAAAAATGTAAAGATGGTAGGGAGAGCAAACTCAGCACAAGAGATTTTTGTCTCATGGTATCGATGGCATAAACGCCACCCCTAGTCTACGTTAGAGCAGCCACCAAGGCTATAGCTACCGGATGGCACCCGGCCACGGCCGTTGAGCCACCTAGATCTCAAGTAGGTTAAGCCTCTGCTTCGGTCACTTGCCGTCGTCTTCACTTCGGAGCTTGAGCCACCAAGGCAAGAGTTTCTGCATCCCTGTACAAGCTTCGTACCGCCGCTCCACACCAAGTCGATGGGTAAACAAGCTTGAGCCACCAATGGCTCAAGGTGTCGGTGAGTCATCAAGTCCTTGATCCCCTCTCTAGGTAGCAACACATAGACACAACACTCTCTATGCCTATGAGCACTAATCACTCTCTAATCATGTGCTTGATTGCCTTGGGTAATCACTTTAAGCACTTTGGTGGCTTGGATGTCTTCTCAAGTGTATATGAGCTTCTCTGGACTCCAGCACCTTCAAATGACTGAGTGGACAGGTATTTATACTCTCAACCCCGCGGACTAGCCGTTGCCCCCAATGGTCACATTTCGTTGTACTCACCAGATGGTCCAATGTGTTCCACATTACAAGTGCCGAAACATCCGCCTTGTACTCTCTACGAACTAGCTGTTGGAACTCCACTTTCATTCTTATGAACGTGGGAAGGTCCGATGCAATGTCCTCTTTGAACGCCAGAACATTAAGCGTGCATACAATGCCAACCGAGCTATTTGCAACCTCTTTGAAAACAAAATGGTCTGGCGTGTTCATTTGGTGAACACCGGAATATCCGATGTGTATTATATTTTGCTGCAAACTTTTTGTGAACACTGGAGTATTTTTCTTTGTGAACGCTGGAGTATTTTTATGAACACCGGAGCTTTTTCTTTGTGAGCGCCAGAATATCTAGCGTGTACAATTTTAGCTAAAACAATAATATGTATTTGGGCATAACTTTTCGCTCCGGACTCTAATTTTGATGAACTTTGACTCTATCGAAAGCTTGTGAAGAGCTCTATAACAATGTATAGAAATCCATCCCATTTGATTACATAAAAATTCATGGGACAATTCCAATTCATTCCTCTCATTATCCCGACTTCGGTGGCTTCTCTTTTGTTGCATCCGTGAGACCTACTAAAGCATATACTTGAGAAACATATTATTCCCATTGATTTTTTTGTCATTAATCACCAAAATCACATACATGCCTTAAGGGGGCCATGTTCGCTACAATCTCCCATTTTTTGGTGATTGATGACAACACAGCCAAAGCAAGTGGCAAATAATAAATGATATTAATTTTAAAATGCACAAAGCCATACCACTTTGCTTGGATGCATGTTCTTACCACTTAGTCCCCCTTTTTTTTTGTGGCTCCCCTTTTCTCTATCGCTACTAACTCCCTTGATCTACCCATGCAAGAGTTCTTCCTTTGTCACCCTTGGCATCCGTAGGCATCTTACTTCCTTACTTGTTCTCCCCTAGACATGCCATCTTAAAACTTGCATCTTGCTTTGGTTATCAAAATTCCCCCCTTTTGTCAATAATCTTAAAAAAGGCTACAAACACATGTTAAACTCAAGTGAAAATGCTAGAGCATATGGGAGAGGGCTTCATGAACCATGATCCAATAAGATGATACCACTTGTCGGAATGTGGATACCAATTGAAATGAAAAAACATGTCTCATAATTCATGAATCTCACATAATATGATTTAAACTCCCCCTATATATGTGCATACATATAATAAGAGAGAAACATATGCACGATAATATAACAAGATAGGAAGTTTAAGCCATATTATGCATGGATTTAGCTTAAATGAAAAAATGAATTGATAATGATACTAATTGACAAATAAGCATTGCATACCTCCGGGGATTTGTAGATTACTTTATGAGACTACAAAATATATCACTTGAAACACATGGTAGTATCAAAATCAAAGCCCACAGGATATGCTCCCCTTGAATACGCGTATACAAGTGTTGAATACTTGTGAGATATATGCACTTGTTATTAATAACAATGAAGAATTTACCCTATAGATTGGACTCATAGCACATAAAGAATACCAAATGTAAAAATATGACATGAAAAAAACCTACAACTAATGAACCATATATTTTGTTCATGGGTTAGCGAGGAAAACACAAGCAACTTACCATATAAAAAACCTGCACCAGGCATTACAATAAATTGAAATATGCATATGCTATCCTAGACAAGGCAAATGAATACATCAATTGAAAGGATTTTGCATCTAGTACCAATACCTCTTTTACCTTTGGGTGGGAATTTGAGTATATGATGTTTATGATCAACGCATCCAATCTTGTACACTTAGCTCCTTTGCTTGGATCTTCACTTTATATTATGAGCCAAGTATCTAAATCCCCGAGTCCATCCATCGAATTTAAGTCTTGTTTGGAACCCAAACCAATTTGGGCCCCCTTCATATTGGTGATGACTTCCTTGGGCAGGTTCCACCTCTGATCTTTTTGAGTTTGTAGTGGTTGCTCTTGTTCTTGATCTTATAGTTGGGCTTGTTGGAGAGATTCATCATCTTCTTGTTCTCCTTGGTATCCTTCTTGACTTAGCTTGCATTGAAAAGACTTGTGGCCTTCTTGATGGCACTTGAAGTATGTCCTGGTGGACCCCTCTATAAGCTTGTTCACCATGTTTTTACGGTTATCTTGAGAAGGTTGGACATATTCTTTGCCCTTTAATCTTTCCAAGTCTTCCTTTCGCTTCTCCACTTCTTACTTAAGCTCATCATTCTCTTGTCCAATGAGTTCATTAGATGGTTCTACAACAATATTCTCAATACATGTCTCATTGAAAAGGAGTGAGCTAGATAAAATAATTAAATTATCACAAGAAGTAGAAGCATCTACCTTAGAATTAAAATTAAAGAGAGAGGTAGATTGCTTCAAAGGGACCTTATGTTGAGATTTAATGCACTTAAGTTTTGCCTTAAGCTCTTCATGCTCCTTGTTTAGCAATTCAAATTTGCTCAATAATTGTTTATAATTAGATACCAAGGTAGCATTAATATCATTAAGGGCATTGAATTTCTTAAGTTATTTAGATTGTTTCTTTAAGGCCCTTTGTTTCTCATTGATCAATTCAAGAAGTTCTTCTTTGGAGGGAGAATCCTCATCGGATCATCATCACTTATATCGCTTTCCATACCTTTGATCATAAGGCACTTGTGTGATGACTTGTGTGATGACCACTTGTGTGATGATGACCTTGAGGAAGAGCTTCTCTTGGAGGAGTGGATGGTGCTCTCATCACCTGAGTTTGAACCTTCATCTTCAGTCACCCATATTTCTATTCTTGCAAAAGATTTGCCTCTTCCCCTTGTCACCCTCTTGTTCTTGATCTTCTTCTCCTTCTTGATACGATCAACCGTGTTGACCAAGTCTTTCATAAAGATTCGATTATCAATCTTAGCATTAATCCTCTTGATGTTCTTCTCCACTTGTTTGAGATGAGCTTAGCGACCTTGGGATCAATCTCTTCATCACTTGAGTTATTTTGCTTATCTTCTTCATCGCTCTCTTCATCTTCATCACCATCATTTTATCTTGAGCTTAACTCTTGCTCTTGTCTCCTCATCTTTGCCTTTATGTGTCAGCATGATGCTTGCTTGCTTGTAAGCGCAAAGTTCTTGGTGTCGGATGAGATAGGAGCTTCCTCCTCCATGTTCATGGTCATCTCATGGATGGTGATCTTACTGAGTACTTGATTTGGAGTTATCTTCTTGATGTCGTTGTTGTCGTAGATGATGGAGACCATCAACTTGTACTTTGGAAGAAGAGCTTGAAGTATTCTTCTCACCACTTGATCATCTCCAATTGGTGTCAAACTTAGCCTATTAATCTCATTGATAAGAATATTCAAACGTGAGTACATGTCATTGGCACTTTTATGGGCAAATTGTTTGATGCTATTGAGTTTAGAGATTAGAACATGATATTTCTCATTGTGCACATCCTTTGTATCTTCACGTATTTCAATGAGACTAGTTCAAATATCATGTGCGTTGGTGAGAGAATAAACATGATTAAAAGCATTGATGCATAGAGATGATAAAATGATACTATTAGCTATAGCATCGGATTGCCTCTCCATGTTTGTGATGCAAAGTTTCATTCCTTCCTTGGTGACTCTCCAAACATCTAAACCTTTGGCTTGAAGAAAACAAGTCATTAGAATTTTCCAAAAGGGGAAATTAGTGTCATCAAAATGTGGAGTGCTATGTGTATCCATCCCAACCCCTAACGTCTCAACACTAGACGGTTAAACCTATCAAGAGCATGAGGCTCTGATACTAATTGAAGGGATCGGTGACATCCTAAGAGGGGGGCGATTTAGGACACTAAAAACTAATGGGCTCCAAAAACTTCACAGGATAAACCTATACCAATTTTTATCTAAATATGCTCTAGGTTTATCTAGTGTGTCTACTCTTCCATCCAAAGGAATTTGCAACCTATCTATGAAGCTAAATTGCAAGTATATAAATGTGGAAACGTAAAGATGGTAGAGAGAGCAAACTCGGCACAAGGCATTTTTATTCCATGGTATCGATGGCATAAACGCCACCCCTAGTTCACGTTGGAGCAGCCACCTAGGCTATAGCACCCAGACCATGTCATTTGATCACATAAAAATTCATGGGTCAAGTCCAATTCATTCCTCTCATTGTCCCGGCATTGGTGATTTCTCTTTTGTTACATCCGTGAGACCCAATAAAGCATATACATGACAAACATATTAGTCTCATTGAATATATTATCATTAATCATTAAAATCACATAGATGCCCTACAAGGGCTATGTTCGCTACATCTACTTCTCTGTAAACAAGTATTTTTTGTAGGAGGCTAAGCATGGCAAAAACCTGATAAGCTATTTCCTAAAGCCACTATGCATTATTAACTGTGACTATTATTGAGCTCAGAATTAATTATGCATCACACTTTAAGAAATATTCCAAAAATAAAAAAATCCTTCAAAAGATCCAGGTCAAGGCCTGTGACTTTGCTAAGCCATGTTAGTTTGTAGAAAAGCCCATAAAGATCTACAAAATAGCAAATCAAACCAAAGCAAGGACCCTCTTGCAAATAATAATTCTTTGCCAAAGGTTAAAATGCAAATTTGCCACATTTCTAATAAAACAGAGTATCTCAGATTTTCGTACACCATAAATATCCTCCAAATTTACCAAAATGACAAGAATGCCATAGACAAAATTACCAAAATGCTCTCAAGTGCCACCTAACCGGTTTAGGTGACACTTTGCCAAATCACAAAGGAATGCAAGGTGACACCAAGCATGCAAGGTGTCACATTGCTTACATCCTAAGCCATGCAAAATTAGGAAATGCATTAAGATCAATAAGAAATCATGAGTATTTTCGTCTATAAATAGGAAACGAAGGCCACCATGGCAAGCATAATGCCATTACAACCCGGTGAGTTAATCCTCCTCTTTCTTCTTTCCTTTTATTTCTTCTTTCCTTGAACTCAATCATAGATAACCCAAGCATGGCGCCATAAAGGAGAACAAGGAGGAGAAGAGGTTGAAAAAGGAGTCATCAAGAGCATCAATCATAACATCAACATCTTGATTAAAAGTAAGTTCTAGTAGAGAATATGTGTTTTTTTTTTCAAAATAGAATGAATGGACAAGCAACTAGTATGAGTAGGGTTTTATTTCAAGCAATGTTTGCTCATACTAGCATGAGTAGGAGTTGCTTGAACCCTAGAAAAGCATGTTCATCTCAAGATCATCACATGTTGAAATCAAGTAAAATGGAGAACATGACCATATAGATATCATCACCATAAGGACAACTACTATATTCATGCCAAGATTAACAAGTGCTTAGCATCTAGGTGTATGCTTTGCTCAGATTATATTCATGTTCATCATAGCTAGAACACAGGAAATAGTTAGCTCTCACCTCTAGGTTTTCATCAACAGTATATATGTGGTAGCTAGATTATTGCATTTTGATGATATTAAGAGCATCATCTAGCCTAATCAAGCATCATAGAGCATAATCATACATATCAGAGCATCACAAGCATCATATAGGTATCAATTGAGTGTTAAAACAGTAGGGTTTAGCAAAAGAGGGAGGACTGGTTAGCTAGAGACCAAACCAGGTGAGCCAAACTCCTTAGTGGCGATAGCCGACCAGCAGCCGGAGTAGCGATGCGAGAACCCCACCATCAGATCAACGTTAGTGATGGCACCGAGGAAGAAGGAAGAAGGCCGAGCCACCCCACCATGCTATGGAACAGGAAGAAGGAGATGAAGCCAAGGTCAGGTGCATGGAGGAGCTCCCTAGGAGTACCACAGTGTGTTGTGCTGAGAAAAAAACCAACGGGTTGTGCCGACTACGAAGACCTAAGGTCGAGCACCACCACTCAACCCAACCGAGGAGAAGAGGAGGAAATCGAAGTAGAGGATGGTAGCCATAGATAGAGGAGTTCTTCTGAAGCTCACCAATGGCAGCCAACGATAATGAAGGTGCCATGGCCTGCATTAGGCCAAGTTAGGGTTTAAACCCTTAGTCTCCTGATTGATCGACCTCATGATGGAGAGGAGCCAAAACCAAAGGGAAATGGAGAGGAGGTGCTAAGGATCCTGCCATTGGGGACCCAACTTGAGGGAGACGACGAGGTCAGCCATGTGGTGTGGCCGCAAAGGAGTGGTACAAAGGTGTCGAGGCATAGGAACAAGCATTAGAAAGAAGAAGTGGGGAAGGAGGCTCAGTAAGGTTCGGTTGAGCGACAGACTTGGTCGGGTTGGATCCTGGCTGAGAAGTGAAGGAAGAGGACGCCAAGTTGGCCTGTTGGGTGAGATTAGGCCATAAGAGGAAGGATACATGCTAGGTTAGACCAAGGCTAGGGTTGAGCTGAGTTTGGGCCAAGGTATGGCTATGCTAGGGCTGGGCCCATATTGGGGTTTTTTTACCATAATTTGTAACAGCCAAAAATCTTGAACCAAAAGAATTAAAAATTATTTTTACAAAAAGAAATAAGTTTTTGCAAAATTAAACAAAACCTAAACACATATGAATACATGCACATGTATATACATATATGAGTATAAATTTATGTATGTGTGTGTATATATGGAAAGGGCTATTTTACTTTATAAGATATATATATATATATATTTGCTTGGAATGGTTTGAATATTTTATGTGTGCCACTATATATATATTATAAGTATATGTTCTGTACATGTACATGTACATGTATGAGGACAAGGGAGAAATACAAGGAAAAAGGAATGGAAATGAAAGGAGAATAGTATAAAATACAACTGGGCAAACTTCTTTCCATCTGGACCATCTTTCTTCCCCGCTTTCTCTCTTCCCATTTGGCCTGTCGGTCGCCCTCCTCACCCTTTCTCTGCTGCTCTCCTTCCTGGGCTAGGATGCCGAGTGATCCGGTACCGTCTTCACCCCAGTGTGCATGTTAGACAAGTGTTGTCTGTCACTTATTACTTAGATCTGTTTTAACACCTGGCCAGTCACTGTGCAGGTGAACAGTTACTAACAGTTCCGTCTACACATTGCTGGCGATTTTCACCGACTCCACTAGATATTTTCTAATATCTTGTTGATTTTAAGTTTGAATTTGTGCTAGGTCTTTCAAGGTTTGCATCTCCCCTTTCCTCCTCTTCTAATCCCTACCTGTTAGATTTGTTGTGCTTTGAGTTGTAATCGAATATTTTATATCTTTATTAAAAATCTTACTACAAGTGAGTTGTATTTATGTTAGATTTGATACTAGGTTTGCCTGATCTACCGTGACATGCCACAAATCTAGTGTATTTGTATAGAATTTTTATTTGCATGCTTAACCATGAAATTAAGGTATGTTAATGAAGAATGAATGTTTTTACATTAATTGTAAATGACAAACAAAAGTTGGATGTACCTTGAGACCCGAACTTGTCCGGAGTACCTGAGCGGGGTGAAGCATTTCATGAGTGCTGCCTTGGCGGATGTGAAAGATCGTGGTAAAACGGCAATGTATTGTCCATGTCGCAACTACAAGAATGATAAGAAGTTCCCGAAACCAGACAATATCCATGAACACTTGGTCATTCGTGGATTTAAAGTAAATTGTACATGTTGGAACAAACATGGTGAGGAAGGCCTTACCGAGGGAGAGTTGGATTAGACCCTCCATGCCGACAATGTAGATCAAGAACTTACACCCGGTGAAATGGATCATGATGTCAGGGATGAGGACATATTATGTTTCAATGATAATGATCTCGAGGATTTTGTGGAGAATGTGGACCAAATGGTGTGGGATGTTGAGCGGCACGATGAGTATAACAATGTTGAGTTTGCTAAATTCCAGGACTTTGTGCGGGATTCAAAGATGCCCTTTTATCCAAACTATAAGGAGAAGTACACGCATATATTTGGGAACATAAAGATTCTAAAGCTTAAGGCAACCCATGGTTGGACTGATAAGAGTTTCGAAGCATTGCTAGATCTACTAAGGGACATGCTACTGGAGGGGAACTTGGTGCCCGAGGGCATCTACAACACAAAGGAGATAATATATCCTTTAGGACTGGAAATAGAAAAAAAACATGCATGTAAGCAGGATTGTATCTTGTTTCATGGAGAGTATGCAGAGCTGGATCAATGCCCCATTTGTGGAACCCATATATAAGCATAGAAATGAACGTGATGATGGGGTTGAAAGCAAGAAAAGTAAAGGTAGTCCTAGGAAGGTGATGTGGTATTTTCCTGTAATTCCCTGTCTAAAACATTGTAGGAATGACGCAATGATACGACACCCGACGAATTCTAATCAGTGGTGAATCGTTGATTCCACATTTGGTTGGTTCGCTGAAGAATTGAGAAATATTAGGTTTGCTATGAGCACAGATGGCATGAATCCATTTGGTAATATGAGTACCCCACATAGCACCTGGCCTGTTGTATTGTCGATCTGCAACCTTCTACCCTGGCTTTGTAACTAGCAAAAATATATTATGTTGTCGATCTTGATATCAGGACCGAAATAGCCTAGGAACGATATCGATTTGTACCTCAGGCCTTTAGTCGATGATCTTAAGAAACTCTAGTCGGAAGGCATTGACGTGTGGAATCAGTACAAGCAAGAGTACTTTATCTTGCATGTCGTGTTGTTCGTCACCATCAATGATCTGCCAGCACTTCGTAACTTGTCAGGTCAGAGAAAAAGAAAAGGTGAAGCTTGCCCACATTGCTTAGTTGACACATGCAGTTTGAGGTTGAACAACTCAAAGAAAATAGTGTACATGCGGCATCGACGTTTCCTTCCCAGGAAGCACCCGCACCAAAACAGGGACAGACAGTTCGATGGCATAAGGGAGAAAGCGTTACCTCCAAGGTATTTCAGTAGGGAAGATGTCCATAGTCAGGTTAAGAATATCAATGCTGTCCTTAGAAAATGAAAAACTATCCTCCAAGGATGATGAACAGTTAGGAATGTGGAACAAGAAATCAATACTATTCTAGCAAGAGTATTAGAACAAATTAGATGTTCTCCACTCTATCGACAATATCCAGGAAAAGAAGAATATCTGTGAGAGTCTGATCGGTACATTGCTCCAAATGAAGGGAAAATGAAAGGATCATGAGAATGCACGAGCTGATCTTGAAGAAATGGGTTTAAGGCTGGAGCTCCATGCACATGATACGGACAAAGGAAAACACTTACCCCCAGCAGCTATCACTCTCTCCAAGGAGAAAACCAAATTCTATGAGTTCTTACACAGTGTGAAAGTTCCCTCTAGTTACTCGTCCAATATCGCTAGACTTGTTTTGATGAAAGAGCTGAAAATGAATATTTCCTTGATGAAGTCCCATGATTTTCATGTGATGATAACATCACTGTTTGTGGTAGATATTAGGAATATCCTTACAATAAAGGTTCGTGAGGCTATCCTAAGTCTGTGCTTTTTCTTAATGCAATTGAATAAAAAGGTGCTTGACCCAGACTCGCTGGAGGAGCTAGAAAGAGGACACTTTGAGACTCTATGTCTTCTTGAGGTGTATTTCCCACCATCCTTTTCTGATATCATGGTACATCTCACTGCTCACCTTGTGAAGGAGATACACTACCTTGGCCCCGTGTTCCTGCATCACATATTTCTATATGAGAGATATATGGGCATTCTCAAGTCGTACGTAAGGAATTGAGCCTTTCCTGAGGGATGCATTGTCTAGGATTACGCAATGGAGGAGGCATTGGAGTGGTCTTTTAATTACATTGACCCAAATAACCCAATTGGCGTGCCTAAGTCTTGGCATGAGGGGAGGATCATAGGTGTGGGGGTTCTGGGGAAGATGGCAATTACTCCTGATCCAAAGGCATATGACCAAGCTCATTTCCTCGTGCTGCAACAAATGAGTGAATTGTGCCCATATGTCGATGAGCACAGGCAGATGCTACTTGAAGAGAATCTGGGATAAACCGATGCTTGAGTTGCGAGGCAACATATGTGAAGGTTCACGACTTGATTCCAAGATCGAATTAGACAATAGAGTACTCCTAGAGATGCTTTGATAAAAAAAATAGGCATCAGGCCCTGTATACACAATTATGACATATCAAGGGTATGATATAAATGGATACACATTTATATGGTTGCCCAAGATGAGAAGAGCATATACCAGAATAGTGGTGTTTGTATAGATGCTTGTGACAACAACATACAGATGGGCACATACTACAGTCAAATAGAGTAGATCTAGAAGTTGAACTACTTGGGATTCAAGGTAGCCCTGTTTGAGTGTTGTTGGGTACATGGGGCAAAGGGCATCACTAATGACAAGTATGGATTCACTAGCGTTGATCTCAAATATGTTGGATACAAGTCTGAATTCTTCGTACTCGCTAAAGATGCTCACCAAGTCTTTTATGTGACCGACACAGCAAAGAAGAAACATCATGTGATTCTCGCTGGGATAAGACGCATCATTGGAGTTGCAAACGTCGTTGATGAGGAGGGGTTCAATCAATTCGATGAAATTCCCCCTTTTGCTACTACAATTGTGCCACGCCTTTCGCCGACCCAGAAAACTTCATACCTGCGCTCTGACCATAAAGAAGGGATCCATGTCAAGAAAGCATAAAAAAGGCAAATTTGAATTTTGTGTCGAATTTGTAATATTAATGTCAAATTTGAATTTTAGGTATCAAGTTATTTTAATTTGTAATATTAGTGTCAAATTTATAATATTAAGATCATATTTAAATTTGTATATATTAAATTTGCAACATTAATGTCAAATTTAAATTAATAATGTCAAATTTGTAATATTAATGAATTTGAATCTGAAATTTCTATCAAAGTGATAGGTGACGGGTGACATTATTCATCCGTCACTGATTAGAAGTCATAGGTGACAGGTGATACTATTAACCCATCACCTATGACTTCAAGTCATAGTGACAGGTGATATGTTAACCTGTCACTATTTACGCAAAATAAGTCATACGTGACGATTGCTACTATTAACCCGTCACCTATGACTTCAAGTCATAAGTGATGGGTGATATGTTAACCCGTCACCTTTTACGTAAAATAAGTGATGGGTGACATTCATCACCCGTCACCTATGACCTATTTGTATATATACCGAGTCCCCGCGTGCACTCTGCTCATTTTGCTTAATTCATTTTGCCCATGCTAGGTTCACTGCCGCCCAGATCTTCCTCACACGCCGCTCGGCCTCCTCGTCACCGATGTGCCGCCCTGGCCTCCCCACACGCCACCCAGCCTCCTTGTCCCCGACACGCCACCCGGCCTCCTCGTCCAAGGACTCCCTCTGTTGACCGCCACCTCCGGTCGCCCTTCAACCAAGCCGACTGCACCATGATCTCCCCCACACCATGGTGAAGCTCGCTGGCCCCCTCCCCCCTCTCACATTTTAGCTTGAGGTAAAGCCTACAGTAGTGTAGCCTGCAGCTACGGTTCAAGTGCACCCTTATGTTGCTCGATGATGACTTGATTTACTGAGATTGGGCATGACTATGAGTACAATAGCTTAAGACTTGTGATCTTGCTTAATGTATTTGGTAGCTTTGGAAGTCCTCATTGATAGCACTCTTTGATTTGTTCTTGTATGCGAAGTGCAGTGCTTAATTTAGTTTTACAGTGAGCTATTTATTATCATTGATCCTTAGAAGTTGTGATGTTGTTAACTCAGAACTTGTTTAGCATACTAGATTCTAGACAATAAAGTTGATTCATCATTTTGCTTTTGTGAGTAATTGTTTTGATCTTGTTGTTTCGTTTCCACATTTGTCTTGGCAGCTCTTTACTAGTTCTGTCCAAAATCTAAGTATTTTGTTCGATTTAGCGGCACACTCTGTGATGAGATTACTTGGCTTGAGGGCACTGACCAGGTTTTATACTAGTTGAGAACTTTATAATTTGCCCAGTCGATGATGTACTCAATAGAACAATTCGGGGGTAGGAACTTAATTGTCCTAGGGCCAATTGTTATTTATTTTTTGAGAGCACACTTATATATGCTTCACACATACTGTGTAGTTCATGGTTTACACATAACATTTGAAACTATTATTCTAGTTTTGTTGTCAAAGATCATGTGTATTGACCGTTGATCCAAATAATTACCTAAGAAAAAAATGCAAAAACTAACCAAAGAATGAAACAACAATCCTTTCCTTCTTATTTGAGACTTTAGTACTGTAGATGTGTTCTCTTTATTGATATTTGAATTTTGAGAAAATACATAGATACATCTTCCTAAAGTCCTCCGACTTGATTTAGTGTACAATAAATTTTTGATTGCTATCTTTTGGTCATTACAATTAAATCAGGATCTCTAAAATTTTAACACGCATGGAGTGATTCAATCCATATGAATGTTTTTGTGGAATTCTAGACAATGTCGAATTTCATGGAATTATCTTGGTGATCATGATTCTCCATATCTTGACACGACTCCTAGCTGCGAGAAGAAAGGAATACATTCTTCTATCTATGGACTATGAAAACTAGCTATTTTTTAAAAGCATATATATGTCTATGGATAATCCCCAAAGGTATAGATATTAGCTAGAATAGGAGAGGACTAGTGCTGAAATAGTTTTTAGTGTCCAAGATGGCAGAAAAATAGAATGTGGGATCATGCTGCATGCCACTAAAGTTGATAAAAATGAAGGGGGAGACATTTCCACTTTGCAAACTTATGAAAATCCTTAACCTTGATTCCTTTTCTTTCCTCTAAGAAACCATGGGGAAGAAAAGGACTGTCACCCCTGAGAAACCAAAAGCACAGAGGATGCTAGCACTAGAGAGCACCTCGGCACAGGATGGGGCGGATAGGAGCCAAAGCCCACACGTGTCCTCCTCTGGGAGCAGTAAAAGCCAATATCACAGCCCGAGCCCTGACCCGTCATCGATGCGGGAGAGCCGACATCGGGCAAGTGACGAAGAATACAATCCCATTGAAGAGGTATTGATATGAGTCAATGTATTTTATACTTATTGAATGGAGGTGTTGGTAACTAAGTCACCAAACCAGGGGAAGTCCTCGGCCAAGAGAGAGAGAGAGCCGAAGGTAGCGGGATGCGACATGTGTTTATGGGGAGATGAGTAGTCTCATTAATGTGTCACATAAGTTATAGTTCCAGCCTATTTATAGCCCATACTCAACCACTCCATTCCATAACTTACATCATTACCCCCCTTACTGCCACATTCTCGGCATATTCGGGGGTATTTTGGTACTATTAAGTACATTTGCACATTTACAATTATACCCTAGACTGCTACATAGGCTTCGACGGACGCCGCACCTTCGCCCAAGCCCCCATAAGGCCAGTCGCAAATGGGCCTTCAGGGCACCTTCGACCAGCCTTGACGCTGCATCCCGAATCACTCTTCAGTCTCCGTCTGAAGGCCCACCAGAGACTTCACCTACTCTGTTACTCAGCGTCGTGGGTTGACCTTTGGTCTTCGTTCAAAGGCCCACCAGAGGCTTCACGTGCATTGATACTTGGCACCATGGGACGACCTTCTGTCTCCGTTTGAAGGCATGCTAGAGGCTTCGCTTGCGCTTCTCAGAACACAACTGCATTATTCGTAAGTGTACAATCACCAGTGGACTTCGACTCAGCTATATCATTTGATTCACAGGTTCGGTCCATCGAAGATGAACCTTACATGTAGGGGGAGAAATAGCCCCCTCATGTTGTTCATCATCATTTTTTATGGGGATATGACCATTCTGCCCCCACACCACAGTCAGGGTTGCTAACACTAAATGTCTTCACCTCATGCTGAACCGTCTTTTGTGGCAACGGTTCAATTTCCGACGTGCCTCATTTCAACCACCGTTAATCCTATTTTTCTGCTAGAAATATGCTCCAACCGGCGCCTCAATTTTTACCGCTTGAATCTGCTGAAACTGTAGCTCTCATACGGAGACTCTTGCAGTCATCTTTCTTTCTGAAGCCCAGTGAGAATGGCTCTGAGAGGTAAGAAAAATCGTTCGAAGACCTATTGGATTGGATAATCTAAGGTTGACGAAGAAGTCCTGGTTGGACTAGTAAAAGAGGGATTGATTAGCGATGTTTTGAAGGTTAGGCTCACGAAGGGCCAAGAGACTCCGGAGCTTGAAGATGACGAAGCCACTGTATTTGTCGACTACTTTCGAGTGGGGCTTCGTCTTCATTGCGATGATATGGTGCCGAAGGTTTTGAAGCTATTTAAAATCTACCTCCACCAGTTGACGTCGAACGCCATCGTTCGGCTTGGCCTCTTCTCCTAGGTGGCGCGTTCCGAAGGAGCGAAGGCATCGACCAGGGCCTTCACTGTAGCCCACAGGCTCCATCACCAACCGAAGTCAGTTTTCACATCTATCGTGCAAAGCGAAGCCCATTATGGCTGCCAAAACTTATCGCACTGGCCTAGCCACGCCAGTCATGGCATACAAAAACAAATGGCCGAAGGACTGGACGCAATGGTGGTTCTACCACAAGGTGGACCGAGAGGAGTTTCTCGTGTCCAAGTGTGAAGAGGTGAAGGGGAACCGCACCCTCGATGAATAGCTGAAGGCCTCTTAGAAGGTGGCATTGAGGCCTTCACCAGGTGCAAGAAGCATTTGAACACGCGTGATCTTGTAGAAGAGTTTGTGACGTCTAGGGTATGACCCCTTAGCTGGGGCTGGACCATCCAGAAATTCAGCGACAAAGGGCTCGAGGCCTCTGCTGTCCCCAGCCTTACTTTCGAGGTTTCACAGGTATTATCTTTTGTCATGTTCTTAACTGCACTTCAGCTCTCTGCCATTTCCTTACATTGTTTGCTTTCTGGCAGACTTGATAGTGGCCGAAGTGGAGACTAAAGCCATGCTTCTTCTTGGAAAATTTACCTAGGGTGAGCCCAACTCTATACTGACCCAGGGCTCGGTCGGTGACTTAACCGGATTTTTGAGTTATGAGGCCTTGCCTATAAAGACAGGCCAAAAGTGACCATGCTATCATCGGGTCAGGGCAAAGGAGAGGGCTCCCCGAATGCCGAGGTCGATGGAGAATCTATTGCGGGTAGGCAAAAGAAGCAGAAAATTGTAATCCCTTCACTGCAAAGGGGCAAAAAGAAGGCATTTGCCCTTAGGAAGAGACCTCATGAAGTGGACTTCGACGACCTGGGCGAGGTAGTGACACCCGAAGGCTCACTGGCCATTTGAGCCATGCCCCTTCGACAGGAGCCTCCGAAGGGCACACATGACCTTCCCTTGTCCTCACCAAAGACCGCCTTTTCTACGCGCGTGGACCTTGCCACGCTAATTCTCAGCGATGAAGAGGACAAACCTTCGAATCCACGCGTTACCACCGAGCCAGCGGGGGGGGGGGTGAGGGGGAGGGAAGCTGAGAAGGCTGAAGGAGCAAAAAATGTTGAAGAAGCTGGAGCTAAATCGACCTCTACCTCTTCATCTTCGAGTTCTTCCTCTCAGGATAGTTTGTCTGAAGGCCACAAAGCCACAGAGACAAAAGAGGAGAATACCTCGCCGCCCATGCCTCACCGAGGTGGAAAGGGGCTTATGAGTCATAGCGGCTTACTTGACGTGAAGGCTATTGATGCCGAAGACTTCAAGATTTCTTCGTTTGAGCCAAGCTCGGGGGAGGTCAATGATGCAAAGAAGATGTTTAGTAGCTTCATTCTCCTTGAGCTTGAGATTTCTCTAGCGCAAAAGCCCGCTGTTGAGCTCATCGAGGCCTCTGATGGGGCAATTGCAAAGGTATTTTGTATCGTCCTTCAGATTTTCTTCGCTTACTTGTTCTCATACATTCGTGCTATCGCAGTCTATGCTTATTTTGCGCGCTTAGTGCAAGCAAGCAGAGCATTCTAAGGCCTGTGAAAAAAATACTGAGGTGTAAAGGGCCCTATTTCAAGCCCGGCGCAGAAGTCTGAGGCCCAAAAAAGGGAATTTTCACAATGAGCAAAGTAGGCTAGTCTACGCTCGCAGCAGCTTGGAAAAGAAGTGAGCTCCCTTTGCTCGGGCAAACAAAGAGCAGAAGAAGAAGTCACCTACCTTTGCCAGAATCTAACGGTGTCCGAAGCTCAAGTCTCGGAGCTGCAAGCCCTTTGCAACGCTGAAAAAGCTCAAGCGCAATGGCTGCGTGAAGAATTGGATGAGGCAAAGGCGCTATCCAACGATGCTGTCATTATGCTAGAAGAACTGGAGCCGAAGGTCATTGCAGCCTGCGAAGCAATTAGCAATACTTTCGATGGAATCGATACTTTGGCCATGCCGCCAACGCTTAACCTTGTTGGGCTGGGTGGCCTTCTTGGATGGATCTGTGAAACCAACGGCAGCCTTTTACTCGTGGCCCAGCTGTACGGTGACTTCTGCGCTATGGTCTAAGCCAGGAGTTTAGTCCAGTCAATTGAGATGACTGGCTGTGACCACCATACTACGCTTCAAAAACCAACCTTCTGCTATCCTTCGAACATGTCAACTTCGGTTGTGTCAAGGGCATCGAAGGCCACTGCGCGATTGTTCACCACCAACTACTGGTGTAAACATGTCCGTAAGCTCACTCTCCAAGAGGAGAAAATCAACTGCCAACGAGTACATTTTTTTTACTTACACTTTCGAGATTTTTGCCACCTGCATATTCATAGACCCTTTGTTCTACAGGCAAAAGTGAAGGATGACCCTTCTGCCAGAGCGATGGCCAAGGCAGTTAAAGAAAATGAAAAGGTGTGAAGAGTGCGCGAAGCATTGTTTTGGGTTTTGAACATTTGGTTACCAACTAAAATATATTGTAATATATACTTTTATTTATTGTCAAATGCTTTGACTACCTTCGCTCCCTTCGCAGGTCCTCCCTTCCGACATTGCGTAAGTAGCATAAGATGTTGTTTCCATCACTGTGACACGGGAAAAAAAATTTTATGTCTTAGTCTTGCTGGGTTTTGTTCCACCGTCGCCACCCAGTTATTGATTTCGGGAGGTACTGGAGAGCGAAGTGTAGGTCCTATGATGTAATGAATGCCAACTCCAAAGTGTTTTGGAAGTCGTTTAGCTCTTCAGTTTTAGAGACCCGTAGGACTGGGCGTGAGGCCCACAGGATTGCGCGCGAAGACTTCGAGCCTCTACATATGTTCATCGACCCAAAGCCTAAGCCAAAAGACGATAATTATGGATTCCTGCCCTGTCAGTTTCAACTTTGCTACCGCTAAGGGCCTTATCCTTCGCAAATAATGTGACATGTCGAAGGCAGGAGCGCTTCTCCTACATCTTTGTCTACCACTTCTTCATCTAATTATATTGGATCCCCATTGGATTCAACGCTGCCTTTTCATGCCAGTCAAGGCACAGCATTTCAATCTGGCTTTAGTCGATGGTATAAAGATTTTGTAGATCCTGACATTGATGAATTTGTGAAATAAAGTCGTTAACATTGAAACTACTTTTATCTTTGGCCATTATATATTTAGCTTATTGACTTGGTCTTTCATCGATTTGGACCTTCGGTCGCATCGTGTCCGAATCGTGATCCGGAAAACGCCGTCTCCCCTGACTTTGAAGCAGTAGGGACCTTCGGCAGAACCGCGTGCGAAACATCATTTGGAAAATGCCGCCCCCCAACTTTGAAGCTGTAGGGACCTTCCGCAGCACTGCGCGCAAGGTGTCATTTGTTGATGACTACTTCTAACGTTGCCTTGACAAATTTACCTTTCGCTTAATCTCTTACTTGCGCTCGAAGGTCTAGTATCTACGGCCGATTCCTCAACGGCAATGTATCGCCTTCTTGGTTTCTCTTTGTAATTGCTATTAATCATAAATGCTATTGCACATTTTGTGGCGATGGTTGTCTAGGCTTTGACTTTTATTTCGCTGAATTTTCATTTTGTTTTGTAGACATTGTCCATGTTTCAGGATTAACATTTGGCTTGTTTGTTTGCTGCCTATTTTTTTGTTTCCGAAGGTATCTTGTGCCTTCAGCGTGGGGGTAGGCACTCTTAGCCCCAACTTTGAGTCGAGAGGTGCACCACCTTCTTTTAAGGTCGAGCATCACTTCAGCTTTTTGTTCAGAAGGTATGTTTTGCCTTCGGTGCGGGGGCAAGCACTCTTAGCCCCCAACTTTTAGTCGATAGGTGCGCCTTCTTCTTAGAGGTCGAGTAGCACTTTGGCTTTTGCTCCCGAATATATGTTTTGCCTTCAGTGCAGGGGCAGGAACTCTTAGCCCCCGACTTTTAGTTGAGAGGTGTGCCGCCTTCTTTGAGGTGAAGCAGCACTTCGGCTTTTTCTCCCAAAGGTATGTTTTTACTTCGGTGCGAGGACAGGCACTCTTAGCCCTTGACTTTTAGTCGAGAGGTGCACCGCCTTCTTTGAGGTTAAGCAACACTTTGGCTTTTGCTCCCAAAGGTATGTTTTGTTTTCGGTGCGAGGGCAGGCACTCTTAGCTCCCGACTTTTAGTCGAGAGGTGCGCCGCCTTCTTTTAGGTCAAGCAGGACTTTGGCTTTTTCTCCCAAAGGTATGTTTTGCCTTCGGTGCGGAGGTAGGCACTCTTTGCCTCCGACTTTTAGTCGAGAGATGCGTTGCCTTCTTTGAGGTCAAGTAGCACTTCGGCTTTTGCTCTTGAAGGTATGTTTTGCCTTCGGTGCGGGGGCAAGAACTATTAGCCCCTGAATTTTAGTCGAGAGCTGCGCCATCTTGTTTGAGGTTAACCAGCACTTCAGCTTTTTTTGAGCATTACACAGATATTCATGTGTGTAACCGAATCATAATTACTTTGCCATAAGGGTGAAGATGCTGCAGGAAGATAGATGCTTTAAAATATGGACAACTTCGAAGCGACTAATAAGCTTCGAATTTTTACTACGAGTTTACGCCTGTCTAAAGTCGAAAGGTAAGATGTCTTTCTTTGACATTCCATACCTTGACTTTATGGCGAGTTCTTAGCCCGCCTCCTGTCGATTGGTGTGCTTCCTTTTTTTGAAGACCTGCAACACTTCAACAATGAATTATGCATAAATTCAAAAAAAGTACACGCTTTTTGGGGGTAATTCCAACTATGCGGAAGCTCTTCCCCTTCGACAGTAGCTAGGTGATAAGACTCGGGCCTTAACGACCACTTCACCAAGAAAGGTCCGTCCCACGTACTTTGCAATTTTCCCACGACCGAAGTATTGGTGAGCCTCCTCAGTACCAAGTCTCCAGGAGCGAAATCCTTCAGAGAAACTTTCTTGTCTCTCATCTCCTAGTTTGCTCCTCATATCTGGTCAGATTTTCTACGGCTTGCATTCTCATCTCTAGTGTTTTGATACTGATTCTTCGTTTTGGGCTGATTCAACCGTGACTCGAAATGATTTATTTTTACATTCCTCTGTAGTCATTGCCTCTTTGCCAAAGAGCAAACGAAATGGCATGAACCCTGTTGATCTTGTTACCATTGTTCTTAAGGACCACAAGACCTTTGGCAGCTCTTCCACCGACTTTCCTTTTGGGCAAACCTTGTAGAAGTCTTGAGACATCAGTTAACATGATGTCCATAGCTCCATTTGACTATGAGTGATAAACTGATGCGAAATGGACTTTAATCCCTAGGCCTTTGCAGAATTTTCTGAACCCATTGTTGCCAAATTGTGCACCGTTATCAATGGTCACCTCGCGAGAGACACTGAAGCGGTAGACGATATTTTTCGACAAGAATTTTTGGACATTTTTTGAGGTTATGTTCACCAGCGGCATCGCCTCCACCTATTTCGAGAAGTACTCAACTGTGACAACGGCATAACACAAGTTTCTCGAGGCGATTGGTAACTGTCCGATAATGTCAATTCCCCACCGCATTAATGGCTAGACTGGCGGTATGAGCTGCGTCTTTGTCGAAGGCCTATTTGAACCCTTAGCCAAGTATTGGCACTTCACGCAGCTTCGGACTATGTACTCCGCATCAGAGACAGCCTTTGGCCAAAAGAATCCTTGCTTGAATACTTTCCTGACGAGTGCTCGAGTGCTGATATGCGAGCCACACAGTCCTCTGTGTATTTCTATGAGCAAGTTTTGCCCTTCTACTTGGCATATCCATCGAAGCATCGGTACACAAACTCTCATCTTGTACAATTCGGCTCCCTTAATTTTGTAGTTTCTAGCTGTTTGCACCATGCACTTCTCCTCAACATTATCTTCGGGCTCGTAGTAACCGCGAAGGCATGCCATTATAGGGGAGCGCTAATCTTCATTCTCAATTATAGTTACCGAGCATGCCATCTGCAAAGGGGCCTCGACGGTTGGCACCTTTAACCTTTGATAAAACACATCTGGTTGTATTGGCAGATTTTGTACCACGGCCTTTGCGAGGTTAATGACCTCGAAGTTGACATTTCTTGATATGCTCTTGACTGTAAACCCCAGGAAATGCTTTTCCATTCTTCACACCGCTGCCATATACTTGACCAGTTCTGGCTCCTTCGTCTGAAATGTCTTTTCAATTTGGCTTGCGGCCACCTTGGAGTCTGTCTTGACTCGGACCCTTCGGGCGCCCAACGCCCATGCCTTATGAAGCCCGAGGAGAACTGCTTCGTACTCTGCAACGTTGTTTGTCAATCGAAACTCGAGCCAGGTGGTGTGTCGCAACTTCACTCCCGAAGGCAAAGATACTACTGCCGACACGCCAGCACCTGAAGCCTGCCAGGCTCCATCACAATACAAGATCCAAACTGTGTCTAACGGTACTTCTTCTGCAGCTTCGGCCTGCGACATCCAGTCCGCCACGAACCCTGCTAATGCCTGAGACTTTATCGCTGCTCCTGTGATGAAAGCTAACATGAATGGTGCAATCTCTGCAGCCCATTTTGCAATCCTCCCTATAGCTTCACGATTTTCAAACATGTCACGAAGGGGTAAGGAGGTGGGCACTATTATCTTGTGAACTGTAAAATAATGGTGAAGCTTTCGCGATGCCATTACTAGCGCATAGGCCATCTTCTCCATTTTAGAGTAGAACCCCTTCGGTCCTGCCAAAGCCTCCAATACATAGTATACCAGAAATTGCTGCAATTTGTCATTTTCCTGCCTTTCTTGCACAAGTATGGCACTTACTGCCGAAGGGGATGCTGCTATGTATAGCAACAACTCAACCTCGGGATCCAGGCTGGACAGGGCCATGAGCTTCGTCAGATATTTCTTCAACTCATCGAAGGCTTCCTGTTGCTCCGCGCCCCATTCGAAAGGGTCAGAGCCTTTTAGCATTTTGAAGAAAGGTATGCTTCGCTCGGCTGATTTTGTGACGAACCGGTTCAGAGCTACCAATCTCCCTACCAGACGTTGTGCTTGTTTCATGCTCTGGGGAGGTCTCATGTCAATTATTGCTTGAATTTTTTGAGGATCTACCTCGATGGCCCTTCTCGAGACCAAGAAGCCCAACAACCTTCCAGATCGTACACCAAACGCACATTTTTTTAGGTTTAGCTTTAGATCTGCACTTCGCAGGTTTTCAAAAGTTTCTCGAAGGTCATCGAGGTGCTTGTACTCTCTGATGCTTTTGACCACTATGTCGTCGATGTATGTTGAGCCTTTTCGCCCTAGCTGTGACTTCAGCACTGTCTGTACTAACCTGGCGAAGGTAGCACCATCATTCCGAAGGTCAAAGGCCATCCTTACGAAATAATATATACCAAAGGAGGTTCTGAAACTTTCTTTTTCCTCATCCTCCTTCGCCATCCAAACCTGGTGGTACCCAGAATATGCATCCAGAAAACTCAACATCTCATATCCAACATTGAAGTCCACCAGCTGATCAATTTGTGGCAGTGGAAAGTCATCCTTCAGACAAGCTCAGTTTAGGTCTGTGAAATCTACACACATCCTCCACTTTCCATTACTTTTCATGACTAGAACCGGGTTGACTAGCCACTCAGAATGCAATACTTCATGCACCACTCCGGCGTCAAGCAACTTCTGCACCTCTCTTTTGAAGCCTTCTGAAGCTTGGGCTTCACATTCGGGTCTACATTTAGAGTACGTTGAATGATTTCTCTGCTGACTCCTTGCAAATCCTTCGGAAACTAGGCGAAGATATCTTTGTTATTGCGAAGGAACAATATCAACCTTCGCTCAGCTTCTTCTGTGATTTCTTCCCTGATGACAACTTTTTTGTCTGGCCTGTCTTGACACATCAGAACTTTCTTGGTCTAAGGGGTCTCCCTGCCTCAATCTCCGACCATGCTGAATCTCATCTCTAGGGACCCCATTTAGAAGCACCAAAGAAGTAGATGTCACAAGTAAATTGCAGAGAAGGTTGCACTAGACAGGACCAAAGCAAAGCCAACACAATCTTGATCGCAATCTTGCAATTGTACGTTCCAATGAGGCTAAACCTAGGCAGTGTTTCTTGAGCCTACGTCGTAGCCATAACTCATCTTCAAATAATTGCCTAGAGTCATACGCAATCTCAATTTGGTGCAAAATCTCCCGGGCTAGTTGCAGTTGTGTGCATACATGTCCGACTCTTTTGTCACTCCAACTTTGCAAGGCTTTAGCCAAGGCTTTGAACTTTGATGAAATTGTTTCAAAAGGGCATGGTATAGATTCTGTTTCGGACCAGATCTTGGAGACTTCCTGAAGGAAACCATCTAGTTTGGGCCAAAATGCTTTGAAATGGAAACGACGCTTTGCCATCTCATTATCTTGGAGTCCAAGCAACAGGGGCTGTGGTCAGAAGCTTCTGTGCCTGCGCTTTGCAGTAGGAAATTGGGGAATAGATGCTCCCAATTGAAGGTGCAGAAGACCCGATCAAGTTTGACCGACGTAGGAGAGTCTCTTTCGTTTGACCACGTATATTGCACCCGATGAGAGGTAGTCCTTTGAGACCAGTGCTATCTAGCGGCCGTCGAAAATGGCCCATCATCGCACGATTTACATTTGTGTTGTTTTTATCCTCTGACTGATAAATGAGATTAAAGTCTCCCTGTATCATCCAGGGGCCCAGGCATTGGGCTCTTATATCTCGAATTTATTGCAAGAATAGCAACTTGTCAGCATCTACTTGAGGTCCATACACACTGGTCATCCACCATGTTTCTCCAGTTGTATGTGAGAGTTGGATTGAGACAAAGTAGACATCCACTCTCGAGGAAAGGACTTGATAGCTCCCATCCCGCCAAGCGAGCAGGAATCCACCACGCGCTCCAGAGGCTGGCAGGAAGGCAAAGCTATAAAAGTTTGGTCCTAACATAGATAACATCAAGTGTTCGGAGATATCTGGTGTCTTCGTCTCCTGTAAATAGATGATGTCGGCATGCACAGAGTTGACAACGTCTCGAACAGAATTTTGTCTTGCGGTCGAGTTCAGCCCACGGACATTCCATACCAAAATATTAGAAGGATTCATAGCAAAAAGGGATAAAACAACCGAGACCTAAGCACACAAGATCAAGGCATCACAGTGATGTCGTCAGCGTCCCATTCATGGTCCTCCTCTGAGGGCTCCCATCCGAAAAGAGCTGCTAGAGCTTGGATTTGCGATCGTGTAAGCGGCTGCTCAAAAAGCTTTGAATAATTATCTTGTGCTTGTTGATCAATCCGCTCCTGCTCGTCGATGATCCCCAGGGCGCACATCACTTTTCTGCGTGTTGATCTATTGTCGAGTTTGATGAAGCGACTGATGCCGGCAATGCAACAGCTGCGTTGTGGCATGAAGTCCGGTTGAAGAGTCTTTTTCCTTCTTTTCTATATTTTTGGGATAGGTAGCAGGCCATATGTCCTCCTGGTTAAAAGGTTGATGAAGATGGCCCTGGGTGCATGAGGTATAGACATCAAGGTTGATGTTTCCAGCTGTGCAGCGTCTTGGTTCATGGAGATAGCACAATGTCAATGACGAGAATAAACAATCAGGCCCTGAGTCTTTAAGTTTCTTGGTGTAACTCTCGCTAGGGTGAACAACCCTTCTGAGTCCAAAATGTCTCGCTGGGGTGAGCAACCCTTCTGATGGGTGACCCAATCGGTGAAGAAGGGAGCTCAAGCGCCAAGCTCAGCTGTCGACGTCGGGGTAGGAGAAGCCGCAGGTGTCGAGGAGAAGGAAGCCAATTGAAGCTGAGCCGATGCTGGCGACTGGCACATTGCACCTGGATCTGCTGGGACTACTGTCTGCTGTGGTGTTTTGCTCCGGCCTGGCTGGTGAAGTCTACAAGGAGCTTTGCAAGACTGAAGAAGAGGCGGGATGTGGGGGTGTGGAGTTATGGTCGCTGTTGTCCGCATTAGGTGTGGCCATTGGGTTGCATCGCTAACGCGCTTTTGGCCTAGGGGTCTTTAGGGACGGACAACCACGTTGATGTCAGGCACTATTGCGACCACGCTCTCCAGCCTCCTCGGCATCCATCAAAGGCTGCGGCGCATCCCTAGGCAGGAGCGACATCGTCGGCATCTTTGCCACCCTGCTCAGAGAGACGCCCTGAGATCGCTTGCATTGATCTTCAGCTTCAGCTGAAAGCTTCTTAACCTCACATTCTAGAGGTGCGTATCGCTCTAAGGTGGAGTTCTGGCTCTGCTGATTGGTTGTCGTCAGCCCATTGAACAGGAGCCCTGGCTGTGTCAGCGATGCGTGCGACATGTTCACAAGGGGACCCTGGCGACCTGAAAGGAGGTAGTTAACACAGATCTCATGCAGCATAGGGTCACAGAAAGCTGAAAGCAGCTGTAGCGCGCTCTTCTCTTTGGGATGGACAATCTCGAGACTGTAGTCAGCGTAGCGCTTGTGATGCAGCAAGGAACCAAATGCTTGCCTACCATAATCAAACTTGGCTAAAAGACTTAATGGCAAAATTTGACTTCCGTACAAATTAACGCAAAGCCAGAACCTTACAATACAGTTGACTAAGGTCAGTTGTCCGTACTTGTTTTAGTGTGTCTTGGCCTGTTGAGTTATGCCATGCATTTGAAAGTACATCCAAATCTGCTGTAAACTGTGGTGTCGGTGGTGAAGCTAAAATAATGAGGACTCCCCTGAAATGAAAACGCAACGAAAAAAGTTGCTATGAAAATTGGGACAATAGGTTTTGAAATGGCCTGGAAATGTTGCTGACATAAAACAAAACTGAGGTATACCTTTTTTAGGTGAAAAGTAAAGTATCACTTTTTTTTATAAAGTATGATATCTTGGGAAAAGCAAGGTTACTTGTTTTGCTCGCTCTTTCTTTTGCCTAAAGATTGGGTCATGCAGTCTGGTCCAGAGGATCGCGGACCACCTCTCCCACTTAGTCTTCGGCTTCGCCTCCGACATGCCGTCGCCAAGCTCTAGACGAAGCACCTTCGGAGCTAGGCAGTGGCTAAGGGCTGAGGGGGTCGCAGACCACCTCCCTCGTCTAGCCTTCGGCTTCACCTCCGGCACGCCGTCGCTAGGCTCTGGACGGAGTACCTTCGGAGCTGTGCGGCGGCTGAGGACCGAGGGGGTGACGGACCACCTCTCCCGCTTAGCCTTCGGCTTTGCCTCCGACATGCCATCGCCAAGCTCTAGACGGAGCACCTCCGGAGCTAGGAAGTGGCTAAGGGCTGAGGGGGTCGCAGACCACCTCCCCCGTCTAGCCTTCGGCTTCACCTCCGACCCGCTATCGCTAGGCTCCGGACGGAGTACCTCCGGAGCTGTGCGGCGGCTAAGGGCCGAGGGGGTGGCGGACCACCTCTCCCGCCTAGCCTTCGGCTTCGCCTCTGACGCGCCATCGCCAGGCTCCGAACGGAGTTCCTCTGGAGCCGGGCAGCGCCTAAGGGCCGAGGGGGTCACGGTCGACCTAACCTGCCTAGCCTTCGACACATTGTGGCCTTCAACCCAGGCAGTTGCTAAGGAACCTGAAGGGTTAGGGACCACCTCCAGAGCTTGTCTCCAAAGGTTCCAGTGGACTTCGCCGAGTCAAAAATCTGGAACAAATTGGGAAGAAGGCCCTACCAGTGCCAAGCTCGAGGAGTACGCAATAACCGAGAACGACAAGGTCGCTATTGCTCCACCCGGCTCTCCTTAGTTACCCTACGTATCTACCACCACCAGATTCGTGAGGCCACCTCTCCCCCAGAAGGAACAAAATCAGCGATGATCTATGTGAAGGCTCGGTACCTCGGTCGTCAGAAAAACTAGCCATCGCCTTCGAATGGGACAAAGAAGCACGATTTGAAGGCACGAAAGCATGCACGCATGTGGTCACCCGTTCGAAAGATCCCCTTGCACTCCGATACGGAAGGAGACACGACCGTTCCCGAAGGCCCATGTTATATTATTAAACAACCAGTACATCCAGGGGACACATATTGAAGCAACAGTACAGAAATTGCCACGAAAAAGATAGATCCCTACGGAGCAAAATAGGGTGAGAAAGAGTACAAGGTGACTAAGTTAATCCATGAACCCACAGCAAGGCCATGATCGACCAGGAGATGAGGATATATCACGGTGTCACCAAGTACGCCATCCTGGTGACTACCTTCACCTCCTACGAGCCCGGCAGGGGTCACGCATGGGATGGCATATGCACCTGATCTGTCGCTTGCTGTTGCGGAAGCCGATACAGTAGCCGGCTCCTGAGCTGTCGGAGGATGGGGAGGAGTCTGAGGAGGTCACCGGCGGGGCCTTTTCCCTCTCCTTCCCGCCCTCCTCCTTCGTCGTCGGCTCCACAGATGCCTGCTCGCTCTGCCCCCGCAGGAGATCCCAGTCGATCTCCTCATCGTCATCAGAAATATTGATGATCTCGATGGGCATGGCCTCCCCAGCCAAAGGTCGGGCTGGAGCAGCGGGGAGCCGCCTTCCCTGCAGAGATGGAAGCGGCATGGCCACCGGCGCCTCTGCTGACGACCAAAATGATCGAGCTCCCGAAGAAGCCATTGAGATCATCGACATCTCCGAAGAGGATAAACGTTAACTATTCGCTCGTGGGGCTGTAGAGACTCTAGCCGGGTAACCCCAGCTTTATACCCGAGCCAAGCAGCCATGTAGGTCCAGAAGATGAAGCAGAACCAACACCGCAGTGTCCCCCATTGAATACCTGGGGGGTCGTGAACATACCCCGGTCGATCCTCCAACACGTAGAAGCGCTCCACGACGAATGCCTCGTTTTCCCACACGGATGTCCCGTCACATTAATAACCCAAATTCCTTTCGGCGCATGACAGGGGCGTGGGCACAAGACCATAAACGACCCCTCGCATTGTCCAGTCAGAACGCGGTAGTGGTATGTCTTATCCTACCAGGCAAACGCGTGGGATCCTCCAATCCCACATGTAACCTCTACTCCAGCGACCTCAAAGGGCAGCAAGAACCATACCGAAGGAATCCGGATAACCTGTATTGGTCTCAACACGGACCCCGGAAGTACACCACATCCATCGATGTCCCTCTGACCCGGTGTCCCAACACCGCGCATGAGGGGGTACTGTTGGGGGGAAATAAACCAGTCTGAGGATAATGGTTGAAGATTACCATCCAGGTCCCTTCGGACGCTCAATTAAAGGCTCGACCTCTGAAGTCATCAGATCCCATCACACTATCTCTTCGTACCTGCGAAGTCTTCCCTTGGCTTAGCCAGCTCCATCTCCCAAAGGCTTAGCCTCCCAAAAACCCAACCTCCTGAAGCCTTGGTCCCCCGAAGCTTCGGCCTCCAGAAGCCCTGGCCTTTCGGAGTCCCGCTTCCCAAAGCTTTCACCTCCCGGATCCATGCCTCCCGAGGTCCTCGGCCTCCCGCTACTCGAGCTGGCGTCCCGGAGGCTATTGGGTGAGTCATCAGGCCTCAGGAAAGATCTACCAGAGGGGAAGCACCAGTCATACTTTTCCTGCAAGGACATGACCGGCATTAAATATCTAGGCTAGTGGATGCCGCCCTGAGACCCCAGGATGATGGAGGCTGTCCTGACACCCCTGACAGTGCGGCGCCGGGCCGTAGTTGGCGACCGGCTCGCCCCCTTTAGGGGGTAGGCACCATGATAATTACCATAGTAAATATTTATCTCTCAGATAGGGTAGAAAGCAATTATCTAGGATAAGACCCAGTAAATTGGTTGGATCCTAGATATTTGTACTTTATGATAACTTGTACGCCAAGCTACGCATGGCCCTATAAATAGGAGCCATGGTCGCCTAGGCTAGGAGGATAGGCAATACAGAGAAAAAGACACAGAGGTGAAAATACACCAAGTCACGCTGTGATACTCCCAGAGCGATCTATTTTTTCTACCATCAATACATTTATGGTGTTCCTTCCTCTTAAACTTTGTCTCCAAGCTTAAGTCTCCTCCTTAGAAGAAACTCTCGCCGTACTTGCTGAGGCAAGATGAACTCTTACTCCAACAATGGCTTACCCCCATGTTTTAAATCGATGCTTAATAATCTAGTAGTTTAAATAGCTTGTTAAAACTATTTGCTTGCTGAGATTTATTTCACCCCATTTATAATCTCTCCAGGTGCTTGATTTTTGCTTTGTTTGGAGGGGTAGGAGTAGCCACACTTCTTGCACGTCTGGTTCACTTAATTATTAAATAGTGGTGTTGTAATTTATAATTCACTAGATGGAGTTGCCCATGTTCTTAGTATGGTAAACATGAGTTATTGTTTGCCATCTTATAAGTTAAAGTTTGAGGTTTTAATATGTCGGATAAATTGCTAGGATGGTTATATGCTAGTGTGTTGTTTTTATTTAAGCATCGTTTACATATATGTTGTTGCTTCCGCTTTACCATGTTTTGGAGGAGTTGCTGTTGAAAATATTATTTTATTTTTCGCTTTGTTGTGAAGTAGTGGTAGCATTCCAGGCTAATGCGGTCCCGGGGGTGTTACAATTAGGCAATCCAAGCATCAGGCACTAGAGGGCAGATTGGTCTTTTAATTTCTAGAAAAAACTAACATCCTTAGTCCTGTCAAATACGCATTTTGATTTGTCTTTTGCAGGTCACTCTAGGGTCTATTTGGTTCCGTAAAAAAGCCTCAGCCTATATGAGCGGATGCGTATAATCTCAGGAAGAAACGTGTTTGGTTGCCTGTATCTATTATTCCCACCTGCATCCACTCATGCAAATGCATAGCCTCAGCCTAGCATAACCCCCTTGGCATCAAGTGGAAATGTATCTGCTGGGTGGTGAAAAACTGCTTCTTGTTCTCGCAATCGACGCATGGACAATACATGTATTGAGACCGTGTATTTGACTTATGTGCGCGGTTGCTACCAGGAAATACTCCACGCCGTTCTTGTACTCTGCTCGCCATCTCCTACCAGTAAATGAATTACCTCGCCATCTCCTACTGGCAATTGGCTCATGTTAGAAGAGCTGCCTTTTGTATGCTTTCGTGTCCTCTTCCAATGAGAATTTGATGGTGTGATCTCTATAAATTTTCATTATTATTCAACCCTTATGTAGGACTAATTAAGTAAAAATAAAAAAATACGCTCATACATAAAGTTTCTATATTGGAGCTTGCTAATTAATTAAAATATAAAAAATATAATTGGAGCTTGCTACATACCTAAATATCATTGCTAATTTTTCTAATTCATTAAAAATAAAAAATATACTTATACCTAATTTTTCTATATTGAAGGTTGCTAATTAATTAAAATATAAAAAATATAATTGGAGCTTGCTATATATCTTAATTTTATGGCTAATTTTTCTAATTCATTAAAATAAAAAATAGCTGAACCTGGTAAACGAACAAATTGGTGGTCTTTTCGGAAATGTTAAACAAAAGTTTTTCCCTCGCATCTCGGTCACTTTTACTTTTTCTTTATTTCGTAATCCCCAGGGTATGATATCCTTTAGCTTCACAGTGACAAGTCATTTTCTCATTACTTTGACTCTTTCATTTTCCATTTTTATAGGCATTATGATCGTTGGATTTCAAAGACATGGGCTTCATTTTTTTCGCTTCTTATTACCTGCAGGAGTCCCATATGCTCATACCTAAAGCTAATGTAAATAAATAATAAAGACACTTTCCACCATAAAGCTACTAATTTAAGCTTTCATATCATAAATGAGGTATAATTGTATCTACATTGTCTTAAAACATTGTGACCATAGATAAGTTCATCTCCATCATTTCAAAATCTAGATCAATTTAGGAATTAAAATTCAACAAGAAATAGATTGGTCATGAAGTAACATACCATGGAACACCTAGGGTATGAAGATTCCTAAAAATTTTAAAGGCACCAAGAACTTGGTGACCAAAAATGGCTGCCACCGAGCAAGAATAGAGCCCCTCTCGGTTGTGCTTGGGCTTGGGGAATGAGGGGGCAACTTTTATATAGCTGAGATATCACTATCAGCTCATATAATGAACCTACAATGATGCCTTGCTATCATCGCCGGTCAGTGGCTTAAGCTGACAGTGATGAGAGAGTTGGGTATCACTAGCGGCTCAAGCCATCGGCGAACAGTTATGACCCTTATCACTACCACTTCATAAACCATGATGACTGATTCTTCCAGTGCGGCTTATGAATCGGCATTGATGCCCCATCATTGTTGGCCCATTAGTTGCCGGCAGTGATGGCCGGCATAAAAGGCCGGTTCTGTAATTGTGATGATATGTACATGGTCTCTGATTAGTTTCTATTCTTGCGAACTAGGGAGGCACCATATTGTCATGGACTATCACTGTCCGCTCGGTGGACTGCCAGTGAAGGGCCTTATCATTGTCGGCTCAAGGATTCAGCCAGGAGTGATACCCAATGCATCCTTGCTGGCTCAAGGATTTAGTCGACAGTGATAAACCTAAAATTACTACCGGCTGAAGGATTCAGCCGGTAGTGTTTTGCCTCTCCTCCCTCCCCTCCTCCCTCTCTCTATCCTCTCTATACTCCCTCTCACTCCTCGATCTCTCCATCTCTCTCTCAATACATGCATACATTGATACATATATTTAATGTAAGTCAATAATAAAAGCACCTTCATTAATACATAGTAATGAACACATATTTCAAGTCATAGGCATCGACAAACACACATATATACATAATAGTTCTCACAGGTCACCTCCTGAAATGTCGGTCGAGTTTAGCCAATCTACTATCCCTCTACCTCTACCTATACCTCTCCTGCGATGAGGACTGCGTCTCTGCACTATCGACTGTTGGCGTGTGTACATCCAGGGACACCGAAGGACCGATGGTGGTGGAGCGTTGGACCCAGCCATGCTTGATTGACCGCAGCATCGCCTAAGCTCCAGGCTCACCAGCGTGTCAAAGACATCAAAGTCTAACGCCTGAATGCCTCTACAGTTTGAGGCTTTGGCCTCCTCCACAGCACACTGATGGGCCACCCTCTCGTCCTCCTCCTAGGCACACTTACGGGACGTAGCTTCTTGCTCCTCCATAGCGCACAACTGACGGGCCAGCCTCTCATCCTCCTCCTGGGCACGCTTCCTGGCCGCTGCTTCTTGCTCCTCCTTCGCATCATCGTTGGAAGGCCATCCCGTTGATACCAACTTTGCATGATACATAGTAATTCATATCATTCATTAATAAATAGTAATTAATGACATACATTAATATCGTGTCATTTGCCAATATATAATACGTTGTCAAGCCCCTTAGTAGCCTTCCTCCTTGTCGCATACTCTCTACTAGAAGGAATGGTGTCATCTGAAGATCAGTGATGCGTGGACGGCATGGTCGGTTCATGAAACTCACTATTTGGGTTGATAATATGTCTAAGAAGAACCCGGCAATCTATTCTTGAAGGGCATGTATTTCTGCAGGTTGTAACGCATTTGTACATAGTTTCAAGCGCTACGTTTGAAGAATCGAAAGAATTAGTCCTTGATCATGTATAGAATTTGAAAAGAAGGTAGCGATATGTTATTTCATACCTCAAGATCATTGAACCTAATAGCGTCTCTATCCGGGCTGAATGTGTGCATGTTAGTAACAACATAAAATGCGTAGAGATTGTTGCCGCCTGCCTGCCTCATACACTTCAAGAGGAAAGGATTCATTAGTGGAATGAATTGAACCTTTTTATTCAATAGGAAATGCAAGACATGAATATTCCCTGCGTACCGGAAAGTCAGTTTTTACATCATATCGGTTCCTGAATGGAAACTAGATGATACTCTTTTTTGGGTATCTTGGGTACGCCCTGTACGTGAATATGAATACCAATTAAATTTAGATGCAATTGTGGAGAAGATTAAATGATCGAGTTAACCTATTTAGCATGTCAATGAGGTGTTGGTAAGTCATCTGATCTCTCTTTTGTGAGTCCAAGACATTGATCTTACTCAAGTCTGGGTGGATGACAAGGAGGATCCAATGAAAATTGCAGAATATGTCACCATAGTAAATTAGTACTAGGATCGAGTTGCCCATAAAGTGAGGACGCCCTGGTGCGCAAACACGTACTCATAATAGTAGGGTAAGAGTATGAAGTTCTTGTATTGGTGGTGAAGCAAACACTTCAATAAGTAGTCCTCGGTGAAGCCTGGATTCTCCATTATAAGTTTCTGGTTTACAAGCCCAGGATCGATGAATCCTACTTGCTTATCTAAGTCTTGTCCACATTCTTGGATCTCCACTCTACAAAAGAGAGAAGTTAGCTATGCAATTTCACGGTACAAGATCATATAACGTGAATTATATGCATAAGTCACTTACAGAGTCCACACTCTGACTATAGACACGTCGAGGGCATCTGCCTTATACAGTTCATACAAGTCCTTGAAATACACCCAGAAGGAGCCATCCCCGTTGCGGAAATAATCATCTGTATATCTTACGGGGAATGCCTGAAAACCCTGTCTGAAATGCTCCAAGTACCACTGATGTAATCGACGTATTTGAGTTGTAAGGTTTCTTTCTATATCTAGTTTTACTAAAGGTTTGGTCAACTCAAATGGCCATGTAACATCCAACTTTTGGATATCTGCTCCCACAGTAAGCCGTGCTAGTTCCTCTACTGTTATTCTTGATTCAGCCAGGGAGTCCGCAATGCTTGGAGCATCCTTAATGATTGGGACTGATATGCTCTTGGCCTGCTTCTTGCTGATGCATTTATAGTCAGTCGGCGGCTTTCTTGAAGCCATCCCCATCTGCTTAACTTTGGCCATTTTCGTGAAAAATTTCACGGCATCTTCAGGCACAACAGGATTCGATGGAGGTGGTGAAGGATGGAAATGAGACGTGACACTGGCATCCACAATCTTTTTTGTTTCCTTAGCAGTGAGTGAATAGACATCCTTGGGTTCCGCCAACTTCTTAAATGCCACTAACTTCTTAGATGATGTCGTCTGCTTGGATGCTGCGGAACCCGATCGTGTTTCCCGAGCTGATGGCTTGGTTCTTGATGGTGTTGGCTTCTTGAGCGGTGGACTTCTTTGAGGCGATGGCTGAGGAGGTGGACTTCTTATAGGAGATGGGTGAGGGGAGGGAGATCTAAGAGGCAATGACGGCCCAAGGTATACTGGAGAGTAGAGGTTCTCGGGACCTATCCTTGGTGGAAACACTATGTAGGCCTTCTCTCACGCAATGAATGTGTGCTTGTTCTCTCCTATAGTGTTCGCCCCCTCCTTTGTGGGGTAGTCTACCTCAACATGGCGGTACTGGTCAACTGCCTCATCTACTTCGACAATAGCGTAGCCATCCGATATTGGATGTCCGTGCAATTATTCATGGGAGCCACGGGGATAAGCCACGCTAGAAGCCACCTTGATGGTAATGTTCCTATCACCAATGTGTACTTCACACGGTGTCTGTGCTGTGATGAGGTCCACAGGATAAGTGATGGAGTCAGCTCCCGGAACTCCTGTAGATGCACAGCTACTCTGATGACCATCAGGGCTATAGCGCGCACCATCAGGAGACGCTTTCGGCCATTCCTGTTCGCTCACAATGGCACCCCGTTGACGCATGAGGGCTTGGGACACTGCTTGTGCTATTTTTTCTTCTGTATGTTCCCTCTCCTTTTTTAGCGCTTGTTTTAGCATTTCTATCATCCTAACTTGTTCTACCTCTCGTTTTGCATCTTGCTCTGCCTGGGATCTATTTCGACTCTTGTAACTGTCGACGTCGCCTGGGAATCCATATTTCCAACCCATCACCCAAACACCTCGTGTGCGATCACCATGCTCCTTGTTTCCCAAGGCCAAGGTGAGCTCATCCCTATCCCTGTCTAGCTTGAAAGAGCCTTATGAAGACTGCTCGTGGGCTTCCGCAAGCTTTTTTGCAAGATCTTGCGTCGCTTCTAGGTCGTGACACCTCTCTCTCGCAGTTCATCTAGCTATTTTTGCCACTGCCTTTCTTTCCTCACGTACCCATGACTACCGACTCTGTGGGGGTATAGGTTCTTCTTCAAGTTTTCTTTGTTCATCTCACTCAACCTCTGTGCTTCTTCCGACAACTTGTACTCTGCAAAGGCTTGCCAATGATCTTCCAGTTGCGGCCATTTGCAGAAATCTGGCATTGTACCTTTCTATAAATACGTTCTGTTCAGTGTCCGCTTCCAGTTCTTAAATGAAAGGCCCATGATCATTAGCGTCTTATGCTTAACTACTTCCATATATGTCTCTTCAGGGAAGTTGAACTTCTCTAATATCTTGGGCCACAAGCTGTCTTTCTTGATCGAATCAGGAAGCACGTGCGGATCACCTCGTTCACCAGTCCACAATCTGTAGCTGATGGGCACGTGATCCTTAACAACAATCCCACAGACTGATTTGTATGGCCCCAGAACTCTCTATGGTGCAGTTGGCTCCCCTGCTGGTGAGACCTCCATGATCACAAATTGTCCAGTAGGCATCTTCAAGGGGCCTTGGACATGATGCCGCTCCTAGAATTGGTCATTGTTGTGACCCTCCAGAGCATCAAGCATCTGCGCATAAGAGAAAAAAACTATCGGGAACCTATACGATAATATGTACAACAGATGCATTCATCTACTTATGAATTATCTCATCGCCTCCATAGGCATATGTTTGGTCCAGGTTGAGGTAGTGGCTTGGACTACCTTGTTCAATGTTTGACGGCGGCACTACATCTCCTTCTAACACCTGGCCAGGATTGGCGGTTGGTGATGCCATCACTTCCTGGGAGTTCTGCATATGATGACGACGAGCGGTTGAGTATTCTACATATAAAGAGCAGAGGAAGGAGGAAGATAGAGATAAAGCTTACGAGGGAGGGAGGGAGGTTGTCAAAAGAGTGAGATAACCATGAAGGAATCGATAGGTTATGACCACATTTAAAAAAATAAAGTCGCATCTTACAAAGCAAAATAGGCATAAAGTTATTGACAGTTGACACATTGATCTTACAAGTCACATCATCTTTCATAGAAAAATAATGATGATTACAACCAAAACTATGATTATGACATCTTTACACATGAAATCATATTTCTTATTTACAAAGTTAGCCAATTTTAGCTCGGCTTGGATGACTTGACACGTGACATGCATCAGCAGTAGTGGGGCCAGCCTTGGATTTTCCAGCATGCTTCTATTCGGAGTTCGAGATTTCATATGATGCTTTGGCCTTGCCTTGTGCTTTCACTTCTTGCTATCCTTAGCCGTCTTAAGTATCCCATGCAATTCAACCATGCTTTTCTCCAAGCTATTCATATGAAAATTCAGTATGAATTGCTCAAAGCTAGTAGGGAGTGACAAGAAAATCACATCAGTAGCCAACTCTAGGCTAAGGGAAAAACTAAGCTTTTTCAGGCTCTCAATGTAGTCAATCATCTTAATCACATGAGGAATGACTGGACTACCTTCTGCCAACCTGAGCGCAAACAAGGACTTGGATGTGTTTAACCTCTTAGCCCTAGCTTGGTTCTCAAACATGCCACGAAGATCCACAATCATATTGTGAGTATTCATATTCTCATATTGCTTCTAAAGCTCAGAGGTCATAGTGGCAAGCATGAGACAGCTAACAATAAGTGAATCATTCGTGTGCTTCTCATAAGCCCTCCAATTAGTGGCAGATGCATTATTAGCTAGTTTATTAGGATAGGGAACCTCTAAAATATATTATTTTTTCTCTTGTTTGACAAAAATTCTCAGATTACGTACCAATCATTAATGTTTATTCCAGAAAGCTTTTCTTTTTCAAGAATTGATCGTAAGATAAAACTGGAATTGTTATGAGTAGTAGGTTCCATGATCTACAACAAAAATAAACATGCAAAGTTTAGCACTTTGTTTATGTGAAATTTTCCATTAAACAAATTTTTTTAAAAATACAGTCCCGCTATATGCTTTAAAATGGTTTTCCTCTAATGACATACAGTGGGTCAAGATCCATATGCAACTAAGTTCTAGTGAGCGTTGGCATCACTGCTAGAAACCTAGTGACATAGGTAAGCAGCTGTTTGTTAATTATATCATATATGACTCTTGTTTGATGGGTGGCATCTTATGCACGAGCGCCCAACTACATGCCCCAAATCCCAAAACTATTTTGGTAACTTTGTTAAGTAAACCAATACTATATGTTTGAATGTCCTACATCCACCCTATCTAGTTAAGATAAACAATGCCACCCTGCTTTGGTAGACCTACCAAACAATGATCAATACATGTATGCGCAACTATTGGAAAGACATCAATTACTCCTAATTTTTCTGAAGGAAGCTATTCTACCATGTAAACATATCCATCTCATAGAAAACATGAATAAAATAGCATGATAGGAACTTAGATAAACATCACATGCAATCATATTAATTGTGATATATTATGGCCTCTTTACATGGTGATCTCTATCACCACGCTTCTTGTCCTCCGGGTCATCACGCTTTAAGCCTCCATGATCATATATATAAAGCTACTACACCTAATTGCTAGCAATGAATTACATGAGAAATTTAAGCATCACAAGTCAGCACGCATGCCGTTATACAATAATGTGATAGCCTTTAGCTACAATTAACCATAACACGCAGGCCATGAAAATTACACACACGCATCACATACACATAAAGGCCATAATATTCATATCATTCCCAGCAAAAACATGTTAAGCATGGAATCGAATTCTAACGGCGTGAGGAACATGTTATTCTAAAAATTTCACCCATGTTTAACTAGATGCATAGTGCACTAGAAGAAGAGTTAGAGAAAACCAGTCCAATATCGTGTGTGTCGATGTAGAGGAAGCAATCGAACTCAGCAAGGTTGTCATAGAAGATCGACCTCCAAGTCGTGATCAACTTCCACGGTTGGCTTCCTAGTCGGGAGTGTTCTAACTATGTTGTCGGTGACATGGGAACCAGTGGTCCCCGAGTCCCGAGGCCAGGTCAGCAGAGTGCCACATGGCACCCTCCCTCGGAGCTTATCTACCCGAGGTCCGAGAAGACCAAGTTCCGGGAGAGGGTACTTGGGGCCATGAACAGTGGTCCCCGAGTACCTGAGTTCCCCAATCACCCGAGATGGCCACGTTCTGGGAGAGGGTGCTCGGGGCCATGAATAGTGGTCCCCGAGCACCCGAGTTCCCCGATAACAAGAGAAGTCAGTTCCGCGAGAGGGTGCTCGGGGCCATGAATAGTGGTCCCTGAGCACCCGAGTTCCCCAAGGACCCGAGCAGTCAAGTTCCGGGAGAGGGCGCTCGGGATCATGAATAGTGGTCCCCGAGCACCCAAGTTCCCCAAGGACCAAGAAAGGGCATATCCGAGAGAGAGTGCTCGGGGCTATGAATAGTAGTCTCCGAGCACTCACAGTTCCCTGAGGGCCTGAGAAGTTCTTCGCCGGTGGTCCCCACAAGGGCTCAGCGGTGAGGTGTCAATTGGTGAGAGCCCCGATGCTGCATTTAAGAGAGCGCGTGGCCTGTCACTTCCAACCACTCCCCCCACGCCTGCTGTCAGTCCCGGCCATGGTCTGGCAGAGAGGGACATTTAATAAGCAGGTCCCATCGCGTGCCATCCTACGCGCCTCGGGATAACGTCGTAGGGCTCGAGGTGTAACGCCTGCCGCCTTGCTGTGTCAGGCTCGCTCTGACCGGGCGGGCACACGGGGCTACTCGGTGGCTGTCCGGCGGGCACTCCTGGCAGCACCCGCTGAAAAGCGGGATGATGACGACATGATCAAATGGGGGCGCGTTTTCAACCCTCCGCATCACCTCAAGCAGCAGCCCATGATGGTTGCTTTCCATTTATGGCGCCTTGGAACTCGCACCATCCTTTCTAGGCATGCTACCCGCCCCGACGGGTATAAAAGATGGGCGGGCTCCCCAGAGAAGGAAGGAACACATCGAAGGAACTCTGGACGGCGAGGGAACAAGCACGAACAGCAAGTCTCCAAGACCAAGACAAGCTCACGAAGCTCTAGATTTAGACAAACATCCTTGTAACACAGCAGATCCTCAGAGAGACATTCCCTGAGCATTTATAGCATACACACAGGAGTAGGGTATTACGCTCCGTGCAGCCCGAACCTGTCTAAAATCCCCTGAGCATTTATTTCCTCCTGCATCCGATCATCCATTCCACCTGCATCTCATTTACTCCCATTTATTTCATATACAAGGTAGATTCAGAATCATCCCCCCGGCTGAATCTCAAAGGGGGTCCCACCGGATCCCCGCTTGTGGAGTTCATCCTTCGCCAACTGGCGCCAGCTAAGGGTTTGCATCCTTGAATCTGCTTTGTTTCCTGTAGAAAAGATGGCAGGTGGACATCGTCTCCAACGCACCGACTCCAGCTCCAGCGAAGAAGTGGAGCCCATCGCTCAGGGGGCCCCAGTTTCTGCTGCTCCTCAGTAGCAGCAGTAGTGGTCTGCCCACACGGCGCTCCCCTCCCATAGGGACAATGGCACTGGGCCCAGCAAGGCCACCGCCGCCATCGCAAGCGGGCCGCCTAACCCTCAACAAGCGGCAGACACTCCTGCCGTGAGATCTACATCCGGACAGCGTCGGGCACCGTTACGGCACAGGCTCGCCTTCGGTGATGCCAGCCCTGGGAGTGCGTTGCTTGCGGCGCAAGCACTCCTCAGGCACCCGCCTGTCCAGGCAGTAGGGGAAACCCCAAAAGGCCGTTGGCTTCAAGAGGTGGCCGCCCTGGTGGGCACAGCTCACCGGCAGGTGCTGGCCGAAAGTTATCGCGCCACCTTCCACCGCGGCACAACCAAAGCTAGCCCATCTTCAGATGGCGGCAGAACCGGCAGGGGGGCCTTCGGGCGGAGTGCTGCCCCCCTGGCCACAACCGGAGCTCAGGACCTCCGCTTACACCAGAACGAGCGGAGGGCCACCGAAGATGCGCGTGTCACCCTCGAGGGCCATTGGGAGTCCCAGCATGAGGCTGAGGCAGAGGACCAAGCTTCCTCTATGCCGGCCTGTGACCACCGGGGCTCCATAGCGCGCCGGTGTTCACCACCCTAGGACGTTGCTCGCACCGTGGGATACGGCACCGGCTGCCGCGCATTCACCAACGAGCTCTGTCGAGAGAACTGGCCCACGAAGTTCAGGCCAGAACTACCGGAGAAGTACGACAGGTCCATCAACCCCGTCGTGTTCCTCCAGATCTACACCACCGCCATTGAAGCAGCGGGCGGCAGTGAAAAGGTTATGGCCAATTACTTCCATGTAGCCTTGAAGGGCTCTGCCCGTTCCTAGCTTATGAACTTACCCCCAGGATCTATTAGTTCCTGGGATGATCTCTGCCACCAGTTCATGGCTAACTTTCAGGGCTTGGTTTGGAGTCCGACGTCCATGCCGTGAAGCAACAAGAGGTGAGACGCTGAGGCGCTTCATACAACGCTTTAGCCAGGTCCGCAACACCATCCTGCGGATAACCCCCCATGCCATCATCGTCACATTCTAGCAGGGCGTCCACGACGAGCGGATGCTCGAAAAGTTAGGTACGCACGACGTCGAAACCACTGCGGAGCTCTTCCCGTTGGCCGACAAGTGCGCAAAGGCGGTGGAGGCTCAGGCGTGGCATGTCCCGCGCCCTAAGCAACCAGCTACCGACCAACCAGGTTCTTCCCGCTTCGATAGGTGGGAAAAGAAAAAGAGAAGAAGGTGCGATGCTGCCCCTGTTGTACCAGCAGAGGGCCCTGATCGAAGGCCGGCACGCTGGGCGGCTGCTGACAGAAGGCCCGCTCCTGCGAGGGCTCCTCCTCCCATGAGGGCTCCCGCTTCCACGAAGCCTGAGCTGGGAAAGTGGTGCGAGATCCACCAGACTGATTGGCACGACCTCACAAAGTGCCGGTCGGTCAAAGGCCTCGTCGAGCAACGCCAGAAGGAGCGTGAGGAGCGCCGCAGGTGCGGCGACGACAGAGCCGCCCCCGAGAACCCAGAACTCGGGTTCTAGGAACCCAAGCACACCATCGCCTTCATCGATGGGGGCGCGTACAAGCCCTCCTCTCATCGCTGTGTCAAGACCATGCGGCACGAGGTGTGCTCGGCTACCCCGAGCACAGCGGCCGCAAGGCCCCTGAAATGGTCGAACACCCCGATCATCTTCACTATAGTGGACCACCCCGTGAGTACTGTAGGCGTGGGGCGACTACCTCTGGTAGTGTCCCCCACCATCTGCAATGTAAAGGTCAGCAGAGTGCTTATCGATGGGGGTGCAGGACTAAACCTCCTGTCCCAGGATGCATTCCAGAAGCTGCAGGTGCCTTCCCTGCGCTTAAATCCGTCACTCCCATTTTATGGGGTGACACCCCGGGGCACACTCTGCCCCTCAGGCAGGTTGAGCTGCCCGTCACATTTGGGAGTCGGGACAATTTCCGGACGGAGAACATCAGCTTCGATGTCGCGGAAGTCCCTTTCCCCTACAACGCCATACTCGGGCGCTCGATGCTCTCTCGGTTCATGGTGGTCACGCACTATGCCTACCTCACGGTTAAGATGTCGGGCCCTGCAGGCCCCATCTCCGTGTCCGCCGAGACCGGCAGCGCATCTCCTACACCGAGCAGTTCTACTCGGCCTTGGTCTCTGCTCAGGCCGAGGTCGAAGGACACCCAGGGGGCCCGGGACCCTCTTGATCCAAACCCCGACTCGTCGCTGATGCCTCCATCCCTACGAAGGAGGTCGTGGTGGGCGAAGAATCCTCCCAGGTCGTCCGGATTGGCGGTGACTTGGGCGGCAAATAGGAAAGCGCCCTCGTCGCCTTCCTCCAGGCTAACATCAACGTGTTTGCATGGTAGCCATCCAATATGCCTGGGATCCCTAGGGAGGTGATCGAGCACCATCTTGCTGTGCGCCCCGACGCACGGCCGGTGAGGCAGAAGGTACGGCGGTAGGTGCCCGAGCGCCAGGAATTCATCCTTGACGTCGGCTTCATCCGAGAGGTCCTCCACCCAGAGTGGCTGGCAAACCCAGTCATCGTCCCGAAGGCCAACGGCAAGCTTCACATGTGCGTCGACTACACTGACTTAAATAAGGCTTGCTCGAAAGATCCTTTTTCTTTACCCTGCATAGATCAAATTGTAGATGCCACTGCGGGATGCGATCTTTTGTATTTTTTAGATGCAAATTCGGGTTATCATCAAATCCTCATGGCCATACAGGACGAGGAAAAAACTTCTTTTACTACTGGGTTGTCATTCCAGCGGGCCGTGCGCATTACCCTTGATTCGAGATTGGCCGCAACGTCGAGGCTTACATCGACAATCTCGTGGTCAAGTCCCAAGACCGTGCCACCCTGCTGGAGGATTTAGCCGAGACTTTGAACAGTCTCCGCACTACCCGCCTAAAGCTTAACCTCGAGAATTGCGTCTTCGGGGTACCCGCGGGCAAGCTCCTCGCTTTCTTGGTCTCCAGCCGAGGAACCGAGGCCAATCTGGAGAATATCCAAGCCATCGAACCGATGCGACCCCGGCTCAACTCAAGGAAGTCCAGCATCTCGCTGGCTGCATGGCAGCCCTGGGGCGCTTTATCTCCAAGCTCGGGGAGCGAGGGCTCTCTCTCATCAAACTACTGAAGAAGACCAGTCACTTTGACTGGACACAGGAGGCCGAGCAAGCCTTCCAAGACTTGAAGAAGTATCTCACCTCACCACCCGTATTGTGGCCCCCTCCGAGGGCGAACCTTTATTGCTCTACGTCTTGGCCACTCCTCAGGTCATGAGCATGGTGCTGGTCGTGGAGCGTGACGAGTGCTCGGGGCAAGGTGCTGGGTCCCAGCTCCCAGCCGCCCCCGAGCAGCCCTCAGTTCTCGGGGCTCCTCCCGAGCAGGGAGTCGAGCCCGCGACCACGGCTCCTCTTGACCAGGGAGTCGAGCCCGAGAACCCGGTCGGCCCCGATCACTTCGCCGAGCTCGGGGGCTGTAACAAGCCCTCGGGTGAGGCCTCATTCTGGGCCCGCCGTGTACAGCGACTGGTGTACTTTGTTAGTGAAGTCCTCCGAGACGCCAAGGCAAGGTATCCCCAAGCCCAGAAGATGCTCTATGCCGTACTTGTCGCTTCTAGGAAGTTGTGCCACTACTTTCCAGGCGCACAAGGTCTCGGTGGTAAGGACATATCCACTGGGGCCGATCCTCTGGAACCGAGAAGGCACTGGGCGTATCGTCAAATGGGCAGTGGAGTTGGTGGAGTTCGATCTGCACTTCGTCAGTCGCTAGGCAACTAAGAGCCAGGCCCTGTCTGACTTTGTGGCGAAGTGGAAGACGGTCCCCGAGATCGACCATGAAGGGATTTTCGCGTACCCCGAGCGAGATGGGACCGGGTACTGGGTCATGCACTTCGACAGCTCCCTCACGCTGAAAGGCATGGGGGCTGGAGTGGTTCTCACCTCCCTAACGGGTGAAGTACTCTAGTACATTGTGCAGCTACATTTCTGAGCAAGCAATAACATGGCGAAGTATGAGGGCCTCATCGCTGGGCTCCGAGCCGCGGTGGGCCTCGGGATTCGTCGCCTGCTGGTCAAGGGAGACTCCCAACTGGTGGTCAACCAAGTTTCCAAGGAATACCAGTGCATAGATCCTCAGATGGCGGCGTACGTGGCGGAAGTCAGGAGGCTGGAGAGGCACTTCGACGGCCTGGAGCTGCGGTACATACCTCGCTGCGACAACGCTCTGGCCGATGACCTCTCCCACCTGGCCTCTGCCCGCGCGCTCGTCCCAGCCGGAGCCTTTGAAGAAAGGCTCGCATGGCCATCCGTCCTGCCTGCCAACCAGGATGAAGGGGAAGCCTCGAGCCTAGTTGAGGGGACCCAGGCAGCACCCTCAGTGGGAGGTCCCATCAGGGTGCCACCGCCTGGTGAGTGCGCTGCGCTTGCCGGTGGTTCCCAAGATGCCTCGTGGATCTACGAGATCCGAGGGTACTTGAAAGAAAACATCCTTCCCGGGGATGACGCCTCTGCGGAGAGGATTGCACAGCAGTCCAAATGCTATGCCATAGTAGACGGGGATCTCTACCGGCATGGCACGGACGGTGTCCTCCTGAAATGTATCACCCTGGCAGAAGGCAGGGAGCTCCTCACTGAGATCCATGAGGGCGAGTGTGGTGGCCATGCATCATTCCGCACACTGGTTGGGAAGGCCTTTCGGCAAGGTTTCTACTGGCCTACAGCTCTCCAGGACGCTTCCGAGTTGGTTCGGCGCTGCAGGGCATGCCAGTTCCATGCAAAGCAGATTTACCAGCCGGCTCAGGCTCTCCATACCATCCCCCTATCATGGCCCTTCGCGATCTGGGGGCTGGACATCCTGGGTCCATTCCCCCGAGCAATTGGGGGCTATGAGTACCTCTACGTCGCCATCGACAAGTTCACCAAGTGGCCGGAGGTGGTCCCAGTTATCAAGGTTACCAAGAACACGGTGCTTCAATTCATCCACGGTATCACAAGTCGCTTCAGCGTCCCGAACAGAATCAGCACCGATAATGGCACCCAGTTCACAAGTGCCCTGTTTGGGGACTACTGTGAGGACCTCGGCATCAAGCTCTGCTTCGCCTCTGTTGCTCATCCTCGGAGCAATGGGCAGGTCGAGCGTGCAAACGCTGAGATACAGAAGGGGCTCAAAACCCGGACCTACGACGTGCTCGCAAAGCACGGGAAAAGGTGGATCGACGAGCTGGATGCTGTGTTATGGGCCAATCGGACCACGCTAAGCTACGCCACCGGGGAGACTCCTTTCTTCCTTGTATACAGCACCGAGGCGGTCCTCCCCTCCGAGCTCACTCTTGGCTCCCCTCGGGTGAATGCCTACTCTGAAGGCGAACAGGAACAACAAAGACGCGACAACGTCGACCACTTGGAGGAGCACAGGCGACGAGCCACCGTTCGAGCAGCCAGATACCAGCAGAGCCTGCGGTGTTATCATCAACGTCACATCCGAGCCCGGTCACTCAAGGTTGGGGATCTAGTTCTCCGACGTGCCCAAACGCGCGAAGGAAAGAATAAACTGTCCCCTATGTGGGAAGGCCCCTTCATCGTGACCGGTGCCCCGCGAGAAGGCTCATTTCGGCTGGCTACAGAGGACGGGCAGCCACTCCCAAACGCATGGAACATCGAGCATCTACGCAAATTTTACCCCTAGGAGGACATGTTCGTGCTCGGGCCAACCAGGCCAGGGGTCCCCCTGCCCAAGTTGGCCGGGGGCTGCCACCAACCATGTAAGTTACCACACTCTTATTCCGAGCTTTCCCTCTGGAATCAATATGTTTAATCTGTTTCATGAGATGCTTGATTTGTGCGAGAAAACGCGCTCTCTCATTTTCCCTGTTGATAAAAATGAATCCCGGTCAGTATGCACATAGGCAGTAGCTGTTGACTTAAGTCTGTTGTGGTAGGCTGTGGTGTCCGGCTGCATGGCAGTGCCCCAAGCACCACCGAGCCTCTGGGGTTCTCGGGTAATTCTACCGCTTGAGCAAAGAGTGGTCGGGACTGCCTAGATCCCAGGGGCGGGCTGTTGGTGCTCGGTCTGGCCAGTGCTACCCCGGGTGCTACCGAACCATTGGACCTCTTGGTTATGTCTCTGTCTGTACACTTCTCCGGTCCGGGTATTCGAGAGGTCTCATGTCAAAAATGAGAGCAGTCCATAATGAGTACCGCACTAACAGAGCGCACCAAACAAAGAGTCTTTTCCTATTTTCTTAAGTCTATAGATCAATGATCAAGAACAAAGCAGGCCGACCGCAAGGTTCTCAATGCCCAGGGCGCTGCTCGAACCTACGGGGTCCTCGGATAGTCCTACCGCTCGAACACGAGTGGTCGGGACTACCTAGCCCCTGGTTCTCTCACCTGCTTTCCAGTGCTCGGGCACTCTGTACGAGGGAACCAATGTTCCCGGGCGCCCCGAGCTCGAGGCATCTGCCCCTCCTGGATCGGTCGGCTGAAAGGCTAACAGCTGTCCAGTGAGTGACTAAAGTCATATGAATTCTCCTTTCATACATACACGATAAACTATTGTTCCCGAGTAATCCTCGGGACCCTCACATTCTAATCCGTTAGCCGAGATGGTCTCCTCGCGCACAAAACCCCGCCCACGTGCTCGCTTTCTCAGAACGACAGAAACAGAAAATAGTCAGTATACCGTACAGACGGCGATGGCTGATCGAGGTCTTTTATGGTGGCTGTGGTGTTCAGCCAACTTGGCAGTACCCCGGGCACTACCAAGTCTCTGGGGTTCTCGGGTAATCCTACTGCTTGAACAAAGAGTGGTCGGGACCGCCTAGACCCCAGGGGCGGGCTGTCGGTGCTCGGTCTGGTCAGTCCTACCCCGGACACCACCAAACTGTGGGGACTCTTGGTCGCATTTTCGCCCGCACGTGTCTCTGGTCTGATTGTTTGAGAGGTCGTAGAGTGGAAAGTGTTCACTGGTGGTGACGTGCTCCATGCTGGATGGACTTATCTCCCGAGCAAGGAAGTTTGTGTTTGTGTCTCTTGACTTAGCAGCTGCGAACTCGCTAGGGCTCGGGGGCTGGATGCTCGGGTGGTCCTACTACTCGTACGATGAGTGGTTGGGGCAACTTCACTCTCGAGGGAGGAAGGTCGGGCTCGGTCCAGCTAAGTGCTTCTTGGGACATCAAGCGAAAAGCAAACAATATCAAAACAAACACAATGGAGTTTTGAACCCAAAGAAAGGCTTCTATTATATTTCAAAGGAACCATTCTGGAGGGGATCACTCCCATATTTACAACATTCTAAAAAACAAAAAATCTAAACTAATCTGCAGACTCCGGCGCCGGCTCCCGAGTAAAGCACGCTGCCACCTCGGCGGCAACATCATGGACGGCTTCCCGGGCGGCAGCTTCCTCGGCCTCGACCATTCCCTGCCGGACTGGCCCCAGTGAGAAGGCAGGGTCTCAGCTACGGTAGCAGGCGAGAATGTGCTCGGCCATTGCCTGGGCCAGAGCACGCCCCTCCTGGGACACCAGCTCCTTCACAGCGTTCGGAAGAGCCTTGAGGCACCGGGTGATCTCTTCAAAGCCGAGGGCGATGTGGCCGATCGTCTCCTTGTCCAGCCCCTGCTCGCCCACGTTCACGTGCCCGAGCTCGGCTGCCTTCACGGACTTCCGTGCCTGATGGAGGATGTCTCGTATCATCAGCTTCACGTTGGTCTGCTCGGCAATGATGGTCTCGAGCTCATCCATTGCGATCTGCAATCGGTCCTCGAGGCTGGTACCGTCGGCTGGGCTGGCAGGGACGCCCCTCGTGGCCGGGGCCTCGGCTTGAGCTCGCTTCAGCTGCTCGGCCCATGCTGTGACGGCCTGCTCTCAGGCGGCCAGGTTGGCCTCCCACTTGGTGGACAGCTCCTCCCGGACAGTGATCTGCCTCGCTTCTGCCTCGCGCCGCGTGATCTGCTCCTCCCGGGCGTCCAGAGCCACCTCCATTATCTCAACGTCGGTCTTGCGTACCACGACCTCCTCCTCCTGATGAAGGAATTCGGTGTGGCCATGCTCGAGCTCGTCGTTCTAGAGGGCTAGGTCTGCCTGGGCAGACCGCACGACCTTCTCGTGCTTGCCGACCGCCTCCTCCCGAGATAGCAGCAGCCGCTCCTACGCAAGCAGCTCCACGGCCCACCTTCGGGATGCCTGGTCATGCTCGGTCACTTGCCGCTGCATGCGGCTAGCGTTCTCCTGCACGGCAATGGCCTCATCGCGCGTCTCCTCCAACGCTTCCTGCTCCTCGGCCACCGTGCGCATTGACTTCTCGTAGGATGCACCGGCTGAGGCGATACCAGCCTCCAAAAGCTTGCCGACCTCTTCCAGCCGCCCCCTCTCTTCAACCAGGGCAGCACGCTCCTTGTCGGACTCCGCCCGCTCCGCAGCCATGGCCACTTCAAGCCGCTCGATGACCTCCCGGGCGCTTCCGAGCACCTCCGGGAGGGGTTTCGGGGCCTGGCTAGACAGTGGCCGAGGGCCGGGTCCCCTGCGAGCCCTCTCTGCAGAGGCGCTTGGGGTCCTCGATGGCTGCCACACCGGCACCACCCTCACCGCGACCACCCCCACAGCGGCCACTCGCTCCGCCCTAGGAGTGCTCGGGGTGAGCTCGGTCGGCGCTGGCTGCTCAGGAGCGGCCACTGCCCTCGGCTCAAGGCTGGTCGGTGCCCTCGGCTCCGGGCCTGCTGGCGCGCTCGGTTCTGGAACGGGCGCACTCCTTCGGTTGCCTTTGGCCTCCCGCTGGGTTCTTAGGCGGCCTGAAAATAGAAAAATATTAGTGACAAGTCAACATCCGGGCAGACATGCTCGAGATAGAAATGGAGCTTATGTGGACTTCGGCCCACGGTACTGCCACCGGGACTCGGAGATTTTGAAGCCAGGGCCCTGCGGCTTCGGCCCGGGCTCTGCCTTCCTCCTCTTCGGTGGAGGGCTCTGGCCCTCGGGCCATTGAGGGGCCGCTTTGGAGCCCGCCTCCAGTGGCTGGTCTGTCCGGGATCCAGCTGTTGCGCCACCGGCCGGGCCATGGTCCTCGGAATCCCGCGCCCTTGACCTGTGCTTTGTCTCAGACTCCACTCCCAAGATTGGCCGCCCCGGCCACCCTTCATCGCGCCGCCCGCTACCGGCCATTGTTGGGGAGGTGACGGAGATGGCGAGGAAGATGGCTGAGGCACGTATGCCTCGGGACGCTACCCCTTGTCCCCTTGGGCCGCCGCCCCGCTGCCTGCAGTGTCCCTGCCGCTGGCCTGCTGGCTGTTGCCTGTGGCATCCATGCGGCCACCCTGCTGCCTGCTGCCTACGGCGTCCCTACCTATGGTCTGCTGCCTACCGCCCGTGGCATCCCTGCCACCGGTTTGTTGCTCGCAGCCTGCCTCTTCGTCCACCCCAGGGATTTGTATAGTCCCGGGATTCCGGCACCCTGGACGCTCCACCAGGCCCTGGGCGTCGAATTCTGGCATAGACGTTGCAGTGCCACCTGGCCCGGATCCGTGTAGAGCGCTAGCTCCTCTCGGGGCAGGACCACCCGGGCGAGGTCTTCAACGCCGGTCACCACCTTCAGCAAGGTCGCCAGCGCCCCCTCATCCATGTTCCCGTCCTCACCGATGTGGGTCCTCGTGACGTCACCCGGGCCTGTGTACATCCAGGCGAAGCGGGCCCGCTCCCGCAAGGGGGCCAAACGGCGGGGCAAGTAGTCGGCCACCACCATCAGCGAAGTCAGCCCTGCCCGGCGCAAATCGTTGATGCGGTTCAGCACCGGGCGCATGCACTCATCCTCTACGGGGGCCGCCTCCCTGGTCGACCTGTGGGGTTCCACTGGCGGCTCGAGCAGCGTGAGGCGGTCATGGGGGCTGATGTCGATATAGACCCAGTCCCGGCGCCAGTCCTCCCATTTGCTCCGCAGCACTTGCGGAATGTAGATTTCGCCGAGCCCGTCCTGCAGGCGAAAATTGCAGCAGCCGACGACGTCCACGTCATAGGATCCCTTCTTCTTCCCGGCCGCTCGCAGGACAAAGAAGTGTCGGAACAGGGCCACCGACGGTGGCACTCCCATGAACATCTCGTAGAAGTGCGTGAAGATGGCTAGGATTACCACCGAGTTTGGACTCAGGTGGACGAGTTGGATGCCGATGGTGTCCAGAACTTGAAGGATGAAGGTTGAGACGGGCGGCACCAGCCCGGTGGCGACGAAGGAGACAAAGATGACAATCCACTCCGGCCGGCGCGTTGAGGGCGAAAAGCTCGCCGACGGGCACCATCAGCTTGCGGACTTTCTCCGCCCCCTCCTTGTTCACGATGCGCGACTCTGTCAGCACACTGTCGGAGCTCGACTTGTCCCGGCGGCTACTTCCTGCCCTCGGCATCTTTAGGGGTGGGGAGTGTGCTTCAAGGGATGAGAAGGAGGGTGTGCTATGCGCCAAAGTGGATGAGAGCTCCTAGGCACAAGGAAGAAGAAGAAGATGAAGGCGGCGATCGCAAGAATGGCGTAAGGGGGAACGGTTCGCTCCTCCTCCCTTTTTTATATCCTGGGGATTTCAAACGGCGTTTTTCGTGGCGCATTCTGCGAAGTGCTTTTCCTCGATCGGTGCGGTTACCAGGCGAATTCTCCTTGATCAGTGCGGTTGCTAGGTGAATCTCCCTCGATCCGTGTGGTTGCCAGGCGCACTATCCTCGATCCGCGCGATCGCCATGCGCACCTCCTGGCTCGTTATCACGCTCCTCGGAAGTCGAAAGGACACACGTCCTTTCGGTTCCCCGCTTGGGCCGTACCAAGAGCCTGGGCCAAAAAGACCAGCGCCCGAGAACAGGCCACGTGGCATCGGTGCTGGGATCGGCCTCGAAGAAAATGAGGGCCCCATCTGCAGTCTCTGGGCCATCGCCTACCAATGGCCCCGCGGGCTGCTTTCGGTGAGATGGGAACCAGGGGTCCCCAAGTCCTGAGGCCAGGACAGCAGAGTACCACATGGCGCCTTCCCTTGGGGATTATCTCCCCGAGGTCCGAGAAGACCAAGTTCCGGGAGAGGGTGCTTGGGGCCATGAACAGTGGTCCCCGAGTACCCGAGTTCACCGATGACCCAAGAAGGCTAAGTTCCGGGAGAGGGTGCTCGGGGCCATGAACAGTGTTCCCCGAGCACCTGAGCTCCCCGATGACAAGAGAAGTCAATTCCGAGAGGGGTGCTCGGGGCCATGAACAATGGTCCCCGAGCACCCGAGTTCCCCGAGGACCCGAGAAGTCAAGTTCCGGGAGAGGGCGCTCAAGGCCATAAATAGTGGTCCCCGAGCACCCAAGTTCCCCGAGGATCAAGAAAGGGCATATCCGGGAGAGAGTGCTCGGGGCTGTGAACAGTAGTCCCTGAGCACTCACAGTTCCCTGAGGGCCTAAGAAGTCCTTTGCTGGTGGTCCCCACAAGGGCTCAGCGGTGAGATGTCAATTGGTGAGAGGCCTGATGCTGCATTTAAGAGGGCGCGTGGCTTGTCATTTCCACCCACTCCCCCCACGCCTGCTGTCAGTGCTGCCACGGTCTGGCAAGGAGGCGTGGGGACATTTAATGAGCGGGTCCCATCGCGCGCCATCCGGCACGCCTCGGGATAACATTACAGGGCTCGAGGCGTAACGCCTGCCACCCTGCTGTGTCAGGCTCGCTCTGACCGGGCGGGCACGCGGGGCTGCTCAGTGGCTGCCCGACGGGCCCTCCCCGTAGCACCCGCTGAAAAGCAGGATGATGACGACAGGACCGGATGGGGGCGCGTTTTCAACCCTCCCCATCACCTCAAGCAGCAGCCCATGATGGTTGCTTTCCATTTATGGCGCCTTGGAACTCGCACCATCCTTTCTGGGCATGCTACCCGCCCCGACGGGTATAAAAGAGGGGCGAGCTCCCCAGAGAAGGAAGGAACACATCAAAGGAACTCTGGACGGCGAGGAAACAAGCACGAACAGCAAGTCTCCAAGACCAAGACAAGCTCACGAAGCTCTAGATTTAGACAAACATCCTTGTAACACAACCGATCCTCAAAGAGACATTCCCTAAGCATTTATAGCATACATATAGGAGTAGGGTATTACGCTTCGTGCGGCCCGAACCTATCTAAAATCTCCTGAGCATTTATTTCCTCCTGCATCCAATTATCCATTCCACTTGCATCTCATTTACTCCCATTTATTTCATATACGAGGCAGATTCAGAATCATCCCCCCTGCCGAATCTCAAAGGGGGTCCCTCCGGTTCCCGCTTGTGTAGTTCATCCATCAACATACGTAGTCAGGAGGATTCTGACTAATCGGGATCATCTTATCGAAAGCAACATTTGTTGAGACCGGTTCAAGAAACAAACCAATCTCTTCTATATGCTGAGGCCAGGAAACAATCCTAACACATAGTGATTTGATTGATGATAATCATTACAATATCCATACTTAATCGAATTAACCATCTAACAAAAGTGACCTACAAGGATCGAAGAACCAAATAAACTATAGCGGAACTAAATGAACTATGAAGACTCTAATCCTGTATGACTCATCCACAGGCATCATCGACGTAGAAATCAACTTAGATCGATCCTCCGTCAGTGAACTCCTCGATACCTTCTCCAACTGAGTGTTTGGTGATAGCAAGAGTGATCACTTGTCATACTCAGCGAGTTGTGAAGAAAATAGTATGCATATGAAGGTTTTAACAAGAAATAGGTTGAATAGCTCATTTGCGTAAAACAACATTTAAGTAGAAACATTTGGAAAGTGATAATAATTAAGTGAATAACAAACCACCTCAAGATTTTGTCCATCTTGACTTAACCAACTAACCAACACCTAAACTAAAGTTCCATCCACTAAGGTTGAACCCTAAATCAGAGTTCCCACCACTATGTCTGACCATCCTCAACTATGATTCCCACCATCACAGTATAGCCGACTAACAAAAACATCAAGTTATAAACATGGTAGGTTTTCAGTGCCACTCATGACGGTGAGCACTGTGAATATTTAGTTTTAACTCTATAGAGGTTGTACTTTATCCAAAAGATAGTTCATCCCATTTTGCCAAGTATCCATTGGCTGATGGAGAACTCTTACACACTACTGAGGTGTGTGCTAGGAATCCACTGTAAAGCCTTTATATTGCCCCCTCTCAGTACATGTGTACCCGCTAAGGTTTCACTGCCGCGTGATTCCACCTCAACAATGGAAGCCCCCTCTCAGCACATGCTGGACGCCCTTTACACCTTCGATGACCACTCAAAAGAAGAGGTCGTCGCTCTAGAAGTTCCTCCCCAAGCTTTCGCCCATGAAGATTGTAACACCCAATTTTAAAGGAACAAAACAAGGCACAACACATCTATGCCAGGATCAAGTTTCATACATGCGTTTACATCATCAGTGTATCACCATAGTGCCATTATTATAATAAAGTAATTAACTTAATACAAAAGGACCTGAGGTTCTAAAAGAAAACATAGCGGAACTAAAGATCTTCAGCACCAGCAGGGCTTCCATAATCCACATGCGTCAACCGGGGGCACTCCAGCCTAAAACAGCAACTCCAGGTCAGAGTCGTCTTCATGAAAGGTTGCAGCTTCATTGACGGCTTCTGAACGGTGCAGAATGCAAGAGAAGGGACAACAAGTGTGAGTACAAAAATGTACTCCGCAAGTGTAGGGAAAACATGCTGTGGGTCTTAAGTCAAGGAAAGGTTAGACACGGTTAACTGCACCAAACAAACTTTAACCTAATGACTTCAACAACAGGCATCCTATTTACTAAGTGTGAAGACACCACTATAACAAAAGGATTGACTCATCGGATTTCATCCAACTACCAAGACTCACCAGGTAATTCCATTACCTCGCTACCCAACCAACCATACCAACCCTGATCAAATTTAATCCCGAAGAAATCCAAGTCCGCTCTTGTCTGTGAGCACAGCTGATCGACGAGATTGATACTCTGCAGAGTTTGCACAGCTTTCCCAATGAGTCATGATTCTCATGTTGCTTCACACTTTTGGGGTGTGGAGTCGGGGTCTCAGTACAAGGCCTTTACAAATCTCCCACCAACTTGCAGGCACCCACTGAAGTTTAACCACTAACAGAAGATTACATCACTGCAGAAGCGCCCTCTTGTGCCACTCAACCGTCCAACGGTGCCAACAGAGTTAGAGGGGTGGCTAATAAGCTGGCCAGGCTATACTCATATAGGCCTCGTCCTTAGGACCCCACACAGGAACAAACTCAAGCCTGCTGTTCAGCACCACCTCAAACCAACCATCCTGATAGGGTCCCTATACTATGTTGCTACAAGATTACCATATGAGATTATTGTTGCATAAACATTAGTCAAGATTAACATTTACCCAACTATGATAGCACGAGCATATCTACCCTTCATTAACCATGACTCATCAATGGCGACAAGGGATAATCATACAAAAGCTGGTAAACCCTAACATGGCATTCTAGTATAGACAAGCATGCAATGAAGGAATAAATAGCTACACATGAATCCTAAAATGGGTGCAAGATATTGAAGGACACTTGCCTTTAGCTGAAGGTTGCTCAAAGTCTTCAAAAGCTTGATCTTGCATATTCCTAAACTAATCACCTCCTAAACGACACACCGAAAAATCACACAAGGGAAACTACTAACAACTATAAACCAAACAGTACCAAAACTAGGTAAAAACCCTATAAAAAGATTCTACACAACACTACAAACATTTGAGCATGAAAATTGCTAAAATCGGCGCTATGAGCAAAAAGTTGTTCAAGTTCCAGGGGCTTTCTGCAAAATTTTACTTGATTTCCGAGAATAAACCAATTTTTTTATACTCAAAATCTTATTTATGATGTCATAAAACAAAAATGAATTATTTTTTAATCGAAAAACCTGTGGAAATGGTCCATGGACCCATGGACCATGGCCTGGGATCGTGAGACTGATTATGAGATCGTGAAGGTGTGCACGATCTTGACCGTTGGATCTCAATCGGATGGCTAGGGGCGAAGGGGGCTTGGACCGGTGGCGCGGATACGGGCAGTGGCTGGCCGACGATGGCGGGGTTGCCAGTGCATCACCGAAGACGGGCAGAAATGCGCGTGCTGCCATGGATTTTGACAGGAAGACATGCAAAATGAAGAGGAGCATTGCCACGGGCTTCTCGTCGGTGGAGAAGGAAGGAGGCAGGCGGGTGATGGAGAGAGGCAGACGATGGGGCTTGGGCATGGCTTGGGTGGTGCTCCGTGGGTCGGGTGATGCTGAGGTGCAGCCGGGAGCTTCTCCGGTAACCCTGCAAAGCCTTAGAGGGGAGGAAAGGGTTAGAGATGGCTTGGCCATGGAGAATTGTGGCGATGGCAGAGCTCTCACAGGAAACAAAGAATATGATGGTGGTGAGGGTAAAACCGAGCGGGAAAGGAGGTGGAAACAGGTTAAATTGGTGCGGAACCTGGCCACGGAGATAGAGGCTAGCTTATATGCGTGAAGGGGAAGTGCATTGGCCGGGATTCAAAGAGATTGGCCAGCGGCCTTGATAGAGATAAATGCGGCCGATTTTGCATTCGAGAGGGGTTATGGAGGGTGAAACTGGCTGGGGTGCAAGCGCGGCTCTACTACAGGCATGGCTCGGTGGCTCAGCTCGGGTAGGGCCCACGAGGTAGAGAGACAGAGCAGGGAGGGGGCTGGCTCAGGCGCAGGGGCAGTGGCTGTCTCGGGCGGGTGCGGGCAGGCTGGCCTGACGGCCCACGCGGGAAGGAGCCTGGTGGCCCACGCGGTTGGAACAGTGGGCCGGGAGAAGGAATCGGCCTGGGAGACTTTTACAATTTGGAAATTTCTTTTCTTTTTTACATTTTTAACCAAATTCAAAAGAGGTTTAAAAGAGCGCCTTCTAGGTAAAAACCTATTGCAACTACGATGACATAGCAATGGGGAAACTCTAGCAAAATTAAATTTAGAAATTAATTTCTTCTATTGAACAAAATTTGCAACTCCTATTTAAAATTCTAGCAAATTTTAAACTATTGCGTAAATTGAAATTTAGGGTGTTACAAACCTACCCCCCTCGAGATTCGGAAGGAACGGAGAAGAGATGGGGAAACTCGGCCTTCAGATCATCTTCTCTTTCCCAAGTTGCTTCCTCTTCTGAGTGATGCTTCCACTTCACCTTGCACATACGAACTCGCCTATTTCTGGTAACTTGTTTTGACATGTCAAGAATCTTGACTGATTATCCTGAGTAGGAAAGATCTTCTCACACATCTTGTTCTTCTATTGGTAGCTCCTCTTCGGGAACTCTCAAACACTTTTTCAACTGTGACACATGGAAAACATCGTGTACTCCTGAGAGTTGAGGTGGTAACTCAACTTGGTAAGCTACTTCTCCTCGTCTTCCCAATATCTTGTATGGACCAAAAAATTGAGGTGAAAGCTTACCTTTGACCTTGATTCTGCATAGACCTCTGATCAGTGATACTTTGAGATACATGAAGTCTCCTACTTCGAAAGTCAGTTCTCGGTGTCGATTATCTGCATAGCACTTTTGTCTTGATTGAGTAGTTTTCAGATTATCTCTGTTGGGGGGAAAATAAGCCAACCTGAGGATAATGGTCGAAGATTACTATCCAGTCCCCCCAGAACCTTGATCTCTGGATCCTCAGCTAAAGGCTCGACCTCCGAAGTCATCAGGTCCCTTCATGATACCTCTTCATACCTGGGAAGCCTTCCCTTGGCTTAACCGACTTGGCCTCCCAAAGCCTCAGCCTCCCGAAGCCTCGGTCCCCCGAAGCCTCAACCTCCTGAAACCCCGGCCTTCCGGAGTCCTGCTTTTCGAAGCGTTCACCTCCCGGATCCATGCCTCCTGAGGCTCCCGCCTTGGGATGATCAGGCCAACATCCTGAAGGTAGCAAGGTGAGACAACAATCCCTGGGAAAATCTACCGAAAGAGGGGTGCCGATCGTGCTTTGCCTGCTAGAAAGTGATCGGCATTAAAGGCCTAGGTGGATGGGTGCCACTCTAACACCTTGGCGTAATGGAGGCTATCCTAACACCCTGACATTGCGATGCTGGGTCGCAATTGGCCAACGGCTCGCCGCACTCCAGGGGGCAGGCACCACGATAGTTACCACGGTGGATATTTATCTTCCCAATAGGGTATAAAGTAGTTATCTAGGATAAGGCTCAGTAATTGGGTCGGGTCCCAGATATTCGTACATTACGATAACTTGTACGCTAAGCTATGCATGACCTTATAAATAGGGGGCCATGGTTGTCTGGGAAGGATCAGGATGGAGGACAAGGGGCATGGACGGTCAAAAAGGACACAGAACCCGCATCACAACAAACATGTGATTCTCCCCCCAGATTCATCTATTTTTCCTTTCATCAATATACTCGTGGTGTTCCTTCCTATTAAACTTCGCCTCCAAGCTTGAGTCTCCTCCTTAGAAGAAACTCTCGTCGTATTTGCTGGGGCAAGACGAACACTTGCTCCAACAGCGCGCCTCTTGTGGGGACTCGAACACAGAAGTGCTAAGAGAGGTAGGAATATACCAGAAAAACCACTAGAGAATTGGCTAAAGCCGCCATACCTACCGTTGGAAGCATGCAACCATATGCATGGCTGTCTCATCCATACGCACCGTATGCATGAGCCAGCCTCGCTGCCGTGTGGGACGACATTCCTCCGACCTTGGCCAACCCAGCACCTTGGGTCGGTACAGGAACTCCAGATGGCGCAAAGGCCTTCCAGCCCCTGCACAACAAAGACCTCATCGCCTCAGGAGAGGACGCGACCAAAGCCACAGCCAAGCAGGCCACCTTCCAATGGTTCTGGGCGGTCCAACCCAGGAATGCTCCCAACCAGGCCTGGTCCCAGGGTATCCCCTTAGACCACACCTGGAATACCCTGAGTGAGCCAACATCTTCGGAAAGTCTGTCCACCCAGCGCCCTCCTTGGGCCCCTCACGCAAGAAAGGGTTCCAAGGAGACGGGGGGCGTGGATCCCGCTAGCGCCTTCGACGTCGCCCTCACAACACCAACCACGCGCAGGGAACTCCAAGCCCACCTCGTGCGGGAGGCATAGTCAGAACCACTTTAGCTCCAAAAGCCAGTTCACCGGGCGGCCTCGATTGTCTCCCAAGTGGGAAGGAAACCTGAGGGAAACCACAGGCTCCGGGGCACACCGCCTTCAGCAGTGACCCCAACGACAACTCCAAGCTCCGGTGCTCCCGGAGGCATTTGGGTGCGTCCTGCATGGACCAGGGCACAACCACAACACCAACGACTATCGCACCCTCATTACCTTCCGGGAGGAATACCTCAGAAGGCAAGCCGAATACCTGGCCGTAGAAGGAGCCAGCGAAGGACGACGCAGAGTTCGGGGGCCTGGGGCAAACTCCCAGGCGAATCCCCGGCCCCTCAACCTTGCACCATCACCACCAACCCCACTGCCAACGGTACCATGCCTAGCAACGAGAACTGAATTAGGGACACGCCATCGCCAGGCAACGGATGAAGTACTTCCAAAGCTGGGCAGCGGCTAGGGGCCGAGGCGGTCGAGGACTGCCTCTCCGGACCAGCCTTCGACCACGCGTTCCACGTGCCACCGCCAGGCTCCGGACGGATTACCTTCGGAGTCGGGCAATGGCTAAAGGCTCAGGGGGTCGAACACCGCCTCTCCCAGCCTAGCCACAAGCTTCCAGGCCACCAAGCCTCACAATAGAGGCCTTATTCCTACAAAGGTACACCCACTGTTAATGACCCGGTAGTTTACCTAGTGATCCATCTTTCATACGGCAAGGTTAGAGTCCGTTGGAGACCTCCAACCATACTGTTAGAAGAATTTTGCAATAGATAGCTGCTAAGTAGATGCAGTAGAACTTAAGTTACATTCTCAGTTAGCATGAGCAGTTGTTGAACCTAGCTATGTTTCATGCTACAAATAGCTTCTTGTTGCCAACAGTAGACTGCAAAAATTAGCTAGTATAACCATGAAAATCCCTGCACTCCTGCAGATGCATCGTGCCTAGGTCGCCTGGGGGGTGGGTCTGCCTAGGTTTCCTGGAAGGCATTGTGTGGCATCGGAAGTGTAGTTGCCACGTATCAAGGGATTTCCTTTTTAGACCGTGTTCGGGTGGCATGACAAGCCCACGTATCACAGATCTAGCATGCCTAGGTCAACTAGAAGGCAAGACTGCTTAGATTTCCTGGAAGGCATTGCGTAGTCTCAATAGAGAGTCAGGCCCACACCTGTGGGGGCCGCCTATGCCTAGGCCTCCTGCAATTCAGATTATGCCCAGAGTGCCCTGGAAGGCATTTGCATAGCCTCGGGTGCCATGCCACAGGGGATGTCCTCGGTGTCGGAGTTGCGGTGCTCTGAGGAATGCTGTCGCAAGGAATCCTCATTGCACGACATGCCTACACACCGCGGGTGTAGCATGCCTAGGTCACCTAGAAGGCAAGACTACCTAGGTTTCCTGGAAGGTATTGTGTAGCCTTGATAGTGTGTAGATGTCGGTTATCAAGGGACTTCCTTGGTAATGTAGTTGCGGCGCCCTCGGGGGATTTCTCCGGAGGCGTGACAAGCCCACGCACCAATAAGCATCGCTTGAATAAACCCAAGGTCACCTGAAAAGGTTTCCCGGAGGGTAGGCTTTGCCCTGGTAGGAAGTGGAGCCCACACACCATGGGCGTAGCATGCCTAGGTCACTTGGGTGGTAAGGCTGCCTAGGTTTCCTGGAAGGTATTGTGTAGCTTCGATAGTGTGTGGACGCCGCATATCAGGGGACTGCCCTGATGCGAGGATGCGATGCTCTGAGAAATGCTGTTGCAAGGAATCCTCTTTGGACGACATGCATATATACCGCGGGCGCCGGTTATGTCTAGGTCACCTGCAAGGCAGATTATGCCCAGGGTGCCCTGGAAGGCATTGCACAGCTTTGGTCATATAAATGCCACACACCAGGGCACATCTCTGGTGGACAGTGTTGCGGTGCACCCCGGGCATTTCCTTGGGAGCACGTCAAGGTTACACACCGCGCGCGTAGCATGCCTAGGTCACCTGGAAGGCAAGACTGCCTAGGTTTCCTAGAAGGTATTGCGTAGGTCCGATAATGTGTAGGGCCTTCAACATTAATACATGCCAAGGAACCTTACCAAAACCTCCGGTAAAAATGAAGGGCTTCACCAAAAACTCCCGTAAAAATAGAGAGCTCTACAAAAACCTCTGGTAAAAACGGAGAGCTTTACCAAACCTTCGGCAAAAATGAAGAGTTTTACAAACCTCTGACAAAAATGAAGAACCTTACAAAACCTCTGGTAAAAACGGAGAGCCTCTCCAAACCTCTACACAACGGAGAGTTTTTACAAACCTCCGACAAAAACGGAGAACCTTACAAAACCTCCGGTAAAAACGAAGAGCCTTTCACAAACCTCCGCAAAACGGAGAGCCTTTCCAAACCTCCGCACAATGGAGAGTTTTTACAAACCTCCGGCAAAAACGAGGAGCCTTTTCAAACCTCCGCATAATGGAGAGTTTTAGAAACCTCCGGCAAAAAATAGCGAGCCTTTCCAAACCTCCGCACAAAACATAGCGCCTTTTCCAAACCTCCGCACGACGGAGAGCTTTCACAAAAACATCCGCACCACAGATAGACTTCCGAAAACCCCTCTGATGGAGATATTTCTTGGAAAATTCCGCCGAACAAAAAGATTCTGAAAAGACCTAGTGGGAAAGGTACCCCGGCATATTGAAGGCTAATGCCTCTGTGCCAAAGGGGTACAAAACCCACTAGCCACTAAAAAGGCACCGTAGACCAATCAAAGGGGTATAACAATCCCCCTCCCTATAGGGAAACATATGACCCGTATGACTCCAAACACGCATGGCAAAAGGTAAAATCATTACCCTACCATCCCCTTTTAAGACACATTTCATATGTCATTTTTATTATAACTAACATTTAATAAAAGCCCACGCTACGTGGCACGAGAAACATAGTGGAACCCCCGATTATCCATTGCAGGAACAGCAAGGCCGGGAAGCGAATAAGGGCTGATAGGGTCGTGGACCCTCTCTTCCACCCGGCCTTCGACTTCACCTCCGACGCGCCATCGCCAGGCTTCGGACAGAATACTTCCAGAGCTGGCAGCGGCTGAGGGCGAAGGGGGTCACTGACCCTCTCTTCCGCTCGGCCTTCGGCTTAACCTACGACGTGCCGTCACCAGGCTCCAGACAGAATACTTCGGGAGCCGGGCAATGGCTAAGGGCCGACGAGGTCGCGGACCCTCTGTTTTCTCTGGCCTTCGGCTTTGCCTCCGACGCGCCATCGCCAGGCTCCGGACGGAATACTTCAAGAGCCGGGCAGTGGCTAAGGGCCGAGGGGTCGTGGACCCTCTCTTTTGCCCGGCCTTTGGCTTCATCTCCAACGCGCTGTCACCGGGCTTCGGACGGAATACCTTCAGAGCTGGGCAGTGGCTAAGGGCCAAGGGGGTCGCGGACCCACTCTTCCGCCGGGCTTCAGCTTCACCTCCAACGTGTCATCACTAGGATCCGGACGCAATACCTCCGAAGCCGAGTAGCGGCTAAGGGCCGAGGGGGTTGTGGACCCTCTCATCCACCCAGCCTTCAGCTTCGCCTTCGACGCACTCACGCCAAGCTCTGGACGGAATACCTCTGGAGCCAAGCAGTGGCTAAGGGCCGAGGGGGACACAGACCCTCTCTTTCGCCTAGCCTTTGGCATCATCTCCGATGCGCCGTCACCAGGCTCCTGATGGAATACCTCTGGAGCCAGGTAGTGGCAAATGGCCGAGGAGGTTGTGGACCCTCTCTTCCGCCCGGCCTGCATCATTGCCTCCGACACGCCATCGCCAGCTCCAGACGGAATACCTCCGGAGCTGGGCAGCGGGAAAGGGCCAAGGGGGTCACGGACCCTCTCTTCTCCCCAGCCTATGGCTTCGCCTCCGACGCACCATCGCCAGGCTCCAGACGGAATACCACCAGAGCCGTGTAGCGGCTAAGGGCCGAGGGGGTCGCGGACCCTCTCTTTTGCCCTGCCTTCGGCTTCGCCTCCAACGCGATATTGCCGGGCTCTGAACGGAATACCTCCAGAGCCAGGCAGTGGCTAAGGGCCGAGGGTGTCGCGGACCCTCTCTTCCACCGGGCCTTCAGCTTTGCCTCCAACGAGCCATCACCAGGCTCCGGATGGAACACCTCTAAAGCCAGGAAGCGGCTAAGGGCCGAGGGGGTCACGGACCCTCTCTTCTGTCTGGCCTTCGGCTCACCTCCGACGCGCCGACGCCAAGCTCCGGACAGAATACCTGCAAAGCTGGGTAGCGACTAAGGGCCGAGGGGGTCACGGACCCTCTCTTCTGCTCGGCCTTCGACTTCGCCTCCGACACGCTGTCGCCAGGCTCGGGACAGAATACCTCTGGAGCCGGGCAACGGCTAAGGGTCAAGGGGGTCGCAGACCCTCTATTCTGCCCAGCCTTCGGCTTCGCCTCCAACACGCCGTCGCTAGGCTTTGGACAGAATACCTATGGAACCGGGTAGTGGCTAAGGGCCCAGGGGGTCGCAGACCCTGTCTTTTGCCCGGCATTCGGCTTCGCGTCCGACGTGCCATCGCTAGGCTACGAACGGAATACCTCTGGAGCCGGGCAGCGGCTAAGGGCCGAAGGGGTCACGGACTGCCTCTCTTGCCTAAGCCTTTGGTGGCACCTCCGACACATGACAGCCTTCAACCCGGGCAGCTGCTAAGGAACCCGAAGGGTCAAGGACTGTGAGGAACCGTCCAAATAGTATTCTAATTAATCATCAGGAGGATCATTATTCATAATCACAATCTCGACGATTAACCAGAATACCATTCCGGTAGTCCCAGCACGTGTTTTGAGCCCAGGATCGGAACACATGCCTTCCAACTCAAATATCACAACACAGTTTAATAGAGAGCAAGTAATTAAGCTGTAAACATGCAACTACTTCCACAATTTACAACAAAAGAGGAACAACAACAACTATGCAGCGGAAGATAAACCTATACAACAAAAGAGTATGGAGCCGTATGCCCTTAGGCTCCATACCAAAAGCGCTGGAGTTCGGAGTAGAAGGTGCTACTCCTGCCCGCCACCCTGATCGGTAGGCACAAAGTAGCCGAACACTGCCTCTTCCTCGCCAACCTGTGAACCTGAAACTTAAGGGCAGTACCCTTAGTACGAAGGTACTAGCAAGTCTGACACAGTATGAGTATATATATTCTCGACTCCAAGGATCATGCATTTAAAGCTGTAGCAAGGATTAAGACATGTTTAAGTTCATTAAGCGGTAAGCAACCTAGACTCTAGGTCTAAGCAACTGACTTAACCAACCACCAACTCAAACCTTGCCAACCAACTGATCAGAACAGATATATAAACAACAAGTGTATAAGAGTAAACCATTACCACCAAACCACCGACCACATACCGACCAAACCACCTAAACCAACCGTGCCACAACCCACATCGAAACTCTATGACCAAAACATGGTCGCTCGGTGGAGATAAGCGATGGCAATGCTCATGACCGAGAGCGTGGCAGTTCGAACTGATTATACACCCTGCAGGGGGATACTCCTGGACCCACACGACACAGGGACCATACGGCTTGTGCCACCCGCTAAGATGCACACAAGGCGGTACCCGTGACAACCTTTCCCAACCAGGCCCAACCATGTGGATCAACCATAGCTCGGCGCGGCGGTATTAGAACTACTCCACGAGCAAACTAATACCGCTAAAAGCCCGAACTCAAAACGGACTCGCAACGTCTATGATGAGGCCCACATGACCACGTCTGCGAAGGTAATCAGCTCGCCTACCATTATATCAGCATGTGGTGAGTAAGGTAAGTGCTAAAGCCGACTACACCGACGGTCGGTGCTTAATTGGTGCAAGCGGTCTATGGTGTCCGGGTTCCCTCCCCGAACTGCCTGAGGACTCCTCGTGAGCAGATGACACCCCTAACACCGCCCACACCTCGTCTCAACTCACCACTCACCAAACCGACTCATCATGAACACAACCACAAGTGTGAACAAGTAATAAGCCCTAGGCTCGCGACAACGGTGGACACCGTCGTCGACTTCTACCGAAAAGCCTAAGTACCATTAAGCATAGCGAACTATAATTAGACCTCAATGACACCACTAGGCTCCAAGGAATAACACATGACACGTGAACAAAATGGGAGAATGCATCGGCCTAGGTTCTACCCAACTCGGTACCCGACACATGCAATGTATACATAAGTGTAGATAACATATTAGATTTTCTAGTGGACACGGTGCAATATGAACGATGCTTGCCTTGCTGTCCTAGCTGCTGCTCACAGCTACCCGAACCACGATCACCACCGTTAGAACCTCCGGGAATAGCCTCGCTCGCCTCTGTCGTTGAATCGACGTTCTCTATAAGAATAACGCGTGCAATGTAATGAATGTTATGAAAAGAATGATGCTTCATAGCATGCGATAACAATGCAAAGTGTCATGGCACGAGTTTAACGCACTAAAGATTTCCTAATTGAGATTAGGGTTAACCATTCAATCATCTTTGGATTAACCCAAGCATAACCAAGGCTTAAACCAATTTAGGATGCTAACTATGCTAAACATGAAAATGCATATTTTTCTTAAATATAGAATAAATCAACAAGATTTACAGAATTCGAATCATCACTTTTGGAATTACCCATATTTAACTATGAATTAACAAAGCTTAAACACATTTCATTAATTTAATAATTCCCAGAACACATTTCATGGCTGTTGGTATTTTTAACATGTAGAGCATGGTAATACGAAGCCAACAAAATTGGTTTCAATATTTTTGGAGCTATATACATTTTTCTACGCATTATACAAGCTATCAACCGATTTATCAATACATATTTAAATCTACCTGGATTTTCCACTTAAACCAGATATTAAATAGCCCCAACCCTTTTTCTACCGGTGCTGATCTAGCTCAAGCCACTGACCGCGGGCCCGGCTCCCTTGATCGAAGTCAAAAATTGGCCCACAGCCACGGCGCGCGCGCAACAGGCGGATGGCCGGCGGCCCTTGTAGTGGCTGCCGGCGGCGAGCAGCGGCCTGAACGGCCCGGCCGAGGGCAGCAACAGCACTAGCACGAGCACACGGTTACGGTGGGGGCACACGTCGACACCGGCAATGGCCGGAGCACGGCGAGCGGCGGCGAGGGGCGAGACTAGCACGGCGGCGGCACGATTGGCGTCGCCGGCGGTGAAACCGTGGTGCAATAGACTCGGACGAGGGCGGCTATAGCTTCTACGAGGGCGCGTGGACCAAATGGCGCGGCCCAACACTGAGGAGCTCGACGGTGGCACGGCCGGCGGCGAGAGCTGTGGCACGGCGGCAGCCGATCGTCGTGGACGCACGCGCCAGCGACGGGACTGAGGGAAAATGGCGCGCGTATAAGGTCTACAGGAGCACGGGGAAGCTCACCGTGCAGAGGGTTGGGCCGGAGAAGCGAGGACGTGGTGGATCGACGGAGGACTGCGGACCTCGGTTGCCGCCATTGGGGAAGAAAGCGCGGACGGCTCCAATCTGTGCGGGAAACGGCAGAGGAGGGCCTTGGCGTCCTCCCTCGGTGCTCCACCCTGCTCAGGCTCGGCGGAACACGCCTGTGGCACGCGTTTTTGGCCAGTGGCCGCGGCTCTGCTTTGCTCAGCGCTGCGCTGCTCTCTGTGCTCGCTGGTGCTGCGTGAGAGGAGGAGCAGAGAGAGGAGAAAGAGAGAGGGCAAAGGGGGGGGATAAGGCCTGGGTGCTAATCTTTTGGCCGGCAACGTGGAGGTGGCCACCAAAGTCAAGCATGGTGGCGCCACTTGCTCTATGAGAGGGGACGGCAGAGAGAGCAGAGAAGCCGGAGGGGGGGATGACAAGCGGGCCCGAGGAACAGTAACCGGCCGGCAAAATATCCACACTACTTTAGCCATCCATTTGAATGCCTTCCCAAGGTCCAAAATTGGTAAAACAAATTTTGTTTGAAACTAAAATTCATAAGGAACCCATTTGAACTTGTTTGACCCAGAATGCTTGAGCCAATTTTGAATAAAAATTGTTCAAAGATGCTATCTTTTCCAACTTGTCATAATTTTATGCCTTCTAAATATTTCCCAAAAATTTGGGAAAATTCATTTATATTCTTCTCCTGGCATCTACTAATTTCTAAAATTGTCACCAGCCCTATGTTCCATAGAAGTTTTGGGAGATGCTTTACAACGCATCAGTTAATTTACAACGCATCAGTTAAACCTAGTTTAACCAAATTCGGTTTAATCCACATTGCATGTCTATACTGCTCAAAACAAAAACAAATGATGCTAATGATGCTCATTAGTGCTTAATTACGTGTTAGAAACTCTGGGCCGTGACAAGGACCACCTCCAGAGCTCATCTCCAAAGGTTCTAGAGGGACCTCGCTGAATCGGATATCTAGAACAAATTAGGAAGGACTACACCGTAACCAGCCTCGAGGAGTACATAGTAACCAGAGGGGTAATTTCTGGATTTGCCACCCTTAACAGGTGCAAATTTTCCGCTGAGATTGACATGCGGGCCATCCTGAGTCTATGAAACTGGGCCCGGGTGGCAAATTGCCTGCCACTCGGTGTTAAAAGTGGCAAATCCTGAAATGCCCCTAACCAGAGATGGCGAGATCGCCACTACTCCACCCGGTTCTCCTTAGTTAGCCTAAGTATCCACTGGTCGTTAGAAAAACTAGCCAGTGCCTTCTAAAGGGACGAAGAAGTACAGTTTGGAGGCACAAAAGCACGCACACATGCAGCCACCCGTTCGACAGGTCATCTCGCATTCCGATATGGAAAGAGACACGACCGTTCCTGAAGACCCACGTTATATTATTAAACAACCAGTACATCCAGGGGATACAAACTAAAACAACCGTACAGAAATTGCCACAAAGAAGATGGATCCCTACGGAGCAAAACAAGGCGAGAAAGAGTACATGGTGACTAAGTCCTGCCGTCACATGGGTATATCACGGCGTCACCAAGTACGCCATCCCGGTGATCGCCTTCACCTCCTACGGGTCCCGGCAGGTGCCACGCATGAGACAGCGTATGCACCTCATCTGCGCCTATCGTTGCAGAAGCCAATACAGTAGCTAGCTCCCGAGCTGCCGGAGGACGCTGAGGAGGTCACCGGCGAGGCCCTCTCCCTTGCCTTCCCGGCCTCTTCCTGCTTCACCACTGGGCCCATTGACACCAGCTCACTCTCCCTTCGTAGGAGATCCCAGTCGATCTCCTCGTCGTCATCGGATATATCGATGATCTCAACAGGAAGTGGACAACCGCCTCCCCTGCAGGGGAGGAAGCTATTTCGCCTCCGACGCCTCTACCAACGACCGAAACAGCCCGGCTCCCGAAGGAGCCATCGAGATCATTGATGTCTCCGAGCAGGATGAGGAGGAAGACGATGCCATACTCAAGTCAAGGTTAACTGCTTGCTGATGGGCTGTGGAGACTCCAATCGGGTAAACCCAGCTTTATACCCGAGCTACGCAGCCACGTAGGTCCAGAAGATGAAGCTGGACAAACTTCACCATGTCCTCCCATTAAAACTCCTAGGGTAGGGGGTCGTGGCCCTATCCGGTTTCCCTCCAACACGTGGCAGGACTCCACAAAGAAATGCCTCATTTTCTCGCACAGATGTCCCATCACATTAATGACACAAACCCCTTTCAGCGCATGATAGGATTGCGGGCACAAGACCTTAGCGACCCCTCGCATTATCTAGTCAGAACGTAGCAGTGGCACGTCTTGTCCCACCAGGCAAATGTATGGGATGCTCCAAACCCACACGAAACCTCTACTCTAGCGAATTCGAAGGACAGAGAATCACCATCAGGCATCCATGATATGACACCAGGCTGGGGTTGATTTTTCCTTTGCATTCTCTCCCCCCTCCGAAACGTCGGGCCTTGAGAATGAGGGGGTACTGTTGGGGGGGAAATAAGGCAGCCTGAGGATAATGGTTGAAGATTACTATCCAGGTCCCCCTGGAGCCTTGATCTGCGGATCCTCAGCTAAAGGCTTGACCTTCGAAGTCATCAGGTCCCTTCACGGTATCTCTTCGTACCTATGAAGCCTCCCTTAGCTTAACTAGCTCGGCCACCTGAAGGCTCAGCCTCCCAACGCCTCAGTCCCCCGAAGCCTTAACCTCCTGAATCCCAGGCCTCCAGAGTCCTGCTTTTCGAAGTGTTCACCTCCCGAATTCATGCCTCCCGAGGCCCCCTCCTCGGGATGATCAGGCCACCTTCCCAAAGGTAGTAGGGTCAGTAAGCAGTCCCTGGGAAGATGTATCAAAACAGGAGCGCCGGTTGTGCATTGCCTACTAGGAAGTTACTGGCATTAAAGGCCTAGGTTGATGGGCGCCACTCTGACACCATAGCGTAATGGAGGCTATCCTAACACCCATGACAGTGCGGAGCTGGGCCGCAATTGGCCACCGGCTTGCCGCACTCCAGGGGGCAGGCACCACGATAATTACCATGGTGGATATTTATCTCCTCGATAGGGTACAAAGTAGTTATCCAGGATAAGACCCGGTAATTCGGTCGGGTCCAAGATATTCGTACATTATGATAACTTGTACGCCAAGCTATGCATGACCCTATAAATAAGGGGCCATGGTCGTCTGGGAAGGGTCAGGATGGAGGACAAGGGGGCACAGATGGTCAAAATTGACACAGAACCCGCATCACAGCAAACTTGTGATTCTACCCGAGATCGATCCATTTTTCCTATCATCAATATACTCGTGGTGTTCCTTCCTGTTAAACTTCATCTCCAAGCTTGAGTCTCCTCCTTAGAAGAAACTCTGGCCGTATTTGTTGGGGCGAGACGAATTCTTGCTCCAATAATATCTAATCTCTTGCACTTGTCTTTCTGCTTCTCTCATAACTTTGGGACTAAAAACTTGGCTTTCCCGATCTGGTTGCAGAACAACAGGGTTCTACACTTCCTTCCATATAAGGCTTCAAAAGGAGACATCTTGAGGCTAGTTTGATAACAATTATTGAACGAGAACTCCGCATACGGCAGATTCTTGTCCCAACTATTACCGTTCTTCAGTGCACATGCTCTCAACATGTCTTCAAGGATTTGATTCACTCTTTTTGTCCCTCCGTCAGTTTGCAGGTGATATGCTCAGCTGAAATTCAACCTTGTATCCATTGATTCATTTAGATGTTGCCAGACATGAGGTAAAATAGACTACCCCAATCAAATACAATTATCTTGTGTACTCCATGCAAACACACAATCCTAGACATATATAATTCAGCTAGTTTCGAACCTCGATAGGATTCATTGACTGGAATGAAGTGAGCTACTATTGTCAACCGGTCAACTACGACCCATATGGAATCACATCCTAACTGAGTTCGAAGTAAACCCACTATGAAGTCCATGCTAATTTCTTCCTACTTCTATTAAGGTACTTTCAATGGCTGTAGTAGACCTGCTGGTCTCTGATGCTCGGCATTGACTCGCTGACAGATATCACACAAAGCCACGTATTATGCTACTGCACGTTTCATTCCGTACCACCAATATTGATCTTTAAGATCATGGTACATCTTGGTACTCCCTAGGTGAATGGAATATGCTGAATCATGAGCTTCTTTTAAAATTGTATCCCGAATAGCCTTTATTTCTAGAACACATATCCTATGCTTGTACCACACGATACCTTTCTCATCTTCAATGAAATCTGGGCCTTTACCAACTTTGATGAGCTACTTGATTTCCAAAATCTTTTCATCCTCAAGCTGACCCTTCCTTATATCTTGTTCAATTGTTGAGTCTATTTCCATTGCAACTATCTCAGTGTTACACACCATTCCTAAACTCAACTTCTTGAACTCTTTGCATAACTCGGAACTCATCTCTTGAAGAGTTATGGCGTTGGCTTGAGATTTTTTGCTCAAGGCATCAGCCACTACATTTACCTTTCCTGGATGATAGTTGATTCCCAAGATGTAATCCTCGATGAGCTCTAACGATCTGTGTTGTCTGAGGATAAGATCCAGTTGAGTGAAGCTATATTTTAAGCTCTTATGATCTGAATAGACCTCACACATTTGACCTATCAGATAATGCCTCCAGATCTTGAGTGCGTGAACTACTACGGCTAGCTCCAAGTCATGTGTTAGGTAATTCTCTTCATGCTTCCTTAACTGCTTGAATGCGTATGCTACTGCATGACCTTCTTGCATGAGCACGCATCCCAATCCCTGATGCGAAGCATCACAATACACCAAAAATGGCTTTTGGGTGTCGAGCATAATCAATACTGGAGCTGAGGTTAATCTTTTCTTCAACTCATTAAAACTAGATTATCGAGTAGCTGTCCACTTGAATTATGCTCCTTTCTCTAGCAGTTTTGTCATTGGCATTGCTATCTTGGAGAAACCTTCTATAAACCGACGATAGTATCTTGCTAGACCCAAGAAACTGCGGATCTCTAAAACATTCTATGGTGGTTTTGAGTTCAAAACATCCCTTACTTTAGATGGATCGATAGACACACCTCCTGCTGAAATAATGTGACCAAGGAAGGGAACTTCCTTCAACCAGAACTCACATTTGCTCAACTTAGCATACAACTGGTTTTCTCTAAGTTTCTACAATAGCATTCTTAGATGTTCCTCATGCTCTTCTTTGTTCTTGGAGTAAACCAGAATGTCATCAATAAATACCACGATAAACTTGTCCAAATACTTCATGAAGACATTATTCCTCAGATACATGAAGTAAGCTGGGGCATTGTTCAACCCGAAAGACATTATTATGTACTCGTACAAACCATACCGAGTAACAAATGCCGTCTTTGGAATATCCGAAGCACGAATCTTTAGCTGATGATACCCAGATCGAAGATAGATCTTGGAGAACACACATGCTCCTTTCAACTGGTCAAACATATCTTCAATGCGGGGTAGAGGATACTTGTTCTTGATTGTTACTTCATTCAGCGCTCAATAATCTATACACATCCATTGGGTTCCATCCTTCTTTGATATGAAGATAACTGGTGCTCCCTGGGGCGAAGAACTGGGGCGAATAAACCCTTTTTCTAGTAGCTCTTGGATTAGCTCCTTGAGCTCAGCCAACTGATTGGCATCCATTCTATATGGCTTCTTATATATAGGAGCCGTTCCAAGTCCTAACTCAATGACTAACTCAATTTCGCGATCAGGTGGCATACCTCGCAAATCCTCTTGGAAGATGTCTGGAAATTCACTGACCACTCTGCTATCTTCCACTACATTGGCCTTGTTGAGAGTAGCGTTGATAGCTGACTTTGTTGTGGCTTGGAATTCCACCTTGGTTCCATATGTGCATGTCAACTATACTGACTCTGTGGCACATTCAATGATTCCATTATACTTGATCAGCCAGTCCATTCCCAGTATTACATCAATTCCCTTAGAATCCAGAATGACGAGGTTAGCAAGAAAGTCTACCCCTCTTATGCATATACTTTTTTTAGGGCATACATGCCTTGATCCCATTTCTCCGCCAAGAGAGCTAACTAGCACCCGATTTTTCATTAATGCTCTTGGCAATTTATTTGTATTCCCAAACTAAGATGATATGAAAGAATGTGAAGCTCTAGAATTGAACAAAACTGTAGCAGAATGAGAGTTTGCAGAAAACATACCCACACTACATCAGGAGCATCATGGGCTTCTTCCACCGCAATCTGATTGACTCGACCATGCATCGCATTCTGCCAAGGCTGCTGCTACTGATTGTTGTTGCCCTGGGCCTGTGCTTGGCCTTGCTGCTTCTTGGGAAACTTATTGGCAAGGTGCCTGAAGTTGCCACAACTGAAACATGGGCCGATGTTGCTCGATCCATGACAGGTGCGATTCTGCTACTAGGGCTGGTTGTTGTTGGGTCGCTGCTGCTGAAAGTTGGTGCATGACTATTGCTGCTACACTAGCAGCTTGTACGCACTTGCAACCTGATTAGGCATCTTCTGTGGTGGTCTCTGTTGCTGATTCTGCCCTCCATGGTGGAATATTAGACCTGTCGTGGGAGGGTTGAAGCGGGAACGGGTATTGCTGCCAGAAGGTTGACCTTGCAGATTGCACTTGTGTTCTTCTCCTAGATTCGGGCGCTTCTTTTACATGATGAAAGCTCTATCCACCAGCTTCTAGAAACTGGGGTACTTGTTGGCTGAGAGGGCATACTGTAAGCTAGTGTTGAGACCCTCTAGGAAACAATCTTGTTTCTTTTCATCAGTATCCGCATCATTGAGGGTGTAGCAGGAGAGCTAGGTGAACTTGGTGAAGTATTCCCTTACTTACTTGGGTCCTTGCTTCAGACTAAGAACTCCTTCATCTTCAGCTTCACTTCACCTGTGGGGACATGGTGTGCACAGAAGTTGTTCCAGAACTCTGCCAAGTGATCTCCTGGGGATCCTCATGGGCGGCAGTGTAAGCTGTCCACTATTCTTGAGCTAGACCAATCAGTTGATGAGATGCAAAAAGAATTTCTCCCTTCCAGTGCATTGAGCTATCTGCAACTTGCTCTCTATTTTCTTTAGCCAGTAATCAGCCTCCATGGGATCAACTGCCTAAGAGAAGGTGGGTGCCTGAGTGCTCAAAAAAGTTCTAAGCCTGGACTGAGGCTGTTGCGATGGTGCTTGCTGGTCTTGGGGTCGCTGGTTGATAGCCTGGACTAAGACATGGAGAATGGTCATCACTTGATTGGCCTCCATCAGAGGGGGTGGGGGGTGGAAGATCACATTGGTTGGTGGCGTTGTTATTGGCATTGTCATTGTCGTTGTCATTGACGTTGTTGTTGCCACGCCTCATGTTCACCATCTATTGGTAGCCAAGGTTCATGTGGGAAACATATGGGAAAAGCAAGGGCGGATAAACAAGACAAGAATAGAAAAGAATAGATAAGCATGAAAGAAAGAAAGAAAGGGACTCACAACTGTTATTATATTATTAACTGATGCAATGTAGAGGGGAAAACCCCACATCACACCAACACTCATGCAAAGATCCAACTCGCACAAGGTTCACCCTACAGACACAAGCACAAGCACACACTAGCACGAAGGACACAAGACAATTAGAACACACGAGACTAAATGATTTATTCAGCTAAGGACATCCTCCTAGCTCGACTCTACTCCTCGCCCACTGTGCTTGAAGGACCTACTGCATCTACCAGGTGAAGCTTCTTGCGCGGAGGGGAACGGGGAGGTGCAGCCACGGGTGCCATGAGAGCCTCCTCGGGAAACTGGTCGGGGTCCTCTAGCAGAATATGTTGCTTGCAGATGCTCTGCACCTACTCTGTGTGATGTTGATGCATATCCTCTAGCTCTTCGAGGGCTCTATCAAGCTTGGCGTATAGGGCGGCAGTGAGGCGAACCTGCTCTCTCAGACAGAGATCTGGCTCATTGTTGACAGGCACGAAGATGACCTCCAGGCTACCGGACGGGCGCTGTGGGAACTTGCCAAACTGGTTGTGGTGGAGTTATTGTCTATTCTTCCTGCAAAGAATGGCCAGAGCATGGTGGGCGGCATCCTCAATCCCAACCTCGAAGGTAGCTCTAAGGGTGACTCGGTGTGGACACGGCGAAGAACATCATCAGTGGGCTTCTCAAACATGGTCACCTCCACTGACCAAGAGTAACCACAACCTCCAAGCAGAACTCGGACTCCCTTGTAGAGTGGAGCGTCGTGGTAGCCCAGTCCCTGAAGCAGGTACCATAGTGTACGGGCGAAATAGCCAGCAAGCTATCCGTTGGAGTAAAACTCAGTAGGGGGTTGGTTCGCCTAGACAAAACTAGCGGGGATCTCTAGCACAGGAACCAGCACGCACTTCCATGGGGTGACCTTTGTGTGGGCCATCTAAAATTTTGAAGAAGACAGAAAATTAGTAACCATTTTATAAAGAGCAATGGATAGGATATGGAAAAACTGAAAGGGAAATAATTTTTCCAAAGTAGTTTGTACAAACATAAGTCCTTAGCACGTCCTTTCTATCTAGGATGTGTCCTACGGTCAACATGGCTCTGGTATCACATCTGTAACACCTAGTTTTAATGGAACAAAATAGGTATGCCAGGATCAAGTTTCATACATGCGTTTACATCATTAGTGTAGCATCACAATGCCATTATTACGATAACGTAATTAGCTTAATACAAAAGGACCCGAGGGTCTAAAAGAAAACATAGCGGAACTAAAGATCTTCAGCACCAGTGGAGCTTTCATAATCCACATGTGTCAACCAGGGGCACTCCAGCCTAGAACAACAACTTTGGGTCAAAGTCGTCTTCATCAAAGGTTGTAGCTTCATTGACGGTTTCTGAACGATGGCATAATGCAAGAGAAGGGACAATAGGTGTGAGTACAAAAATGTACTCCACAAGTGTAGAGAAAACATGCTATGGGGCTTAAGTCAAGGAATGTTTAGACACGGTTAACTGCACCAAGAAAACATTAACCTAATGACTTCAACAACAGGCATCCTATTTACTAAGTGTGAAGTCACTACTATAACAAAAGCATTGACTCATCGGATTCCATCCGACTACCAAGACTCACCAAGTAATTCCATTACCCAGCTACCCCACCAACCATACCCACCTTGATCCCAACTAATCCCGAAGAAGTCCAAGTCCGCTCTTGTCCATGAGCACGACAGATTGACCAGATTGATACTCTACAGAGTTTGCACAGCTTTCCCCACGAGTCATGATTCTCGTTGCTTCACACTTCCAGGTGCGGAGTCAGGGTCTCACTACAAGGCCTTTACAGAACTCCCACCAACTTGCAGGCACCCACTGAGGTTTAACCGCTAACAGATGATCACATCGATGCAGAAGCCCCCTCTTGTGGCACTCAACCGTCCAACGCTCCGAACAGAGTTAGAGGGGTGGCTAATTAGTTGGCCAGGTTGTACCCATATAGGCCTCGTGGTTGTGCAGATTTGCTTGGTTGTTCAAGAACCGGTCCTTAGGACACCACGCAGGAACAAACACAAGCCTGCTGTTCAGCACCACCTCAAATCAACCATCCTGATAGGGTCCCTATACTATGTTGCTAAAAGATTACCATACCCAATTCTTTTTGCATAAACAATAGTCAAGATTAACATTTACCCAACTATGACAGCACTAGCATATCTACCCTTCAGTAACCATGACTCATCAATGGCGACAAGAAATAATCATACAAAAGCTAGTAGACCCTAACATGGGATTCAGTTTAGACAAGCATGCAATGAAGCAATAAACAGCTACACATGTATCCTAAAACATGAGCAAGATGTTCAAAGAGACTTGCCTTCAGCTGAAGGTCGCTCGAAGTCTTCAAAAGCTCGATCTCGCAGACTGCCGAACTGATCACCTCCTAAACGACACACCGTAAAAGCACACAAGGGAAACTACTCAGAAAGTACACCAAGTAGTACCAAAACTAGCTAAAAACCATATAAAAAGATTCTACACGCCACTACAAACATTTGAGCAAGAAAATCACCCAAATCGGAGCTACGAGCAAAAATTTGTTGAAGTTATGAGCTTTTAAAGTTCCAGGGGCTTTTCTGCAAATTTTTCATGATTTTTGAGAATAAAACGATTTGTTTTTATACTAAAAATCTTATTTATGACATCATCAAACAAAACTGAATTATTTTTGAATTGAAAAACCTATGGAAATGGTCAATGGACAGATTATGAGATGGTGAAGGAGTATGTGATCTCAGCCATTGGATCTCGATCGGATGGCCAGGGGCAAATGGGCTTGGACCGACGGCATGGATACAAGTAGTAGGCGGCCGACGGCAGTGCATCGCCGGAGACATGGGAAAATGCACGTCCAGCCATGGATTTTGATGGGGAGACACGCAAAATGAAGAGGAGGGCGAGGGGCGCATTACCATGGGCTTCTCGTCAGGGGAGAAGGACAGAGGGAGGCTGGCAATAGAGAGATGCGGATGGCAGGGCTTGGTTACAGTGTGGGTGGCACTTTGTGATTCGGATGATGTCGAGGTGCGGCCGGGAGCTTCTCCGGTGACCCTGCGAAGCTGTAGAGGGGAGGAAAGGGTTAGAGATGGCTCCGCCACGGAGAAGTGCGGCAGCGGCGCAGCTCTCACTGGAAACAAAGAAGACGAAGATGCTGAGGGTAAAACCGAGCGACAAAGGCTGAATATATGTGCGAGAGGGGAAGTGCATCGGCTAGGATTCGAAGAGATCTGCTGGAGGCAATGATGGAGATAAATGCGGTGGATTCCACATTAGAGAGGGGTAATGGAAGGGGGGAAATGGCTGGGGTGCTTGATTGTAGGGCGAGGATCGCAGTAGTGGCACTTAATTGACGCGAAATGACTCGGGGAGGCTTGGATTTGAACGGGCGGCGACAGCAGGCCTGATTGAGCTCCGGTGGAGGGAGGTAGGAGAAGGGCATCCACGGCTCAGTAGCTTGGGTTGGGTGAGGCCCACGAGGCAGAGAGACAAAGGAGGGAGGGAGCTGCCTCAGGCACGTGGACAGTGGCCAGCTCGGGCGGGCGCGGGCAGGCCACCCGATGGCCCATGTGGAAAGGTGGCTAGTGCCCCACGCGATTGGAAGAGAGGGGAGGAAAGAGGTGAGCTGGGAGAAGGATTTGGCCCAGGAGGCTTTTAGAATTTTGAAATTGCTTTTCATTTTACATTTTGAACCAAATTCAAAAGAGGTTTAAACGAGCGCCTTCTAGCGAACTTTTGCAAACTTTTTCCATGTATAAAAACTTATTGCAACTATAATGGCGTGAATGCATCAAACTTATATATATATATATGACAAAATTAAATTTAGAAATTAATTTATTCTATTGAACAAAATTTGCAACTCCTATTTAAAATTCTAGCAAAATTTTAAACTATTGCAAAAAAATTGAAATTGAAGGTGTTACAAAGATTCTCCTGATGCCAATACCCTTGAAGCTTCTCTTGTTGCCACCCCTGAAGTTCGTATGGAGGACTCAAGTCAAGTTAGGACATCAGGAATATTCTTGAGGCCTTGCTTCATGCTTCTTTTAGTTTACTTAAAATTCATGTTGTAACAGAGACCACATCGCCGTCAGAGGTCCCTTCACTCCACCAAGGGAAATCGAAAGGACTCATTGGGACTCTTAAGGCCCCCACCCGAGGAGGAGCACTTTGGTGTCAGAGGGATTTGATTGTTCTGACCTCTTTAGGAAGCCGATGACCCTTCCCCCTTTCCTTGCACTCAGGGATATCTTCCCCAGACGAAGGCCGAGGGCATGGCTTTGAATTTCGCTCCCTTCATCTTGATGGACCACATCGTCGATGTGCATACAAGGGTAAGCTTATTTCTTTAACTTTCACTACTTATTAGTACTTATCAGTTTTCTCATGTAACACCCTGATTTTTAGATTTCTCATATTTCTAAAAATTTTCAAGAGTATTGAATAGCTTCACTAGTAGTATAGGTTTAAAACCTATTTTCTTAATCAATCAATTAATATAGGTTATTATTTCTTGTGCATTACATGCTGAGTTTTGTTAGGAGGCAGGTAAATGCATTAGAGTTTTTTTTCTTTCTCTTTGGTGTTTTGAGTGAAAAAGATTTTGAAAAGGTTTTTACAAAACTCAGTAGTGAATAAGTTAAGGATTTTAATGGTTGGAATTCAAAGTCTTTGAATTCATCATCTATTCAATCCTTGATCATACCTGATCCTTCTCTACTTCAATTAAAATCTTATCCAAATTCTTGTTTAAAGCCAATCTCTCCTCTTTCTCAAAATTCTACCTAAAATCTAAATTCAAATTCCTTATCTATTCCTATTCTTGTTCAACCTCATCTTTTTTGTTTCTCTTAAATTCACTCCAAACTCAATTCAAATTCAAATCCTATTCAAATTTCTCTGAAAAAGTTTCTTTTCTAAACCCTAAATATACCTAAAGTGTCTTTGCACTCAATCTTGCTCAAGTCCAAACCCATGGTCAAGTCTCCTAGATGGCCCAACAAAGGACCCACGAAATCTGCAAATTTTCACGGAGTCCTGGACAGCCTCATCTTCTCATGACTTTTCGGAGTTCAAAATGGCCTCAAATTCAAATCTTGATAATGCCAAAGTTGTAGGTCTCGTCGACAGCTTCGATTTGAACCTATGGAAGTCACCTTTTGGATAATGGAGCTTGGCGTTATGGCCCCCAAAATCAGTGCTGTGCAGAGAAGTCCGAGTTCAAACAGTTTATCTTGTGGCCCAAGATGATGTTTTCAGAAGTTCAAATGGCTATGAAAGTTGTAGATATTTTTGAGTACTACAATTTAGAATCAAGAAAAGTCTAATTTGGTGTCAGGACGATTGAGATATCATCCTCGGAATAAAGAGCTGCGAAAAAGGAAATCGTAACTGACTCGAACTCGAATCTGATTCGTGTTTGGCTTGGACTCCACATCAACCAGCCGCCCCTAGCCCTATATATATGAGTTGCACGCCCTCTCCTACCCCTATTCCACACCCCAAGCCCTAGAAGTCACTGCTGCCCTGTCTGTGCGTCGCCGGAGCACCGCCGTTCGCCGGAGCTGCCGCGCGTGATGCGCTACATCGTCTTCTCCACGAATCCTTCTTCCTCAACCACCAAAGCAAGGTGAGGACCCCTTCTTCTCCTCCCTTACTAATATTTTAGCATCATACTAAGTCCCTAGATAATCCCTAGCCCCGGCCAAAGCCCGATCTACGCCACCACGGTCGTCGCCATCGCGGACAGCCGCGAGACAGCCGCGCTGTAGCCGATTGGCATCGATGTTCCTGACCGACCAGAGGTCAAATCACCAAGCCCTTTCACCGGTGCATGTCCCATGATGTTCCCCACGCCCTCACCAACCAGGTCGGCCAGTAGATTAGCCAAACTACCGCAATCAATGTCGACATACCAGCTGTCCGGTTTATGGACACGTTCTGCACGCGCACCGGATTTTGCATTTGCGTTCCCCGTCAATTCGAAAGCCGTATGGATGCACCAACTACGTCATGGTGTGTCCCATCGAGTCTTCTATGTTACCCTAGGAGCCCATCCCCGTTTATGCAGCGACACGACCAGGACGCCATTGCCAACCACAGCATGTTGCAGCCATCACCTGTCTCATCTTCATTGATCATTCTTCCTCTCAGTGGATGATCTACCAAAACCCATGCCATAGCATTGTGTTCCCGGATTATATGAACATCTTTGTTCAAAAGGTTTCATAAATTTCATGGCCAATCTCCTGGAACGCGAGCATCTTCGTTCCTGCATTTGTTCGCGGTCACCACCAAACCTAGAAGCAGTCATCGCTGTTTTGCCGCTACCTCCGATGACCCCTTCCAAAACCAACCATACCGCTGAGTTAATCTTTCCACGTTCTATGTCATGATTCCCTCGCTTCACTGAAACACCACTGAAGCCGACATCGATGTTTGTGGCTATGTGCCCGATCGCCATCTCCGACGAAACCCGAACGACCACCGCTACATAGAGTCACCAGTAGTATCCTTAACCAAGAAGCATAACCATCAGCCTTTTTGATCCATCATAGGTGGTTGAGACTAGATCTCAGCGTATCCCTTCTTTAATCCAACATGTTACTTGCATAGCATGCAAGTCAGCGCCACATCATTCTCCTTAGCCTGGTCAGTGAAGTCTAGTCTGCCCTACACTTCTTAAATCTTGAGTAATAATGTTGTCAAGCCTGACACAGTGATTGTGTAATAAACTCTTTTCCTATAGGAAGATTACTATAGTAAACTAGTATTTCCTTTTCAGTTTAATCCGTCTCTCGAAAGCTCATTCTCTTTTCATCTTAACTTCGATTTAAGCGATTATTGTGTCTAAATGTTTCTTAAATCTTACCTATCCAACCATAGTAATTTTAAAGTGTTTTAATGGTGTTTGATATGTTGTTCTTAGTGTTTTCCTTTGTGTTGTTTGTCGGTAGTTCTCGCGATTAGTTAATAACATTCCGGAGCAGTTCGAGGGACTTCAAGACCAAGATTTCGACAACAGTGAGCAGCGTTGGGTAAAAGGAAAGTGTCCTTGATCATCTTGAACCTATGTTCTTAAATGTTTTGTTTTACAAAATTGCATGCAATGTCTGTCAATATGATGGGTAGTCACCTATGTTAGGGTTTTCCCTAGATTTTCCCTTATCATCCCTTGGAACCTAGATGGTTTATGGTTAGGTGTCTTTTATGGGTAGATCGCTTAGCCATGCTTTTGAGATGTTAAGAAGTGTCATAATCTTGAGTAATGAACATATACAACATTGATGGTTAATGTGTTAATGGTCTAGCAACATGGAACCTTAGGCCTTGAGCAAAGTAGTTTTGATGGTTGTTATGGTTATGATGTTGGTTTAGTGTTTTCTCAAGTAACCTAAGTAAGGACCGGTTCGTGGAGTGACAACCCAAGAAGTAATGTACCAACCACGAGGCTGATATGCGTAAGGCATGACATACTAATAAGAGTCTATCCAGTGTGTGTTGGGTCAGCACAAAAGGGGGCTTCTAGGTAGGAGCTTAGCTTGCGTAAAGCCTGACGGTGAAACCTAGCGGGCAGACACATACTGGATTAGTCTCTAGTTAGTGGCAAATGTCATGCAGTGATTCTTGGCAGCACACCACTGGCACGTCTTAAGTGTTTCGTGAACACGACAACATGGAATTCATTGACTCGTGGGGAAAGCTGGACAACCTCTGCAGACTGTAAAACTGTTATAACAGCCGTGCTCACGGATATGAGAGACTTGGATCCTCACATGATTAGTGGGTTGTGATTATGGGTTGTGGTTATGAGTTTGGTTGTGGTTATGGTTCTAGTACAGGGAGTACTAGATGGTTGTGGTTTTAGTTATAGTACAGAGAGTACTAGACGGTTATGGTATGCAAGGTGGGGAGCCTTGTATGCTGCGTATTGGACTGTATGGGTTACATTCACTTAATACTTGCTTAATGCTTTTGAGTCCAAATATATTTTCATTACTCGCATTTACGCAACTAAACCCTTGTTTTAGCCTATTCTTGGTATAAGCCTGCATATCATTACTTTTCCCCACTTGCTAAGTACTCTATGTGCTCACACTTGCTATTTTCCCTATACCATGCGACATGTATGCTGCTGCTCAGTGAGTAAAGATGTTGAAGACTATCAAGATGAGGTTTGACGTTCTAGGCGCGTGTCTCCCGGTCGGTTGCCTGCGGTGTTGTTGGGCACCAGTGCTTCTGTTCCGCTGCAGATGTCTTATTAATAGACAATATATGTCAATTACTGTAAGAGTTTAACGTTTATTTAATAAAAGTATTGCTTTTGTTACTTCACCTGTGACGTCAATTGTGTGTTGAACATCCTGGGCACACATAAGCCGCATCTGGTTTTGTCCGTTAAAACTGGGTGTGACATCTCACTCCTTGCAGTACCTGCTCCTAGCGTGAGGTGCTTGAAGGGTTGTTGCCGAAAGTAGATCCTGGCTCAAGGAGGCCCTTGTTAAGTGCCAGCAGACCGAAGGGGAGGCCACGAGTCTTTGGGCCACCCTTGAAGATGAGCGAAGGTAGTGGCTTGCCTCGGTGGCCGTTCTCAAGGAAGAGAAAAAGTAGCAGCTCACATTAGATTCCACCCTCGAAGTGGAGAAGGTGGTCGGAATGCAGGAGCTGGCGGACCTAGGTGAGGATACTGATGCATTTTCCACGTAGGTGTCCAAACTCTTCCAAGATGTAGGGCTAGGTAGCGCCCCCACCCTTCATATACTACTGACCAATGAGGGGCCCTTGGCTTGCTCTGTCACGCTGCGTGGGCCCTCAAGGTTAGGACGTAGACCTTTGGTGACTTCTATGCTGGGGGCGCCATCAAGGCCACCCTTGATGCCTTGAAGGTTGTCGGGTGCATGCACTTCCAGGCCCTCAATGCATGTGACTATGAGTTCCTGCTGGAGGTTGATGTGAAGGCCACATACCACGAGGTGAAGAAGGTTGGCAAGATGTTCTTCCAAAAGTATTGGTTCACCTGAGGCCATGCGAAGGGTGTCGGTATTGCATGGGCGTTCACACCAACACCGTGGCTTCGAGATATGGTGCCATTGAGAGATCAGATGGAAGTAACATGATGGAAAGGAGGACATAGGAAATAGGGAGACAATGGCAGAGCCTAGGTGTGAACATTCGACCCTAGCTCTATCATGCTTAAGTAGATCGTAGGATAGGTCATAGTCCGAAGCCTTGCTTCACTTTTGTAAATGTCCTAGTGTTTATCTTTTTTTTGTAAAACATACTACTATCAATGAAAAAGCTTTGTTCACATTGTGACGATAGGTAATATAAAACTACTGTATCTACACACAGTATCTGGACACCAAAGGGTTTTCCTACATTCTCAGGGTATATTGCTATCCCTGAGAAAGGAATCTCTAGACATATGGAAACTACCTGCAAATAGCTAGGATATCACGTAAACAAGCAAGTTTATCTCTGAGAATGATAAGGAAATGCTCCAGGAGTTGTACAATGACCACTATATATATAAAGCCACGGAGCCCTGTTGGGGGAAAATAGACCAGCCTAAGGATAATTTGTTGATGATTGCTATCAAAGATCCCTTCGGAGCCACCAGTCTCCAGACCATCAGTAGGAGGCCCGACTTCCGGAGGTTGCGAGCCTGTATGGGCCACCTCTCTGGCACATACGTGGCTTTCCGAAGACACGAAGCTACAGCAAGTCCCTCCAGAGCCTTCAGCCTCTAGACCCTCAGCAGGAGGCCTGGCCCCCAGAGGCTGCGGACCCCTTCGGGCCATCCCTCCGGTGCCTGTGCAGCCTTCCGACGCCTAAAGATGCAGCAGGTCCCTGGTGACAATATTAGGGAAGGACACCCCCTGCAACTGACCTGACGTAAGGTGACGGGCAATTAATGTCAGTGCAAGTGGTGCTTATCCTGACACCCCCGGCAGAGCAGCGCCAGGCCGCAATTGGCGACCGGCTCATCCCTCAGGGGGAAGGCACCATAATAGTTACCATGGTAGATATTTAACTTCTATGTAGGGTAAAAAGTAGTTATCCAGGATAAGGCCCAGTAATTCGATAAGATCCTAGATATTTGTACATCGTGATAACTTGTACGCTAAGCTACGTACCACCCTATAAATAGGGGGTCGTGGTCATCTGGGGAAAAAGAGGTCACAAGGAGAACGCTCAAGACAACACATAGGACACAGAGATGCCCAAATACTAAATCACGCATTGATACTCCCCCCAGACAGATCCATTTTTTGACTATCAATACATTTGTAGTGTTCCTTCCTCTCAAACTTCATCTCCAAGATTGAGTCTCCCCCTTAGAAGAAACTCTCGCCATACTTATTGGGGCAGGACGATCTCTTGCTCCAACAGCGCGCCATCCGTGGGGACTCAAACACGGAAGTGCTAAAGACAGGTAGGAATCCATCAGAAAAACTACCAAAGCGCTAGCCGCCATATCCACTATTGCCACCATGGAGCCATATGCGTGGCTGTCTTAGCCATGCACACCACATGCACCCTCCAGCCCTGCTGCTATATGGGACGACGTTCCTCCAATCTTAAATGACCCAGAACCATGGGTTGGTACGGAAACTCCAGACAGCACAGAGGCCTTCCAGCCTCTGCATGGTAAAGACTTCGTTGTACCAAGAGAGGTCATGGCTGAGGTCACAACCAAGCAGGCCCTTTCTAGTGGTTCTGGGCAGTCGAACCCAGGGATATTCCCTCCTGGGCTTGGTCTCCCCAAAGGGAAGGAGGCCCTAGGAAAACCATGGGCTCCGCAGCACACGACCCCCAGCAGGGACCTCAACAACAACCACAAGCTCTGGTACCCCTGGAGGCACACGGGTGCATCCTGTATGGACTAGGGCATGGCCACAACACCAACGATTGCCAAACCCTCACGACCTTCCGGGATGACTACCTTGGAAGCAAGCAGGATACCTGGCCACAGAGGGAATCGGCGAAGTACGGCACAGGGGTTGAAAGCCTGGGGCAAACTCTCGGGCAAATCCCTGGTCTTCCAACCCCGCTCCATCGCCACCAACTCCGCCACCGATGGTGCAATATCCCAGCGACAAGTACTGAGTCGAAGAACACCGTCGCTAGGCTCTGGATGGATTACCTCCGGAGCCGAGCAACAGCTAGGGGCCGAGGGGGTCAAGGACCACCTCTCCCGACTAGCCTTCGGCTCCACCTATGACACGCACCACGCTCCGAACAGAATACCTCTGGAGTTAGCCTAGCCGTAGGCTTTGAGGCCTTCAAGCCTCATAATAGAGGCCTTATTCTAGCAAAGTTACGCCCACTATTACCTATTGATAGTTTACCTAGCTGATCTATCTTTTGTACAGTAAGATCAAAATATGTTGAAGGCCTCCAACCTTATTGCTAGAAGTTTTTACTGCAATTAGCTGGTTATTGCAAACAATAGACTACAAAACTTAACTAGTACATAACCATGCAAAAACCCACGTACTGTGGACGCAGCATGCCTAGGTAACCTAGAAGGCAAGACTACCTAGGTTTCCTAGAAGGTATCGCGTAGTCTTAGTAGACAGTGAGGCCCTCACACCTACAGCTACGCCGCATGCCTAGGTCACCCAGAGGGTAGATTATGCCAAGGTGTCCTGGAAGGCATTGCATATCTCGGTAATGTCGAAGCTATGCCCCAGGGGATGTCCTCGGACGCGGAGATGCAGTGCTCTGAGGAATGCTGTCACAAGGAATCTTCATTGTACGACATGCCTACACACCGCGGGCACAGTAAGCCTAGATCACCACGAAGGCATCAAGCCTAGGTTTCCTGGAAGGCGTTACATAGCCTCAATAGTGTGTAGATGCCGGTTATCAGAAGACTTCGTTGGTAATGTAGTTGCGGTGCACACGAAGGTTTTCTTCAGGAGGCGTGACACACCCATGCACCTATAAGATTGGTTGCCTAAACCTAACGTCACCTAAAAAGGCTTTCCAGAGGGTAGGCTTTGCCCTGGTAGGCAGTAGAACCCACACACATGTAGCAGTGCAGCATGCCAAGGTCACCTAAAAGGCAGATTATGCCAAGGTGTCCTGGAAGGTATTGCATAGCCTCGGTAGTGTGGATGCGGCATATCAAGGGATGACCTTGATGTGAGGATGCGGTGCTCTGAGGAATGATGTCGCAAGGAATCTTCATTGCATGACATGCTTATATACCACAAGCGCAGCATGCCTAGGTCATCATGAAGGCATCAAGCCTAGGTTTCCTGGAAGGTATTACATAGCTTCGGTCATATAAATGCGACGTGGCAGGGTACACACACTGGGCGTTTCCTCAGGAGCACGACAAGCCTACACACCGCGGACATAGCATGCCTAGGTCACCTAGAAAGAAAGACTACCTAGGTTTCCTGGAAGGTATTACGTGGCTTCGATAGTGTGTATAACCTTCGGCATTAATATATGCCAAAGGGGATACAAAACCTCTGGCAAAAATGGAGAGACATACAAAACCTCCGGCAAAAACGAAGAGACCTACAAAACCTCCAGCAAAAATGGAGAGTCCTATAAAACCTTCGACAAAAATGGAGAATCTTACATAACCTTCGGCAAAAACGGAGAGACCTACAAAACCTCCAGCAAAAATGGAGAGTCCTACAAAACCTCTGAAAAAAACAGAGAGACTCGCAAAACCTCTGGTAAAAACGAAGAGACCTACAAAACCTTTAGCAAAAATGGAGAGTCCTAAAAAACCTCCAGCAAAAACAGAGAGTCCTAACAAAACCTCCGGCAAAAACGGAGAGACTTACAAAACCTCCAGAAAAAACGGAGAGACTTCCGAAAACCTTCGTGAGATGGAGCGTCTTACAAAAACCTCCGCCAAAACAGAGAATTCTCCAAAACATCTCCAAGACAGAGAGTCTTACCAAACCTTCACCAAAACGGAGAGACTTCCAAAACCTCTGCAAGATGGAGAGTCTTACAAAACCTCCACAGGACGGAGAGCCTTGCAAAAATCTTCGCAAGACAGAGAGTCTTCACAAACCCCCACAATTGGCGATGTCTTCCAAAAACCTCCGCCCGTCAGAGAGGTTCTAAAAAGACCTATCGAACAAAATCCCCCAGCATCTTGAAGGCAAACACCTCCATGCCGGAGAAGTATGAAACCCACTAGCCTCCAGGAGGCACAACCAACATATGAAAGGCGTATAAACCCCCTTTCCTGCAGGAAGAGGTATGGTCCACGTGACTCAACCACGCATGGTAAAGGGTAATATCATTACCCTGCAGTCTCATCTAAGACATGACTCATACATTGTTTATAAAGACTATGCAAATATTAAGCACGAGCCCACTCTGTGTGGCAAGTGAAAAAAAATAGAATCCCCAACTATTCATTGCAGAGGTAGCAGTTTTTGACATGCTGTTGCCAGGCTCTGGATGAATTACCTACGGAGCTGGGCAGCAGCTCAGGGCCGAGGGGGTCGAGGACCACCTCTCCTGTCTAGCCTTCGGCTTCCCCTCCGACACGCTGTCGCCGGGCTCTGGATAGATTACCTCCAGAGTCGGGCAACGGCTAAGGGTCGAGGGGGTCAAGGACCGTCTCTCCTGTCTAGCCTTCGGCTTCACCTCTGGCACGTTGTCGCGAGGCTCCAGACGGATTACCTCTGGAGCCGGGCAGCGGCTAAGGGCCGAGGGGGTTGAAGACCACCTCTCCCGTCTAGCCTTCAGCTTCGCCTCTGACACGACATCGCCAGGCTCCAGACAGATTACCTCTGGAGCCGGGCAGTGGCTAAGGGCCGAGTGAGAACCACCTCTCCCGTCTAGCCTTTGGCTTCGCCTCTGACACACCATCACCAGGCTCCGGACGGATTACCTTCGGAGTTGGGCAACGACTTGTGACGGCCCAAAGTTGTTGATCAAGTCATTAAGCATTAATGAGCATCATGTTTAATGTTTTGAGCATTTTTTGGCATGTGTTTTAAATTGAATACAAATTGTTAAAGTTAATATTAAGTAATGCTTTGTGAAGAAACTCACATATTTTCTATGAAAAATAAGGTTGCAAACAATTTTAAAAATTAGTCCATGACATGTGGAGAATATAAATGAATTTCCCAATTTTTTAGGAATTACTTTGAAGGCATAAAAGTTACCACATGTTAGAAAAGCTTGCATCTTTGGAGAATTTTAGTTGGAAATTGGCTCAGGCTATAGGTGTCAAACAAGTTAAAATGGATTTCCTGTTAATTATAGTTTCACACAAAATTTGTCCATGGATTTTTATACCTTGGGAAGATCAGTTTTGGAGCGGAGCAAAGGAGGGGGATATTTTTACTTCAGCCATCACTATTCACCATGCCCCACATGTCGTCCCTCTCTCTCTGCCTCTCACCTCCTCTCACTCGCCGAGCACTGCTCAAGGGTGGCCGCCACTTTTGCTGACTTTGGTGGCCCGTCAAACGCAACACACCATCGAGTCACGCCTAAGCCTTCGAGAGGAAGCCTTGGCTGTGCGTCTTATCTCCTCCCCCCTCGGCCCTCTCTCCCTCACTTCCCTCTCTCTTGGCACATAGCAGAGCACACGGCACCACACCTCCTGTTTTCCTCACCGCAGAGCTCATCTCCACCCCAGAACGGTCCCTCAGAGCCCGTTGAAGGACAGCCCAAGGTCTTCCCTAGTGATTCATGCGCGAGCCCCCGCCTTCCTGATCGAAATTCAGGTTTGTGCAGTGCTCTTCTACAACTCCGGCCACCTCGGGTTGTAGTCGATTCCGCCGCCACAAGCCTCCTCCTCCGTGAATTGATCCCGTAGAGAGCTTCCCCTTGAGTCCCTCACCCTCTTGCGCGTGATGGATTCCCTTTAGCCTGACGTTGGCACATAGTTCCACGGTGACCCAAGCCACCGCTGCTTCTGTGCGTCGCCGCCGGCCTTCTCTAGCCATTCCCGCATGACATGAACCCTGCTGACAAGTTCACTGTGGCGCGCTGAGGCTCCCATAGCTGGCCCCCAGCCGTTTCCCCTTTGGAATCATCGTTGATCCATCACACCGGCCATTCATCCTCAGCTTTGGCATCGAGCTCTGTGACTCCACCATTGACCCCCTACTTTGAGTCGCCTCTGTCCAAGACAAACTGTTGGTGAGCTCACTCATGCCCTCATTGCCGGCCCTGTACGGCCAGGCCTACCAGTCCGTAGCCCCCTAGGCAAGTTCCCTGTGCTGCGCTTATCTTGTTGGTGCCCTCGTTGGACAGTTCTCACCACTGTTCGCCATTGGCAAGGCAGCCGGCCGACCGACGCACTGAGGTGCCATGGCTCCAGGTCGATTTTGACCCAAGTCGAACCCGCCGGGCCCGCGGTCAGCCCCTGTGGCTAGAAGGCCACCAATGTAAAAAGGAGTTTGCATTTTAGTATTAAGAAAAAATCAGAAATTGCCAAATGGAGTAATTGTTGCACTAATAATTCGGCTAGAAATTTGTAAAATGCTTAGAAAAATAAATATGGATCTAAAAATAGTGAAACTAATTTTTTTGGCTTTGTGTTACCATACTCTACACATTAAAAATACTAGAAGCTACGAATATGTAATGGAATTTCTATGACTAATGAAATGTGTTCAAGCTTAGGTAATTCATAATTAAATATTGGTAACTCCAAAATTGATGAAATTAATTTTGTTAATCTTTGTATATTATGCACTGTTCTTTAAAAATTCTCACTCATGATAAACATAGTTAACTTCTAAATTTTATTTGAGCTTGTTTAATCTTATTTAATCCATGGAAACTATTGAATGTTCAACAAAAATTGAATTTAATAAAACCTTGAGGCTTTAAACTCACGGCATGATGCATTGCACTATTTTCATACACTATGGAACATCCGTCACTGCATGTCATTTATGCTCATCATTGCATGCGTTCTTCATTAATGAACGAAGGTCCGGAGTGTGACGCGAGTGCAATCGATGACAACGCCAACCTTCCGCATTTCTGTGAGTTCTGTGTGGGAAGTATCAGAGAAACCCCAGAGCAACAAGGCAAGCATCTAAGCATACTACGCCCTTTGTTCAAATTAAATGGAGTCTAAATTGATAATTATGCTTTATGTATAAACAACGGCAACACCGTTGCATGTGTTGAGTCCAGTGTCGGGTTGATATGGATAGAACCTATGTTGATGCATTGTCTCTACCTTGACTTATTGATGAATCCTTATCCTTGTAGCCTTGATGATATAGTTGGTGTCTAGCTTCAAGGATTATTCGAAATGCTTAGCGATGCTTAGGTCCTCGGTAGAAGTCGAGCGATGATTCTACCGTTGTTCGCGAGCCTTGGGTTTAATCACTGTTCATATATATATAAATGAGGTTGAGATGGATGGTTGAGATGTGAGATTGAGGCGAGATGTGGGCGGTGTTAGGGGTATCTTCTGCCCAAGAGGACTCCTCTGGGTAGTTCGGGAGAGGAGCCCAGATGCTATAGACCGTTTGCATCGTTTAAGGCTGTTCGTCGATGCAGTTGGCTCTAGCACTTTCCGTACTCACCACATGTTGATCTAATGGTAGGGTAAGCCAATTATCATATGCCGTGCTGACACTTGCCTTGTGGCTCTATGACGCGTAAAAGAAAATGAAAAGGAGAAGACAGGTAGCGCGGAGCCAGAGGTGTCTGGGACACGCTCGCGGTAACCCCGATGCTATAGGGGCATTTCAAGTGGGTGGTTCTGGATATGAGAAAGGTTGACACGTGTACCCCTTGTGTGTACTTTTGCGAGTAGCACAAGCCGAATGGTCCTCGAGTGGTGTGGGTAAAGTTGTACCCACCGGCAGGGAGTAAGAACATTTCGAAATGCCGCACTCTCGATCATGAGCATGCTATTGTTTCATTTGCATTGGTCGTAGAGTTTACAAATGTGGTATGATGGAAATAGTTGGTGAATATTTGATGAGATACTATGGTTCCTATACATACAGGTTCATGTTGTGGATTGCAGGGTAGAAAAGTTTTTCTTTGAGTTAAGTATAGATGCTCACACATATGTGTCTAAGTTGCTTACTGCATATGTTTTACATGAACTTGTGGCCTACTCTTGCTAACAGCTCAATGCATATTCCTTGGAGTCAAGCTATGTATATATGCTCTATATGGAGTAAGTCTTTCGAGTACCTTTGTACTCATGCCCGCGCTTTCAAGTTCTGCTGCTGAGGGTGAGGCGGTGTTTGGCTACTTCATGCCCACCGATGCAGGTGGTAGACCAGAGTAGTGCATCCTACTCTGGTGAGGCGTAACTTTTGGGGTGGAGCCTAAGAGCATATGACTCCACTCTCCTTTTGTTGTTGTTAAGGTTTTAGTCTTCCACTGCGTAGTTTCTCTTTATGTAAACTATTGCAAATGGTTGCATGCTAAAGAACTTGTAATATGAACTTTCATTACTCGCTCTTTCTTAAGCTATGTTGCGATGTACATGTTGGAAAGGCATGTGTTCTGATCTTGGGCATAAAACACGTGCGGGAACAGCCGGGATGGTATTATGGTTAATCATTGAGGTTGTGATTATGAGTAATAATTCTCCTGATGATTAATTAGAATACTGTTTGGACGATTCCTCACGTGGCTAAGGGCTGTGGGATCGAAGAACACCTCTCCCGTCTAGCCTTTGGCTTTGCCTCCAAAACACCATCGCCAGGCTCTGGACGGATTACCTCCAGAGTCGGGCAGCGGCTAAGGGCCGAGGCTGTCAAGGACCACCCCTCTCATCTAGCCTTTAGCTTTGCCTCCGACATGCCATCGCCAGGCTCCGAATGGATTGCCACTAGAGCCGAGCAGTGGCTAAGGGCCGAGGGGGTCGAGGACCACCTCTACCATCTAGCCCAGGTTCGCCTCTGACACACTATCGCCAGGCTTTATATGGATCACCTCCGGAGCCAGGCAGCGGCTAAGAACCCGAAGGGTCACGTACCACCTCCGGAGCTTTTCCCTAAAGATTCCTGATGGACTTCATCGGGTCAAAAATCTGGAACAAATTTGGAAGAAGGCCCTACCAATGCTGAACCCAAGTACGCAATGGCCAGGAACAATGAAGTCACCACTACTTCGTCCGGCCCTCCTTAGTTACCCTACGTATCTACCACTACTAGATTCTAGAAGCCACCTCTCCCCAGGAAGGTATGAAGCTGGCTATGATCTATGCAAAGGCTCGGTACCTTAGTCATCCAAAAAAATAGCCATCGCCTACGAAGGGGACAAAGGCTGCTTGAAGGATCCCCTTACACTTCGGCCCAAGAAGAGATACAATCGCCTCCTAAGGTCCAAATTATATTATTAACAACTCGTGCATCCGGAGGATGCCTACAAAGAAGAAATAGTACAAAGGCTGCTACGAAGGATATAGGCCCTAAAAGAGCAAACCAGGGGGAGAAGGAGTACGAGGTGGAAAAAGGCAACTACGGCCCACGACACGGCCATAGGCTAATGGCAAGACAGGGATGTCCATGGCTTCAGCAGAAGCACCCTCGAAGGCTATCTTCACCTCCTACGGATCCCGGCAGGGGCCACGCATGGAGCGTCGTATGCACCTCATTTGTGGCTTGCCACCGCGGAAGCTGATGCAATAGCCGGTCACCGAGCTGTTGGAATTCGAAGAAGAAACCGAAGGAGCCACCGTCAGGGCCTCCTCCCCTTTCTTTCTGGCCTCCTCCCTCGCCACTGAAGCCTGCTCCTCCTCGTTGCTCTCCCTCTGTAGGAGATCCTAGTCGATCTCCTCATTGTCGTTGGAAATATCGATGATCTCAACAGGCGTGGTCTCCCGAACTGGGGGTTGAGCAGGGGCAACAGGCAGCTGCCCACCCCGCGAGAACGAAAGCAGGACGGCCACTAGCGCCACCACCGGTAGCTGAGATGGCCTAGCCTCAGCAGAAGCAAACAAGATCATCGACATTTATGAAGAGGATGAGGAGGAAGACGATGCCATATTTAAAGTCAAGGTTGAGTGCTCGCTCGTGGGGCAGTAGTAAATCCAAGCCAGATGACCCCAGCTTTGTACGCGGGCCAAGCAGCCACGTACGCCCGGGAGATGAAGTGGAACCACTGCGGCGTCACTCCATGGCATCCCTCATTGATCTCTGGGGTCTTATGGCCACATCCCAATCATTCCACCAACACATGGCAATATCCCACGGCAACACCTTGTTTTCTCACATGAATGTCCCATCACATTAATGACCTAGACTCCTTTGGGCACATGCCAGGGACATGGGCACAACAACCTAAACAAACCCAAGCATTATCCAGTCAAAATGCACCAGTGACACATCTCATCATGCCGTCCCCAAACAGGCAGATGTGGGGAGCCCCTCGATCCCACACATAATCTCCACTCTGAAAAAACTCAAATGGAAAGAAGAATCATCACCAAAGAAGTTTGAAGAATCTAGATCGGCCTTGGCATGGACCCTGGAGTGCATCACCTCCACCAATGCCCATCCGACCTTGGGTCCAAATATCGCATATACCAACTCTACACAGGCTCTGGAGCGTGCCTCCTCTACTAATACGTCTTCGATCTTCGACCTCAACTTCGATGCCAGCTGGACCTCCAACCTCAGCATAACCCCACGGTGTGTCGCCACCACCAATGCACCATCATCCTGAGCTTCACCATCAACGCCCATAGTTCCCACCAAAAAACTTCTCATGGAGAGGGAATTGCCTTCGGGCATTCCTGTTACTATCCCAGGCTAGAGTTGGTTTTCCTCTACATCCTCTCACCCCTCTGAACGTCGGGGCCAGAGAATGAGGGGGTACTATTAGGGGAAAATAGACTAGCCTGAGGATAATAGTTGATGATTGCTATCAAAGGTCCCTCTGGAGCCTTCGATCTCTGGGCCATCAAAAGGAGGCCCGACTTCCAGAGGCTACGAACCCCTTTGGCCCACCTCTCTGGTATGTATGTGGCCTTCCGAAGACTCGAAGCTATAGCAAGTCCCTATAGAGCCTTCAGCCTCTGGACCCTCAACAGGAGGCCTGGCCCCCAGAGGCTGCGGACCCCTTTGGGCCACCCCTCCGGTGCCTGTGCAGCCTTCTGAAGCCTAAAGATGTAACAGGTCCTCGGAGACAATATCAGGGAAGAAAGGACACCCCCTACAACTGACCTAACGTGAGGTGATGGGCAATTAATGCCGGTGCATGTGGTGCTTATCTTGACACCCCAGCACGATGAAGGTCATCCTGACACCCCTGGTAGAGCAGTGCCAGGCCATAATTACTGACCAGCTCACCCCTCAGGGGGCAGGCACCACAATAGTTACCACGACAGATATTTATCTTCTATGTAGGGTAAAAAATAGTTATCCAGGATAAGGCCCAGTAATTCAGCTAGGTCCTAGATATTTGTACATCGTGATAACTTGTACACTAAGCTACGTCCACCCTATAAATAGGGGGCGTGGTCATCTGGGCAAAAAGTGGTCACAAGGAGAATTCTCAAGGCAACACACAGGACACAGAGGTGCCCAAACACTAAATCATGCTGTGATACTCCCCCCCCCCCAGATTGATCCATTTTTTTGACTATCAATACATTGTGGTGTTCCTTCCTCTCAAACTTCATATCCAAGCTTGAGTCTCCTCCTTAGAAGAAACTCTCACCGTACTTTGCTAGGGCAAGATGATCTCTTGCTCCAATAGCACACCGTCCGTGGGGACTCAAACATGGAAGTGCTAAAGAGAGGTAGGAATCCACCAGAAAAACCACCAACGTGTTAGCGCCATATCCACCGTTGCAACCATGCAACCATATGCGTGGCTGTCTCAGCCATGCACACCATGTGCACCCTTCAGCCTCGCTACTGTATGGGACAACGTTCCTCCAGCCTTGACCGACCAATAACCTTGGGTCGATACAGAAACTACAGATAGCACGGAGGCCTTCTAGCCTTTGCATAGCGCAGACCTCGCTGTACCAGGAGACATCACAACCGAGGTCGCAACCAAGCAAGCCACTTTCCAGTGATTCTGGGTGGTCAAATCCAGAGATGTTCCTGCATGTGCTTTGTCCCAAAGTATCTCCTTTGATAGCACTTGGGATGCCCCGGGCGAGCCAACATCTTCAGAGAATATGTCCACCCAACGCCCTCCTCGGGCCCTTCCGGCGAAAGAGAGTTCCGAGGAGACGCAAGGCTCTAGAGTGCGCAGACCCCGCCAGCACCCCTGACGTAGCCCTCGTGATGCCAACCGCTTGCAGGGAACCCCAAGTCCACCTCATCAAGGGAGGCGTCGTCGGAGCAACACCGACTCCGAAAGCCAGTTCACTGGAAGACCTCGATGGTCTCCCCAAAGGGAAGGAGGCCCTGGGAAAACCACGGGCTCTGGGGAACGTGGCCCTCAGCAACGAACTCAACATCAACCACAAGATCCGGTACCCCCGGAGGCACACGTGTGCATCCTGCACGGACCAGGGCGCGGCCACAACACCAACGACTGCCGTACCCTCACAACCTTCCGGGAGGAGTACCTCGGAAGACAAGCAGGATACCTGGCCAAAGAGGGAACTAGCAAACGATGACACAGGGGTCAGAACCCTGGGGCAAACTTAAGGGCAATTCCTTGGCCCTCCAACCCCGATCCATTGCCATCAACTCTACCACCGACGGTACAATATCCCAGTGATGAGGACTGAGTCAGAGAACATCATCGCCAGTCTCTGGACAGATTACCTCTGGAGCTGGGTAACGGCTAAGGGCTGAGGGGGGTCGAGGACCACCTCTCCCGACAAGCCTTCGGCTCCACCTCCAACACGCTGTCGCCAGGCTTCGGACGGATTACCTCCAGAACTGGGCAACGGCTAAAGGCTGAGGGGTCGAGGACCACCTTTCCCGTTCTAGCCATAGGCTTTGAGGCCTTCAATCCTCATAATAGAGACCTTATTTTGGCAAAGGTACACCCACTATTACCTATCGATAGTTTACCTAGCTGGTCTATCTTTTGTACAGTACGATCAAAATATGTTGGAGGCCTCCAGCCTAACTGCTAGAAGTTTTCACAACAGATAGCCACTAGGTAGAAATGGTAAATCTAGATTATGTCCCTATTTAGCAGTAAGTAGTAGAACTTAAGTTACATCTTCATTTGACATGAGTTATGAATAGTCGTCTGACCTAGCTATGTCTTATACTGCAATTAGCTGCTTATTGCCAACAGTAGACTGCAAAACTTATGGAAATGGTTTTTGAATTATTTCTCAATTGAAAAACCTATGAAAATGGTCCATGAACCTATAGACCATGGACTGGACGGCAACCCAAGTCCACGGTGGACAGATTATGAGATGGTGAAGGGGTACGCGATCTCGGTTGTTGGATCTCGATTAGATGGCCGAGGACGAAGGGGGATTGGACCGGTGACATGAATATGGGCGGCAATCGGCCGATGGTAGTGGGGTCACTAGCGCATCATGTTCGGCCATGGATTTCGATGTGGAGACATGCAAAATGAAGAGGAGCACGAGGGGTGCATTACCACAGGCTTCTCGTCAGGGGACAAGGACGGAGGGAGGCCAGTGACTAAGAGAGGTAGAAGGCAGGGCTCGATCACGGCGTAGGTGGCACTCCATAGTTCGGGCGACACCGAGGTGCGGCTGGGAGCTTCTCCGGTGACCCTGTGAAGCTGTAGAGGGTAGGAAAGGGTTAGAGATGGCTCAGCCATGGAGAATTGCAGTGGCGGCAGAGCTCTCATCTGTGACAAAGAAGATGATGGCACTGAGGGTAAACCTGAGCAGGAAAGGAGGGGGAAACGGATTAAATTGGTGCTCAACCTTGCCACGGACACCAAGGCTAGCTTATATGCGCGAGAGGGGAAGTGCATTGGCTGGGATTCGAAGAGATCAACTGGTAGCCTTGATGGAGATAAATGCGGCAGGTTCCACATTAGAGAGGGGTAATGGAGGGGGAAAACGACCAGGGTGCTTGATTGAGGGGCGAGGATCGCGGTAGTGGTGCTTAATTGACATGAAATGGCTCGGGGAGGCTTGGATTTGAACAGGCGGCGACGACGGGCTGATTTGAGCTCGGGCGGAGGGAGGTAGGAGAAGGGCAGCCGCGGCTCTGGCGCGAGCACGACTCAGTGGCTCGGCTCGAGCGGGGCCATCAGGCAAAGAGACAGAGGTGGGAGGGGGCTGCCTCATGCGCGGGGGCAGTGGCCGGCTCAGGCGGCGCGGGGAGGCCAGCCTGATGGCCCACGCGGGAAGGAGGCTAGTGGCCCACGCGGTTGGAAGAGAGGGCAGGGAAGAGGTGTGTCGGGAGACCGATTCAGCCCGGGAGGCTTTTACAACTTCGAAATTGCTTTTCTTTTTACATTTTGAACCAAATTCAAAAGAGGTTTAAACGAGCGCCTCCTAGCGTACTTTTGCAAACTTTTCCACATATAAAAACATGTTGCAACTACGATGGCATGAATGCATCAAAATTATATATAACCTATGGTAAAATTAAATTTAGAAATTAATTTCTTCTATTGAACATAATTTGCAACTCCTATTTAAAATTCTAGCAAAATTTTAAACTATTGCAAAAATTGAAATTAAGAGTGTTACAAAGATTCTCCTGATGCCAATACCCTCGAAGCTTCTCTTTCATATGGAGGACTCAAGTGAAGGCAGCACATCAGGAAATATTCTTGTGGTCTTGCTTCATGCTTCTTTTAGTTTACTTAAACTTAATGTTGTAACAGAGACCACATCACAGTGAGAGGTCCCTTCACTCCACAAAAGGGAAATAGAAAGGACTCATGGGGAGTCTTAAGGCCCCTGCCCGAGGAGGAGCACTTCGGCGTCAAAGGGATTCGATTGTTCTGACCTCTTCAGGAAGCCAATGACCCTTCTCCCTTTCCTCGCACTCAAGGATATCTTCCCCAGATGAAGTTTGAGGGCATTTCTTCAAATTTTGCTCCCTTCATCTTGATGGACCACATCGTCGATGTGCACACAAGGGTAAGCTTATTTGTACAACTTTCACTACTTATTAGTACTTATCAGTTTTTTCACTCCTTACAGGAACTGCTTGTAGCATGAGGTGCTTGAAGGGTTGTTGCCAAAACTAGGTCCTGGCTCAAGGAGGCCCTAGTTAAATGCAAGTAGAACAAAGTGGAGGCCACGAGTCTTTGGGCCACCCTTGAATATGAGCGAAGATAGTGGCTTGCCTCGGAGTCTGCTCTCAAGGAAGAGAAAAAGTAGTAGCTCACATAAGATTCCGCCCTCGAAGTGGAGAAGGTGGCCCGAATGTAGGAGCTAGCGGACCTAGCTGAGGATACTAATGCAGTTTCCATGGAGGTGTCCAAACTCTTCCATGATGTAGGGCTAGGTAGCGCCCCCACCCTTCGGATACTACCAATCTCCGAGGGGCCCTTGGCTAGCTCTGTCACACTACGCAGGCCCTCAAGGCCAGGACGTAGACCTTTGGTGACTTCTATGCTGGGGGCGCCATCAAGGCCACCCTCGATGCCTTGAAGGTTGCTGGGTCCATGCACTTCAAAGCCCTCAATGCACCCGACTATGAGTTCCCACTAGAGGTTGATGCGAAGGCTATAGACCACAAGGTGAAGAAGGTTGACCACATTGAGAGATCAGATGGAAGTAGCATGATGGAAAGGTGGACAAAGCAAAGGGTGAGACAATGGCAGAGCCCAGGTGTGAACATTCGGCCCTAGCTCTATCATGCTTAAGTAGGTCGTAGGATAGGTCATAGTCCAAAGCCTTGCTTCACTTTTGTAAATGTTCTAGTGTTTATCTTGTTTTTGTAAAACATACTACTATCAACAAAAAAGCTTTGTTCACATTGTGATGATAGGTATTGTAAAACTATTGTATCTGGACACCATAGGGTTTTCCTACATTCTCGGGGTATATTGCTATCCTCAATAAAGGAATCTCTAGATGTATGGAAACTACATGCAAATACCCAGGATATCCAGTAAACAAGCAAGTTTATCTCTAAGAATAATAAGGAAATGCTTCAGGAGTTGTACAATGACCCCCAATATATATGAAGCCACAAGGCCCTATGGAGGGACAAGCCATTAGAAGTCAATATAACTCCATTGACGCCACTCAAGCATGTCGAAGCTCTACATCATCAGGCCTTTGCAACTTAGATCTGTATTAAATACTCTCCTTGACTACATATAAGGGCTCCCTCTGACTAGGTTTAGATCTAGCTAGACTAGTCAAACACACCCTTGTAAATAGTCTTAGAGAATAATATAAGACCAATAGGGCATAGGGCTATTATCCTTAGGGAGGTCTTGACCTGTATAAAAACCTTATGTGTGCTATGTGATTCATCTACTCAAAGTATCCCTACTCTTCATACAAATTTGTAAGATTGGTGATTCACCAATCGTCGACACATTCCATCTTATTTTGTACATTACACTTTCGTATTTCAGTGTTTCAAATGCACAGCTGGACAAGGCAACTAACCCCTTCGTAGGAGAGAACTTTGTCTTCGGGTCCTGGACCTAAGAGACCTTCACTGGTTATATTTCTATTGGCAATGAATTGCAATGGTCCTTACATGCTTGGAGCAACCTGGTGAAGGTTTTTTCTTCGACTTTCCACTAGGGATTTTGAAGACTTAGTATGTGAGCGTAGGGCTATCCATGATGCATATAACATCCATACCTGGGAGTTTTGGGAGAGCTTCAACAGCTCCATGCTGGAGGTATAGAGGGAGCATAAGGGCACGCAACCTTTGATAGAGGCGAAGCTCCTGATTCCCAAGGAAGAGCCTACCGAAGAGCCTGGAGTTGCCATGCCTAATGTGTTCGTGGAACGCTCATCTTTGGAGTTGTTGTGCTTCAAAGACTATGAGGAAGTAGACCCCAAAGCACCTTTTGATGCTAGACATTGCTTTTTGATCTAAAGTACATGGCTTTTTCTTGAAAAAATTGCTTTTCATCTAAAGTACATAATAGAACTGCTAGTTCTTGTGCTTGCATCATGTTTTTCCTGTGTTGTCTTCCTCCTAGTAAAATATGGACTTAATATTTGTCGCAAATGTCCAGTATTCCAAAAACCTGATTGCGACTTGTTTTGTGAACTAGCAATGGATAGTGCATCTGATGCCATGAAACCTAAGAGGTTTTCTGGTGAGAACTTCCATAGGTGGCAGACACGGGCCAAATTTTGGCTCATTTCTTTGGGATTGTGGTGCGTGATCCACCATGTGTTCCTGCTTACAATGAAGAGGATGTGCAGTTTGAGAATGCGAATAACACCGCACTAGGCTGTCTTCTCACGATACTAGCATATCAGTTATATGACGTGTACATGAATTTCACGTTAGCCACAGAGTTGTGGGATGCCTTAGAGCAGAAGTACGCAGAGGTCGAAGCTGGTCACTAGCTGTACACATGCGAGAAGTTGTTTGATTTCTGCAGGGATGATGAAAGATCCATTGTTGTACAAGCATGTGAGCTACAATTCCTAGTTGGGCAGATCTCACACTTGATGATGCAAGATCCATTGTTGCCAAACCGCCTATGGCAAGGCAGGATTTTGCATCAAGTCTGAAGCAGAAGAGGCAAGAGATTGTTGTTGAAGATGTCATTGCTGCCCTTGATGTGGAGGAAAAAGCGAGAGCTAAAGATGCACCAAAGTGAACAACTAGAATAGTGCAAACGTTGTTCAAAAGAAGACATATAACAAGAACAAGGGTCCCAAAGTGAACAAGACAACCAGCTTTAAGAATAAGAAAACAAAGAAAAATTACTTGAAGAACATCACTTGTTACGTGTGCGGTAAGTCCCGGCATATTGTGAGGAACCAACCAAATAGAATTCTAATTAATCACAAAGCGATAATTGACCGAAATACCATCCTGGTAGTCCTAGCACGTGTTTTGTGCCCAAGATTGAAACACAAGCCTTCCTAACATATAACATCACAACAAAGCTTAAGAAAGAGCGAGTAATTAAATTATGTTACAAGTTTTAAAGCATTTAACCATTTACAACAATTTACATCAAAAGAAAGTTAGGAGGATAAACAACAGATTACCTCCTAACAAAATAGAAAACTTCGCAGCGGAAGATTAACACTTAAGAACCAACAACAGCTAGGTGAAGCTAGATGCCCTTAGGCTCCACCCAAAAGCCTTGCCACAAAAGTAGTTTGAACTAATTATTCCCACCACTTGCACCGGCGGGCGTGAAGTGGCCAAACATGAGCTCCTCCTCACCGGTAGAACCTAAAAGAGCAGCGTGAGTACGAACGTACTCGCAAGACTTAACCCACAATGGGTAATATAGATAACCCGACTCCAAGGATTATGCAATGGGTCATTAGCTAGGTGTAGGCCATAAGGTTAAGTAAATTTATATGCGTAAGCACCCTAGAGTTCTATGTGTGAGAAGCTATACTTAAATCAAGGCACAGCTACCCGGCAACATCAACCTGCACATAAATTTCAAAGAAACATCTCATGTGATCAATAACACTCAACAACCAAACCCGACATATCATATCAATCATCCCAAATTCGGAAACTCTACAACCGATGCGGATGGATAGAAGTATGCTCATAATCGAGAGCGTAACAATTCAATTTGTTCTGACACCCTTCAGGAGTTACAACTTTACCCATATGACCCGGGTCCATCCTCTTGGCTCCCGAGACAACCTTTCTCATACCCGAAACTACCCACTTGCACATGCCCCTATGGCACCGAGGTTACCACGAGCATATCCCGAACACCTCCTTTATTTATTTTACGCGTCATTGGACCGCAAGGCAAGCATCAACATGACGTTTGATACTCAGCTCATTCATCCATTATCCGAATATGTGGTTGTACAATGGTACCGATAGACGATGCTTAAACGATGCAAGCGGTCTATGACATCCGGGCTCCTCTCCCGACCTACCACTAGCACCGCCCACATCTCGCTTCGTCCTCACATCTGATACCACCCACATCATTACCATTGTATTTTGTAAACAATAAGAAAGCCTTGCAAACAACGGTTGAACCATTGCTCGTCTTCTACTGAGGACCTAAGCATTGCTAAGAATTTCGAACAACTTATGGGTTAGACATGAACAATGTTATCAAAGTTGAAAGGATATGGAAAATCAACAACTCAAGGTACAGGTAATGCAAATCAATATAGGTTCTACCCATATAAACTTGACATCGACATCTCTAAACATGCAAACATACATAAGTGACAACTTATCAGGTTAGACTCCATTCACTTCAAACTAAAGGGTGCAATATGCTTAGATGCTTGCCTTGCTGCTCCGACGGTTGTCTCATACTCCTGGTGCAACACTCACAGAACTCCGGTAGATTGTCCTTCACTCTCTTGGATCACCTACGTAACACTCTCTAAAAAAATCAAGAATGAATTGTATAAATAATCAAATGATGGAAAAGTGTGCATATGATACATGCTTGAACATTGATAGAGTGTCGTGTTTTGAAAACGTTTGCAAAAGACTACAAAATGATTAGGGCATCGAAGTTGAAACCCTGGATAAGACAACCTAAGTGCATATAGCTATAAGTGGCTGGCGGTAAGACCAGTGTTGAAGTGGCAGCCAGACCGCCAGCATGCAGAAGGTTTGGTCCTTTGGCAGTCAGACCAACGGTATGTCGGCGGTCAGACCGCCGTCTAGCTATCAGACTGACCCAAGTGGTGGTCAAACCGTGAGACTTTGCCAGCAGCACCTTTTCAAGGCCGCTGGCAAAGGTTCCGGTGATGCCTTCAACCGTGAAGGGTATCAAAACAGTCTATGGGACTAGTGGAGTGCTTCTAAGGTGATTTGGACAACATTCACCGAGCTAAACTCAAAATACCCTATGGATAAGTCCTAGGCTAGGGTTAAGCTTGGGTCTAAATGGAATGGGGATCAATTAGAGCTCAGGAATGATGGGGAAACAATAGGGGATGTCTCATCTTAGTATAGGGATGCTTTCTAGCGGATCAATCCACTCTGGTGAAGGTCCGATTTAGAGATCGGGCTCCAGGGTGGCGTATGGGCTTGCCGTTGGATGAACTTTCCTCTAGCGAAGGAGTAGAGGGGAGGAGCTTGGGGAAACCTCTAGGAAACTCGAGGGAGTCCCCTCCATCGATCTCCGGTCATCAAAGCCGTCGAGGTGATCTCTACTTCTCTCTATAGGAGTTTAGTGAGGGAGAGAGTGAGAGAGAAAAAGCAAAGATAGAGTGAGAGAGAGTGTGATCGATCCCCTTAATGGGCACTCTATGTACTAGCGGTTTGACTATGGGGAAATCTGAGAAGTCATCCCAGTGTCCGACTCCACCTCCTCTGTGAGGGGCCTTATTACGCACGAGAGCTTCGAGGAGTGCCGTCTAAGCTTGAAGGTTTTGTTCTATTTGCATTAGGACATCTGCCATACTCGATGGTGGAGGTAGTATAGGATCATTCTCATTGGAACCCTTAGGAAGATCTCCAAGACTTTGGTAGGTTCTCATCCTGCTAGAGGTGGCAAAAACGAGAGAAGACAGAATGTTAAACCCGAACTTTAGTTGGAAATAGTAACAGCCAAACTAATACGAATGATGCACACTAGGGCATCACACTATAGTAAGGAATATGCATGATCAACAAGTTTAGTAGAACACGGCAAAAACACGGCCTAGCTCACCATTTACAAACTATTTTGCGCAAGTGCCAGCAGTCAGACCGTCGCTGGCAGTCAGACCATAGGCAATATGGCGGTTAGACCACTGCCTACCTGGCAGTCAAACCACTAGAAGTCTAGTGTCAGCAGCAGTGGCCATTCCACCCTGTTCCACACATGATGTATCCTTAACTATACATTTCTTTCTTGGGCACATCACTCCACAACAAACATCAAGATCGCAGGCATCCATACATACCACGACTACCAATCATCAGCCTTCGCGCTACTTTTTCTTTCTCACATGAATGGTGCTTGTGCATCTCGTCGTACAAGTGACAATCATACGTTGTTACCAACGTATTCACTTCCCATATCGTCGTCTTACGAGACAACCCATATAATCGCCACATGGGTAGATGACCATAACTACCATCGTATGGTGGATGTTCATACATTATTGCCAATGTATTCACTTGTCGTACCATCACTATACGGGACACATCAGGCCCCTACCTTGCACTAATTGAGACCCCGATATTTACAACCATCAGGATGCGTCCCTTATCTCTTTCATCGATGTAACAAGATCCATAAAAACACCACCATGCAGAAATAAACACTCAATGCAGCAATCAACCATTCATTACACTTTAGGGCATAATATAGAAAGTTTATACATATTAGCATGAAGAGGCAAAAAGAAACTTTAGTGGATTGCTTAGTGAGGTTGACACCCTTTAGTAACCCACGTCTTTAAGTGTTTTTAGGTTACTTCATTAAACCAAACTCTAATGCCACGCTGTGAGGAATATCAGGATGATCATTTACATAATCACATCCATGATGATTGACTGGAATTCCATCCCAGTAGTTTCGGCATGTGTTTTGTGCCCAAGATCGGAACACATGCCTTCCCAACATATAACATCACAACAAAACTTAAGAAAGAGTAAGTAATTAAATTATATTACAAGTTCTAAAGCATTTAACCATTTACAACAATTTACATCAAAAGTATGCTAGGAGGATAAACAATAGATTACCTCCTAACCAAACTAGAAAACTACGCAGCAAAAGATTAACACCTTCTTACCAACAACAGCTAGGTGAAGCCAGATGCCCTTAGGATCCACCCAAAAGCCTCACCACAAAAGTGGTTTGCACTGCTCATTCCCACCACCTGCATCGGCGGGCGTGAAGTAGCCAAACACGAGCTCCTCCTCACTAGTAGAACTTAAAAGAGCAGCATGAGTAGAAAGGTACTGGTAAGACTTAATCCATAATGGGTACATATAAATAACCCGACTCCAAGGATTATGCAATGAGTCATTAGCAAGATGTAGGCTACAAGGTTAAGTAAATTCATATGCGTAAGCACCCTAGACTTCTATGTGTGAGTAGCTCTACTTAACTCAAAGCACAACTACCCTGCAACATCAACCTGCACATAAATGTAAAAGGAACCATCTCATGTGATCAACAACCCTCAACAACCAAACCCAATACATCATACCAATCAACCAAAATCCGAAAGCTCTATGACCGATGTGGATGGACAGAAGCATGCTCATAACCGAGAGCGTGGTAATTTGAATTATTCTTACACCCTACGGGGGGTACAACTTTACCCACACGACCCGGAACCATCCTCTTGGCCCTCAAAACAACCTTTCTCATACCCTGAACTACCCACTTAAACATGCCCCTATGAAATTGGGCTTGCCATGAGCGTGTCCTAGACACCTTCAACTCCCCACCACCTATCTTCTCCTTTATTTTTTTTACACGTCATAGGGCTACAAGGCAAGTGTCAGCATGGCGTATAATCCTCAACTCATGCATCCACTATCCAAATATGTGGTTGTACGAAAAGTGCTAAACCCAACGAAACCGATAGACAGTGCTTAAACGATGCAAGAGGTCTATGGCATCCAGGCTCCTCTCCTGACCTACCCTTAGCATTGCCCACATCTCGCCTCATCCTCACATCTCATATCACCCCATCATTGCCATTGTATTTTGTAAACAATAAGTAAGCTCTTAGGTCGCGAACAATGGTTGAATCATTGCTCGTTTTCTATCGAGGACTTAAGCATTGCTAAGCATTTCGAATAACTCGTAGGTTAGACATCACAATGTTATCAAGGCTACAAGGATATGGATAATCAATAACTCAAGGTATAGGTAATGCACATCAATATAGGTTCTGCCCATATAAACCCGACATTGACATCATTAAACATGCAAATATACATAAGCGATAACTTATCAGTTAGACTCCATTCACTTCAAACTAAAGGGTGCAATATGCTTTGATGCTTGCCTTGCTGCTCCAGGGGTTGCCTGATACTCCCGGCACAACACTCACAGAACTCTAATAGATTGTTGTCACCTTCACTCACTTTGATCGCCTATGTGATGCTCTCTAAATCAATCAAGAATACATTACATAAATAATCAAACAATGGAAAAGTGTGCATATGATGCATGCTTGAACGTTGATAAAGTGTCGTGTTTCAAAAATGTTTGCAAAAGACTACCAAATGACAAGAGTATCGAAGTTGAAACCCCGTATAAGATAACTTAAGTGCATATATGTGGCTGGCGATCAGACCAGTGATGGAAGTCAGATAGTCAGCATGCCGAAGGCTTTGGCCTCTAGCGGTCAGACCATCGTCTGGTAGTCAGACCAACTCTAGTTGTGGTCAGACCATGAGACTCTAGTGGTAGCACCTTTTGAAGGCCACCGGCGAAGGTTCTGGAGATGCCTTCAACCGTGAAGGGTACCAAAATGCTCTATGGGACTAGTAGAGTGCTTCTAAAATGACTTGGACAACATTCACTGAGCTAAACCCAAAATACCCTATGGATAAGCCCTAGGCTAGGGTTAAGGTTGGGTCTAAATGGAATGGAGATCGATTAGAGCTCGGGAATGATGGGAAAATGGTAGGGGATGTCTCACCTTAGCGTAGGGAAGCTTTCTAGCGGATCAATCTGGTGGAAGCTTTGATTTTGAGATCGGGCTCTAGGGTGGCGTATGGGCTTGCGGTTGGATGAACTTTCCTCTAGCGAGGGAGTAGAGGGGAGGAGCTCGAGGAAACCTTTGGGATGCTCGAGGGAGTCCCCTCCGTCAATCTCTGGTCGCCGAAGCCATCGAGGTGATCTCTACTTCTCTCTCTAGGGCTTGAGTGAGGGAGAGAGTGAGAGTGCAAAATAAAAGATAGAGCGAGAGAGAGTGTGATCGATCCCCTTAATGGGCGCTCTATGCACTGGCGGTCAGACCGCGGGGATCCCCAGTCAGACTATTGGAGCAGTTTGGTGCTGAAAGTCTCATTCTTTTTCCTTTTTCTTATTCGTTTTCTTTTCCAATATCTATGGGGTTTCTCCTAATTAGCTTCTATGCTATTTTCACTCTCAAATACTCACATACATGTAGGGGAAATACGTGAAGGTTCAAAACACATAACTTTTGGAGCGCATTTGAATTCAAATTGATAATTAATCATACAAAACATAATGCAATCATGATTACGCATGCCTAATTACATAGTTAACACTTTGGGATGTGACACATATGACCAAGGATGTCACACCCCAAATTCCTATTTTGGGTTGTGAGCATTTTAAAACAATAAAATAGCATTTTTTTAATTTGAAAGCTTTTCCAAAAATTTTGTTTAGAGTTTAAAAAGAATTTGTTTTGTGTGATGAAAATGTATTTATAAAATACTAGAATATGTTAAAGAATTTCAAGGTTGGATAAATCCTTGTTCCATTTTTCCCTTATCATACAAAAATCCTCCGTGGATAATCTCATCTCACGTCCTTTTTGATCCAACCCAACGTGCAGTACCTTTCCTCAATGTTTTCCTCTCTAGCTTGTGGCTCCAAACCAACATCATGCCATCAACCTTGGATCATGTTGAATTGCTAGCAGGACAGCCCACATGTGTGCTAAAGCCAACCCAAACCAACTCTCTTGCATGTGCATATACCTTATCATTTCCATCCACCTCCAAACGACATTGTCCCTTCGCATGGCAGCCATAGCCGGTCAACTAAACTTGAGTAAGTGCTCAATCAAAATGCATTGACATCCATCAAGTAATCAAAACCAGTGGTCACTCCACCCTCTTTCAATTCACAGCAATTCAAAGTGGAAACCACCGCTTTAATAGCCATAATGGCAATTGAAGCCGGCAGCTGTTACTCCTTGTCGCCCAACCTCATCTTGTCGTGCAGTTTCAAAGTTCAATACAGCCACAAATGGAAATCTTGAAAATACCAAAGTTGTAGGTCTTGTCGAGAGCTTCGAGTTTCAGCTGTGGAAGTCCCTATTTGAATAATGGAGCTAGGAGTTTTTGCCCTCGAGATCAGAGCTGCACAGATTGGGCTGAATTCAAAAAGTTTCTCTTGTGACGAATTTTTGGAAGTCAAGATGGCGTGTTCAGAAATTCCAATGAATACCAAAGTTGTAGATCATTTCGAGTACTACAGGATAAAGTCCGAAAACATTCAATTTGGAGTTATGTCTGTGGAGAAATCATCCTCGAACCTGAGCCGTCCGTTTTGACTTCCATCTGTTTGATTCATCTTCCTCATCCGGGCGTTTCCTCTCCTCACTTCAAGGCCAGCTGTACCTAGCCTGATAAATAAGTCTAGCACATCCTCCCCCTTCACCTCAAGAGCAGCAAAACAGATTGCCTAACCTTTCCTCTTCCCCTCCCCACTAATAGCTCGTGAAACCAACATCCATAATGATTATAACTCCAGCCTCCACCATCACCATCCTTTCACCTCCCCACCTAGCTCTCCCTCTCCGTCTCTGCACCAATGAAAAGAGCCCTCTAGGAAGCAGCAAGCCGCACACAACTTCACCACACCACCAGGCTGTTGCCACAACTTGTCGTCCTCATGTCTAGCCACTCGACCCTCTGGTTAGCATTCGCGTTCCCGGCGATCCATACAGGTTAAAACCTTGATCTTTCACCAAGATATGACCCAGGTCATTTCTCACCATGTCCCAAAATCGTCTGGCCAGAGGAACAAAGAAGCCGCCAGGATCTCCGTCGCCACCGCCACCGTTCGTCGAAGTGCCAATGAGTCGTCGCCCATAAAGGAGCTGCCCCGTCGTCCCACCACTGTCAACGATGTCTCTGTGCTACAATGTGTTATCAACACCACCTAGGATCCTCCCCGTACCCCTGCTCACTGGACTACGCTGCCGTGCCGCCGGTGTCGCCGCCCCTAATGCCATCGTCATCTCCGAGAATTCTTCATCATCGATCGTCGCAGTAAGGTGAGGACCAAACCAGACCCTTCCCCTCCTCTTTTCCCCTATATGGATGCCTTTTGTGAGCCCTAATCAAACCCCCAGCCTGGCCAAAGCCCTCGCTGCGCGACCACTGTCGTCACCGTCACAGATAGCCGCGCGACCGCCAAATGGCATCTGCATTCCCTGACCGATCAGTGGTCAGATTGCCATGCCATTTGACCAACATGTGACATTGGATGTCCCACATGCTCTCACCAACCTGTTTGGCCATTAGAGCCCTGATGCCACCGGGATCACGATCACCCTGCCCGCTACCCAGTCTGGAGTTCTGCATGTGCAACGCGGGTTCAGATCGCGTTCCCTGGTGAATTAGCATTCCAATCCATGAGTCCTTTGGCCGAGACGTGCCCCTACTAGTCTTGTACATCCTCCCAAAATCAGTTTGTCCAAAGCTGCAACAGAGTCCATGTTCTCGATGTCGCAATTCTTGCTGCCCACTCCCATACACGTTTTGCGTACCTAGAATGTCAGCCGCATTCCCCGGTGAACCGGAGCTCCAATCATCAATACCTTTCACAGAGACATGCCCCTGGTTATCCTCAACATTCCCTAAAAGTAGTTTGGCCAGAAGAGCACCACGCCAACGATTTTGTGGTCCCTACGCCGCGTGCACCTGGAATGCATTCGCATTCCCCATCAATCCAGCAGCCGTTTGGATGCACCGACCGCGTCATGGTGTGTCCCATCACATTTTATGTGTGGCCACATGAGGGTTCCCTCGCATCTGCAGTGATGCCACCAGGAGTACGATCCCAACTTCCAACGTTGTTGCACAATCTCGCCAAAGTTCCAACCGATCGATCTCCTTCTCAGGTGAAGCCCTATCCAAACCATCACTGTAGCATCGTGTTCTAGAAAATATGAATATTTCTATTTAAAACGTTTCTTGAATATCATAGCCAATCTTCAAGAATGCACACGTCTTCTTCGTTGTGTCTATGCATGGCCATCACCGTACCTAGGAGCGTTTGTCGTTGTTTTGCCGCTATCTCGGAACCTCTCTACCAAAACCAACCATAAAATCGAGCTCCTCTTCTCACGTTCTACACCATGCACTCCTTGATTGGTTGAAACATCATTGCTACCCAGCGTCAAGATGAATGATCGTCATCGTCGTCGCCATCTAATTGTGCACCTCGCCGCCTTCAGCTCGCCGGTATTTGTGTGCTTCTGTACCTTGGGTCAATCTCCTGTTTACGATGTTTACACATTACCCATGCCTTATATAGTTAATTCTGTTCCAGACCTTATTATTCAAATAGAATTCATCTATTCAAATCTTGTCCAAGCAACACTTTATGAATTCGCCTAAATCTCGATGCCTCTATTTGATGTAATGTTCTTAGTTATGTGTGTTTCCTCGTTTGTTAGTTGTTCCTGCGAGTAGACGACTACATTCGAAAGTAATACGAGGATCTCCAGGAGCAACAATTATGGTTCGATGAGCTACAAGGCTGAGGCTTCGAGATATTCCAGAATTGAGTTTACAAAGATCATTGAGCAGCATCCAGGCAAGTGTCCTAAAACATCTTGCTCCTATTTTAGGGCTTATATGTAGTTATTTATCCTTGATTGCATGCTTGTCTAAAATGAAAGCCTGTGATTAGGGTTTACTAGATTTTGTATGATTATCCTTGTCGTCGTTGATGAGTCATAGGAAATGGAAGGGTAGATACGCTAGTTGCTGTCATGGTTGGGGTAAATGTTAAACTTGACTAATGATTATGCAACATGAATCGAGAGTGGTAATCTTTTGTAGCAACATGGTATAGGGATCCTAACAGGATGGTTGGTTTGAGGTTGGTGCAAGAAGGTGCATGTGTTGTGCTGCACAGTGGGAATATGTCTGTTCCTGTGTGGGGTCCTAGCAACCGGTTCTTGAATATGTAACTAGACTAAACAGTACAACCATGAGGCCTATACTGGTACAGCCTGGCCAATTAATTAGCCACCCCTCCAGTTCTATGAGCACCATTGGACGGTAGAGTGGCACAAGAGGGGGCTTCTGCAGTGATGGAATCACTGTTAGCGGTGAAACCTCAGTGGGTGCTTGCAAGTCGGGTGGAGCTTTGTAAAGGCCTTGTAGTGATCTCCTGGTGCACACCTCAGAAGTGTGTAATTGCTTGGTCAGCACGGCAACATGGAGACTGTCACCTGGTAATACGAGTAATGAAATCAAGACTCATGGGTAAAGTATGCAAACTCTGCAGAGTATAAAACTGATTGATTAGCCGTGCTCACAGTCAAGAGCGGCTTGGACTTCTTCTTGATTAGTTAGGATTAGGGTCCTAGTTTGGATGGTTGGGTAGCCAGGTGATGGGATTACCTGGTGAGTTTTGGTAGCCGGATATGGGATATCTGGTGAGCTTGGTAATCGGATGGGATCCGATGAGCTGTTCCTATTGTTTAAGTTGTGTCTTCACACTTAGTAAATAGGATGCCTGTTTCTTGGGGTTATAGGTTAAGGTTGCTTAGTGCAGTAAACCAGTGTATGACCTTTTCTTGTCATAAGCCCTCATGTCATATTTTCCCACACTTGCGGAGTACGAGATGTGCTCTCACTTGCTATTTCCAATAATAAATATTGCTCAGTTAGAGAAGACCTCATCAAGATCAAGGAAGCTGAAGGCTATATGAAGACGGAGCGTTCCGGGTCACGTTGCCCCCAGTCAATTGCCTGTGGTGTTCCCAGAAGATCCTTAGGACTCCTCTTGTGTTCTTCCACTGGTGTCTTGTAAACTCTGATATTTATTTCAGTAAAGTTTTTTTTGTTCGATATAGAACTATATATCACCGATAATGCCACCGCATGTATAATGAAACTAATCCTGGCATACATGAGGAATGCACTTGGTTATTCTTTTGAAAAGCCAGGTGTGACAAAGGATTGTTGTGGCAACAAGGATAGGAACAACGATCTTAACAAGAAATTCACTAACGTGACCATAGGCGAGGCCTCACTTTAAGAGGGTATGGTAATTCTCCTATTGTTTGTTTTGCATTTTAGTCCATCAACTAGTGGGTTGATATTGGTGCTAATGTTCATGTATGTTCTTACGTTTCCTTGTTCACTTCTTACCAGGCTATAGTGGCTTCCTCTATCCTGATGGGGAATGGGTCGTGTGCTTATTTCCTTGGTATTGGTACGGTGCATCTGAAACTTACTTTAGGAAAAACCATCATCTTGAAGAATGTCCAGCATGTGCCTGCAATAAACAAGAACTTGATCAGCAGTTCTCTCTTGTGTATGAGTGGTTTAATGCTAGTATTCGAGTTGAATAAATTTGTAATGTCTAAATTTGTGACCTTTATAGGAGAAGGCTATGAGAATGGAGGCTTGTTCCGCTTAAGTAATATGGATTCTTGTTATAATCTCAATGATGCTACTAGTTTGAATAAAAGTGCGGTCAATGTATGGCATTCACGATTTTGTCCTATTGGTTTTGCTACTGTTGCTAGAATGTCCAGGTTAGAGTTAATTCCAAATTCAAAATAGTAAAAGATTTTAAGTGCCAATCTTGTGTGCAAGCTAAATAGCCTCAAAAATCTTTCAAGGGGCTGGAGATAGAGAAAACATTAGCACCATTAGATCTGATTCATTCTAATTTGTGTGAGATGAATGGAGTTTCAACTAATGGAGAAAAAAGATATATTTTTTTATTTATTTTCTTGATGATGCAACATGATATTGTTGCATATTTGTTGAAATCTAAGGATGAAGCATTGAGCTACTTTAAATATGTAAGGGAGAAGTTGACGACCAATTAGTGAAGAAAATTAAAAGACTTAGACATGATCGTGGAGGACAATATACCTCTAATGACTTTTCTAATTTCTATTTTGAACATGGGATCATCCATGAATATACACCACCTTACTCGCCTCGATCGAACAGAGTAGCTGACAGGAAAAACTGGACACTAACATATTTGGTGAACAACATGTTGGAGAGATTTGCAATCTTGAATACAAACTTCATCCTCAACATAGTAAACACCAAAAGGTGTGAGAGTACTCCATATGAGGGATGGAGGGGGAGATTGGTGAAAATCAACAAACCAGAATAGAAAAAGAGGAAACTCGGGCCAAAAACAGTTGATTGCATTTTCCTAGCATATGGTCAGAACAATCCTGCCTATAGATTTTTAGTTGTCAAATTTGAACCTCCTGATGTTATTGTTAATACAATAATGGAGTCTAAGGATACTTCTTTCTTTGAAGGATATCTTTCATTTGGTGATGACTTTATTGTACACCTTGTGGATGATGTGCCAAAAAACCCTTCCGGGGCTTATGCATTACCCAATGCTAAGTACTGGAAAGGGGCAGTCAGTAGTGAGATGGACTCCATCGTGGCAAATGAGACTTAGGAGATCTGATATGATTGACTGTACAGGTGTACACCCATTGGATTTAAGTGAATTTTCAAGAAGAAAATGAGGCATGATGGAACAATTGAGAAATATAAAGCAAGACTTGTGACCAACGGTTTTACCGAAAAGGAGGGGGAAGATTATTTTGACATTTATTCACCTGTCGCCAAACTAACCACCATTAGAGTGCTCATTGCATTAGCTGCTTCCTATGGTCTACACATTCATCAAATGGATGTAAAGACAACTTTCCTCAATGGAGAGTTGGAGGAAGAAATCTATATGGAGCAACTAAATGGTTTTGTTATTAAGGGGTAGGAAAAGAAAGTGTGCAAATTATTAAAATCCTTGCATGTCCTAAACCAAGCACCTAAGGAAGGGCACGTAAAATTTGATAAAACCTTAATGTCTATTGGTTTTGTTGTAAAAGAGGCAAATTTGCTATAGGACACAACTAAAGTATGGATTTTGTCACAGGACATGATTTTTTAATGTATGCTGTCGGACACTACTAAAATGTGGTTATTTACCATAACACACTCTAGCCATTAAAATACTATATCATGTGAGAGAAATTTTTGTAAATGATGTTAGATGCCCTTTGCTCGTCACGTGCCCCCACTCCTCTCGTTCCCCATTGCCATCTCTCCACCTCCGCCCTACCTGAGAGTTGTCATCACCCCCTGCCTGAGAGCCATCGATGCCTTGAGCGTGAGCAATCGTCGCCCTTCGAAACATGCACTACTGCCCACCCTAGAGGCTACAGCTCGGTCGACCTCCCGCCACCCTGTTGTCGGGTTGCGGCCCGGTGGCCGAGCCTTAGGCCGTGCCGAGGTAGTGCTGTCACCCAGTGGCCAAGCTTTGCTATGTCTATTCTTGCGGCTGTTGTCGAGCACGTCCATTTGAAGGCCTGCTTCACATCATTCCTGACACTACCTTGTGCCACGTTGCTGTCTAGCCGAGCCATGATCCAGCTTCCGTTGACACACATCCTCTCCCCTAGTGCGCTCGGTGCTCACCCACGTCCTCTCCATCGACCGAGCTTGCCACCACCTTCTAAGGCTCTTCTGCCATCAACCTACAGTAGAGGAGATTGTTAGGAGCCCCTGAAGCCTTGGCCGCCATCCATTTTCCCTTTCCCCACTGGAAGCTGCCGCACTATGGCTTTTCTTCTCCACCTCCGGCCAAAGGACCGCGTGCGCCACCACCAAATTCGTCCTCCATGGTGAGCCATCGTCCAATCCCTCTCTCCCTGTCACACCCAAATTTAATGGCCTAAACCAGATGTTGCTTATGTGTGCCAAGAAAGCTCATCACACATAAGGACGTCATAGGTGAAGTAACAAAAGAAATACTTTAACTTACAACCGTTCAACTCTTACATTAAAGACTTCACCTAAACAATTCTATTAGCTAAATACCAGTAGACTAAATGATAGCAGTGGGATGAAAGCATTGGTGACCAAGTACTTCATGGGCACCGACCAGAAGACATGCTCCTAAAAACCCAGGTCATCATCTTGGAAGTCTTCAAAGTCCTCCACTGAGTAGCATATGTATTATGGGAGATAGCAAGGGTGAGTACATAGAGTATTGGATAAGTGTGGGAAAATAATGATATGTAGGCTTTCAACAAGAATAGGCTAACACATGGTATATTTGCGTAAATACGAGTAAAAAAAATAGTTATGCATTTGAAAAGCATTAGACAGTTGTTAAGTGAATGTAACCCAAACCACCCAACAACTAACCATCCAAGGCTAACCATCATATAAACCATAACCAACTAGTACCACCTGCACTATACTAAAACCATGACCAGAACCATACCAAAAACCAGCTAATCATGTGAGGATCCAAGTCTCTCATGACCGTGAGCATAGCTGATATATTAGATTTTACACCCTGTAGAAGTTGTACAACTTTCCCACAAGTCGTGATTTCATCACATGCAAGCAGATGACTAAAGTCTCCTTGTTGTAGTGTCGGCCAAGCACTTTACACAGTTCCGGAGTGTGTTTTCCAGAGATCACTACGAAGCCTTAACAAAGAATCCGCACAGTGTGTGTTACCATCACTCCAGGTTTCACTGCCAGGGTTTACGTGAGTCTAACTCCTACCCAGAAGCCCCATCTTGTGCCTTGTGGAATCTAGGAATTAACTTCCCTCATCCACGCCTCTAATCTGGCCCACACAACACTGGGAGTACTCTAATTAATCGACTAGGCCTACCCATATCAGGCTTATGTTTGTACGGATCTTCTTGGGTTGTCGCTCCATGAACAGGTCCTTATTTAGGTCACTTGAGCAAAGACTAAACAAATGACATATCTAGGATCACCTTCATAACCACCTATTTGCTCAAGGACTAAAGTTCCATGTTGCTATATCAAATTCATCATCATATTAACCACCATTGTTATATGTTTATTAGTTAAGTATATGACACTTTCCAACATTCCGACAACATGGCTAAGCAAATATACCCAAAACCACATACCAACCACCACATAGGCTTCAAAGAATGTAAAGGAAGATCTAGGGCCAACCGTAACATTAGTGACTACCCATCACAATGACATTGCATGCAATTTTATAAAACAAAACATTTAAAAACATAGGTTCAAGATGATCAAGAAGTACACTTGCCTTCTACTTGCTGCTGAGTATACTCTAGCTCTTAGTCTTGATGTTCCTCAAACTAATCTGGGGCGTTGACGTCTAATCGCACAATTACTAGCAAAAAACATAAACAAAACACAGTAAAAACATAGCATAAAACAAAAGAATAACAGGACAAAATCTATCTAGAAAGACAGAGCTCACAAAAATGACCCTAACGGCGCAAAAATCGCTAAAGAAGGAGCTAGAACAAAAAAGTTATGAGCTTTTTACTAGACATGGGCTTTTCTACAAAAAGGTCAGGGCTATAATCTAATTTATTAAAGGTCCAAGGAGTTTTCTATAAAATGATAGGGCCTAAACTTAATTATTTGCAACTCTAGGGTGCTTACTACAAAATTTAGGATCTAGATCTAATTATTTAAACTAACCAGGGACCTATTTGGCTTGCGTGGCGCACACGTCAACGCTGACTGGGTTAAAAAGGTAACACGTGATGGCTTCTAACCAACTACCGAAGGGCTAAGTTATGGATCTCATCTGGATCACAAGCTCAAGATCAGACGGCTCACCAGCTTCTTCTTCTCCCGAGCGAACCGAATGGTGGTGGTGGCTTCCCAAGGGTAGTGACTCATGGAAGAATGGCCGGAATTGCGCTATGGCACTAGATCTTTGATGGTGAGCGGCGGAACAGAGGTGTGGGCGCTCGGGGGACTCAGGCATGGCGTTGACTATAGCGGCAGAACACCAGAGAAATCTAGCGATGAGCGACGGCAGGTTCGAGCAGTGGAGCAACACGGAGAAGGCACTATGATGTTGAACTTGAGTCGGTGAGTTGGAAAAGGTTGTGGCGTGCTTCGGGGAGGGCGTAGGGGCACACATATATAGGCGGGGAGGCACGGCAAGGTCGGGGTTGAGTTTGATTTGGACTCATGGCGACGGCGGCTCAAATCTGAGTCGCACTCCCTCGTTTGAACCCGACTTGTTGGAGATAGGGCCAGCAAAAGATAGAGGGGTTCATGGGGAGAAGCTTTGGTGAGCTTCTAGAAGAGTTCCCATCCAGGATGGCGCAGATTCAAGTTGGACTCCGGCGGCGCGACGATGAAACTGGCTCGGAGACGAAGGCGCTTGTGAAGGCAGAAACATGCGGGCCATGTTCGGCTATGAGCACTTGCGTGGGCTGGCGACTGAGTATTGGGCCAAAGCCGCTAAGGGGCGGCACCAGGCCGGCAAGGGCTAGCGGTCTAAGCTGAGGAACAATAGATGGCTATGCAAACTCAGATTTTGCAAGCCTTAGTTCAAACTACGGTGCAGATGCAGCAGCAGCTGTCAGCTTATGTTCCTCCACCACCCCATCAACCATCAAGACTTGGAGAAATTAAGAGAACTCAGCCCCTAATCTTAAGTCATGTAGTGGAGCCTATGGATGCAGATGATTGGCCGAAGGATATAGAAAGAAAGCTACAAGTTGCACAATGCACTGATAGAGAGATGGTTCTCTATGCTTCACACCAACTCGCTGGTTAAGCTTTAGACTGGTGGGAAGCATATTGTGCTACGCATGAAAACCCATCAGCTATCACCTGGATAGAGTTCAAAATCAGTTTCCATACCCACCATGTGTCATCAAGAGATGTCTATTTGAAGAAGAAAGAATTCATGAGCTTGAAGCAGGACCAATGATAGTAAGAGAGTATGTGACCAAGTTTACTCAGTTGTCTAAGTGTGCATCAGGCAAAGTGGACAGATATGAGAAGAAGCAGGAACGCTTTTTGGAAGGTCTGAATGATGCTACTAAGTATGCCCTACTTCCTCTAGAGTTTGCCAATTTCCAAGCAATGGCAAACAAAGCTTTAGTGGTTGAGCACAAGCGCCAATAGCTGGATGAAAAGAAAATGAAGATGTCATTTCAATGATAAGAAAGCAAAACACATCCTCGTGTGGCAACTCAAGCTCCTCCTCAAGGTCCAATGTTCCATTACAACGATCACTACAGGACTGAACCTCAAACACCTAATCAACGCTCCAATTATCAGACACCTCGTTCAACTCCACCAGCCACTACTTAAACCAAGAACAACCCAACTACTCCCATCTCAGGCAAAAGATGTTTCCATTATGGAGAGGAAGGACACTATGTGAATATGTGTCCTAAGAAGTATCCAAAGCTAGTCAACTTCAACACTCCAAAGCCTACTCAGTTTCAACCCCAATCACGTAATGGTAATTAGACCCCTGCTTAGAACAACCGTGGATAGCAGAACCTTGCCTATGGAAAGGTCAACCATATCACCGTAGAGGATGCTCAAAATGCGCAGGACATAGTGTACAGTATGTTCCTTGTCAACTCCTAGCCTGGATCAGTTTTATTGGACTCTGGAGCTTCACATTCCTTCATAACTACTTAGTATGTTGCAAAGCATGGTTTGCCCATGGTCATGATGAAACAACCTTTGCATATTAGTTCCCATAGAGGAGACCTGAAAGCACAATATATGTGTCATAGAATGAGTCCTAAAAAATTTGGGGGGGGGGGGGGCGGTGGTAGACTTTCTATCAAACCTTATAGTTTTGGGAATCTAAGGGTATAAATGTCATCCTTGGAATAGATTGGTTAGCTAAATTCGATGGAGTAAATAAGGTGTGCTAAAGGAATAATAGTATTCAGAAGCTATACTCCGATCCTAGAAGTGACTATCAAGGACAAGTACCCATTTCTCGGAATTAGGATATTCCTCAGCAAGTCTCCAGGGTAAGAAGGTCTACCAAGGTCAGCCAATAGATGAGGAAGCTATCAAAAGCAAAGTGATTAGTGGATGTCATTACAATGAGATCACCACCAAGAAGAAAAAGTGATTTGGAAAGTGAGAAGAATTTTTTTTTAACAATAAGTTCCCTTACCTCTTCTCCAATGTTTCCGAATCTTGAGGGTGAGATTGCTCTAAGAGGGTAGATTTGTCACACCCTGATTTTCAAATTTTACAGATTTCTAGAATTTCCAAGATTAGATTATAGGTTGTAATTAGAATAGAAAAAGCATATTTTCTAAATTGAAATTAAAATTTGAATAAGGATATTATTATTCGTTTGAATGCATTCATACTATTAATAGGCATGTAGGGTTTATTTGGATTTTATTTGGCTTTATGTGATTGGTTTTGCTGTAGAATAGAAATATAATAAAATGGAAAAGAAAAAGGAAATCTATCGTAACCCGGGCCTGCTCTCTCCCCTCTCTTCCTTTTGGCCCAACCCACTAGCTAGCCCTCTGCTTTTATGTTGATGTATGCTCACAGTTGTGAACTATGTAGTTTATATTTTGGCATTTGAAGTATATCATGTGCATTGCACTGCATTGCATTCCGTATGCATTGGAAGTTATGTCGTGAAGATCACAACCGTACCGGTACACATCGTACGTTGCCCGAGGAGGAGTGCAATGTAAAAGAAGGCATGTCATTGCATTTATATGTTCATTGTAGTATGACTTGTGGATTTGTGAAGGTATTGAAATCCTATGTGGATTTGCATTGTATAGTATCCATATGCATCATATTATGTTACAGTAATCTTCCATATTCAATTTGATTGTGATGAATGGTATGCAGATGTTTGAGTAACTTTACTAATTATAGAAGGTATGTGGTTGTGAGTGGGTTATTCTTAAAACTGTCATTTATTATTAATATGACTTGAACTCTATTCATGATGCCTTGAATGATGATATTTTCTTATAAGTCCTATTTAACACTTAGAAGCTGAAATCAATTATTGTTGTTGATATCATGTCCTATGGGATAGATAGTATTCTTTTATCTTGCTTATGTTATAGCTATGTTTGCTATGGACATGTATTTATTGATCTTATTTTAGAAGTAACTATTTAACTTGCTTAAAAATGAACCTGATGAATAATGTGATGCCTTTTATACCTTTTTAAGTTTTAAATTGATGCTTTAAATACTATAGTTTAAATAGCTTGTTAAAGCCATTCGCTTATTGGGATTACCCAATCTCACTTTTGCAATATTCTCCCCAAGTTGTCCTACTTGAAGCTAGCATGGAGGGTAGGGATTAGAAGCACATATTGCACTTCATGTATTCACTTAATATCACCGAGTTGTAATAATAAATTATGTTTAGTCGTTAGAGTTGTGTGTTTGAAGTTTACAGTCTTCTTGGGATATTGAACTTAATGGTTTGCTCTTGATCCTAGTTAGGATGTTTTAATATGCTAGTGTGTTATGCTTTATATCTTGTTTACCTATGTTATTGCTTCCGCATTACTTAGAATACATGGGAGATATTGTTTTTTTTTTATGTAAGTTCAGTTGTAGGTCATCTAGTTTAGTAGCATTCCAGGTTTTACAGCCCCTAGGTGTTACACTGGGAACTTCGGCGAGCAGCAGATCTTGGAGAGAAGAGCGAGGTGTCACACCCGGTTTTAACAGCCAAAATCAGATGCGGCTTATGTGTGCCCAGGATGTTCAACACACATAACGACGTCACAGGTGAAGTAACAAAAGCAATACTTCTATTAAATAAACGTTAAACTCTTATAACAATTGACATATATTGTCTTTTATGAAGATATCTGCAGCGGAACAGAAGCACTGGTGCCCAACAACACCGCAGGCAATCGACCGGGAGACACGCGCCTAGAATGTCACAATCTTGTCTTGATAATCTTCAACATCTTGACTCACTTAGCAGCAGCATATATATCGCATGGTATAGGAAAAATAGCAAGTGTGAGCACATAGAGTACTCAGCAAGTGGGGGAAAGTAATGATATGCAGGCTTATATCAAGAATAGGCTAACAAATGGTATTTTTGCATAAATGCGAGTAATGAAAACATATTTGGACTCAAAAGCATTAAGCAATTATTAAGTGAATGTAACCCTTATAGTCCAACACCTAGCATACAAGGCTCCCCACCTTGCACACCATAACCTTCTAGTACTCCCTGTACTATAACCAAAACCACAACCATCTAGTACTCCCTATACCAGAACTATAACCACAACCATCTAGTACTCCCTGTACAAGAATCATAACCACAACCAAACTCATAACCACAATCCATAATCACAACCCACTAATCATGTGAGGATCCAAGTCTCTCATAACCGTGAGCACGACTATTATAACAGTTTTACACTCTGCAGAGGTTGTCCAGCTTTCCCCACGAGTCAGTGAATTCCATGTTGTCGTGTTCGCGAAACACTTAACACACGCCAGTGGTGTGCCGTCAAGAATCACTGTATGACACTTCCCACTAACCAGAGACTAATCCAGTGTGTGTCTGCTCACTAGGTTTCACCGCCAGGCTTTACGCAAGCAAAGCTCCTACCCAGAAGCCCCCTTTTGTGCTGACCCAACGCACACTGGACAGACTCTAATCAGTATGCCACGCCTTACCCATATCAGCCTCGTGGTTGGTACGTTACTTCTTGGGTTGTCGCTACACGAACCAGTCCTTACTTAGGTTACTTGAGCAAACACTAAACCAATATCATAACCATGACAACCATCAAAACTACTTTGCTCAAGGCCTAAGGTTCCATGTTGCTAGACCATTAACATATTAATGACCATTGTTGCATATGTTCATTAGTCAAGATTATGACACTTCTCAACATCCCAAAAGCATGGCTAAGCAATCTACCCATAAAAGACACCTAACCATAAACCATCTAGGTTCTAAGGGATGATATGGGAAAATCTAGGAAAAACCCTAACATATGTGACTACCCATCATATTGACAGATATTGCATGCAATTTTGTAAAACAAAACATTTAAAAACATAGGTTCAATATGATCAAGGACACTTGCCTTTTTCCCAATGCTGCTCAGTGTTGTCGAAATCTTGGTCTTGAAGTCCCTCGAACTGCTCCGGAACGTTATCAACTAATCGCGAGAACTACCGACAAACAACACAAAGGAAACACTAAGAACAACATACCAAAATCATCAAAACACTTTAAAAATACTATGGTTGGATAGGGATGATTTTAGAAATATTTAGATGAAAGAATCATCTAAATCGGAGTTAAAATGAAAAGAGAACAGCTTTCGAGAGATGGATTAGACTGAAAAGAAAGACTAATTTACTGGAATTATCTTCCTATGGGAAAAAAGTTTATTGCACAATCACTGTGTCAGGCTTGACAACATCATTATGCAAGATTCAAGAAGTGTAGGGTAGACTAAACTTCGCTGACTAGGCTAAGGAGACTGATGGGTGCTGACTTGGCATGCTACGCAAGTACCGTCTTGGATTAAAGAAGGGATACGCTGAGGTCTAGTATCGAACACCTATGATGGATCAAAAAGGCTGAAGGTTGCGCTTCTAAGTTAAGGATACTACTGGTCACTCTATGTAGCGGTGGTGGTTTGAGTTTCGTCATAGATGGCGATCGGGCACGTGGCCACAGACATTGATGTCGGCTTCAATGGTGTTTCAGTGAAATGAGGGAAGCATGGTGTAGAACATGAAAAGACTAACTCAATGGTATGGTTGGTTTTGGAAGGGGTCATCCGAGATAGGGGCAAAACAGCGATGACTGCTTCTAGGTTTGGTGGTGACCGCGAACCGATTTAGGAACAAAGACGCTAGCGTTCCCAGAGATTGGCTATCAAATTTGAGAAACCGTTTGAACAAAGAAGTTCATATAACCCGGGAACACAATGCTATTGCATGGGTTTTGGTAGATCATCCACTGAGAGGAAGAACGATCAGCACAGATGAAACGGTTGATGGCTGCGACGTGCTGTGGTTGGCAATGGCGTCTTGGTCGTGTCGCTGTACAAACGGGGATGGGCTCCTAGGGTAATGTAGAAGACTCCATGGGGACTCACCGTGACATGTTTGGTGCATCCATACAGCTTTCGGATTGACGGGGGACGCGAATGCAAATCCAGTGCGGGCACAGAACGCGTCCAGAAACCGGACAGCGGGTATGTCGACCTTGATTTTGATAGTTTGGCTAATCTACTAGCCAAAACAGTTGGTGAGGGCATGGGGAACATCATGGGACATGCACCGGTGAAAGGGCTTGGTGATTTGACCTCTGGTCGGTCAAGAACATCGATGCCAATCAGCTACAGCGCGGCTGTCTCGCGGCTGTCCGCGACGGCGATGACCGTGGCAACGTAGATCGGGCTTTGGCCGGGGCTAGAGCTTAGCTAGGGACTTAGTATGATGCTAAAATAGTAGTAAGGGAGGAGAAGAAGGGGTCCTCACCTTGCTTTGATGGTGGAAAAAGGAGGATTCGCGGAGAAGACGACGTAGCGTATCACGGACGGCGGCGGCGACGGCTCCGGCGAACGACGGCGCTCCGGCGACGCACGGACAGGGCAGCAGCGACTTCTAGGGCTTGGGGGCGTGGAATAGAGGTAGGAGAGGACGTGCAACTCATATATATAGGGCTAGGGACGGCTGGATGAGGTGGAGTCCAAACCGAACACGAATTGGATTAGAGTTCGAGTCGGTTACGGTTTCCTTTTTCGCAGCTCTGTATTGCAAGGATGATATCTCCATCGTTCGGACTCCAAATTGGACGTTTCTTAATTCTAAATTGTATTACTCGAAACGATCTACAACTTTGGTAGTCATTGGAACTTCTGAAAACGCCATCTTGATTTACAAAAATGCGCCACATTATAAACTGTTTGAACTCGGACTTCTCTGTGCAGCACTGATTTCGGGGGGCCATAACTCCCAGCTCCATTATCCAAAAAGTGACTTCCATAGGTTTAAATCGAAGCTCTCGACGAGACCTACAACTTTGGTATTGTCAAGATTTACATTTGAGGCCGTTTTGAACTCCGAAACGTCATATGAAAATGAGGCTATCCAGGACTCCGCGAAAATTTCCAGATTTCGTGGATCCTTTGTTGGGCCATCTAGAAGACTTGGCTAAGGGTTTGGACTTGAGCAAGATTGAGCCCAAAGACACTTTAGACATATCTAGGGTTTAGAAAAGAAACTTTTGCAAAGAAATTTGAATTTGAATTGAGCTTGGAGTGAATTTAAGAGAAACGAAAAATGATGTTGAACAAGAATAGGAGTAGATAAGAAATTTGAAGTTGGATTTTGGGTAGAATTTGAGAAAGAGGAGAGATTGGCTTTAAACAAGGATTTGGATAAGATTTGAATTGAATTAGAGAAGGATCAAGTATGATCAAGGATTGAATAGATGATGAATTCAAAGACTTTGAATTCCAACCATTAAGATCCTTAACTTATTCACTACTGAGTTTTGTAAAACCTTTTCAAAATCTTTTTCACTCAAAACACTAAAGAGAAAGAAAAGAAAAAGAACTCTAATGCATTTACCTGGTTCCTAACAAAACTTAGCATGTAATGCACACAAAATAATAACCTATATTGATTGATTGATTAAGAAAATAGGCTTTAAACCTATACTACTGGTGAAGCTATTCAATAATCTTGGAAAATTTAGAAATTTAAGAAATCTAAAAATCAGGGTGTTACAAATCTACCCCCCTTAAAGGAATCTCTCCCTTGAGGTTCGGGCACATCGAAAACGAGATAAGGGATCTTGATCTTCAAGTTTTCTTCTCGCTTTCCAAATTGCTTTTTCTTCTCAGTGTTAACCTCATTGCCCTGACATACTCTGCTCACTTTGCTTTTGACGACTTCCGCATCTGTCTTGACAAATCTTGATTGATTACCTTGAGTATGTTGGATTTTCTCGGATATTCAATTCCTGGTATCTTCAACAGTTGTAGTTGTCTCTGATGTGCTATTCTAACTTTTTTGACATATGTCACATAGGACCATATACTTTGCTACACCACTCTTGTTTCCGTACTACCGATAACAATCCTTGAGATCTTTGTACATCTTCGTTCTTTTTGATTCCTGAGAATTCTGTTGCTTTAGACGTAGGGTGGCTCGACGATGGTGTGGACGGAGGTGGCAGTTATAGTGGCGGTGAGCTCAAGATCTTGACGAGAGGGCTCAGTTTCGACGAGTTTGAGGCGATAGGGAAAAGGCCAAGGGGCGGCTAACCTATATAGGTGGGGGGGGAAGGGTCATGGGGCGTGCTAGGACTCTATGGGTGGTGACGGGATCGTTTCTAACTCAGACTCGGTGGCAGAGGCGCATCCAGCTTGAAGACGAAGCACGAGCGTGGGGGAGAAGGCGGAAACGACCGGGGTATGACCGGGTAGGTAGCTAGGCTGGAGAGCGGGCGCGGCCCAGGCGAGTGGGTGATGGGAAAGGAGGAGGTAGGCCAGGCAGGCCGGGAGGGAAGGGAGAGAGGGGTTGGGCCGGGGAGAGATTAGAGTGGGCTGGGTTTAGGTTAGGTTTTGTGTTTGGGCTAGCTAGGGTTTAGGTTTTCTATTTCTTTTCCTCTCTATATTTCTACTCCTTTCTAATTCTATTCTAAAGCAATACCAAAACAAACAAAGCTGAATAAAAACAAATAAACCCTAAATGCCTATTCTAGCATGAATGCACTTCAAGCAAAATATATTTATTTGTTGAATAGACAGGTGAACTGAGAATACCATAGCTATACTTAAGAGTAAAACACTAGGAAAAGCCCATATGCGACGAAGATTTTTGGTTGCTGTCGGAATAAGAAAAAGTCCAAACCCCATTGACATAATAACTGGAAGTGGGAGAAGAGGGATTACCCAGGCATATTGATATGTATGTTCCATAAGAAAAGAAATAAAAATTTTTAGTTGAAATTTTTAGTTCAATTTTTCTATAAAATCAAATTGTTTGATTTAGAAAAAATAGGTTTTACCCTATTCTATTTGTTTAAACCCTAATTAATTCTAGGCAAATTTTAGAAAATTGAGAAATTGAAAATCGGGGTGTTACAATATGATATGTGGACTGCGAAGTGTCCTGGGTTGTCTTTTCTTAAGATATGGGGTTGTGAGGTTTAATGTAAAATGTTTGATGTCCGATAATGTCACTCCCAAATCAGATAAATGTGACTTTGTGTTGGTGTCCTAAGGAAACTAAAGGATGTTAGTTTTATAACCGGGAAGTGGGCAAAATGTTTGTCGCCCAAAATGGTGTCTTTTGGGAGAAAGAGTTTCTCTCAAAGAGAGTTAGTAGGAGAACGGTGCAACTCGAAGAAATTTGGGAACCATCAAAAAGTGTTTCAGCTCCTACTGAACCTCAATAGGATGTGCAAGATGTTGTAGAGCTTGTGGTGGAGGCATCAGCCCTACAACGGTTACAAAGGGCTCGTCATACACCGGAGAGGTTCATGTTCCTAACCATGGAACATCATTATTGTTGGACAATGATGAGCCCAAGAATTATGCAGAAGTAATGGTGGGACTAGACTCTGAGAAATGGCTTGAAGCCATGAGATTCGAAATAGAATCCGTGCATGATAAACAAGTTTAGAACTTGGTTGATCCACCATATGGTGTTAAAACTATTGAGTGTAAATGGGTTTTAACAAAAAGATAGATATGGATGGAAATGTTCATGTCTATAAAGCATGATTGGTGGAAAAAGGTTTCAACTAGATTCAAGGTGTTGATTATGATGAAATATTTTCGCCAGTCACGATGCTAAAGTATATCCAGATCATCCCAGCAATTGCCGCATATTATGACTATGACATATGGAAAATAGATGTCAAAACGGCTTTTCTTAATGAAAACCTAAGTGAGGATATGTACATGATCAGCTTGATGGTTTTGTCGATCCAAAAAATACTAGTAAGATATGAAAGCTTCAAAAGTCCATCTATGGATTGAAGTAAGCATCTCAGAGTTGGAATCTTCATTTTGATGAAGTAGCCAAAGGGTTTGGCTTCATCAAAAATGAAGAAGAGACTTGTGTTTACAAGAAGGCTAGTGGGAGCACACTTGTGTTTCTAGTCTCATATTGTTGATCGAAAATAATATTCTAATGCTTGACCTATCAAATATTCGTTGTGAAACAGATTCTCAATGAAAGATATAGGAGAGGCAGTGTACATATTGGGCATAAAGATCTACAGAGAGAGATCGAAGAGGCTAATTTGATTAAGCCCAAGTACATACATTGACAATATATTGAAAATGTTCAATATGCATGGTTCCAAGAAGGGTTTCTTGCCAATGTCACATGGTATTAGTCTTAGCAAGTGTCAGTGTCCCATGACACTTGATGAGCAACACAAGATGAGTGTGATCTCATATGCCTCCACTGTTGGATCCATCATGTATGCCGTTCTTTGTATACGCCTGGATGTCTCCTATGCTCCAAGTGTTACAAGTAGATACCAATCTAACCAGGTGAAGTTATATAGGTTGTAGTTAAAAATATCCTTAAGAACATGAGAAGAACTAAGGATATATTCTTTGTCTATGGAGGTGAGGAGGAGCTCGTTGTAAGTAGCTACACCGATGCTAGCTTCCAAACCAGCAAAGGTGATTCTAGATCGTAGCCTGGTTATGTGTTATACCTCAATGGAGGAGCAGTGAGTTGGAAGAGTTCCGAGCATGAAATGGTTGCTAATTCCATGACGAAGGCCCAGTACATTGTAGCTTCCAAAGCTGCAAAGGAGGCTGTTTTGAGTTGGGTGTGGTTTCTAGTGCTTCTAGTCCAATGAATATATATTGTAATAATAGTGGACCTTTTGCACAAGCCAAAGATCCTAGGTCGCACTAGAAGTCCAAGCACATACTACTGCGCTATCACCTCATTCGAGAGATTATAGATAGATGTGAGGTAAAGATATACAAGGTGCATACGGATTTAAATGTTGCTGATAGATCTAAACCTAGTTGGAGGGCCCCCTTGTATGTAGTTAGAGGAGAGTAGCTAATATACATCTAAATTGCAGAGGGCCCGGTGGTGCAGAGCTTCCACAAGCTTGAATGGCGTCAATAGAGTTGTATTGACTTCTAATGGCTTGTTCCTCCACCGGTCCCCTGGCTCCATATATATAGGGGGCTGTCGTACAACTCCTAGAGTCTTTTATTATCATTCTTGGAGATAAACTTCCCTGTTTATGAGATATCTTGTATACCTACGGGCAGTTTCCATACCTCTAGGAATTCCTTTCCCTAGAATAGAAATATACCCCAAAAATGTAGGAAACCCTAAGGTGTCTGGATGCAATAGTTTTACACTACCTATCGTTAGCGCCCCCCCCCCCACACCACTACGTGAAAAGAGACTTCGACGGATGAAAGGTTGGTCAGCTAAGATAAACATTTTGACCAATCACGTCCTCGAGTAGAACTTGGGTCCCCAGATAGTATGGTACGTCTAATCAGGTTCTTAGAATCCTCGGGTCATCTATTCAGGCTTCCGAATACCTTCGAGCGCTCAGGTGAGCCCCCCAGTAGATAGTCCCTTTGGATAGGAATTCTGAAATATCGTCCCAATCTTTTGAAGGACATGGAGAAAAAGGTTGTCGCTAACCAGGTTTAAATTTGAACCGTTGCAGAAGAGATTTTACATGGTGATGAAAAGAATATTTCATCCTTTTCTGGCAAAAGATCACAATGACGTTTGGAAACTAAGCACATTTGTGGTGTCATGTGCCAGATCTCATAGGATTTTGTACCAACAACTCCCGCATGCACCAGACGAGATCCTGAACATTAAATGTGATGGGACCTTGGCAGAAAGGACCATAGCTCCAAGTAGCACTCAAAAAAGGTACGATAGCTTGTCGAAAAATCACTGAGTTTGCTTAGGCTTTCTTCTGTACCATGTGCTTGGGAATATAAACTTATTCTTTTGTTAGTAAAAAAAAAAAAGAATGTAAATGAAAGTGGTGGAACTTCTTGGGAACTCCATACCAAGGAGATATCGACAACTTAATATGCTTAGTGCTACTTGCTTCCTCCTCAAGCTAGGGTAGGATGATTTCATTACTAATCGGGGAGATTAAGCGGGTTAGCCCTAGGTCTGATGTGAGTGGGAGGTGTCGTAGCCCTAGAGCACTTGAGGACACGATTAGAAACCTTTGCCACATCCCACGAGTTTGTAACTTAGAACATCGTCTCCATTGAAGGAAGTCGCTTTGGCACATGCACAATATGTTGTCATTACCTCTTGGTATATTATATCATCCATGCTTGACTTTTTATCTGGGAAGAAACTCAGATAGGTAGTCAAAGATAATAAGATAAAAACTACTGACCAGCCATTGTGAGTTAGTCAATTGGGGTAAGAGAAAAGAATTAAATGCTCATACTTCTCCTCTGGTTGTAGAAGCTCTTGTTTCCTAAAGTTGATTCATGTGTGACCTTGTATGGGCTTATTCGAGTGCGTGTGATAGGTAAAGATACCTGGATAGCCGCTTACCAACAGTGTATCCATCTTACGGGTGCTAGATATTTAGTTTACAGAAGACAAAAAAGAACACAAAGAGATTCAAGTGACCTTACCAGAAATATGAACATTTACTAGTGTATACTTACTCTTAGTACTTATACATAAAACTTTTGGAGTTAGTAAACGTTCCAAGAATTATTGAAGACTCATCTATCCTCTATTTCTAAGAGACCTAGGGTGAGTAAACTTGACTACTGTTCAAAGACCCTCTCACTTCAGGGATATATTGTTGCTATTATGTTGGCTCTAAATAGGTCGTAAAAATGAAGTTCCTGGCTTGGAGGGTTCGTTGTTGGACGTCTTGGTCATAATATCTCTAGAGGGATTTGATATTCGACTGATATGTCGTTGACCAGGGTATTCATCGTGGCCCTACGATAAATCTGCTCAGATAGTACCTCATCCTCGGGAACAACTCAATCCTGAAGAAACTTGTAGATTGGATCCATCCACGTATCTTCATACTCGAGTAGAGCTACAAGTTCCCCCACGACTCCTTATGGGACGTCGATTCATGGTGAGCCCTCGAGTTGGTTATATGTCTTGTATACGACCTCACCTTTGGTCGTGTCATCTTGCAATGTCATGGACGAATTCAAGAGTCTTTCTACAAAGACATCGAGTGTCCTCCGCAAGGTAAGCTGACATGGTCTTATATGAGGTTTAATACTCCTTGTCAACTCATTTCACCACCAGCTATGAATCTTAATTCATGAAGAAGCGGTGGATGCCAGAGCAGGAGCTACTCGAAGATTGACGAGCAAACCTTCATACTCAGCCGCGTTGTTTGATCAAGAACACAGGTTGCCTTCACTCAACTCAGTTGGGTCTTCAGCAAAGTCTTGGTCCTGATGTCTTTCTCGCTCCTACAGAACATCGACGTCTACTCGTGAACATAAGTGAAAAAGACAACACGTAAACATCAAGATCAAAAAGAACCAAACATCACATAACAAACATCATCACACACAAGATCATACTTTTTCGAACTTTTTGAGAGAAGAATGTCAAATCGAAACTATGGTTGATAAGTTATGGCTTCTAAAAAAATTAAAATAGGACAAAAAGATTAACTACAGATGAAATTATATGACTAGAAATTTTCCTATGATTTTCTAGGATTTGTTTCGAATTTATAGCATTTATTGAAATTATATAGCTATATTAAAGCATTAAACATAATTAAGTAATAATATTATTATATTATTAAAATATTTTAACCTATTTTTAGAATTATTTTGATACTAACAAACATGTTTATTGGATTTATTCAACTAAAGAAACATGATATAGAATTATCAAAAAATTATTTATAGAATAAAACATTATATATATATATTTCTAACCGATAGATTTCTAATTTTCTAAATTATTAAAATTATTTTCCAACTTATAAAAACATTAAACAACGATTATCAAATGATTTATTAATTAACAAAGCAAATTACTGTTTATAAAAGATTACTCGTATTATTTTCCTAAAGGAAATCTATGTTTATTGAATCACTCTTGCCTTTATAACGTCAGCAGAAAAGAATAATCCAAAAAGAAACAAAAAGGTGACTGGATCGGTGGCATGGCTTGATATGTAGGAAAAATAGGTGACGTTGACGCTCTGGTGGCAACATGGTGGTAGGGTGACAAGGTGGCCAACCGGGATTTAGCGGATAGAAACTGGGCTGTGGAATTGAGATCGGATGGCTGATATGCATTAGGGCCGAAGGGTTAGCGGATCTAATTGTGGCCGTATACTCAAGATCGGACGGTGTGGGGCTCACCCTTTATAATGTCAGCAGAAAAGAATAATCCAAAAAGAAACAAAAAGGTGACTGGATTGGTGACATGGCTTGACACGTAGGAAAAATAGGTGACATTGACGCTATGGTGGTAACATGGTGGTAGGCTGACAAGGCAGCCAACCGGGATTAAGACGGATAGTAATTGGGCTGTGGAATTGAGATCGCATGGCTGAGATGCCTTAGGGCCGAAGGGTTAGCGGATCTAATTGTGGCCGTATACTCAGGATCAGACGGTGTGAGGCTCACCTTTCGTCACACCGATGCAGCCAACGGTGGCGACTCCCTCTTTTGTGGCGGAGACTCACCGGAGCTCGGACGGGAACGCGATGCAGTGGCCAACGAGCTCCGATGAGCAGTGGAACACAAACAGCATGCGACGACAAACTCAATTGAGCCCTCCAGAGGCGTTGGCGAGCTATACCGACTATGCGCGACAATGCGAGACTGCGGCAGACCTTAGAGCTTGGTACAACGGCATCTCTTTGTCGATTTGGCCTCGGCGACTTGGGGAAAAAACTTGGGAGGAACTGAGGGAGGTCTAGGGGGCTCCTATTTATGAACCCGGGATCGGGGAGTTCTATCTTGCCACGATTAGGGTTTTGAAGCGAAGGCGGAGGCTTATCTACACATTGAGCTTGAGTTTAAAACAAGTTGTTCTGGGGTTAAGGTCGGTTGTAGAGTCCTCCTGTGATCCGTTTGAGAGCTTCCAGGAACCCAATTGCTCGTGGGACCATTGGAGTCGGCGGCAATTTTTGGAAGATGAAGCTCAATTGGAATGCTTGTTTGAAACTGAATTAGGTCGGGATAAAACAGAAAACATATTGACGCTATGAGCTTGGTTCTGATCGAGGACTTCCAGCTAGGTTGCCCATCGCAGACGAGGAGTTGTGTGGTAGGAAGCATTATCGGACTGGAATTTTCGGCCTGTGTTGGATGGGGAACAGATGGGAGCGACGGAGGTGGAAGATGACGGGAGGGGTGCTGGAGTTAGGGATGTCAATGGGGATCCGATCCCTGATTCCCCGTGAGGAATTCCCCTATTAGGGACCAGGGATGGGAAGATTTCGTCACCCGCGAGGATATAAATGGTACAGATCATATCCCCGTCGGGTCTAGCGGGGACGGGTATGGGGAAGCATTCCACGTCCCCATTTCCCCACGGGGACCCGTTTCGGCCCAGCGGTGATGGCCCAGGCGTGAGCGACCGGCCCAGGCGGGAGCCAGATGCGCGGCCCAAAAGTGCGCTAGCGCGCAGCCCAGCCAAGCACGACCTGGCGCTAGTGTACGGCCTAGCCAGGCACGACCCTAATGACGGTCTAACTCCTAAATACAGATATTTTAAACCAACATACTGGCGGTCAAACCAACCCTAGTGACGGTCAGACCGCCAAAACCTAGCGGCAACACACTTGCGGGGTCGCCAGCAAGGACTCTAGTGAAACCTTCACTGATGAAGGGCACCAGAGTACTCCACAAGACTAGCGGAACATTTTACGTGGTCGTTCGGATGACATGCACGGTCCTAGCTTTCCTAGGATTTTTCACTCCAAATCAAAACGATGGCCGGCTAGAGCTAGGAATCGACAGGAAAAGGGTACGAGGATGTTTACCTCGGTGTGGAGGAACTTTGTATTGGGTCGGAATCCTTCGAGGAAGCTTCGATCCACCGATTAGACTCCCGAAGGGTGGATGAGCTCGTGGAGGAAGAAACGGTGAGGAAACCATTCCAGCAGAGAGGAAAGGGGGAAGAAGCTTAGGGAAGTCCTTCGGGAAGCTCACGGGAGTCCCCACCTCTGATCTCCAGCTGTCGACATGTCAATTTAGAGCTCTCTCACTCTTCCTAGGGTTTGATGGAGTGAGAGTGAGAGAGTGAATGAGAGGGAAAGGGTGAGGCAAATGAGAGAGATAGAGAGGGATTGAGAGAGGCGATCTACCACTTAAGGGAACCTCTGTGTACTGGCGATCAGACTATGAGAAAGGTCGATCAGACCACAGAAAGCCTACGTGGTAAGCCTGCATAGTTGTCTCTTGACGGTCAGACCGCAATAAGACCCGATGAGACCGCGAGAAAGGTTTTTGCTAAATTCTCCTAATTTCCACCCTCGTTTCTTTCTTCTTTCTTTTCTTCTCTTTCTGGTATATAAGGTCTTCCTATCTCTTCCTAAACTATTTTCACTCGCAAAAATAGCCAAAATAATAATTAATCAGATAAAACCTAATACCATGATGATTATATATGCTTAATTACATAATTAGCATTTTGGATGTGATAGCTAGAAACATGTATCCTCATACTGTAGAGAATCAACGAAATTCAAAAACAACTCTATGGTTTCATCAATAACCAAGTCATTGTAGAGTTCAGGTGGTACCATGTTATCGTCCCTTCACCTAGTTCGTGCATTTTGTTACCTGATTCTTCAAAAGGCAAAATGTGTAGTTCAAGATCTTCGGTAAACAAAAATAATTGAATGACATTATTTCTTACCTTTTTTTTGTTGCATGCTTCTGTTAATTATGAATTTTTATTGCAAACTTGTATTAGTTATAATCTCCAGTCAATGATATGTGAAATAATATGTTTTATGTAACCATGAATGAGATGAGATGTAAATAAATTGTGAATGTATGTAATATTATATATACTAAGATAATTATATATGCATGTGAAACCTAAATACATGTTTATCTTACTATATGTGTTGTTATCGACAACAGCTAGATTCTGTACAAGGAGAAGAGATCATCAGTGCCGGTTCATGAAAAAAACTAACACTGATATAGAGACTATTAGTTAAGTATAAGTGCCAGTTACTTATAGTGTTTTTAAACTAACAAAAAAACTAGCACTGACAAAAAAACTTACACTAATAGTCGAGTATGAGTATGAGTGCCAGTTACTTATAGCGTTTTTAAACCAACACTTATGGCCATTTATGTGGGAGTCGGCGCCAGTCAAGCAGCAACAGGCCAACAGCGATCATCCAGTGAACTGAGGAGATCAACTTGGGAGATCTTAGTTCATCCTTCTGAGAAACCAGAGATCTTAGTTCATCCTTCTGAGAAACCAGATCTTTTTGGCAGTTATAATTATGCCAACGGAGCAATTCATAGTAACTTGTCTTCCAACCTAGTCAACTGCTCTGCTTATTCTCATCAGTTTTCTCTTGCATCTATCCCACTAACAGGGCATGGAACCTTACAGAAATGGGGGCAGCGTGAACATTACATAAATATAATATAATCAGCTTTGTATTATGCCTTGTAGTGCTCTGCAATCAAGTCACCCCATCTGACGTTGTACTTCGCTGCAAGATAATGAGCGCCGACAGGTCCACGGCTTCCGTATGGGTAGAGCTCAGCAGCAATCCGCTTCTCTTCCAACTCCTTCAGAACGGGCGTGAAAAGGGACCATGCAGCATCCAACTCATCCGAGCGGATGAATAGCCTTCGCTCGCCTTCGATGGCATCAAGCAAGAGCCTCTCATAAGCATCTGGTATCTCTTTCGAGTACCTAAGACAATCCATGGGTAATTTGAGTACAGCAACTAGATAGATAAAGTAAGCACTTCAGACAAAGAGATTGCAGAGTGTTATTTGCAGAATGAGCATGCTTTGATGAATTCATAAGCTGTGGACAGCGAGAACCAGGCCCTCTCAGGTTTTCTCAAGGGTCCACGTTGACCCCCCTAACACCCTAAATATTACATGCTAAACACGAAGGTAACTGAAGGCTTCTTTAACAGATGTTTTAAATATAAATTTAGAAAGAAGAAAAGAAATGGGGAGAAACACCGCAAAAAACTGGCCAGTAGCGCTAAGGGTGGAAAAGAACAGAGCCAGTTTTCAGAACTCTGGGTTGCAGATACAAGCACAGCTAGGACAAGCATGATGGAGTAACACAAGCATCAGATACTGTGAACATCTGTTCTTTTTAATTTGACATCCTAGAATCGGTTCCATCAAACATTTTAAAGCTTATCCATCAATATGTTTAAAACTATATTGATATAAACTAGTTTTGTAGATAAAAATACCTTATAAATGCTATATTTTACCGCAAGGCCGTGAAAAGTCAAATGCATCAAATAGAATAAAATAGTTTCGATGATAGATATTAGCATTTGACATTCCTGTTTAGACTGAACTGCTACAGGTTTATTTGGCACATCATATTAAACAAAACTTAGTAAGCAAAAAGCATTTGGACAAAATGTGGCAATTCGGATGGCAAAAGTAGCAAAGCCTGCACGCAATGTTGCAACCTGGCTGCATAATTGCACATACCTTAAAATGCACAAATGACCACATTGTTACGATAGACAGTATAAAACTATTATATATCAGTATCATATACGTATCCAGGTTCACTAGGGTTTTTTTGTTCTCGGAACATACATTCATACTTGAGAAGGGAATCCCTAGACGTATAGAAACTAGCCGCATATACCGGGATATATTGTAAGCATGGAAGTTTACGTCTAAAAATGACAAGAAATGAGTCCAGAGACCACACGATGACCTCGATATATATAAGGAGTTCGAGACCCTATGGAGGATAGATCCATTTAAGCCTATAGAAGTCTTGAGCTCTGGAGCCTTCTGTTCTTCCCATCTGCATCAACAACTCGCCAAGACTACAAGCAAGAAACCCTCGACTAGGTTTAGATCTAAGCTAGCAAAGAACCCCTCCCCTTAAACAGTCTCAAAGATCAATACAAGATAAATATGACATAGAGCTATTATCCTAAAGAAGACCTGAACCTGTATATATCTCTGCGTGTGACATGTCATGTATTCGTAAAATCAATGATTCACGAATCATCGACAGCTAGCGCCGTCCATAGGGAATATGACCAAAGATATTGAATCCTCGACACACAACATGTCATCGACTCCAGCCAAATCTGCACCGAGAACCGGCTTCTTGGACAAGAGGTTCTACAACAGCTTTATCCTTTCGAGCGACGTGGCCCCAGCGATCGATAAGGTGGAGCTCAGTGGCAACCTTACTAGCAACGACTCCAACAATGAGGTAAGTCATTTTATGGATCAATGCGCTAAAGATTACGGCATCGAACTCGCTCGATGACCAAGACGATCGTGCAAACAACGTTTACCGCAAGTCAGGATCCTCTCCCATGACTTCCAACAACATGGATTGTCGAAGTACCTACCCGGAGATCTCCGATGACAAATATACAGAACCCTGCTACTCCGATTGCGGAAAACAACAACCAGCCTTCGAAAATGACAACTACTCTGGTTCAAAATCCCAACAGGATCCAGAATCTCGCGTCTCCCGACCATCAACTTGGAGCCCAAAGCTTTAAATCTTCAGCGACTCAGAGGCTCCTACTTCTACAGAAAACCCTCCGACAACCCCTCACTACAGACCTGACTACCCCTATCGGCAAGGATTGGATCAAGTTGATGACCAACATGACCAAAAGCCATGCTCCAGTCCAAGAACTCGAGACCTAAGACGGCCGTAAAGTCTCACGACGAAGTTAAAACCACAGCAGAGTCAGAGTAATCCAAGACCATATGGATAAGCTAACCTGAATCCCAAATAGGAGCTTACGCTTATCACCTTTCTCTAGGTAAATACCAACGCGTTTGCATGGCAACCGTCCGATATACTCGACTTCCTTAGGGAGGTGATAGAGCACAAGTTGGCAATCAGGCCTAACGCCAAGCCGGTCAAACAGAAGCTCCGACGATTCGCGCTTGCCCAAAAGAAAGCAAACAAGGAGGAAATCAAAATGCTCATGAAGGTGGGGTTTATCAGAGAAGTGGATCATCCTGAGTGGCTCGCTAACCCTATCATGGTTAAAAAGTTAAACAGCAAGTGGCGCATGTGCATAAATTTCACCAACCTCAACAAAACATGCTCGAAGGATGCCTTTCCTGCACCGCGAATAGATTAGATAGTCGACTCGACCTCCGGATGTGACAATCTAAGCCCTCAAGATGTCTACTCTGGTTATCACCAGATCAGTATACATCCCAAGGATGAGGAGAAAATCCCGAGGATGAGAAAACCTCCTTTACAACTCCTTTCGGAGTGTTCTGTTACGTAAAGACGCCCTTCGGATTGAAGAACGTCAGCGCCACCTATCAGCGTGGCATGTAAATAACCCTTCACGGCCAGATTGCCTAAAACGTCGAAGCATATGGTGATGATCTTGTCCTCGAGAATAAAGCGAAGGAAAATCTTATCTCCGACCAGCAAGAAACCTTCAACAATCTACACAAGCTCGAGTTATGCTTAACCCAGAGATGTGCGTGTTTGAAGTCGATACAGGAAAACTACTCAGGTACCTGGTATCATACCGGAGAATCGAGGTCAATCCTGACAAAATCAATACCATAGAAGAGATGCAACCCCCTAAGTCAGTACGTAAAGTTCAAAAACTAACCGAATCTATGGCAGCTCTCAGTCGTTTCATATCTCAACTTACTTTCTTCAAGTTACTACACCAACACGACAAATTCGAATTATCTAAGAGGCTAATGAGATGTTCAAAAATCTAAGAGGTACCTTTCATCCCCCTTATGCTAGTCGCTCCCAACCCAAACAAAAAACTCTTGTTATACACAGCGGTCGGACCATGCGTCGTGAACGGAGTATTGATGGTGGAGCAAGAAGTGCCCGACAAGCGAGAGAAGATCCAGCAACCGGTATATATGGTACTCCATTGTCCCAAAGAGCACTACCGCAAATACAGAAGCTGCTATTTACGGTACTAATGGTCTCTTGCAAGCTCATGCACTTTTTTCAAACTCATAAGATCACCATACTATCAATATTTCGAATCAAAGAAATCGTCCACAACAGAGACACCATTGGGCGAATCGCTAAGTGTGTTGTTGAGCTTAGGGAATTCGATGTTCGCTTCGTACCTCAAACAGCTATCAAGTTGTAGGTACTCGCTAACTTCGTCACCGAATGGAAAGAACTCGATCAACCCTAGGACAACCACAATGACATGTCCGACGTATAGACTCTCTTCTTGGACAGATCGTTTACACTCAAAGCTCAAAGGCTGGAATTATACCCATCTCTCTTATAGGAGAAAGGTTGAAATATGCTTTGCCACTCGTCTTTCCGGCTACAAATAACGTAGCCGAGTATGAGGGTTTGCTCACTGGTCTTCGAGTAGCTTCTGCGCTTGGTATCTGCCGCCTTCTCGTGAAAAGGATTCACAGTTAGTGGTGAAGTAAGTTAGCAAGAAGTATCAAATCTCGGATAAGACCATAATAGATTACCTTGTAGAGGTGAGGAAGTTGAAAACGAAATTCATTGAACTCAAGGTCATATATATCCCGAGAAAGGATAACTGTCTCGTTGATAGTCTTGCCCGACTAGCCTCCTCACAATCTCCAGGACAAAACGGGGTCTTCATAGAATGACTCTCGAAGCCGTTCGTGAAATCATCAGACGCTACGACTGAAGCAGTAGTGGTCCACGAGACCTATAACCAACTTGGAGACGCGCCAAAAATCAACATTCCAAAAGGAGTCACGGGGGAACTCGTGGCTCCGCTCGAGTACGAGGATTCGTGGATGGATTCAATTGGCAAGTTTCTTCAAAATCAAGTTGTCCATGAAGACGATGCACTATCCAAGCAAATATCCCGTCGATCCAGGATGTATACCTTGGTGGACGGTGTTCTCTACCGAAGAGACACCTGCAGAGTATTCATAAAGTGCATCTCTCAAAAGCAGGGTAGAGAACTACTCGAAGAAATCCATAGAAGGGTGTGCAGAGCACATGCTTCTTTCCAAACCCTGATCGGAAAGGTATTTGAACAAAGTTTCTATTAGCCTACGACTCTACATGATGCGAACGAGATGATAAAAACATGTGCTAACTGTCAATTCCACACGTACATCAGCCCGCCCAAGTCTTACAAGCGATCCCCTTGTTGGTCATTCACAATTTGGAGGTTGGATATTCAAGAGCCCTTGCGGATAGCGCCCAGAGGCTTCAAGTTCCTCTTCGTCGTAATCGATACCTTCAAGTGGATTGAAGTTGAGCCAATCGGCAAGATCGCCTCGGCAACAACCATGAAGTTCGTTAGGAAAAGTATCATGACAAGGTTCGGCGTCCCGAGTAGGATCATCACCGACAATGAAACTCAGTTCTCAAGCACAGCCTTCATTGATTACTACGATGGGCTAGGCACTATAGTTTTCTTTGCGTTAGTAGCTCATCCACAGAACAATGGACAAGTTGAGCGGGTCAATGGTCTAATGCTAAAAGGAATCAAGACCCGCGTCTTCAACCGCTTATCCGCCTACGCTAAAACTTGAACGTTTGAATTGCCTAATGTAAGTACGAACTGACTTAAAGCACGAACATGAAAGGCAGAATTCTAAACATCTTGAATCGGATTCTCTGAGCACTCCGAACAACATCCAGCAAGGCGACCGGTGAAACGACTTTCTTCCTAGTTTACAGAGCTAAAGCCATGCTACTTTGTGAACTAAGGATCAAATCTCCCCCACATCAAGCTGTACGCTAACTAGGATGAAATCTCGAGAAGACATGATGATTTATCTGGAATACTTCATGAGGAACTGATTAAAAGTAACTAATATAGGCTAAAAGGGTATATAGGTTAAATTGGTTCTTAAATCATCATTCCAAGCTCAAAATTTAAAGAGGACTAATTAGGCTTTTAAGGTCAGACGAATAATGGAAAGACTCGCACAGGTATGAGTGTACAACACACTTAACTAATACCCCGATATTATAAATATATCGCACAATAGTTTGGTAAAAATGGCAAGAAGCAATTATTAAATAAACTGAAAACTCGAATGTATGAGCCACTGAAATAAATTCCAAGGAACAGAATTGATTAACTTCACATACTAAGTCAACCTAAATAAGCAAACAAAAACAAAAAAGCAAGCACTAAGGACATGTTTGGTTCGCATCTAAGTTTGCTACGCCTAAAATTAGCCAAGTGTAGCTTGCCACAAAAAGGGTGGATAACAAATTCTTAGCCACGACTGTAGCAAAGTTAGAAAAAAAACTGAATGTATGACGTGTGGGTCAGGAGGCTAAGAAAGTGGGGCTTGCCACAGTTGTGACAGTCAACCAAACAGTTGTCTAAAATCTATGGCGTGACTAAACTTAGACGTGGCAAACTTAGGCGCAAACCAAACAGGTCCCCCTAAATCTAATAATTAAGTTCATTTGTACTAGTATGAAGAGATAAGCTCTTTGAGTACAGAATAAAAATAATACCTCTGTTTAAAAATGTAAAATTGCAGGAAAACTAATATTACCTTGCTGCATAGTGAAGATTCAAATTACTTCTATCTAGTCGCATACCAAGACCAGGAATCTTGTTGTTAATCTTTAGGTAAATAGCTTCATCTGGTTGCACACGTATCACAAGCTCGTTAGTGGCCCTATCAAGATCAGTGCTGAAACTCCCCTTGTAGAGATTTCCAGGAACATGACGGAACTGTACTCTAATCTCCGCCCTGATTCGTTTGTTTTTCCATGAAAGAATACAAGTCAGGATTTAGGTACAAAAAAAATGACCCAAAAAAGAGATTTTGAGAGCAAGCAATTTGTGTTGCGAACCAAAACATAATATTAGGAAACATACTTTAACATGTTTCTTATTTTCATCCAAAACATAGATCAGATGTACCAAGTGAAAGATTGTAACATGCACATAATATGCTTTAACAAGTAATTGACGGTGTTGGTAGTAACTAGAAGATTTCGACATCATATCGTAAGGATACATACTTGACACATACCGTTTTGTATGCAAAGCTTTCCCAGCCTTCATAAGAAAGGGAACTCCATCCCATCTAGCGTTATTTATGAAAAGTGCAGCTGCAGCAAATGTTGGAGTAACACTATCCTTAGGCACTGTCTTATCATCAGTGTATCCAGTGTATGTGGTACCATCCTTTGTGTGACTTTTATACTGTCCTATTACCACATCTTCTAGTTGCAAAGGCTTCATGGACCGCAAAACTTTAACCTGGCATATAGTATGGAACTAATATAACACTATCCTTGAACGACAATTTTAGAATTTATACGAGCGATGCATAAGAAAAACATAGATAAGAAGATCAAAGTATTCTGCTTTAAGCTATAGACAAAACTCATTTTGAATGGAAAACATGCCTGCTGCCTATTTGGTCACATGCCAGCAGTTTTAAATTCAGACATGTCTGAGTTACATAATTTTGTGTTATATACCATGCCTATGATTATTGTGGGAATGTGGCACAGACCTTCTCATTTCTTATATCCTCTGCTTCCAAACTTATAGGAGTTTCCATTGCAAATAGGGCTAGTATCTGAAGAAGATGGTTCTGCATTATGTCACGAATAATGCCATACCTATCAAAGTACCTGAGCAATCCAATACAAAAATAAGAGACAATCCTAGGGAACCAACACGCTTGAATAAAAGAACCAACAAAATCATACCCTCCGCGCCCTTCAGTGCCAAAGTCTTCTGAGAATATGAGTTGCACATTTTTTATATATTGCCTTGACCAGAGAGGCTCAAAAACAAGATTCGAGAAACGGAGAACGGACAAATTCTCCACCAGTTCCTTTCCCAGATAATGATCAATCCTTCAAAACAAATAAAATGGAACACGGCATCCATAAGCTTTACACAAAGAATTACTATACAATCTTGAACTTCTTAATTCCGTTGCCTCTTTTCTTTTCAATTGGACTGCTTTGGCATTGACAGGGTATGGGAATGAGAATCATATTGTTGGAGCAAGAGTTCGTCTTGCCCCAGCAAATACGGCGAGAGTTTCTTCTAAGGAGTAGACTCGAGCTTGGAAACGAAGTTTGAGAGGAAAGAACACCACGAGTATATTGATGATAAGAAAAATGGATCGATCTGGGGGAGAATCACAGGTTTGCTGTGATTCGTGTTCTGTGTGTCGCCACCATTTTTGTTCGCTTGTCTGTCCCTTTTTACCTGTTTTCCTCCTTTTTCCCATCGCGGGTGTTTTTCGGAAGTCTCTCCGTGATGCGGAGGTTTTTGTGAAAGCTCTCCGTCGTGCAAAGGTTTCGATAAGGCTTTTCGTTTTCGCCGGAGGCCTGCGAAAGGTTCTCTGTTCTTACCGGAGGTTTGGTGAAGCTCTCCGTTTTTACAAGAGGTTTTGGTGAAGCTCTCCGTTTTTACCGGAGGTTTGGTAAGGCTCTCCGTTTTTACCGGAGGTTTCGGTAAGGCTCGCTATTTTTACCAGATGTTTTGGTAAGCTCTCCGTTTTTACGGGAGATTTTTGGTGAAGCTCTCCGTTTTTACCAGAGGTTTTGGTAAGGCTCTCCGTTTTTACCAAAGGTTTTGGTAAGACTCTCCGTTTTTACCATAGGTTTTGTTAAGGTTCTCCGTTTTTACTGGAGGTTTGGTATGTCGGAGGTTTTTGGTGAAGCTCTCCGTTTTTACCGGAGGTTTTGGTGAAGCTCCCCGTTTTTGTCGGAGGTTTTTTGATGAAGCTCTTCGTTTACCAGAGGTTTTTGGTCAAGTTCTCCGTTTTGACCAGAGTTTTTGGTGAAGCTATCCGTTTTTACCGGAGGTTTTTGGTGAAGCTATCCATTTTTACCAGAGGTTTTTGGTGAAACTATCCGTTTTTACCAGAGGTTTTGGTAAGGTTCCTTAGCATGCATTAATGCCGAAGGCCCTATACACTATCGGAGCTACATAATACCTTACAGGAAACCTAGGCAATCTTACCTTCCAGGTGACCTAAGCATGCTACACCCGCGGTATGTAGGCTTGACGTGCTCCCAAGGAAACGCCCGGGGCGCACCGCAACACTGTCCACCAGGGACGTGCCCTGGCGCGTGGCATTTATATGACCGAAGCTGTACAATGCCTTCCAGGGCACCCTGGGCATAATCTGCCTTGCAGGTGACCTGCAGGTGACCTAGCATAAGCGGCGCCCACGGTATATAAGCATGTCGTGCAAAGACAATTCCTTACGACAGCATTCCTCAGAGCACCGCATCCTCACATTAGAGCAATCCCCTGATATGCGGCGTCCACACACTAACGAGGCTACACAATACCTTCCAGGAAACCTGGGCAGTCTTGCCCCCAGGTGACCTAGGCATGCTACGCCCGCGATGTGTGGGCTCCACTTCCGACTAGGGCAAAGCCTACCCTCCGGGAAACCTTTTTAGGTGACCTTGGGTTTAGGCAAGCGATGTTTACTGGTGCGTGGGCTTGTCACGCCTTCGGAGAAATCCTTTGAGGACGCCGCAACTACATTACCAAGGAAGTCCCTTGATAACCGGCATCTACACACTATCGAAACTACACAATACCTTCCAGAAAACCTAGGCAGTTTTGCCTTCCAGGTGACCCAGGCATGCTACACCAGCGATGTGTAGGTATGTCGTGCAACGAGGATTCCTTGCGACAGCATTCCTCGGAGCACCGCAACTCCGCCACAGAGGACATCCCCAGGGGCGTGGCTTCGACACCTGAGGCTATGCAAATACCTTCCAGGGCACCCTGAGTATAATTTGCCTTGCAGGTGACCTAGGCATGGGCGACGCCTGCGGGTGTGGGCCTCACTGTCTATCGAGACTATGCAATGCCTTCTAGGAAATCTAAGCAGTCTTAACTTCCAGTTGACCTAGGCATGCTACATCTGCAATACATGGGCTTGTCACGCCACCCGAAAATGTCCTACAGGTGGCGCCGCAGCACGGTCTATCAAGGAAATCCCTTGATACGTGGCAACTACACTTCCGAGGCCACACAATGCCTTCTAGAAAACCTGGGCATACCCGCCCCCAGGCGACACGATGCGTTTGCGAGTGCAAGAATTTTGCATGGTTATACTAGCTAAGTTTTGCAGTCTACTGTTGGCAACAAGAAGCTATTTGTAGCATGAAACATAGCTAGGTTAAACAACTACTCATGCTAAATGAGAATGTTACTTAAGTTCTACTGCATCTACTTAGTAGCTATCTATTGCAAAAAGACTTCTAACAATATAGTTGAACGCCCTTAACAGACTCTAACCTTGCCACATGAAAGACGACGAATCACTAGGTAAACTACTGGGTAGTTAACAGTGGGCGTACCTTTGTAGGAATAAGGCCTCTATTGTGAGGCTTGATGGTCTCGAAGCCTGTGGTTAGGCTGGGAGAGGCGGAGCTTGACTCCCTCCACCTTTAGCCGTTGCCTGGCTCTGGAGGTAACCCGTCCGAAGCCTGGCGGCGGCACGTGGGAGGTGTGGTCGAAGGTGGTCCTCGATCGCCTCGGTCCCCAGCCGTTGCCCGGCTCCAGAGGTACTTCGTCCGGAGCCTGGCGACGGCGTGTCCCCGACTCAGTTCTCGTTGCTGGGTATGGTACCGTTGATAGTAGGGTTGGTGGTGATGGTGCAAGGTTGAGGGGCCGGGGATTCGCCCGAGTTTGCCCCAGGCCCCCGAACTCTGTCCTTCTTCACCGGCTCCTTCTGCAGCTCGGTATTCGGCATGCCTTCTGAGGTATTCCTCCCGGAAGGTAATGAGGATGCAACAGTCATTGGTGTTGTGGCCACGCGCTGGTCCGTGCAGGACGCTCCCGTATGTTTCCGGGGGCACCGAAGCTTGGAGTTGTTGTTGGGGTTGCTGCCGAAGGCGATGTGCCCCGGAGCCTGTGGTTTCCCCAGAGTTTCCTTCCCCTTTGGGAGACCATCGAGGCCGCCCGGTGAACCGGTTTTTGGAGACGAATTGGTTCTGACTATGCCTCCCCGGACGAGGCGGGCTTGGAGTCCCCTGCACGCGGTTGGCGTTGTGAGGGCGGCATCGGAGGCGCTGGCGAGATCCACGCCTCCCAGAGCTCTCTGTCTCCTTGGAACCCTTTCTTGCCGAGGGACCCAAGGAGGGCACTAGGTGGACAGACTTTCCGAAGATGTTGGCTCGCTCGGGGTATTCCAGGTGTGGTCGAATAGGATACCCGGGGACCAAACTCAGTTAGGAGCATTCCTGGGTTGGACCGCCCAGAACCATTGGAAGGCGACCTGCTTGGTTGTGCCTTCGATGCGTATGGTTGAAACAGCCATGCATACGGTTGCATGCTTGCAACGGTAGGTACGGCGGCTTTAGCCGATTCTCTGGTGGTTTTCCTGGTGGATTCCTACCTCACTTAGCACTTCTGTGTTTGAATCCCCATGGACAGCGCGATGTTGGAGCAAGAGTTCGTCTTGCCCCAGCAAATATGGCGAGAGTTTCTTCTAAGGATGAGACTCAAACTTGGAGACGAAGTTTGAGAGGAAGAAACACCACGAGTATATTGATGATAGGAAAAATGGATCGATCTGGAAGAAGAATCACAGGTTTGCTGTGATTCGTGTTCTGTGTCCGTCACCACCGTTTTTGTTCGCCTGTCTGTCCCTTTTTCGCCTATTTTCCTCCTTTTTCCCAGACGACCATGGCCCCCTATTTATAGGGCCATGCGTAGCTTGACGTACAAGTTATCATAATGTACGAATATCTGGAACCCGACCGAATTACTGGTCGTTATCCCGGATAACTACTTTCTATCGACAAAACACTGATACGTGCAGGAACGGCCGTATCCGTATCTGATACGGTATTAGATACAGATACGGCTCGGATACATCCCCGATACGTATCCGGGGAGTATCGAGAAAAAAATAAATAACATAATTTCGGATACTTGGGCCGATACATTGTGGATACTTGGGCGATACGGCCCAGCCCATGATGGCTCGTGAATCCGGCCCAGCATCCCGCATCCCCTCCCTGATCTAATAGCCGCACACCCGCACTGACCCAACCGCCTCTCGATTCTCGACCTCTCTCTCTACCGGTGACCGCATCCACGAGAAGCGACGCGCTGACGCCCGGCCACGACCGGTGACCACCTACCGGTGACGAGCAATGAGCGGGCGAGGATCTCCACCAGCGACTACCCCTTCCATTCCAAGACTCGGTCCAACCACGCGGTTCACATAGGCACGCACCGTCGCCTGACCTGCAGTGGCGAGCCGGCGACGCGGACGGCGAGCACCTCCTACTGCCGGCGCCCAACAATAAGTTCTCCCCTTTCCCCTTTTTCCTCTCCCAATTGACCGGTTCAATGTGTATTGTGCCCCTTTCCCCTTTTTTCCCTCCCGATTGGCCAGTTCAATGTGTAGGGTTTGTAGTTGAACTGAAACATTGATGAAAATCAACAAGTGTAGCCTTTTATAAATCACACGTTCAATTCTCACTTTTTGTTGTTGAACTGAAACATCAAAATTAGCTGTTAGTTGTTCGATTTCCATAATACGTTTGGTTCAACTAGTATGAGTCTGAGAAACTTATTTGGTCGTTAATTTCACATATTGACGTATAGCATTATTACAAGAACAAGGTAATTTATTCCTGCTATTATTATATGCACCATATTAATTATTTTTTTAAAATAGTAAAATGTATCTGCGTATCGGGTTTCTTAGAAACATGGCGTATCCGCGTATCCGTATCGGCTCGATACTGATACACATATCCGTATCGGTGCTACATAGCTTTCTATCCTATCGGGGAGATAAATATCCACCGTGGTAACTATCGTGGTGCCTACCCCCTACAGTACGGCGAGCCGCTCGCCAATTGCGGGCCGGTGCCGCACTATCAGGGGTGTCAGGATAGCCTCCATTACGCCAGAGTGTCAGAGTGGTGCCCATCAGCCTAGGCCTTTAATGCCGGTCACTTCTTGACAGGCAAAGTACGACCGGCGCTCCCCTTTCAGTAGATCTTCCTAGGGACTGCTGACTCACCTTACTGCCTTCGGGAAGGTGACCCGATCATCCCGAGATGAGGGCCTCGGGAGGCATGGATCTGGGAGGTGAACGCTTCGAGAAGCAGGACTCCGAAAGACTGGGGCTTCGAGAGGCTGAGGTTTCCGGGAACCGAGGCTTTGGGAAGCTGAGCCTTTGGGAGGCCGAGCTGGTTAAGTCAAGGGAAGGCTTCGCAGGTACGAAGAGGTAACGTAAAGAGACCTGATGACTTCGGAGGTCGAGTCTTTACCTGAGGATCCGAAGATCAAGGCTCCATGGACCTGGATAGTAATCTTCAACCATTATCCTCAGGCTTACTTATTTTCCCCCCAACACATATGTTAAGTAAGCGCCACCACAAAATATGTTCCAAATTCTTGGCAATTTCAACTAAATGCTTGTATCACCTGAAGATTTGGTCCTCTACAAGGTACTGCTTCAGACCTCTTGTTAATGCAGCAGAAGACTCTGAGTCCCGGCCAAAGGGCTTCTCAACAATTACCCTTGTCCAACCATTCACAGAAGATGCAGATTTGCTTGCACATTTCACAACATCCAAGAATATATTAGGAGGTATTGACAAGTAGAAAAGACGGTTAGAAACTCTGGAACCCTGCAATAAAGAACAAGACCTTGATCAGATTACAAGTACATTCATTTCTGTAATTGAATTATTGGAATGGATAGCATCAAAAGTTGCACTGATTTTTTTTACAGGATGTAGTGTTTAGATTGCTAACTCCAATAGAAGCAGCTTGTTAGATCATATGTTCCCATCTGGCTCAAACATTCTCTCAGAGTCTCAGGGGACTAGTTTTTTATTAAAATCTCTCGAGGGACTAGTGTATGTACAGTTTAAAGAGCCTACATTTTCAGCAAAATGAAAACACTTCAATACAAAGGAACAGACAAGAAAACATATGTTTAAGCACTACAGTTTTGAGAAAATAATAGAACAACAGAAAATAGGACATGAAATGAAATAATGGTGATCAACAGATGCGCAAGCCAAAGTCACTGAAAAGCTGGTTCTATTAAAAATTCTTCCAAACAAATAGAAGTAGGATAACATCAAGGTTAGAAGTAAAATCAATAGTGCATTCTCGATATGCCTTGATGAGAATACACAAACCTCATGTTGCTTTAGCTTCTTGTCTAGCTCCATGAAATACTCCTCAGAATCATATTGGCCTGAATGATAAAAGCATCTTTTGAGGAACTCTTCCATTTTCTCACTACAGTTCTCCCTAAAAAGACAGAATAGCTTCAAGCACCACTGACAACGCATGCATCTACAAATGCTTCATTTACTAAAGGAAAGTTATTGTTACAATTCATCCCCAGCTAGGCACCTTTTATCTATTCTGCAAGTCAGTGTTTTGCTGACCATGTGTTTCAATTCAGCATCTGTCATCTTGCTCCGTGCATAACCAAATATAGTGAAATGCTACAGAAGAAAATACACAAGTTTAGATTTTTAAAAAAGTAGCTGCAAATGTTATCATAATGAGATATAAATATACACATGCCTTTGGAAGGCAATCTTCGTAGTAGAGAGCAAAAAGGGCAGGAAATATCTTCTTCTTGGCAAGGTCACCAGATGCTCCAACTACCGTGATGCTAACAGTAGAATCATCATTTTTTGAAAGAGCAATCAAGTCTTCAAATTCATCCAGAGTGATTCCTGAAGGTGTTCCATTTTCCACCTTTGATGGGTTAGCAGGTGTGACTGCATTCTCCACAGCGGCATCCACTGGAATTTTCACTAATGATTAAAAAGTATAAGATAGTAAGAAAAGAGATTGCGTATCATAAGGCTTCATCACATGGAATACTCACTATGAACTGGAACCTATAAATGAATTTAAAAATAAAACTATATTTTTACTCTGGGCTTTGCAAACTGGAATAACAGAAAGCATGCTATCAGGGTGACGCGAAAGACAAAAAATATGAATCATTTAATCAAAGAAAGGCATTGGCATATGAATCATTTCAAAATATCAGTTTTACTATGTTTAAATTGTTTCTAGCATTATCGGTACTTTCCACTGAATACATATATTTAAAAAACTCAATATTATGAGTTGAAAACAACTATTAGAACTCAAGATTATCTTCACGCATCTCGGATGCAGCCACAAGCGCATCGGATTACTATGTTCCAATTGTAACTTCTACCCAAAAATACCTTGACACAATTCAAATACATGAAACCTAAATTCCTGACCTCAATCTCTGACCGAACAACACATGCACAGGGGGCAGAACGAATTAGACAAGAAGAGGAAGAAGCACAAAAAGGAGCCCACAGACCTCCCTGTGGGGCGACGGCGTCGATGCGCCACCCGGCGGCGGCGGCGGACCTCCCGAAGACACATCTGGCGAAGGAAAGCGTGGTCAGGGGCGACGCCACAGCGCGTCGCGCGGAGACGGCGGCGGCGGCGCCCGCGGGACACCTCATGCAGGAGAGCGCCATGACCAAGGCCACCTCGGTCGCGCGCGGTGGGGTGGGAGCAGACGACCAGCGCGAGAGGGTAAGCCGGGGTTTTATCGGGGTATCGAAAGGGGGAAGGGGCCTGAGGAAGATGGGCGATGGGGCTCTTGAGATCGCCGAGGGGCAGGGACGGGATGCGGAAATAAAATACGAGGATGGCTCGGTGCAGCGGGCGCTGCTTCGTTGGCGGCTCGGGTCACAAACGCAAGAGGGTAGAGAAGGGAAGGCAACCGGGGCAGCCACCACCGGCGGGCGAAGAGGTGGCTGCGAGGGCGACGGCCAACCACGATTGGAATGGGTTATTGCGTGGCGGCGTGAATCTGCAGGAGGCGGCAGCAGATGACGCGAGCTGATGAGGAATCGGAGCGACACTGACACGCAATGACGCAAGAGGTGGCCATTCAGGAGCGGCTCCTCGCCCAGCATCTGCCAGGAGGCGGGGGATTGGGGGACGTGTGACCGTTCAGGAAAAAGAGAGACACGTGAGAGAAAAGAGTGGGAGGGTAACGAGTAATGACTATTTGTGGAATTTACTATAAAGGATCATTTGCACCTGTTAAATGATTTTACCTTGGGATGCCTTAATCTTACAAAAATAGCATGAAGCAACAACTTTTAGAAATCGGTGGCAGGATGAAAAAATGCAAAAAGTAATAGCAAAGACAAAATAATGTAATTGACCTAGTGGCACATACCTAATTTTTCCTTCACATTCCCCCTCCCTCTCCACTATCATCTATCTTGGTGGGAGGTTATAAGGGGTCGGACTGAGTTGACCATGGTGTTGAAAAGAAAGACAGAGTAGTTGCGTCCATGATTGGCAGTAACAACCTAGGCATATCCACTTTAAAATATGTGTCGTTTTAGATTTGTCTGTAGTTAATTGTTTCGAACTTTAGCTATAATTACTTTATATGTATTGAGTCTGGATATTTGAAAATGACACAGGTAGATTTATCTCGAAAAGTATTTTCATAATAGTATATTTTTGCTATGTTTTATTAATATATTTAAAAAGTATTAGTCAAAATTATATTTTAGAGACTGTATCGATCTCTAAAACCATACTTATTTTGAACCAGATAGAGTACATTAGACACGACTGCAAAGGAGGTGGGAGCTTTAATGAACCTAATAGAAGTTGTTTTGTTTGGCACACCTGTGGTATAATGGGATAAACTATAACGCCTCTACATTATTAGGTGTTTGGTCCTGATGGGTTGTAGTCATTTCCCGACCCAGTTAATAGCCCATATTGCTCAGTTTTGTTGGGCCCACTAAGCCTTAATTTTTGGATATTGTACTGTGATGCCCTTATTTTAAAGGGTGGAACTAGCACCCGGACGTCCGATTCTAGCGCTAGCATCGGACACATCCGTCATCATGCAATCATAGGAGCTAGACAACCTTACACCATCCAATCTCGACAGAAAAATCCCACCTCAACATCAGACCTTGTTTCATGCAACATCACCTAGGTGAACCTACAATTCTTCCTCATGTGGTCACTCACCCTTGGAGATCGTCGAGGAGCTCGACTCCTTAACCAATCCACAGGAAAATTGAATAAACTTTGCCTCAGATCTAAAATATCAAGTTCTCTACCATGAGATCAGAATTTCGACGCTTGCAACAAACCAAATTCACTTCCACAGCGTATGGAAAAAGCTATTGCAACATCCTCACTTAGGAGATCGTCCTAAGTGAAGCATGAATTAACATATGCAAGTGCAACATCTGAAGGTCATGAAGTATGAGTTAACATATGCAACATTTCATAAGCACCTTTGCAACATAAAAAATGAACTATTGCATCATAATTTTGTAGAAGACATAACGGGATATGGTAGAAAGGCATTTAAGCTAGCAACATTTCTGGTAGATTATTGCAATATTAAGTTAGAACTATTACAACATAGATGTGAACAAAGTGCAACGTGAAAATTTCACAAACACTACGTGAAAAATGGATAAGGGTGACAGGTGATAACGTCACCCCAAATGCGTCACTGATGACTAGTCATTGGTGATGGTTCCGTACCTGTCACCAATGATGAACAAAAGTGACGGGTATTAACTGTTACCCGTCACCTATGACCGTCTCCCATGTGCTAGGGAGAAAATTATAGATGACGGGTGAGCTCTTCACCTGTCACTTATATGTATGATAAGTGACGGGTAACTAGGTTACCCGTCACCTATGTATTAGTTATAGGTGACGGGTGACTTCATAAGTGACGGGTAGCTATGTTACCCGTCACTTATAGCTTTCACCAATGTACTGGGAGAATGACATAAGTGACGGGTTACCTAGTACCCGTCACTTATAAGAACATAAGTGACGGGTAGATATTTTACCCGTCACTTATGTTCCTCTTGCTCAGTAGGAATGAGCTGTTTCCTGGCTACATCCTGGAACATAGCTAGGGTTTGGCAGCCATCTTCTCCCTGCAAACAATAGCAATGAATCCAAGTACATATTGACAAACACAATCGTAGAAGTACCCACTTCATCACAGAATTGCAAATATTACAAAGTTCAAATGTATTCATTATAGAATCACAAATGTTACAAAGTTCCGATCAACTCAAAATTACTTAAGACTTCACAACTTAAGGCTTCTATAGTGGAACTCGCCTTGCGGGCTGATAACGTCAGACACCATGAACTCAGCGATTCGTCGTCAAATATCCGGGAGTGCACCGGCGTCGAGAAACATACACTTGTATTGCTGCATAATTTAACATGTAACTAATGTCATGTTACCATGGAATTAAACTAATTACCAAAATTAGTTATGAATAATCTTGTATTGAACTTACATCGGGGGATTTGATATTCTTTGCTCGGAGTGTGAGGAGCATGTTCCACTCAACATAGAATTCACAGGTATTGCCGGTGGTTGTTGGTGGTACTGCTGAATAGAAACTTTACTGTTAGATGAAAAGAGAACAAAAAACAGCAACAGAGAATATTTGGTATTTTGTTTGATAGCACTTACCGCATACGCGGTCTTGTGTGTCAGCATACGACCGGCTTTCGCGTCGTAGTCAGGTTGTGCTCAAAAGTACTTGTCGAAAGCCCTGCATAAAGAGGGATCGGTTATGGAGCCTTTGAATGTTAGAAAAGTTTAATATGTGAACTAAGACAGGCAGAACTTACGTGTCAAGGAGTTGTTTTACAACACTGTAATCACGCGATCTAAGTTTGCCTTTTGCAGATGTTGGTCTAGACGAGTCGATGTAGAACACCAAGTCCCATTTGAGGCAAATGTTAAGTAAGATTTAATGGCCACCGGTGTTGTGGGCGCCCGTTAGGTACTTCACTTTTGAGTATTGTTGCATTGCCCTGGCCACATGATTTGCAGCGTAGTCGAGGTGAAGTTGGATGACCGATATTGTAATGGCCTCAGGGTCAAGAAATGCGACAGGATCCTTGTTCTTCCTTGTTTCTTTCATCAAGTGTCTACAGATAATGACACAGTTAGATTCAAGTCTTAATGGTATTAATTATTGAATATCCGGTATCATGAGACTTACAATGTGAAGACCCGTAATAATGATACATCCAGGCCATCAAGGTTGAAGTGGCCGTATAAGTCATTGAAACCCACAATGAAATACGTCTTGATCACTTAAGAAGTGTCGTCATTTGTACTGTACGACTATGGACTAATCATTGCTGTCTCTACAATTCTGTATGTAATAATTATGTAGGTCGATACATGCTTTTCCTACCCTTGCTAGCTCATCTACCGTCATCAAGGGCTTCCCATATTTGAATTTCGTGTTGGCCTGAGTCCACACTGGTGCAATGTCGTGGACTTCTTCATCAGTACAATGGACTTCGACTTCGCCGGTACAATAGCCTTCGACATCTCTGGCAGGGGCTTCTTAGAGTCTTTCTTCTCGACCTCCTTTTCCTTCTTCTTTTTTGGGCTCTCTAGGGGAGACAGTATTGAGCTGGAAGCGAGGCTGTCGGATGCGGAGAAGAATACGGTGAAGCCGGCTTCTCTAGGAGGAGAAGGCAATGAAGCTGCCTTCTTAGGAGGTGACCGGCGCGGCGGTGGTGCACTTAGAGCTCGTCCAGACTGGGATGCACTGGAGACCACGATGTTGCCTCTCTTCCACTGGATCCTTTGATGAAGAGCTTCACCGAGAGTTATGACTTTCTCATTGGGGGAGACCTCCAACACGTGATCAATGGTATTGCTATGTACCATATCCACCGTAACCACGGAATAGCCTGCACGTATTAGGACTGTATGTAAGATACAGACGCCTGTAAGCACCTGGCCCCTTGCAACCTCGATGTGATATCCGCCAGGCCTAATTACAAGGCTGCAGAACGTGGGCCCTTCTAGCAGGTTGATTGTATCCAGCTCAGTCTCGGTAGCAGCTACTTGTTGCTCGACCTCCCTGGAGGCGCAACTACTCTTCCCTGCAGCTCCAGGGCTAAAATCCTATGGCATGGAAATCTCTATTCCCTTTGCTGCAAGCTGCCCCATGATGCTTGAGTAAACTTTCTAGGTGTTGTCCCGTGTCAATGCATCCACATCCACTGCATCAGATCTCTTCCTCTTCTTGTACATCTCGATGTCTTCGGGAAAGCCGTATTTCCAGCCCTGGGAACTTGATACACCTCGCACTCGACCTAGGTGCTCCGGGTTTCCCAGCGCCGCTGTGAGAACATCACTTTCCCTGACCCCCGTGAAAGAACCTTGGCTATCTTCGGCTGCCTTTTCTTTGACTTTTTCTGCGACTGCCTTGGTTTCGCTATTTCTGAATGTGAGTTCTCCGCTATCGGACAGCTCACCCCTTGCACACAAATATGACCACGATCGTCCCAGGAATTGATTCCAAGGATTCTCGCGGCCTTCTCTAGCTAATTTCTCATCCTCTGCCTGCCATTTTTCCCTTTTCCCAGCGTAACCTGCTGCGTCGGTCCTGTGGTCATGATTGTTCTTAGCTTGAAGCTGCTTCTTCTTCTCACTCTCTGTCTTGAACTGCTCTGAGCTCTTCATTTGCACAAAAGCATCCCAATCTTCTAGTTTCAGGTGTTTGTAGCTCTCGTAGGGTGCCACCCCTTTGCTAAGTACTGATTCACAAGCTTGCTCTTAAAGCTTCGGTGAAATTTCACCATCGCTTTCATTGCTGCATTGACCGCGGTGTTCTTTTGATGCTCGCTCATGTTTCCAAGGTACTCCAGAGACTCCATTACAACATTATTGAACAAGTCCCTCTTCGCTTCGTCACTAAGGTCATTGAACTTAGTCGTTATCGGCATCCTCTCCGGAGCAATGAGCCATGCGACCCTCCGAAATCTTTTCAAGGCCTTTTCATCTGTAGGCAGCCTGTCAGCATCGATTTCTGTGATGGTAACCTTGTCCATCGGCCACTGTGTTTGTGTCCTTGGCTTTCGAGCGCGTGCAACACTGCCAGCTATCTGGCTTGGAGACTGCGTTGCCGCCATCTAGAGAGAAAAAAAGGAGAGTTGATATAAACAAAGAATATTCCTCCATTAAACAAGTATAAAATGTATTTACTCGCTCGTATCAATACCTCTTCGGCGGGATTGTATTCTTCGTCACTTGCCCGACGTTGGCTCTCTCGATTCGGTGATGGGTCAAGGCTCGGGCTATGATACTGGCTTTCGTTGCTGCTGGAGGAGGACGTCGGGTGCGGACTTGGTTTCCTATCCGCCCCATCTTGTGCCGAGGTGGCCTCTAGTGCTAGCATCATCTATGCTTTTGGTTTTTTGGGGGTGACAGTCCTCTTCTTCCCCATGATTTCTTAGAGGAAAGAAAAGGAATCAAGGTTAACAATTATGATCCAAATTTCACCATTGGCTCCAACTAATACATAACGAACCTTATCACGCAACTAACATATATAAGTAACCGAAAAGCAACACTACTAGCAAATATACCAACAGTCCACCAATATACCATTTCTTAAGTCACAAAAGCATATATAGGCTTTTTTTGGGCAAGGAACTTTGAGGATCAAATAACATACACTAAAATGCCATTACTGATCCGATCTAAAATTGGAGAAGGCATTAAATTTTAATTTTGAAACAAACCATAACAATTTTCCAACTAGTGTCAAAACATTTTCATCTCTGCAAAAGGTGAGCCTAGCAAAATAGTGCAGATTGTGAAACAGTGATAACAAGCACCATATAAAGACCTGATGGCCTATCTTCTGCAAGAGCTAAAGAGTCAAACCCCCTGGCTGATGAACAAGGGAAGTAACAGAGGATAACCAAGATACAAACCCACCATATATCTTTAGTGGATCAAACTGCAAGAAGGAAACAAAAGGAACCTTGAACCAACTTCAAGATATACCTAAAAGCAATTCGAAGATGTTCTTCGGTGGATTAGAGCTACTCTCTAACACTAAGATAGAGAACACCTCATTGAATATCCAGTTATAAATTTTTAGCCTACCCAAGACTATACTGATTTCTAATGCATAATCAGTGTTTTATAACGCAACATGGGACCTTGCGCGAGTGTTTGACTATTAGGGCTATGGCCAAGCCGTAGCAGCTGTGGGTGTGGATGTACTGCACTTCAACGAGCTGGCCAAACGAGATGGTACGCCAACACCACAACACACAAGGTAGGAGCAGGCAGCGCCTCAGTGGTAAAGTTGAGGAGGCAGATGCAGGTCTTGGAGAGGGCAAGAGCGTTGGTTGGAAAACTCACCGGCTCGGCATGGCGATGGCGATGGGGTCGAGGGGCGACAGCGCGTGGCGACGACGACGGGTCGATGGCGACCGGTGGACGGTGACGGCTCCTGGCGGCCGGTGGAGGACGACGGTGACGGCGAACCCTAGCTTTGCGCAGGCAAAAAGACTTAAAATGGGATTGCGCGCGCGGGGACTATCTAGGGTTATATAAAAAAGTCATAGGTGACGGGTGATAATATTACCCGTCACCTTACTTCGACTCGGCTTATACATATCAGTCACAGGTGATGGGTGATAATATTACCCATCACCTATAATTATCACCCGTCACTTATTGTAAGTCATAGGTGACGGGTGATAATATTACCCGTCACCTATAATTATCACGCATCACTTATTGTAAGTAAAAGGTGATGGGTTATTATAGTACCCGTCACCTTTTACTTCGACTTGGCCTGTACATGTAAGTGATAGGTGATGGGTTATAAATGTCACCCGTCACTTATTGTTTGTAAAAGGCGATGGATTATTAATATCACCCGTCACCTTTTATTTCGACTCGGCTGTACATACAAGTGATAGGTGACAGTTTATAAATGTCACTGTCACTTATTTCCTGTAAAAGGTGACAGGTTATTAATATAACCCTTCACCTATTGGAAATAAAAATTTAAATTTTACATTAATATTAAAAATTCAAAATTGACATTAATATTACAAATTCAAATAACTTTGAAACTTAAAATTCAATTTTGACATTAACACTAACAATTCAAATAACTTAAAAGCCAAATTTTCCATTAATATTACAAATTTGACATTAGTATTACAAATTTGTCATTAATATTACAAATTTCACACTGAAATTCAAATTCATCTGTTTCTTGCTTTCTTGATATGGATCCCTTCGTTATGGTCGGAGCGGATGTATGGAGTTTCCTCGATCGGCGAAAGGCGTGGCACGACTGCAGTAGCAAAAGGGGGGATTTCATCGAATTGATTGAACTCCTCCTCATCAACGACATTTGCAACTCTGACGATGCGTCTTTTCCTAGCGAGAACCATATGACGTTTCTTCTTTGTTGTGTCAGTCACATAAAAGACTCGGTGAACATCTTTAGCGAGTACGAAGGGTTCAAACTTGTATCCGACATGTTTGGGATCAACGCTAGTGAACCCATACTTGTCATTAGTGATGCCCTTTGCCCCACGTACCCAACGGCATCAAAGCAGGGCTACCTTGAATCCTAAGTAGTTTAGCTCCCAGATCTCCTCTATTTGACCGTAGTATGTGCCCCTCTGCATGTCGCTGTCATAAGCTTCTATACAAACACCACTGTTTTGGTATATGCTCTTCTCATCTTGGGCATTTGTGTAAAATATGTATCCATTTATATCATACCCTTGATATGTCATAATTGTGTATAGGGCCCGATGCTAGTTTTTTTTATCAGAGCACTTGTAGGAGTACTCAATTGTCTGATTCGATCTCAGAACCAAGTCGTAAACCTTTGCCTATGTTGCCTCGCAACCCAAGCTTCAGTCTGCCCTGAATTCTCTTCAAGCAGCATCTGCTTGTGCTCATTGACATATCGGCACACTTCACTCATTTGTTGTAGCACAAGGAAATGAGCTTGGTCGTAAGCCTTCGGATCAGGAGTTATTGCCATCTTCCCTAGAACTCCCACACCTGCGAGCCTCCCCTCATGGTGAGATTTAGGCATGCCAATTGGGTTATTTGGGTCAATGTAATTAACAGACCACTCCAATGCCTCCTCTCTTGCGTAACCCTGCACGATGCATGGAAACATGTGATGTAGGAACACGGGGCCAAGGTAGTGTATCTCCTTCACGAGGTGAGCAGTGAGATGTACCATGATATCAAAAAATGATGGTGAGAAATATACCTCAAGAATACATAGAGTCTCAAAATGTCTTCTTTCTAGCTCCTCTAGCGAGTTTGGATCGAGCACCTTTTGTTCAATTGCATTGAAGAAAAAGCACAGGCTCAGGATAGCCTCGCGAACCTTTATTGGGAGGATGTTCCTAATTGCTACCGCAAGCAGTGACGTCATCATCACATGGCAATCATGGGACTTCATCATGGCAAAATTCATTTTTAGCTCTTTCACCGAGATGAGTCTTGCGATGTTGGACGAGTAACCAGAAGGAACTTTCACACTGTGCAAGAACTCACAGAATTCTTTTTTCTCCTTCCTGGAGAGAGTGATAGCTGCTGGGGGTAGGTGTTTTCCTTTGTCAGTATCTTGTGCATGGAGCTCCAGCCTTAACCCCATTTCTTCAAGGTCAGCTCGTGCGTTCTCATGATCCTTTCCTTTTCCTTTCATTTGGAGCAATGTACCGATCAGACTCTCGCAGATATTCTTCTTTACATGCATGTTGTCGATAGAGTGATGAACATTTAATTTTTCCCAATACTCTAGTTCGAATAGTATTGATTTCTTGTTCCACATTCCTAACTGTTCATCATCCTTAGAGGATTGATTTCGCTTGCCAAGGACAATATTGATATTCTTAACCTGATTGTGGACATCGTCCCCGCTGAAATGCCTCGGAGGTAACGCTTTCTCCCTTGTGCCATCGAACTATTTGTCCATGTTTCGGTACAGGTGTTTCTTGGGAAGGAAACGTCGATGCCGCATGAACACTATTTTCTTTGAGTTGTTCAACCTCAAACTGCACGTGTCATCTAAGCAATGGGGCATGCTTCACCTTTTCTTTTACTCTGACCTGACAAGTTACGAAGTGCTGGCAGATCATTGATGGTGACGAACAACATGGCGTGCAAGGTAAAGTACTCTTGCTTGTACTGATTCCAAACCTCAACGCCTTCCGACCAGAGTTCTTTAAGATCATCGACTAAAGGCCTGAGGTACACATCTATATCGTTGTCAGGTTGTTTCGGTCCTGATATCAAGATCGACAACAAAATATATTTTTGCTTGTTACAAAGCCAGGGTGGAAGGTTGTAAATTGACAATACAACAGGCCAGGTGCTATGTGAGGTACTCATGTTACTGAATGGATTCAAGCCATCCGTGCTTATAGCAAATCTAATATTTCTCAATTCTTCGGTGAACCAACCAAATGTGGAATCAACGATTCGCAACTGAGTGGAATCTGCTGGGTGCCGTATCATTGTGTCGTTCTTACGACCCTCCTTATGCTAATGCACCAATTGGCCCTCCTTATGCTAACGCAAATAGACGCTTCAGACGGGGAATTACAGGAAAATACCACACCACCTTGCTAGGACCACCTTTACTTTTCTTGCCTTCGTCCCTGTCACCACCGTCATTTCTACGCTTATATCGATGGGTTCCACACACAGGGCATTGATCCAGCTCTAGATACTCTCCACTAAATAAGATACAATTCTGCTTACATGCATGTATTTTTTCTATTTCCAGTCCTAAAGGACAGATTATCTTCTTCGCGTCGTAGACGCCCTCGGGCACCAAGTTCCCCTTCGATAGCATGTTCCTTAGCAGATCCAGCAATGCTTCGAAACTCTTGTCAGTCCAACCATGGGTTACCTTCAGCTGTAGAAGCTTTAGGTTCCCAAAGATCCGTGTGTACTTGTCCTTACAGTTGGGGTAAAGGGGTGTTTTGGAATCCTGCACAAATTTCTGGAATTTAGAAAATTCACCATTGTTATACTCGTCGTACCGCTCAACATCCCGCACCATCTGGTCCACATTCTCCACAAAATCCTTGAGATCATTATCATTCAAACGTAATATGTCCCCATCCCGGAGATCATGATCCATTTCATCGGGTGTAAATCCTTGATCCACACTATCGGCATGGAGGGACCGATCCATCTCTCCCTCGTTAAGGTCTTCTTCGCCATGTTTGTTCCAACATGTATAATTCTCTTTAAATCCATGCATGACCAAGTGTGCAAGAATATTGTCTAGTTTTGGGAACTTCTTTTCATTCTTGCAGTCGCGACATGGACAATACATTGCCGTTATACCACGATCATTCATATCCGCCAAGGCAGCACTCATGAAATGCTTCACCCCGCTCAGGTACTCCGTACAAGTCCAGGTCTCAAGGTATATCCAACTTCTGTCCGTCATCTACAATTAATGTAAAAATATTCATTCTTCATTAATGATGACCTTAATTTTGTGGTTAAGCACGCGATTAAAATCTCCAACAAATACACTAGATATGTGGCATCTCGCGGTAGATCGGCCAAACCTAGTACCAAATCTAACATAAATACAACTTACTTCATATGCAAAATGACCAATTACAACTCAAAGCACAATAAATATACCAAATAGGGATTAGAGGAGAAGGAAAGGGGAAGATAAAAATCTTCAAAGACCTAGCACCAATTCAAACTTCAAATTAACAAAATATTAGAGAGTCTCTAGTGGAACTGAAGAAAATCGCCAGAACTATCGCGCGGTACTGTTGACTATTGTTCGGCCCGCACAGTGGCTGCCAGCTAGCTTTATATAACATATGTAAGTAATAAGTGACGGGTCATATTATGACCCGTCAATTATTACTGGACCAAGGAGACCCATCACCTATGCCAAGTCATAAGTGACGGGTTGTACCATGACCCGTCACTTATGACTAGTGCTGGGAGACCTGTCACTTATGACCAAGTTATAGGTGACGATTTTAATCGTTACCCATCATTACCCGTCACCTATTACATGTTATAAGTGACAGGTATATACCTGGTCCCGACTAGAGGCGACATAAGTGATGGGTACTATAGTGACCCGTCACTAAATTGTGTCTCCTTTGTCCATTTTTCTCGTAGTGAAAGGTCATTCAAGACTGCAACATTTGATTAGCATTTTTGCAACATAAAAAGTTAACAAGTGCAACATTACAGTTTTTGTTGAAAATGTTCATGGTAAAATCATTCAATGTTGCAACACTTCATATGCACCATTGCAATATTAAAAAAGAACCAGTGCAATATGGCCAAAAGACGCCGCCTCATCGAGCTCACCTACCTGCAGTCGGCCCACGATGCATCCACGGTCGGGCTCACCACCTGCAGGCCGTCACCACTCCCCCATCACTCGGTGCTAAGCTCGCCCATCGCCATGTGCCCGTGTGGCTCCTAGCTCAACAAAAAAAATTATTGCAATATCACACGAGAACCACCGCAACATCCAAAATGAATGAGGGCAACATCACACAAAAACGTTGCACCACTCAAACAGATTGACTACAATATTAAAGAAGAATCACTACAAGAAAATAAATGAATGAGTGCAACATTAAATAATAACCAGTGCAACATGGCCATAGGGTGCCACCTCGTTGAGCTCGCCCACCCACAGTCGGCCCACGCGGCATTCGCGACCGTGCTCGCCACTTGCAGGCCATCACTGGTCCCCCATCTCTCGGTGCTGAGCTCGCCCATCGTGGTCGGTCTATGCGGCTCCAAGCTCGCCCACCCGCAGCCCGTCACCGCTCCCTGTTGCTCGTTGCCAAGCTCACCCACTGCCGTTGGTCCATGCGGCTTGAAGCAGGTGAGTGGCGAAAAAGGCGAGGTCGTGAGGGGGAAGCGAGCGGCGGAAGAGGCCAGGTCGGGAGGAGGAGCGAGCGGCGGAGGAGGTGATGTAGGGATGGGGAGTGGTGGAGGAGGCCGGATTTGGAGGGGGATAGGCTTAGGAGAGCGGATTTGGAGGGGGAGCAGCGGATTGGGAGGGGGAATGGCGGATTGAGAGGAGGGAGAGTGACGGAGAGCAAAATGAACTGGGGGCAAAGTAATTAGGTGGGGTAGAGGATAAAGACGTACGGGAGAGAACTGTGACCGTACCATATTGTGTCTGATGCTCCGGACGCTTGTGATGAAGCATTATCGTATTTTGAAAGTTGTTATTTATAATATGGTGTCCATACTAAAATGTAACAAACTTACCTGCTTAGTGTGTGACTCTATCATCATCGATCCTGTATAGTGGCAGGATTAAGTGTCGGACTTTGTATGTCTTGGATGCTAGGGATTTAGCTCGGCAAATTGTTGGCATTTTGAATAACATGTTGTAGCTCGTTTCATTCCAAAATAATTGAGCTGCACCAATTTTTAAAGTAATGTGGATGACATCTACACGGCCTCATTGCAAGCAAAACAAATAAAAATAAAACAAGTTTGAACAATAAAAATGAGAAATAGAAAGAATGATACTCCCTCTGATGCTAAATATAAGTCCATTTAAATTTATCCTCAATCAAGACTTTTTAGTTTTAACTATTAATAACTAAAAAATCATATAGGTTGATAACACAAGGTTAATGTTATTAGATTCATCATGAAAAAAGTAATATTATAATATATAACTCTTTGTATTTAAAATAATATATTTTTAAGATATTATTAGTTAAGGTGACATATTAGAGATCACGTCGATGTCCTAATAAATTTATATTTGGGATAAGAGGGAGTACTCAATCTCGAAGGCACCGTCTTCATTTTGTAATATGTTAAGCACACACGCACAAGGGAGAAAAAATTGCAGCAGTTAGTGAAATTATATACATATTTAATTTACAAATGTTGTATCAACAGATTAATATTTTAAAGTCGTTTTAATATAATATTAATTTTGTAGCAATTGACAATATATCGAAAGAGAAATTAAAGGTTAAAATCTATTTTGAAGACTTTTGATTCTACAATATATCGGAGGAGTATTTCTCAACGTCCTTGAAGTCAATATTAACAAAAGTTGATAGATAAACACCCAATTACACTAACAAAATTGCAAAAAAAAAAAAAGATTATCACATCCACCGCAAATGCCAAATAACTTGGACTCCATCATTTTTGCCTCGCACTCCTGAACTCACCTCAAGCCACCTCCACCTGCATTGCAGCATTGTCTTTGCACGTCAGCCTTCAGCTCTCGCTCGTGCTCCCATCCCTCTTCTTCCCACAGCCCCTGATACACGAGATGGCATGATCTTTTTGACATAGGATCAGTAAAGATAAAAAATGACAATTCTTAGGCATTCATCTACTGCTATTGTAGGGACTTACGCCTCTTTAACCAACGAAATATAGAATATGTAACTCACCGAATCCGTAGATGTTCACCGATTGCCATTGCAAGTATTTGCGTCTCTATAGATTCATCGAATCCTTAAAGATAATTATGAAACTGTAGGGGATCGGTGGCGTATTAAGAGGGGGTGAATTAGTACACTTAGAACTATTTCGGCTCTAAAAATAACACAAGATAAACCTATATCAATTTCTATCTAAATGTGTTCTAGATTTATCTAGTGTGTCTACTTTACCAATCAAAAGAGCTTGCATCTTATATAGGAAGGTAAATTGCAAGAATGTAAATGCGGAAACGTAAATAAGGTAGAGAGAGTAAACTCGGCACAAGGATTTTTTCTATGGTATCGATGGTATGAATATCACCCTTAGTCCACGTTAGAGCTCCACAAAGGATATACTCCCAGTCGGCACCCAGTCACAGCTCTTGAGCCACCAAGTCACGAAGACAAGGCCTTCACCGGATGAGCCACCAAGCCACCAAAGTAATGTCTTACCACTAGCCTCTCTTCCGGTTTCTTGCCACTATGATCACTTCGGAGCTTAAGACACAAAGGCAAGGATCTCCGCGTCCCTGTACAAACATCTTGCCGCGACTCCACACCAAGTAGGAGGGTCAACATGATTGCCGGCGAGTCATCAAGACTCCAAGGTGCGGGCGTACCAATAGGCACACTGTTGGATCACTCCTTGATCCACTGTCTAGGCAGCAATCACCTAGCAACTCACTCTCTACGCCTATAAGCACTAATCACTCACAAATCTTGTGCTTAATCACCTTGAATGATCACTTTCAGTATGTTGGTGGCTTGGATGTCTTCTCAGGTGTGCACAAACTTCTCAGGACTGTAGCACACTCAAATGACTGAGTGAAGGGGTATTTATAGTTTCAAACCCACGCACTAACCATTAACCTAACGGCTCTAAAAAGTTGTTAACACTGGATAATCCGGTGAGAACAAAAGTACTAACACCGGATCATCCGGTGAGTACACTCTCACAAACTAGCCGTTGGAACACCACTCAAGCCTTTGTGAATACCGGACACTCTAATTGTAGGGATCGGTGACATCCTAAATGGGGGGATGAATTAGGACACTTAAAACTATTTCGGCTCTAAAAATAATTCAAGATAAACTTATATCAATTTTTATCTAAATATGCTTTAGGTTTATCTAGTGTATCTATTTTACCGATCAAAGCGCTTGCATCCTATCTAAGAAGGTAAATTGCAAGTAAGTAAATGCGGAAATGTAAATAAGGTAGAGAGAGCAAACTCTACACAAGGATTTTTTCAAGTGATATCGATGTTACGAATGTCACCCCTAGTCCACGTTGGAGCTCCACAAAGAATATGCTCCCTGTCGGCACCTGGTCACGACCTTTGAGCACCAAGTCACAAATACAAGGCCTCCACCCAGATGAGCCACTAAGCGACCAAGGCAAGGTCTCACCATTAACCTCTCTTCCGGTTCCTCACCATCGTGATCACTTCGGAGCTTGAGCCACAAAGGCAAGGGTCTCTGCTTCCCCGCACAATTGCCTTGCTGCCACTCCACACTAAGTCGGAGGGTCAACAAGCTTGCCGACGAGTCATCAAGACTCCAAGGTGCCGGCGTACCAAGAGGTACACTGTTGGATCACTCCTTGATCCACTCTCTAAGCAGCAATCACCTAGCAACTCACTCTCTAGGCCTATAAGCACTAATCACTCACTAATCTTGTACTTAATCACCTTGGATGATCACTTTAAGCATTTTGGTGGCTTGGATGTCTTCTCAAGCGTATATAGACTTCTCTATACTTCAGCACACTAAAATAACTGAGTGGAGGGGTATTTACAGCCTCAAACTCATGCACTAGCCGTTAACCCAACGGCTCTAAAAAGCTATTAACACCGGATGATTAGGTGAGAATAGTGGTACTAACACCGGATCATCTTGTGAGTACACTCTCACAAACTAGCTGTTGGAACCCACTCAGACTCATCTGTGAACACCAGATTATCTTGTAATGACTTATTGAACACCGGATAAATGCACCGGATTATCCTATGTGTATATGTTCATTTTGATGCTCTCTGGAAATAATAGTCCGGTGTGTTCATTTTGTGAACACCGGATCATCCGGTGAGTATAGCAGAAGAAGCTAGCCGTTGGAACCCACTCAGACTCATCTGTGAACACAAAATTATTCTGTGATAACTTATTGAACATTGGAAAAATTTTATGTGAGCACGGGACTATCCGGACAGGAAAATTTCAGCAGAACAACGTTATGTATGTTGGGTATAACTTTTTGCTCCGAACTCTGATTTTGATGATCTTTGGCTCTATGGAAAGCTTGTGAAGATCTCTACAAGATTATACAGAAATCCATTCCATTTGATCATATCAAAATTCATGGAACAATTCTAATTCATTCATCTCTTTATTCCGGCTTCGGCAACTTCTCTTTTGTTTCATCCGTGAGACCTACTAAAGCATATACTTGATAAACATGTTAGTCCCAATGACTATGTTGTCATTAATCACCAAAATTACAATCATAGTCTAATAGGGCTATTTTCGCTACAATCTTCCCCTTTTTAGTGATTGATGACAACACAACCAAAGCAAAAGGCAAATGATACCAATTGAGAGCTACATGAATTCAAGAAGTTTTCAAAACCATACCTCTTTGCTTGGATGCATGTTCTTACCACTTTGTCTCCCTTATGTTGTGGCTCCCCTTTTCTCCTATTGCCACTATCTCCCTTGATTGACCTAAGCAAGAGCTTTTCCCCCTTTGTTAACTTTCATGTATCTTGCACTTTGCTACAATCTTCCCACATCGTTCATCTTGAATTCCTTTCTTTGGTCATCAAACTTCTCCCCCTTTGTCAACAATCTTCGAAAAAGGACTATATGCACATGTTGAACTTAAAGAGAAAAACATTAGAGCACTTGGGAGAGAACTTCACAAATCATGATCCAAAAAATGATACCAATTGTAATGATACCAATTGAAAGCTATGAAAGTACATTGATCATAATTCATAAAACTCACATAATATAGTCTAAAATCCCCCTATATGTGTGCATACATATGATAAGAGAGAAACATATGCACAACCAGATAATATGTCAAGATAGGAAGTTTAAGCTATATTATACATGGAGATAGCTTAAATGAACAAAGATTTGACAGTGATACCAATTGAAGCATTTAAGCATTGCATACCTCCAGGGATATGTTGGTTGCTCTATGAGACTACAAGAGATACAACTTGCAACACATGTTAGTCTCAAAATCACAACATATAGGATATACCCCCCTAAATATGTGCATACAAGTGTTGAATACTTGTGAGATATATGCACTTGTTATTTATAACAATGGGGACTTATCCTATACATTGAATCATGGCACATAAAAGATACCAAATAAAAGACAAGTGCCATGTAAATAACTTGCAACTAATGAACCATGTTGGTTGCTCATGGGTTAGAGATAAACACAAACAGCCTACTATATGAAAACTCACACTAGGCATTGCAATAACTTGAAATAAGCAGATGCAACCCTAGATGAGGTAAAAAGACAATAATTAAGAGATTTTTGCATTTAGCTCATTTATCTTTTTTTACCTTTTGATGGGGATTTGAGTATGTGATGATTATGATCTTCATCAATACACCCATCTTGTACACTTGTCTTCTTTGCTTGAATCTTTACTTCATCTTGTAAGCCAAGCCTCTAAATCCCCATAGCCACCTTCGGTTTCAAGTCTTCTTTGGAACCCTAACCGATTGGGATCCCTTTATGTTGGTGATGACTTCCTTGGGCACCCAAATGGGTTGGTTCCACCTCTGATCCTTCTTCCCAACCATGTGTGCAACCACCTTGCCATTTTCCTCCTTCTTGAGCTTGTAGAAGTTGCTCTTGATCTTATTCTTGTAGTTGGGTTTGGTATAGAGATTGGAGGTCTTGTTGGAGAGGTTTGCTATCTTCTTCTTCTCCTTGGTTTCCTTCTTCACTTGCTTGCATTGGAAGGATTTGTGGCTTTCTTAATGACATTTGAAGCATGTCATGATTGACCCCTCCGCAATCTTCTTCATCATGAAAACACGATTATCTTAAGTAGGTTGGACATATCCTTTGCCATTCAATATCACCAAGTCTTCCTTGAGCTTCTCCACTTCTTGTTTGAGCTCATCATTTTCTTATGCAATGTACAACATTCTCAACACAAATCTCATTGCAAAGGGGGAGCTTGATAAAACATATAAATCATCATAAGAAGTATAAGCATCTACCTTAGGATTGTAATTAAAAAAGGAGGTAGATTGCTTCAAAGGGACCTTAGTTTGAGATTCAATACAATCAAATTTAGCTTTAAGCTCTTCATGCTCTTATTTAGCAAATTGAATTTGCATAATAATTGTTCATAATTAGAAACAAATGTAGCATTAATATCATTAAGTGCATTAAATTTCTTAAACTTTTTAGATTGTTTATTAAAGACCCTTTGTTGCTCATTGATCAAATGAAGGGGTTCATCATAGGAAGGAGAATCCTCATTGGATTCATCATCACTTACATTGTTATTCATACCTTTGGCCAGGAGGCACTTGTGGGATGTCTTGTGAGACAACTTGTGTGATGATAACATTAAGGAAGAGCTTCTCTTGGAGGAGTGGATGGTGATGCTCTCATTACTTGAGTTTGAATCTTCATCATCACTCACCTATCTTACTATGCTTGCAAATGCTTTGGCTCTTCCCCTTGTCTCCCTCTTGTTCTTGGTCTTCTTCTTCTCCTTCTTGATATGATCAATTGTTTTAACCAAGTCCTTCATGGAGATTGGGTGATCAATCTTGGCATTGATCTTCTTGATGTTCTTATCCATTTGTAAGATGAGCTTGGCGACTTCGGGATCCATCTCTTGAGGTGCTTTGCTCATCTTCTTCATAGCTATATTCATCTTGATCTCCATCATCTTCGCTTGAGCTTGACTCTTGCTCTTGTCTCTTCATTCTTGCCTTCATGTGTTGACGTTGAGCTTGCTTGTTTGTGGGAGCAAGGTTCTTGGTGTCGTATGAGGTATGAGCTTCCACCTCCATGTTCATTGTCATCTCATGGGCGGTGATCTTGCCGAGCACTTGACTTGGAGTCATCTTCTTAATGTCATTGTTTTCGTAGATGATGGAGACGATCAACTTGTACTTTGAAAGAAAAGCTTGAAGTATTTTTCTCACCACTTGATCATCTTCAATTTGCGTCAAACCTAACCCATTGATCCCATTGACAAGAATATTCAAACGTGAGTACATGTCATTAGCACTTTCATGGGGTAGTTGCTTGATACCATTAAGCTTGGTAACAAGCACATGATATTTCTCATTGCGCACATTCTTTGTGCCTTCATGTATTTCAATGAGACTATTCCAAATATCATATGCATTGGTAAGAGAATAAACACGATTGAATGCATCTACACATATAGATGATAAAATGATACTCTTTGCCAATGCATCTAATTGCCTCTTCTTGTTGGTGATGCGAGGTTTCATCCCTTTCTCGGTGACTCTTCAAACATTTAAGCCTCTAGCATGCAAATAATAAGACATTAGAATTTTTCAACGCGGGAAATTTATGCCATTGAAAAGTAAAGCACTATGGGAATCCATCTCAACCCCAGACGTCACAACTCTAGGATTTTAAGCCTATCAAGAGCACAAGGCTCTAATACTAATTGTAGGGATCAGTGACATCCTAAGAGGGGGAGGGGGTGAATTAGGATACTTAAAACTATTTCGGCTCCAAAAACAATACAAGATAAACCTATATTAATTTCTATCTAAATATGCTCTAGATTTATCTAGTCTGTCTACTCTATCGATCAAAGCGCTTGCAACCTATCTAAGAAGGTAAATTGCAAGTAAGTAAATGCGGAAACGTAAATAAAGTAGAGAGCGAACTTGGCACAAGGATTTTTTTTCCTGTGGTATCGATGGCATGAATGTCACCCCTAGTCCACGTTGGAGCTCCACAAAAGATATACTCATGGTCGACACCTGGTCACGGGCTTTGAGCCACCAAGTCACAAAGACAAGGCCTCCACTCAGATGAGCCACCAAGCCACCAAGGCAAGGTCTCACCACTAGCCTCTCTTCCGGTTCCTCGGCTTCGTGATCACTTTAGAGCTTGAGCCATAAAGACAAGGGTCTTCTCGTCCCCGCACAATTACCTTGCCGCCGCTCCACACCAAGTCAGAGGGTCAACAAGCTTGCCAGCGAGTCACCAAGACTCCAAGGTGCCGACGTACCAAGAGGTACACTGTTGGATCACTCCTTGATCCACTCTCTAGGCAACAATCACCTAGCAACTCACTCTCTAGGCCTATAAGCACTAATCACTCACTAATCTTGTGCTTAATTGCCTTGGATGATCACTTTAAGCATTTTGGTGGCTTGGATGTCTTCTCAAGCATATATAGACTTGTCTAGACTTCAACACGCTAAAATGACTGAGTGGAGGGGTATTTATAGCCTCAAACTCACGCACTAGCGGTTAACCCAATAGTTCTAAAAAGCTGTTAACACCGGATGATCCGATGAGAACAGTGGTACTAACACCGGATCATCCAGTGAGTACACTCTCACAAACTAGCCATTGGAACCCACTCAGACTCGTCTATGAACACCGGATTATCCTGTGATGACTTATTGAACACCGGAAAAATGCACCGGATTATCCTATGTGTATATGTTCATTTTGATGCTCTTTGGAAATAATAGTCTGTGTGTTAATTTTGTGAACACTGGATCATCCGATGAGTATAGTAGAAGAAACTAGCCGTTGGAACCCACTTATACTCATTTGTGAATACTGGATTATCCTGTGATAACTTATTGAACATTGGACAAATTTTTATGTGAGTACCAGACTATCTGGTCAGGTAAATTTCAGCATAACAACGTTTTGTATTTTGGGCGTAACTTTTCGCTCTGAACTCTGATTTTGATGATCTTTGGCTCTATAGAAAGCTTGTGAAGAGATCTAAAAGATTATACAGAAATCCATTCCATTTGATCACATCAAAATTCATAGAACAAGTCTAATTCATTCATCTCTTTGTTCTGGCTTCAGCAACTTCTCTTTTGTTGCATCCATGAGACCTACTAAAGCATATACTTGATAAACATGTTAGTCCCAATGACTATATTGTCATTAATCATTAAAATCACAATCATAGCCTAATAGGGCTATTTTCGCTATACCGGTATATACTCTGTCTTCATCACCAGACATTCCGGTGAGTATACCTTAGCCATCTGAGCCAATATCTTCTCTGTGTAAATTGCTCCGGTGCCTTCTCCGGTGCTTATCACATCATCACCAAACTATTTGGTAAGGTCACTGCGTTCTCTCCTTTTTCAACAATGCTCCAGTGATTTCCTTCGGTGTGTTCAAATCAATCACTGGACTATCCGGTGGGGTCTTCTGCTTTGTTTCATCTTTGCATTGTTCATTGTCCGGTGTTGCCTTGCTTTGTCACCGAACTACCCAGTGAGGCTTTCATGCCTCTGTCCCCCTTTGATAGAGATGCTCTGGTGAGCGCAAATACACAGAGCACTGGACCATCTGGTGTAGTCATTTCTCCTAGGATCTTTTCAAATTCAACCAAACTTTGTTCCGGTTTTGGTGGCTTCTTCATGTATTGTATCCATAAGACCTACTAACATATATTCTTGACAAACATGTTAGTCCCAATGACTATGTTGTCATTAATCACCGAAATCACAATCATGGTCTAATAGGGACATTTTCATTACAATCTCTCCCTTTTTGGTGATTGATGACAACACCCAAAGCAAGTGGCAAATAACAAATGATTCCAAATGTAAAGATCATAAATGAGCACAAAGTCTTACCACATTGTTTGGATGCATGTTCTTACCACTTAGTTCCCCTTTGTTGTGGCTCTCCCTTTCTCCGTTGTCACTATCTCCCTTTATTGACCTAAGCAAGAGCTTCTCCCCCTTTGTTAACCTTCATGTATCTTGCACTTGCTACAATCTCCCCATATTGTTCATCTTGCATTCCTTGCTTTGGTCGTCAAATTTCTCCCCCTTTGTCAATAATCTCCCAAAAAAGACTATATGCATATGTTGAACTTAAAGGGAAAACAATTAGAGTATATGGGAGAGAGCTTTACAAATCATGATCCAATTAAAAATGATAACAATTATAATGATACAAATTGTAGGAATCTTACTTAAAAAAATGATACCAATTGAAATGGATGAAAGCACATGGATCGTAATTTATGAAACTCACATAATATAGTATGAACTCCCCTTATATGTTTGCATACATATCATGAGAAAGAAATATATGCACAACAAGACAATATGTAAAGATAGAAAGTTTAAGCTTTATTATGCATGGAGGTGGCTTAAATGAACAAATATTAAAAAATGATGCCAATTGAAGTGTTTGAGCATTGCAAACCTCCGGGGACATATTGATTGCTCCATGAGACTACAAAAGATATCACTAGCAACACATGTTAGTCTCAAAATCACAACCTATATGATATACTCCCCCTAAATGTGTGCATACAAGTGTTGAATACTTGTGAGATGTATGCACTTGTTATTGATAACAATGGGGACTTATCCTATAGATTAGATCATGGCACATAAAAAATATCAATTGAAAAACTAATGTCATAAAAGAAATAAACAACTAATCAACCATGTAGGTTGCTCATGGATAAGAGAGAAATAGAAGCAACATATTATATGAGACTTACACTAGGTATTGCAATAAATTGAAATGAGCACATGCAATTCTAGACAAGGCAAATGAGCTAGAAGCAAAACAAAAATGCATGAACAAGAATCTAGCTACACTTACCTCTTTTAACTTTAGATAGGGATTTGAGTATGTGATGATCATAATCTTCATCAATGTGCCCATCTTGTACACTTGGTTTCTTTGCTTGAATATTCACTTAATCTTGTAAGCCAAGCCTCTAAATCCCCATAGCCGCCTCGGGCTAGTCTTCTTTGAAACCCAAACTGGTTGGAGCCCCTTCATGTTGGGGATGGCTTCCTTGGAACCCAAATAGGTTGGTTCCACCTCCGATCCTTCTTCCCAACCATGTGAGCAACCACCTTACCATTTTCCTTCTTCTTAAGCTTGTTGTGATTGCTCTTTATCTTTTTCTTGTAGTTGAGCTTGGTGTAGAGGTTGGAGATCTTGTTGAAGAGGTTCACCATCTTCTTCTCTCCTTAGTCTCCTTCTTGACTTTCTTGCATTGGAAGGATTTGTGGCCTAGTTGATGGCATTTGAAGCATGTCACAGTTGACCCCTTGTCAAGCTTCTTCACCATGAAAGCACGATTATCTTGAGGAGGTTGGACATGTCCTTTACCCTTCAATCTCGCCAAGTTCTCCTTGAACTTCTCCACTTCTTGCTTGAGCTCATCATTCTCTTATGCAATGAGTTCATTAGATTGTTCTAGAACAACATTCTCAATACAAATCTCATTGCAAAGGAGTGAGATAGATAAAGCATATAAATTATCACAAGAAGTAGAAGCTTCTACCTTAGGATTATAATTGAAAAAGAAGTAGACTGCGTGAAAGAGACCTTAGTTTGAGATTTAATGCACTCAAATTTAGCCTTAAGCTCTTCAAGCTCCTTGTTTAGCAAATTTAAGTGAATTGAATTTCTTAAGCTCTATAAATTGTTTTTTTAAGAGCCCTTTGTTTCTCATTGATCAAATGAAGGAGTTCATCATAGGAGGGAGAATCCTCATCGGATTCATCATCACTTACATCGCTGTTCATACATTTGGCCATAAGGTACTTGTGAGATGGCTTGCGAGACGACTTGTGTGATGATGACCTTGAGGAAGAGTTTCTCTTGGACGAGTGGATGGTGATGCTCTCATCACTTAAGCTTGAATCTTCATTATCACTCATCCATCTTCCTATGCTTGCAAATGCCTTGGCTCTTCCACTTGTCTCCCTCCTGTTCTTGATCTTTTTCTTCTCCTTCTTGATATGATCAATTGTTTTGACCAAGTACTTCATAGAGATTGGGTGATCAATCTTGGCATTGATCTTCTTGATGTTCTTCTCCACTTGTGAAATGAGCTTGGCGACTTCAAGATCCATCTCTTCATCGCTTGAGGTGCTTTGCTCATGTTCTTCATAGCTCTCTTCATCATTTTCACTTGAGCTCGACTCTTGCTCTTGTCTCCTCATCCTTGCCTTCAAGTGCTGACATTGAGTTTGCTTACTTGTGAGAGCAAGGTTCTTAGTGTTGGATGAGAAAGAAGCTTCCACCCCCATGTTCATTGTCATATTATGGGCGGTGATCTTGCCAATCACTCGACTTGGATTCATCTTCTTAATGTCATTGTTGTGGTAGATGATGGAGACGATCAACTTGTACTTTGGAAGAAGAGTTTGACGTATTCTTCTCACCACCTGATCATCTTCAATTGGCGTTAAACCTAACCCATTGATTTTATTGACAAGAATATTCAAACGTGAGTACATGTCATTAGCACTTTCATGGGGCAGTTGCTTGATGCCATTAAGCTTGGTAACAAGCACATGCTATTTCTCATTTCACACATCCTTTGTGCCTTTATGTATTTCAGTGAGACTATTCCAAATATCATATGCATTGGTGAGAGAATAAACACGATTGAATAAATCAACACATATAGATGATAAAAGGATACTCTTTGATAATGCATCTAATTGCCTCTCCTTGTTGGTGATGCATTGCCTCATCCCTACCTCAGTGACTCTCCAAATATCTAAGCCTCTAGCTTGCAAATAACAAGACATTAGAATTTTCCAACGCAGAAGATTTATGCAATCGAAAAGTGGAGCACTACCAGAATCCATCCTAACCCCGGATCACAACTTCCTAGGCGGTGAGGCCTAAACGATCACAATGAGACTAAGGCTCAAATGCCACTTGAATTGGCGAAATCTTGTGAAAGGTGTGAAGCTCTAACACGAATTGAAGAGCTAGATGTGAACCCTAGCTCTAATACCAGTTATAGGGGATCGGTGACATCTGTTGGGGATCATCTCCCGCCACCCCTACTTCGAAGGGAACCACGAAGTCTACTGAAGATGCTCCGTGATAGCCATTGTGGTTTTGTTACAGGGAGTTCATCTACCAGCGGCGAAGATCGTGGAGCAATGTTGGTCAAAGGGTGTATGAGCGCTCGCATCTTTGAGTTCCCGTACCGGCGAAGACGAAGGAGACTTTCGACCGAAGAGCGAAGCCTGGGTTCGTAGTCCATATCATTCACAGCGGGCGAAGACGTGAGCTAACCTTCGCCTGGGGACGAAGGCTACCTGACGTACATCCCGGTGAAATAGGCTTCGACGCCCTTCGGAGGGATGAACCACCTCGGCACAGTGGGCCCGACTTCGGTCGCCTAGGGTACTGCTGTAATTATGTGATTATGCTCATTTGTACCATAATGCCCCCGGATATTCTGGGAATGTAGCAGGTAATGGGGTAGGATTTGTAAAAGGCACCTATGGTTGCCGGGTACAGGCTATAAATAGAGCCACAGTGTAACCGGAAGGGGTATCAAAAGACTGTTCCACCTCCAACACGTGTCACTCTGAGAGCCATCCGATACCTCCGCATTCGAAGGCTCTCCTTGTCTGGGAAGTTGGTCCCAACAGTTGGCGCTGACCGGGGGATCGAACCCACGAAGACATGCCACCCAAGAAGAAATCGAAGCTAGCCGGAGCAGCGGAGTCGTTACCGGAACCTCCAGCCGCGGCCGAGCCTTCGGCTGATAGACCCACTTTGGCCATACCAAGATCAAATAATGCTTCGACCAGACAAGAACGGCACTGCAAAGTTGAAATAGGACCACAACAACCCAGTGATGGCCGCCAGGGCGAAGCAGTCCGGGTCGGCACATGGCAAATGCCGGTCATGGGACCAATAGATCGCACGCACTTCAATCCTCCAGAAAAAGAAGGCAAAAAGGGAGTGAAATGAAGAATGGGAGGAACTCAACGACTTCGCAGAGTTTGAGCACGAGGAAGAAACAAATGAAGAAAGAACAGCAAGGTTAGAAGCCGAAGAGTTGGAAAGGCAGCTAGCGCAAAAGAAGCGCATGTTGGATGGCCTAGCGGCGAGTCAAAAGCGGTAGAGTACCACAGGCTGGCGGATGAAGGAAGAAAAACATTGGAAAAAATCCAGGAAGAAATTGATATGCTCCACCAAGCGGAGGGCATGTCTCGCCGGCCAACGCTGCCGGGAGACTTGTTACGAGCTTCGCAGGAGATTCGGCGAAGGTCATGCACGGGAGATCCGGAGTCCCCTCTGGCCATGGATCTACAAAATCAGTCATGGCCGCTAGGATTCAAGATGCCCAGAGTGGTTATGTTTGATGGAGAGTCAGACCCAAGAGAATTTGTCATGAGTTTCGAAGCAGCTGTGAAGGCCTTTGTATTGGCCATAAAGGGGATAGCAAGGTCCTGGTACTCCGCGTTGCCCCTGGGATCCATATATTCATGGGAGAAACTGCGTAGTGCACTATACAAAAACTTCCAGGGGAATCGAACAGACAAAATCACCGCAACCGACCTCTTCGCGCTGAAACAGCAACCAACAGAAACCTTGCAGAGCTATATGCGCGACTTCGTACACATATGTTGTCAGGCAAAGGGGTTGAGCGAGGATACAATCATCGATGCCGCAATACAAGGCATCAGAGGCGGGCTATTGGCAGGAAAGCTCACTAGAAAAAGACCCAGAAGCATCCAAGAGCTGCTCAACAAGATGGAAGAATACTCAAGATCTGAGCTCGATCATCTCCTAAGGAAAAATGAAATGACAGCTCCCAAAGTAAAACATGCACCAGTTAGAGAGGCAGGCAGCAGCAATCCTAGAGACAGACCACACCGTACAAGAAAGCTCGAAGGCTCCGATTACACAAGGCAAAAAAAGTCAATTAGATCAATCCCAGCCTGCTCGAAGCCGTTCAAGGATCAGGCGAAGCCTACAGCTTATCCAATAGGGGAGGCCGAGCGGGCAGGGGAAGAGGCCACGGAGGCCAAGGAGGATGGGTTATGCAGGACTCAGCAACCTTTTACTACGAGCTGCATGGCGAATGAGCCGGTCACAAGACCAAACAGTGCCCACAGGTCGTGGCTATGAAAGAAAGCTTGGCGAAGCAGTCTGTTGATCACGGAAGGACAGTGCACCATGCAACAAGCTTCGGAAGAAGCGAAGGTGGCAGAACCACAATCAGAACATGGTGTTTTTGAACCAATGGCAGCAAATTCCAGCACCACAGTATGCACCTGCAACTTCAGCTCAGTTTGATCAAACTAGGCAAATGAACCTTTAAGGGGAGCTCCCTCTGCCACCACCAAGACCCGCAATCGAAGCACCACCAGAAAGTAGCAAATCAGCCAACAGGGAAAGCATGGAATAAATATGTGCTGAATGACGGATTGCTCTATCCTGCTAACAAGCTATGTGTTTCAGCTAGCTCCGTTCGTCTTTTGTTGTTGTTGCAGGAGACGCATAGAGGAGGATTGATGGCACATTTTGGAGCAAAGAAGATTGAAGATGTGTTGACCGATCATTTCTTTTGGCCAAAGATGAGACGTGACATCGAGCGCTACGTGTCACGTTGCACCACTTGCAATAAAGCTAAGTCTCGCTTAAATCCACATGGCCTTTACATGTCTCTTCCTATTCCTAGTGTATCCTGGGAGGATATTTCCATGGATTTTATTTTGGGATTGCCTAACACAATGAGGGAGAAGGATAGCATATTTGTAGTTGTGGATCGATTCTCTAAAATGGCACATTTTATACATTGTCACAAGAGTGATGATGCTACAAACATAGCTGATTTGTTTTTCGGGGAAATGGTTCAACTACATGGAGTGCCTAATACTATCATTTCGGATCGTGACACAAAGTTTTTGAATCAATTTTGGAGATCACTTCGGAATAAATTGGGGACAAAGCTGCTGTTTCCTACTATGTGTCATCCCCAAACTAATGGTCAAACAGAGGTCATCAACCGCACATTATCAACCATGTTGCGAGTAGTTCTAAAGAAGAATTTGAGGATGTGGCAAGAGTGTTTACCACATATTGAATTTGCTTACAATAGGTCAGTACACTCCACCACCAAGGTAAGTCTGTTCCAGGTAGTGTATGGATTTAATCCCTATGCTCCTATTGATTTACTACCTTTGCGTACTTTTGAAAGACTTAATTTAGATGCTAAGAAACGTGCTGAGTTTATTCTTAAGTTGCATGACATAACTAAAAAGAATATAGAGAGCATGACTGAAAAGTATAAGATTGCTGGAAGTAAAGGTAGGAAGGAAATAAAATTTGAACCAGGTGATTTAGTTTGGTTGCATTTGAGGAAGGATCGATTTTGAGAAAGGGTTATAAAAGAAAAGGCGACAAAAGTTGACGTCTAGAGCTCATGGACCATTTAAGATAATTGAGAAAATCAATGACAATGCATACAAATTGGACCTACCTACAGATTTTGGGGTTAGTCCCACGTTTAGCATTTCAGATTTGAAGCCATATTTGGGAGAAGAAGATGTGCTTGAGTCGAGGACGACTCCAATTTAAGTGGGGGAGGATGATGAGCCCATGGCTCCTTCGGATATGATCAATACCACCAATAATCCTCAAATCATACAAGGTCCAATTACAAGAGCACGTGCACGATAATTAGACCACCAAGTGAACTCGTTTCTTACTATTCATGTTTCCTTGGATGGATTACTACTAAAGACTTGTGATGTTTTATTGCATAGGAACGTGAGAGAAGCACCACAACCTTACTCGAACGTCACTCCTCGAAGGCCAAGTCTACTCAAACTCAAGGTTGAGCTCTAGTCATGGTCGTAGTCGTGGTCGAAGTCGTGGTCATGGTCAAAGTCGTAGTCATGGTTGAAGTCGAGTTGCAGGACAACATGTCAGTAAAACAGGCATAACTCTCTCATATGAAGTTTGTTTTAGGCAATCTTGGACATTCTGGAAAGCTTACGACCAGCCATTTCTAATGGATATGAGCTCTATAAAATATTCCTTATAGTTTAGTTAGAGTCAAAGGAATAAGGTGCTACATCACTGTTTTGAACCCGGCCGGGTTTTGTAATCGTGTCGGAGTCCAGGTTGTGCATGTCTCTCTCCACGGTTGTACAAACCTAGGTCAACCTCCTCACGACCCTCTATATATAGACAGTAGCCATCGTAGTTTAGGCTTGGGTTTAGCTAAGATTATTCTGTGTAATACAGTTTCACCGTTAATCGGTTTGTTGAACCCCAAACTCGAGTGCTTCATTGGTAATTAGCAATATTCAGATTGCATCTACCTGTTCTTGCTTGTGTTCTCGATTCGCTTGCAGGAAAAGCCTTCTTGCCAAGATCAACCACGTCTTGGCACGGTTGATAACCACGAGCAGTGGTGTAGTGGTTGCGAGGGTTCTTGATCTGTTATGATCGGAGCCTTTGGATCATCAATGTCGAAACTCCACTAATCAACTTATCATATTACCTTCAGAAGATCGGGCAAATGCGCATCAACACGACAACAGGACTGATTAAACTTCAACCGTCATGGTATGAGAGGTAATAATTTTCAGCATTATGACTTACGTGTTAATGATGATCCATTTGCTAAGGTTAAGTTTACTATACCATCTTTTGCAGGTGCCTATGATGTTGAAAAATATTTAGATTAGGAGATGGCGGTTGAACAAAAGTTCAATGCTCATTTAGTTGTTGAAGTGCATAGAGTTAGACAAGCTACTAGTGAATGTAAAGATTTTGCAATTATCTGGTGGAATAGAGTATGCATCGATGGATTAGAACCTACTACATAGAATGCCTTAAGGTTATTATGCGCAACAGATTTGTTTCATCATCTTTTAAACATGATTTGTGTAATAAATTGCAGCATTTAAATCAAGGCGACATATTTGTAGAAGAATATTATCAGGAGCTACAAATTAGTATGTTATGTTGTGATATTATTGAGGATGAAGAGGCTAGAATGGCACACTTTTATGGAGAATTAAGACGTGAAATTCAGGACATAGTTGATTACAAAGACTATAATAGTGTTCCAAGATTATTCCAACTTGCATGTTTGGCAGAGAAAGAATTGCAGGGATGACAACAAAGATCCAAGAATAATTTTTGAAGCACTACTACATCAAAATCAATGCTAGGACAATTCAAAATAGCCCCCCGTTCAGCTACACGGTCTGCTGTCCCTTTCTCGAGTAGGGCACCTCAACAGCACATACAACCCCGTCACCTGCTTTAAAGGTAAGCAAATCTACTAATGTGCAAGCTCCAGCCAAGAGCTCTTCTTCGGTTGCTTCTACAGGCTATTTGACCAGAATTGTATGTCACCGATGCAAGGGAATGGGCCACATACTGAAAGATTGTCCAAATCAGCGAGTGCACATTGCAACAGAAGACAGTGAATATGTAAGTGCTAGTGATGTTGAGGATGAATATGCTCTTGTAGCTAACCATGCAGGAGATGAGGATAAACATGAGACAGAAATCGACTAGGAGGAAGAATTGAGTGCCGCTGCCATGAAGAATTATAGGATCCTCATTGTGCAACAAGTGTTAAGCACTCAAATGGAGCAAGCGGAATAGCTACAATGGCATAATTTAATTAGATGTTCCTCATAGTCAAGAGTTACCGTGTTCGAGTCATTATTGATGGAGGGATCTGCAACAACTTGGTAAGTTCAAATTTGATCAAGAAGCTTAAATTGCCGACAAGGATACATCATCATCCTTACCACATTCAATGGTTGAACAATAGCGGTAAGGTGAAGGTAATATAAACAGCTAGGGTGCATTTTTCTATTAGTTAATATCATGATTGTGATGATTTCAATGTAGTTCCCATCCAATCATGTGCATTCTTGTTAGGTCAACCATGATAATTTGATGCTGATGCAACACATCATGGTAGGAGTAATAAGTACACCCTTATGAATGAAGGAAAGAAACTAACTTCTAACTTTAACCCCTGCTGAAATTGTGAAATGTGAACAAGAGATAGCTGAAAATAAGAGAAAAGGGTACTAGCATGAATCTAAAAATCAGCAAGTAGAAAAATATATTTTTCCACCATACAAGAGAAATCGACTACAAGTCCAAAGTCTGATAGAATTAAATTAAAAGGGTGTCTTATGCTTTCCACTAAATCTGACCTTGCTAAAATTTATGATAACGAGCTACCATGCTATACTTTGATATGCAAAGATGCCTTAGTTTCACTTGAGGATATATCTAGCACTTTGCCTCCTGATGTTGCTAACCTTTTGCAGGAGTATGTGGATGTATTTCCAGATGAGGTACTGTAACACCCTGATTTTTAGAATTTACAACTTTTTAAAATTGTCTAAGATTATTGAATAGCTTCACAAGTAGAATAGGTTTAAAACCCGTTTTCATAAACAATCAATCAATATAGTTTATTATTTCTTGTGCATTACATGCTGTGTTTTGCTAGGAGCCAAGTACATGCATTAGAGTTCGTTTTCTTTTCTTTGTCTTTGGTGTTTTGAGTGAAATAGGTTTTGAAAATGTTTTTACAAAACTCAATAGTGAATTAGTTAAGGTTTTTAATGGTTGGAATTCAAAATCCTTGAATTCATCATCTATTCAATTCTTGATCATATCCGATCCTTCTCTAGTTCAATTCAAATCTTATCCAAATCCTTGTTTACAGCCAATCTCTCATCTTTCTCAAATTCTACCCAAATCCAAATTCAAATTCCTTATCTACTCTTATTCTTGTTCAACCTTATTTTTCGTTTCTCTTAAATTCACTCCAAGCTTAGTTCAAATTCAAATCCTATTCAAATATCTCTACAAAAGTTTCTTTTTCTAAAAACCTAGAATGTCTAAAGTGCCATTGGGCCCAATACTATCCATGCCCAAGCTTTTGGTTGGCACACAAGTCTTTAGAAGCCCCAAACACAGAGGATCCACGAAATCTACAAATTTTCGCGGAGTTCTATATAGCCTCATCTTCCCATGAAATTTCAGAGTTGAAAACTGCCTCAAATGCAAATTTTTGACAATACCAAAGTTATAGGTCTCATCGAGAGCTTCGATTTGAACCTATGGATGTCCCCTTTTGCGTAATGGAGCTAGGAGTTATGGCCCCCGAAATCAGTGCTGCATAGATAAGTCTGAGTTCAAACAGTTTATCTTGTGGTACATTTTTGAAAATCAAGATAGCGTTTTCAGAAGTTCCAATGAATACCAAAGTTGTAGATCTTTTTGATTAATAAAATTTAGAGTCCAGAAACGTTCAATTTGGAGTCCATACGATGGAGATGTCCTCCTCAGAATAGAGAGCTACAAAAAAGTAAATCCTAACCGACTCAAACTCGAATTTGATTCGTGTCCGGTTTGGGCTCCACCTCAACTAGCTGCCCCTAGCCCTATAAATTGGAGTTGCATGCCCTATCCTACCCCTATTACATACCACCAAGCCCTAGATGCCGCTACTGACCTGTCTGTGTGCCGCCGTTCGTTGGAGCCGCTGCCGCCCGTGATGCGCTATGTCGTCTTTTCGGCGAATCCACCTTCCTCGAAGATGTTGGGGATGATCTCCCGCCCCCTTTGGATGGAAAGTCGAAGTCTATCGGTGGCTGAGCACTGTTGGGTGTTGCAGTTGTTTTTCAGGAAACGCAGGCGAAGGCCATGGCGGACCTTTGGTCAGAGCTCGAAGGTTGGTCAGCGAACTCCCCCGCCCGTGTAGGCGAAGGCCATGGCAGATCTTCGATCGGAGCCCGAAGGTTGGTTTGCGACCTCACCTGCTTGTGTAGGTGAAGGCAGCGACCTTTGTAAACTTCAATATATATGGAAATACCCCCAAGAAAGCATGTACTTTGGTTTGAGTATGAATAACTCGTCGTCGAAGTATGCAGCCCTTTGGAACAAGGGGGTACACTAATCGACGAGAAGCGCGCCGAGAACCCGCTGCAAAACTTGAGGTGCGAAGTGTCAAAGAAAGAACCATACCCTTCGACCTAAAAAAAATAAAAAAGCCGAAGTGCTGCTCGACCTAAAATCAGGCAGTGCACCTCTCGGCCAAGTCGGGGGCTAAGGGTGCCTGCCCCTGCACCGAAGAAACAAACCTTCGGAGAAAAAATAAAAAAGCTGAGGTGCTGCTCGACCTAAAATCAGGCGGTGCACCTCTCGGCCAAGTCGGGGGCTAAGAGTGCCTGCCCTGACACCGAAGAAACAAACCTTCAGAGGAAAATAAAAAAGCCGAAGTGTTGCTCGACCTAAAATCAGGCAACGCACCTCTCGGCCAAGTCGGGGGCTAAGAGTGCCTGCCCCCGCACCGAAGAAACAAACCTTCGGAGAAAAAATAAAAAAAGCCGAAGTGCTGCTCGACCTAAAATCAGGCGGCACACCTCTCAGCCAAGTCGAGGGCTAAAAGTGCCTGCCGCTGCACCGAAGAAACAAACCTTCAGAGATAGACAAAGAAGCCGAAGTGCTCCTTGACCTAAAATTAGGCGGCGTACTTTGGTAAAGTCGGGGGCTAAGAGTGCCTGGCCCCGTTCCGAAGAAGAAACAAACCTTCAGAATAAAAAAATGAGAGAAGAATAAATAGAAATTACAATGTGAGATGTGAGATCAGGCCGCATACTACCAGGCCGTTAGGAGTAAAGTTCCCTCTGCCGAAGCATCCCTACGGCCAAAAAGTCGGGGGGGGGGGGGCAGCGTTCTCAGAATGATGCTTAACTTGCATTGCTGCCGAAGGTCCCTACAGCTAAAAATCGGGGGGCGGGGGGAGGCGGGGGGGGGGGGGGACGGCATTTTCAGAATAATGCTTAACTTGCATTGCTGCCGAAGTGTCCCTACGGCTAAAATGTCAGGGGGACGGCACTTAGAATAATGCTTCGCTTGCATCGCTGCCGAAGGTTCCTACGACCCTAAAGTCGGGTGGGGTGGACGGCGTTTCCCGAGCGATGCTTCACTTGCATCATTGCCAAGCGTCCCTAAGGTTTCACAATAGCGCAAGACGGCGTTGTTGAGATCACACTTTGCGCATGGTGGCACCGAAGCAACAGCTCGATCAGCACAAGTATAATAACAAAACACAGTAATTGTCTCAAACATATTTTATTCCGCAAAGTCATCAATATCAGGATCAACAAAATCCTTATACTATCGGCTAAAGCCAAATGGAAAGGCTATGCCTTGACTAGCATGAAAAGGCAACGTTGGGTCCATTGGGAATCCAACGTAAGAAGATGAAGTGGACGAAGAAACATGCGGGGTGCTCCCACCTTTGGTACGTCGCACTAGTTGAGAAGAGGGCCCTCGGCGGTAAAAAAACTGAAATTGGCGAGGTAGGAGCCCACTGTTTTCATCCTCTGGCTTGGGCTTCGGGTCGATGAGAATATGCAGAAGTTCAACATCTTCGCGCGCAATCTGATGGGAATCGCGCTCAGCCCTATGGGTACCTAAAACTGAGGGGCAAAGGATTTCCAAAATGCTTTGGATCTGGCATTCATCGCGTCATAGGCCCTACACTTCACCCTCCAATACATCTCGAGTTTGATATCTGGCTGGAGGTAGCGGAAGGAGTCCCAACAAGACCAAGACACAAAAATTGTCCCGCATCATAGTAATGGGAACAACATCTTCGGCTACCTGTGCAGTGCCCGAGGGGAGGACCTGCACAGGGACCGCAGATAGTGAAATCATTTAACAAAAAACAAAAATAATATATATTACAGTGCCTTAGTCAATAACAAAATTTCAAGGTTAAATGCAACGCTTCGTGCTTCTTCGTCACACTTTCCCTATCTCTTCGGCCGTTGCGGTTGTTGGTTTAGCCGAAGGGTCGTCCCTCGCCTTCATCTGCAATAGAAAGGTTCGATCAATGCGTAGACGTCTAAGAAATCTAATTATAAAAATAATAATAAAATAAACAACGTACTCGCTGACGGTTGATCTTCGCTTCCCGGAGGGTGAGATCGCGGCCATGTCTACACCAATAATTAGTGGTAAACGACCATGCGGTGGCCTTCAATGCCCTCAACACGGCCGAAGTAGACATATCCGTCGGATAGCCATACTCCAGGCTAAGAACATGGCGCAGAAGTCATCGTATAACTGAGCCGCAGGCAGAAGGCTTCTACTGGTTTTGTTAATCCATCCTATAAGCCCACCCAGCCCGATAATATCAAGCGATGGAGGCATGGCCGAAGCACCAATCCCTTCAAAGGTGTAGCTAATGGCTTCGCAGGCTGCGACGGCCTTCGACTCTAGCTCTCCAAGCAAATTAAGGTCATCTTTGGATAAAGCCTTCGCCTCGCCCAGTTCTTCATGCAGCCGCTGCGCTTTAGAGGTTTTAGAGGTGCAGAGCGTTTGTAGCTCCGAAACTTGCGCTTGGGATGCATGTAGATTTTGTTAGAGGCACTTGACCTCTTCCTCGGTGCTCTATTTGCCCAAGCGAAGGGAGCTCAGTTCCTTTTCAAGCTGTTGCAAGCGCGCCTCAGCTTCCCTCGCTCAGCGCGCGAATTCGCGCTTCTGGGCTTCGGCTTTTTCCGCCTGGGTCTGGAGCATGTCCCTCTGCGCCTCCACATTCCTAGCGCAGGCTTCGTAATTTTCCACTTGTTTGTGCTGAGCGTGAGATAAGCATATCCTGCGACGGTGCACGGGCCATGTAACAAATAAACATAATGAAACATAGAAAGATACCTTCGCAACGGCCACGTCCGATGCATCGAGCAGCTCGGCGGTAGGCTTCCGTGCTTGGGATATCTCAAGCTCGGGTAGGACGAAGGTGCTGAATATATTCTTGGCATCGCTAACCTCCCCCGAACTTTGATAGCCTTTGCGTCCATTAAATCACTGTGACTCATGAGTCCTTTCCCGCCACGGTGGGGCACGGGTATCATGGACTCCTCCTCCGTCTCCGTGGCTCTATGGCCACCAGATGACTTGTTAGAGGACGAGCTCGAGGATGAAGAGGAGGATGAAGAGTCAGCTACTGCCTCAATATTTTCAGCCCCTTCGACCTCAGCGTCCCCTGCTGTTGGCTCGGCGGTTGTACGCGGCTCCGACGGCTCCTCCTCGTCATCGCTAAGGATCAATGTGGGAAGATCCACGTGCATGCAAAATGACAATTTCGGCAAGGAGCGAAGCCCCTGCGTGCCCTCTGGTGGCTCTTGCCAGAGGGGTACAGCCTGGAGGGCTACTGAACCCTCGGGAGTTACTTCATCGTGAGCGTCGTTGAAGGCAACCTCGTGAGGCCTCTTCTTGAGGGCGAGGGCCTTCTTCTTCCTACCTCCTTGAGGCAAAGGGTCTAGATGTCTTGACTTCTCTAGCCGCTAGCATGGTTCTCCACCGATGTCGGTGGCCGGGGAGCCCTCTCCATGACCCACCAAGGGCACGTTGGCCTTTGGCCTATCTCTATAGGCAAGACCCCTGAACTCCAAAATTTGATTGAGTCTTTGACCGAGACCCTGCTTAGTGCATAATTGGGTTTTGCCTTGTGTGAACTTTCCAAGCAGCATCATGGCCCTAGCCTCAACTTTGGCCACCGTTAGGTTTGGTGAAGATCAGGAATGGTAAGCAAATAACACCGAAGGTGCATCCAGGAACTTAAAAAAATAATAATAAATATATATGTACCTGTGAAGCCTTGCACAGACGGCAGAGCCCCTCCGGCCCCTTGTTTCCAAACTCCGGGATGCTGCAGTCCCGGCTAAGGGGCCACACTCCCGCTGCTATGAATTCTGCTACAAGGTCCCGAGTGGACAGGTAGTTCGTGCACCTGGCAAAGGCTTTGAGACGCCTTCAACTACATGTCTGGGGCGTGGTTCCCCTTTACTTCTTCACATTTCAAAACAAGGAAATCTTGTTAGTCCACCTTGTGGTAAAACCACCATTGTGTCCAGTTCTTCGGCCACTTATTTTTATACACAATGGCTGGCGTGGTCAGGCCAGCGCGGTAAGTAAAGTTTAAACATCCGTAGTGGGCTTCGCTTTGCATGCTGCAGGCGAATACTGGCTTCTGCTAATGTTGGAGCCGGTGGGCAGCGGCGAAGGCCTTGGTCGACGCCTTCACTCATTCGGATCGGGTAGCCCAAGCGAACAGACCGAGCCGCACAATTGCATTGGGCATGAGCTGGTGTAAGTAGACTTCAAACAGTTTTGAAACCTTAGTTACCTTCTCATCACAGGGAAAGCGGAGGCCTGCACGGAAGTAGTCGATGAAGACGATAAATTCATCATATGTGGGCTCCGGCGTCTCACGGCTCCCTAGGAGCCTAACCTTCGACACATCGTTGATCAATCCTTCCTTTAAACGCCTGACTAACACCTCGTCATCTACTTTGGACTATCCAATCCAATATGTCTTCAGGTAGTTTGACCTGGCCTTCGGCACCATCGCACTGAGTTGAGGAAGCTAAGATGGTGAGAGACTTCAGAAGCAAAGAGAACGCAAGACACTTCGTATGAGAGCTGCGGATTAAGTGAATTCACGGGGTAAAAAAAGGAACTACCACGCGACTTGTATTTATAGCGGTGAAAAGGAGGGAGAGGTGGTTAAAACGAGATGCGTTGGAAGTTGAACCGTAGCCTTAAAAGATGTTTCGGTATGCGGCGAAGACATTTAACATCCATTGATATGATGGTTGTATAGGGACATGATGGTCATACCACCTAAAAAAAATATTCTAATGCAAACTAACAGTTGAGGGGGCAATCTGGAAAAATTCAACCTAGCCCCCGTGGGCATTCGACAGGCCAAAGGGGACGGCGTTGAGATACATCTTCCGATTTACAGGCTCGACCCCTCGAAGATGAACCTTACCTATTGGGGGCTACTATTGGGGATGATCTCCCGCCCCCCTTCGGATGGCAAGTCGAAGTCTACTGGTAGATGAGCACTAATGGGTGTTGCAATTGTGTTTCAGGAAATGTAGGCAAAAGCCATGGCGGACCTTCAGTTAGAGCCCGAAGGTTGGTCTGTGACCTCCCCCGTCCGTGTAGGCGAAGGCCATGGCGGATCTTCAGTCGGAGCCTGAAGGTTGGTCTACGACCTCCCCCGCCCGTGTAGGAGAAGGCTGCAGTGGGCCTTCGGTCGGAGGCTGAAGGTTGACCAGCAACTTCGCTCGCCCGTGCAAGCGAAGGCTCTGATGTGCCTTCGGCTGGAGGACGAAGGTCGACCCATGGCGCCAGAGAGCAGGAACGAAGGTCGTGGTGAACCTTCGGCTGGAAGTCGGAGAGAGGCCCACAACACAGTCATGAGACTGGCCAAAGACCACTAAAGGATGTCGAGGCCCATATAGCCGCTCAGGGCACAGTTGTAATTATGCAAATGTACTTGATTGTACCATAATGCCCCTGAATATGCCGAGAATGTGGCCGTTGGGAGGGTGAAACTATAAATCCTAGCGTGGAGTGGTTGGGTACGAGCTATAAATAGGGCCATATTGTACATGAGGTGACAGAGGAATTAAGGTTATTCACCCATAAACACGTGTCACACCCAAGAGCCTTCAGTTTTCCCTCAGAGCGAAGGCTTTCCTCATTCAGGACCTCGGTTCCAATAGACGATAGTTAGCGTATGTGTGTTGATTGTAGGGCCATCAATAATATTATCATGAGATATCATCATCTTATCCCTTGGTTAGAAGACATGCTTGATGAGTTGAGTGGTTCTATAATTTTCACTAAAATTGACTTGCGAAGTGGATACCACCAAATTAGAATGAAACTTGGAGATGAATGGAAAACTGCATTGAAAACTATGTTTGACTTGTACGAGTGGTTAGTAATTCCTTTTGGGTTTACTAATGCACCTTGTACTTTCATGCGATTGGTGAACGAAGTTTTAAGTGTTTCCATTGGAAGATTGTTGGTGGTTTATTTTAGTGATATCTTGATTTACAGCAAGTCACATGAACTACACTTTGAACATCTATGTGCTATTTGTAAGGCTTTGAGAGATACACGTTTATTTAGTAACATCAAAAAGTGCACCATTTGCACGGATCGAGTCTCTTTTCTTGGCTATGTTGTTACTCCATAGGGAATAGAGGCGGATGAAGCAAAAATAAAAGCCATAAAAGCTGGCCAACCCCTCAGACTATCACATAGGTGAGAAGCTTTTATTTTCTTGTGGGTTTCTATCGGTGATTTGTATAGGATTTCAGCACCATTATTGCTCCATTGAATAAGTTGACAAAGAAAGGAGTGGTTTTCAAATGGGGACCTACACAAGAAAAAGCATTCAAGTTGTTGAAAGAGAAGCTCACCCATGCTTCATTGCTCCAACTCCCAGATTTCGGTATGACTTTTGAACTAGAGTATGATGCTAGTGAGATTGGAATTGGATGTGTGCAAATCCAAGAAGGTAAACCTGTTGTTTATTTTTGCGAGAAATTTAGTGCACCAAGTCTGAACTGTTCTACCTCTGATAAAGAATTGTATGCTTTAGTTCTTGTACTTGAAACTTGGCGACATTATCTATGGCCCAAAGAATTTATTATACATTCTTATAATGAAACATTGAAACATATTATAAGTCAAGCTAAACTGAATAAATGACATGCTAAATGGGTAAAATATATTGAGTCATTTCCATATGTCATAAAACATAAGAAAGGAAAGGACAATGTGATTGTTGATGCGCTTTGTAGGCGTTATACCATGTTATCTCAACTTGATCATAAGATTTTTGGTTTAGAGACCAATAAGGATTTATATGATTCTGATTTAGATTTTAAAGAAGGGAATACATGGAATAAATATGTATTGATAGATGTTTTGCTCTATCTTGCTAACAAGCTATACATTTCTGCTAGCTCCGTTCGTGTTTTGTTGTTGCAAGAGGCACATGGAGGAGGATTGGTGGCACATTTTAAAGCAAAGAAGACTGAAGATGTGCTGGCCGCTCATTTATTTTGGTCAAAGATGAGACGTGACATTGATCGCTACGCGTCATGTTACACTACTTGCAATAAAGCTAAGTCTCGCTTAAATCCACATGGTCTTTACCTACCTCTTCCTATTCCTAGTATACCATGGAAGGATATTTCTATAGATTTTGTGTTAGGTTTTCCTCGGACAAAGAAGGGGAGGGATAACATATTTATAGTTGTGGATCAATTTTCTAAAATGGCACATTTTATACCTTGTCACAAGAGCGATGATACTACAATTTTTTTTCAACAAAATCGTTTGACTACATGGGATGCCTAATACTATCATCTCTGATCATGATGGAAAGTGTTTGAGCAACGTTTGGAGATCCCTTTGGAACATATTGGGGATAAAGCTGTTGTACTCTACTACATGTCATCCCCAAACTGATGGACAAACAGAGATCGTCAACCACACATTATCGACCATGTTGCGGGCTATCTTAAAGAACAATTTAAACATGTGGGAAGAGTGTTTACCGCATATTGAATTTGCTTACAACAGGTTGGTACAGTCTACCACCAAGGTAAGTCTATTTCAAATAGTGTATGGACTTAATCCCCATGCTCCTATTGATTTACTACCTTTACCTACTTCTGAAAAACTTAATTTAGATGCTAAGAAGCATGCTGAATTTATTCTTAAGTTGCATGAAACAACTAAACAGAATATAGAGCAAATGACGGAAAAGTATAGGATTGCTGGAAGTAAAGGTAGGAAAGAAGTAAAATTTGAACTAGGTGATTTAGTTTGGTTGCATTTGAGAAAAGATAGGTTTCCAAAATTAACAAAATCAAAGTCGATGCCTAGAGTTGATGGTCCGTTTAAGATAATTGAGAAAATAAATTTTAATGCATACAAATTGGACCTATCTACCAATTTTGGGGTTAGTCCCGCATTTAACATTTTAGATTTGAGGTCATACTTGGGAGAAGAAGATGAGATCGAGTCGAGGACGACTCCAATTCAAGAGGGGGAGGATGATGAGGACATAGCTCCTTCGGATACGAGCGTGACAATTAAACCACCAGGTGAACTTGTTCCTCGCTATTCATGCATTTTTGGATGGATTACTACTAAATTCTTGTGATGTTTCATTGCTTAGAAATATAGGAGAGGCATCACAAGCTCACCTAGATGTAATCACTCAAGTGCCATGTCTACTTGAACAACAAGTCGAGCTCAAGTCGGACTCCAAATTCAGCTCGAAATCTCAAGATAGCATGTCAGTAAAACAAGCATAATTCTCGCATACTTAGTCCAATTGAGATGATCTTGCACTTGTTGGAATGCTTATGACTAGCCATTTCCAATGGATTTGGGATCGACAAAATATTACTTATAGTTTAGTTAAAGTTGAAGGAATAAGGTGTTGCATCACCATTTTGAACCTTGTCGGGTCATGTAATCGTGTCAGGGTCAGAGTCCAGTTTGTGTATGCCTCTTCTTAGGTCCACACAACCCTAGGGTGACCTCTTCACGTACCCCTATATATACATAGTAGCCCTCATAGTTTAGGCTCTGGTTTTGCTTAGATTATTCAGTTTTAGACAATTTTGCCGTTTATCAGTTTGTAGAACCCCAAACTTGAGTACTTCATTCGTAATTAGCAATATTCAGATTGTATCTACCTATTCTTACTTGTGTTCTCGATTCGCTTGTAGGAAAAGCCTTCTTAGCAAGGTCAACCGTGTCTTAGCACAATTGATAACTATGGAGTAGTGGTGTAGTAGTTGCGAGGATTCTCAATCTGTTCTGGTCGGAGCCTTTGGATCATCAATGTTGGAACTCCACCAAATCGACTTATCATATTACATTCAAAAAATCGAGCAAACTCACATCAAGGAGGTCCTATGAAACTTCTCCAATTGAAGCTCAACCGGATTCTGACGTTTCTCAATCAACTCAAGCTAGGCGACGCTTTCTTCTCCAACTCTGGCAAGCTATTCCTACCATGCTCCATCGACATACCAATTGAAAGGATCGAATGGCCCAAGAGGGGGGGTGAATTGGGTGCTAATTAAAACTTCTACCGCTTTCTAAAACAAATAACAACCTTAGCCTATATAAAAGGAAATGCAACTACTTGATTTAAACTAGGACAAGGCAACTAAACAAGCAAGATAACTAAGAGAGAGAGCGGTAAACAAAACTTGCAAGAACAAAGATACTCAAAGTAAAATGCAGGAATGTAAATAGTTGGAGAAGAGAACACCAAATTTTTTTCTGAGGTTTCGAGAAGTTGGGACTTCCCCCTAGTCCTCGTTGGAGCATCCACCAAGGATGTAGCTCCCCCTTGAGTCACCAAGACTCAAGTGCTCCCTCTTGATCGCCCCTTCTCCATCTCCGGATTGGTGGGCATCAAATCAAGTACATCATCTCTTCCCGGGGCTCCCGCAAGTCCTCCAAGAGGTCACCGAGAACACCTCCGATCACCAAGACCGTCTAGGTGTTGCCAACCACCAAGAGTAACAAGCTTCAAGCTTCACTTGACAAAGACCAAGCCTAGACAACAGCTAGATGCACACTTGTTACTCTCCAAGCACTAAAGATGTCCTTAATCTTCAACTAAGAACTTGGAATTAACACAAGTGCTCTCTCTTGCTTCTAAATGACACACCAAGTGTATAAGCTGCTACAGGGTCGCAAGAGAACCATATGAGACCAAATGAGTAGGTATTTACAGGCTAAGGATCAAGAATTAGCCGTTCCCTAACAACCCAGAATTTTTCTTAACGCCGGAAGGTCCGGTGTGAATAACTCTCTCCATAACGGAATATCCGGTGCTAATACCCCTGACAGAATAGCCATTAACTGTTCCATTAGCCGTTAAAGCTCCGGCATTTCATTCGGACTAACGCCGGATCATCCGGCGCATTGAAATCGGCCAGATGATCATTTGCAACCTTTCTGTATAAAAACATCCGGCGTTTATCCGACCATATGCCGAACCATCCGGCGTGTAGAATCACGCCGAGACTGCACTGCAAAGATTGCTCCGGCGATCTCACCACTCGAACGCCGGACTATCCGGCGTGGACTTCAACAATTTTTCAACTTAGAACTCTTAGGAAATTGCTTCGATGCTGACAACAATTTTGGCGCTGGACCAACCTGACCAAGCTAAAGAACTTTGCTGTCCTCGACCAAAATAAACTCCGGTGAGTACACTCTTCATACAGAGGATCATCCGGTGTGTTGAATTTTCGCTGAATTCATCCAATTCAAACAATCTTGAGTTCTATCTTCTTGGACACTCAACCAAAAGCTTGTATGAGCTACCTAGCTCTAGAACTTCACAAGTGTGCGTCAACTATGTCTAGACTCACCTAGGTCAAGCTACAACTCTTAACCCCCTTTTATAGTACGGTCAAAAGACTAAAAAGAAATAGAACCTATACTACTCTAAGTGTCCTTCATCTCCTTGTGACACTTAGAACTAGAAGATCCTTAATCTTCATGCACATGTCCTTTGATCGTCCATATAAGCGCTTAAAGGGCCAAGAGTATCAAAGCATCATTGTGAACTAAGTTTTTCTTTTTCTTTGATACCGTTCAAAACACATATGTTAGTCACAATGATACGGTTGTCATTAATCACCGAAACTCTTACCACTTACCTAGGGGCCTAGATGCTACAATCTCCCCCTTTTTGGTGATTGATGACAACACATACGAGAAGTAGAGATATGAAATTGAAGAGCACCCTACCATACTATGCAATTATCGGCATATATCAATTAAGCAAGAGAAAGTGTAGCACTACAACGACCTGTCATGCTAGTATAAATAAGAATTATGCGTGCATGAAAATAAACACAATGTAGTGACAAGCGAAACACATCCATATACAGAACCAAATAGCCTGTCATTACATCAAAAACCATAAGATCCAACAATCCGAACCTAACTACCCAAAAACCTAAGCTCCCCCTGAATCAAAAACTCACTAGACTCTCCAGCTACTCTCTCTCTACCAACTCCCCCTATCACTAGCCTCTCCCCCTTTGGCATCTAAGCACCAAAAAGAGAAAACTAGGACACGACTAAGCCTTCGGAGCTAGAGGAGACTGAGGACCTGACGCTGCCGAAGAAGGTGCCACGACGAACTGAAAACCATCGACCTCGGAGTCTGAGCTGGACGGACTGTGACCCGCAGCTGCTGTCACTTCATAAATCTGATGCTGCACTGACTGAAGAGTAGCATCTGGCTCATCAAATGCAGGCTCAGCTACTGGAGGAGGCACGACTGGCTGCTGCTACTTGGTAACTGTCACTATGGAGTATCCTCAAAGCGCAGAGGCCCAGTGGGCAGAGGTGAAGTCAATGACGGTAACACTGGCCTCTGAGACGTCCCAACAGGCTCTGAGAGAACTCTGGTGGCCAAAAGAGTTGAGAGTGGAAAGCTGGACTCTGGAGTACTGAGCAGACTAGTGCTGCTGCCAGGGAGGGGACTAGGGACTGGAGCTGGTGCTGGCAACTGCTGCCCTGGCTGGTGGAGCAAAAATGAGAATAACCGAGTGTTGTTCTCCCTATCGGCCAACAGAGCCTGCTGCTGCTGCTGAAGGGCTGCAAACATGGCCTGCTGCTGCTGCTGGAGAGACTGGATAATCAGTGTCTGCTGCTCCTGCTAGCGAACGAAATCAGCCTGATACTTCAACTGCCTCTCCTCTTGGGTTGCCTGCTGCTGAAGGATCATCTGCTGCTGCTGCACCAACATCTGCTGCTGCTGCTGCATCATCATCTGCTGCTGCTACATCTGTTGCAAAAACTGAGAAAACTCTAAAGACTGTGCAGCAGGTGGTGGCACTAGGGGGGTCATCTCAGGTGCTGAAGGAAGAGACACTGAAGGCTGTGCACCCTGAGTAGACCCGCCTGCCTCGCGGTCGTGACGATGTGGGAGAGGCGGCAAGAACTCCTGGTCCTCGGAGTCTGAGTCACTATCAGAGACTATATCGAAGAACGCCTGTGGTAACTTAGTCTTGGCCTCTGCAAGGGCCTCATCCTCAGCAACCACTCTCTCTCTCTCCTCAGGTGGGATCTACTCCTGAGCGTGAGCCATCGCTCGCTGACCACAACGCCTGTCAGTAGGAGGAGCTGGAGCATACACCTTGAAGGACCGAGAAGACTCCTAAGCTTCAAAGAACTCTGGGGGTCTGGTGGTTTGAGCAAGCAAGAAAGATATGATATGAGCATATGGCTGCTGTCTGACCATCGTCATCCCATCGGCGATCACATCCTCCATCTCACACAGAATGAAGTCCACAATATCAAACGGCTGGTGAGTGAAGATGGATAGAATCAGCCACTACTGAAGACTGGTGATCGACTCTGCATTCCCAATTCTCGGTAGCAAGCTATGCCTCAGAGCATTGTGAATGACTCGCACCTCCGGTATCAGCATATCTGGCAGTCTCCGAGAACCAAGAGGGAACGGCTGCCTAAACAGAGGTCGGATCAGGTCATCCGTCGGGAAGATCCCTCCAGTCAGACCACAGCGAGGGGCGCTGGCGCCTGGATAGACAATCTCGTGCAAACTCCTGTCAGACTCCTACAGCCTCAAAGCCTCGAGAATGTCGCTCCTGTATAGCCTCTGAAACTCTCCCTGGAACATGAACTGCACAAAGGATCTGTCCTCTGCGATCCAAGCTGTAGCATAGAAGACTCTCACCCAATCCTCAACATAGTGGTCTACATCTGTCAGCAAATCAGTAAGGCCTAGAATCGAGTCAAAGTGGCGCCTCACATCTGCTCCCCCTGCGGCTACCCCCATATACCTCCAGTTGAGCGTCTTGTGAACACTTAAGCTGACCTTCAGCTTCTGATATGAAACAAAGAAGCTCTCCTGCAGGAGGGTATGGAACCTCGGGTCTGCTCCATCTTCTCTCTCCTCAGGAAACCACTCGTTAATAGGTACAAACCGCAGCTTCTTGACCTTTGGTGACTTGTAGGAGGTCAAGTCACGCAAACGTCTCTCTGCACGTGGCTGAGGCTCCCCTGACTGCTGCTGCTGCTCCTCCTCCTCCTCGGGCTCCGACTCCTGACGAGCCCTCTTTCGGTTGCCTAACTGGCCGGAAGGCGTCGAGCTCACCCCTCTAGCGGAACGGGAGCGGGTGGATCGACGCACAGGAGTAGCGGTGTCTCTGATCTCAAACCCCTGCCCCTGCTGCTGCCTATTGTAGGCATCCACTGCTGCATTGCTCTCTCCCACTCCTTCTCAGTCGGAGTCCTCTTAGCCTTCTCAACAACCTTGCTCTTGCCCTTGTCAGTGCGCTCACGACCTATCTGAATAGATGAAAGATAATGACGAGATGAGCGAACACATTGGGTTTATAAAATTTTCAAGAAAAGAACCCCAAACTTACCCTAAGAATGTAAAAGATGTGAAAATCAACAAACATGCTAGGATTAGGATTACGACACAAGGGATTTGATCAATTTGCAGAGTATTTGAGCCGAATTTGAGCAAATTGATCAAAAAGGCATGAATTTAAGGCAATATTGGATGAACTTGATGAATTTAGCAATTGAAGCACAAAGATTATGAACATGTCCTCAATTTATGATAATTGAAAGTCAATTGTCACAAATTGCAAGAATTTGACTCGGATTTGCATGAATATGGATGAGATTTGCATGAATTTGGTTGGATTTGCATGAATTTGACCAAATTTAGCACAAATCGATGAACATGTACTCAATTCATGACAATAAGTGGGAATACAAGCCAATGATACAAAGTTTGCCTCAGATTGATCAAGATTTGAAAGAAATTTGAACAAATTTAGACAAATTTGCATTAAATTGATCTAGAGTTTTGCACATTTTTGAAATTTCAGTTGAAATTTGTGTTCACCACTGCTAAATGGATGTAGAGGCCGGTGGTGAGGGAGAAGCTCGTCGGAGAAGACGACCGGCGGCGCTGGAGCACGGCGGCGCGGAGAGGAAGGTGGCGCTGGAGCTCAGCTCGTCGGTGAGTACGAGCGGCGGGGAAGGAGAAAACAAGGGAGAGGCGGCAATCGGCCGATGGAACACTCATATGACAGGCGGGGCCCGCTCAAATTTTTGAACGCCGGAAGATCCGGTGATATAGGAACTGAACGCCGGAAAGACACTGGATCAAAAATTCCCGAGAGCATCCAACCCAGGTCGTGAACGCCGGATAGTCCGGTGACGAGGGCACTGAACACCGGATAAACGCCAGAACAAACTTTCCAGAGAGAACTCCATACTGCCCAAAAACATCTTCTGCATGCCGAAAGTTCCTCTGAGGCATGTACTGAACGCCGGACCTTCCGGTGCATATCCTTTTGAGCTCATTTTCATTAAACTGACCGGAAGGTCCAGTGATAACTTCGAGCAGACGCTGGATCATTCGGTGATAAAAAAACTGAGCTGAACTAAAATCTCTCACTGCGTCCAAATTTCAAATAACCACTCAACAAAAACACATATTTGGACCAGTTTGAGTGAAATCTTTACCCTCTCAAACACTCATTTGCAAATATATGCCAAAAGGCTTTATCATATATAATTTTTTCGAAATAGGCAACTAAGGACCAAAGAAAGAGGGAGAAAATTCCAAAGGAAATGTTTGAGTCACATTACCTATGAACTTAAAGATTAAGGCTTTAAATTCTTTAGGTCATGACTCAATAGGCATTAAGCACTTATATCAATTTAAGCATACTTATAGAGTTGTATGTTCACATCAAGAATGAACAACAAACTCAAAGAGTGATATTCTCCTTTGTGATCTCTCTACCGCCAATGCTTATGCAATGCAAGACATATGCATGAAAGTAAACATGAGTGCATATTATATGACATGTGAATGCGAGGCATAAAATTAATCTATCTTGTCATATTACTTCCCTTCTCAAGCTTCTTCATGGTGAACCCTACAACATGCCTTGAGAAAAACTAGAGAGCCACCATCTCATGCAAAACCCGTGTTCACCACTATCTTGAGAAGGTCAGACAAGCTCCTATCATGAATGCATCTACATGACAAGGCATCACATGACATTAGAAGCATCGATCACATTTAGTTCATTTCGCAATCTACTAAAAGTGGCTTCATCTAGAGGCTTAGTGAAGATATCCGCCAATTGATCTTCCGATCGAACACTACTAAGAGAGATATCATTATGAGCCACATGGTCTCTTAGGAAGTGATGACGGATATCAATGTGCTTTGTGCGAGAGTGTTGAACGGAATTGTTAGCAATTTTTACGGCACTCTCATGATCACAAAGGAGTGGAACCTTCTCTAGACGAACACCAAAGTCTAACAAGGTTTGCTTCATATAGAGGATTTGAGCACAACATGCTCCGGCAGCAATGTATTCTGCTTCCGCTGTGGACAAGGCTACCGAGTTTTGCTTCTTAGAACTCCAAGAGACTAGGTATCGCCCTAGCAAGTGGCACCCACCCGAAGCACTCTTGCGATCCACATGGCATCTGGCAAAGTCCGAATTCGAGTATCCCAGGAGTAAGAAACTAGCGCCTTTCGGGTACCACAAGCCTATGCTAGGTGTATACTTTAGGTATCTAAGGATTCTTTTTACCGTGCTAAGATGTGATTCCTTAGGATTAGCTTGAAAGTGAGCACACATGCATACACTAAACATAATATCGGGCCTAGATGCGGTAAGGTAAAGGAGTGACCCAATCATAGAACGATAGAGTTTTTGGTCAACCGATTTACCCGTTTCATCCAAGTTGAGATGTCCATTTGTAGGCATGGGGGTCTTGATTGGCTTGCAATCATCCATCTTAAACTTCTTAAGGATGTCCCTCGTGTACTTCTCTTGATGGATGAATGTCCCTTCCTTCAATTGCTTGATTTGAAATCCAAGGAAGTAGTTTAGCTCGCCAATCATCGACATCTCGAACTCCCTAGACATCATGTCACCAAATTCTTTGCAAAACTCTTTGTTAGTTGAACCAAATATTATATCATCAACATAAATTTGACACAAGAAAAGCTCATTGTCTATGATCTTTGTGAAAAATGTGGTGTCCACCCTTCCGATCTTGAATCCTTGATTGATGAGGAAGTCACGTAGGCGTTCATACCAAGCTCGTGGGGCTTGCTTGAGTCCATAAAGCGCCTTGACCAACCTATAAACATGATTAGGATATCTAGGATCTTCGAAACCGGGTTGTTCAACATAAACGAGTTCATTAATAAAGCCATTTAAGAATGCACTCTTCACATCCATTTGATAAAGCTTAATGTTATGATGTGAAGCAAATGCAAGAAGGATACGGATGGCTTCAAGCCTTGCCACGGGAGCGAATGTTTTGCCAAAATCCAAACCTTCAACTTGTGCAAAACCTTGTGCGACAAGTCTTGCCTTGTTGCGTACCACCACACCATGTTCATCTTGCTTGTTGCGGAAGACCCACTTGGTTCCAATCACATTCTTGTCTTGAGGCCTCTCTTCAAGTATCCATACCTCATTGCGGGTGAAGTTGTTAAGTTCTTTTTGCATTGCCAATACGCAATCCGGATCCTTGAGAGCCTCATCTACATGTGTGGGTTCTGAACAAGAGACAAACGAGTAATGTTCACAAAATGAAGCACACTGACGAGAGCGAGTTTGTACTCCCCTAGATGGACTCCCAATGATCAAGTCAATCGGGTGATCCTTGGAAATATGTGTATGCTTCACTTGTGGTTGTTGAGGTGTATCTTGTGGTGGTCCAACATCTTGAGTTTGAGCTTGAGCTTCCTCTTGAGAGATATAGACGTCATGTGAAGGAAGTGGTTGATCATCCTTGTCTTCATTTTCGTCAACTTGGGGTGCCATGGAGGTGTGCAGAATTGAAGTAGAGGGTACATCTTCATCATCCTCCTTAGTCTTGATATCCCCAATTGCCATATTCTTCATTGCATTTCTCAAGGGTTCATCACCTACATCATCACAAGAAATACCTTCTCCTTGGGAGCCATTAGATTCATCAAACTCCACATCACAAGTTTTTTCAACAAAACCGGTGGCATTGTTGAATACTCGATATGCTTTGGAGTTCGATGCATAGCCAACAAGAAAACCAACATCACAACGTTTTTCAAACTTGCCTAGGCGTTCCTTTTTCTTGTAGATAAAGCACTTACACCCGAACACCCGGAAGTAGGAGACATTGGGTTTTCTCCCAATGAGAAGCTCGTATGGCGTCTTCTTCAATAGTCGGTGGAGGTACACTCGGTTAAATGCATGACACGCCGTGTTGATTGCTTCCGCCCAAAACTTCTCCGACATACCATACTCATCCAACATTGCTCTTGCAAGCGTGATCAAGGTCTTGTTCTTCCTCTCCACCATGTCATTTTGTTGAGGAGTGTAGGTGGATGAAAACTCATGCTTGATGCCTCTATTATCGCAAAAATCTTCAATTTGAGTGTTCTTGAACTCCGTGCCATTGTCACTCTGGATCTTCACAAGTGTGGACTCAAACTCATTTTGAGCCCTCTTTGCGAACTTCTTGAAGATCCCAGCGGTCTTGCCCTTGTCATATAGAAAGAAAGTCCAAGTGTATCTTGTATAATTATCAACAATGACAAGACAATATAGATTACCACCAAGACTTTTGTAGGTAGTTGGTCCGAAGAGGTCCATGTGTAGAAGCTCCAAGGGTCTTGATGTAGACATCATGGACTTGTATGGATGAGAACTTGCAACTTGTTTTCCTGCTTGGCAAGCACTACAACACTTGTCCTTCTCGAAAACCACGTCCTTCAAACCAACCACCATTCCCGTCTTGAATACCTTTTTGAGTTGGCTCATCCCAATGTGTGCAAGTCGACGATGCCAAAGCCAACCCATAGATGTCTTGGTGAAGAGGCACGTAGTCAAGCTAGCTTCATTAGAGGAAAAATCCACAAGATAGATATGCCCATGTATAAAACCTTTAAAGATTAGATCATTATGCTTCTTGCTAGTTATGACAACATCAACATCACTAAATAAGCATGTGAAGCCTAGATCACATAGTTGAGCTACGGAAAGCAAATTGAAGCTAAGCGACTCTACTAAAAGAACATTAGAAATAGAGAGATCATTTGAGATAGCCACCTTACCCAAACCTACCACATTTGCCTTAGAGTTATCACCAAAGGTGACTTTATCATGATCACCCACTTCATCTTCTAGAGAGGTGAACATCGTTACATTGCCGGTCATATGTTGTGTACATCCGCTATCAAGCACCCAATATTTTCCACCGGCTTTGTAGTTCACCTACACATGTGATCAAGCTTTTTGTTTAGGTACCCAACCAAGTTTGGTACCTTTCATGTGAGACACAAGAGATTTAGGCACCCAAAGTTGCCTAGGAAGCTTGCCCTTAGCTTGAGTTCCAATGAATGTTGCCATGATTTTACCACTTTTAAGCTTATGCAATAAAAAATGATGATCATTAAACGTGGACTTGTATTTAGAAGGCAAAATAGGAAGGGGTTTAGTAGGAATTGGACACTCCCTCGTGTGGTGTCCGGTGACTTGACAATGTTGGCAATATGGACCAACTTCCTTGATGAAACAATTCTTGATCTCTGGTGTCTTCATGACCCTTTTTACCGGGTTAGGGAAGCATCCAAGTCCTCTCTTGTTGTAGTATAAAGCATTCTTCATGAGAATTTCCTTGTGCTTGTACTCCCCCTTAGTCAACCGGGCCACACAAGACTTGAGACTTGCAACCTCACTCTCAAGCTTTTGCTCCCTTGCATGGTTAGTCTTAGAGGATGATGTAACACCACATGAATAGGAGCATGGTATATCAAGAAGGTCATCACAAGAGGTAGATGCATTGACCTTAACAACATCAATATCAAACAATTCATTCAAGCTACGATCAATGGCATCATAAGCATACTCAAGTTCTTGGTATTTGTATATCAAGCCATTATGCTCAAGTTTTAGCTTGTAGTTACTAGCCTCAAGAGACTTGCTAGATGCAACTACTTCATCATGTTTCTTAAGCACATTATTGTATTTAGCAAGCATCTCATCATGACTAGAACTAAGCATAGAATTAGCATTTTCAAGAGACTTGACTTTAGCCTTTTGCCTTTTGATAATAGTAGCATAGTCATTCATTAGCTTAGATAGATCATTAGGAGAAAGACCAACATCATCACTACTATCATCTTCCTCACTACTCACCTTGTTGTTACCTTTTGCCATGAGGCACATAGGTGGTGGAGGTAGAGGTGGATCATCATTAACGATGGCGAGGCCCGCGAAGTTGTTGTCTTCATCATCACTTGAATCATCACTTGAGCTTTCACCGGAGACCCATTCACCAACAATGTAGGCCTTGCGTCCTCCACCCTTCTTGTTGAAGAGCTTATTCTTCCTCTTGTCTTGATCCTTCTTCTTGTGCTTGTCCTCATCCTCAATTGCATCAAACTTCTTGGACTTGTTCTTGTTTCTCTTGTTGGGATGAGGGCAATCATATGATATGTGGCCAAGGTTACCACAATTGTAGCACTTCTTCTTGTCTCCACCACCGAACTTGTCAAATTTCTTTGAGCAAAATTCGTTTTTCTTGGGATCATAGTTGTAGCCCTTCTTTTGAAACTTAGAGATCATCCTTGTGGTTCTTCTCATAATAAAAGCAAGCTCGGTGTCGGAGTCATCATCATCATCTTCATCGCTTTCACTTGATGATGGAAGCTTCATCTTCTTCTTGTTGTTGTCAACCATCTTTGCTTTCAGAGCAAGGTTTTTCTTGGATGAAGACTCATGATCTCCAAACAAGAACATCTCATGAGCACATATCTTTCCCACGGCATCGGTGATGGTCATATCATTGATGTCCCTTTCATGAAGAAGAGAGATGACAATGTTGTATTGCGGCTTGGGAAGCACCATCAAGATCCTACGAATAATGTCTCCATCGGACAATTGGGTGAGTTCAAGGGAATTGATTTCTTCCACAAGCATGTTCATACGAGAATACATGTCATTGCATAATTCATTTGGAAACATCTTGAATTGACTAAGAGCATTCATAAGCACATGATATCTTTCCTCACGAATTCTCCTAGAACCCTCATGAATTTCACAAAGAGCGGTCCAAATGTCATGAGCGAATTCTTTGCTTCTAACTCTAGAGAAAACTTCTTCACTAATTTCCTCAAATATAGCATTCTTTGCCTTAGCATTCCACCTAACTTCTTGTTCGGTAAAAGGTTGATCAAACCCAACAGAGGTGTCTTGCCAACACTCGGGGGAAATAGCCTCAAACCCAATAGGCAAAGTTCTTTCCCTCGAACCTTGGCACGCTACTTCCATTCCCCGGGGCCATTTCTCTAGGATTTTAAGCCTATCAAGAGCACGAGGCTCTGATACCAATTGAAAGGATCGAATGGCCCAAGAGGGGGGGGTGAATTGGGTGCTAATTAAAACTTCTACCGCTTTCTAAAACAAATAACAACCTTAGCCTATATTAAAGGAAATGCAACTACTTGATTTAAACTAGGACAAGGCAACTAAACAAGAAAGATAACTAAGAGAGAGAGCGGTAAAGAAAAACTTGTAAGAACAAAGATACTCAAAGTAAAATGCGGGAATGTAAATAGTTGGAGAAGAGAACACCAAATTTTTTTCCCGAGGTTTCGAGAAGTTGGCACTTCCCCCTAGTCCTCGTTGGAGCATCCACCAAGGATGTAGCTCCCCCTTGAGTCACCAAGACTCAAGTGCTCCCTCTTGATTGCCCCTTCTCCATCTCCGGATTGGCGGGCATCAAACCAAGTACATCATCTCTTCCCGGGGCTCCCACAAGTCGTGCAAGAGCTCACCGAGAACACCTCCGATCACCAAGACCGTCTAGGTGTTGCCAACCACCAAGAGTAACAAGCTTCAAGCTTCACTTGACAAAGACCAAGCCTAGACAACAGCTAGATGCACACTTGTTACTCTCCAAGCACTAAAGATGTCCTTAATCTTCAACTAAGAACTTGGAATTAACACAAGTGCTCTCTCTTGCTTCTAAATAACACACCAAGTGTATAAGCTGCTATAAGGTCGCAAGAGCACCATATGAGACCAAATGAGTAGGTATTTATAGGCTAAGGATCAAGAATTAGCCGTTACCTAACAACCCAAAATTTTTCTTAACGCCGGAAGGTCTGGTGTGAATAACTCTCTCCATAACGGAATATCCGGTGCTAATACCCCTAACAGAATAGCCGTTAATTGTTCCATTAGCCATTAAAGCTTCGGTGTTTCATCCGGACTAACGCTGGATCATCCGGCACATTGAAATCGGTCAGATGATCGTTTGCAACCTTTCTGTATAAAAACATCCGGCGTTTATCCGACCATATGCTGGACCATCCGGCGTGTAGAATCACGCCGAGACTGCACTGGAAAGATTGCTCCGGCGATCTCACCACTCGAACGTCAAACAATCCGGCGTGGACTTCAACAATTTTTCAACTCAGAACTCTTAGGAAATTGCTCCGGTGCTGACAACAATTTTGGCACCGGACCAACCTGACCAAGCTAAAGAACTTTGCTGTCCTCGACCAAAATAAACTCCGGTGAGTACACTCTTCATACAGAGGATCATCTGGTGTGTTGAATTTTCGCTAAATTCATCCAATTCAAACAATCTTTAGTTCTAACTTCTTGGACACTCAACCAAAAGCTTGTCTGAGCTACCTAGCTCTAGAACTTCACAAGTGTGCATCAATTATGTCTAGACTCACCTAGGTCAAGCTACAACTCTTAACCCCCCTTTATAGTACGGTCAAAAGACTAAAAAGAAATAGAACCTATACTACTCTAAGTGTCCTTCATCTCCTTGTGACACTTAGAACTAGAAGACCCTTAATCTTCATGCACATGTCCTTTGATCGTCCATATAAGCGTTTAAAGGGCCAAGAGTATCAAAGCATCATTGTGAACTAAGTTTTTCTTTTTCTTTGATACCGTTCAAAACACATATGTTAGTCACAATGATACGGTTGTCATTAATCACCGAAACTCTTACCACTTACCTAGAGGCCTAGATGCTATAACCACTATGGTAGCTTCTCCCTCAGGTCCACGACACGGTTAGTTTCTCCGTGCCAACTAAAGCTTTTGCATGCCTCACTCCCACCTTGGACCATCAAAGAGAAAGACCAAAGGAATGGATTCCTTGTCACATGGGGGTGCTTATGGTGCCTCAGCCAGGCACTTCACCATCTCTCTTGCCACCGGCGACCATTCCCTTCACCGCCGGTTGCCTGTCTCTTTGTCTCTCTATCTCTATTTCGGAGCACTGTCTTCACTCAGTACAGCGTGAGCCCCCAGGTCCCATAGGTTAGTGACTAAGGGTAGATGGGGGTCTAGGGCAAAAGTCAAGCTAGGATTTGTTTATTCAGTTAAAAGATAAGTAGGGGAAAAGAATTATCTGCACAACATGTAATTTGGCTGAACAATAGAAAATTCGTAGCAATTTCATTATTACCCAAAAATTGTGAAACAAGTTCTGTTAGCACTGTATGGTTGTACTATAGAAAATAAAAATGCTAACATCCATGTTAGCTATTTAGTTTCTGTATTGATTTAATTGTGTTCAATCTTGATTAAATCACTGTTAATTCATGGTTGATCCAAAAATAGTGAATCCAATTCTAATAATCTTGATAAATAGAATGCTTTCTAGGAAAAATAGTGTCCATCATGTTAGAGTAATTAGTCCTGTGATTTTGGCTCATGTTTAGTATCACATAGTTAACTTCTAAATTTTGTACAGAAAATGCTAAACATAATTTAGGGTTGAGATCACTTCTAAAAATCTTTGTCAGGATAACCGTACACATGAAAAAATAATGGTTAATGTGTTAAGTAATTCCTAAATATAAGTTTGTCTCGGTGTACCCTCTTTTAATTGAATTGTTAATAAGGACAACACCTTGTTTATTCAGTTGTACTATGAGCTTATGATCTCTTCTTTGCGTAAATCTTGTGCTATCATTTCTTTACTTAGTGCACTTCGTTCATGCACAATTTGATAGCATTTGGATCACACTGCATTGCATTTCACTCATGCTCATCGCATTGCACGCGCACTTTCTTTAGAGAATTAAGAGTCGGAGAGCAACATGGGCTTGGTCAAGGGTGATCCAGAGATTGTTGCTGTGGATTGTGAAGTTGAGAATCAGGGCAAGCGTCTATGCATATTTCACCCTTATATTGGATCTATGTGTTGTTTAATTTTGATAAATTATCACTCTATGTATGTCATTCATTTTAGCAATTAAATGTCAGGTTTTGGGAGTAGATCCTATTTGTTGTATTACCCTACCTTGACATTGTTATCTCTTGATCCTTTGTAACCTGGGTTCATATCATGGTGAATGAAGTTTATTTTCTTTGGAAGATTTGTGGTAATTTATTTTGATGATATCTTGATTTACAGTAAGTCACATAAACTACACTTTATCATTTATGGCTGTTTTTAAGACTTTGAGAGATGCACGTTTGTTTGTAACCTCGAAAAGTGCATCTTTTGCACGGATCAAGTCTCTTTTCTTAGCTATGTTGTTACTCCACATGGATTAGAGGTGGATGAAGCAAAAATTAAAGCCATAAATAGTTGGCAAACCTCTGATACTGTCACATAGGTGAGAAACATTCATGGTCCTGTGGGGTTCTATAGGTGCTTTGCGTAAGATTTTAGCACCATTGCTACCCCATTGAACAAGTTGACAAAGAAAGGAGTGGCTTTTAAATGGGGACCTACACAAGAAAAAGCATTCAAGTTGTTGAAAGAGAAGCTCGCCCACACTCCATTGCTCCAACTCCTAGATTTTTGTAAGACTTTTGAACTAGAATGTGATGCTAGTGGGATTGAAATTGGGGACATACTAATTCAGGAAGGTAAACCTGTTGCTTATTTCAGTGAGAAATTAAGTAGCTTAAGTCTAAATTATTCTGCCTATGACAGAGAATTGTATGCTTTAGTTAGTATGCTTCAAACTTGGCAACACTATTTATGGTCTAAAGAATTTGTTATACATTTTGACCATGAATTGCTGAAACATATTAGGAGTGAAGCTAAACTGAATAGACGATATGCTAAATGGGTAAAATTTATTGAATTGTTTCCATATGTCATAAAGCATAAGAAAGGTAAGGACAATGTGGTTGTTGGTGCTCTTTCTAGGCATTGTACCATATGATCTCAACATGATCATAAGATTTTTGGTTTAGAGACCATTAAAGATTTATATGCCACTGATTTGGACTGTAAATAAGTGCTTGAACATTGTAAAGAAGAGAAAACATGGAATAAATATGTGCTGATCGATGGTTTGCTCTATCGTTCTAGCAAGCTATGCATTCCAGCTTGCTCCATTCATCTTTTGTTGATGCAAGAGGCGCATTGAGGAGGATTGATGGCACATTTTGGAGCAAAGAATACCGAAGATGTGCTGGCCACCCACTTCTTTTGGCCAAAGATGAGACACGATGTCGAGCGCTACATGTCACGCTGTACTACTTGCAATAAAGCTATGTCCCGCTTAAATCCACATGGTCTTTACATATCTCTTCCTATTCCTAGTGTACCTTAGGAGGATATTTCTATGGATTTTATTTTAGGGTTGTCTAGGACAAAGAAGGGGAGGGATAGTATATTGTAGTAGTGGATCAATTTTCTAAAATGGCACATTTTATACTTGGTCACAAGAGCGATGATGCTACAGACATAGCTGGTTTGTTTTTCAGAGAAATTGTTTGCCTACATGGAGTGTCTAATACTATTATCTCGGATCATAATCCAAAGTTTTTGAACCACTTTTGGAGATCACTTTGGAACAAATTAGGGATAAAGCTACAAATTTCTACTAGATGTCATCCCCAAACTGATGGACAAATAGAGGTACTCAACTACACATTATCCACCATATTGTGGGTTGTTTCAAAGAGGAATTTGAAGATGCTGGATGAATGTTTACCGCATATTGAATTTGCTTACAATAGGTTAGTACACTACACCACTAAGGTAAGTTTGTTTCAGGTAGTGTATGTGGATTTAATCCCTGTGCTCCTATTGATTTAGTACCTTTGCTTACTTCTGAAAATCTTAATTTGGATGCTAAGAAATGTGCTGAATTTAATCTTAAGTTGCTTGAAACAATTAAAGAGAATATAAAGTGCATGACTGAAAAGTATAGGTGATTCGCGTTTGCCCAATCTTCTGAAGGTAATACGATAAGTCGATTGGTGGAGTTTTGACATTGATAATCAAAAAGCTCTGACCAAGACAGATCGAGAACCCTTACAACCACTACACCACTACTCTGTGGTTATCAACCATGCCAAGACGTGGTTGACCTCGCCAAGAAGACTTTTCATGCAAGCGAATCGAGAACACAAGAAAGAACAGGTAGATGCAAACTGAATATTGCTAATTACCAATAAAGTGCTCGAGTTGGGGTCCACAAACCGAACAAGCAGTGAAACTGTATAAAATAGAATAATCTAAGTAAAACCCAAGAATAAACTATAACAGCTACTGTGTTTATATAGGGGGGACGTTAGGAGGTCAACCAATGGTTGTGCGGCCATGGAAAGAGACGTACACAACCTGGACTCTGACCCCGACACGATTACAAGACCCAACTAGATCCAAAACGGTGGGGTAGCATCTTATTTCTTTAACTCTAACTAAATTATAAGGAATATTTGGTCGAGCTCATATCCATTCGAAAGGGCTCATCGTAAGCTTTCCAGAATGTCCAAAATTACCTAAAACAGACTTCGTATGAGAGAGTTATGCCCATTTCACTGATGTGTTGTCCTACGACTCGACCACGACCATGATTTCGACGACGACCATGACTAGAGCTCAGTCTCGAGTCTGAGTAGACTGGGCCTTCGAGGGGTGACATCTGGGTAAGGTTGTGGTGCTTCTCTCACATTCCTAATCAATAAAACATAACAAGAATTTAGTAGGAATCCATCCAAGGAAGCATGAACAGTAAAAAATGAGTTCACCTAGTGGTCTAATTGTCGTATACGTGCTCTGGTAATTGGACCTTGTATGATTTGATGACTATTGGCGGTATTGATCATAACTGAAGGAGCCATGGGCTCATCATCCTCCCCCTCTTTAATTGGAGTCATCCTCGACTCAAGCTCTTCTTCTTCTCACAAGTAGGGCTTCAGATCTGAAATGTTAAATGTGAGACTAACCCCAAAATCTATAGGTAGGTCCTATTTTTATGCATTGTCATTCATGTTCTCAATTATCTTAAATGGTCCATCAGCTCTGGACATCAATTTTAACTTTCTTAGTTCTGGAATCCTATCCTTCCTCAAATGCAACCAAACTAAATCACCTGGTTCAAATTTTATTTCCTTCCTTCCTTTACTTCCAGCAATCCTATACTTTTCAGTCATGCTCTTTATATTGTTTTTAGTGGTTTCATGCAACTTAAGAATAAATTCAGCACATTTCTTAGCATCTAAATTAAGTTTTTCAAACTAGGCAAATGTAGTAAATCAATAGGAGCACGGGGATTAAATCCATACACTAATGGAACGGACTTACCGTGGTGGTCGAGTGTGCCGACCTATTACACGTAATTGAAAACAACAGCTTCGTCCCCAATTTATTCCAAAGTGATCTCCAAAAGTGACTCAAGAACTTTGTGTCACGATCCGGGACAATAATATTAGGCACTCCATGAAATCCTACACAAATCGCTGATAGAAACCTGCAAAACCATGAAAACTTCTCACTTGTGTAACAGTCTCAGGAGTTGGCCAGCTCTTTATGGCTTTGATTTTTGTTTCATCCACCTCTATTCCCTGTGGGGTAACAATATAGCCAAGAAAAGAGACTCGATCCGTACAAAAGGTGCACTTTTCAAGGTTACCGAACAAATGTGTATGTCTCAAAACAATACAAACAACACGTAAATGATCAAAATATTGTTCTCATGTCTTGCTGTAAATCAAGATATCATCGAAATATACCACCACAAATCTTCTAATGAAAGTACGTAAAACTTCTTTCATCAATCGCATGAAAGTAATAGGTTTATTAGTTAACCCAAAAGGCATGCTAACCACTCATACAAGCCAAACTTAGTTTTAAAAGCGGTTTTCCATTCATCTCCAAGTTTCATCCTAATTTTGTGGTATCCACTTTGCAAGTTAATTTCAGTAAAAATTATAGAACCACTCAACTCATTAAGCATATCATCTAACCTAGAGATAGGGTGACGATATCTAATAGTAATATTATTGATGGATCTACAATCAACACACATACGCCAACTACCGTCCTTCTTAGGAACCGAAAGAACGGGAACAACACAAGGGCTAAGACTTTCTCGTACATACCCGTGGTCCAAAAGGTCTTGGACTTGTCGCTGAATTTTCCTTGGTCTCTTCCGGGTTGGTCCTATACGCAGCATGGTTTGGCAAAGTTGCTCTCGGAATCTAATCAATTTGATGTTGTAACTGTCTAATTTTTCCACCTTTAGAAATTTCTTAAAATTTGCTAAAATTTAAAATGAGTTTAAATAATTTAAAAGAGTAAAATCCTATTTTATATGAAAGAATATATATTTGACATAGGATATAATTGATTATTTTGCATTCATGCTGAATTAGGGAAATAGGATTTTTATTTGGGTTTTGATGGAATTTATTTGAAGAGATTTTGCTTTGATTTTGAATTTGAAACTTGGATTTGAATTTAGAAAGAAAAGAAAAAGAATAAATCCTTTCTCGAGCTGTTTTTTCCCCGGCCCAGATCTCCTTCAGCCTCAGCCCAGCAGCCGGCCTCGCCCTTCTCTCCTACCTGGGCTGTGCCCTGCCTCGGCCCACTGCCGCGCGCCAGCCGAAGACGCTCCGCGCCAAGCCGTTTTCTCCTGAGCCGCCAACATGTGGGCCCCGCATGTCAGGCCTTTCTTCTTCCTTCGGTCGGACTCCGACTCGGACAAGAACACGCGCCGGCCACTGCCTCCCGTTCAAATCCGAGCCATCCCGAACCCTAGAGCTTCTAGAAATTTGGCAAATCAAAGCCCTAGGCCTCCTCTATCTCTAACCGGCCTTATCCCTAAAAATTGCGCGTTTAAACGAGGAAACCGAGCTCGAATTTGGCCCCACCATCGCCGAACCCTACTCGGACTCGCCCGGCCAACCCGAGCCTCCCCGCCTATATATGTGCGCCCCTACGCCTGCCACGAAGGACCACACAACTTTTCCCCAGCTCATCGACGAGTTCCCGAAGCCGTAGAGCCCTCCCCGCGATGCTCCAACCGCCCGAAGTCACCGCCGTCGTCACCAAGCTTCTCCGGTGCAGCGCCGCTTTCGGTAAGCCTCAAAACAAGTTCGCCATCACCTTGCAGTCATCTTCCGCCGCTCATCGTCGTGCTCCGAGGCTGGCGACGAGGTCAGCACCTGCCTCTGGCGAAAGCGCCGCCGCTAACCCTCGGTCGCTGCCGTCCCGCTCCTCTCTGGCCGCCCGATTCCCCCTCAGTCGTCGGATCCAAAACCCACGGCTGAGATTAGATCGCATTTTACCCCTTCGTTGGCCAGTAACAGTTCGCCACATGTCACCTTTAAACCAGTCAGCATCCCATGCCTCGTCACCCTTCCACGTGTGCGACACCTCAGATGCTCAGCCCATTTGTCATGCCTAGTCAGATCCAGTCAGCTGCCATGCAATAAAAGGTGTTTTCCAGTATAAAAATAAATCTAATAATTCCTGGAAATTGGTAATTTTGCAAATTAGCCCCTAGACTTTTCTGAAATAACAAAAAGAGCCCTATCTTATTACAGTTAAGTCCCTATACTTTTTTATAATTACATTTAGGTCCCTCTATTTTTACAAAAGGTCCCTGAACTTTCCGTTTAATTCGAAATAAGCCCTTTTCTTTTCCAGATTTAACCCTAGACTTGTTTTAGCCCTAACTTTTTCATCGTAGCTCCGATTTAAGCGATTCTTGCGCCGATGGATTCGTTTTTCAGTGCTCTTTCTTTCTAATCAGTTTTTATCTCGTTGTTCTTTTGTTTTGTACTCTGTTCTTAGTGTATCTTGTTTGTTTGTTTGCCGGTTATTGTGCGATTAGCCGACAACGTCCCGGATCAATTTAAGGAACATCATGACCAGGAGCAAGAATACACTGAGCAGTAGCAAGGAGAAGGCAAGTGTCCTTGATCATATTGAACCTATATTTTTAAATGTTTTGTCTTACAAAATTGCATGCAATGTCTGTCAATATGATGGGTAGTCACCTATGTTAGGGTTTTCCCTAGATTTTCCCTTATCATCCCTTGGAACCTAGATGGTTTATGGTTAGGTGTCTTTTATGGTTAGGTTGCTTAGCCATGCTTTTGGGATGTTGAAAAGTGACATAATCTTGACTAATGACCATATGCAATAATGATGGTTAATATGTTAATGGTCTAGCAACATGGAACCTTAGGCCTTGAGCGAAGTGGTGTTGATGGTTGTCATGGTTATGATGTTGGATTAGTGTTTGCTCAAGTAACCTAAGTAAGGACCGGTTTGTGGAGCGACAAGCAAAGAAGTAACGTAACAACCACGAGGCTGATATGGGTAAGGCGTGACATACTGATTAGAGTCTGTCCAGTGTGTATTGGGTCAGCACAAAAGGGGGCTTATGGGTAGGAGCTTTGCTTGCATAAAGCCTGGCGGTGAAACCTAGTGGGCAGACATGCACTGGATTAGTCTCTGGTTAGTGGAAAGTGTCATACAATGATTCTTGGCGGCACACCACTGGCGTGTGTTAAGTGTCTTGCAAACACGGCAACATGGAATTTAATGACTCGTGGGGAAAGCTGGACAACCTCTGCAGAGTGTAAAACTGTTATAACAGCCGTGCTCACGGATATGAGAGACTTGGATCCTCACATGATTAGAGGGTGGATGGTTTTGGTTCTGGTACAGGGAGTACTAGATGGTGTGATTTTGGTCATAGTACAGGGAGTACTAGACGGTTGTGGTATGCAGGGTGGGGAACCTTTTATGCTAGATGATGGATTGTTTGGGTTACATTCATTTAGTACTTGATTAATGCTTTTGAGTCCAAATGTGTTTTCATTACTTGCATTTACTCAAATATTACCATGTGTTAGCCTATTCTTGATATAAACCTGCATGTCATTATATTCCCACACTTTCTGAGTACTTTATGTGCTCACCCTTGCTTTCTCCTACAAAAACATATGCTTCTCAGTGGAAGACTTTGAGGATTTTCAAGACGATGTAACACCCTAATTTTTCTAATTCCAATTTTTTCTCAATATTTGTTAAAGTTCAAATGAATTTAAATATTTTTTATTTTTAAAAGAGAGAAAACCCTATTTTATATGCAAGAAAAAGAAAATGACATAGGATATATGTGAATATTTTGCATTCATGCTGAATTAGGCAAGTGGTATTTTATTTGAATTTTTGATGAATTTATTTGAAGAGTTTTTGCCTGGTTTTTGAATTTGAATTTGGATTTTGAATTCATAGGAAAAAGGAAAAGATTAAAACCTCCCACGGGCTGTCTTTCTCCTTTTCGGCCCAACTCCTCGACCTCGCCCTAGCCACCCCGGCTTTCCTCTCCCACTTGGGCCTCAACCTAGCCTCGGCCCAGTCGCGCGCGCGCCAGCCCACACGCCGAAGACGCCGCACCGAGCAGCCCACACTCGAGTCGCTGACATGTGGGTCCCGCATGTCAGGACCTTCTTCCTCCTCAGTCGGACTCTGACTCAGAGACGGGAACGCGCCGGCCGTCGATTTCCATTCGAATCCGAGGCCAAACCGAACCCGAGAGCTTCTAGAGAAATGCCAAATCAAACCCCCGGGACCCCTCTATCTCTAACCTACCATATCTCTAAGGATTCCGAGTTTAAACGGGGAAACCGAGCTCGGATTTGGTCCTCCGCCGCCGTGTCCGAGTCAAACGCGTTGCGCTGTCGCCCTGGACACCCCGAGCTTCCTATATAAATAGAGCCTCCCTCCCCGAACGCATCTCAACCAGAATTCGCCAAAACCCGAGCCTTAGACGCCAAGTTCAGAGCTCGCCGTGCTGCCCTCGCCGCCGCTTCGACCGAGCTCGCCGCCACGCCGTTCCAGAGCCTTGCAGCGCTTTCTGAGCCCACCATCGCGAGTGCCTGCCACCACAGAAGCTTTTCCCGTCGTCGATTTGATCTCTGCACTATCGGAGAGTCTTCTCCGACGAGTTCCCGAAGCCGCAGCCGCCCCCTTCCGTCACCGATCACCTTCCCATGCCGCGCAGCCTTCGGTAAACCCCAAAATGAGATCGTCGTTCCGTCCTGATGCTTTTCCGCCGCTTGTCGTCGTGATCCGAGACCGGCGACAAGGTTTGCGCTTGTCGCCGGTGAGTCGCCGCCGTGCCCGAGCTCGGCTCCGCCGAGAACCTCTCCGCCGACCATCCCCTTTGAGCTCAGCTGTTGGATCTAACCTCATCGGCCCAGATTAGATCTAATCGTACCCCTTCGGTCAACCAATCAGTAGCTACCACGTGTGGCCACTTAACACAGTCAACAGTCATGCCATGTCACCCATCCACCTCAGCCGCCACCTCAGCCTTTCTGCTGATGTGTCACCCTTGTCACCATGCCACGTCAGCCTGAGCTACCCAGTCAGTAAGTCAAACCTTTTTTAGTATAAAAATAAATTTGTTAATTCCTTTAATTGGTAATTTTGCAATTTAGCCCCTGAACTTTTCTAAAATAACAAAAAGAGCCCTGTCTTTTTACAGTTAAGTCCCTATACTTTTTCATAATTACATTTTGGTCCCTCTATTTTTACAAAAAGGTCCCTGGACTTTCTGATAATTCAATTTAAGTCCTTTTCTTTTTCCAGATTTAACCCTAGACTTGTTTTAGCCCTAACTTTACCATCGTAACTCCGATTTAAGCGATTCTTGCGTCGATGGATTTGTTTTTCAGTGCTCTTTCTTTTTAGCTAGTTTCTATCTCGTTGTTCTTTTATTTTGTACTCTGTTCTTAGTGTATCTTGTTTGTTTGTTTGCCGGTAATTGTGCGATTAGCCGATAACATCCCGGATCAATTTGAAGAACATCAAGACCAGGAGCAAGAATACACTGAGCAGCAGCAAGGAGAAGGCAAGTGTCCTTGATCATATTGAACCTATGTTTTTAATTGTTTTGTTTTATAAAACTGCATGCAATGTCTGTCAATATGATGGGTAGTCACCTATGTTAGGGTTTTTCCCTAGATATTCCCTTATCATCCCTTGGAACCTAGATGGTTTATGGTTAGGAGTCTTTTATGGGTAGATTGCTTAGCCTTGCTTTTGGGATATTGGGAAGTGTAATAATTTTGACTAATGAACATATGCAGTAATGATGGTTAATATGATAATGTTTTAGCAACATGGAACCTTAGGTCTTGAGCATAGGGATGTTGGTGATGGTTGTCATGGTTATGACATTGGTTTAGTGTTTGCTCAAGTAACCTAAGTAAGGACCGGTTCGTGAAGCGACAACCCAAGAAGTAACGTACCAACCACGAGGCTGATATGGGTAAGGTGTGACATACTGATTAGAGTCTATCCTGTGCGTTGGGTCAGCACAAAAGGGGGCTTATGGGTAGGAGCTTTGTTTGCATAAAGCCTGGCGGTAAAACCTAGTGGGCAGACATGCACTGGATTAGTCTCTGGTTAGTGGAAAGTGTCATACAGTGATTCTTAGCGGCACACCACTGGCGTGTGTTAAGTATCTTGCAAACATGGCAACATGGAATTCACTGACTCGTGGGTAAAGTTGGACAACCTCTGCAGAGTGTAAAACTATTATAACAGCCGTGCTCACGGATATGAGAGACTTGGATCCTCACATGATTAGATGGTGGTTTGGTTTTGATTCTGGTACAGGGAGTACTAGATGTTGTGGTTTGGTCATAGTACGGGGAGTACTAGATGGTTGTGGTATGCAGGGTGGGGAACCTTGTATGCTAGATGATGGATTGTTGGGTTACATTCATTTAATACATGTCTAATGCTTTTGAGTCCAAATGTGTTTTCATTACTCGCATTTACGCAAATAATACCTTGTGTCAGCCTACTCTTGATATAAGCCTGCATGTCATTATTTTCCCACACTTGCTGAGTACATTATGTGCTCACCCTTGCTTTCTCCTACCAAAAATATATGCTGCTCAGTGGAAGACTTTGAGGATTTCCAAGATGATGACCTGGTGTTCTAAGGAGCGTATCTTCCAGTCGGTGCCTATGGAGTTTTGGTCGCCAATGCTTTCGTTCCGCTGCCGTCATTTAGATGATGTCGTTTAGGTTAAATTTTGAGATTGCTTAGGTAAAGTCTTTTATTGTAAGAGGTGAACGTTTAAATAAATAAAGTATTGCTTTTGTTACTTCACCTATGACGTCCTTATGTGTGTTAAACTTCCTGGACACACATAAGCCGCACTTGGTTTTGACCGTTAAAACTGGGTGTGACAGACGACGACCTGGTGTTCTAAGGAGCGTGTCTTCCAGTCGGTGCCTGTGGAGTGTTCGTCGCCAATGTTTTCGTCCCGTTGCCGTCGATTAGATGCTGTCTTTTAGGTTAAATTTTGAGGTTGTTTAGGTGAAGTCTCTTAATTGTAAGAAATGAAAGTTTATTTAATTAAAGTATTGCTTTTGCTACTTCACCTATGATGTCCTTATGTGTGTTAAACTTCCTAGGCACACATAATCTGCACTTAGTTTTGTCCGTTAAAACCGGGTGTGACAGATGTTCAATCCCTCGAATTGGTGGTAATCCCGAGGGTGCCTCAGCTGGAAATACATCCACATACTCCTGCAAAAGGTTGGCAACAGTAGGAGACAAAGAGCTAGATATATTCTCAAGTGAAACTAAAGCATCTTTGCATATCAAAGCATAGCATGGCAGCTCATTATCACAAATTTCAGCAAGATCAGATTTAGTAGCAAGCATAACACACCCTTTTAGCCAAATTCCATTGGACTTAGAAGTTAATGTTGCTTTCTCCTTTTTGGGTGGAAAAACGTTTTTCGCTACTTGCTGATTTTCAGATTCATTCTCAGACTCTTTTCTCTTATTTTCAACACATTTCACAATTTTAGTAGGGGTTAAAGGTAGAAAAGTTATATTCTTTCCTTTATGCATAAGGGTGTATTTATTACTTCTACCATGATGTGTTGCACCAGTATCAAACTCCCATGGTTGTCCTAACGAAAGTGAACATGCTTGCATGGGTACTACACCGAAACCAGCACAATCAAGGTATGAACCTATAGAAAATGCACCATAGCTGTTTGCATTACCTTCACCTTACCATTGTTGTTAAACCATTGAATATGATAAGGGTGATGATGGTTTCTTGTCAGCGAAGCAAGCTTCTTGTTCATATCTGAAATTACCAAGTTGTTGCAACTTCCTCCATCTATAAGAAGTCAAACATGATTGTCACGTCCCAATTTCTTAATCACGCATTTAAGAAAAAATATGCTTTTTAAGCATTATGCTTAAAATTTGCGTAATGGTAATCCGAAGCGCTAATGCACTTCATTAGTAATCATTTGAATAAGAGAGAAAGTTGGGGGAGAAAATAATGAAAATGCATTAGAAATACCTATTCTCTCTAACATGTGGGCCCCACATGTGGCCCCACTCCTCACCCACTCCCTCTCTCAAGTGGGCAGCAACTCACCTGCTCTCTCTCTCCTCCCTCACTCCCACCCATGTAGCAGTAGCTGCAGCTCCCCCTCCCACTCAAGCTCTCTGATGAGGACATCACTCCCTCGGATACATACAATGATCCTCCATTGAACTTTCAAGGTCCAATCACAAGAGCTCGCGCACGACAATTAGATTTAGAGGTGAGCTCGTTCCTAAGCAACTCTTTATATAGTTTTGAGAATAGATTACTACCTAATGATTATGTGTTGTTTAGGAATTATGGAGAGGACAAGGAAACACATAGAGGAAGGCTTGGAGGCGTGGAGGAGCAGCTAGGACGTCCAACAACAGCAGGAGGTCCAGTCCAACTCGAGTCCGAATCAGCCTCGGCCTCCAGGACCAGCGAGCAATAAAACGGACGCACAGGACGCATCCGGACTCTGTTTTCGACGATTCACATATGGTTGGAAAGATAATTTCATAAGGAAACCAATGGCGTTGGTTTGAGGTCCAAATTCCTTCTGAGTCAACGGGAAACGTCGAAACAAGTCAGCATCCAGAATCTGTCCCGGTGCTGCGTCACCGTTTTTGGTCCGTTGGGCCATGTATCGTGTTGGAGTCCATTAGGGACGCGTCTAGGGGTCCTTGGCCGACCCTAATCCTTTATATACAGTAGCCACCGCCCTAATTAGGGTTGGGTTTTGCTTAGATTATTCTGTCAAGAACAGTTTTGCCGTTTCGTCGGTTTGTGAGACCCCAACTCGTGAGATTAATCATTCATCTGCAATTTGGTTGCATTCTTCCTTGTTCTTGCTTGTGTTCTTCGATTCGCAGGCAAGGATTTTAGCCTTCTTGGCGAGGTCAACCGTGCAACACCGGTTGATAACCAGAGGAGACGTGGTGCTGCGATTGCGGGGTTTCGGATCGTGTTGTTCGGAAGCCGGATCGACTTGTGTCTCGTTTCCACCAAATCGAGAGTTACCAGAACCTTTCGGAAGATCGGGAACCCTTGTTCATATTAAGTGGTATTCAGAGCTTCAGGTATACCGTCAGGTTCATATCTACCCTTAGTTTCGAGTGTTTTCGCCTTCGTTCCATAGTCCACTGCCATATCGTTTTTTTTTCCTGTCCTACAACCCTTCCGCGCCTTTAGCTTTTGCATATTTCAGTTTCAGAGTTCGTCGTGTTGAGTTTGTGTCCTGGTCAAGGTCTTGTTGCTGGTTAGGTCGTGTTAGAGTCCAGTTCGTGTGTTTTCCCCCACCGTTTCCATCAAACCCTAGCCTCCGTCGCATATTTTCCCCACTTTCTTCCCGTTTTGTCCTCTAATTCGGAGTCGTTTCTCAAATCGGGCATAACTTTCGCATACGAACTCCGTTTTCAGAAAAGTCATAGAGTTTTTCGCATCGAAACAGCATTTCGGATCCGTTCGTCCCCGCCTTGTCGGGTTCGGCGAAATCAGAATTCCCAAATTCGCCCCCGAAGTTTGAGTTTTCAATTTCCAAATATTTTTCTCATTTTACGGCTGAACTTCAGAAAATTCTACAGGCCACGTCTTTCACTTGTTTAAGCTCAAATTTTCTGTGGTTCCCTCTTGTGTGCTCCTAAGTGAAAAAAAAATATCAAAAAAATAAAAAGAAAAAGTCGAATTTTCCCAAAAAAACAACGACAGCCCAAAAAAATAGAAAAAAGAGAGGGGCAAAAGAGGAACAATATCTAGAGGAGCACATAGAGAAGGGCAAAGTGAGCTGTGTTAGCGTGTGCTGTTTAGTTCTTTGTTTCTGTTGCTCTTGCTATCCATCATACTTGTTTCTCCACCTTGTTTAACACACATACTTGGTACTTGCAACACTTTAGGCCAGCAACAAGAACAAGTACTTGGGACTATAATTCAGCATTACTATCTGTTTCTGATTTGTATTCCACATATACATATTTGTTCTCTTTGTGTGCCTTCCAAGCCCCACAGATTCTTCTGGACAGCACTGGTTTGCATCCCTGCAATCGCTCGCACGCCTTCCAGGTATCCTTTGCTTTGCTGGTAAGAACCCTGGTAAGAGCTTGGTAAGGTGTCTACCTTTGCTGATCTTGATTGAGAGGCACCACTCCACCTTTGTAGTACGATTATTAGGGATAACCTTCACTGTTTGTTGTTGTGTTTGTTTCCACAATGTCAGTTGAAGGAGATAAAACGCCAAAGGATTTCAAGGAGTGTGTCAGCCAAGAGCAGCTACAAGCTGTTGTAGACAATGCTCAGAAGGAGATGAGGGAGACAGTCATCAAGGCTGTCACTGAAGCGATAATTGAGATGAAACTCGCAAACGCGGTTGAGCGGGTGGACAAACGGTTATCCGAGCTCACCGACAGGGTAAATGCTTTGGAAAACCGTCCTGTGCACAACGAAGATGTGAATGGAAGCAACACCGGTGATGAGTTGTATGATGAAGATGTTAATGTTGATCCAGCGGCGATATTGCAAAACAGATTACGGCGTCGTCTTCGCACTAACACCACAGGTATGGGTGGCGTTCCACATCACCACCACCATCGAGGTATGTATAATCGAGCTCCTGAAGATCCTTATGCTAAGGTTAAATTTACTATACCTTCTTTTTTGGGACATTATGATGCTGAGGGATATCTTGATTGGGAGATGACAGTAGAGCAAAAATTTAGTGCCCATCAAGTACCTGAACAACATAGAGTTAGACAAGCCACTAGTGAGTTTAAAGATTTTGCTATTATTTGGTGGACTGGTTTAGCTGCAGATGGTGCCACACCTCGTACATGGGAAGAGCTTAAGGTTGCTATGCGTGATAGATTTGTTCCCCCATCTTATCATAGAGACTTGCGTAAGAAATTGATGCGCTTAGAACAGGGAGATAAATCTGTGCAGGATTATTATGGTGAGCTTCAAAAGGGCTTGATGCGTTGTGGCATAGTAGAGGGAAACGAAGATTCTATTTGTCGATTTTATTCGGGTTTGAGACGTGAAATCCAGGATATTATTGATTATAAAGAATTTAACAATGTCAACCAGTTGTTTCAGTTTGCTATGCTTGCAGAGAAGGAGTTGCAGGGGCGTGAGCAGCAGGGCAAGTACAAGGCCAGCACCACATACACGCCGCGCACAGGACCATCATTTGGGCTGCCCAAACCATCCACTTACAGGGCTCCCTCACCAGCGAGCAAGCAACAAGCAGCTACGGCACCAAATCCTGTCACTACACGACCTTTGGGCTCAGGTAAAAATTCTGTTTTGCAGGGACCTTCCAAGAGTGCTTCCTCTGTTGCATCAACGGGACGCACCTCTGGCATTCAATGCCGTCGCTGCCATGGATTCGGTCATGTGTAGAAGGATTGCCCAAGTCAGCGGGCATACATTGCAACGGAAGATGGGTACATCAGCGCCTCTGACATTGAAGAAGAAGAAGAACCAGTTGTTGAGGAGAGCAACGAAATCTTGGGCAGTGATGACACAGCGACCTATAGGAGCATCATTGTGCAGCGGGCGCTCAGCACAAAGGTACAACAACCAGAGAAGCTGCAACGCCATAACTTATTCCAGATTTTCTTCGTCATCCAAAATCGGCGAGCACGTATCATCATCGATGGAGGTAGTTGTAATAATTTGGTGAGTTCAGATTTGGTCAAGAAGCTTGGCTTGACCACACACCAACACCCCCATCCATATAATCTTCAGTGGTTTAATGATGCTGGAAAAGCTAAGGTAACACAAACTTGCAGAGTTTCTTTTTCCATTGGTTCCTATGCTGATTATGTTGACTGTGATGTGGTACCTATGGAAGCTTGCTCACTTTTATTGGGTCGACCTTGGGAATTTGATAATGATGCTATACACCATGGTAGAAGTAATACATATACTTTTATGCATAAAGGAAAGAAAATTACTTTGGTTCCTATGACCCCTGCTGAAATTGTACAAGCTGATAAAGAACGAGCTGCTAATTTGCGTGATACTAAATCTGAAAATCAGCAAGTTGCTAATTCTCTTTACCCACCTAAAAAGGATAAGTCTACACCTAGTTCTAAGGTAGAGGGCATAAAATTGAAGGGTGGTGTTATGCTTGCACTAAAAAGTGACCTTGCTGAAATTTCTAATAATGATATTTGCTACACCTTGGTTTGCAAACGAGTTTTGTATTCGCTTGATGATGTTATTAGTTCGATACCTCCTGCTGCCACTAACCTTTTGCAGGAGTATGAGGATGTTTTTCCAGCTGAGATACCCCCGGGACTACCACCTATGAGAGGGATAGAGCATCAAATCGATTTGATCCCGGGAGCAACATTGCCAAATCGTGCTGCGTATCGAGCCAATCCCGAGGAGACTAAGGAAATTCAGCGGCAAGTCCAAGAGCTTTTGGACCGCGGGTATGTACGTGAGAGCCTTAGTCCTTGTGCTGTTCCTGTGATTTTGGTTCCTAAGAAAGATGGTACTTGGCGTATGTGTGTTGATTGTAGAGCCATTAATAACATTACTATTCGATATCGCCATCCTATTCCTAGACTTGATGATATGCTTGATGAGTTGTGTGGCTCTGTAATTTTTACAAAGATCGACTTGCGTAGTGGTTACCACCAAATTAGAATGAAACTTGGAGATGAATGGAAAACAGCTTTCAAAACTAAATTCGGATTATATGAGTGGTTAGTAATGCCTTTTGGTTTAACTAATGCACCTAGCACTTTCATGCGTTTGATGAATGAGGTTTTAAGAGCTTTTATTGGACGATTTGTGGTGGTTTACTTTGATGACATATTGATTTATAGCAAGTCTTTGGATGAACATATGGATCACTTACGTGCTGTTTTTAATGCTTTACGTGATGCACGTTTATTTGGTAACCTAGAGAAGTGCATCTTTTGCACGGATCGAGTCTCTTTTCTTGGCTATGTTATTACTCCACAGGGAATTGAGGTGGATGAGATGAAAATTGAAGCCATAAAGAGTTGGCCGGTGCCCCAAAACATCAAACAGGTGAGAAGTTTTCTTGGACTTGCAGGTTTTTATCGTCGTTTCGTGAAGGATTTCAGCGCCATTGCTGCCCCCTTACACGAGTTGACAAAGAAAGGTGTGGTGTTCCATTGGGGTAAGGCACAAGAGGAGTCCTTTGACACTTTGAAGGACAAGCTTACGCACGCACCATTGCTGCAACTTCCAAATTTTGGTAAGACCTTTGAGCTAGAATGTGATGCTAGTGGAGTTGGCATTGGAGGTGTTTTGATGCAAGAAGGTAAGCCCGTTGCATACTTTAGCGAAAAATTGCATGGCCCTGTTCTTAATTACTCTACGTATGATAAGGAATTGTATGCACTTGTACGTTCTTTAGAGACGTGGCGTCATTATTTGTGGCCTAAAGAATTTGTTATACATTCAGATCATGAATCGCTTAAGTATCTTCGTTCTCAAAATAATCTGAATCGTAGACATGCCAAGTGGGTTGAATTTATTGAATCTTTTCCTTATGTTATCAAACACAAGAAAGGGAAGGATAATATAATTGCTGATGCTTTGTCTAGACGATATGCTTTGTTGTCCCAACTTGATTATAGAATTTTTGGACTTGACTCAATAAAAGAACAATATGTGCTTGATCCTGATTTTAAAGATGTATTGCTGAACTGTAAAGAGGGACGTACATGGAACAAGTTTGTGATCAATGATGGATTTGTGTTTAGAGCTAACCGTCTATGCATTCCAGTTGGTTCCGTTCGTCTTTTGTTGTTGCAGGAAGCACATGGAGGAGGATTGATGGGACATTTTGGTGCTAAGAAGACGGAGGATATGTTGGCCACACATTTCTTTTGGCCAAAGATGAGGAGAGATGTTGAGCGGTTCGTGGCACGCTGTACCACATGTCAAAAGGCTAAGTCTCGCTTGAATCCACATGGTTTGTATATGCCTCTTCCTGTTCCTTCTATTCCTTGGGCAGATATCTCGATGGACTTTGTTTTGGGATTGCCTAGGACTAAGAGGGGGAGGGATAGCATTTTTGTTGTTGTGGATCGTTTTTCTAAGATGGCACATTTTATACCTTGTCATAAAAGTGATGATGCCGTTTATATTGCTGACCTCTTTTTCAAAGAGATTGTTCGCTTGCATGGTATGCCTTCTACTATTGTTTCAGATCGCGACGCTAAATTTTTGAGTCACTTTTGGCGCACTCTATGGAATAAGTTGGGTACAAAACTATTGTTTTCTACTACTTGCCACCCACAAACTGATGGCCAAACGGAGGTAGTGAACCGCACTTTGGGTACCATGTTGAGAGCTATTTTGAAGAAAAATTTGAAGATGTGGGAAGAATGTTTGCCCCACGTGGAGTTTGCTTATAATCGGGTAACACATTCTACCACCAAGGTAAGTCCTTTTCAGGTAGTGTATGGTTTTACCCCTCGCGCTCCTATTGATCTTTTGCCTTTACCTACCACTGAAAGAACACATAGTGATGCTAGTGCACGTGCTGATTTTATTCGTAAGTTGCATGAAACAACTAAAATAAATATCGAAAAGATGAATGAAAAGTATAGAATTGCTGGTAGTGAAACTTGAACCAGGTGATTTAGTGTGGTTACATTTAAGAAAAGATAGGTTTCCAGAGCTGCGTAAGTCTAAATTAATGCCAAGAGCTGCTGGTCCTTATAAGATAATTGAGAAAATAAATGATAATGCATATAAACTTGAGTTGCCACCCGAGTTCGGGGTTAGTCCTTCTTTTAACATTGCAGATTTGAAACCTTACTTGGGAGCCGATGATGAGCTTGAGTCGAGGACGACTCCAATTCAAGAGGGGGAGGATGATGAGGACATCACTCCCTCGGATACATACAATGATCCTCCATTGAACTTTCAAGGTCCAATCACAAGAGCTCTCGCACGACAATTAGATTTAGAGGTGAGCTCGTTCCTAAGCAACTCTTTATATAATTTTGAGAATAGATTACTACCTAATGATTATGTGTTGTTTAGGAATTATGGAGAGGACAAGGAAACACATAGAGGAAGGCTTGGAGGCGTGGAGGAGCAGCTAGGACGTCCAACAACAGCAGGAGGTCCAGTCCAACTCGAGTCCGAATCAGCCTCGGCCTCCAGGACCAGCGAGCAATAAAACGGACGCCCAGGACGCATCCGGACTCCGTTTTCGACGATTCACATATGGTTGGAAAGATAATTTCATAAGGAAACCAATGGCGTTGGTTTGAGGTCCAAATTCCTTCTGAGTCAACGGGAAACGTCGAAACAAGTCAGCGTCCAGAATCTGTCCCGGTGCTGCGTCACCGTTTTTGGTCCGTTGGGCCATGTATCGTGTTGGAGTCCATTAGGGACGCGTCTAGGGGTCCTTGGCCGACCCTAATCCTTTATATACAGTAGCCGCCACCCTAATTAGGGTTGGGTTTTGCTTAGATTATTCTGTCAAGAACAGTTTCGCCGTTTCGTCGGTTTGTGAGACCCCAACTCGTGAGATTAATCATTCATCTGCAATTTGGTTGCATTCTTCCATGTTCTTGCTTGTGTTCTTCGATTCGCAGGCAAGGATTTTAGCCTTCTTGGCGAGGTCAACCGTGCAACGCCAGTTGATAACCAGAGGAGACGTGGTGCTGCGATTGCGGGGTTTCGGATCGTGTTGTTCGGAAGCCGGATCGACTTGTGTCTCGTTTCCACCAAATCGAGAGTTACCAGAACCTTTCGGAAGATCGGGAACCCTTGTTCATATTACTCTCACTCCCTCTCTCCATTTCTTTCAAAATCTGAGCTCAAGAGAGGGATTAAAGGTATGCATGTGGTACCATTGCATTCTAGAGCTCATAAGCTACTCATCCGTCCAATTCATTTTCGTTTTCTCAAAAGATTCGAACCAGATTTGATGTCTTTTGGTGTTCTTGTTTGAAGCACAAGGAACAGCGAAGTTCTTCGATTTCCCTCCATTTCCTCCACTTCCCGGCGGTCACCCAGCTCCACAAGCATCTTGAGTAAGTCTCTTAGGCTCCCCATGGCAAGAATTCGTAGTTTGGTTGATGGATTTCGAATTTTAGCAAAGTTCATGAGTTTTTGAGGTTTTGGACCAAAATGAGGATTTAGATAAGATTTGAATTAGGAATCGAGTTGCTAGGTTGATGAGTGAATTCTAGACTTCATAAACCATCTCAAACATGTTCCTCTTTAGTTTGGAAAAGATCGCAAATCGATTTGGCAAATTTTTCCCCAAATCAGAGAAGCTCTGGGTAGTGCGGAGTATTCACATAAAAGTGTGGATAGTCCGCAAAAGTGCGGAGGTTCTGCATCAAAGTGCGGAGGGTCCGCACTTTCTGGGAAAATGGCAATTTGAGTTATATTCAAGATTTTCTTAAGGGTTAAGCTACGAAGTTAGTCTAGAACCCTTGGTATGATATATGTGCAGGTGTATGTGGCATAGATTCAAGTTTGGAGTTAAATCGATCAACAAATCATCGAAAAACATATTTTTAGCCCAGGTCCGGAGTGTCCGGACAAAAGTCAAGATATGTCCGGAGTATCCAGAGAATTCTCCGAATAGTCTGGAGTTTGCCTGAGTTGAGCAATGCCCGGATGTTTTGCATAATTTTGCGGATAGTCCGCATATGTCTGGAGGTTCCGGAGATTCTCCGGTGGTTTTGCACTTTCGGCAGCTTTTCAAATTGGTCTAAGTCCCAATTTTGTTCTAGCTCGCATGTTTGCACTTTTAACATGTTTTGCGCATCTTATGGCATGCATTTTTGCATTTCATCCATACTCTTAGCATTGCACGCGTTATTCTTTTTATAGAATGCCGATCCGATGATCCCGGCGAGTGAGGGCAATCCGGAGGTACCCACCTTTGTGAGCCAGGGTAGCAAGGTAAGCAACTAACATATTTCACCCATGTCAAATTTGGAAGTCTCAATTGATGAATATGCTTATGTATGTATGCATGTGTTGGGTACCCTTGGGTAGAGCCTATGCCGATTGCATCTTTCTACCTTGGTTAATTGTTCAAATAATTTCCTTGTAGCCTAGAGATGGTGTTATGTCTAGGTACAAGTACAATATACATGCCTAGCAATGCTTAGGTCTTTCGGTAGAAGTCGAACGACGGTGTTTTCCGTTGTTCGCGAGCATCTGCGAATGGTAGGCATATGTCCCACTTCTTCCCATATGTGAGCACACAAGCTAGGAGCATGTCCTCCAGAATTTGATTAACTCGCACCGTTTGACCATCCGTCTGAGGGTGATATGCCGTGCTATGAAAGAGCTCGATCTCCATAGCCTCTTGGAAGCTCCTACAGAAATGAGATGTGAACTGCGTGCCTCGATCAGAAATAATCTTCAGAACCCCATGGAGGCACACAATCCTTGTGAGATACAATTCGGCATAGTCCTTAGCACCATATCGAGTCTTCACCAGAAGGAAATGTGCTGACTTGGTAAGCCGGTCGACAATGACCCAGATAGAGTCATAACCTTGAGAGGTCTTCGGCAAACCAGTAATGAAGTCTATTCCAACCTCCTCCCACTTCCAGGAGGGAATAGGCAAAGGCTGGAGTGTACCAGCCGGCTTGAGATGCTCGGCCTTCACCCTACGCAGACATCACACTCAGCTACATATAGAGTGATCTCTCGCTTCATGTGAGTCCACCAAAATTTCGGCTTGAGGTCTTGATACATTTTTGTGCTTCCCGGATGAATAGAGAGCAATGAATCATGAGCCTCATCGAGAATCTTCTTCCTCAAAGCCTCAACCTTCGGAACCACGAGATGGTTCCCAAACCACAAAATGCCCTGATCATCTTCAGAAAAGCATATGGCCTGACCGATCTTCATCTTCTCTTGGATTCGGGCCATGCCTTTGTCATCCTTCTGAGTTGCCTTGATCTCATCCAGAAGAGTGGATTTGATCTCCAGGTTGGCAATGAATCCATCCGTGACCATCTCGAGCCTAAGCCGGCGGAACTCATCACAAAGTGTGGAATTCCCAGGCTCGACCCTAAGACAATGGCAATTAGCTTTCCGGCTCAAGGCATCGGCGACCACATTCGCCTGCTAGGATGATAATGAACCTCTAGCTCATAGTCTTTAATCAACTCGAGCCACCTTCACTGCCTCATGTTCAAATCCGCTTGAGTGAAGATGTACTTCAAACTCGTGTGATCCGTATAAATACGGCACAAGTTCCCCATCAGATAATGATGCCAGATCTTCAGAGCGTGCACGACTGCAGCCAGCTCTAAATCATGTGTTGGATAATTCTCCTCGTGGCGCTTCAACTGTCGTGAGGCGTAAGCAACAACCCTACCTTCTTGCACAAGGACACATCCGAGGCCCATGCGAGAAGCATCGCAATAGACATCGAAGCCCTTGTTCACATCAGGTTGAGCAACGACTGGAGCGGTCGTGAGCAATTTCTTCAAAGTCTGGAAAGCTGTCTCACAGTCACTCGACCACTCGAAAGCATTGCCTTGCTTCAACAACTCGGTCATCGGCTTGGAAATCTTGGAGAAATTCTCGATGAACCGGCGGTAGTAGCCCGCGAGTCCGAGAAAACTCCAGATATCAGTGACATTCTTGAGCTGAACCCAATTAAGCACATCCTGCACCTTGCTTGGGTCAACTGCAATACCATTCTCTGATAGAACATGCCCCAGAAATACCACCTCCTTGAGCCAGACCTCACACTTGCTGAACTTGGCATAGAGTTGATGATCTCTGAGATGGCCAAGAACAATACGGAGGTGCTCTACATGCTCTGCATCAGTCTTGGAGTATATGAGAATGTCGTCGATGAAAACCACGACAAACTTATCCAATTCCTCCATGAACACCGTGTTCATCAAATACATGAAGAATGACAGCGCATTCATCAATCCGAAGGACATGACGGTAAATTCATATAGCCCGTAGCGGGTCGAGAAAGCTGTCTTTGGAATATCCTCCGGTCGGACTTTGATTTGATGATATCCCAGTCTCAAATCAATCTTCGAGAAGACTCGGGCTCCGGTCAGTTGATCAAACAAGATATCAATCCTAGGGAGCAGATACCTGTTCTTGACAGTGACCTCATTCAACGTACGGTAGTCCACACACATCCAGAGAGTGTCATCCTTCTTCTTCACAAAGAGAGCCGAGCATCCCCAGGGTGAGGAGCTCGGACGAATGAACCCCTTTGATAGCAATTCTTGAATCTGCTTCTTCAGTTCAATTAGCTTAACTGGCGACATCTTATACACCTTCTTTGAAATTGGGGCCGCACCGGGCATGACATCAATGGAGAACTCCACTGCTCTGTCAGGCGGCATTTTGGGCAACTCATCCGGAAAGACATCCGGGAATTCCCACACCATAGGAATGCTCATCATGTCTATGGTGGGGACAGCCTTCAAGGCGAAGAGACAAGATTTGACACCCTCCAGCTTCAATTGAATCCGGGCGCCGGATGGACCATTTAGAGTAACTGTCCGCTGGGCACAATCTAACATGGCCTTGTTCTTGGAAAGCCAGTTCATCCCCAATATGATATCAATTCCCTTAGAGTTCATCACTAGTAGATTTGCTCTGAAAGACATCTCATTGATGATCACTAAGGCGTTGGACACGCATTGCTTAACAAGGACATTGGCTCCTGGTGCATCTATGAGGTAAGGCGTGGGCGTGGTGCTAACTGTCAACCCATGACACCAAACATAACTTGCCGCTATGAAGCAATGAGAAGCTCCAGAATCAAAAAGAACAACTGCAGGTGCGACGACAGAGTTAGAACGCATATGCAACGTACCCATCAGGATGGTGTCACCCTCCTGAACATCCTCGGCAGTGGTGTGACGTGCTCGACCACGCTTGGGGACGTGGGTCGCCTGAGAAGACTGAGAAGCTGACTGAGCTGGTGGTGGCCGTGGAGCAGTCACTGCGGCTCCCGACCTCGGATACAGGCAATCCCGCGTGTAGTGGCCGACACGGCCGCAGTTGTAACAAGGGCCACCGGGGCCACCGATCACACTGCTCTGTGAACCGGTCGGTCGTGGAGGCTGTCCTTGTGGAGCGAAGAACGACGGGCGTTGCACGAGCCACATCAGATGAGGAGCGCTCGATGCCGGCACGCGAGATGGTGGAGGTAGACTCTCCGTGTGGGCACGCTGCAAGCTCCCGCCTACAGAAGGCGAGGAACCCCTCTTGTGCTTCTTCTCCTCCTGGTGGTTCTTAAGCTTGAACTCCACCGTGAGGGACGTGCTCACTAACCTGTTGAAGTCAGTGAACTCATGCGCCGACAACCGGTCTTGCATCTTCGAATTGAGACCATTAACGAAGCGGTATTGCTTCCGCTCGTCAGTGCTCACTTCATCTTGAGTATATTGTGCAAGGTGATTGAACACTGCACATACTCCATCACGGTTCGACCTCCTTGATTGAGGTCCTCAAACTCCCGCCACTTGATCTCCATGAGGCTGCTCGGGATGTGGAAAGAGCGAAAGGCCTCGCGGAACTCCGCCCAAGACACTCAGTGGTTAGTGGGGTGCATGGCCAAGAAGTTGGACCACCACGCACCCGCCGAGCCTTGAAGTTGGTGGGCGGCGTAGAGCGCCTTCTCGTGATCCTCACATCTGAGGAGAGCAAGCTTCTATTCGATCGTCCGGAGCTAGTGATCGGCATCCAGAGGATCCTCAGCCCGTGAGAAAACCAGTGGCTGAGTTCTCAAGAAATCCGAGAAATCATTTCGGTGCCTGGCTCCACCCCCTCCATGAGGAGCCGTGTTGCGCACGAGAGCCTCAAGAAGCGCCTGATTCGTCTGGCGGTTCTGCTCAATCATCATGAGCACTTCCGCCATAGTCAGCGGTGGAGGAGGGTTGTTCTCATTCGACCCCTCCAGATCATTCATATCACGACGAGTCCTAACCATTCTGTAATGACATAAGAAAAGGGAAATGTCAAATTCCAACTTAGCACAACGCATTTGTCGGATATATTGTTAGAATCCCGTAATACATGTATATAGATCAGGCATGCATGAATACAACATGAAATGACGGTATGCTCGATCCTAGCTACCGTTTCTTTCTCGTGCTCTTCTCTCCGCAACAAACATTGAAACTCACAAGAAGTTATACTTAGGGGCATAATATTGCATTTCCATACATATTGATCATGAAGAGGCATAAACAAAACTTAGTGAGTTGTTTAGGTGAAGTTAACCACTTACTAAACAACGTTCTAACTTATGTTTAGGCTACTTAATTAAACCAAGCTCTGATGCCAAGCTGTGAGGACCCGTCCAAACAATATTTGAACTAATCATCAGGCGGATCATTAACATACCCACAACCTCGACGATTAATCAAAATACTGCTCCGGCAGTCCCGGCACGTGTTTTGTGCCCAAGGATCGGAACACGTGCCTTCCAACATGTACATCACAACATAGCTTAATAAAGAGCAAGTAATAAACATTTATATTACAAAATTTAAGTATGCAACTGATTTCAACAGTTTTACAACAAAAGCGAGCTAGGAGGAGACAAAACCCCTCAACTCCTAACCAACAAAAGATCTACGCAGCAGAAGAAAATAAACAATACAACAAAAGGATATGGAGCCACATGTCCTTAGGCTCCATACCAAGAACACCGAGTTTGGAGTAGAATGCGCTACTCCTGCCCGCCACCCTGATCGGCAGGTACAAAGTAGCCAAACACCACCTCTTCCTCGCCAACCTGTGATCCTGCATCAACTTAAGGGCAGCACTCTGAGTACGAAGGTACTCGCAAGTCTTACACAATATAGAGCATATAGACATAGCTCGACTCCAAGGATCATGCATTAGCTAATAGCAAGGATTAAATATGCGGTTAAGTGAATTTAAGCGGTAAGCAACCTAGACATATGTGTGTGCAACTAACTTGACCAACATATATGAAAGTACCCTGTATCAACAATTGAACAAAAGTAATTGTAATCAACATGTGTATCAAAAGTATAACAAGTACCAACTCTGACCACCCCCACATAACCACCATGTCCATACCACCACCACAAACCTGAACCACAAATCCACAACGAACCTCTACGACCGATACGGATGAAACAATAGCATGCTCATGACCAAGAGCGCGGCAGTTCGAACTGTTTATACACCCTGCAGAGGGATAATCCTGGACCCACACGACACGAGGACCATACGGCTTGTGCCACCCGCTAAAGTGCACACAAGGGGTACCTGTGATAACCTTTCCCAACCAGCCCCAACCGTGTGGGGCATGCATCGCTCGGCGCGGCGATACTAGAACTACTCCCGGAGCAAACTAGTACCGCTTACAAGCCCGCCCGCTCACACCGTCGATGTTCACGCCCACAAAGCCACAGCTGCGAAGGTATTCGGCTCGCCGTACCATTAGATCGGCATGTGGTGAGTAAGGCAAGTGCTAAAGCCAATGGTACCGACGGACGGCCTTAAACGATGCAAGCGGTCTATGGTGCTCTGGTTTCCTCTCCTGACCTGCCCCCTGGACTTTCCACCGAGGTAGACGACACCCCTAACACCGCCCACATCTCATCTCATACATACCACTCACCAACCTACTCGCCATCAGCATGTATTTGTAATCAATAGTAATCCCTATACTCGCAAACAACGGAAAACACCGTCGTTCGACTTCTACCGAAAGACCTAAGCATTGCTAAGTATGTATATCGTACTCGTACCTAGATGTAACACCATCTCTAGGCTACAAGGAAATTACTTAAACAATTGACCAAGGTAGAAAGATGCAATCGGCATAGGTTCTACCCAAGGGTACCCGACACATGCATAAATACATAAGCATATTCATCAATTGAGACTTCCAAATTTGACATGGGTGAAATATGTTAGTTGTTTGCCTTGATGCACAGGTTCACAAAGGTGCGGCGCCTCGGGATCGACCTCGCTCGCCGGGATCGTTGGTTCGGCGATCTCTAAAAAGAATAACGCTTGCAATGCAATGAGTATGAATGAAGTGCAAATATATTCCACAATATGCATATAATAGATGAAAACATTTATACTAGATAGAAAAAGTCATAAGGAAACTAGCAAGATTGGATTCATCAATTTTGGACTTATGATGAATTAACGGTGAATTAATGAAGCTTTAACCTAATTAATTAATCTCAGAAATTTAATTCATTATTTCATGGCTGGAGATATTTGTAGTAGGTAGAGTATGTTATTATGAAACCAACAAAATTTGTTTCATAATTTTTGGAGCTACAGAGAATTTATCATGAATTTTACAAATTTTAGTAAGCAGTAACTGTGCTGTCTAGGTGTATAGCGGTCAGACCGCCAAGACTCACGGTTAGACCGCCCCATGATAGAGAGTTTTGGCCCCTGGCGGTCTGACCGATCTTGGGGTGGCGGTCAGACTGCTGGGGGTCACCGGAGACACTTTGGGATCTCACCGGCGACGATTCCGGCGACATTTAGAGTGGGGACTTGGACCTAAAGCATCACATTGACTTCCTCTACCGCATAGGACAACATGAATACGTCAAAATCTACCAAAACTCGGCTATTGCTTCTAATTCATCAAGAACTCATGAACTTCAAACCCGTAGCTCAAAATTCGAAATCCAACCATCCAAAAGGTGGATTCTTGCCATGGGAGTTTAGGGGACTCACCAAAAGTCCTTTAGCAAGGTTGTGGACCGTCGATTGAAGGAGGAAACGGAGGGAAAAGCTCGGAAGATGAAGAAATCCGGTGTTCTTCACATTTCAACCCTAACACCAAAAGACACCAAATCCGGCTCAAATCCTTCGGGAATGAGCAAACAAATTGGAGGAATGGAATGCTTGTGAGCTTGTGATCGTAATGGTACCACATGCATACCTTGATTCGGCTCCTAGAGCGCAGATTTGAGGGAGAAAGGAGAGATGAAGTGAGAGGGAGAGTGAGCTCTTGCTCCCTTGCTTTGGCTGGTTGGGAGAGGAGAGAGGCACGTGAGTGGGAGTGAGGGAGCAGGTGGGGCTGCTGCCCAAGTGGAGGGAGGGATGGTGGGGTCGGGTGGGTCCCACATGTTAGAGAGAAAGAGTTCTATTTTAACTACGAATTTAATTCTTTTCTCTCCCGAATTTCTTTCTCTCATCCAAATGATCTCAAACGAATTGCATTAGTAATCCGAATTATAATTACGCAAATTTAAACAGAATGCTTAAAAGCATGATTATGCTTAATTACGTGATTAAGAATTTGGGACGTGACAATACGCCTTTCGGATTGACGGGGAACGCGAATACAAATCCAGTGCGCGTGTAGAACGCGTCCTGTATTCGGACAGCGGGTATGTCGACCTTGATTGCAGTGGTTTGGCTGCTCTACTGGCTAACTTGGTTGGTAAGGCATGGGGAACATCATGGGACATGCACCGGTGAAAGGGCTTGGTGATTTGACATCTGGTCGGTCGGAACCATCGATACCAATCAGTTACAGCGCGGCTATCTCGCGGCTGTCCGCGATGGCGACTACCGTGGCGGCGTAGATCGGGCTTTAGCCGGGGCTAGGGCTTGGCTAGGGACTTAGTATGATGCTAAAACAGTAGTAAGGGAGGAGAATAATGGGTCCTCACCTTGCTTTGATGGTCGAGGAAGGAGGATTTGCGGAGAAGACGACGTAGCGCATCACGGGCGGCGGCGGCGGCGAACAGCGGCGCTCCGGTGACACACGGACAGGGCAGAAGTGACTTCTAGGGCTTGGGGGAATGGAATAGAGGTAGGAGAGGGTGTGCAACTCATATTTATAGGGCTAGGGGCGGCTGGTTGAGGTGGAGTCCAAACCGAACACGAAGCAGATTCGAGTTCGAGTTGGTTACGATTTATTTTTTCACAGCTCTGTATTCCGAGGATGATATCTCCATCGTCCGGACTCCAAATTAGACGTTTCTTGATTCTAAATTATAGTACTAGAAAATATCTACAACTTTGGTAGTCATTGGAACTTCTGAAAATGTCATCTTGATTTCCAAAAATCCGCCACAACTTAAACTTTTTGAACTCGGACTTATCTGCGCAGCACGGATTTCGGAGGCTATAACTCCCAGCTCCATTATCCAAAAGAGGACTTCCATAGGTTCAAATCGAAGCTCTCGACGAGACCTACAACTTTTGTATTGTCAAAATTTGTTTTTGAGGCATTTTTGAACTCCTAAACGTCATGAGAAGATGAGGCTATCCAGAACTCCGCAAAAATTTACAGATTTTGTGGATCCTTTGTTGGGCCATCTAGAAGACATAGCTAAGGTTTTGGACTTGAGCAAGATTGAGCTCAAAGACATTTTAGATATATCTAGGGTTTAGAAAAGAAACTTTTGCAGATAAATTTGAATATGATTTGAATTTGAATTGAACTTGGATTGAATTTAGAGAAACAAAAAAGATGAGGTTGAACAAGAATAGGAGTAGATAAGGAATTTGAATTTGGATTTGGGTAGAATTTGACAAAAAGGAGAGATTGGCTTTAAACAAGGATTTCGATAAGATTTTAATTGAACTAGAGAAGGATCAGGTATGATCAAAGATTGAAATGATGATGAATTCAAGGATTTTGAATTCCAACCATTAAGATCCTTAACTTATTCACTACTGAGTTTTGTAAAAACCTTTTCAAAATCTTTTTCACTCAAAACACCAAAGAGAAAGAAAAGAAAAGAAAACTCTAATGCATTTACCTGGCTTCTAGCAAAACTCAGCATACAATGCACACAAAATAATAACCTATATCGATTGATTGATTAAGAAAATAGGTTTTAAACCTATACTACTGGTGAAGCTATTCGATAATCTTGAAAAATTTTAGAAAATTTGAGAAATCTGAAAATCAGGGTGTTACATGTAATAACCATCCCAGTCGAGCTTTGCAGTCATATGTACGGTAATTAGTTCTCCGATTTCATCATCTGCAAAAAACATTGTAATAGTTTGATAGATAAAATAAAAATGGGAACATTGATATAGCTCTTTTTGAGTGAGAACATTGATGCATCCTTTACATGAACAAGCAAGACTTTGTTTGATAGAGTGTTAAAATAAATATGGGGGAAATTGAAAAGGAGACTAAACATTGTACTAGTCTTACACTCAAGTTCATCTTCCTGTCTGTGGCAAAATATCCATCAAACATGCATAAGTGCACAAAAGCATTCATTCGGGATATCTGTACAAGCAACGGCCTGCGGTACAAGCAATGGCCTGCGGTCTACTTCAGTATGAGGTCACAGGAAACTGATGAACAAGAAGAGGAAAGAAAAGGAGAGGAGAAGGGAGGAGAGGAGGAGGATGGCGGGAGAGGTCATCACTAACCTTGGGAGGGGAGAAGGAGAGGACGGCGGGGCTCCGGTAAAAAATTTGATTTGGATGCGTGCGTGTTGAGACTTGAACCCACGACTTGCTCCAAGTAAAACCGAACAAACTACTATGCTACTTGAATGTTTTCGATTGATTTTTTACTATATGTATTTATTAATATTATGTTAACCTAAAATCCTAATACATATTTATTTAAATTACAAATTGAAGCTTCCATAACATAAGTGAGATATAATTGCATCTAAAACAACTTCATACAAAGTAATTAATACAATTTAGCTACTTTGGCCTAACGATTCACCCTTCATTATGATCACGGCGTACATAGGGAGGTTTGTTGGTGTCTTCCATGGGACCTAGGTCGACATCCTCTCTGAAAGGAGGTAGCGCATTGAATTGATTGTAGTCTTCCTCGTCAACAACATTCTCTACTCCGACAATCCTTCTTTTTCCTTGAAGAACCACGTGACGCTCAACCTTTTTAGTCGGGTCTGGGTCCTTTACATAGAAGACTTGCATAACATCATTCACAAGTACAAATGGTTCTTCTCTGTATCTAATGAGTTTTTGGTCCACTATAGTCATACCGCACTTGTCAATCTTCACACCCCCTGGGAGTCTGACCCATTGGCACTAGAAAAGAGGAACCTTCAACACTCCATAGTCAGGCTCCTAGACCTCCTCTATGAATCCGTAGTAGGTCTCCCTATTTCTATTGCAGTCATAGGCATCTATACGGACACTGCTATTTTGGTTGGCATTCTTATGTCATAACTTTGGAATGTGAGGATTGTAGTTGACGGTCTGCGAGCCAACACATTCAATTGAGCACACTCTATCTGCTTCTCCATTACCTGCCTACATAACCAAACGCAAAAATGATCTCGGTGCTCTCGTGCAATCCAAACATCGAACTTCCCTGGGTTTTGTGTGCGTAGCATGGTCTGGTGTTCTTCGACATACGGGTCCACTACAATTGATTGTTGTAGAATTGTGAATGTGCTTGTCTGAATGAAATGGGGTCATCAGTGCAAAATGAGTTTGAACCTATGATCCCTTCCCCTATAGCCTCCCCTCATGGCGAGATACAGGCACACCAATCGATTTGAGATTCATGTAGTCGACGCAAAAATCAATGACCTCGTCGGTTCCCTAGCCCTCGGCCATGCAGCCTTCCAGCCAATTTCAGTTACGAACATATTTCTTTAGAACTCCTATGAACATCTCAAAAAGGTACATCTGATGCAGAAACAAGGGGCCAAGAATCTGTATCTCTTTCACAATGTGAAAATTGAGATGCACCATGATATCAAAAATGATGGAGGGAACAACGCCTCAAGCTGGGATAGAGTTCAAACACATCTTCCTATAGCTTATCTAGCTTGGTCGGATCGATGGCCTTTTGTGATATCACGTTGAAGAATGAACACAGCTTTATGATTGATTTTCGGACCTTCGGCGGCAGAATACCTCTAATTACAATTGGAAGCATCTATGTCATCATCACATGACAATCATGAGACTTCATGCCAGTTAATTTCAAATCTTTCATGTTTACTAGTTTCTCTATGTTGGTGGAGTAACCAGATAGAACTTTGATTCCATGCAAGCACTTGCACATTGCAATTTTCTCCGCCTTGCTTAGATTGTAGCTACGAGGGCCAAGATATTTGTTGCCTTCTTCCATATCTTCGGGATGTTGATCCTGTCTGAGTTCAAACATATCAATTCCTTTCGTGCTTGGAGGGTATCCTTTGTTTTACCATTTATGTCTAGTAACGTACCAATCAAGCTATCACACACATTCTTCTCAATGTGCATGACATCGATTGCGTGTCGAACCACCCAATCCGGCCAATATGCTAAGTCATAAAAGACAGATTTCTTTTTGAACATAGGAGCTCTAAGATTAAATTTTGGAACCGGTGTACTCCTGTGTCCCATTCAAAGGATAACCCTAAGTCCCTTTACTATGTGATATACCTGTCTCCCAGTGCGATGCTTAGGAGGTGATTGAGTCTCAACTTTCCTATCAAAAGCTCTCCTATTGTTGTGGTACAGGTGATCCTTGCGAAGAAATTTATAATGACCTAGATACACCATTTTCGGATGTTCTTCAGCCACAAGCTCTCTTTTTCATCGAAGCAATACACGCATGCATAATACCCTTTGACAGTCTGGCCCGGTAGGTTGCCAAGGGCTAGCCAATCTTGGATTGTTATGAACAACATTGCGCGTAGGGTGAAGTTCTCTCATTTGTATGCATCCAATACCTGCACACCATCGTTCCACAGTATTACAAGATATTCCATTAATGGTTTCAGATAGACATCGATATCATTGCTAGGTTGCCTCAGCCCTGGTATTAGCACCTGCATGATAATGTACTTACACTTCATACACAACCAAGGAGGAAGGTTGTAGATACATAGAGTCACAGGCCAAGTGCTATGACTACTGCTCATGTTGCCAAATGGATTCATCCCATCGGTACTCAACCCAAATCTTATATTCCTCACATCTTCTGCAAAGGGCTTCTTGTATTTCCTATCGATGTTTCTCCACTGTATAGAATCAGTGGGGTGTCTCAACATTCCATCATCCTTGCTCTCATTGACGTGCCATCGTATCTGTTCGGCATGCCTTTTGTTCGCGAATAAATGCTCCAAATGGGGGACTATAGGAAAAATACCATATCACCTTCATGGGATGCCATTTCTTATTTCCTTCACCATCGATATCATCACTGTCATGCTTGTATCGTGCTGCACCATAGACGAGACACGCTTGCAAGTCTGCATGCTCTCCACGATACAACATGCAATCATTTGGACATGCATGTATTTTCTGTACTTTCAACCCCAATGGGCACACAACCTGCTTGGCCTGGTACATGTTTTCTGGTAGCCCATTTTCCTTTGGAAGCAATTTCTTAAGCAACAGTAACAACTCTATGAAGCTTGTATTAGACCACCTGTTGCATATCTTCAATTGGAACAGTGAAAGCACAGTATGCAACTTTGTGTGCTCCTTCTTGCATCCCAGGAACAACGGTGTTTAAAGTCCTTTACCATACACTGGAACTTTTGAAACTCTCTTTCATTGGTGAAGTTCCCCTCCCCATCGCGCAACATCTGCTCTAGATCATCGACGTTGGCATTGACCAACATCTCCTCTATATTATCATTGGCCAACGTATCTCCGGCAGGCGGCATACCGATGTATTCATCGACCTGCATATCGGTGCACATGTCATCGTCTTCTCTTCCAATGTATTTCCCTTCATGTATGATCTCAGCTTCACCGCGCTCGGTCCAACGGGTATAGCGAGGCATAAAGCCCCTTGGCATCAAGTGAGAATGTATCTGCTAGGTGGTGGAGAACAGCTTCTTGTTCTCGCAATCGACGCATGGACAACACATGTATTGAGACTGTGTTTTTGACTTGTGCGCCGCGGCTGCTACCAAGAAACCCTCCACATCAATCTTGTACTCTGCGCTCACATGGCTCGCATCGTACATCCATCTTATGTCCATCTACAGTTATATCATTATTGTAAATCCAAGTTACAAATATTTACAAGATTTTGCGATCATCAACAAATAAATTACACTGCCATCTCCAACCGGCAATTGGCCTGGTTGGAGGAGCCGCCTTTTGTATGTTTCGCATCTGCTTCCGATTAGTATTTGTTGGTGCCATCCCGAGAAATTTTCTTTATTATTCAACCCCTAAAAAATGAAAAATAAATATGCTCATACCTAAAGTTTCTATATTGGAGGTTGCTAATTAAATAAAATATAAAAACTACAATTGGATCTTGCTACATACTTAAATATATGGCTAATTTTTCTAATTCATTAAAAATCAAAAATAAATATGCTCATACCTAAAGTTTCTATATTATAGACTTCTATATTTATTCCTATGGTTTAGGATCAACTTTGAAGATTTGCCTAGGTCTCTATAGGGATAAGATCAACTTTGGTTTTTCAGGTAACATTTTGAGTTAAAATGCTAAATATAGGATTAACCTTTGGGGTTTCAACTTACTTGAGCTCAAGAGGCTCCTGCTAGAAGCTTGCTTGCTGTTGCAAAAAAATCCAGAGCACTTGCCCTAAAAAATGAAGAAAAGGCAAATGATAAAATGGAGAGGAAAGAAGGGATTTTGTTTAGATAGCTAGATAGAGCTCATCTGGACCTCCTTCTTGACCAAAATTGAGCTTGAGTGGTGGGGGAATCAATGCGGGAGAAGGGATGAAGTGATTGTTTCCATAGGAGATTTTGTGAGGCTCTATTACCTCGAGGTAGAAGAAGGTGGGGAAGAGGAGGATATCACTGCCGCCTCATATAATCCGCCGGTAGTGATGTACATATATCACTGCCAGTCAGTGGATTAAGCCGGCAGTGATGAGGGTGCTGGGTATCACTGCCGGCTCAATCCATCAGCTAGCAGTGATGACCCATATCACTTCCAGCTCATAAGCCACGGTGGTTAATTCTTCCCACATGGTTTATGAACCGGCAGTGATGCCCCATGACTGCCAGCCCATGAGGAACCAGAAGTGATAGGCTAGCATATAAGCCCAGTTCTATAGTAGTATCAACATCGTTGAATTGGTCCGAGTCTGGCGAAATACCATTCTTGGGTCTAGACTTGGTCAAGGAAGCCGAAGAGCACATAAAGACCATCTGCATGTGTTTTCTCATGGCCCAACCTCGCCAAAAGAGCTATCCAATTGTCACCATTGAGAGCTCGCATTTGCGATTGGAGATTTCGTCTATCTCAAGGTCGTTCCTCTCAAAGGAATGAAATATTTTCAATTCAAAGGAAAGTTGGCATCATTATGTTTGCACTTTCCAAATCATTGTTCATCGAGGAGAGGTGGCCTATCAATTAGAGCTACCTTCATCCCTCTCCGCTATGCACAATGTCAAATGAAAGTTGGCATCATTGTGTTTGCCCTTTCCAAATCACTAGGAATTAGATGACTACTCATTGAAGACAATTCAAAGCTTGTTGCGTATCAGATAAAAAAGGAGTTTGATGATGAATAGTGGATAATTACAATATCCGGGCACCCAAGGGTTTCTCGTAATTCACAGGGCATATCTCTATCTTCGGGAGGGGGATTCCTGGATGAAAGGAAACCACCTATAGGTACCCAAGGCATCCCGTAAACAGGAATGTTTATCTCCAAGGAAGGGAAAGAGGAATCAAGAGGACATAAAACACCCTGATATATATATATATATATATATATATATATATATATATATATATTGAGAGAGAGAGAGAGAGCCAGGGGGCCCTACGGAGGACAAGTCAAACAAGTGCCAATAGAAGTCGAAGAAGTCGCTTAAAACTTTGACAAACCAGAAGACAACCGAAGTAGAGCAAGGAAGTCACCGACTAGGTTTAGATACATCTAGGCTAGCCACATACCCCCTGTAACAGGCTCAAATCAATACAGGACAAACAGGATGTGTGGCTATTATCACAAAACGAGGCCTAAACCTATATTAAAATCCCCGTGTGTTCACCTATAATTCATCTATTCAAAGCATCACTAACTCAACAAGTTCGTTACATCAGTGGTTCACAAATCATAAACAGATGGTGCCATTGTGAGGAACCATCCAAACTGTATTCTAATTAATCATCAGGAGGATCATTATTCATAATCCAACCTCGACGATTAACCAGAATCCAGTTCTGGTAGTCCCAGCACATGTTTTGTGCCCAAGGATCAGAACGCATGCCTCCATCATAGTACATCACAATATAGCTTAATAAAGAGCAAGTAATAAACAAAAATTAAGCATGCAACTGATTCCAACAATTTATAACAAAAGCAAGCTAGGAGAAGACAAAAACACCTCAACTCCTAACTATCCAAAGATCTACGCAGCGGAAAGAATAAATTAGACAACAAAAGAGAGTGGAGCCACATGCCCTTAGGCTCCACTCCAAAAAGCTCGAGCTTCGGATTAGGATGCACTACTCCTGCACGCCACCCTGATCGATAGGCACAAAGTAGCCGAACACTGCCTCTTCCTCAGCAGCTGGAATACCTGCATCAACTTAAAGGTAGCACCCTGAGTACGAAGGTACTCGCAAGACTTACAGAATATGGGTATATAATATCCCGAATCCAAGGATTATGCATTGAGCTGTTAGCAGGTATATAAACATGCCGTTAACTTAATTAAAGCGGTAAGCAACATAGACATATGTGTGAGCAACTAACTTGACCAACATATATGAAATTTCCCTGCAACTACCAACTGATCATATGAAACTACAATGACAATAGTATCAATGTATAACAAGTGCCATCTCGACCATCTCCCACATATCCGAACCACAAACCACATATCCGAACCATCATCCACAAGCGAGAACTCTACGACCGATACAAATGAAACCATAGCATGTTCATGACCGAGAGCACGGCAGTTTGAACTATTTTTACACCCTACATGGGGATACTCCTGGATCCACACGACTCGGGGACCACACGGCTTGTGCCACCCCCTAAAGTGCACACAAGGAGGTACCTGTGTCAACCTTTCCCAACCAGCCCCAACCGTGTGTGGCATGCATCGCTCGACGCGGCGGTATTAGAACTACTCCTGGATCAAACTAGTACCACTTATCAGCCCGTCCGCTCACACCGTCAATGTTCAGGCCCCACAAAGCCACAGCTGTGAAGGTATTCAGCTTGCCTTACCATTAGATCGTCATGTGGTGAGTAAGGTAAGTGCTAAAGCTAACTGTACCGACGAACGACCTTAAACAATGCAAGTGGCCTACGGTGTCCAAGTTCCCTTCCCGAACTGCCCCCAGACTTTCCTTGGGGGCAGATGACACCCCTAACACCACCCACATCTCGTCTCATACTCACCACTCAACCAACCATAACACCCTCAACCATGTATTTGTGCGACAAAAGTAAATCCTATGCTCGTGAACAATGGAAAACGCCGTCGTTCGACTTCTACCGAAAGACCTAAGCATGGCTAAGCATATAAGTCGAACTTGTACCTAGACATAACATCATCTCAAAGCTACAAGGAACGTGTCTGAACAAGTCATCAAGGTAGAAGAATGCAATTGGCGTAGGTTCTACCCATTTGTTCCTGACATTGAATCTCCATACATGCAAACCTATACATAAGCATAATTTATCAATATTTAGACTTCATTCAATTCAACTGACAGGGTGCAATATGTTAGATGCTTGCCTTGCTATTCAGGTGGCTCGCCAAAGTTTCCCTCGCTGTCCTGGATCACTGGTTTGACGTTCTCTAAAAAGAATAATGCGTGCAATGCCATGAGTATGAATAAAGTGCAACAATGCATGCCACAATGCTTAACAACATGCTAGAAGTATAAGATATACAAATCAATGCAATACTAAACGATCTAAACGAAAACCGGAAAATGACAGCCATCCGTAGTATCCAGACTAGTTCGGAGTATCCGGGCTCGGACCCTCCAGAAGAGGTGCTCGGTTATCGCTTTTTATTCGACTGGTCCGGAGTATCCAGGTGAATCCAGATTATCCGGGTTACAAAGTATCTGGGACATCCTCCGGGAAAGGCTCTCGGTTAGCATTATATTAACTTGACTCCGAACCTCCGGGTTAGTGCAGACTATCCGGAATATACCGGACACTCCGAGTGAGGTTCCGATCGAAGCTCTCGGCTACACGATTACATAACTACCCGGAGTCTCCGGGTTTGTCCGGATAATTCGAGTGATATAGACTTGGTTTCTTCACGATTTTTCCACTCGGGCAATTTGACTCATTTTACAAATCTGTGCTACACAAATGTGTACATGCCCTACCATGCTACACAAATGTGTACATGCCCGATCCATAGGATCCTAAACCAAACTTGCACCCTAAACCCTAACCAATTTTTATCATAATTAATCGGACAAATTCTACTGAACCCAGAGTATCCGGGTGAGTTCGGAGTATCCGAGTTTGCCAGAAAACTGTTCTTGAGTGGATTTTTGGTGAATTCGAGTTCTGGTCTTTTCCAAGCCTAAAGGGAACATGTTAGGGATAGTCTAAGGGTACTAGAACTTTCTCATCAACTACCAACACGACTCTAGAGCTCAGATTCGACCAAAAAACCTTTTTTTTCTCCAAAAATCTCAAGAATGCCAAGAACTTGAAGAACTACTCGATTCTTCCACGAAAACAAAAATGGATTAGATGGATGAGTAGCTTATGAGCTAGAGAATGAAATGGTACCATATGCATACGTTGAATCCTCCCCTTGAGCTCGGATTTTGGAGGAAAAGAGAGAGTTCTTGAGTAGGAGAGGGAGAGAGGAAGGGGGCTGCTGCTGCAGCAGCTGGGGGAAATGTGGGGAGTGAGGAGAGGAGAGAGAGAGAGGGCAGGTGGGGTGCTGCCCACTTGAGAGAGGGAGAGGGTGAGGAGTGGGGCCACATATGGGGCCCACATGTTAGAGAGAATAGGTATTTCCAATGCATTTTCCATTATTTTCTCCCCCAACTTTCTCTCTTATCCAAATGATTATTAATGAAGTGCATTAGCGCTTCGGATTACCATTACACAAAACTTAAGCATAATGCTTAAGAAGCATCATTTTGCTTAAATGCGTGATTAAAAAATTGGGACGTGATAGCCATCCATGGGGATCATGACAATATGCGTTGAAGAATGGGTATGGAAGAGGCATTGGCTCCCCACCACCATCGACGGTGTCTTTGCTCCAGCTAATTGTGAGGAACCTTCTAAATAGTATTTTAATTAATCATTAAGTTGATCATTTACTTAATGATAACTTCAACGATTAATCAGAATACTATCCCAGTAGTCCTAGCACGTGTTTTGTTCCTAGGATTGGAACACATGCCTTACCAACATAAACAATCACAACCAAGCTTAATAAAGAATGAGTAATTAAATTATATTACAAGTTCTTAAGCATTTGGTGTGAAGTAGCCAAAGACCAACTCCTCCTTGACGGTAACACCTGAAAAGCAGCGTGAGTATGAACGTACTCGTAAGACTTAATCCATAATGGGCACTTATAGCCTGACTCCAAAGATCATACATTTGGATATTAGCAAGAAAAGGCCACATGGTTAAGTAAATTTCATATGCGAAAGCAAATTTGACATAAACATGTGTGAGCATCGATTAGACCAAAGGAACAAACTAGCCCATAAACATCAACCGAACATAATGTGAAAGGAACCATAGGAATAAAATCTGCAAAGCACCATCTCAACCCATCAAACACCTCAATCCACATTCATAACTCTACGACTACTGCAAATGGACAGAAGCATGCTCATCACAGAGAGCGTGGCATTTTGAAATGTTTTTACACCCTGTAGGGGGGGTACTCCTTTACCTACATAACTTGAGGACCATACAACTTGCATGACCACATAGGTCCATACAAAGGGGTACTCATGTCAACCTTTTCAAATAATCCTCGACTGTTTGATCATACGGGGATCATCCAGAACTACTCTCAGAGCAAACTAGATACCCAAATCGACCTCATGCCCGACACGATTGACCCGTATGCCAAAAAGCCATATCTACAAAGGTAATCGGCTTATCAGTCCCATATACGACATGTAGTAAGCACAGAATGTGCTAAAACCAACAACAACAACGATCAGTGCTTAACCGATGCAAGCGTTCTATGGTGTCCAGTTTCTTCTCCTGACCTACCTAGGGGAACTCCACATCCGGGCAGGAGAAACACCCCTAACACTATCCATATCTCGACTCATCCTCACCACTCATCCAACTAACCCCATCAACCATCATTGTGATCATAGTGTATGTAATTAGGCCTATGCTCGCGAACAATAAAACATTTCACCACTTGACTTCTATCAAAGAACCTAAGCATGGCTATGTAATTCGGTTTGAATTAGACATCATCAAGTTAAAGCCCGGCTACAAGGATATGGAATTCCAATACTCAAGACGGGGAACGTAATGCATCAATATAGGTTGTACCCATACCAAACCCAACAACAACTCAAACTTATGTATAACATCCATAAGCATATTTATCAATTTATATATTACGAGATCCAAATTATTGGGAGAAGTATACTTAGATGCTTGCCTTGCTGCTAAGGTGATCGCCTAATGCTACCTACACAACACCCTATCGAATTTTGGTAGATCGGCATCGCCTTTAACCACGGTCATGACACGCTCCGGTTCTTCATTCACTAAAGAAAAACATGTGCAATGATGAGCATGAACGAAATGCACAATGTATGCTACAACATGCATAACAACAAGCCAAAGGTGTAAGACATACAGAGGAATAACGAGACTTGCGATCTAAACAACACTGGAAAAGTAACAGGAGGCTGGAGACTCCGGGTTGAACTCGAAGACTCTGGGTTTCGAAACCTCTGGGCTATCCTCCGGACTGGGGTCTCGGTTAGCTATTTGTTGATTAACCCAGAACCTCTGGGTGAGTCCAGATACTCCGGGTCAGGCCAGACTTTCCAGGTAAGGCTCTGAGTGGGGCTCTCTGCTAACTTAAAATGCATATATCCGGACTCTCCGGGTTTAACCCGAACTCTCTGGGTTCTGGCCGAGTTGAGTTCTAAAGTATTTTTCCTCAGTCGATTCAACTTGCATGTTAAATCTATACTACACAAACATGTATATGCACTCTACAAACGGTTGCAGACTTAACTTACACACTAACTCCGCTTGAATTTTGAATACAATTCGATAGGGTTTTCACTAGGCTATCTAGACTATTCAAGTTGATCCGAAGTAATCGGGTTGTCCAGAGATGTTTCTTCGAGGGAAATATTCAGTCGATTTGATTTGTGAGCCTCTCCAAGTCAAAGGGAAACACATTTGGGATAGTTCATAGAGTGTAGAACTCACTCACCAACCTAGCAACATGATTTCTAACTCAAATCTCACCCAAATCCTTATTTTAGCTCCAAAGCTCAAGAATTCAAGAACTCACAACTTTAGCTCCAAACTCAAAATCGACTAACCAAATCATGCATTCTTGCCATGGGAAGCCTAAGGGACTTACCCAGGGTGCTTGCGGAGGTTAGTGACCATCGGGGGATGAAGGAAATGCTCGGAAAAAGGAAGAACGCTGGTGTTCCTCATTCTTCAACCTAGAAGACAAAAACAAGTCAAAACCGGATCGAATCTTCCAGGAAAATGAAAATGAATTAGATGGATGGGTAGCTTATAAGCTCGTGATCACGTGAGTACTACATGCATACCTCAAATTCTTCTCTTGAGGTTGGATTTTGGGGAGAGGGAGAAAGTGCTTAAGAGAGGGAGAGAGCACAGGAGTGAGAGAGAGGGGGGGGGGGGTGGGTGGGGCAGCTGCTACCCATGAGGGAGCGAGAGGGGTGGTTGGCCCACTCTAGTGGGGCCCACGTGTTAGAGAAACAAGACATTTCTAATGCGATTTCTATTCTTTTCTCTCTTGAATAACCTTCTCTCATCTGATTGGCTTTAAACGAATTGCACTAGTGTTCCAAAGTAAATTGCCCCGAAAGTAATCATGACCCTAAGGATGAATAATTAGACTTAATTACGTGATTTTGGTTTCGATAAGTGACAAACCTCCCCACCCCTTAATAGAATCTTGTCCTAATATTTGGTACGAGTCGAGGAGAGTATAGTGACTCTAGGAACCTCGTGACTTGCGTAGTAACAAAAAGATTTGGGGAATATCAATGGGCCATGCTATGATGAATAATACTAAAGTAACACTCACATGTTGGAGAAGAACTCAGGATGATCGGCACGAAGGTGATCTTCACGTTCCCATGTGGATTCATCCTCGAAGTGATTACTCCGAACCTTGACGAACTTAATTGATTTGCTTCACATCTTCCATTCGGCTTCATCAAGGATGCTGATTGGACACTCACAATAAGGAAGATCTAGTTGCAATTCTTGATTTGCCACCTTAATGACTTTGACTCGAAGGCATTTCTTCAATTGTGAGACATGGAAGACATCATGCACGACAGAAAGGGACGAAGGTAGCTCCAGCTGATAAGTGACCTCACCACGTCTAGTAACAATCCGAAAAGGGCCAACATAACGGGGCACTAACTTTCCCTTCATCCAAAAATGATGCGTTCCTCTGAAAGGAGAGACCTTAGGATAGACAAACTCCAATCTTGAACTCTAGCTCACGCCGATGATGGTCAGCGTAGCTCTTCTGATGAGACTGAGCTGTGAATAGATACTGCCGAATAGTTAAGACATATTCTTCTACCTCTTTGACCAAATCCAGGCCTAGAAAAGCCTTTTCACCGGACTCGGACCAATTCAATGGCGTCCGGCCGTAGAGAGCTTCGAACGGCAATATTTCTATTCTTGCTTGATAACTATTGTTGTAGGAGAATTCCGCAAATAGCAAGCAAATTTTCCACTCCTTGCCATATGTGAGAACACAAGCCCATAACATATCTTCGAAGATCTCTTCACCCTCTCGATCTTGCCATCGGTCTGAGGGTGGTACGAGTTGTTGTCAAAGAGCTTGGTTCCCATTCCCTCACGAAGACTCCTCCAGAAATGAGAAGTGAACTGAGTGCCTCGATCAGAGATGATTTTCTTCGAAACCCCATGAAGGCAAACAATTCTAGCGAGGTTCAACTCCGCATATTGCTTGATTGAGTTTGTGGACTTTACGGGTAAGAAATGAGCGTACTTTGTTAACCGGTCCAAAATGACCCAAATTGAGTCATACCCGTCAGACATTTTAGGCAATCCAGTGATGAAATCAATTCCAATCTCTTCCCACTTCCAGGAGGGAATAGGTAAAGGCTGGATGTAACATCATGACTTTCAGAATTTACAACTTTTAAAAATTTTCCAAGATTATTGAATAGCTTCACCAGTAGTATAGGTTTAAAACCTGTTTTCTTAATCAATCAATTAATATAGGTTATTATTTTGTGTGCATTGCATGCTGAATTTTGTTAGGAGCTAGGTAAATGCATTAGGGTTCTTTTTCTTTTTCTTTCTCTTTGGTGTTTTTAGTGCAAAAGATTTTGAAAAGTTTTATACAAAACTCAGTAGTGAATAAGTTAAGGATCTTAATGGTTGTAATTCAAAGTCTTTGAATTCATCATCTATTTAATCCTTGATCATACCTGATCCTTCTCCAGTTCAATTCAAATCTTATTCAAATCCTTGTTTAAACCCAATCTCTCCTATTCTCAAATTCTACCCAAATCCAAATTCAAATTCCTTATCTACTCCTATTCTTCTTCAACCTCATTTTTTGTTTCTTTTAAATTCGCTCCGAACTCAATTCACATTCAAACCCTATTCAAATTTCTCTGCAAAAGTTTCTTTTCTAAACCCTAGATATACCTAAAGTGTATTTGGGCTCCATCTTTCTCAAGTCCAAACCCTTAGCCAAGTCATCTAAAAGGCCCAACACAAAGGATCCACGAAATATGCAAATTTTTGCGGAATCCTGGACAACCTCATCTTCTCATGAAGTTTTGTAGTTCAAAACGGCCTCAAATGCAAATCTTGACAATACCGAAGTTGTAGGTCTCATCGAGAGCTTTGATTTGAACCTATCGAAGTCCCCTTTCGGATAATGGAGCTAGGAGTTATAGCTCCCAAAATTAGTGTTGCGCAGATAAGTCCGAGTTCAAACAGTTTATCTTGTGGTGCATTTTTGGAAATCAAGATAGCCTTCTCAAAAGTTCCAATGAATACTATAGTTGTAGATCTTTTCGAGTACTATAATTTAGAGTCAAGAAATTTCCAATTTAGAGTCCGAACCATGAAGATATCATCCTCCGAATAGAGAGCTGCGAAAAAGAAAACCGTAACCAACTCAAACTCGAATCTGATTCGTGTTCGGCTTGGATTCCACCTCAACCAGCTGCCCCTAGCCCTATAAATATGAGTTGCATGCCCTCTCCTACCCCTATTCCACACCACCAAACCCTAGAAGACGCTGCTGCCCTATCTGTGTGCCACCGTTTGCTAGAGCCACCACCCATGATGCGCTACCTTGTCGTCTTCTCCGTGAATCCTCCTTCCTCGACCATCAAAGCAAGGTGAGTGTTGGGGGTCGTTATAAAGGACCCCAGACGGCCCCTTGGCTAGCCCTACCTCCCAAAGGCTCAGTGTCTCGAAGCTTCCGCCTTACGAAGCCCCAGCCTTCTGGAGCCTTGCCTCCCAAGGGATCGGCCTCTCGAAGTGTGAGGAACCGTCCAAATTGTATTCTAATTAATCATCAGGAGGATCATTATTCATAATCACAACCTCGACGATTAACCAGAATACCATTCCGGTAGTCCCGGCATGTGTTTTGTGCCCAGGATCGGAACACATGCCTTCCAACTCAAATATCACAATACAGCTTAACAGAGAGCAACTAATTAAACTGGATTACAATTATTAAACATGCAACTGCTTCCACAATTTACAACAAAAGAGGAACAACAACAACTATGCAGCGGAAGAAAAACCTATATAACAAAAGAGTATGGAGCCGCATGCCCTTAGGCTCCATACCAAAAGCGCCAGAGTTCGGAGTAGAATGTGCTACTCCTGCCTGCCACCCGAATCGGCAGGCAAAAAGTAGCCGAAAACTGCCTCTTCCTCGCCAACCTGTGAACCTGAAAGCAACTTAAGGGCAGCACCCCTTAGTACGAAGGTACTAGCAAGTCTTACACAGTATGAGTATATATATTCTCGACTCCAAGGATCATGCATTTAAAGCTGTAGCAAGGATTAAGACATGTTTAAGTTCATTAAGCGGTAAGCAACCTAAACTCTAGGTGTAAGAAACTGACTTAACCAACCACCGACTCAAACTCTGCCAACTAACTAACCACAACAGATATGAAAACAACAAGTGTATAAAGGTAAACCATTACCACCAAACCACATACCACATACCGACCAAACCACCCAAACCAACCATGCCACAACCCACATCGAAACTCTACGACCAAAACATGGTCGCTAGGTGGAGATAAGCGATAGCGATGCTCATGACCGAGAGCGTGGCTGTTCGAACTGATTATACACCCTGCAGGGGGATACTCCTGGACCCACACGACACAGGGACCATACGGCTTGTGCCACTCGCTAAGATGCACACAAGGGGGTACCCGTGACAACCTTTCCCAACCAGGCCCAACCATGTGGATCAACCATAGCTCGGCGAGGCGGTATTAGAACTACTCCCCGAGCAAACTAATACCGCTAAAAGCTCGGACTCAAACTGGACTCACACCATCTATGACGAGGCCCACATGACCACGTCTGCGAAGGTAATCAGCTCGCCTACCATTATATCAGCATGTGGTGAGTAAGGTAAGTGCTAAAGCTGACTACACCGACGGTCGGTGCTTAACCTGTACAAGCGGTCTACGGTATCCGGGTTCCCTCCCCGAACTGCCTGAGGACTCCTCGTGAGCAGATGACACTCCTAACACCGCCCACACCTCGTCTCAACGCACCACTCACCAAACCGACTCATCATTAACACAACCATAAGTGTGAACAAGTAATAAGCCCTAGGCTCGCGACAACGGTGGACGCCATCGTTGACTTCTACCGGAAAGCCTAAGTACCACTAAGCATAGCGAACTAAAATTAGACCGCGACGACACCACTAGGCTCCAAGGAATAACACATGACACGTGACCGAAATGGGAGAATGCATCAGCATAGGTTCTACCCAACTCGGTACCCGACACATGCAATGCATACATAAGCGTAGATAACATATTAGATTTCGAATTGACATGGTGCAATATGATAGATGCTTGCCTTGCTGCCCTAGCTGCTGCTCACAGCTACCCGAGTCATGATCACCACTGCGGGAACCTTCGGGGACAGCCTCGTTCGCCTCGCTCGCCGGGTCGAAGTTTCCTAAAAGAATCACGCGTGCAATGTAATGAATATGAATGACATACAATGAAAGATGCTTCACTGTAAGACAACAGTGGAGATGCAATGCACTTATGCCATGAGTTAAAAGCCTTAAGGATTTCCTTATCTGAATTATTGTTTAGCATTTAACAACTTCCTAGATTGATTAAGCTTAACTCTAAGCTTAAATCTAAAAGAAAACTAACTATACTTAACATGAGGGTAACTCTTTTAAGTGAACAGGGAACCCACTAATAGGATTTACACAACTCGATTTATGGACCAACCAATTATGAAATGTTTAAAGATTGAAACCATTTTGACAACTCATTAATCCTCAGTAAGCATTTCATAAACCCTAGCATTTTTAATGAACATGGCATAATTTAACAAGATTAACAAAATTGGATTTACCAATTTTGGACTTACCAAAAATTGTTTATGAATTATTGAAGATTAAACACATTTAATTAATTGAACAAATTTAATTATACATTTCATAACACCTAGTATTTTTAACATGTAGACAATGATCATATAAACCTAACAAAATTGGTTTCATGAATTTTGGAGCTATATACGATTTCCTATGCACTTTCTAATATTCAGCCGAAATACTGGTTGCACAACAAACGGATTTCTCCTTTTCCTACCTTATTCCGAATTAAAAAGGCCTGCACTCTCTTTCACCCACTGCTAACTAGCTACAGCCACTGAGCAATGGGGCCGGCTTGTGAATTCAGTCCCAAAAGCCGTGAGGCCATGCTCAGCACGGAGCATCCATGGCCGGTGGCAAGGCACGCGCCGGCGACGGGCTCAGCACAAAAAGGCGCGGGCCACAGACGGAAGAGGGACAGGGGAAGCTCACCAGTGGTTCGGCTTGGACGGAGGCGGCTCAGAGCAGAGGGTCGACGGTGGAATCTCGGAGCTCTGCACCGGAGCTAAGGAAGAAGGGATGGTGCGACGTTGCCGCCGGTGAACGACGGCGCCAAACGATCGGTGGAGGGTGGCAGCGGCAACAGTCCACCACTAGGAACTCCTCTGGGCGGCACTCGACCTGCGGGCTCGACTGGAAGACGGTCGGCGGCGAGCGGAGAGGCATGACGGCGCAAGGCGCATGCGGACGGCCGTGCCGGCGTCGGGCCGAGGGCCAACAAGCACGCGCGTAAGCTTTCAGTGGTCGCGGGGAACCGGTTTGAGCATAGCTCGGCTGACGGGCCCGGCCAGAAAGGTCCGGCGACGAGCGCCCGACGTGACGGCGGTTAGAGCTCCGTGGAAGACACGCCGGCCGTGGTCCTAAGTCAAAATCACGCGCGCCAAAGCTCCGAAGAGGTCCAGCGACGTTGGCCAAGCAGTGGATTTGGTCGGCGGAGTGGCTTGGTGGGGCTTCGTGCGGAATTCAGCTCGGGGATGCTTCGTGCGGTGGCGTGGCTGTGCGTGGAGAGGATGACGACCACGAGCTTCACGGTGAGGGATAGATCGGGGTTGTTCGGCAGCTGTGGTCACCGGCTCAACGGGGCGATGACTCGTCTAGGCAACAGCTTCTCACGGCGGCACTCGTGCGGTGAGGTCCTCACGGATGAGCTTGCAGTCTCGTGGGTGTGCTGCGCCGTGGTGCAGAGAGTCAGCAACGCTGGCGAACGCATGCGAGCGTGGCCAGCTGAGGCACTGACCATGCACGAGCTGGCGAGGTGGTAGCTGCTTGGCTGCAAGTATGCCGGTGTGTGTGTGGCATGGGTGATGGCTTGCAGGAGAAGGAAAGGGAGGAGGAGAGCAAATGGCTTTTGCCTGCTCGGTTGCTCCTCTGCTGGATTCAGTAGAGAAGGGGGGATAGAGATGGCGTGCTGCATTTTTTTGCTACTCCTGTGAGGAAGGACCGGAAGAGCTTGAGGTGGTAGGATAGGATGGATGATTGCCTCACTTAGTCAAGAAAAACGGCACCGGCTCTGATCTGTGTGCTGTCCAGATGAATGAGTGAGAGAGAGCAAGAGAGAGAGCAAGAGGTGGCAGGTTTGCTCAAGGTCAAGAATGGCTACGCCGGGCTGCTCTGCTGTGAAGGAAATATGAGAGAGAGAGAGAAGAACAGCAACAGAGAAGAAGCTAGATAACTTTTGGTGTTAGTTTGTACTAGTGTCTTCAGTTTCTCATTTGTTTTCTCAAATTTCTCTAGTGGTTGAAAAGTCATCATAAAAATTGAGGATCAATTTTGCTAGATTCTATAATTCATGTGCAACCTATTTTAACTTGTTTGACCCATAATGCTTGAGCCAATTTCAAACTAAAATTCTCTAAATATGCAACCTTTACTAATTTGTGGTAATTTTTATGCCTCCAAAGTAATTCCCAAAAATTTTGGAAAATTCATTTATATTCCTCCCATGTCATGTACTAATTTCTAAAATTGTTTCCAACCCTATGTTGTATAGCAATATTGTGAGTTGCTTAACAATGCATCAATTAATATTGATTTTTACAATTTGATTAATTGAAAATGCATGCTCATAAATCACCAAAACAATAAAGCATGATGCCAATGATGTTTATGATGCTTAATGACATGCTTAAGCCTTTTGGGCTGTTACACGAAGCCTCCGCCTTCCGAATCCCGGGCCTTCCAGAGCCCTACCTCAAAAAGGCTCAACCCCACAAAGGCTTGGTCTCACAAAGCTTCCGCCTTCCAAAGTCCTGGCATTCCGGGGCCTTGCTTTCTAAAGGCCCAGCCTCCCGAAGGCTTAGTCTCTGAGGCCCCGACCTTCCGGAGTCCTACCTCCTGGAGGCTCAGCCTCCCAAAGGCTCGGTCTCCCAACGCCTCGGCTTCCCGGAGGCTACTGGTGAGTTATCAAGCCTCAGGAAAGATTTGCCAAAAGGGAAGCACCAGTTGTACTTTGCCTGCGAGGAAGTGACTCGAGCATGATGGAGGTTGCCCTGACACCTCTAACAATGCAGTGTCAGGCTGCAGTAGGCGACCGGCTCGCCCCCTTCAGGGGCAGGCACCACGATAATTACCATGGTGGATATTTATCTCCCCGATAGGGTAGAGGGTAGTTATCCGGGATAAGGCCCAGTAATTCAGTCAGATCTCGGATATTTGTACATTATGATAACTTGTACGCCAAGCTACGCACAACCCTATAAGTAGGAGGCCATGATCCTCTCGGGAGAGGACGGGCAAGACAACAAAAAAAAAAGACACAAAGGTGAAAACACACCAAGTCACGCTGTGATACTTCTCCCAGAGTGATACATTTTTCAACCATCAATACATTGTGGTGTTCCTGCCTCTTAAACTTTGTCTCCAAGCTTGATTCTCCTCTTTAGAAGAAACTCTAGTCGTACTTGCTCAGGCAAGACAAACTCTTGCTCCAACAGCACGCCGTCCATAGGGACTCCTACACAGAAGTGCTAAGATAGGTAGGATACTACCCAAGAAGAAGACCACCAAGGCCGCATCGGCGGCGGCCAACCCCCCAGTCATGCCTGAGTGGAAGTCCAGCTGGCAATACACAGCCAGCACCGACAACGGCCCCCCAGCCGGTGGGGTATGGGAACCTTACGGCCACCATCGACCCAACCATAACTATAGCTATGTGCAACACCGAAGGGTTCTCTACACCAGAGATCCAGCAACAGCAAGGCGAGGCCCCCGCTGTGCCCCAAGGGCCTACGGCCGGCGCTGCCGCCGAAAGCACCATTTCGCCCGAGAAGCAATCACGCTTGGCGGCGCTCCTGGCGCCGATGGAGGAGCTACGGACGGCCCTACGAGTCAAACAGGAAGCTGCCCACACCTTTGCCGCCACTCCTGAGACGGCCGGCTCATTTCTGACCCAAGATCCATGAACAAAGAAGCCCCTCGGTGCATGGACCAGGCCCGTTCGGTCCCCTGCAGGACCACGACTCTCCCCTGCGGGTCGACCTGCAGGCCATGCCCTTCGTAGAGGGTTTTTGGACCTCGAAGTTGCCCAAGTTTAAAGGTGATTTGGATCCCGACGAGTTCACCCGATCCTACACCCTAGCCATAGAGGCCAGCGAGGGTGGACCGACCACCATGGCTAAATGCTTCCCCCTCGCCCTCGAAGGGGTGGCCATACGCTTTGTTCTAGGCGCTGGAACCCGACACCATTCACGCATGGTCCCAACTCTAAGACCTCTTCTGTAGCAACTTCCAGGGCACCTTCATCAAACCAGTAACCTCTGGCAGCCTTTTCACTATCAGGCAGGGGCCAGATGAAACCCTCTGGGACTACTTTCGAAGGTTCTCCCAGACCGAAGCCCAGATTAGGGGCATATCGGACTCTTCGGTCATCGACACCACAACCCAGGGCCTGGTCGAAGGCCCCCTGTATGATCGGCTGAACTGATGCCCAATACGCATGGTAGAAGTCCTCATGAGCAAGTTCGACGAATATGCACGGGCGGAGGAGGAAAAACTCCGTCGAAGGTGCTCACAAGCTAGTGAGGCTTCCCGTCCCAATTCCAAGAGACCACACTAGTAGGCCGGATCGTCACACGCCCCTACTCCCCCAGCAAAAAGGAGCTTTGAGGAGGCCCTTACCACCGGGTCCCAAAGGGGGTGGCAACAACAACGCCAAAATGTCAGCAATATCAGACCAAGCCGTGGGGCTCTGAACCAAAGCCACCCCATGGGACACGGCCGTGGACGCTCTAGAGGCCTCCCGGAGCGAAGCCACACCCTAAACTAGTGTTTCGAGGAAGAATCTTGATGCACTCTACACGGTGCAAGACGAGGACATAATATCGATAATTGCCGAATCCTCACCACCTTCCAAGAGGAGTGCCTCAGTAGGCAGGCGGCCTTCGCCTCAACTGATCGGGCCCCCAAGGGGCGGTCCGAAGATTGCAAGCCATCGATGAACTGACGGGTCAACCATCTGGCCCTACAGAATCCTCTGTAGCTAGCCCTACCTTCACCACCCCAGTCATCCCAAGAGCGGTACAATGATGAAGGGGCGTGGGGTAAACAAATTTTCCTCGCCATTACCGGCAGAGGGAGCTCCGTTTGCACTTCAAAACGATAGCGGCGAGGCTACGCACGTGGGGTACACCACATCAGAAGGACTAGCATCCATTGATAGGAAACTAACTGGGCCGACGCCCCCGTAACGTTCACTATCGACAACTCCGAAGGGGTAAAATTTCCTCACTCCGATGCCCTGGTCATCTCAGCAAACATCACCGAAGTTGAGGTCCGAAGAATGCATGGCCGATAGAGGCAGCTTGGTGGACCTCTTATTCGTGCATGTCTTTGATTAGCTCTAAATCCCGCGAAGCTGGCTCTCACCAAGTAGTAGACCCCTCCAGGGATTCAATGGGCCCCCCTCAATGCCCTAGGACAGATAGAACTCCTGGTCATCTTCGACGAAGGCTCTGCATCATGATCCGTGGTCATTACCTTCGACGTCGTGCATGTACCGTACGCCTACAATGCCATCTTGGGACAGGGAACTGTGAATAGATTCGGAGCTGTAACCCATCACAATTACCTCTACCTGAAGATACCTGAACCCCAAGGGCTAATAACAATCTACGGCGACCAAGACCTAGCTAGACGTATCGAGTATGAGCACCCTGGTCCGCTCCCCAGTCGCCATATCCACAGTTTGATAGAGGAGGACTCGAAGGACCCTCCGTCGGCACATCTGGGAATCGCTGCCCTCCGAGGCCACAAAAGGAGGGGGACATAAAGCTGGTCCCCATACACCAAGACCAACCTGACCGGACCTTCCGAATAGGGATAGACCTCACCTTCGGGCAAGAAATCCAACTTCTAGCCATCTTGTGGAGTAATCTCGACATCTTCGCATGGTCCTCGTAGGACCTCCGAGGAGTCGACCGCAACATCATCGAACACTCGTTCCAGGTCGACCCGAAGGCAAGGCCCATATGCCAGGGGCTTTGCAAGCTCTCTCCAGAGCAGGTAAAAGCCGCAAAGGAAGAAGTCTAGAAGCTGCTGAAAGCTGGTGTTATACAAGAGGTCATCCACTCCGATTGGCTCTCTAACACTGTCCTGGTCAAGAAAATGGTGTCTGTGGATCGATTTCATGTCATTAAGCAAAGTATGCCCCCAGGATCCGTACCCCCTCCCCGCATCGACCAGCTGGTGGATTCCACAGTCGGATGCGAAATGCTAAGCTTCCTCGATGCCTACTCCGGGTGCCACCAGGCGTGGATGGCAACAGAGGATGAGAACAAGACCAGCTTCATTACTCCCTTTGCAGTATACTGCTATGTCCGGATGCCCTTCGATCTTCGAAATGCCAGGGCCACCTTCTCTAGCCTAGTACACAAGGTGCTGCAGCAGCCGTTGGGCTGCAACGTGAAGGCCAACATGGACGATATCGTGGTAAAAAGACAACTAGAAGCCAACCATGTTGCCGACCTACAAGAAACATTCAATAGCCTCCAGGCCGCTGGCGTACGGCTGAACCCAGAAAAATGCATATTTGGCGCTAGGGGTGGAAAGATGCTAGGAAATCTTGTCTCCCGAAGAGGCATCAAGGCCAATCCGAGCAAGATTTGTGCCAAAACAAAAATGTCACCTCCCACCAATCTGAAAGAAGTACAATGCCTGGCCAGCCGTATCGTAGCCCTCAGCTACTTCCTCGCAAAATCTGTTGAGCACAACCTCCCTTTCTTTAAAATGCTAAGGGGCTCTATCGGAGGGTTAACTCCTGTCGCAGGGATCCTGAGGGACCCCTTTTTAGAGATTCGGCTGGGGGGATGATCCTGAATATGTTCACCGGGGAAATAAATGGGTATAAATGCGATGGCCGGCGGGGTGGAACGATCTAATGCGGAACGGAGTAAATGCGCGGGTGTTTAGACAGGTTCGGGCCGCACGGAGGTGTAACACCCTACTCCTGTATGGATACTATAAATGCCTTGAGAATGTCCCTCAAGGATGTTGCTGGTTACAAGAATGTTTATCTATCTTAGAACCTGGGGCTCCTTGTTCTTCGGTCTGCGTGTAATTGCTGGCTTTGGGTGCTCTCGATCTTCTCTTCTCTTCGCTACTTACTTCCTCTGGGATTTTCCAACCTTTTAGAGATTGTCTAACTTGTTGAGCTTGCTCAGAGATTTCAAAGCTTCAAAAACTTGTCTTTGTCCGTGCTGCCGGCTGCTTTAAACACCCACCGGCAGCAGCGTGCCCCGAACGGGAGGGCACGAGTTCCAAGACACCATAAATGGAAAGGGTGTCATCATAGCCTCTGTGCGAAGTGACCGTGGGTGGAAAAGGTGCCCCACGCCCGATCATCCGTCACCATAAATGCACTGGCAACAGGCGCCGTAGAGAGGGCCCACCGGACAGCCACAGAGCGACCCGGCGTGCCTGCCCTGTCTTGTTCTCCTGCCATGGCAGCGCGGCAGACGGAATACCTCAGCCCTTACGACGTTATCCCGAGACGGACCGGATGTCACGGGATGGGACCCGTGCATTTAATGACCCCACGCCCTTCTGCCAGAATGTGGCAGGAACTGACATCAAGCTTGGCGGGAGCAGTTGGAGGTGACAGGCCACGCGCGCCCTTAAATGTGGCTTCGGGCCTTTGACTGGCTGACATCTCATCAGGGGGTCCCTGCGGGGGCCACTGTCAGGGGGCTTTCTTAGTCGTCGGGGAACCGAGTGCTCGGGGGTCACTGTTCACCTGCCCGAGCACTCTCTCCCGAGAATGCCCTTTCTTGATCCTCGGGGAACCGAATGCTCGGGGTCTACTGTTCACCTCCCCGAGCACTCTCTCCCGGGCACGCATGTACGGATCCTCGGGGGACCGAGTGCTCAGGGGCCGCTGCACCCAGTCCCGAGCACCCTCTCCCGGAACTTCCTTCAGTGGGTCCTCGAAATACTTGGGTGTCCAGGGGGCCACCGCTCGCGGCCCCGGGCACACTTCTCCCGGTACTTAGCTTTCCTGGTCGTCGGGGGACTCGGGTGCTCGGGGCTCACCGTATACGTCCCCAAGTACTTTCTTCCTGGCACTTAGACTTCGTAGATCATCGGGGAACTTGGGTACTCGGGGACCACTGGCTGTGGCCCCAAGCACCCTCTCCCAGGACTTAATCTTTTTTACCTCGTGGGGAAACTCTACGGGATGGCGCCACGTGGTGGATTGCTAGCCTGGCCTCGGGGTTTGGGGACCCCCGGTTCTTGATTCATCGACAGCAGCCCCCAGGCCCATTGGCAGGCGATAGCCTAGAGACTGTGGATGCCCCTTCATCGTCAACGAGGCCGAACCCAACATCGACGCCACGTGGCGCGCTCTTAGAAATTGGCCCTTCCGGTTCGGGCTTCTGGTACGGCCCAACGAGGAGCCGAACAGACGCGCGGCCAACCGACTCCTGTGGCGCGTGATAACGGGATGTGCGACGCGTGATAACAAGGCAGGCAGCTCACGTTGCAATCGCGCAAATTGAGAAAAATACGCCTGGCACCTACTAACAACCGCACAGCCCGACGGAGATTCGCCTGACCGTTGCGCTGGCCGAGGAAACTGTCTCGCCGAGCGCACCGCAGCAGGCGACGTTTGAATTTCCCTGGAGTACAAAAGGAGGAGGGGAGCGAACCGTGCCCCCCTTTACGCCATTTTTGCAAACAAGCCTTCGTCTTCCTTGCACTCCTTAGGTGATCAGAGCACCTCTCTTCCCCCACCGTCCAGATCATCCCCCACCCTGACAAGATGTCGAGAGCGGGAGGAAGCCACCGTGACAAGACACCTGACAGCGTGCTGCAGGAGTCCCGGCTTGTGAATGAGGAGGCGGCGGACAAGGTGCGGAAGCTGATGGTGCCCGAGGGCCAGCAGGGGGCCTCGGTGGTGACACTGGCGAGCTTCCCGCCGGTGACGAACCGGCCGGAGTGCATCTTCCTCTTCACTTCCTTCGTGGCGGTCGGTCTGGTGCCGCCATTTTCGACATTCTTCCTTCAGATCCTCGACACGTTCGGGATCCAGTTGGTGCACCTCAGCCCCAACTCTGTCATCATCCTGGCGGTCTTCGCCCACCTCTGCGAGATGTCCGTGGGGGTGCCACCGTCGGTGACGCTCTTCCGGCACTTCTTCATGCTACGGTCGGCAGGGAAGAAGAGGGGCTTCTCCACCGTGGACGTCGTCGGCTGCTGCAACTTTCGGCTGCGGGATGGCCTGGGTGAGCAGTACATTCCCCAGGTGCTGTGGAGCAAGTGGGAGGACTGGCGGCGCGACTGGTTCTACGACGACGTCAGCCCCTACGACCGTCTGACCCTGTCGGAGAGGGCGGCAGAGCCCCAGAAGGCGGCCTGGGAGGTGCCACCGCAGGCGGACGTGTGGATGGAGCCGGTCCTGGAGTGCATCGACTTCCTGCGCCAGGCCGGGCTTACCTCGGTGATGGTGGGGGTGGACTACCTGCGCCACCACCTGGCACCTTTGCGGGAGCGAGCCCAGCCTTGCTGGGTGTACACTGCCCTTAGGACATCATCAGGACCCAGATCGGCGGGGAGTGGGACCTAGACAGAGCGGCGCTAAGGGGCCTGCTCCGGGTGGTGATCGGGGTGGATGACCTGAGTCGGGCGGAGCTTCCCTGGAAGGAGCTAGCGCTCTGCGCCAACCCAGACTGGGTGGCGCTGCAAGCTAAGCTGCCGGAGTTCGACGCCCAGGGGCTGGTCGACCAGCCAGGGCGCCGGAACCCCGGGACTATCCAGATTCCCGGGGTGGATGAGGCGGCCGGTGAGGAGGCCGTAGGCGATCCGGCGCAGACCAGTGGCCCGGGCGCCGCGGGCGGAGGGCCTCAGGCCAGCGGTGGGGCTGCTGCAGGCAGTAGTTGCTAGGCCAGAGAAGGAGGCGCCGCCAGCAACGGGGTAGCGACAACGCCAGGGGACAGAGGGAAGCGCCCCCGGACTTTCATTCCTACGCCGACGTCCCCGCCGTCACCGTTGCCTGGCAAGAAGGAGGGAGGCCGGGATGGCCAATTGTCCAGCGCAGGGCCATCAACGGGGGCGGCATCTGTGGTTCTGGAACTAGACCTTGATCTGCTTGGGCCTGGTCTGGAGCCCGGAGATCACGCGGCGGCCTCGTAGAGCCCCACGCGGAAGAGGAGGAGGGAGGATTCTGGGCCGAGGCCGTCGGGCCCGGGGTACAAGATCTCAAAATCAAGGTGGCAATACCGGAGACCTAAACCTGCGTAAGTTTCCCCCCTTTTTTCCTGAGCATGCCTTGCCCGGAGAGAGTTCAGAGATTGACCGTGTTTTTTTCTTTTGCAGGCCGCCTACGGGCGTCGCTGGAGACCAAGGACGGCCGGAGGCGCCGAGGCCGGCTCCAGCCCTCGAGCCGAGCGCGCCTGAGCCGAGCGCGCCGGTGGAGCCAGAGCCGCTGAGCGCGTTGGCCAAGGCAGAGCCACAGGCGTCGGCCTGCCCCGAGCCGATGGCGGAGGCCGCGCCCGAGCAACCGGCGTCGACCGAGCCCGCCCTGAGCACATTGAACATGGGGCGGATGACCTCGTCGTGGGCAGTGCCTGCAAGGTAGTTTTCGGGGACCCCGAGCCCCTCAGAGGGGGCTCGCAGGGGACCCAGCTCCCGGCCGTCGCCCAGCCGGCCTGCCAAACCCCTCCCAGACGTGCTAGGGAGAGCCCGGGAGGTGATCAGGCAGCTGGAGGCGGCCGTGGCGGGGGAGAGGATGCAGCTTGAGGTGAGCCGCGCCGCCCTTGCCGTGGAGAGGGAGCGGCTTGCCGAGGGCAGGTGCCTTTTTGAGGCCCGTGTCATCACGGCGCGCGCTAGATGCGGAGCGAGAGGCCTTGGAAGAGATTCGCGCGGAGGCCGTGCAGGAGCAGGAGGATGCCGCCCGCCTGGCCGAGGTAACGCGGCAGCACGCTGCCAAGGCATTTGCCAGGGAGAGGCAGGTGCAGGCGCTGGAGGAGGCGGTCCTGGCCCGTAAGAGGACTGTGGAAGCCTCCCAGGCGCACTTGGCCCGCCAGAAAGGCGAGGTTGAGCAGAGCCACGGTGAACTCCAGTGGCAGGAGGAGGAGCTCCGGCGCTGGGAGGAGGACGTCGCGATCCGCAAAACCGACGTCAGCATTATGGCGATGGACCTCGACGCCCGGGAGGAGCTGCTGGTCCGCCGGGAGACGGAGGCTGCCGAGGCGTTGGCGGCCTCAGCTGCTCGGGAGGAGCGGGCCGCCAAGTGGGAGTCAAAGCTGACCACCCACGAGTAGGCCCTCTCTGCCCTTGTAGAGCGGGTGAAGCGGGCCGAAGCCCCAGCGCCCGGTGCTGCCTCGGCCAGCGCGGTCGGGGGACAGAGCCTCGAGGAGCGGCTGCGGAGCATGATGGAGGAGCTCGAGGCCGCCAAGACTGAACAGGCCAACGTGAAGCTGATGATGGACGACATCCTTCTGTAAGCACGGAGGTCTATGAGGGTGGCCGGGCTCGGGCGAGTCTAGGTAGAGGCGAAGGGGACGGGCATCGGCCGCTTCGCCCTTGGCTTCAAAGATATCAGCCAACGCCTCGAGGCGCTCCCCTAGGCCGTCCAGGAGCCAGCCGCTTGGGAAAGACGAGGCTTGGCCCAGGCGGTGGCCGAGCATGTCCTGGCCTGCTAACGAAGCCGGGACACGAACTTCCCGCTGGAACCAGCTCGGGAAGGGGTGGTTGAAGCCGAAGAGGAGGCCGCCCGGGAGGCAGTTCGGGGCACCGCTGCTGAGGTGGCGGCCTGCTTCACGTGAGAGGCACCGCCGATTCCGGACCCAGGGAGCAGCGGCGAGGAGGCCCCGCTATCCTCCGAGGGCTCCGACTTAGATTAGGTTTTTGTAATTTTCCTTTTTTTTCACTTGATGTAAATATGGGAGTGATCCCTCAGAATAGCTGTCCTTTCTTGTGAATATAATGGAAGCCTTTCTTTGTGGTCGCAACTCCAGTGTTCTTCTGAGTGCTCGATGAAGTTTCTGTTCTTTTCCCTTGATGCCCCGAGGAGTACTCAGTCAGACCGGGCCCGACCTTTCCCTCCCCGAGAATGAAGTCACCTCGACCACTCGTCGCCTGAGCAGTGAGGCCTTCTCAGCGCGTTCAGCCCCCGAGCCCTTGTGAGTCTGCAGCGGCTAAGTCAAAAGACAAAGGCACGAACTCCCTTGCTCGGGAGATAGATTGATCCAGCACGGAGCACGCCATGACCAGTGAACACTTTCCCACTCTGCGACCACTCGAACAGGTAGACTAGAGACACGTGCGGGCGGGAATGCGACCAAGAGTCCCCACGGTTTGGTGGTTCCCGGGCTACGACGGACCGGACCGTGCACCGACAGCCCGCCCTCAGGGTCTAGACTCCCGACCTCTCGAGCAGCTCGAGCGGTGAGATAACCCGAGAACCCCAGAGGCTCGGTAGTGCCCGGGGCCTTTTAAGCGGGCCGAACACCACGACCACCATGAAAGAATTCGGTCAGACATTGCCGTACGTACGGTATACCTTTCTACTGTTCGTTCTGTCGTTCCGGGAAAAGCGGACACGTGGCAGGGTTTTGTGCGCGAGGAGACCATCTTGCCGAATAGATTAGAGTACGAGAGCCCCGAGGACAACTTGGGAACAATATATTACTGAATGTAAATTCATATGAATTTAACCACTCACCGGACAGCTGTCAGCTTTTCAGCCAACCGATCCAGGAGAGGCATGCGCTCCGAGCTCGGGGTGCCCGGGAACTTGGTTCCCACGGCTGGGGCCCCCGAGCACTGGGGGCGCATGGGGAGCCCGGGGTCAGGCGATCCCGACCACTCATGCCTAAGCAGTAGGACCACCCGAGGATCCTTAGGGCCGAGCAGCGACCTGGGCACTGAGGCCCTCGCGGTCGAGCTGCTTTTGCTTTTGATTGTCAATCTGTGAGTTGAGAAAAATAGATAAATTCTTTGCTTGGTGTGCTCTGTTAGAGCAGTACTTATTATAGACTGCTCTTGTTTTCGACCCGAGACCTCTCGAATACCCAGACCGGCAGACAAGAGCAGGCAGAGGCATAACCCAGAGGTCCTATGGTTCGGTGGCGCCCGGGTATGACAGACCAGACCGAGCACCGACAGCCCGGCCCTGGGGCCTAGGCTCCGAACTACTCGAGCAGCTCGAGCGATAGGATTACCCGAGAACCCCAAGGACTCAGTGATGCCCGGGAGACTGCCACGACACCGAACACCACAGCCTACCTTGAAAAACGTAAGTCAGCAGCAACTGCCCGCGCGCATACCGATCAGGATTCTTTTATCAACGGGGAAAATGAGAGAGCGAACTTTTTCTCGCACAATTCAGCACCTCACCAGACAGATTAAACATATGGAATCTAGAAAAAATGAAATTTGACATAAGAACGGCACATTGATATATGTATTGTATTGACAATTTTTACAAGGTTGGGTGACTTACCCAGTTAGCCCGGTCAACTTGGGCGGGGGCAAGCCCCCGACCTGGTTGACCTAAGCCTGCATACATGGCCATCTACGGGAAGAACTTGCGTAGGTGCTCGATGTTCCACGCGTTAGGGAGCGGCTGCCCATCTTCTGCAGCCAATCAGAAGGAGCCTTCTCGCGGGACACCGATCACGATAAAGGGGCCTTCCCACATAGGGGACAATTTATTCCTTCCTTCACGCGATTGGACGCGTCGGAGAACTAGATCCCCCACCTCGAGAGACCGGGCCCGGATGTGACGCTGATTGTAGTGCCGCAGGCTTTGCTGGTAGCGGGCTGCTCGGATGGTGGCACGCCGCCGACGCTCTTCCAAATAGTTGACATCGTCGCGCCTTTGTGGTTCCTATTCACCTTCAGAGTAGGCATGCACCCGAGGGGAGCCTAGAGTGAGCTCAGAGGGGAGGACCGCCTCAGTGTCGTACACAAGGAAGAAAGGAGTCTCTCCGGTAGCGCGACTTGGCGTGGTCTGATTGGCCCATAGCACGGCAGGAAGCTCATCGATCCACCCTTTCTCGTGCTTTGCGAGCACGTTGTAGGTCTGGGTTTTGAGCCCCTTCAGTATCTCCGCATTGGCGCACTCGACTTGCCCATTGCTCCGAGGATGAGCGATGGAGGCGAAGCAGAGCTTTATGCCGAGGTTTTAGCAGTAGTCCCTGAACAGGGCACTTGTGAACTGAGTGCCATTGTCGGTGATGATCCGGTTCGGGACAACAATGCGACTGGTGATACTGCAGATAAACTGGAGCGCTGTGTTCTTGGTCACCTTGACGACTGGAACCGCCTCCGGCCACTTGGTGAACTTGTCGATGGTGACGTAGAGGTACTCATAGCCCCCGATTGCTCGGGCGAATGGACCTAGAATGTCCAGCCCCCAGACTGCGAAAGGCTATGACAGGGGGATGGTTTGAAGAGCCTGAGCTGGCTGGTGAATCTGCTTTACATGGAACTGGCACACCCTGCAGCGCCGAACCAGCTCGGAAGCATCCTGGAGAGCTGTAGGCCAGTAGAAACCTTGCCGGAAGGCCTTCCCAACCAACGTGCGGAATGATGTATGGCCACCGCACTCGCCCTCGTGGACCTCAGTGAGAAGCTCGCCGCCTTCTGCCCGGGTGATGCATTTCAGGAGGATGCCTCCTGCGCCATGCTGGTAGAGATCCCCATCTACTATGGCATAGCGTTTGGACTGCCATGCAACTCTTTCAGCAGAGGCATCATCCTCGGGGAGGAACTTTTCCTTCAAGTACCCTCGGATCTCATCCATCCATGAGGCATCTTGAGAATTGTCAGTAAGCACAGCGCACTCGTCGGACGGTGGCTCCCTGTCGGGGCTTCCCACTGAGGGCGCCGCCGGGGTCCCCTGAATTGAGCTCGAGGTTTCCCCTTCGTCCTGTTCGGCAGGCAGGACGGAAGGCCGTGTGAGTCTTTCTTCAAAGACTCCGGCAGGGACGCGTGCACGGGAGGAGGCCAGGTGAGAGAGGTCATCGGCCAGACTGTTGTCGTGGCGAGAGATCTACCGCAGCTCCAGGCCGTCGAAGCGCTTCTCTAGCTTCCTGACTGCTGCCACGTACGCCGCCATTTGAGGATCCGTGCACTGGTATTCTTTCGATACCTGGTTGACCACCAGCTGGGAGTCTCCCTTGACCAGGAAGCGACGAATCCCGAGGCCCACCGCGGCTCGGAGGCCGGCAATGAGGCCTTCATATTCCGCCATGTTGTTGTATGCGCGGAACTGCAGTTGCACGACGTACCGAAGTTCTTCACCCGTTGGGGAGGTCAGAACCACTTCGGCCCCTGTGCCTTTCAGCGTGAGGGAACCGTCGAAGGGCATAATCCAGTACCCGGGCACATCGTGCCCGGGATATGTGGAGATTTCTTCTCGGACGTCCTCAGGGACGGGTGTCCACTCTGCCAGGAAGTTAGAGAGCGCCTGGCTTTTGATCGCCTAGCGGCTGACAAAGTGCAGGTCGAACTCCGCCAGCGCCACCGCCCACTTGACGACGCGCCCGGTGCCTTCTCGGTTCCGGAGGATGGGCCCTAGTGGGTACGTAGTAACCACCAAGACCTTGTGCGCCTGGAAGTAGTGGTGCAGCTTCCGGGAAGTGATGAGCACGGCGTAGAGCAGCTTCTGAGCTTGGGGGTATCTTGTCTTGGCCTCCCAGAGGACTTCACTGACGAAGTACACCGGTCGCTGTACCTGGCGGGCCCGGGCTACAGCTTCACCCGAGGGCCTGTTACAGCCCCCAAGCTCGACGACGTGGTCGGGGCTGGCCGGGTGCTCGGGCTCGACCCCCTGGTCGGGAGGAGCCAAGTGCTCGGGCTCGACCCCCTGCTCGGGGGGAGCCACGAGGATAGGGGAGTGCTCAGGGGCGGCTGGGAGCTGGGACCCAGCACCCAACCCCGTGCACTCATCGCGCTCCACCACCAGTACCATGCTCACGACCTGAGGAGTGGCCGAGACGTAGAGCAGTAGTGGCTTGCCCTCGGATGGGGCCACCAGTTCGGGTGGCGAGGTGAGATATTTCTTCAGATCGCGGAAGGCCTACTAGGCCTCCGGCGTCCAGTCGAAATGACCGGTCTTCTTCAGAAGCTTCAAAAGGGGGAGTCCTCGCTCCCCGAGTTTGGAGATGAAGCGCCCGAGGGCCGCCATGCAGCCGGCAAGACGCTGAACCTCCTTGAGTCGAGCCGGGGGTCGCATCTGCTCGACGGCCCAGATCTTTTCTGGATTGGCCTCGATCCCTCGGCTGGAGATCAAGAAACCGAGGAGCTTACCTGCAGGAACCCCGAAGACGCACTTCTCGGGGTTGAGCTTCAGGCGAGTAGTGCGAAGACTGTTGAAAGTCTCAGCAAGATCTTCGAGCAGGGTGGCGCGGTCTCGGGATTTGACCACAAGATCGTCAATGTAGGCCTCGACGTTGTGGCCAACCTGCGAATCAAGGGTGATGCGGATAGCGTGCTAGAAAGAAAACCCAGCGTTGCGCAAACCAAAAGACATCGATACATAGCAATAAGTCCCCACCGGAGTGGTAAAAGCAGTTTTTTCTTCATCCTCTATGGCCATGTGAATCTGGTGATAACCAGAATTTGCATCTAAAAAACACAAAAGATCACATCCCGCGATTGCGTCTACAATCTGATCTATGCGGGGCAAAGGAAAAGGATCTTTGGGGCAAGCCTTGTTTAGATCGGTGTAGTCCACGCACATGCGGAGCTTGCCGTTGGCCTTCGGGACGATAACTGGGTTCACCAGCCACTCAGGGTGGTGGACTTCTCGGATGAATCCGGTGTCAAGGAGTTTGCTGACTTGCTCCCGGATGAACTCCTGGCGCTCGGGCGCCTGCCGCCGGACCTTCTGCTTCACCGGGCGTGCGTCCGGGCGCACAGCCAGGTGGTGCTCGATCACCTCCCTAGGGATCCCGGGCATATCGGACGGCTGCCATGCAAACACGTCGACGTTAGCCCGGAGGAAGGCGACGAGCACGCTTTCCTATTTGCCGCCCAGGTCACCGTCGATTCGGACGACCTGGGAGGCGTCTTCGCCCACCACAACCTCCTTCGTAGGAACGGAGGCATCGGCAGCGAGTCGGGGTTTGGATGAAGAGGGTCCCAGGCCCCCTGGACGACCTTCGACCTTGGCTCGAGCTGAGACCAAGGCCGAGTATAACTACTCAGCGCAAGAGACGGGGCTGCTGGTCTCGGCAGACACGGAGATGGGGCCTGCTGGGCCCGGCATTTTAACCGTGAGGTACGTATAGTGCGTGACCACCATGAATCGAGCGAGTGCCGGGCGCCCGAGGATGGCGTTGTATGGGAGGGGGAGATCCACAACGTCGAAGGTGACATTCTCCGTCCGGATGTTGTCCCGGCTCCCAAACGTCACGGGCAGCTCGACCTGCCCGAGGGGCAGGGAGTGCCCGGGTGTCACCCCATAAAACGGGAGCGACGGCTTTAGGCGCCTGGAGGGCACCTACAGCTTCTCAAAAGCCTCCTTGGAGAGGAGGTTAAGGCATGTGCCCCCATCGATCAGCACTCTGCTGACCTTCACATTGCAGATGGTGGGGGACACTACCAGGGGTAGTCGCCCCACGCCTGCAATACTGGCGGGGTGGTCGACCAAGCTGAATGTGATCGGGGCGTCCGACCACTTCAGGGGTCTTACGGCCTCTTCACTTTGGGTCACTGAGCACACCTCGCGCCGCATGGTCTTGACACTGCGGCGGGAGGAGGGCATGTACGCGCCTTCGTCGATGAAGGCGACGGTGTGCTCAGGCTCCTGGAAGCTGAGCTCTGGGTTGTTGGGGGCGGCTTCATCATCGCCACCCTGGCGGGGCTCCTCGCGGTCCCTTTGGCGCTGCTCGATGAGGCCCTTGACCGTGCGGCACTCCATGAGGTCATGCCACCTGGTCTGGTGAATCAGGCACCACTTCCCCGGCTCGGGCCCCGCAGGAGCGGGGGCCCTTGTCAGAGCGGGAGCCCTTGCGGGAGCCGAAGCCCTAGGAGGGGCTCGGGCTGGAGCCCTCGCGGGCGCGGACTGTCTGTCGGTGGCCGCCTGGCGTGCTTGCCGGTGGTCGGGCTCCCGGGCCGGCCCACGGGAGGGGCCCTGGGCTGGCTCGACAGGACAGCCTCGCGCCTCCTTCTCTTTTTCTTTTCCCGCCTATCGGAGTGGGAAGGACCTGGTTGATCGGCGGTGGGGTGCTCAGGGCGCGGAACGTGCCACGCCCGAGCTTCCGCCGCCTTGGAGCACTTGTCGGCCAGCGCGAAAAGTTCTGCGGTGGTTTCAACCTCGTGCGTGCCTAGCTTTTCGAGCATCTGCTCATCGCGTACGCCCTGCCGGAATGCGATAATGACAGCGTGGGGGGTTATCCGTGGGATAGTGTTGCGGACCTGGCTGAAGTGCTGAATAAAGCGCCGTAGCATTTCCCCCTCTTGCTGCTTGATGGCATGGAGGTCGCACTCCTGGCCGAGGCGTGTGAATGTGCCATGAAAATTAGACACGAACTGGTGGCAAAGATCATCCCAGGAGCTGATAGACCCTGGGGGTAAGTTCATAAGCCAAGAGCAGGTAGAGCCCCTCAAGGCAACATGGAAGTAGTTAGCCATCACCTTTTCACTGCTACCAGTTGCCTGGACAGCAGTGGTGTATATATGGAGGAACTCGACAGGGTCGATGGACCCGTCATACTTCTCTGGCAGCTCGGTGCGGAACTTGGTGGGCCATTTGACTCGGCGGAGCTCATTGGTGAAGGCACGGCAACCGGTGCCGTACCCTGCGACGCGGACAGCGCCCTTGGGCGGTGAACGCCGGTGAGCCGGGGAGCCCTGGCGATCGTGGGCCGGCAAAGAGGAGGCCTGGTCCTCGGCTTCAGCCTCATGCCGGGTCTCCCACTAGCGCTCGAGAGTGACGCGCGCGTCTTCGATGCCCCTTCACTCGTTGAGGTGTAATCGGAGGTCCTGGGTTCTAGAAGTGGCTAGGGGGGCGGCGCTCCGCTTTGAGGCCCCCCGGCCAGCGCGACCGCCACCTGACGATGGGCTGGTCCTAGCGGCGCCACGCTGGGAGGTGGCGTGGGAACTTTCGGCCAGCACCTGGCGGTGGGCCGTGCTGACTAGGGCGGTGACTTCCTGGAGCCAGTGGCCCTCCGGGGTTTCCCCCGCCGCCTAGACTGGCAGATGCCTGAGGAGAGCGTGCGCCACAAGCAGTGCGCTTCCGGGACTGGCCTCGCCGAAGGCGAGCCTACGTCGGAGTGGCGCCCGGCGTTGTTCAGACGCGAACCTAGCGGCCGGAGTTTCGGCCACCTGCTGGGGGTTGGATGGTGCACCGGCAATGGCGGCGGCAGCCCTGCTGGGCCCAGTGCCATTGTCCCCTTGAGAGGGGAACGCCGTGCGTGCAGGTCGTGGCTGCTGCTAGGACGCAGCGGCGACTGGGGCCTCCTGAGCATGGGGATCCATTTCCCCACTAGAGCTGGAGCCGGAGCGCTGGAAACGATGACCACCGGCCATTTTTTCTGCAGAAGAAAACAAACAAATTCAGGGATGTCTCTCCCCCTACCTGGCGCGCCAGCTGCCGGAGGGTTAACTCCTGTCGCAGGGATCCTGAGGGACCCCTTTTTAGAGATTCGGCCGGGGCGATGATCCTGAATATGTTCGTCGGGGAAATAAATGGGTATAAATGCAATGGCCGGTGGGGTGGAATGATCTAATGTGGAACGGAGTAAATGCGCGGGTGTTTAGACAGGTTCGGGCCGCACGGAGGCGTAACACCCTACTCCTGTATGGATACTATAAAGGCCTTGAGAATGTCTCTCAAGGATGTTGCTGGTTACAAGAGTGTTTATCTATCTTAGAGCCTATGTCTCCTTGTTCTTCGGTCTGCGTGTATCTGCTGGCTTTGGGTGCTCTCGATCTTCTCTTCTCTTCGCTACTTACTTCCTCTGGGATTTTCGAACCTTTTAGAGATTGTCTAACTTGTCGAGCTTGCTCAAAGATTTCAAAGCTTCAAAAACTTGTCTTTGTCCGTGCTACCGGCTGCTTTAAATACCCGCCGGCAGCAGCGTGCCCCGAACGAGAGGGCACGAGTTCCAAGACACCATAAATGGAAAGGGTGTCATCATAGCCTCTATGCGAAGTGACCAGGGGTGGAAAAGGCACCCCACGCCCGGTCATCCGTCACCATAAATGCACTGTCAATGGGCGCCGTAGAGAGGGTCCTCCGGGCAGCCGTAGAGCGGCCTGGCGTGCCCGCCCTGTCTTGTTCTCCTGCCACGGCAGTGCGGCAGACGGAACGCCTCGACCCTTACGATGTTATCCCGAGACGGGCCGGATGGCACGGGATGGGACCCGTGCATTTAATGACCCCACGCCCTTCTGCCAGAATGTGGCAGGAACTGACACCGAGCGTGGCGGGAGCAGTTGGAGGTGACAGGCCACGCGCACCCTTAAATGCGGCTTCAGGCCTTTGACTGGCTAACACCTCATCAGTGGGTCCCTGCGGGGGCCACTGTCAGGGGGCTTTCTGAGTCGTCGGGGAACCGAGTGCTCGGGGGTCACTGTTCACCTCCCCGAGCACTCTCTCCCGAGAATGCCCTTTCTTGATCCTCGGGGAACCGAATGCTCGAGGGCTACTGTTCACCTCCCCGAGCACTCTCTCCCGGGCACGCTTGTACGGATCATCGAGGGACCGAGTGCTCGGGGGCCGCTGCACGCAGTCCCGAGCACTCTCTCCCGGAACTTCCTTCAGTGGGTCCTCGGAATACTTGGGTGTCCAGGGGGCCACCGCTCGCGGCTCTGGGCACACTTCTCCCGGTACTTAGCTTTCCTGGTCGTCGGGGGACTCGGGTGCTCGGGGGTCACTGTATACCTCCCCAAGCACTTTCTTCCTGTCACTTAGACTTCGCAAATCATCGGAGAACTTGGGTACTCGGGGACCACTGACTGTGGCCCCAAGCGCCCTGTCCTGGGACTTAATCTTTTTTACCTCGCGGGGGAAACTCCGCGGGATGGCGCCACGTGGTGGATTGCTGGCCTGGCCTCGGGGTTCGGGAACCCCCAGTTCCTAATTCACCGATAGGCTCCGAGCCATTTAGCTGGATGCCAGACTGCCAAGCGGCATTCGAGGTCCTAAAGGCACACATTACTGGTCGCCCCACTCAAAGGGTTGTATACTACATTTCGGAGGCCTTAGCCGGGGCCAAGACATGATACACTAAGCTCGAAAAAATAGCCTACGCCCTGCTGATGGCCTCACGCAAGCTCCAATAATACTTTCTTGCCTAAGACATCACTGTCCCAACCTCGTACCCGCTTGGTGACATGTTTCACAACTGGGAGGCGACGGGACGCATCAACAAGTGGGCGGTAGAGTTAGCCCTCTTCGTGGTAAGGTTTGTGGCCCGCACCACTACAAAATCCCAAATCTTGGCAGACTTCATCGCCGAATGGACCCCAGCACCCACCGAACCCACCACTACAACCACCCAAGAAATCTGGACCATCTACACTGATGGAGCATACTGCTCAATGGGCGCCAGAGCTAGCGTAATCCTCATCTCTCCCACAGGCCAGCTGGTTCAATACGTTGCTCGCCTGGATTTCAAGACGACCAACAACATACCCGAATACGAGGCCGTCCTCTTTGGTCTCTGAAAGGCCCGAGCCTTGGGAGCGGACAGAGTCATCATCCGTACCGACTCTCAGATCATCGTCGGTCACATCAGCAAGGACATCCAAATCCAACATCCGGACATGACAACATACCTTGAGGTCATTCGCAAGGCCAAGGCATACTTCCACGACACATCAATATGAAGCATACCGTGGCTGGACAATAGTCAGGTAGATGCCTTAGCAAAGGCCGCAACCACGGGTGAAGACCCACCGATAAGCACCTTCCTCGAGACCCTACACCAACCAAGACGGCCATCACCATCCTCCCCATCGAAGCTACGGACTGGAGGCCCCCCCTCCTATCCTTCCTGAGAGGAACAGAAGAACTGGACGACCCAATTGCACTCCATCGCATCCAGTATCGTGCCAGGGGATACCATCTCATAACGGCACCCTTTACAAGACATGTGTCTGCACTCCCCTCCTTCGATGCATTACTAAACAAGAAGGAGCCAACCTCCTCTGGGAAATACATGAAGGCCTTTGCGGCAATCATCTGGCGCCTCGTGCTCTAGCCGATAAGGCACTTCGCCAGGGGCTCCATTGGCCTACGATCATGTCCGATGTGGTCTCATGTGGAAGAACTCATTCGCACCTACCAAGGATGCCAATGGATGGGACGCCAAAGCCACCAACCTCCAACTCCCTTGCAACCAATTGCCACTGTCTGGCCCCTGGCTCGTTGGGGTATGGACCTCATTGGTCCATTTCCCCGTGCTAAAGGAAAATTTTAGTACGCAGTGGTAGCATTGGAGTACTTCTCCAAAATGGGTCGAGGCCAAACCCCTCACTGCACTCACTTCAAAAAATGTCCAGAAATTCTTCTGGAAGAACATAATCTGCCACTTCGGCATCCCACGATAGCTCACAGTGGACAACATAACACAATTTGACTCCGGGTCTTCTAGACAGTTTTGCGATGATCTCAGCATCAAATTATGCTTCGTAGCAGTTCGACACCCACAATCCAATGGAGCAGTTCGACACCCATAGTCCAATGGCAACTTCCCCCTCCGAACTAAATCGCTGCCTCGTCAACTTAGCCAGAGGCCTGTGGGTTGACGAATTTCCCAAGGTCTTATGGTCCCTTCGCACCACTGTCACACGGGCTACGAGGTTCACACCCTTCCGCCTCCTGTACGGAGATGAAGCCATGACCCCCACTGAGGTCAAGGGCAACTCACTCAGGGTACAACTTCCGCAAACTGATGAAGAAAGGGTGCTCTCCCTCGACCTTACCGAAGGCACGCGGCTCCATGACATTCAGAACATAGATCACTACATTAGTAAAACTAAGGCCTGGTACGATCCAAGGGTTGCGCCACAAAACTTCAAACTGAGTGAACTAGTGCTTCGATGCGCCCTAGCCCAAAGAAAGCTATGCAACAAATGGGAAGGCCCATACCTGGTCCTCAAGTCTAACAGACCCGGCTCCTACCGCCTGGCCGATACAGAGGGGACCCCCTCGAACACAGTTGGAATGCGGAGACCCTCCACAAGTACTATGTATAGAGAACCCTAGGCTCAGTCCTCTCCGAAGATACCAAAAAAAAGACCCCCCAACATCTTGAAGGCAGAAGCCTTTGTGCTGGATGGGCATTCTGTCCGCCATCTTTAAGGTCTCGCCAACCTACATGGCAAAGAGGCAAAGACCGCTCTAGCCTCTTGTAGGCATAAGCCTCCATGCTGGACAAGCATTCCGTCCGCCATCTTTAAGGTCTCGCTAACCTACGTGGCGGATAGGCAAAGACCGCTCAGCATCTTGAAGGCATAAGCCTCCGTGCTGGACAGGAATTCTATCCGCCATCTTTAAGGTCTAGCTAACCTACATGGCAGATAGGCAAAGACCGCTCCAGCATCTTGAAGCTGTAAGTCTCCGTGCTAGACAGGCATTCCATCCATCATCCTTTGGGCCTAGCAAACCTAAAATGGCGAATAGGCAAAGACCGCTCTGGCATCTTGAAGGTAGTGCCTTCATACCGAATAGGCACAACACCCTCTGTCATTTCTATGGCCAGGCCAGCCTAATAACATGGCGGAGGGATAAACAACCCGGCACCAGCACGACTAAAAGTCTCCATCACCCGACCCTTCTGATGCCCCTCGAAATCTCGCACCCAGTGGCCGCTGAGCAGCCATAGGATGCGAAGGGGCTGGGACAGGGGGCACATGCGAAGCATTGGTGTGATCAATCATAGAAAAAGAGAGAAAAAGAAACAAAAGCAACAAGCTAACACAACACAAGTTGTACACACATAACATACAAAGAGCCTTTTTTATATAGTTAACCATTGTACATCGAATCTATGCCCAACAAATTGGCTAGCCTACTATGCTTCCCTGTACCACTATGGGAAGACGAGGGTGCCTGACCACCACACCTCCTCAAGAAGGGCTACTGCCCAAAACGGAGACTCCGCCTCTGGAAGACGAAGGATCCACCAGGAAAAGATACCAGTCAAAGGCCGAGAAGTCTAGCTCTTCCTCCTCCTCCCCCACCGGCGAGGCCTCCGTGGCCTGTATCTCCTCCACCTTCACCTCGCCAAAGATAGAATCGAGAATTTCTGAGGGCACCCTTCCGTAGGAACCCTGGGGCAGGACGAAGCGTTGCAAGAAGCGTGAGCCGACAACCTCCTGAGCTATTTGGGCCACACACCAGTCATCTCTTGCAACAAAACATACATCCGGAGTGGACACCAGGGGATCCTCCGGCTCAACCATAACCAAGACATCGACAGCCACCTGCGAATCAATACACCACTCAGAATCGTGGTGCATAACAAAACGACTCCGCCGACGAACGAACAGAGTAGCCCCCAACGCTCCAGACGCACTCGATCCCTCCCCAGAGCAACTATCCAAGGTATGGACGAGGCCTCCTTTGGCCTCGAGCCGCCATACCTATACATGTAGATCGGACTCCGGTTAAAGTTCAAAGGCACAAACATTCCAGAAACAACACAGTTAAACCACAGGAAGACAGGCATGATTATATACATGAAGCAGAAGGAGGCAATCAACATGCTAGAACTCGACCCCCCTCCCCGAGAAAGAAAAGAAAACAAAGACAGCCTACAACAGAGCTACACTACCAAGGCATCCACGCTCGGCTCTAGTGGGACAACAAGGCCAGACGAAGCTCCCCCAGAGGGCCGTGAAGCGACCGTAGACTCCATGTGAAGGACCGGATCTCCCAACGAAGAACTCGAGTGTAGGCACCCGGAGTCCCCTGACAAGCCATGAAGCGCAACATCACGCTCCAGCCATTCTTCGCCCATACGCCATGACAGAAGCTCTCCAAGGCTTCGCAAATCTCCGCCGGAGGTGCCTCTGGCTAGAAGGCCTGTCACACCCAGTTTTAACGGCCAAAACCAAGTGCGGCTTATGTGTGCTAAGGAAGTTTAACACACATAAGGACGTCATAGGTGAAGTAACAAAAGCAATACTTTATTTAATTAAACATTCACTTCTTACAATAAAAGACTTCACCTAAGCAACCTCAAAATTTAACCTAAACGACATCATCTAAACGACGGCAGCGGGACGAAAGCATTAGCGACCAATACTCCACAGGTACCGACTGGAAGACACACTCCTTAGAACACCAGGTTGTCGTCATGGAAATCCTCAAAGTCTTCCACTGAGCAGCATATGTTTTTGTAGGAGAAAGCAAGGGTGAGCACATAATGTACTCAGCAAGTGTGGGAAAATAATGACATGCAGGCTTCTATCAAGAATAGGCTGGCACAAGGTATTATTTGGGTAAATGCGAGTAATGAAAACACATTTGGACTGAAAAGCATTAGACAAGTATTAAATGAATGTAACCCAACATTCCATCATCTAGCATACAAGGTTCCCCACCCTGCATACCACAACCGTCTAGTACTCCCTGTACTAAGACCAAAACCACACCATATAGTACTCCCTATACCAGAATCAAAACCATCCACCCTCTAATCATGTGAGGATCCAAGTCTCTCATATCCGTGAGCACGGCTGTTATAACAGTTTTACACTCTGCAGAGGTTGTCCAGCTTTACCCACGAGTCAGTGAATTCCATGTTGCTGTGTTTGCAAGACACTTAACACACGCCAGTGGTGTGCCACCAAGAATCACTGTATGACACTTTCCACTAACCAGAGACTAATCCAGTGTGTGTCTACCCACTAGGTTTCACCGCTAGGCTTTACGCAAGCAAAGCTCCTACCCAGAAGCCCCCTTTTGTGCTGACCCAACGCACACTGGACAGACTCTAATCAGTATGTCACGCCTTACCCATATCAGCCTCGTGGTTGGTACGTTACTTCTTGGGTTGTCGCTCCACGAACCGGTCCTTACTTAGGTTACTTGAGCAAACACTAATCCAACGTCATAACCATGACAACTATCATCAACATCCCTATGCTCAAGACCTAAGGTTCCATGTTGCTAAATCATCATCATATTAACCATCATTACTGCATATGTTCATTAGTCAAAATTATGATGCTTCCCAATATCCCAAAAGCAAGGCTAAGCAGTCTACCCATAATAGACTCCTAACCATAAACCATCTAGGTTCCAAGGGATGATAAGGGAATATCTAGGGGAAAACCCTAACATAGGTGACTACCCATCATATTGACACTGCATGCAATTTTGTAAAACAAAACATTTAAAAACATAGGTTCAATATGATCAAGGACACTTGCCTTCTCCTTGCTGCTGCTTAGTGTATTCTTGCTCCTGGTCTTGATGTTCTTCAAATTGATCCGGGACGTTATCGGCTAATCGCACAATAACCAGCAAACAAACAAACAAGATACACTAAGAACAAAGCACAAAACTAAAGAAAACCTGGGCACCAATCAATTGATCAAACAAAATATCAATCCGAGGGACTGGATACTTCTTCTTGCTCATGACAGCATTGAGCGAGCAATAATCCACAAACATCTGCAGAGTGCCATCTTTCTTCTTCACAAAGAGTGTCGGACATCCCCAGGGTGAGGAGCTCAGACGAACGAAACCCTTTTCATGCAGCTCCTGAATTTGCTTCTTCAATTCCGCTAACTCGTTCGGTGGCATCTGATAAGACCACTTTGAAGTTTGGGCCATACCGAGCAATAACTCAATGGAGAACTACACGGGTAGGTCAGATGGCATTCCTGGCAATTCTTCTAGGAAGACATCAGAAAATTCACAGACGATTGGATTACCTAGGAGATCAGTGGCTGCGACAACCTTCAGAGCATATAGGTGGAGACCTCCCTCTCCAAGGTGAAGAGAAACTCGATCACCCTTGGGACTTTTGAGAGAAATGACTCTCTTTGAATAATCAAGCTGAGCACCATATTTAGTTAGCCAATTCATTCCTAATATAATGTCTACTCCTCTAGTATCAAGGAGGAAATTTGCAGAAAATTGAACTCCCTCAATAAGAATCTTGGCCTTCAGAACAACTCGGTTAGTCTTTAACTTAGTCTCTGGTCCATCAATGATATAGGTAGAAGGCAAGGTCTCGGTGGCCAACTTATGGCTCAAAACATAACTATCCCTGATGAAACAATGAGATGCCCTCGAACCAAAGAGAACAACTGCTCTATGAGAATTCACAAGTAGCGTACCGATGAGCACGTTGTTGTCCTCTCGAGCACCCTCGGCGGTACTGTGGCGCACTTGAGCACGCTTGTGGACGTGCGTAGCCTTGGAAGCTTGTGAAGCAGGTTGAGCAGGTGGTGGCCTTGGAGTATTTACCACGGCTCCCAGCTTCGGGTAAGGGCACTCCCATGCATAGTGACCGTCAAGGCCACCTGCCACACTTGCTTGACAGCCGACGGGTCTTGGAGGTTGTCCTTGTGGAGTGGAGAGGAATAGGCGTTGCACCACACACATTGGCCATGGAGTAGTTGAGGCCGACATGTGAGATGGAGGAGTTTGACTCTCTGTACGTGCAAGTTGAGAACTCCTGGCCATGGAAGGCGATGGGACCCTCTTGCGCTTCTCCTCCTAGTGGTTCTTCAGCTTCCACAGTGAGAGAGGTGCTCACTAGCTTGTGAAAGTTAGTGAACTCACGCGTTGACAAGTGGTCTTGCATCTTCGAGTTGAGACCGTTATGTCACACTCGGTTTTAACGGACAAAACCAAGTGCGGCTTATGTGTGCCCAGGAAGTTTAACACACATAATGACATCATAGGTGAAGTAACAAAAGCAATACTTTAACTTATAATCATTCACTTCTTACAATAAATACTTCACCTAAACAACTTCAATAGGTAAACGATAGTAGCAGGACGAAAGCATCAGCGACCAAGCACTCCACAGGCACCGACTGGAAGACACGCTCCTAGAATGCCAGGTCATCTTTTTGGAAATCTCCAAAGTCTTCCACTCAGCAGTATATGTATTGTAGGAGGTAGCAAGGGTGAGGACATAGAGTACTCAGCAAGTGTGGGAAAGTAATGATATGCATGCTTATATCAAGAATAGGCTAACACATGGTATATTTGCATAAATGCGAGTAATGAAAACTTATTTGGACTCAAAAATATTAAACAATTATTAAGTGAATGGAACCAATACAGTCCAACACCCAGCATACAAGGCTCCCCACCTTGCACACCATGACCGTCCAGTACTCCCTGTACTATAACCAAAACCATCTAGTACTCCCTGTACCAGAACCATAACCACAACCAAACTCATAACCACAACCATCTAATCATGTGAGGATCCAAGTCTCTCATATCCGCGAGCACGGCTGTTATAACAGTTTTACACTCTGCAAAGGTTGTCCAGCTTTCCCCACGAGTCAGTGAATTCCATGTTGCCGTGTTCGCGAAACACTTAACACACGTCAGTGGTGTGCCGCCAAGAATCACTGCATGACATTTGCCACTAACCAGAGACTAATCCAGTATGTGTCTGCTCACTAGGTTTCACCGCCAGGCTTTACGCAAGCTAAGCTCCTACCCAGAAGCTCCCTTTTGTGCTGACCCAACACACACTGGATAGACTCTAATCAGTATGTCACGCCTTACCCATATCAGCCTCATGGTTGGTACGTTACTTTTTGGGTTGTTACTCCATGAACCAGTCCTTACTTAAGTTACTTGAGCAAACACTAAACCAACATCATAACCATGACAACCATCAGAACCACTTTGCTCAAGGTATAAGGTTCCATGTTGCTAGACCATTAAAAAATTAACCACCATTATTGCATATGTTCATTAGTCAAGATTATGACACTTTCCAGTATCCTAAAAGCATGGCTAAGCAATCTACCCAACAAAAATACTTAACCATAAACCATCTAGGTTCCAAGGGATGCTAAGGGAAAATCTAGGGAAAACTCTAACATAGGTGACTACCCATCATATTGACAAACAAAGAGTGCAGTTTGTGAAACAAAACATTTAAAAAGATAGGTTCAAGATGATCAAGGACACTTGCCTTCTTACTCCTGGTCTTGATGTTCCTCAACTTGATCCAGGGTGTTGTCGACTAATCACACAATTACCGACAAAGCACACAAACAAAATAAGCTAAGAACAGAATACAAAACAAAAGAACAACAAGATAAAAACCTATCTAGAAAGATAGAGCTCTGAAAAACGAATCAAATGGCGCAAGAAATGCTTAAAACGGAGCTACGACAAAAAAAGATATGCAAAAAACAAGATTAGGGTTTATCTTGAAAAAGAAAAGGACTTATTTGTAATTAACATAAAGTCTAGGGACCTTTTTATAAAAATAGAAGGATCTATATGTTATTTTGGAAAAGTTTAGGGACCTAAGTGTAAAAAGATAGTGCTCTTTTTGTAATTACAAAAAAGTTTAGGCGCTAGATTGCAAAGTTACCAATTTCTGGGAATTATCAGATTTATTTTTGCTTTGAAAAACCTTGATTTAATGTAAGCCGTGTCTCAACAGACACGTCAGCACTTTTCTCGATGTGGTGTTGAGGGTGGCTGATGACGTTGTAGATGAGGTGGCCGAGGCTGACTGGGATTAAAAAGATGACACGCATTGGCTTCTGATCGGTTGGCGAAGGGGTATTCTCCAATCTAATCTAGACCACTAGTTTCGAATCTAACGGTGCATAGTGATCGGATGACCGGGGAAGAAAAGAAGCGACGGCGCTAAAGGTCTCACGGTGGTGTACGGCCAAAGATTTCACCGGAACCTCGTTGCTGGCCACATGGCACGATGGCGAGTGGCGGAACACGATGACAAGCTCATGGGGAAATCCGTTTTGGGGCTTAGCGAGGGTAGTGAAGCACCGGAAAGAGGTCGGCGATGATTGGGGCGGTAGAGGGCTCGGATCTTCGTCGATGAGGGTGGTCTGGTGGTCAATCGGCGATAGCGAGGGTTGGAGAGGCTTCAGCACAAGCAGGTGGTTCCTCCGGTGGCTTCGGGTGGGGCTTGGTTGCTATGGGACGGCGAGGTAACAAGATCGAACAAGGCGATGGTGATGACGGCGTCGAAGCTCGAATATTTGACGGATTGGCTTGGGGAGAAATCGAGGGAAGGTGGGGCTTTATATAGGTGGCATGAAGGGGCTCAGGGAAGGCCAGGACTCCTTAGCGGCGTCGATTTCAACTCAAACTCAGCGGCTGCCCGGCGAAGACCGACTCGGAGATGACCGATCTGACGGAGGGGTCCCATCTAGAAGCGGCTTTGGCGTAGGCGTCTTCATCGGCAGCGCAGCGCTGGGTTGCAGTAGCTGCTACGTTGGGCCGACTTAGCACACGAGCGCGGCCAAGGCGGGAAGAGGAAAGGGTGGCCCGAAGGGGTTTTAATCTTTTTCTTTTTCAAATTATTTTCCAAAGCTTTTGAATCAAACCAAAGCAAAAAAATTCAAACCAAAAGCCACAAATGAAAACCAAATAAAACAAAGGAAATCTAAATGCCTTAAAACAGCATGAATGCACTTAAACAAATATTTCCTATGTCAAAATTAGATTCTCTTTTTATTAAAATAGCATCTTCTCTTTTGAAATTATTTAAGCTCAAAAATAAATTCTAGCAAATTTTATAAATTGGAAAAAATTGAAAATTAGGGTGTTACAAACCTACCCCCTTAGAATGAATCTCACCCTTGAGATTCGGACATATTGGAGAAAAGATGAGGAAACTCTATCTTTAGGTCTTTTTTTTCTTTCTCACGTCACTTCATCTTCCGAGTGGTGACTCCATTGCACTTTACAAATTGGTATTATTTTGGTTCTAGTCACTCTTTCTGATCTCTCAAGAATCTGCACGGGATACTCTATATAGGAGAGATCCTCTTGAACATTCAATTCTTCCATCGGTAACTGTTCTTCGGGCACTCGAAGACACTTCTTCAACTGAAAAACATGGAAGACATCGTGTACATGTGACAGTTGAGGTGGTAACTCCAATTGATAGGCTACTTCTCCTCTTTTGTCCAATATCTTAAAAGGTCCAATAAATCTTGGTGACAACTTTCCCTTGACCTTGAATCTTCGAAGACCTCTGAGGGGTGAAACCTTGAGATAAACAAAATCTCCAATTTCAAACATTAATTCTCTTCGTCTGTTATCCGCGTAACTTTTCTGTCTTGATTGGGCAATCCTCGGATTCTCTCGAATTATCTGAACTTGCTTTTCTACATTTTGTAGAACCTCTGGACCAAATACTTGACTTTCCCCGGTCTCATTCTAGAATAGCGGTGTTCTACACTTTCTTCCATACAGTGCTTCAAACAGAGACATTTGAAGACTGGCCTGATAACTATTATTGTATGAGACCTCTACATATGGCAAACTGTTATCCCAACTTTTACCGTAATTTAGAGCACAAGCTCTTAACATATCCTCCAGTATCTGATTGACTCTCTCAGTTTGACCATCTGTTTGAGGGTGATAGAAGGAAATGAAGTTCAGCTTCGTATCAATAGACTCATGTAGCTTTTGCCAAAACTTGGATGTAAACTATGTACCTCTATCCGAGACAATCTTCTTTGGCACTCCGTGGAAACATACTATTCTTGACATATACAACTCTACTAGTCTGGCTCCACTATATATAGTGTTAATTGGGAGAAATGGGTGACTTTAGTCAATCGATCAACTATAACCCATATTGAATCATACCCTCCTTGCGTACGGGGTAAACCGACGATAAAATCCATACCAATTTCCTCCCATTTCCATTCAGGTATCTTCAAGGGTTGCAGTAACCCTGCTAGTCTCTAATGTTTTGCTTTGACCTTCTGGCAAGTATCACACATGGCTACATATTCTGCAACATCTCTCTTCATTCCATACCACCAGTAGCGATCCTTGAGATCTTGATACATCTTCGTACTTCCGGGGTGAATGGAATATGCTGAATCATGAGCTTCTCTCAGAATTATCCCTTTAATATCCTTCTATTTAGGCACACAGATTCTGTTTTTGAACCACACAGTACCTTGACTATCTTCTGTAATGTTTGGAGCTTTATCATCCATAATAAGCTGCCTAATTTCCTTGAGCTTCTCGTCCTCCAGCTGACCCATCCGAATTTTTTGTTCAAGAGTGCAATCTACTTCTATGGTGGTTGTTTCCATATCCGCCACAAATCCAAGGTTGAGCTTCTCAAACTCTTTCCATAACCTAGGTTGACTATCTTGAACCGTCACCGAGTTACAGTAACTCTTCCGGCTCAAGCATCAGCTACTACATTAGCCTTTCCTGGATGGTAGTGAATTCCCACATCATAGTCCTTGATTAACTCTAACCATTTGCACTGACGAAGGTTTAAATCCAGTTGGGTGAAGATATACTTTAAACTCTTATGATCCATATATATCTCACACCGTTTTCCAATGAGATAATGTCTCCAAATCTTCAATGCATGAACCATAGCTGCTAATTCTAGGTCATGCATAGGGTAGTGCTCCTAATGCTTCCTTAACTACCTTGACACATAGGCCACGACTTGCCCTTCTTGAATGAGAACACATCCAAGTCCTTATCACGAAGCATCACAGTAGATATCGAAGTTCTTGTTAATGTTTGGTAGAACTAGCACTGGGGCTGTAGTCAATCTATTCTCCAACTCTTCAAAACTTGCTTGACAAGCCAGGCTCCACTTAAAAACCACATTTTTCTGAAGCAAAGAGGTAAGAGGCTGATCTATCTTAGAGAACCCTTCTATAAAGCGGCGATAATATCCTACTAATCCATGGAAACTCCTGATCTCTGACACATTAGTAGGTGGTAACCAATTCAACACATCCTTTACTTTACTTGGATCTAATGCTACACCTCCGGCCATTATGATATGTCCGAGGAAAGCAACTTGATCTAACCAAAAGTCACACTTACGAAGCTTGGCATACAACTGATGCTCCCTGAGTGTCTGTAACACCATTCTCAAATGCTCTTCATGTTCTTCCTCACTCTTAGAGAAAACCAAAATATCATCAATGAATACTACCACAAATTTTTCCAAGTATTCCATAAATACTTTGTTTATAAGGTTCATGAAATAGGCTGGTGCATTGGTCAATCCAAAAGACATGACAGTATACTCATATAACCCATATCGAGTACTGAAGGCAGTCTTGGGCACATCTGACGATCGAATCTTTAATTGATAGTATCCAGACCTTAGATCAATCTTGGAGAACACTCGGGCTCCTCTCATCTGATCAAACAAATCCTAATCTGGGGTAACGGATACTTATTCTTAATGGTCACATCATTGAGCGCTCTATAATCTACACACATTCTTCGGGTACCATCTTTCTGATCTATGAAAAGAACTGGGGCTCCCCAAGGTGACTTACTTTATCTGATAAAACCTTTATCTAACTGCACTTTAATTTGTTTCTTTAACTCAGCTAGGTCATTAGCAGACATTCTATATGGCCTTTTGGCTATAGGAGCTATATCCGGTACCAATTCTATAACAAATTCAATATCTTGATCTGGTGGCATACCTGGCAATTCATCAGGGAAAACATTGGGAAACTCGAAAATCACTCTAATCTGATCAATGGGTGCATCTTCCAGTAGGTTGAGAGAACAATCCTCTATTGCTGGTAAGGTAGTTACGAACTCGACTTTGGTTCCATCTCCATTTCTTAGACGAATTGCCCTTCTGGCACACTCTATTACTCTATCTTACTTGGCTAAACAATCCATTCCAAGAATAACATCTATGCCCTTAGATTCCAAGACTATAAGATTTGCTGGGAAGTCTACCCCCTTATTTTAAGTTTCATCCTAAGACACATATACTTTGCCCTTAATCCTCCTCCAGGAGAGCTAATAAGCATATTATTCTTCACCATAACCATAGGCAAACCATGCTTTGCAACATACTGAGTAGTTATGAAAGAATGCGAAGCTCTAGAATCAAACGAAACCGATGCAGGTCGGGAGTTGACAAGGAACATACCGTACACCACATCCTGAGCATCGCGACCTTCTTCTGTTGTGACATGGTTGACTTTCCCATGAACGCAATTCTTTTGTCCACGGTTGTTCTGACCGGGGTTTTGACTCCCACTGCGTGACTGAGCTGGGGCTGGAGTTGACCTTGATGTGTTATTGTTTTTGGCCTGATCCTGCATCTTCTTAAGGCATTTACTCACATAGTGCCCTTCCTCACCACAGTAGAAACATCCTTTGTTTGGGCCAAGAGTAGCTAGGTTGTTCTTGACTTGAGGAGTAGCTGGTGGAGTTGAATGGGGTGTCTGATAGTTGGAGCGCTGAACAAGGACTTGCGACTGAGTCCGGTACTGAATGTTGGAATGGAACATAGGGCCTTGCGGAGACATTTAAGTTGCCACACGGGAACGTGTGTTGCTCCCTTGTCCTTGTAAAGGCATCTTCCTTTTCTTCTCATCCAGCTGACGGTGCTTGTGTTTAATCATCAAAGCTTTGTTTACCATTGCTTGGAAATTGGAAAACTCTTGTGGAAGTAGGGCATACTCTATGGAATTATTTAGTCCTTCCAGATAACATTCCTGCTTCTTTTGATCTATATCACTTCATTAGGAGCATACTTGGATAACTGAGTAAACTTAGTCACATACTCCCTTACAATCCTTGGTCCTTGCTTCATGCTCATGAATTCCTTCTTCTTCAGACGGACATCTCCTGAAGACATGTGATGAGTGTGAAAACTAGATTTAAACTCCATCCAAGTGACAGTTGCTGGATTTTCATGTGTGGCACAGTATGCTTCCCAGCAGTCTAGGTCTTGACCAGCGAGTTGATGTGAGGCATAAAGAACCATCTCTCTATCATTGCACTTAGTAACCTTTAGCTTCCTTTCTATATCTCTGAGCCAATCATTTGCATCCATAGGTTCCACTGCATGACTGAAGACTAGCGGTTGAGTTCTTTTGAATTCTCCTAGTCTTGATGGATGATGCAGTTGAGGAACATGATTCGGTTGTTGATGTTACATCTGCACCATGGTTTGGGCTAAAGCTTGCAAGATCTGAGTATGCATAGCCATTTATTGTTCCAAGGTCATTGGAGGGGGAGGGGGTGGATTCTGGTTAATGTTGTTCTCCTCATGGGTATTGATACTCCTCCTTGTGTTAACCATCTAATTAGGGATGGGAAGAGGGATAGGAGTAGATAAGCGAGACTGAAAATAATTTAACTAAGGAAACCCATCTATATTATATTATATAGATAATAAAGATGCATCTGTGGACTAAGTGCCAAAGCATTCCACAGCTCACATCAACACTCAGACAAAAGATCCAAATCACACACTAAGGGTCATTAGTCATTAGAGTCGAGCATCGTTCACAGTTCACTCATCCACATCTCACATTCCACAGCTCACGCTCGACTCTTAGCGTCGTTAGAGTCGAGCATCAATGTAATCGTTAGAGATAATAATGTTTCTAGTGTGAGAATTGTTATGGTGCTAAGTGTGTGATATGGATCTTTGTTTGAGTGTCGATGTAAGCTGCGGAATGCTTTGGCACCTTGTCCACATATGCATTTTTATTTTTTATATAATATAATATAGATGGGTTTCCTTAGTTAAATTATTTCCAGTCTCGCTTATCTACCCATGTCCCTCTTTCCAACCCTAATCAGATGGTTAACACAAGGAGCAGTATCAATACCCATGAGGAGAAAAACGGCAACCAAAATCCACCCCAGCCCCCTCCAATGACCTTGGAACAACATATGGCTATGCAGACTCAGATCTTGCAAGCTTTAGCCCAAACCATGGTCCAGATGCAATAGTAACAACCAAATCATGTTCCTCAACCGCTTAAACCATCAAGATTTGGAGAATTCAGAAGAACTCAACCACCAGTCTTCAGTCATGCAATGGAACCTATGAAATGCAAATGATTGGATGGATATAGAAAGGAAGCTACAGGTTGCTCAGTGCAATGACAGAGAGATGGTTCTCTATGCCTCACATAGCCTCATCGGTCAAGCCCTAGACTGGCGGGAAGCATATTGTGCCGCACATGAAAATCCAGCAGCTATCACTTGGATGGAGTTCAAATCTTGTTTTCGAACTCATCACATGTCGTCAGGGGATGTCCGTTTGAAGAACGAATGCATGAGCCTGAAGCAAGGACCAATGACTGTAAGGGAGTATGTGACCAAGTTTACTCAGTTGTCCAGGTATGCTCATAATGAAGTGGATACATATGAGAAGAAGTAGGAACGCTTTCTGGAAGGTCTGAATGATACCATAGAGTATGCCCTACTTCCTCATGAGTTCCCCAATTTCCAAGCAATGGTGAACAAAGCTTTGGTGGTTGAACACAAGCACTGTCGGATGAGAAGAAAAGGAAGATGTCTTCCCAAGGACAAGGAAGCAACACATGTTCCCGTGTGGCAACTCAAATGTCTTCCCCAGTCCCTATATTTTGTTCCAACATTTAGTATAGTACTCAGTCGAAAGTCCCTGTTCAGCGCTCCAATTATCAGACACCCCCTTCAACTCCACCAGCTACTCCTCAAGTCAAGAACAGCCTAGCTACTCCTGGCCCAAACAAAGGATGTTTCTACTGTGGAGAGTAAGGGCACTATGTAAATAAATTCCTTAAGGAGATGCAAGATCAGGCCAAAACTAATAACACACCAAGGTTAACCCTCAAGCCCCAGTTCAATCACGCAATGGTAGTCAGAACCCTAGTCAGAACAATCATGGACAACAGAATTACGTTCATGGGAAAGTCAACCATGTCACAACAGAACAAGCTCACAATGCTTAGGATGTGGTGTACGGTATGTTCCTTGTCAATTCTCGACCTGCATCCATTTTTTTTTAATTCTGGAGCTTCGCATTCTTTCATAACTACTTAGTATGTTGTGAAGCATGCTTTGCCTATGGTCATAATGAAGAATAATATTTATGTTAGCTCTCCTAGAGGAGGATTGAGGGCAAAATATATGTGCCTAGGATGAAACTTAAAATAAGGGGGGTAGTGATGCGTGTTTGCCCGATCTTCCGAAGGTAATATGATAAGTCAATTAGTGGAGTTTCGATATTGATGATCCAAAGGCTCCGATCAGAACAGATCAAGAACCGTCCCAACTACTACACCACTACTTCGTGGTTATCAACCGTGCCAAGACATAGTTGACCTCGCCAAGAAGGCTTTTCCTGCAAGCGGATCGAGAACACCAGCAAGAACATGTAGATGCAATCTGAATATTGCTAATTACCAATGAAACACTTGAGTTTAGGGTTCAACAAACCGATAAATGGTGAAACTGTATTAAACAAAATAATCTAAGCTAAACCCAAGCCTAAACTATGATGGCGACTGTGTATAATATAGGGGGGTCATGAGATGGTCGACCTAGTGTTGTGCAACCATGGAGAGAGGCGTGTATATCCTAGACTCCGACTCTGACATGATTAGAAAACCCGGCAGGGTTTAAAATAGTGACACAACACCTTATTCCTTTGACTCTAACTAAACTATATGGAATATTTGGTCAAGCTCATATCCATTGGAATGGGCTTGTTGTATGCTTTCCAGAATGTCCAAGATTTCCTGAAACGAACTTCCTATGAAAGAGTTATGCCTGTTGTACTGACGTGCTATCCTGGAACTCGACTTTGACCACGACCATGACTTCGACCATGACCACAACCACGATTAGAGCTTAGCCTTGAGTCTGAGTAGACTTGGCCTTCGAGGAGTGACTTCTGAGTAAGGTTATGGTGCTTCTCCCACGTTCCTATGTAATAAGACATAACAAGAATTTAGTAGTAATCCATCCACAGAAATATGAATAGCAAAGAACGAGTTCACCTGGTGATCTAATTGTTGTGCACGTGCTCTTGTAATTAGACCCTGTATGATTTGAGGATTATTGGTGGTATTGATCGTATTCGAAGGAGGCATGGGCTCATCATCCTCCCCCCTTGAATTGAAGTCATCCTCGACTCAAGCTCATCTTCTTCTCCCAAATATGGCTTCAAATCTGAAATGTTAAACATGGGACTAACCCCAAAATCTGCAGGTAGGTCTAATTTGTATGCATTGTCATTGATTTTCTCAATTATCTTAAATGGTCCATCAGCTCTAGACATCAACTTTGATTTTCTTAGTTCTGGAAACCTATCCTTCCTCAAATGCAACCAAACTAAATCACTCGGTTCAAATTTTATTTCCTTCCTACCTTTACTTCCAACAATCTTATACTTTTCAGTCATGCTCCCTATATTCTTTTTAGTTGTGCCATGCAACTTAAGAATAAACTCAACACGTTTTTTAGCATCTAAATTAAGTCTTTCACAAGTAGGCAAATGTAGTAAATCAATATGAGTATGGGGATTAAATCCATACACTACCTAGAACGGACTTACCTTGGTGGTGGAGTGTACCAACCTATTGTAAGCAAATTCAATATGTGGTAAACACTCTTCCCACATCCTCAAATTCTTCTTTGGAACTGCCCGCAACATGGTCAATAATGTGCAGTTGATGACCTCTATTTGACCATCAGTTTGGGGATGACACGTAGTAGAAAATAGCAGCTTTGTCCCAATTTATTCCAAAGTGATCTCCAAAATTGACTCAAAAACTATGTCACGATCCGAAACAATTGTATTAGGCACTCCATGTAGTTGAACGATTTTTCTGAAAAACAAATCAGCTATGTTTGTAGCATCATCGCTCTTGTGACAAGGTATAAAATGTGCCATTTTAGATAATAGATCCACAACTACATATATGCTATCCCTCCCTCTCATTTTCTTAGACAATCCCAAAACAAAATCCATGGAAATATCCTCCCAAGGTACACTAGGAACAGGAAGAGGCATGTAAAGGCCATGTGGATTTAAGCGAGACTTAGCTTTATTGCAAGTGGTGCAACATGACTCGTAGCGCTCGACGTCACGTCTCATCGTTGGCCAAAAGAAATGAGCGGCCAGGACATCTTCAGTCTTCTTTGCTCCAAAATGTGCCATCAATCCTCCTCCATGTGCCTCTTGCAACAAAAAAAGATGAACGGAACTAGCTGGAATGCATAGCTTGTTAGCACGATAGAGCAATCCGTCATTTAGCACACATTTATTCCATGCTTTCCCTTCTGTACAATGTTCAAGCACTTCTTTAAAGTGTAAATCAACAGCATATAAGTTCTTAATGGTCTCTAAACCAAAATTCTTATGATCAAGTTGAGATAACATGGTATAGCGCCTAGAAAGCGCATCAGCAATCACATTATCTTTTCCTTTCTTATGTTTTATGATATATGGAAACGACTCAATAAATTATATCCATTTAGCATGTCATTTATTCAGTTTAGCTTGACTTCTAATATGTTTCAGTGATTCATGATTATAATGTATAACAAATTCTTTCGGCCATAGATAATGTTGCCAAGTTTCGAGAACACGAACTAAAGCATACAATTCTTTATCATCAGTGGAATAATTCAGATTTGGCCCACTTAATTTCTCGCTAAAATAAACAACAGGTTTACCTTCTTGAATTAGTACACCTCCAATTCCAATCCCACTAGCATCACATTCTAGTTCAAAGGTCTTACCAAAATCAAGGAGTTGGAGCAATGGAGCATGGGTAAGTTTCTCTTTCAACAACTTGAATGCTTTTTCTTGTGCAGGTCCCTATTTAAGAATTACTCCTTTGTTTGTCAACTTGTCTAATGGAGCAGCAATGGTATTGAAATCCCGCACAAATCATCGATAGGAACCCACAAGACCATGAAAACTTCTTACTTGAGTAATAGTCTTAGGGGTCCGCCAGCTCTTTATGGCTTCAATTTTTGCTTCATCCACCTCTAATCCATGTGGAGTAACAACATAGGCAAGAAAAGAAACTCGATCCATGCAAAAGGTGCACTTTTTGAGGTTACCGAACAAACGTGAATCTCTCAAAGCATTAAAAATAACACGTAAATGATCAAAGTGTTGTTCTTGTGGCTTGTGGTAAATCAAGATATCATCAAAATAAACCTCCATAAATCTTCCAATGAAAGTACGTAAAACTTCGTTCATCAATCACATGAAAGTACTAGGTGCATTAGTTAACCCAAAGGGCATTACTAACCATTCATACAAACCAAACTTAGTTTTAAATGCAATCTTCCATTCATCTCCGAGTTTCATTCTAATCTGGTGCTTTCCGCTTCGCATGTCAATTTTGGTGAAATTGTAGAACCACTCAATTCATGAAGCATGTCATCTAACTTAGAGATAGTGTGATGATATCTGATAGTAATATTATTGATGGCTCTACGATCAACACACATACGCCAACTACCATCTTTCTCAGGAACCAAAAGAACAGGAACAACACAAGGGCTAAGACTTCTCGTACATACCCACGGTCCAAAAGGTCTTGGACTTGTCACTGAATTTCCTTAGTCTCTTCCGGATTGGTCCTATATGCAGCACGGTTTGGTAAAGTTGCTCCCGGAATCAAATCAATCTGATGCTCTATCCCTCGAATAGGTGGTAATCCAGGGTGATACCTCAACTGGAAATATATCCACAAACTCCTGCAAAAGGTTAGCAACAACAGGAGGCAAAGAGGTGGATATATCCTCAAGTGAAACTAAAGCATCTTTGCATATGAAAGCAAAGCATGGTAGCTCATTATCACAAATTTCAGCAAGGTCAGATTTAGTGGCTAACATAACACACCCTTATAGTTTAATTCCATCGGACTTAGAAGTTGTTGTTGCTTTCTCCTTTTTGAGTGGAAAAACTTTTTCGCTACTTGCTGATTTTCAGATTCATTCTCAAAGCGCTTTTCTCTTATTTTCAGCTATCTCTTGTTCACATTTCACAATTTCAGTAGGAGTTAAAGGTAAAAAAGTTATTTTCTTTCCTTTATGCATAAGGGTGTACTTATTACTTCTACCATGATGTGTTGCATCAGTATCAAACTTCCATGGTCGTACTAGCAAAAGAGAGAATGCTTTCCTGGGAACTACATCGAAATCATCACAATCATGGTATGAACCAATAGAAAAATGCAACCTAGCTGTTTGCATTACCTTCACCTTTCTGCTGTTGTTGAATCATTGAATGTGGTATGGATGCAGATGTGTTCTTGTCGGTAAAGAAAGTTTCTTGATCAAATCTGAACTTACCAAATTGTTGCAGCTTCCTCCATCAATAATGACTTGAACACGAAAGTCCTTGACTATGAGGAACACCTGAAATAGATTATGGAGTTGTAATAGTTCTGCTTGCTCCATTTGAGTACTTAACAGTCGTTGCACAATGAGTGTCCTATAATTCTCCATAGCAGCTGCACTCAATTCTTCCTCATGGTCGATATCCGTCTTGAGTTTGTCCTCTTTGCCTGTAAGGTTAGCTGCAAGTGCATATTCATCCTCAACATCACTAGTACTTACGTATCAACTGTCCTCTATTGCAATGTATGCTCGCTGACTTGGGCAATCCTTCATAACGTGGCCCATTCCCTTGCATCGGTGGCATACAATCCCGGTCGATCAGCCTATAGAGGCAACTGAAGAAAAGCTCTTGGCTGAACCCTACACACTTATGGATTTACTTACCTCAGGAGCGTGTGACGGTGTTGAGGGTACTATTGAACGTGCCTTATTCGAGAAGAGGGCAGCAAACCATGAAGCTGAACGTGGGGTTGTTTGGTCTTGACCCGACGTTGATTTTGAAGAAGTCGAGCTTCCAAAATTGTTCCTTGGCCTCTGCTGTCATCCCTGCAATTCTTTTTCTACCAAACACGCAAGTTGGAATAACCTAGAAACACTATCATATTCTTTGTAATTAACTATGTCCTGAATTTCACGCCTTAACCCTCCATAAAAGTGTGCCATTACAGCCTCTTCATCCTCAATAATATCACAACACAACAAACTAATTTGTACCTCATGATAATATTCTTCTACAAATATATCACCTTGGTTTAAGCGCTGTAATTTCTTACGCAAATCATGTTTAATAGAGGGTGGAACAAATCTGTTACGCATAGCAACTAAAGCATTCCATGTCGTAGGCGCTAATCCATCGATGCAAACTCTATTTCACGAGATAATTGCAAAATCTTTAAATTCATTAGTGGCTTGCCTAACTCTATGCACTTTAGGAACCAAATGAGCATTAAACTTCTGTTCGATCGTCATCTCCCAATCTAAATACTTTTAGCATCATAAGCACCCGCAAAAGATGGTATAGTAAACTTAACCATAGCAAATCGATCATCATTAACACGTGGGTTATGTTGCTGAAAATCATTACCTCTCATACCTTGACGGTTAAAGTTCAATCGATTCCGTTGTCGTGCATCAAAGGCGTCACGTTCTTGCCTCAAAATTTCTTCATCTGTGACAGACTCCTCTTATTTATGAGCTGCAACATGAGGATCTAATCGACCATTGTTTGGTGGCAGATTAACCAATCGATCAAAGCATGTATTGAGTATTGCAATGCTTTCATTGAGTCATTGCAATGCGGTATTGGTTCCCGCAAGCTTCTTGTCAATGTCGTTACTAATAGTTTGTCGATGATCATCCAACAACATTGTGGGTTCTTCTCTCAAAACACACTCTTTTGCATCCAATGTTTCACCTGCCACGGTTAGTAGTAGACAGAAGATAACAAAAGATATTATCCCTATCGACTACTAGGTTGTGGAGGCGGAGTCGACACTCTCAAGCGTCTTACCAAGCTCTTGGCACAGTAGTTGGCACAACTGGTGGCTGGTTCATGATACCTTATCGGGTGCGAGTGAGGTAGTTGCAAGGGGAGAAATCGTTCTGATCGAGAGAAGGTGTAGCTTGGAGAGGCAATATTTAGTAGCAAGGAATAGCAATAATTGAAATCAAATTAGAAAAGCTAAATAAAAGTCCACAGTACTCGTCACAGTTGCTGGCCCGAACACATTCCTAGAACTAGTTCAAGCAAGCTGAAAACTATAACAGACACTAGCACAGTGGAACAAAATTTGCAATGCAAACTGATTGCCTTTTTTTCTAATTCTCTCTTTTTTTGCACTCTTTCCTTCTTCTCTTTTTTTTTCTACTTCTTCCTTTCTTTTCTTTTCTTTCTTCTTTTTTTTTACAAATGTGACACAAACTCAAAACTCTTCTACTGACTTTTCTATGTCAAAAGAGGTATATGGATCACAAACTTTTTCCAGAGAGTAGGGGTATAAAGGTAATAAAAAATGTGCCACTGCTGTATTCTGACTGGATAATCCGGGGGGTCATTTAGGGTCTTGTGCCCATGACCCTATCACATGCCGAAAGGGGTTTGGGTTATTAATGTGATGGGACGTCCGCGCAAGAAAACAAGGCATTCGTCGTGGAGCGCTGCCATGTGTTGGAGGGAAGCTGGATACGACCACACCCCCAGGTGTTCAATGGGAGGGCATGGTGATGTTCATCTCGCTTCATCTTCCAGACCTACGTGGCTGCGTGGCCCGGGTATAAAGCTAGGGTTACCCGATTGGAGTCTCCACAACCCCACAAGCAAGTAGTTAACCATGACTTCGGTATGGCATCATCTTCCTCCTTATCCTCTTCGGAGATATCGATGATCTCGACGGCTTCTTCGGGAGCCGGACCGTTTCGGTCGTCGCTAGAGGTGCCGGGGGCGACGCTGCTTCCATCTCTACAGGGGAGGCGGTTGCCCATCGCTCTGGCCTGACCTTTGGCTGGGGAGGGCATGCTTGTCGAGATCATCGATATCTCCGATGACGATGAGGAGACCGACTGAGATCTCCTGCGAAGGGAGAGTGAACCGGCGTCTATTTGCCCAGCGGAGAAGTAGGAGGAGGCCGGGAAGGCGAGGGAGAAGGCCTTGTCTGACCTCCTCGGACTCCTCAGCGTCCTCCGACAGCTTGGGAGCCAGCTACTGTATCGACTTCATCCCAGGTGTGGCCTCTGCCGGGACCCGTAGGAGGTGGAGGCGGTCACCGGGATGGCGTACTTGGTGACATCGTGATATATCCATGTCACAGCTGAACTTAGTTACCTTGTACTCTTTCTCATCTTGTTTGCTCCGTAGAGATCTATCTTCTTCGTGGCAATTTCTGTACTATTGTTTTAGTTTGTATCCCCTAGATGTACTAGTTGTTTAATAATATAACGTGGAACTTCGGGAACGGTTGTGTCTCCTTCGTATCGGAATGCGAGGGGATCTTTTTAACGGGTGACCGCATGAGTGCATGCTTTCGTGCCTCCAAACCATGCTTCTTCGTCCCATTCAAATGCGATGGCTAGTTTTTCTGACAACCGGGGCACCGAGCCTTTGTATAGATCATTGCTGATTTTGTTTCATCTGGGGAGAGATGGCCTCGAGAATCTGGTGGTGATGGATACGTAGGGTAACTAAGGAGAACCGAGTGGAGCAGTGGCGACCTCGTCATCCCCGGTTACTGTCACACCCGGTTTTAACGGACAAAATCATATGCGGCTTATGTGTGCCCAGGATGTTCAACACACATAAGGACGTCACAGGTGAAGTAACAAAAGCAATACTTTTATTAAATAACGTTAAACTCTTATAGTAATTGACATATATTATCTTCTATGAAGATATCTGCAGCAGAACAGAAGCTATGGCATAGTTTTGGGTAGATCATCCACTGAGAGGAAGAACGATTGGCAAAGATGAGACGGGTGATGGCTATGACATGCTGTGGTTGGCAATGGCGTCTTGGTCGTGTCGCTGTACAAACGGGGATGGGCACCTAGGGTAACATAGAGGACTCCATGGGACATGCTGTGACATGGTTGGTTCATCCATACGGCTTTCGGATTGACCGGGAACGCGAATGCAAATCCAGTGCATGTGCAGAACGCGTCCAGAAACCGGACAGTTGGTATGTCGACCTTGATTACGGTAGTTTGGCTGCTCTACTGGCCGAACTGGTTTGTGAGGGTGTGGGGAACATCATGGGACATGCATCGGTGAAAGGGCTTGGTGATTTGACCACTAGTCGGTCAGGAACATTGATGCCAATCGGCTACAACGAGGTTGTCTCGTGGCAGTTCGCGACGACGATGACCGTGGCGGCGTAGATCTGGCTTTGGCCGGGGCTAGGGCTTGGCTAGGGACTTAGTATGATGCTAAAACAGTAGTAAGGGAGGAGAAGAAGGGTTCCTCACGTTGCTTTGGTGGTCGAGGAAGAAGGATTTCCAGAGAAGATGACGTAGCGCATCACGGGCGGCTCCGGTGAACGGCGGCGCTCCGGCGATGCACGGACAAGGCAGCAGCGACTTCTAGGGCTTGGGGGTGTGGAATAGAGGTAGGAGAGGGTGTGCAACTCATATATATAGGGCTAGGGGCGGCTGGTTTAGGTGGAGTCCAAACTGAACACGAATCGGATTCGAGTTTGAGTCGGTTACGATTTCCTTTTCCGCTGCTCTCTATTTTGAGGATGATATCTCCATTGTCCGGACTCCAAATTAGACGTTTCTTGATTCTAAATTATATTACTCGAAAAGATCTACAACTTTGGTAGTCATTGGAACTTCTGAAAATACTATCTTGTTTTCCAAAAATGCACCACAAGATAAACTGTTTGGACTCGGACTTCTCTGCGCAGCACTGATTTCGGGGGCCGTACCTCCTTTCTCAATTATCCAAAAGAGGACTTCCATAGGTTCAAGTCGAAGCTCTCGACGAGACCTACAACTTTGGTTTTGTAAATATTCTCATTTGAGGCTGTTTTAAACTCTGAAACGTTATGAGAAGATGAGGCTGTCTAGGACTCCGCAAAAATTTACAGATTTCGTGGATCCTTTGTTGGGCCATTTAGAAGACTTGGCTAAGGGTTTGGACTTGAGCAAGATTGAGCCCAAAGACATTTTAGATATATCTGGGGTTTAGAAAAGAAACTTTTACAGAGAAATTTGAATAGGGTTTGAATTTGAATTGAGCTTGGAGTAAATTTAAGAGAAACGAAAAAGATGAGGTTGAACAAGAACAGGACTAGATAAGGAATTTGAATTTGGATTTGGGTTGAATTTGAGAAAGAGGAAAATAAGGATTTGGATAAGATTTGAATTGAACTGGAGAAAGATTTTGAATTCCAACCATTAAGATCCTTTACTTATCACTATTGAGTTTTGTAAAAATCTTTTCAAAATCTTTTTCACTCAAAACACCAAAGAGAAAGAAAAGAAAAATAACTCTAATGCATTTACCTGGCTCCTAACAAAACTCAGCATGCAATGCACACAAAATAATAACCTATATTGATTGATTGATTAATAAAATAGGTTTTAAACCTATTCTACTGGTGAAGCTATTCAATAACCTTGGAAATTTTTTAGAAATTTGAGAAATCTAAAAATCAAGATGTTATAAATCTACCCCCCTTAAAGGAATCTCGCCCTCGAGATTCAGGCAGATTGAAATCAAGATAAGGGATCTTGATCTTTAAGTTTTCTTCTCGCTTTTCAAATTTGTTTTTTTTCTCAGTGTTAACCTCATTGCCCTGACATACTCTGCTCACTTTGCTTTTGATGGCTTTTGTAACTGTCTCGACAAATCTTAATTGATTACCCTGAGTATGTTGGATTTTCTCGGATATTCCATTCCTGTTATCTTCAACGGTTGTAGTTGTCTCTGTTGTACTATTCTAACTTTTTTTGACTTGTGTCATATAGGATCATATACTTTGCTACACCACTCTTGTTTCCATATTACCGATAACAATCTTTGAGATCATGATACATCTTAGTGCTTTTCGATTCTTGAGAATTTCATAGCTTTAGCACTCTTGATAAGTTTCTTTTTTTATTTTTTAATGATCTTCTCATATGTTGATTGACCTTGGTGGACCGTCTTATCCTTGATGATTTAGTAAGCCATATTCTAATTCCGAGGAAAGAGTACTTGTTCTTAGCAATCACTTGTGTGGTCGGAGTGCAGCTTCTGCATACTGTCCTTCCTTTAGCACGCTTCATTACTGCATTACCTTTGCTGACTAGTCGTTTCCAATATTTGTCTTTAGGTTCCAGAACCAAGAGATTGGCTAGAAAGTCTACCCCCCTTAAAAAGGAGCGGACTACATTGACTTACATTTCCAATTCTTGAGAAGTAGATAGACATGTAGCCTTTGACATGGAATATATCACCTTTTTTTTGCCTACTGAGCTTCCGTGTGCTTGATGGGATCTCGTTGATCTTGGCTATCTTGAGATACAACTTGAAAGTCGTGACAGTTTGAATGTTGAACTGAGATCTTCATATGGGATTTGGGGTTGATCTGATACTGAGCGGGAAACTTCTTGGGACATCTTTTGACCCAGAGCATAGGTTCTCCAAAGCGGACACACACCTTCTTATCGTCAGGTACAAGGATCCTTAGGGGACATCCATTGGCGTAGCGTCTTTCTTCTTCACAGCAAAAATAAACCTTCATTGTAGGGGTACTCTGCAAATTTTCTCTCGACCTATGAAACTTCCTGGTTGACAGAACAAAGTGCTTGTTCAATAGTGGAATGTAACTGAGAACTGTTGTTTGCTTGATGGTCTTCAAAGGCTTTCTTCATCTTCTTATTGTTGCCTTGCTTTCTATGCTCGTCTTCTGCACCTAGAGCTTCAACGATCTGTAGCAGACTTTCCATATTCTGAGCCATGTTTTGAAAGATCTGACTTTGTGTCTCCAAAAATTGTTCTTTGTTGAATTGAGGTGCATCTACTGGATGTTGTTGTTATTGTTGTTAATTGTACCTTGACTGGGCTGACCTTCTTCCAAGTTCACCATCTGATCGGAATTGAGGAGGAAGGTTGGGGCATGAAGAGAAAAGGCTAGAAGGAGAAAATCCAACTATAGTATCAGCTATATAGTTATATAAGGAATGTAGCTGTTATCAGATGCTAAAGCATCCCTCAACGCATTCTAGCACTCAAACAGAAAAGCCGAATCACGCAAGGCACACAACACAAGCACACGACCTAACATCGCTCTAACGTCTCCGAAGACTAGGGAAAATCCTCCTATAACTCGAAGAACTAAAACTGGTAGAGGCGCAAAGGCAGATCTTCATGTCTTCAGTGTTATGGTAGATGAATCTTCCTTGTCGTGATGGATCATATAAATCTTCACTCAAGGTAGGAGTGCCAAGAGAGATCTTCAAGTGCATCCTTCTTGAACAGAGTAACTGGGATGGTTCAACAACTAATAGTTTGAAAGGAGGAGTGTTGGAAATTCATTTTTCTCAAAAGAGTGAAATAGGTAAGTAGAGAGAGAAACTGAGAGGTCAGAAAAGCACAGGGATGAGTTTTTCAAAATAGGCTTTTAAAATATGACCTTATGGCATGACCATTCTATCTAGGCTTGTGTCCTACGGTCAGTATGGCTCTGATACCACCTCTGTCACATCCGGTTTTAACGGACAAAACCAGATGTGGCTTATATGTGCCCAGGATGTTCAACACACATAAGGACATCACAGGTGAAGTAACAAAAGCAATACTTTTATTAAATAACGTTAAACTCTTACAGAAATTGACATATATTGTCTTCTATAAAGATATCTGCAGTAGAACAGAAGCACTGGTGCCCAACAACACCGCAGGCAACTGACCGGGAGACACGCGCCTAGAACGTCACAACCTCGTTTTGATAGTTTTTAACATCTTCACTCACTGAGCAGCATCACACATGTCGCATGGTATAGGGAAAATAGCAAGTGTGAGCACATAGAGTACTCAGCAAGTGGGTGAAAGTAATGATATGCAGACTTATATCAAGAATAGGCTAACAAATGGTATTGTTGCGTAAATGCGACTAATGAAAACATATTTGGACTCAAAAGCATTAAACAATTATTAAGTGAATGTTACCCATACAGTCCAACACCCAGCATACAAGTCTCCCCACCTTGCACACCATAACTGTCTAGTACTCCCTGTACTATAACCAAAACCATCTAGTACTCCCTGTACCAGAACCATAACCACAACCACAACCATCTAGTACTCTCTATACCAAAACCATAACCACAACCATCTAATCATGTGAGGATTCAAGTATCTCATGTCCGTGAGCATGGCTATTATAATAGTTTTACACTCTGCAGAGGTTGTCCAGCTTTCCCCACGAGTCAGTGAATTCCATAGTGCCGTGTTCGTGAAGCACTTAACACACGCCAGTGGTGTGCCACCAAGAATCACTGCATGACATTTGCCACTAACCAGATATTAATCCAGTATGTGTCTGCCCACTAGGTTTCACCGCCAGGCTTTACGCAAACTAAGCTCCTACCCAGAAGCCCCCTTCTGTGCTGACTCAACACACACTGGATAGACTCTAATCAGTATGTCACGCCTAACCCATATCAGCCTCATGGTTGGTACGTTACTTCTTGGGTTGTCGCTCCACGAACCGGTCCTTACTTAGGTTACTTGAGCAAATACTAAACCAACATCATAACCATGACCACTATCACCAACATCCCTATGCTCAAGGCCTAAGGTTCCATGTTGCTAGACCATTAACAAATTAACCATCAATGTTGTATATGTTCATTAGTCAAGATTATGTCACTTTCCAGTATCCCAAAAGCATGGCTAAGCAATCTACCCTCAACAGACACGTAACCATAAACCATCTAGGTTCCAAGGGATGATAAGGGAAAATCTAGGGAAAACCCTAACATAGGTGACTACCCATCATATTGACAGACATCGCATGCAATATTGTATAACAAAACATTTAAAAACATAGGTTCAATATGATCAAGGACACTTGCCTTTTTCCCCATGCTGCTCAGTGTTGTCGAAATCTTGGTCTTGAAGTCCCTCGAATTGCTCCGGAACGTTATCAACTAATCGCGAGAACTACCGACAAACAACACAAAGGAAACACTAAGAACAACATATGAAACATCATTAAAACACTATAAAAACACTATGATTGGATAGGGATGATTTTAGAAACATTTAGACGCAAGAATCGCCTATATTGGAGTTAAGATGAAAAAAGAACAGCTTTTGAGAGATTGATTAGACTGAAAAGGAAAAACTAGTTTACTAGTTATCTTCCTATAGGAAAAGAGTTTATTGCGCAATCACTGTGTCAGGCTTGATAACAATATTGCGCAAGATTCAAGAAGTTTAGGGCAGACTAGACTTTGCTGACTAGGCTAAGGAGAATGATGTGGTGCTGACTTGGCATGCTATGCAAGTAACATCTTGGATTAAAAAAAGGATATGTGGAGATCTATTATCGACCACCTATGATGGATCAAAAAGGCCGAAGGTTGCGCTTCTAGGTTAAGGATACTACTGGTGACTCTATATAGCGGTGGTGGTTCGGGTTTCGTCGAAGATGGCGATCGGGCATGTGGCCACAGACATTGATATCGGCTTCAGTGGTGTTTCATCGAAACGGGGGAAACATGGCGTAGAACACGAAAAGACTAACACAACAGTATGGTTGGTTTTGGAAGGGGTCATCCGAGGTAGCAGCAAAACAGCAATGACTGCTTCTATGTTTGGTGGTGACCGCGAACAGATTTAGGAACGAAGGCGCTAGCGTTGCCAGAGATTGGCTTTGAAATTAGTGAAATAGTTTGAATAGAGATGTTCATATATCCTGGGAACACAATGCTATGGCATAGTTTTGGGTAGATCATCCACTGAGAGGAAGAACGATCAGCAGAGATGAGACGGGTGATGGCTGCGACATGCTGTGGTTGGCAACGATGTCCTAGTCGTGTCGCAACACAAATGGGGATGGGCTCCTAGGGTAATGTAGAAGACTCCATGGGACATGTCATAACGTGGTTGGTGCATCCATACAGCTTTCGGATTGACGGGGAACGCGAATGCAAATCCGGTGCGCGCGCGGAACGCGTCCAGAAACCAGACAGCGGGTATGTCGACCTTGATTGCGGTAGTTTGGCTGCTCTACTGGCTGAACTGGTTTGTGAAGGCGTGGGGAACATCATGGGGCATGCACAGGTGAAAGGGCTTGGTGATTTGACCACTGGTCGGTCGGGAACATCCATGCCTATCGGCTATAATGCGGCTGTCTCGCGCCTGTCCGCGACGGCGACGAATGTGGCGGCGTAGATCGGGCTTTGGCCGGGGCTAGGGCTTGGCTAGGGACTTAGTATGATGCTAAAATAGTAGTAAGGGGGGAGAAGAAGGGGTCCTCACGTTGCTTTGGTGGTCGAGGAAGAAGAATTCACGGAGAAGACGACGTAGCGCATCACGAGCGGCGGCGGCGGCAGCGAACGGTGAACGGCGGCGCTCCGGCGACGCACGGATAGGACAGCAGTGACTTCTAGGACTTGGGGGTGTGGAATAGAGGTAGGAGAGGGCGTGCAACTCATATATATAGAGCTAGGGCCGGCTAGTTGAGGTGGAGTCCAAACCGAACACGAATCGGATTCGAGTTCGAGTCGGTTACGATTTCCTTTTTCGCAGCTCTCTATTCCGAGGATGAAATCTCCGTCGTTCGGACTCCAAATTGGACATTTCTTGATTGTAAATTGTAGTACTCGAAAAGATCTACAACTTTGGTAGTCAAATCAAAGCTCTCGAAGAGACCTACAACTTTGGTTTTTTAATGATTTTTCATTTGAGGCCGTTTTGAACTCCGAAATGTCATGAGAGGATGAAGCTGTCCAGGATTCCGCGAAAATTTACAGATTTCGTGGATCCTTTGTTGGGACATCTAGAAGACTTGGCTAAGGGTTTGGACTTGAGCAAGATTGAGCCCAAAGACCTTTTAGATATATCTGGGGTTTAAAAAAGAAACTTTTAAAGAGAAATTTGAATAGAATTTGAATTTGAATTGAGCTTGGATTGAATTTAAGAGAAACGAAAAAGATGAGGTTGAACAAGAATAGGACTAGATAAGGAATTTGAATTTGGATTTGGGTAGAATTTGAGAAAGAGGGGAGATTGACTTTAAATAAGGATTTGGATCAGATTTGAATTGAACTGGAGAATGATCAAGTATGATCAAGGATTGAATAGATGATGAATTCAAAGATTTTGAATTCCAAGCATTAAGATCCTTAACTTATCACTATTGAGTTTTGTAAAAAATCTTTCCAAAATCTTTTTCACTCAAAACACCAAAGAGAAAGAAAAGAAAAAGAACTCTAATGCATTTACCTGGCTCCGAACAAAACTCAGCATGCAATGCACACAAAACAATAACTATATTGATTGATTGATTGGTTGATTAATAAAATAGGTTTTAAACCTATTCTACTGGTGAAGCTATTCAATAATCTTGGAAATTTTTAGAAATTTGAGAAATCTGAAAATCAAGATGTTATAGTTACTGCGTACTCCTCGGGCCTGGGACTGGTAGGGCCTCCTTTCTAATTTGTTCCAGATTTTTGAGTCAGTGAAGTCCCTCTGGAACCTTTGAAGACGAGCTCCGGAGGTGGTCCTTAACCCTTTGGGTTCCTTCGCGACTGTCTGGGTTGAAGGTGATGATGTGTTGGAGGCGCAGCTGAAGGCTAGGTAAGAGAGGTGGTCCGCGACCCTCCCCGACCCTTAGTCGCTGCCTAGCTCCGGAGGGATTTTGTCTGGAGCTTGGCACTGGCACGTTGAAGGTGAAGCTGAAGGCTAGGCGGGAGAGGTGGTCCGCGACTCTCTTGACCCATAGCTGCTGCCCGGCTCCAGAGGGACTCCATCCGGAGCTTGGCGATGGCGCGTCGGAGGTGAAGCCGAAGGCTAGGCGGGAGAGGTGGTCTGTGACCCCTCAGCCCTTAGCCACTGCCCGACTCTGGAGGTACTCCATCCGAAGCCTAGTGACGGCACGTCGGAGGCGAAGCTGAAGGCTAGAGGGAGAGGCGGTCCGTGACCCCCTCGGCCCTTAGCCGCTGCCTGGCTTCGGAGGTATTCCATCTGGAGCCTGGCAACGATGCGTTGGAGGCGAAGCCGAAGGCTAGGCGGGAGAGGTGGTCCCCGAACCCCTCGGCCCTTAGCCGCTGCTCGACTCCAGAGGTACTCTGTCCGAAGCCTGGCAACGGCGCGTCAGAGGCGAAGCCGAAGGCTAGGCGAGAGAGGCAGTCCATGACCCCCTCAGCCCTTAGCCGCTGGCCGGCTCCGGAGGTACTCCGTCCGGAGCCTGGCAACGGTGTGTCAGAGGCGAAGCCGAAGGCTAGATGGGAGAGGCGGTCCGCGACCCCCTCGGCCCTTAGCCGCTACCCGACTCCGGAGGGACTCCATCCGGAGCCTGCCGATGGCACGTTGGAGGCGAAGCCGAAGGCTAGGCGGGAGAGGCGGTCTGTGACCCCCTCGGCCCTTAGCCGCTGCCATGAATTGCAGTCTCTGCAATAGATTGTCGAGGGTTCGACTATGTTTCCTGTGCCATGAAGCATGGGCTTTTATTAAATGTTAGTATAACACTCATAAAATGATATATGAAAAGTGTTTTTAAAGGAGATGGCATGGTAATGATTTTACCTTTTACCATATGTGTTTGAGTCGCGCGGGTCATACCTTTCCCTATAGGGAGGGGGATCCTTATACCCCTTTTATGTGTGCGCGGTGCTCTTTGGAGTGCAGTGGGCTTCATATCCCTTCGGCACGGAGACATTAGCCTTCAAGATGCTGGGGTACTTTTCCCGTTAGGTCCTTTCAGAACCTTTTCACCCGGCGTAGATTCAAAAGAATCATCTCCATCGTGGGGGCTTTTGGAAGTCTCTCCATTTTGCCAAAGGTTTTGTAAGGCTCTCCATTGTGCAGAGGTTTAGTAAAGCTCTGCGTTTTTACTGGTGGTTTGGTAAAGCTCTCCATTTTTACTGGAGGTTTGGTAGAGCTATCTATTTTTACCGGAGGTTTTTGGTAGAGCTCTCCATTTTTGCGAGAGGTTTGGTAAAGCTCTCTGTTTTTACCGGAGGTTTGGTAAAGCTCTCCGTTTTCACCAGAGTTTAGTAAGACTCTCCGTTTTTGCTGGAGGTTTGGTAAAGCTCTCTGTTTTTATCGAAGGTTTGTTAATACTGGAGGTTTGGTAAAGCTCTGTATTTTACTTGAGGTTTTTGTAAAACTCCTCATTTTTGCCAAAGGTTTTTGTAAGACTCTCCATTTTTGTCGTAGGTTTTTGTAAGGTTCTCCATTTTTGTTGGAGGTTTTTGTAATGTTCTCCGTTTTTGTCAGAGGTTTTTGTAAGACTCTCCGTTTTTGCTGGAGGTTTTTGTAAGACTCTCCATTTTTGTCGGAGGTTTTTGTAAGACTCTCCATTTTTGTTGGAGGTTTTTGTGAGACTCTCTGTTTTTGCTGGAGGTTTCTGTAAGACTCCTTGGCATGTATTAATGCCGAAGGTCCTACACACTATCGGAGCTATGCAATACCTTCCAAGAAACCTAGGCAGTCTTCCCTTCCAGGTGACCTAGGCATGCTACACCCACGATGTGTAGGCTTGTCATGCTCCCAAGGAAACGCCCGGGGTGCACCGCAACACAGTCCACCAATGATGTGCTTTGGCGCGTGGCATTTATATGAACAAAGCTATGCAATGCCTTCCAGGGCACCCTGGGTATAATCTGCCTTGCAGGTCACCTAGGCATAAGCGGTGCCCACGATATATAAGCATGTCATGCAGAGAGGATTCCTTGCGACAACATTCCTCAGTGCACCGCATCCTCACATCAAGGCAGCCCTATGATATATGACGTCCACACACAATCAAGGCTACACATTACCTTCTAGGAAACCTAGACAGTCTTGCCTTCCAGGTGACCTAGACATGCTACGCCCATAGTGTGTGCGCTCCACTTCCTACCAGGGCAAAGCCTACCCTTTGGGAAACCTTTTCAGGTGACCATGGGTTTAAGCAAGTGATGCTAATTAGTGCGTGGGCTTGTCACGCCACTAGAGAAATCCCCCGGGGGCGCCGCAACTACATTACCAATGAAGTCCCTTGATAACCGGTATCTACACACTATCGAGGCTACACAATACCTTCCAGGAAACCTAGGCAGTCTTGCCTTCCAGGTGACCTAGGTATGCTACGCCCGCAGTGTGTATTTCTTGCGACAGCATTCCTCGGAGCACCGCAACTCCGCCACTAGGGACATCCCCTGGGGCGTGTATTTGACACTTGAGGCTATGCAAATGCCTTCCACGGCACCCTCGGCATAAGCTACCTTGTAGGTGACCAAGGCATAAGCGGCGCCCACAATTTGTGGGCCTCACTGTCTACTAAGGCTACGCAATGCCTTCCAGGAAATCTAGACAGTCTTGCCTTCCAGTTGACCTAGGTATGCTACGTCCGTGGTATGTGGGCTTGTCACGCCACCCGAAGATGTCCAACGGGTGGCGCCACAACACGTCTATCAAGGAAATCCCTTGATACGTGGCAACTACACTTCCGAGGCCACAGAATGCCTTCCAAGAAACCTGGGCAAACCTGCCCCCAGGCGACCTAGGCATGATGCGTCTGCGGGAGTGTAGGAATTTTTCATGGTTGTACTAGCTAAGTTTTGCAGTCTACTATTGGCAATAAGAAGCTACTTGTAGCATAAAACATAGCTAGGTTATATAACTGTTCATGCTAAGTGAGAATGTAACTTAAGTTCTACTGCTTCTACCTAGTGGCTATCTATTGAAAAAAGACTTCTAGCAGTAAGGTTGGAGGCCTCCAATAGACTCTAACCTGGCCGTATGAAAGACGGATTACTAGGTAAGCTACTTGGTGGTTAATAGCGGGTGTACCTTTGTAGGAATAAGGCTTCTATTGCGAGGTTTGGTGGCCTTGAAGCCTGTGGCTAGGCTGGGAGAGGAGGTGCTTGCCCCCCTCAGCCTTTAGCCGTTGCCTAGCTCCGGAGGTACTCTGTTCGGAGCCTCACGACGGCATGTCTGTGACTCAGTTCTTATTGCTAGTTGCCATACCGTCAGTAGGGTGCCTAGGGATCGGAACGTCATGAGGGTGCGGCAGTCATTGGTGTTGTTGCCGTGCCCTGGTCCGTGCAGGACGCACCCGTGTGCCTCCGGGGGCGCCGGAGCTTGCGGTTGTCATTGGGGTCGTTGCCGAAGGTGGTGTGTCCCGGAGCCTGTGGTTTCCCCCAGTTCTGCTTCCCCCTTGGGAGACCATCAAGGCTGCCCGGTGCACTGGCCTTGGGGCCGAAGTGGTTCTGACTATGCCCCCCGGACGAGGTGGGCTAGGGGTTCCCTGTGCGCGGTTGGCGTTGCGATGGCGATGTCAGAGGCGCTGGTAGGGTCCGCACACCCTGAAGCCCTCCATCTCCTTGGAACCCTCTTTTGCTCGAGGGGCCCAAGGAGGGCGCTGGGTAGATAGGCTTTCTAAAGATGTTGGCTCGCTTGGGGTATCCCAGGTGTGGTTGAAGGGGATACCTGGGGACCAAGTCTAGGTGGGAGCACTTCTGGGTTGGACCGCCCAGAAACATTGGAAGGCAGCCTACTTGACCGTGACTTCGGGCGCATCCCCTCCTGAGGTGGTGAGGTCTTCGTCGTGCAGAGGCTAGAAGGCCTTCACGCCGTCTGGAGTTCTTGTACCGACCTAGGGTTCTGAGTTGGCCAAGGTCGGAGGAACATCGTCTCATATGGCAGTGGGGCTAGAGCATGCATACGGTGCTTATGGCTGAGGCAGCCATGCATATGGTTGCATGCTTGCAATGGTAGGTATGGTGGTTTTAGCTAACCCTTTGGTGGTTTTCTTGGTGGATTCCTACATCTCTTAGCACTTCTGTGTTCGAGTCCCCACAGACGGCGCACTGTTGGAGCAAGAGTTTGTCTTGCCCCAGCAAGTACGGCAAGAGTTTCTTCTAAGAAGGAGAATCAAGCTTGCAGACAAAGTTTGAGAGGAAGGAACACCATGAATATATTGATGGTAGAAAAATGTATCACTGTGGAAGGAGTATCACAGCGTGACTTGGTGTGCTTTCACCTTTGTATCTGTTTTTGTTGTTTTGCTCGTTCTCTCCCGCTGTGTCCATCCTTTGGTCCAAAGGACCATGGCCTCCTATTTATAGAGCCATACGTAGCCTGTTATACAAGTTATCATAATGTACAAATATCAGAGATCTGACCAAATTATTGGGACTTTATCCCGAATAACTACCTTCTACCCTATTGGGGAGATAAATATCCACCGTGGTAATTATCGTGGTGCCTACCCCTGAAGGGGGCGAGTTGATCGCCTATTGCGGCCCGGTGTCACACTGTCAGGGGTGTCAGGATAGCCTTCATCACACCGGGGTGTTAGAGTGGCATCCATTAGCCTAGGCCTTTAATGCCGGTCACTTCCTTGCTGGTAAAGCATGACCCGTGCTCCCCTTCCAGCAGATCTTTCCTAAGGCTTGCTAACTCACCCCGTTGCCTTCGGGAAGATGGCTCGATCAGCCCGAGGTAGGTGCCTCGGGAGGCATAGAACTGGGAGGTGAAGGCCTTGGGAAGCGGAACCCCGGAGGGCTGGGGCTTCATGAGGCCAAAGCTTCGGAGGACTGAGGCTTCCGGAGGTCGTGTTTTGCGAGGCTTCGGGAGGTTGAGCTGGTAGAGCCAAGTGAAGGCTTCGAAGGTATGAATGGGTACTGTGAAAGGATCTGATGACATCAGAGATCGAGCTTTTAACAGAGGGTTCGAAGATGAAGGCTCTAGAGGGACCTAGATGGTGATCTTCAACCATTATCCTCAGGCTGGTTTATTTTCGCCCCAACAACCACCGGATAGATGGAGTTGCCCCAAACGCTCTGGATGCACATAATCCCTCCCAAAGGCACCATCCTGGGCACAAGCGAGGTCCCCTCTGGCCTCGGGTCACCGCACCTATATGCACAAATCGGGCTCTGGTTAGCCTCAGGGCATGAGTATTCTAGAACAACATAGGCAAAACCACAACGAGACACACATGGCTCTATTTGGCAAGAAAAATTCCAAATACATGAAGCAGAAGAGGGTAGTCAACATACTAAGACTCTGTCCCCCTTTGGAAAGGAAAGAAAAGAAAAAACAAACAGCTTGCGTATAGCTACACCTCAAGAGGTAGTTTTTGCGGTGCATCCACTCACGGAGACTACTCCTGCGAAGCAACGACTTGAAGCAAAGAACCTCCAGAAGGCAGTGATGCACTTACAGGCGCCTCATGAGGGGCCTGATATCCCGACGAAGAACTTGGGCGAGGACCCCCGTGGAGCTTGGAGTCACCTAACCTGCCATATAGCGCAATGTCACGTTTCGGCCATGCCCCACCCACAAATTTTGATGGAAATTCTCCAGAGCCATGCAAATCTCCACTGAAGGTGCCTCTAGCTGGAAGCCCTCGATCATGGAGTCCGGCACCTACTGCTCCAATGCTTAGAATGGGACCACCCCCGCTTGGTACAGCAAGGTCAGCAGGAGCGCCGCGGCCATGCGTGCGCGGGACCTCACGTAGGTCTCCGCAGTTTTAACCGTTACCTTCGCAGCAGACCAAAGCCAGAAGAGTAGCATAATCGATGCCTCCGAGTTGGAGGGTAGTGGTAGACACGTAGCCCCAAGCCTGCTCATGGCATCGGAGGTGATCTGGGCAACCTCTGACGCAGGTGCAGTTAACTGCTGGCACTCCAAACGTAGTACACCGCCTCCTCCAGCTCTCACTGTGCCTCGACCACCACAGTCTGAAGGGTCTTAATCTCATCTTTAGCTAACACATGAGATGCATTGGCCACGTCGATGAATTCCCTTGTCTCCTGGAGAGCATCAGTAGCCTTTCACGCCTTAGCCTCTGTGTGCTCTAGGTTCGACACCTCCTGCCGCCAAAGACCCTCCTCACGCACGTGGAGCATCGCCTCCTCCTGAAGACGACCCTACGCAGACTCCACCTGCTTCCAAACCTCCTCCAAGTCCTAACGAAGGCCCGCCACCTCATCGTGTGCCGCAACAAGGGCCATCTCCCAGTACCTTTGTCGAAATCATTTGCTACGAAGCACAACACAAAAGAAAAAAACAAGATAAGCTGCTTAGAACTAGACATCGGATCTGGCAGACCGCAGCTAACTACTGACCTACAGGGTTGCCACTGCCAGGTGTGCCTCCACTTCCTCCAGAGGATGCCAAGCCATCGATCACTCGACCTCTCCAGAACAGAGGAGAGATGAGGCTGCGATGAAAGCCCTTAACACCTTCAGGTGCAACGCAAAATTTTCTAAGGTCAAGACCTCAAGGCCAGGCCCCCTCGACCGTTGTGAAGGGAGTCTTTACAGAGGGCCCAGTGCCCCCAGCACAGGCCGCCAGGGTCAAGTCATGAACCGGCTCGGTGCTCCATGGCAGTGAGGCCGCGTCCCCCAAAGCAGCCTTCAAGGACACTTCTGAAGGGGTCCCTGACCCCTGCCGGGGCTCCAAAACCTCTGGAGGAGGGGCCGGGGACACGTCCACCTCGGTGGTCACTGCAAGATCCCAAGAAGCACAAATCAAGATCCTGTTGCATGACCAAAACAAGATATAACTAGCGAAGTAACAATATCTCACCAAGATCCTCAACCCCTCTAATAGAAGGGCCAGTGATGATATTGACGTCCAAACTAGCAAACCCAAAGTCATATTCCATGGAGGCCACACCTCCTCTTCGACCCTGGCCATGTCGGCAATGTCCGGAGGGGCCATGCCCTTCCCTCGGTCACCACCTCTAAGTTGACCCTCACCTTCACAGAGACTGTCTGTGCTCCCGACCACCTCTGGCGCTTCCTACGGATCAGTGGCACCTCGAACAACTCGGCTGTTGAGCCGGTATGTGAGCCTTTGGAGACCGAAGGCCGTCGAGCCCCAAGTGATTTCACATGAACCACGGGAGCCACACGTGCTCATTTCCCCAACAACCTTAGGCTCCGACGGATCCCACCATGCCAAAGCCACCACTCTGAGATGATAGTAGACATGGTTGTATTGCTCCCAGCTCCTCGCTAGAGCCACCCACTGCTTCCTCTCCATATCAGTAGGTGGGCCCCGGATCACCTCCGCAATCTCAATCACTTGCTCCAGCGAAAGACAACTCCCTAAAAGGAAAAGGTGGGTCACATCTACGAATCCAAAAACTAGACAATGAAGAAAACTCACCAAAGCTAACAGGGGCTCGGAGTCCACATTCGGCCATCCTTCTACACCTTCCTCAAAGACACAGTCCCAACCCGCCTGAAGGGGCCGAATGCGCAACATGATGAACTCCTCCATGAGGTCGTGCATGCTCATCTTACCAGCCACCTTTTGGAGGAGGGCTAGCCACGAAGTAAACTAGTAGTACGTGATGTTCAGCTCCAGCTCCTTGACATATGCGATATCCCGGTTTGTGGAGCAAAGGGGGTCTGAGGCCGACGTTATAGTAAAACCATAGCTGCGACCAAGCGGTGTACCACTGACTGTTGATGGCCTTCATCGGAAAGGCATCGTGGTACTGTGATCGTACCTAAAAATTGATGCTGCCAAAGCTGAGGGCCTTCTTCACCCCATCCTCCTTGACCATCTTCGGCTGACAGCTAGCAAAGTGGAGGGCTTCGAAGAAATCCACCCTCCCTTCACACCCCACTGCCTGCATGGCCCACTCGAAGGTGGCTAGGTGGGCGATGGCATGGAGCTGTGGAAGCTCCATGTAGAAGTGGCGAAGCACCTCCACGAGCAACATCACTGATGGAAGGCGCAGACCCACTTCAAAGAAGGTCTCAAACACCATGACCCCATGGGCTAGAGGCTCTGGGACCTCCTCTTCCAGTGGAGCTCGGGCGATAGCTCTAAAGGGAATCTCCCCCTCCCTAACCATCCGGTCGAGCTCCTCATTGTCAATGGAAGATACACCCATCACGGTAGTCTGCTGGGGATGCGTCCGACTGGTACGACAGACCTCCACTCCCAGCAATGGCCCTAGCAATGACGGAGGAATTGACACCATCTGAAGGCCCCCTGCCATGCCCACATCGGTGGCTTCCCTCGTCGCCTGAGTTCTGGCTCCACCTGGGGCACTTGAGCTAGCCATACGGATCACAGGAAGGCGGCGAAAGGCACTGGATGGAAAGAAGGAGGGAAGAACAACGTTTGATGGACGTACAGACAAAGACAAGAATGGCTGGAGCCAAAGGTAGATAAGAATGAGGCACAAAGTGAGATCACCGCTCGGAATACTCCCTCCCCTTATAAAGATAAGGGAGAGATCATCTTCCCTAGGGAAACGAGCGCATGCCCTGTCCCTTTGCCTGCCAGGTTATGGTCATGGGGGAGCAGAACCACCCCTCATGACCCCCAACAAACAAGATGCCACGTGTCCCACATTCACCTAACAAGGCGTAATCATGCCTTTTTCACAGGGTGCATTCAATGCTCCTTGTTGCCAGCATCACCGAACGGTCAGTTCAAATCAAGTGGACTAAATCTTCCAAGGCAAGCGAAGCAACACTATGGGCCATATGCCATTAGAAACGAAGCCTGGGACTGCTGGAGGCCCTACTCCGAAAGAACCGCAAGCCTGACCTCTCTGCTGGCTGCCATTGTGAGGGGCTACTATTAGGGGTCATTGTTAAAGACCCCCTATGGCCCCTTGGCTCACCTACCGTATCCCTATGGACCTTAGCCCCAAAGGCCGCTTTCGGGCATCTGGCTTCAGGGAAGCCTCAGCATCTCGGAGCCATGCCTTTCATAGCCCCAACCTCCGAAGCTTTGGCAGGCTTCCCGAAGACTATTGGGTGAGTTATCAGACCTCAAGAAAGATCTATCAGAGGGGGAACACCGTCATCCTTCCCCTGTAAGGATATGACGGGCCCTGCACCGACCTCTGCTATTGGACGCCATCCTGACATAATAACACAAGTGGAGGACACCTGACACACGGGATAGTGCGGTGCCAGATCGCATTTGGTGACCGGCCCTACACCAACCCCGGGGCTGGTTCAGCCCCTGCATTTGCCATGGTAGATATTGTTAGGGGAAATAGACCAGCCTGCGGACTATGGTTAAGGATCGCTACCAAAGGACCCTCCAGAGCCTTCGGTCTCTAGACTCTCAGCAGGAGGCCTAGCCTCCAGAGGATGTGGACCCCTTTTGACCCACCCCTCCGGTGGCTATGTGGCCTCCTCGAAGCTCGAAGATGCAGCATATCTCTGGAGATAATATCAAGGAAGAAAGGACACCCCCTGCAACCGACCCGACACGATGTAACGGGCAATTAATGTCGGTGTAAGTAGTGCTTATCCTGACACTCCAGTGCAATGGAGGTAATCCTGACACACCTGGCAGGGCAGCGTCGGGCAGTAATTGGTGACCAACTCACCCCTCAGGGTTGCTTGTACCCTAATAGTTGATATGGTAGATATTTTATCTTCTATGTAGGGTTAAATGTAGTTACCCAGGATAAGGCCATTTAATTTGGCTAGGTCCTAGATATTTGTACATGGTGATAACTTGTACACCAAGCTACATACAACCCTATGAAAGGGGGGCCATGGTCATCTGGGGGGAAAAAGAGAACAGATAGACACAAAAACAAAGACATATAGTGGTACTCCCCCTAGCCCAAATATTTTCTACTATCAATACATTTGCACTACCCCTTCCTCTCAAACTTTGTCTCCAAGCCTGTCTCCTCCTTAGAAGAAACTCTCACCGTACTTGTTAGCGTATGATGATCTCTTGGGCCAACATGCTTGAAGTGTCGATTGAAAAATGCCCCCCCCCCCCAACTTTTTAAGCTGTAGGGACCTTCAACATTAGTCGCATAGCTAAGAGTTGCTTCAATAGATTTGAAGGGTATTTTGATGATGTCGTGGACTGTTGCCTCGGTCGGAACGATCTAGCTGAAGGGTGCACTTAACATCGCAATTGTGATCAAAGTTGATTTTTTTCTTCCATCATGTACTACTCATAATAACTCGAGTAACAGTCTGACTTTGTTTAAATCGAAGCTCCAATCCCCGACTTGGATTTGGCTCCATAACTATTTAGCCTTCACCTTGAGGTTTGGGAGCACTTCGGCTTTTTCAATTTTAGCTCTAGAGATGTGAGGAAACTTAAAAGGTGCTTTGCCTTTCAGAAAACAAAAACACATAACAATAAATGTACACTTTGGCCTGTATGCATGGGGTTGAATACCTCGATGCATTGATATAATGCGCGTGGCAAGTAAAACTTCGACACATGCATATAGCACATATCCTTTTCCATTCGTTTTTTCATTCTTGGAAAGCCTGTTTTGACTTTGGTGCGGGACTAGCATTCTTAGCTCCAATCTTGCTTATGATCCGAAGGTTCAATTAAGTCTTCAGAGAGAGGGCAAGCATTCTTAGCCCTCGTCTTTTGTCTTGATTCGAGAGGTGGGCTGTCGTTGTTTAAGATGTAGCAACACTTCGGCTTTTTCCTTAGAATGTGCTTAGCCTATACTTGGTTTAGCAACACTTCGGCTTTTATCTCTTAGAAAGTATGTTTTGACTTTGATGTGGGGCTGGCACTCTTAACTCCCATCTTGTTTATAATCCGAAGTCTTAATTGAGTCTTTGGAGCTAGGGCAGGCACTCTTAGCCCTCATCTTTTATTTTCAGCCAAGAAGTGTGCTGCCTCTGTTTAAGGTCAAGCAACACTTCGGCTGATTCCTACAGGTGTGTACCCATCTTTTAAGTAAGCATGATAAGAAGTATAGGACTTCATAGAAATCTAAAGCACACCCAAGCCGAGATGGCCTGATTACACCTTTTCTCAACCCAATATGGGTTGGTAGATAGATTAAAAGGGGAACGCCCTCTTCCTATTCTTCGGACAGAACCCTCGAGAAAACTCACAAAAATAATCAAGTCTGATTATAAGGGCACCGATCCTAGGCTATATGGCACCTAGGCCAGCGAAGAGTCCAACTCCTACAAGACCTAGACTATAATAGATGGACTTGGATATGACATTGTTTCAGTCATTGCGACGCATACAAAAAATGAATTTTAAGGTGGGGCTAGATCTGTTGGAAAGTACTTAGAATAACCTTTCCAATGAGTGCTCATACACCCAAACGGATTCCATATGCGACTTCTATGACATTTTCAAGCCAGTCTGTCTAGCGGAGTCCGAAACAAACTCAAACCAAATCTAACTCATCTTGACCATATTTGACTATTTCAGATTAGATATGTGGGCTGAAATCAACTTAACTACTTAACTCAAATAACATAAGATGGACTCATTGATCATGACAATTAACTCACCCCAATACAATACACTAATTGAAATCTTTCGCCAATTAGGATTCACCGAATCCTTCTTCAACTAGGATTGATCTGGCATAGAACCAAACTTAACGAGTTCCAATAAATAAGTGGCTCAGCATGGTAACCATACTCTTGTAATGCTTTAAAACAAATGAGTAAGTACCAATCTGAATAGGAGCAATTTTTTGTGCACTTCTTTCCTCATGTTCACAACAATGGTTTTGCTGTCCTTGGTCTTCCAATCCGCACCTTTAAATATATATTTGTTAGGCATAGCTGAAGATAAATTATTATCTTTGTTCTCTTTCATGGCAACTAAAAAAGAGCCAATGTGTATAGAATAATTATGTGATTCAGTGCATGTACTTTTAGAAGTACCAACAGACAGATTTAACTCAGAGGTCTACTCAGATGGGCAAATAGAATTAAATGATGAATTGATAGTCATATCAGTTACTGGGTTCATTGATCTGCTGGTTTCTAGGGAAGCTTCGATTGCAAGCATTAGCAGAGGGGGTCTGAGCGCTGCTTGAAAAGCTGCCGACTGACCATAGGTTTGGTCCGGTAGGGTCGAAGCCATTGATTGCCATTGAGAGGTGAATGCCAAAGGGTTCAGCCCATGGGCCTTACCATGGGTCTGCTGAAACTGCCATGCACTACCTAGCTTGTATGGTGCAGCATGATGCACTACCTTCGCAGGATCGAAGGGTTGCTTCCCTAGGCTTTCCTTCATGGAAACAACATGCGGACATTGCTTAGTTGTATGATTAGCACCTTCGCCATGCAATTCACAGTACAACATGCTTGGGTTACGGGGTGCCCATCCACCTCGGTCACCTCAACCTCTATTGCCTCTACTTCTACGGCCACTGCAGGCGCCCCCACATTGGGCTTTGATGACATCCTGCAAGACATCATTAGTTATGGATTCTATTTGGTTGACTTCTTTTCACTTTGAGTTGTATCCGAAGGCCTCATTTTTCTTTGAGTGCTTCGACCTATTTTTTGGTTGGCTAGTGTTTGTTTCCTTGTTTAAGGGATAGGGCTTTGATGGTTTTGACGCTGCCATTTTGCTCTTCCTTCGATGATGGTCCACCTTGGACATTGCATATTCCTCCATTTTGTTGAAGAGTTCATGGACACTCTATGGTCTCTTGCATATCAGCTTTCCTACCAGCAGCCCTCCTCTTATTCCCTGGATAGCGACATCGATGATTGTGTCATTACTCAAGCCCTTTGCCTAATAGCGCACATGTACAAAGCGATGCATGTAGTCTTTTAATGACTCTGTCGGTAGTTGTTTTACTATGAAGAGGTTGCTGGTTGTGACCTTCTCGACCCGATTGCCTTGGAAATTGCAGAAAAGGGCATCGCATAATTAACCCATGAGTAGATGGACCCAGGAGGTAAGGCAGAGTACTAGAATCTAGCTATCCCTTTGACTGCAACATAAAGGCCTTTGCCAATGTTGTATCATCTCCACTAGTAGATTCAACTACTGCCTCAAACCTCATGACAAATTCCCTTAGGTCTGATTCTCCATCAAACATTATGGCCCTCGGCATTTTAAAATCTGAAGGCCATGGCTAGGTTTGCAAGCTAGTGAAGAGCGGTGAGTCTAGATCGCTTGAGCATGGCCTATGCTGAAGATTTGGCATAGGCCATGTTGTAAATGCCAACGAAGGGGTAATAATGTTCTGTGTCTCTTCACCCTCTCGCTCTAGTATATTGATAAGGTCTTGCATTTGTTTGAGAGTTCTTTGGAGTTCGTTAGCTCACCAGCGATATTCAGCCACCTTCTGACTTGCTTCCAAAGTCTCTAGCATACGCTTCTTCTATGCAATTTGCCTTTCTAGGTCTTCAGCTTCTAGCCACGCAGCTCTTTCTGCTTTAGTTTCTTCTTCTTCATCATCTCCATAGTCTTGAAAATGCTTGAAGGTTTCATATTCCTCAACACGAGGGGCCTTTCCTCTTGCAGCTGTTGAAGCTTCAAAATGAGTGCGAAGGCCTTCTTCAATCCTTTGCAACGAAGCATCTGCATCTTCCAGGTGAACTTGCTCTTTGCGAACCCGACCATCTTCATTGGCCCCCTTCAGCACTTAACTACGACCAGGCTCTAGTGGCAGGGCCATCCGGAGTCCCACGGCGGTTGGCTAGAGGTGACGCCGATGGCTGGGCCGAGGGAGGCACTCCACAGCCTTCGCGGCCCATAGCCGTGGTCAGGCTCTAGAGGCAGGGTCATTCGGAATCCCGTGGCAGTTTGGTAGAGGTGAAGTCGATCACTGGGTCGGAGGAGGCGCTCTGCAACCTCCCCGACCTTTAGCCATGGTCAGGATCAAGATCCAGGGCCTTCCAGAGCCCCACCATGGTTTGCCAAAGATGAGGCCTCTGGGCTAGGGGAGACGCTCTACGACCACCTCAGCACTTAGCCGTGGCCAGGTCCTAGAGGCAGGGCCCTACAAAGCCCTGTGGTTGTTTGCCTAGAGGTGAAGTCAATGGCTTGGCTGGGGAGGCGCTCCGCGACCCCTTTGTCTCATAGCCATAGCCAAGCTTCGAAGGTAGGTCCATCTGGAGCCCCCCAATGGTTTGCTAGAGGTGAAGTCGATGGCTAGGCCAGGATCCGCTCTCCATGACGCCCTCAGCCCATAGCCACAGCCAAGCTCCGAAGGTAGGGCCATCCTGAGCCCCACAGTGGTTTCCTAGAGGTGAAGCCGATGGCTAGGCCAAGGGAGGTGCTCCGTGAACCCTTCGGCCCTTTAGCCCTTCTTCGTGGTCAGGCATCGGAGGTAGCGCAATTCGAAGTCCCACAACGGTTTGATAGAGGTGAAGCCGATTACTAGGCCGGGGGAGGCACTCCACGACCCCCACAACCTTTAGCCATGATCAAGCCCCAGAGGCAGAGCCCTCAGGAGCCCTGCAGTGGTTACCAAAGGTGAAGCCAATGGGTGGGTTGGGGGAGGTGGTCCGCAACCCCCTCGGCCCTTAGCCGCAATCAGGCTTCCGAGGTAGGGCCATTTGGAGTCTAGTAGCAGTTTGCTAGAGGTGAAGCTGATGGCTGGGCTGGGGGTAGGTGCTCCGCAACCCCCTCGTCCCTTAGACGTGATTAGGCTCCGGAGGCAGGGCCATCTAGAGTCCAACAGTGGCTTGCCGGAGATGAAGCCGATGGTTGGGCCAGGGGAGGCACTCCGTGACCCCCTCAGCCCTTAGCCATGGTCAAGCTTTGGAGGCAGGGCCATCCGGAGTCCCACGATAGTTTTCTAGAGGTGAATCTAATGGTTGGGCTGAGGGACGCAATCCACGACCCCCATGGCACTTAACCGTGGTCAGGCTTCGGAAGTAGGGCCATCCAGAATCCCATGGAGGTTTGCCTAAGGTGAAGTCAATGACTGGGTTGGGGGAGGCACTCTGCAAACCCCTCGACCTTTAACCACGTTCAGGCTCCAAATGCAGGGCCCTCTAGACCCCAGCCATGGTTTGCTAGAGATGAAGCCAATAGATGGGCTTAGAGAGGCGCTCCGTGACCACCTGGGTCCTTAGTCATGGGTAGGCTCAAGAGGTAGGGCTCTATAGAGCCCTGTGGTGGTTTGCCTAGAGGTGAAGCCGATGGCTGGGCTGGGGGAGGCACTCTGTGACCCCTTTGGCCCTTAGCCATAGCTAGGCTCCAAAGGCATGGCTCTTCGAAGCACCAATGCTAGAGGTGAAGCCAATGGCTGGGTCGGGAGAGGCGCTCCGTGACCCCCTCGGCCCTTAGTCACATCCAAGCTCCGTAGACAGGGCCATCCTATGCCCTGTGGCAGTTTTCTGGAGGTGAAGTTGATGGCTAGGTTAGGGGAGGCACTCCGTGACCCCTTTGGCCCTTCACCATGGTCAGGCACCGTAGGTAGGGCCATCCGGAGTCCCACGGTGGTTTGCCAGAGGCGAAGCTGATTGCTGGGCTGGCGGAGACGCTCCGCGACCCCAACGGCTTTTGGTCGTGGTCAGGGTCCAGAGGTAGGGCCCTCAGGAGTCCCGTAGTGGTTTGCCAGAGGTGAAGACGATGGCAGGGCTGGGGGAGGTGCTCTGCGACTCCCTCGACCCTTAGCCATAGTTAGGCTCCGAAGGCAGGGCCATTGGGAGTCCCACAACGGTTTGTTGGAGGTGAAGTCGATGGTTGGGCTGTGGGAGGTGCTCTGCAATCCCCTCGGCCCTTAGCCGTGGCTAAGTAGCAGGCAATAGAGGAGTCCGTACTATCTTCCATGCCACGTAGAGTGGAATATTTGGTTGCACCAACACTTTGACTGTCTCCATTTCCTGTCTCGTCGCATCCTATGGCTGCTAGCGGCTGGTGAGTTTGATTCTCTATGGGTGTTTTGTCAAGTTGGCTATGAGCAAAGCTGGATTCTTGTTTCCTTCTAGGTGACCCATGCTACTGAGGATGTCCCTCTGGTGAGCGGCATCCACACTACGGAGACTATGCAATGTCTTCCAGGTGACCTAGGCATCATATGCCTTCCAGGTGAGCAAGGCATGCTACGCCTGCTGGTGTGTAGGCTCCACCACCTACCAAGGCTATGCAATGCCTTCCAGGTGACCTAGGATTGCTGCCTTCCAGGTGACCTAGGCATGCTATGTTTACGGTGCGTGGGTGTGTTCACCACCGAGGATGTCCCTCTGGTGCTTTGCATCTCCGCTACCAAGGATGTGCCTCTGGTGCTTGGCATCTACACTACTGAGGTTATGCAATGCCTTCCAGGTGACCTAGGCATAATATGCTTTCTAGGTGACCAAGGCATGCTGCGCCTGTAGGTGTGTAGGCTCCACTTCCTACAAAGGCTATGCAATGCCTTCCAGGTGACCTGGGCTTGATGCCTTCCGGTAGACCTAGGAAAGGTATCCCTACGGTGCATGGTCGTGTCCACCACCGAGGATGTCCCTCAGGTGCGTCGCATTTCCGCTACCAAGGATGTCCCTCTGGTGAATGGTATCACACTACCAAGGCTATGCAATGCCTTCAGGTGACCTAGGCATAATATGCCTTACAGGTGACCTAGGCATGCTGCGCCTGCATGTGTGTATGCTTTCATTGTTGTGTTCTATTTAAGCGAAGGCATAACTTAAACTAAGTCTTTACTACCTACTCTTTGAACAGGGATATAGCTTAAGTTTGATAGTCTACTATTGTCAGCAAAAGGCTAGCTACAACACAAGTGATCACTAGGTCGGACGGCTATTCTCAGCAGATGCCAAACTAAGATATAACTTAAGTTTAGCTATCTATTGTGAACAGGAATATGACTGAAGCTTTACTATCTACTGTGGAGACAGAGATAAAACTTGAGCTCTACTATTTCTACCAAACTAAGATATAACTTAAGTTTGGCTATCTATTGTGAACAAGATATGACTTACGCTATGCTATCTACTGTGGAGACAAAGATACAACTTGAGCCCTATTGTTTCTACTGGTACCTATCTGTGATAGAGACTTACAATAGCTAGGCTAGAACCTGGCTAGGGAAACTATTGCTACTTGGTCATGGGTGTACCTTTGCTAAAATAAGGTCTATGTCGCAAGGTCGGAGACTTGGAACCCCTTGTAGCACCGAGGCGGGGCAAGAGTTGGCCCCTCCGACTTGAGTTATCTGCCAGAGGTTTTTGGTCTTGATGACCTTAGGCGCACCCAGGGCCTTCTGGCCAGGGCCTAGCATTCTTTCCCCTGGCCAAACCTACATGTCCTAAGCCCGACCAGGGAGGCCATCTAAAGCTCTGATCGTCGAGAGCCTAAGGTGGGACCCCCTTGTGTTCGCGACCTACTGTGCTCCATTATGGTCAGGGCTATCGGGGTGACTCAACCCTCAGCTGAGTTCTACTCCGACGGACAGCTGGCCGGGTACTTCGCCCGTATGCTGTGGTACCTGCTGCAGGGTCTCGGCTACCACGACGCTCCCCTTTTCAGAGGTGTCAAAGTTCCGCTTGGAGGATGTGGTTACTTCTGGTCAGTGGAGGTGACCATGTTTGAGAAGCCCTTCGACGACAATCTTCGCCGAGTTCGCCGAGTCCACACTCCCACCGCCCTCAGAGCTACGTTCGAGGCAGGGATCGAGGACGTTGGTCGCCAGGCTCTGGCCGTTCTCTGCCGGGAGAACAGACAGGACCTCCGCCTCACTTAGTTCGAGAAGTTCCCGCAGCGCCCGTCAGGCAGTCTGGAGGTCATCTTCGCGCCCGTCAACAGCGAGCCGGATCTTCGTCTACGAGAGCAGGTCCGCCTCACCGCCGCCCTCTACGCCGAGTTGGACAGAGCACTCGACGAGTTGGAGGATCTTCACTAGTGCCAGGCCGAGCATGAGCAGATGATCTTCGAGCTGGAGATGATGCTGCAGGATCCTGACCAGAACCCCGACGAGGTTCCCCCAGCACCGTTTTCTGCCCCTGCACCGCCCCGCTCTCCTTCGCGCGAGAGGCTTTGTTAGGCAGATGTTGCAGGCCCTTCAGGCACTGCCGGTCAGGAGTAGAGTCGAGCTAGGAAGATGTCCCTAGTAGAATAAATCATTTAGACTCGTGTTGTTTGTCCTTGTGTGTGCTTGTGTCTATTTAGCGTGAGCCTTGTAATGAGTTGGATCTTTGCATGTGTGTTGGTGTGATGTAGGGGTTTCCCCTCTACATTTTCATCAGTTAATAAATTATAGTTGGGAGTCACTTCTATATGTTTCCTTCAGTTCCTATCTGTTCTTGGCTTGTCTTTCCGCCCTTGCCTCTCTCTAATGATTTCCATATCTTGGCAACAACAGATGGTGAACACTAGGCGCAACAACAATGCTGCCAACAACAACGACAATATCAACAACAACGCTGCCAACAACAATGACAACATCAACAACAACACTGCCAACAACAATGACCTTCCTCCCCCGCCACCCCTCATGGACGCCAACCAAGTCTTGACTCTTCTTCAAGGTTTGGTCCAAGCCATTAATCATCAACCTCAAGCTCAGCAAGCACCACCGCTGCAGCCGCAGTCCAGGCTCAGGACTTTCTTGAGCACTCAACCACCCACTTTTTCTCAGGTAGTGGAGCCTATGGAGGCAGATGACTGGTTGCGGACAATAGAGAGCAAGCTTCAGATAGCTCAGTGCAATGCAAGGGAAAAAGTTCTCTTTGCATCCCACCAGCTGAGCGGGCCAGCTCAGGAATGGTGGACTGCTTACACCGCTACTCACGAAGATCCCCAGGAGATTACCTGGACCGAATTCAAGAACAGTTTCCGTGCCCATCATGTTCCCGCCAGAGAATTAAAACTAAAGAGGAAGGAATTCCTCAATCTCAAGCAAGGCCCCATGTCTGTGAGGGAGTACCTCACTAAGTTCACTCAACTGTCTCGCTACGCCCCCAATGATGTTGACACGGACGAGAAGAAGCAAGATTTTTTTCTTGAGGGTCTTAACCCTGGTCTACAGTATGCCCTCTCCGCCAATGAGTAACCCAGTTTCAAGAAGTTGGTAGATAGGGCCCTCATCATGGAGAAGAAGCGCCAGAATCTGGGTGAAGAGCGTAAGCGCCATCTGCAGGGTCAGTCTTTTGGCAGTAACACTCGCCCCCGCTTCAATGCCCCTGCCACTGGACCGATGTTCCGCCATGGACGGCAGAACCAGCAGCACTAAAATCAGTCGCAGAGGCTGCAGCAGAAATTGCAGAATCAGGGTACAGGGTCGTTCAAGCCGCCAATGCAGCCGCAGCAGCAGCAGCAGTCTCATCCCAGCTTCCCGCAGCAGCAGCAGCAGTGACCCAACAACAACCAGCCACAGCAGCAGAACCGCAACGGCCAAGGGTCAAGCAACATTGGTCCATGCTTCAGTTGCGGCAACTTTGGGCATCTCGCCAACAAGTGTCCCAAGAAGCAGCAAGGCCAGGCCCAGGGCAACAGTCAACAGCAGTAGCCTCGCCAGAATGCAATGTATGGTCATGTCAACCATGTTGCAGTGGAGGAAGCCCAGGAAGCTCCTGACGTGGTTCTGGGTATGTTTTCTGCCAACTCTCATCCTGCAACAGTATTATTTGATTCCGGTGCTACGCATTCATTCATATTATATCAGTTCGTGAATACATAAAAATTGCCAAGAGCATTAATGAAAAATCGAGTGCTAGTAAGTTCTCCTGGAGGAGAAATGGAATCAAGGCATGTATGCCCTAAAATAGGTATATGCATAAGGGGGATAGACTTTCTGGCCAACCTCATCATTTTGGAGTCCAAGGGTATTGATATCATTCTGGGAATGGATTTGATGAGGACATCACTCTTTCGGATACACACACACCGAGTATTCCTCCAACAATAGGTCCATTGACACGAGCTTGTGCACGTCTACTAAATCATGAGGTGAGCTCGTTCCTTAGTGTTCCTTTATATTTTGATAAGGATGGGATGCTACTGAATAATTGTGATGTATTATTACTTAGGAACATGGGTAATATGAACAAGGGTTCCCGATCTTCCGAAAGGTTCTGGTAACTCTCAATTTGGTGGAAACGAGACACAAGTCGATCCGGCTTCCGAACAACACGCTCCGAAACCCCGCAATCGCAGCACCACGTCTCCTCTGGTTATCAACCGGCGTTGCACGGTTGACCTCGCCAAGAAGGCTAAAGTCCTTGCCTGCGAATCGAAGAACACAAGCAAGAACAAGGAAGAATGCAACCAAATTGCAGATGAATGATTAATCTCACGAGTTGGGGTCTCACAAACCGACGAAACGGTGAAACTGTTCTTGACAGAATAATTTAAGCAAAACCCCCCTAATGAGAGCGGTGGCGGCTGATAATAAGGGTCTAGGGTCGTCACACCCCCTGGTCACGCCCCCCTAATGGGCTCAACGACGATACACGGCCCAACGGACCAAAAATGGTGACGCAGCACCGGGACAGATTCTGGATGCTGACTTGTTTCGACTTTTCCCGTTGACTCAGAAGGAATTTGGACCTCAAACCAACGCCATGGGTTTCCTTATGAAATTATCTTTCCAACCATATATGAATCGTCGAAAACGGAGTCCGGATGCGTCCTGGGCGTCCATTTTACTGCTCGCTGGTCCTGGAGGTCGAGGCTGATTCGGACTCGAGTTGGACTGGACCTCCTGCTGTTGTTGGACGTCCTAGCTGCTCCTCCACACCTCCAAGCCTTCCTCTATGTGTCTCCTTGTCCTCTCCATGATTCCTAAGCAACACATAATCATTAGGTAGTAATCTATTCTCAAAATTATATAAAGAGTTGCTTAGGAACGAGCTCACCTCTAAATTTAATTGTCGTGCGCGAGCTCTTGTGATTGGACCTTGAAAGTTCAATGGAGGATCATTGTATGTATCCGAGGGAGTGATGTCCTCATCATCCTTCCCCCCTTGAATTGGAGTCGTCCTCGACTCAAGCTCATCATCGGCTCCCAAGTAAGGTTTCAAATCTGCAATGTTAAAAGAAGGACTAACCCCGAACTCGGGTGGCAACTCAAGTTTATATGCATTATCATTTATTTTCTCAATTATCTTATAAGGACCAGCAGCTCTTGGCATTAATTTAGACTTACGCAGCTCTGGAAACCTATCTTTTCTTAAATGTAACCACACTAAATCACCCGGTTCAAGTTTGACTTCTTTCCTACCCTCACTACCAGCAATTCTATACTTTTCATTCATCTTTTCGATATTTATTTTAGTTGTTTCAAGCAACTTACGAATAAAATCAGCACGTGCACTAGCATCACTATGTGTTCTTTCAGTGGTAGGTAAAGGCAAAAGATCAATAGGAGCGCAAGGGGTAAAACCATACACTACCTGAAAAGGACTTACCTTGGTGGTAGAATGTGTTGCCCGATTATAAGCAAACTCCACGTGGGGCAAACATTCTTCCCACATCTTCAAATTTTTCTTCAAAATAGCTCTCAACATGGTACCCAAAGTGCGGTTCACTACCTCCGTTTGGCCATCAGTTTGTGGGTGGCAAGTAGTAGAAAACAATAGTTTTGTACCCAACTTATTCCATAGAGTGCGCCAAAAGTGACTCAAAAATTTAGCGTCGTGATCTGAAACAATAGTAGAAGGCATACCATGCAAGCGAACAATCTCTTTGAAAAAGAGGTCAGCAATATAAACGGCATCATCACTTTTATGACAAGGTATAAAATGTGCCATCTTAGAAAAACGATCCACAACAACAAAAATGCTATCCCTCCCCCTCTTAGTCCTAGGCAATCCCAAAACAAAGTCCATCGAAATATCTGCCCAAGGAATAGAAGGAACAGGAAGAGGCATATACAAACCATGTGGATTCAAGCGAGACTTAGCCTTTTGACATGTGGTACAGCGTGCCACGAACCGCTCAACATCTCTCCTCATCTTTGGCCAAAAGAAATGTGTGGCCAACATATCCTCCGTCTTCTTAGCACCAAAATGTTCCATCAATCCTCCTCCATGTGCTTCCTGCAACAACAAAAGATGAACGGAACCAACTGGAATGCATAGACAGTTAGCTCTAAACACAAATCCATCATTGATCACAAACTTGTTCCATGTACGTCCCTCTTTACAGTTCAGCAATACATCTTTAAAATCAGGGTCAAGCACATATTGTTCTTTTATTGAGTCAAGTCCAAAAATTCTATAATCAAGTTGGGACAACAAAGCATATCGTCTAGACAAAGCATCAGCAATTATATTATCCTTCCCTTTCTTGTGTTTGATAACATAAGGAAAAGATTCAATAAATTCAACCCACTTAGCATGTCTACGATTTAGATTATTTTGAGAATGAAGATACTTAAGCGATTCATGATCTGAATGTATAACAAATTCTTTAGGCCACAAATAATGACGCCACGTCTCTAAAGAACGTACAAGTGCATACAATTCCTTATCATACGTAGAGTAATTAAGAACAGGGCCATGCAATTTTTCGCTAAAGTATGCAACGGGCTTACCTTCTTGCATCAAAACACCTCCATTGCCAACTCCACTAGCATCACATTCTAGCTCAAAGGTCTTACCAAAATTTGGAAGTTGCAGCAATGGCGCGTGCGTAAGCTTGTCCTTCAAAGTGTCAAAGGACTCCTCTTGTGCCTTACCCCAATGGAACACCACACCTTTCTTTGTCAACTCGTGTAAGGGGGCAGCAATGGCGCTGAAATCCTTCACGAAACGACGATAAAAACCTGCAAGTCCAAGAAAACTTCTCACCTGTTTGATAGTTTGGGGCACCGGCCAACTCTTTATGGCTTCAATTTTCATCTCATCCACCTCAATTCCCTGTGGAGTAATAACATAGCCAAGAAAAGAGACTCGATCCGTGCAAAAGATGCACTTCTCAAGGTTACCAAATAAACGTGCATCACGTAAAGCATTAAAAATAGCACGTAAGTGATCCATATGTTCATCCAAAGACTTGCTATAAATCAATATGTCATCAAAGTAAACCACCACAAATCGTCCAATAAAAGCTCTTAAAACCTCATTCATCAAACGCATGAAAGTGCTAGGTGCATTAGTTAAACCAAAAGGCATTACTAACCACTCATATAATCCGAATTTAGTTTTGAAAGCTGTTTTCCATTCATCTCCAAGTTTCATTCTAATTTGGTGGTAACCACTACGCAAGTCGATCTTTGTAAAAATTACAGAGCCACACAACTCATCAAGCATATCATCAAGTCTAGGAATAGGATGGCGATATCGAATAGTAATGTTATTGATGGCTCTACAATCAACACACATACGCCAAGTACCATCTTTCTTAGGAACCAAAATCACAGGAATAGCACAAGGACTAAGGCTCTCACGTACATACCCGCGGTCCAAAAGCTCTTGGACTTGCCGCTGAATTTCCTTAGTCTCCTCGGGATTGATTCGATACGCAGCACGATTTGGCAATGTTGCTCCCGGGATCAAATCGATTTGATGCTCTATCCCTCTCATAGGTGGCAGTCCCGGGGGTATCTCAGCTGGGAAAACATCCTCATACTCCTGCAAAAGGTTAGTGGTAGCAGGAGGTATCGAACTAATAACATCATCAAGCGAATACAAAACTCGTTTGCAAACCAAGGTGTAGCAAATATCATTATTAGAAATTTCAGCAAGGTCACTTTTTAGTGCAAGCATAACACCACCCTTCAATTTTATGCCCTCTACTTTAGAACTAGGTGCAGACTTATCCTTTTTAGGTGGGTAAAGAGAATTAGCAACTTGCTGATTTTCAGATTTAGTATCACGCAAATTAGCAGCTCGCTCTTTATCAGCTTGTACAATTTCAGCAGGGGTCATAGGAACCAAAGTAATTTTCTTTCCTTTATGCATAAAAGTATATGTATTACTTCTACCATGGTGTATAGCATCATTATCAAATTCCCAAGGTCGACCCAATAAAAGTGAGCAAGCTTCCATAGGTACCACATCACAGTCAACATAATCAGCATAGGAACCAATGGAAAAAGAAACTCTGCAAGTTTGTGTTACCTTAGCTTTTCCAGCATCATTAAACCACTGAAGGTTATATGGATGGGGGTGTTGGCGTGTGGTCAAGCCAAGCTTCTTGACCAAATCTGAACTCACCAAATTATTACAACTACCTCCATCGATGATGACATGTGCTCGCCGATTTTGGATGACGAAGAAAATCTGGAACAAGTTATGGCGTTGTAGCTTCTCTGGTTGTTGTACCTTTGTGCTGAGCGCCCGCTGCACAATGATGCTCCTATAGGTCGTTGTGTCATCACTGCCCAAGATTTCGTTGCTCTCCTCAACAACTGGTTCTTCTTCTTTTTCTTCCTCAATGTCAGAGGCGCTGATGTACCCATCTTCCGTTGCAATGTATGCCCGCTAACTTGGGCAATCCTTCTGCACATGACCGAATCCATGGCAGCGACGGCACTGAATACCAGAGGTGCGTCCCGTTGATGCAACAGAGGAAGCACTCTTGGAAGGTCCCTGCAAAACAGAATTTTTTCCTGAGCCTGAAAGTCGTGTAGTGACCGGATTTGGTGCCATAGCTGCTTGTTGCTTGCTCGCTGGTGAGGGAGCCCTGTAAGTGGATGGTTTGGACAGCCCCAAGGATGGTCCTGTGCGCGGCGTGTATGTGGTGCTGGCCTTGTACTTGCCCTGCTGCTCACGCCCCTGCAACTCCTTCTCTGCAAGCATAGCAAACTGAAACAACTGGTTGACATTGTTAAATTCTTTATAATCAATAATATCCTGGATTTCACGTCTCAAACCCGAATAAAATCGATAAATAGAATCTTCGTTTCCCTCTACTATACCACAACGCATCAAGCCCTTTTGAAGCTCACCATAATAATCCTGCACAGATTTATCTCCCTGTTCTAAGCGCATCAATTTCTTACGCAGGTCTCTATGATAAGATGGGGGAACAAATCTATCACGCATAGCAACCTTAAGCTCTTCCCATGTACGAGGTGTAGCACCATCTGCAGCTAAACCAGTCCACCAAATAATAGCAAAATCTTTAAACTCACTAGTGGCTTGTCTAACTCTATGTTGTTCAGGTACTTGATGGGCACTAAATTTTTGCTCTACTGTCATCTCCCAATCAAGATATCCCTCAGCATCATAATGTCCCGAAAAAGAAGGTATAGTAAATTTAACCTTAGCATAAGGATCTTCAGGAGCTCGATTATACATACCTCGATGGTGGTGGTGATGTGGAACGCCACCCATACCTGTGGTGTTAGTGCGAAGACGACGCCGTAATCTGTTTTGCAATGTCGCCGCTGGATCAACATTACCATCGTCATCATACAACTCATCACCGGTGTTGCTTCCATTCACATCTTCGTTGTGCACAGGACGGTTTTCCAAAGCATTTACCCTGTCGGTGAGCTCGGATAACCGTTTGTCCACCCGCTCAACCGCGTTTGCGAGTTTCAGCTCAATTATCGCTTCAGTGACAGCCTTGATGACTGTCTCCTTCATCTCCTTCTGAGCATTATCTACAACAGCTTGTAGCTGCTCTTGGCTGACACACTCCTTGAAGTCCTTTGGCGTTTTATCTCCATCAACTGACATCGTGGAAACAAACACAACAACAAACAGTGAAGGTTATCCCTAATAATCGTACTACAAAGGTGGAGTGGTGCCTCTCAATCAAGATCAGCAAAGGTAGACACCTTACCAAGCTCTTACCAGGGTTCTTACCAGCAAAGCAAAGGATACCTGGAAGGCGCGCGAGCGATTGCAGGGATGCAAACCAGTGCTGTCCAGAAGAATCTGTGGAGCTTGGAAGGCACACAAAGAGAACAAATATGTGTATTTGTGGAACACAAATCAGAAACAGATAGTAATGCTGAATTATAGTCCCAAGTACTTGTTCTCGTTGCTGGCCTAAAGTGTTGCAAGTACCAAGTATGTGTGATAAACAAGGTGGAGAAACAAGTATGATGGATAGCAAGAGCAACAGAAACAAAGAACTAAACAGTACACGCTAACACAGCTCACTTTGCCCTTCTCTATGTGCTCCTCTAGATATTGTTCCTCTTTTGCCCCTCTCTTTTTTCTATTTTTTTGGGCTGTCGTTGTTTTTTTGGGAAAATTCGACTTTTTCTTTTTATTTTTTTGATATTTTGTTTTCACTTAGGAGCACACAAGAGGGAACCACAGAAAATTTGAGCTTAAACAAGTGAAAGACGTGGCCTGTAGAATTTTCTGAAGTTCAGCCAAAAAATGAGAAAAATATTTGGAAATTGAAAACTCAAACTTCGGAGGCGAATTTGGGAATTCTGATTTCGCCGAACCCGAGAAAGCGGGGACAAACGGATCCAAAACACCGTTTCAATGCGAAAAACTCTGTGACTTTTCTGAAAACGGAGTTCGTACGCGAAAGTTATGCCCGATTTGAGAAACGACTCCGAATTAGAGGACAAAACGGGAAGAAAGTGGGGAAAATATGCGACGGAGGCTAGGGTTTGATGGAAACGGTGGGGGAAAACACACGAACTGGACTATAACACGACCTAACCAGCAACAAGACCTTGACCAGGACACAAACTCAACACGACGAACTCTGAAACTGAAATATGCAAAAGCTAAAGGCGCGGAAGGGTTGTAGGACAGGAAAGAAAAAAAAACGATATGGCAGTGGACTATGGAACGAAGGCGAAAACACTCGAAACTAAGGGTACATATGAACCTGACGGTATACCTGAAGCTCTGAATACCACTTAATATGAACAAGGGTTCCCGATCTTCCGAAAGGTTCTGGTAACTCTCGATTTGGTGGAAACGAGACACAAGTCGATCCGGCTTCCGAACAACACGCTCCGAAACCCCGCAATCGCAGCACCATGTCTCCTCTGGTTATCAACCGGCGTTGCACGGTTGACCTCGCCAAGAAGGCTAAAGTCCTTGCCTGCGAATCGAAGAACACAAGCAAGAACAAGGAAGAATGCAACCAAATTGCAGATGAATGATTAATCTCACGAGTTGGGGTCTCACAAACCGACGAAACGGCGAAACTGTTCTTGACAGAATAATCTAAGCAAAACCCCCCTAATGAGAGCGGCGGCGGCTGATAATAAGGGTCTAGGGTCGTCACACCCCCTGGTCACGCCCCCCTAATGGGCTCAACGACGATACACGGCCCAACGGACCAAAAACGGTGACGTAGCACCGGGACAGATTCTGGATGCTGACTTGTTTCGACGTTTCCCGTTGACTCAAAAGGAATTTGGACCTCAAACCAACGCCATTGGTTTCCTTATGAAATTATCTTTCCAACCATATGTGAATCGTCGAAAACGGAGTCCGGATGCGTCCTGGGCGTCCGTTTTACTGCTCGCTGGTCCTGGAGTTCGAGGCTGATTCGGACTCGAGTTGGACTGGACCTCCTGCTGTTGTTGGACGTCCTAGCTGCTCCTCCACGCCTCCAATCCTTCCTCTATGTGTCTCCTTGTCCTCTCCATGATTCCTAAGCAACACATAATCATTAGGTAGTAATCTATTCTCAAAATTATATAAAGAGTTGCTTAGGAACGAGCTCACCTCTAAATTTAATTGTCGCGCGCGAGCTCTTGTGATTGGACCTTGAAAGTTCAATGGAGGATCATTGTATGTATCCGAGGGAGTGATGTCCTCATCAACGGGAGAAGAACAGCAAGGGCGCCCAAGCCAAGGTGGAGGTCCAATCAAGTTCGAGTCCCTTTCGGAGTCCAGGACCAGCCTGCACTAAAATCGTTGCCCAGGACGCATACGGACTCCGTTTTTGACGTTCTACACATGGTTGGACAGCTAAGGAGATAAGCTTTCCAACGGAACTGGTCCCATGTCCAAATTCTTTCTGAGTCAACAGAAATGGTCGAAACAATGTGATGTCCAAAATCTGTCAGGGTGCTGCGCCACCATCTTTTGAGCCGTTGGGCCGTGTAACGTGTTGGAGTCCATTAGGGACATGTCCAGGGGTCCTTGGCCGACCCTAGTCTTTTATATACAGTAGCCTCCGCCCTAATTAGGGTTGGGTTTTGCTTAGATATTGATCTACACACAGTTGTGAGATTTTCGCTCTTGTTCCGGACCGACTAGGCCGCCGCAAGTGTTTGTGGAACCCCGACTTCGAGTGCTTGAATTCAATTCGCAATATTTCAGGTTGCATCTTCTACGTTCTTGCTTGTGTTCTCGGTACGCTTGCAGGGATTGAGCCTTCTTGGCGAGGTTAACCGCGTGACACGGTTGATAACCAACGGAGCTGTGGTGTAGTGATTGCAAGGGAGACGATCTGTTCGGGTCGAAGCCTTTGGATCATCAACGTCGAGTTCTCCACCCACCGACTTATCGCTACCTATCGGAAGATCAGGCCAACATTACCCATCAACTGGTATCAGATTTTTCGGTTGCCCGTTAGGTAATTTCGTTTTCCCCTTTAGATTAATCTGTTTTTCATTACCTAGAGTCCAGAAAAAGCCAAAAAAAATTCCGTCAATTTCCGCTGCCCTAGAACCCTTTGTGCCTTTGCAATTTTTGTTTTCAGTTGCGCGTTGTTGAGTTTGTGTCCGTGGTCGAGTCTTGTTGCTGGTTTTAGAGTCGTGTTCTTGGTCTTTAGTCAACGCTCCGTGCTGCTTTGATCACGCCGCTATCCCATTGCCACCATCCCCACCAACAAGTCGAGCCACCACATTACTCGATTTGCCACCGCGAGCCGCCTTGTGTTACTTTCTTCCACGCCAACCCTAGATAGGTCGCAAGCCACCTTGTATCAAGTGCCCTGCCACCGCTGCCATCCTTGTTCATCTCGCCATCCTTCCAGACATTCCTCATTGTCAAAGATGCACGTGTTCGTACCATAATTGATGGCGGGAGTTGCAACAACCTCTTGAGCTCCGATCTTGTAAAGAATCTTTCCTTACCAACACGTGCACATCCTCATACATACTACATTCAGTGGTTCAATAACAGCGGTAAGGTTAAGGTAACACAATCTGCGACAGTACATTTTTCTATTGGTTTCTACCATGATTATGCTGATTTTGATGTAGTGCCTATGCAAGCATGTTCACTTTTGTTAGGCCATCCTTGGGAACTTGATACCGATGCTACACACCATGGTAGAAGTAATAAATACTCTCTCATGCACAAGGGAAAGAAAATCTCTTTGCTTCCTTTGACACCTGCTGAAATTGTGCAATGTGATAAAGCTTTAGTTGAAAAAGAAAAGAAAGAACGTGTTTTGGAATCTGAAAATCAGCAAGTAGCTCAATCTGTTTTTCCACCTAAGAAAGAGAAGAACACACCTAGGTCCGAAGGCATTAAGTTAAAGGGTGGTGTTATGCTTGCTACTAAATCTGACCTTGCTGAAATTCAAGATGATACTTTGTGCTATGCTTTCGTATGCAAAGATGTTTTATTTTCAATTGATGATATACCTAGCTCTTTGCCTGCTACTGTCACTAACCTTTTGCAGGAGTATAAGGATGTCTTTCCAGCTGAGATACCCCTGGGGCTACCACCATTGAGAGGGATAGAGCACCAAATAGATTTGATCCCGGGAGCGACTTTACCAAACCGCGCTGCATATAGGACCAATCCGGAGGAGACTAAGGAAATTCAGCGACAAATCCAAGACCTTTTGGACCGTGGGTACGTACGAGAGAGCCTTAGTCCTTGTGATGTTCCTGTTCTTTTGGTTCCTAAGAAAGATGGTACATGGCGCATGTGTGTTGATTTTAGAGCCATTAATAATATCACAATAAGGTATCGTCACCCTATTCCTAGGTTAGACGACATGCTTGATGAGTTGAGTGGTTCTATTATTTTCACGAAAATTGACTTGCGTAGTGGTTACCACCAAATAAGAATGAAATTGGGAGATGAATGGAAAACTGCTTTCAAAACTAAGTTCGGTCTATATGAGTGGTTAGTGATGCCTTTTGGTTTAACTAATGCACCTAGCACTTTCATGAGATTGATGAATGAGGTTTTACGTGCTTTCATAGGAAGATTTGTGGTGTTGTACTTTGATGATATTTTGATCTATAGCAAGTCACATGAAGAACACATTGATCATCTACGTGCTGTTTTTACTGCTTTGAGAGAGGCACATTTGTTTGCTAACCTTGACAAGTGCACCTTTTGCACGAATAGAGTTGCTTTTCTTGGCTATGTTGTTACTCCACAGGGAATTGAAGTGGATGAAGCTAAAATTGAAGCCATCAAGAGCTGGCCGACCCCTGGGACTATCACACAGGTGAGAAGCTTTCATGGCCTTGCAGGATTCTATCGGCGTTTTGTGAGAGATTTCAGCACCATTGCTACCCCACTCAATGAGTTGACAAAGAAGGGCATTCCGTTCCAATGGGGGCCAGCACAAGAACAAGCTTTTAATACGCTGAAAGATAAGCTTACGCATGCACCTCTACTCCAACTTCCGGACTTTGGTAAAACTTTTGAGTTAGAATGTGATGCTAGCGGCATTGGAATTGGAGGAGTGCTACTACAAGGAGGTAAATCCGTTGCTTATTTTAGTGAGAAATTGAATGGGCCATCTCTTAATTATTCGACTTATGATAAGGAGTTGTATGCTTTAGTGCGAGTTTTAGAAACATGGCAACATTATCTTTGGCCCAAGGAGTTTATTATTCATTCTGATTATGAAGCTTTGAAACATATTAGAAGCCAAGCCAAACTGAACAAACGTCATGCTAAATGTGTTGAATTTACAGAGTCTTTTCCTTATATCATTAAACACAAGAAAGGTAAAGACAATGTCATTGCAGATGCATTATCTAGACGTTATACCATGTTGTCCCAACTCGATCATAAGATTTTTGGTTTAGAAACAATTAAAGGATTATATGCTACTGATTTGGACTTTAAAGATGCTTTTGAACATTGTAAATAAGGAAGAACTTGGAATAAATATGTGCTGAATGATGGATTACTATACCGTGCTAACAGGCTATGCATCCCAGCTAGTTCTATTCGCCTATTGTTCTTGCAGGTAGCGCATGGAGGTGGTTTGATGGGACATTTTGGAGTGAAGAAGACCGGGGATATACTGGCTACTCACTTCTTTTGGCCTAAGATGAGGTGCGACGTCGAGCGCTACGTGGCACGTTGCACTACTTGCAATAAAGCTAAGTCTCGCTTGAACCCACATGGACTTTATATGCCTCTTCCTGTTCCTAGTGTGTCTTGGGAGGATATTTCTATGGATTTTGTTTTAGGATTGCCTAGGACCAAGAGGGGGAGGGATATATTTGTCATTGTGGATCGTTTTTCAAAAATGGCACATTTTATACCTTGTCACAAGAGCGATGATGCTACAAACATAGCTGATTTATTTTTCAGGGAAATCATTCGCTTGCATGGAGTGCCTAACACCATTGTTTCGGATCGTGATGCAAAATTTTTGAGCCACTTTTGGAGGACACTTTGGAATAAACTTGGGACAAAGCTGCTGTTTTCGACGACATGTCACCCTCAAACCGACAGACAAACGGAGGTTGTGAACCGCACATTATCCACCATGTTGCGGGCTGTTTTGAAGAAAAAATTGAGGATGTGGGAAGAGTGTCTACCCCATATTGAGTTCGCTTACAACAGATCAGTTCACTCCACCACCAAGGTAAGTCCGTTTCAGGTAGTGTATGGTTTTAACCCCCGTGCCCCTATTGATTTACTTCCTTTACCAACATCCGAGAAATTGAATTTTGATGCTAAGACACGTGCTGATTTGATTCTGAAAATGCATGAGTTGACTAAGAAAAATATTGAAAAGATGAATGAGAAGTATAGAACTTATGGTAGCCAAGGTCGGAAACATATTACTTTTGAAATTGTCGATCTTGTGTGGTTACATTTGCGCAAAGATAGGTTTCCTGATTTGAGAAAGTCTAAATTGCTGCCTCGAGCTGATGGTCCTTTTAAAATTGCGGAAAAGATCAATGATAATGCATATAAGCTTGAGTTGCCTGCAGATTATGGGGTTAGTACCACATTTAACATTTCAGATTTAAAGCCTTACTTGGGAGAAGAAGATGACATTGCGTCGAGGACGACTCCAATTCAAGAGGGGGAGGATGATGAGGACATCACTCTTTCGGATACACACACACCGAGTATTCCTCCAACAATAGGTCCATTGACACGAGCTCGTGCACGTCAACTAAATCATGAGGTGAGCTCGTTCCTTAGTGTTCCTTTATATTTTGATAAGGATGGGATGCCACTGAATAATTGTGATGTATTATTACTTAGGAACACGGGAGAAGAACAGCAAGGGCGCCCAAGCCAAGGTGGAGGTCCAATCAAGTTCGAGTCCGTTTCGGAGTCCAGGACCAGCTTGCACTAAAATCGTCGCCCATAACGCATACGGACTCCGTTTTTGACGTTCTACACATGGTTGGAAAGCTAAGGAGATAAGCTTTCCAACAGAACTAGTCCCATATCCAAATTCTTTCTGAGTCAACAGGAATGGTCAAAACAAGGCGACGTCCAGAATCTGTCAGGGTGCTGCGCCACCATCTTTTGGGCCGTTGGGCCATGTAACGTGTTGGAGTCCATTAGGGACACGTCCAGGGGTCCTTGGCCGACCCTAGTCTTTTATATACAGTAGCCGCCGCCCTAATTAGGGTTGGGTTTTGCTTAGATATTGATCTACATACAGTTGTGAGATTTTTGCTCTTGTTCCGGACCGACTAGGCCGCCGCAAGTGTTTGTGGAACCCCGACTTCGAGTGCTTGAATTCAATTCACAATATTTCAGATTGCATCTTCTACATTCTTGCTTGTGTTCTCGGTACGCTTGCGGGGATTGAGCCTTCTTGGCGAGGTCAACCGCGCGACACGGTTGATAACCAATGGAGCTGTGGTGTAGTGATTGCAAGGGAGACGATTGTTCGGGTCGAAGCCTTTGGATCATCAACGTCGAGTTCTCCACCCACTGACTTATCGCTACCTATCGGAAGATCAGGCCAACATTACCCATCAGGATTGGCTAACCAAGTACAAAGGAGTCATCAGATGTGCTACAAAGACGGTTTAGTTGACCCATACAGACGGAACCATGGTGGAGTTTCAGGCCACGACAGAGTCAGCTATCAACGCCAGTTTAACCAAAGCCAACGCAGTGGAAGATAGTAGGGTGGTCAATGAATTTCCAGACGTCTTCCTAGAGGATTTGCCACGTATGCCCCCTGATCAAGAAATTGAATTCATCATTGAATTAGTACCTGGAACGGCTCCTATATACAAGAGGCCATATAGAATGGATGCCAATCGGTTGGCTGAGCTCAAGGAACAAATCGAAGAGCTCCTAGACAAAGGGTTTATCCGCCCCAGTTCTTCACCCTGGGGAGCCCCAGTAATCTTCGTTCCGAAGAAAGATGGTACACAAAGGATGTGCATAGACTATCGAGCTCTAAATGAAGTAACAATCAAGAACAAGTACCCTCTGCCCCGCATTGAAGATCTATTTGATATGCTGATAGGCACATATGTGTTTGCCAAGATTGATCTTCGATCTGGATACCATCAGTTGAAAATTCGTGCTTCGGATATCCCCAAGACAGCATTTGTTACTCGGTACGGTCTGTACGAATACACAGTGATGTCTTTCGGACTGACCAATGCCCCAGCATACTTCATGTATTTGATGGACAAGGTCTTCATGGAATATTTGGACAAGTTTGTTGTGGTATTCATTGATGACATCTTGGTCTACTCCAAGAACGAAGAAGAACACGAGGAACACCTAAGGATGGTTTTATAGAAGCTTAGGGAAAACCAGTTGTACGCTAAACTAAGCAAATGTGAGTTCTGGCTGAAAGAAGTTCCTTTCCTTGGTCATATCATATCAGCAGGTGGTGTGTCTGTAGATCCGTCCAAGGTAAGTGATGTTCTGGATTGGCAGCAACCGCAAAATGTATCCGAAATCTGCAGTTTTCTGGGTCTAGCAGGATACTACCGTCGTTTTATAGAAGGTTTCTCCAAAATAGCAAAGCCAATGACAGAACTGCTAGAAAAAAGAGCAGAGTTCAAGTGGACAACAGCTCGAGAAGCTAGTTTCAATGAATTAAAGAAGAGGTTGACCTCAGCATCAGTTGATGGTGGAGGTTACATGCAGTGGCAGGCTAATTTCTCATGTGGCAGCCTCATGCATGCATGACCCACGAGATAGCTAGCACTCATAGCATGCCGTGTAATTAATCATATTTTCCCCAGAATTAATTTTTTCTTATACATATTTTGGACACAATACAAGAACTTGCATCTTAATTTTTCCTCCGTAAAGATGCAACAATACAGGTTAATGTTATACTGAATATGGAAACATGTTGGTATATTTTCACTTCGGTTCTGGCATAATACATCAACTACTCCTAGGTGCACCACATGGTAAGACAGAAAAAATTATCCTCTGAAAGCACCTTGTAGGACTCTGAAAGTATAATGTAGGACTCTGAAAGCACCTTGTTGGAGAAAAATCAATAAATTAAGGGGAAGAAATGGTGTTAGCTTCTCAATCATTTGATTTCAGAAGTTCATGCTTTATTTTATTCCAATGCCCCCATCTATGATCACACACAGCGAATATTTTCTTCGCTAGTTTGACATTTGTGGACACCTTTTGTTTTCAGTACCTGTGCATATGTGTTTTATATATGCAAGTAGATTTTAGTTGAGGTCATTCCAAACTGCTGCCATATTCCTCTATATGTCCTCTGTGACAAAAGAAAACAATATAGGAATTTCAAAGCATTATGATCCTAAGAGCTCTTTGGAACAGAGAAATTGCGGTAAAAAATTCCTGCTATATTCACTTGAATTACTTCTTTCATTAGAAATTGCCGTACAAAATTTTGCAAGGCCGCCACCAGTACAACATTTTTTTTTATCTCAAACCATGCAATTTCCAATAATTGGACTAGCTTTGTATATATAGCTTTGTCATTGATTCTAATATGTGCCTTTCATTTGAATATATAGCTTTGAATATAGCTTTGTATATATAGCTTTGTCATAAATTGGTATGTCATATGTGTTTTCCTATCCGTTTTGGATGGTTGTAGAACAATGACTAATGGTTGGGCGTGGACCATCGAAAAGATCGATGATATAGTTGTAGACCTAAGGAAGATGGCTAACGAAAGCTTCGATCCCTGTTCGTGCAAGTGCTCTATGGATGCGAACCGGCTTGTACTCCAAATTGAGGAGGTAGTGAGCAGGCTTCATGTAACTCCCTAAATTTTTTTCATTTTTAAAAATTCTCAAAAATTTGCTAAGTTTAAAAAGAGTTTAATATTTTAAAAGAGAGAAAATCCTATTTTATATGAAAGAATGTATAATTGACATAGAATATAAATGATTATTTTGCATTCATGCTGAATTAGGCAAATAGGATTTTTATTTGGTTTTTGATGAAATTTATTTGAAGAGTTTTTGCCTTGATTTTGAATTTGAAGTTGGATTTGAATTTAAAGAGAAAATAAAAAAGATTAAAATCTTTCGCGGGTTGTTTTTCCTTTTTCCTGGCCCGGCTCCTCTTCGGCCTTGGTCCATCAGCCGCCCCAGCCTCCTCTCCCACCCGGGCCGCATCCGTGCCTCGCCCCGTTCCCGCGCACCAGCCCAGGCGCCGAAGTCACCGCGCTGAGCCGCCCTAACCTGAGCCACCGACATGCGGGCCCTGCATGTCAGGCCCTTCTTCCTCCTTCAGTCGGATTCCGACTCGAACACAAAAATGTGCCGGACGCCGCCGCCCAATTCAAATCCAAGCCGTCCCGAGCCCTAGAGCTTATAGATTTTCGCCAAATCAAAGCCCGGGATCTCCTCTATCTCTAACCGGCCTTATCCCTAAAGATTTCACGTTTAAACGAAAAAACCGAAGTCAGATTTAGCCCCACTGCCGCCGTGTTCGAGTCGATCACGCTCCGTCAACGCCCTGGATGTCCCGAGCTACCTATATAAGTAGAACACCCCTCCCTGAACTCATCTCATTCGAAAATCGCCGAGACTCGAGCCCTAGTCGTCGAGTTCAAAGCTTGCCAAGCCGCCATTGCCGCCACTTCAACCGAGCTTGCCGCCGCGCCGTTCCAGAGCAACATAGTGCAGCCCAAGCCCACCATCACTAACGCCTGCCCCTACTGAAGCTTTCCCCGCCGTCGCCTTGGTCCCTGCGCCGCCGGAGAGCCCTCCAAGACGAGATCCCGAGGCCTCCGCCGCACCTTCCGTCGCCGCCTGCCTTCCCGTGCCGCAACGCTTTTGGTAAGCCCCAAAATGGACTCCCCGTGCTTCCCCAAACCTTTTTTGCCACTCGTCGTCGACGATTAAAGCTGGCGACGACCGTGTTCCCCTGCTCCGGTGAGTCACCGTCGTGCCCGAGCTCGGCTCCGCCGAGAACCACCCTGCCGACCGTCCCCTTTAAGCCCAGCCGTCGGATCCGAAACCCACAGCCCAGATTATATCTATTCTTACCTCTTCGGCCAACCAACCAGAAGCTGCCACGTGGTGCCACTTAACCCAGTCCGCAGCCATGCCATGTCATCCAGCCACCTCAGCCGCCACCTAGCCCTCTGTGCTGATGTGTTGCCCCTGTCACCATACCACGTCAGCCAGAGCAGCCTAGTCAGTAATTGAAGCCTTTTTCAGTATAAAAAATAAATCTGATAATTCCTTTAATTGGTAATTTTGCAATTTAGCCCCTGGACTTTTCTGAAATAACAAAAAGAGCCCTGTCTTTTTGCAGTTAGGTCCCTATACTTTTTCATAATTATATTTAGGTCACTCTGTTTTTACAAAAAGGTCCCTGAACTTTCTGTTTAATTCAATATAAGCTCTTTCCTTTTTCCAGATTTAACCCTAGACTTGTTTTAGCCCTAACTTTTTCATCGTAGCTCCGATTTAAGCGATTCTTGCGCCGATAGATTCGTTTTTCAGTGCTCTTTCTTTTTAACCAGTTTTTATCTCATTATTCTTTTGTTTTGTACTCTGTTCTTAGTGTATCTTGTTTGTTTGTTTACCGATTATTGTGAGATTAGCCGACAACACCCCGGATCAATTTGAGGAACATCAAGACCAGGAGCAAGAATACACTGAGCAGCAGCAAGGAGAAGGCAAGTGTCCTTGATCATATTGAACCTATGTTTTTAAATGTTTTGTTTTACAAAATTGCATGCAGTGTCAATATGATGGTTAGTTACCTAAGTTAGGGTTTTCCCTAGATATTTCCCTTATCGTCCCTTGGAATCTAGATGGTTTTTGGTTAGGAGTATTTTATGGATAGACTGATTAGCCTTGCTTTTGGGATATTGGGAAGTGTCATAATGAACATATGCAGTAATGATGATTAATAAGTTGATGGTTTAGCAACATGGAACCTTAGGCCTTGAGCATAGGGATGTTGGTGATAGTGGTCATGGTTATGATGTTGATTTAGTGTTTGCTCAAGTAACCTAAGTAAGGACCGGTTCGTGGAGCGACAACCCAAGAAGTAACGTACCAACCACGAGACTGATATGGGTAAGGCGTGACATATTGATTAGGGTCTATCCAGTGTGTGTTGGGTCAGCACAAAAGGGGGCTTCTGGGTAGGAGCTTAGCTTGCGTAAAGCCTGGCGGTGAAACCTAGTGGGCAGACACATACTGGATTAGTCTCTGGTTAGTGAAAGGTGTCATACAGTGATTCTTGGTGGCACACCACTAGCGTGTGTTAAGTGTCTTGCAAACACGGCAACATGGAATTCACTGACTCGTGGGTAAAGCTAGACAACCTCTGTAGAGTGTAAAACTATTATAACAGTCGTGCTCACGGATATGAGAGACTTGGATCCTCACATGATTAGAGGGTGGATGGTTTTGATTCTGGTACAGGGAGTACTAGATGGTGTGGTTTTGCTCTTAGTACAGGGAGTACTAGACGGTTGTGGTATGCATGGTGGGGAACCTTGTATGCTAGATGATGGACTGTTGGGTCACATTCATTTAAATACTTGTCTAATGCTTTTGAGTCTAAATGTGTTTTCATTACTCGCATTTATGCAAATAATACCTTGTGTCAGCCTATTCTTGATATAAGCCTGCATGTCATTATTTTCCCACACTTGCTGAGTACATTATGTGCTCACCCTTGCTTTCTCCTACAAAAACATATGCTGCTCAGTGGAAGACTTTGAGGATTTCCAAGACGATGACCTGGTGTTCTAAGGAGCGTGTCTTCCAGTCGGTGCCTGTGGAGTATTGGTCGCCAACGCTTTCGTCCCGCTGCCGTCGTTTAGATGATGTCTTTTAGGTTAATTTTGAAGTTGCTTAGGTGAAGTCTTTTATTGTAAGAAGTGAACGTTTAATTAAATAAAGTATTGCTTTTGTTACTTCACCTATGACGTCCTTATGTGTGTTAAACTTCTTGGGCACACATAAGCCGCACTTGGTTTTGGTGGTTAAAACCGAGTGTGATAGAGGTGGTATCAGAGCCATATTGACTGTAGGATCGCAAGCCTAGCTAGAATGGTCGTCTTAACGAATTACCTAGTCATCTAGTCCCATATAAGCCTTTCCATAGTTCTTAAACTTGTCTCTTGCTATCCATAAGACTATTTCTTATATCCCATCTCTTCCTTTTTAGATGGTTCGCTAGCTACTTACTACCCGCAAGTCAACCGGAGGACGTCCACCCATTCTACCACGTGTGCCAACTGAAGAGGAGATTGATGACTCCACCTTCCGGAATATGGATCCCGTTCCTGATGTTTATGAAAGTGATGGCCTCCATGATGGACACCTTCCGCGCCTTCTTTGGGGGATACTTTCTGGACTTGGACATACTCAGAAGCTAGTCTACAGGGGAGTGAAGAAACAATATCCTGGATATGTGGAATGGAAGGTTGAAGTCACCATTTATGATTACGACCGAAGTCAAGATGAGGGTATGGAAGTTCGAAGAGTGGTGGGCATTCACTCAGCAATGGTCCCAAGAGCAACCTTCACCGCTGGTGTTCGAGATGCAGCTCGTCAAACCATATCCCGTGTTCATGATCAATACAACAACAAGATGGACAACTCTCCTTATGCATACTGTCCCCGCCGAACTCGTGGAAGTAACGAACCGTTCGTAAAGAGCTCCTTTGGAGAAAACCCCAAACTACGATAGCAAGTTGCCCTTACTATGGCCTTGGAGGATGAGCTCAACTGTGCTTTATGGGAGTTGGGAGAAGTTCGCCAACACCTTGCCTTCGTCTCCGCTTCTCTTGAGGATGAACAAGATGCCAACCAAGAAGGATCTGAAGATGATGAAGAAGACTTGTCTATCCACTCGCCCCCGCGCAAGAGGATCTGCTTCAACACCCCTGCCACCTTTGAGGATGGATCAGTTGGTTCCTCTCCCTCAGGGTCTCGCACTAGAGAGGAGTCCCAGTAGTGTGGTCCTTCCATATGTAGTCTTATCTTTGTTAGAACCTTGTGTCGATGTAATCGTTAAGGGTAATAATAATGTTAGTGTGAGCTTTGTTATGGTGCTAAGTGTGCAAGTTGGAGTTTTTGCTTGAGTGCTGATGCGAGCTGTGGAATGCTTTGGTACCTTGTCCACAAACGCATCTTTATTTCTATATAATATAATATAGATGGGTTTCTCTAGTTAAATAATTCTAGACTTGCTCATCTTTGTTCCCTTCTTCAACCCTAACTAGATGGTTAACACAAGGAGGAGCATTAATACTCAGGAGGAGAACAACAACAACCAGAATCCACCCCTGCCCCCTCCATCAACCTTGGAGCAATAGATCGCTATGCAAACTCAAATCTTGCAATCTTTAGCTCAAAGTATGGTGCATATGCAACAACAACAGCCAAACCATGTTCCTCAACTGCATAAACCGTCAAGACTTGGAGAATTCAAATGAACTCAACCCCCAGTCTTCAATCATGCAGTGGAACCAATGGACGCAGATGATTGGCTGAAGGATATAGAGAGGAAGCTACATGTTGCTCAGTGCAACGAAAGGGAGATGGTTCTCTACGCCTCAGATCAACTCACACTGGTCAAGCCCTAGACTGGTGGGAAGCGTACTGCGCTGCACATGAAAACCCTGCATCTATCACATGGATGGAGTTTAAATCTAGTTTCCGCACCCATCACGTGTCCTCTGGAGATGTTCATCTGAAGAAGAAGTAGTTAATGAACTTGAAGCAAGGACCAATGACTGTAAGGGAGTACCTAACCAAGTTTACTCAGCTGCCCAGATATGCACCCAATGAAGTGGACACAGAGGAGAAGAAACAAGAACGTTTTCTAGAAGGCCTGAATGACGCCATAGAATATGCTTTGCTTCCCCAAGAGTTTCCCCATTTCCAAGCATTGGTAAACAAAGCCCTAATGGTTGAGCACAAACACCGCCAGCTGGAGGAGAAGAAGAGGAAGATGTCATTCCAGGGACAAGGAAGCAACACACGATCCCGTGGAGCAACACAGATGTCTCCGCAAGGCCCTATGTTTCATTCCAACGTTCAGTACCGGACTCAGTCACAAACCCCCGTTCAGCGCTCCAACTATCAGACGCCCCGATCAACCCCACCAGCTACTCCTCAAACCAAGAACAGTCCAGCAACTCCAGGCCCGAACAAAGGATGTTTCTATTGTGGAGAGGAAGGGCACTATGTGAATAAATGCCCTAAAAAGATGCAGGATCTGGCCTGAACCAACAACACACCAAGGACAACTCCAGTTCCAGCCCAGTCACGCAATGGAAGTCAGAACCCCAGTCAAAATTATCGTGGACAACAGAACTATGTTCATGGGAAGGTCAACCATGTCATAGCAGAAGAGGCTATTGATGCTCCAGATGTGGTGTACGGTATGTTCCTCGTTAACTGCCGACCTACATCTGTTTTGTTTGATTCTGGAGCTTCGCATTCTTTTATCACCATTCAGTATGTTGCAAAACATGGATTTCGTATGGTTATGATGAAGAATAATATGTTTATTAGCTCGCCTGGAGGGAATTTGAAGGTAAAATATATATGTCTTAGGATGAGGCTTAGCATAAGGGGGGTAGAATTCCCCGCGAACCTTATAGTCTTGGAAACCAATGGTATAGATGTGATCCTTGGAATGGATTGGTTAGCCAAGTTCAACGGAATTATAGAATGTGCCAGAAGGGCAGTTCACCTAACCAATGGAGAAGGTACCAAGGTTGAGTTCATAGCCACTGCACTAGCAGCAGAGGATCGATCTCTCAATTTGCTTGAAGGAACAACCATTGAGCAGATCAAGATAGTTTGTGAGTTTCCCAATGTCTTCCCCGACGAATTGCCAGGTATGCCACTTGATCGAGAAGCCGAGTTTGTCATTGAGTTGGTACCTGGTACGGCCCCTATAGCAAAAAGGCCATATAGGATGTCAGCTAACGACCTAGTCGAGTTAAAGAAGCAAATTCAAGAGCAATTAAGTAAAGGTTTTATTAGACCAAGTGCATCACCTTGGGGAGCCCCAATTCTTTTCGTAGATAAGAAGGATGGTAGCCGAAGGATGTGTGTAGATTACAGAGCACTTAATGAGGTAACCATTAAGAACAAATACCCGTTGTCCCGGATTGAGGATTTGTTTGATCAGATTAGAGGAGCCCGAGTGTTCTCCAAGATTGATCTAAGATCAGGATACTATCAGCTGAAGATTCGGCCGTCAGATGTACCAAAGACTGCTTTCAGTGCCTGATATGGGCTATACGAGTATACTGTTATGTCATTCGGATTAATCAATGCCCCAGCCTACTTCATGAATCTCATGAACAAGGTATTCATGGATTATTTGGACAAGTTTGTGGTGGTGTTCATTGATGATATTCTAATTTTCTCTAGAAGCAAAGAAGAACACGAAGGACATTTGAGAATTGTGCTACATTCACTTAGAGAACATCAGCTTTATGCCAAGCTTAGCAAGTGTGATTTTTGGTTAGACCAAGTCGCGTTCCTTGGCCATATCTTAACCGCTGGAGGTGTAGTGGTAGATCCTAGAAAAGTAGGAATTGGTTACCACTGACCAACGTGTCGGAAATCAGGAGTTTTCTTGGATTAGCAGGGTACTATCGCCGCTTTATAGAAGGGTTCTCTAGGATAGCCCGACCTCTTACCTCTTTGCTTCAGAAGAATGTGGTGTTTAAATGGAGTCCCGCTTGTCAGGCAAGTTTTGAAGAATTGAAGAAGAGATTAACTATGGCCCCAGTACTAGTTCTACCTGATATTAGCAAGAATTTTGACATCTATTGTGATGCTTCGCGACAAGGACTTGGATGTGTTCTTATGCAAGAAGGTCGAGACGTGGCCTATGCGTCAAGACAATTAAGGAAGCATGAAGAGCACTACCCTACACATGATTTAGAACTAGCAGTTGTGGTTCATGCTTTGAAGATTTGGAGGCATTACCTCATTGGAAAACGATGTGAAATATACACGGATCATAAGAGTTTGAAGTATATTTTCACTCAACCGGATCTAAACCTTCATCAGCGCAGATGGTTGGAGTTGATTAAGGATTATGATGTGGGGATTCACTATCACCCAGGAAAAGCAAATGTTGTGGCCGACGCCTTGAGCCGGAAGGGTTACAGCAATTCAATGATGGTTCAAGATAGTCAACCTGGGTTATGGAAAGAGTTTGAAAAGCTCAACCTTGGATTTGTGGCAGACATGGAAACAACCACCATGGAATTAGATTGTACCCTTGAACAAGAAATTCGAAAAAGTCAACTGGAGGACGAGAAGCTCAAAGAAATTAGACAGCTTATTAAGGAGGATAGAGCTCCAGGTTTCACGGAGGACATTCAAGGTACAATATGGTTCAAAAAGAGAGTTTGCGTACCCAATCGGGAGGATATTAAAAAGATGATTCTGAGAGAAGCTCACGAATCAGCATATTCCATTCATCCTGGGAGCACCAAGATGTATCATGATCTTAAGGATCGTTATTGGTGATATGGAATGAAAGCAGAAGTTGCAGAGTACGTAGCTCTGTGTGATACTTGCCAAAAAGTCAAAGTAGAATATCAGAGACCAGCAGGTTTACTGCAACCCTTGAAGATACCTGAGTGGAAATGGGAAGAGATCGGTATGGATTTTATTGTTGGATTGCCCCGTACCCAGAATGGTTATGATTCTATTTGGGTGGTAATTGATCGTTTGACAAAGGTCGCCCATTTTATTCCAGTAAAGACTACATATAGTGGAGCTAAACTAGCAGAGTTGTATATGTTAAGAATAGTATGTTTGCATGGAGTACCAAAGAAGATTGTTTCGGATAGAGGAACTCAGTTTACCTCTAAGTTTTGGCAGAAGCTACATGAGTCTATGGACACAAAGTTGAATTTTAGTTCTGCCTATCATCCTCAAACAGATGGTCAAACAGAAAGGGTAAATCAAATATTGGAAGATATGTTGAGAGCATGTGCTCTTAAGTATGGAAAGAGTTGGGACAAAAGTCTGCCTTATGCCGAGTTCTCGTATGACAACAGCTATCAGACAAGCCTCCAAATGTCTCCGTTTGAAGCCTTGTATGGAAGGAAATGTAGAACACCGCTGTTCTGGAATGAGACGGGAGAGAGTCAGGTTTTTGGCCCAGAGGTTCTACGAGATACAGAAAAACAAGTCCAGGTGATTCGAGAAAAATCTGAGGATTGCACAATCCAGACAGAAAAGTTATGCTGATAATAGGCGAAGAGAATTGGTTTTCGAAATTGGAGATTTCGTCTACCTTAAGGTTTCGCCTATAAGGGGTCTTCGAAGATTTAAGGTTAAAGGAAAGTTGTCACCAAGATTCATTGGACCCTTCAAGATATTGGATAAGTGGGGAGAGGTGGCTTATCAGTTGGAATTACCACCTCAGCTGTCAGATGTGCACGATGTTTTCCATGTTTTCCAGTTGAAGAAGTGTCTTCGAGTACCGGAAGAACAATTACCCATGGAGGAACTGGATGTTCAAGAGGATCTCTCCTATGTAGAATATCCTGGAAGATTCTTGAGAGATCAGAAAGAGTAACCAGAACCAAGGTAATACCAATGTGCAAAGTGCAATGGAGCCACCACTCGGAAGATGAAGCAACTTGGGAAAGGGAAGAAGATCTAAAAGCGGAGTTTCCTCATCTCTTCTCTGCTCCAGGTGAATCTCGAGGGCGAGATTCATTCCAAGGGGGGTAGGTTTGTAACACCCTAATTTTTTTTCATTTATAAAAATTCTCAAAAATTTGCTAAGTTTAAAAAGAGTTTAAATATTTTAAAAGAGAGAAGATCCTATTTTATATGAAAGAATGTATAATTGACATAGAATATAAATGATTATTTTGCAATCGTGCTGAATTAGGCAAATAGGATTTTTATTTGGTTTTTGATGAAATTTATTTGAAGAGTTTTTGCCTTGATTTTGAATTTCAAGTTGGATTTGAATTTAAAGAGAAAAGAAAAAAGATTAAAATCTTTCGCGGGCTGTTTTTCCTTTTTCCTGGCCCGGCTCCTCTTCGGCCTCGGTCCATCAGCCGCCCTGGCCTCCTCTCCCACCCAGGCCGCATCCCTACGTCGCCCCGTTCCCGCACGCCAGCCCACACGCCGAAGTCGCCGCGCTGAGCCGCCCTCACCTGGGCCGCCGACATGCGGGCCCCGCATGTCAGGCCCTTCTTCCTCCTTCGGTCGGATTCTGACTCGAACACAAAAACGCGCCAGTCACCGCCTCCCGATTCAAATCCGAGCTGTCCCGAGCCCTAGAGCTTCTAGATTTTTGCCAAATCGAAGCCCGGGATCTCCTCTATCTCTTACTGGCCTTATCCCTAAAGATTTCACATTTAAACGAAGAAACCGAACTCGGATTTAGCCCCACCGCCGCTGTGTCCGAGTCGATCATGCTACGTCGACGCCCTGGATATCCCGAGCCACCTATATAAGTAGAACCCCCCTCCCTGAACTCATCTCATCCGAAAATCACCGAGACTCGAGCCCTAGTCGTCGAGTTGAAAGCTTGCCGAGCCGCCATTGCCACCGCTTCAACCGAGCTCGCCACTGCGCCGTTCCAGAGCAACATAGTGCAGCCCGAGCCCACCATCACGGCGCCTGCCCCTACTGAAGCTTTCCCCACCGTCGCCTTGGTCCCTGCGCCGCCGGAAAGCCCTCCCCGACGAGATCCCGAGGCCTCTGCCGCACCTTCCGTCGCCGCCTGCCTTCCTGTGCCGCGCCGCTTCCGGTAAGCCCCAAAAGGGACTCCCCACGCTTCCCCGAACCTTTTCCGCCGCTCGTCGTTGATGATTGAAGCCGGCGCCGACCGTTTTCTCCTGCTCCGGCGAGTCGCCGTCGTGCCCAAGCTCGGCTCCGCCGAGAACCACCCTGCCGACCGTCCCCTTTAAGCCCAGCTGTCGGAATCGAAACCCACGGCCCAGATTAGATCTATTCTTACCTCTTCGGCCAACCAACCAGAAGTTGCCACATGTTGCCACTTATCCCAGTCAGCAGCCATGCCATGTCATCCAGCCACCTCAGCCGCCACCAAGCCCTCTCTGCTGATGTGTCGCCCTTGTCACCATGCCACGTCAGCCGAAGCAACCCAGTCAGTAATTCAAGCCTTTTTCAGTATTAAAAATAAATCTGATAATTCCTTTAATTGGTAATTTTGCAATTTAGCCCCTGGACTTTTCTGAAATAACAAAAAAGAGCCATGTCTTTTTGTAGTTAGGTCCCTATACTTTTTCATAATTATATTTAGGTCCCTCTATTTTTACAAAAAGGTCCCTGAACTTTCTGTTTAATTCAATATAAGCCCTTTCCTTTTTCCAGATTTATCCCTAGACTTGTTTTAGCCCTAACTTTTTCATCGTAGCTCCGATTTAAGCGATTCTTACGTCGATGGATTCATTTTTTAGTGCTCTTTCTGTTTAACCAGTTTTTTTTCTCATTGTTCTTCTGTTTTGTGCTCTGTTCTTAGTGTATCTTGTTTGTTTGTTTGCCAGTTATTGTGCGATTAGCCAACAACGCCCCGGATCAATTTGAGGAACATCAAGACCAGGAGCAAGAATACACTGAGCAGCAGTAAGGAGAAGGCAAGTGTCCTTGATCATATTGAACCTATATTTTTAAATATTTTATTTTACAAAATTGCATGCAGTGTCAATATGATGGGTAGTCACCTAAGTTAGGGTTTTCCCTAGATATTTCCCTTATCATCCCTTGGAACCTAGATGGTTTTTGGTTAGGAGTCTTTTATGGATAGACTGATTAGCCTTGCTTTTGGGATATTGGGAAGTGTCATAATTTTGACTAAAGAACATATGCAGTAATGATGATTAATAAGTTGATGGTTTAGCAACATGGAACCTTAGGCCTTGAGCATAGGGATGTTGGTGATAGTGATCATGGTTATGATGTTGATTTAGTGTTTGCTCAAGTAACCTAAGTAAGGACCGGTTCGTGGAGCGACAACCCCAAGAAGTAACGTACCAACCACGAGACTGATATGGGTAAGGCGTGACATACTGATTAGGGTCTATCCAGTGTGTGTTGGGTCAGCACAAAAGGGGGCTTCTGGGTAGGAGCTTAGCTTGCGTAAAGCCTGGCGGTGAAACCTAGTGGGCAGACACATAATGGATTAGTCTCTGGTTAGTGAAAAGTGTCATACTGTGATTTTTGGCGGCACACCACTGGCGTGTGTTAAGTGTCTTGCAAACATGACAACATGGAATTAATTGACTCGTGGGTAAAGCTGGACAACATCTGCAGAGTGTAAAACCGTTATAACAGCCGTGCTCACGGATATGAGAGACTTGGATCCTCACATGATTAGAGGGTGGATGGTTTTGATTCTGGTACAGGGAGTACTAGATGGTGTGGTTTTGCTCTTAGTACAGAGAGTACTAGACGGTTGTGGTATGTAGGGTGGGGAACCTTGTATGCTAGATGATGGACTGTTGGGTCACATTCATTTAAATACTTGTCTAATGCTTTTGAGTCCAAATGTGTTTTCATTACTCGCATTTACGCAAATAATACCTTGTGTCAGCCTATTCTTGATATAAGCCTGCATGTCATTATTTTCCCACACTTGATGAGTACATTATGTGCTCACCCTTGCTTTCTCCTACAAAAACATATGCTGCTCAGTGGAAGACTTTGAGGATTTCCAAGACGATGACCTGGTGTTCTAAGGAGCGTGTCTTCCAGTCGGTGCCTGTGGAGTATTGGTCGCCAATGCTTTCGTCCCACTGCCGTCGTTTAGATGATGTTGTTTAGGTTAATTTTGAGGTTGCTTAGGTGAATTCTTTTGTTGTAAGAAGTGAATGCTTAATTAAATAAAGTATTGCTTTTGTTACTTCACCTATGATGTCCTTATGTGTGTTAAACTTCCTGGACACACATAAGTCGCAGTTGGTTTTGGCCGTTCAAACCGGATGTGACACTTCAGAAGTTGTCCATTCAATCGGCCGAGGTGCTGGACCGTCAAGATGTTGGCCAACTTGAGGGCGATGATGTGGATTCAAAGCGTGGACCCGAATGACGTGGTTCCTTATGACTACGTTGAGGGCAATGATGTTGGCCACATTGAGGGTGATGAGTACTGGTGGTTGCCGAGTGACGATAGCGACGAGTAGTTTGAATGTATAATGCTTGTGTGGACCTGATTATTATGTGTTCTGTACTCTGGCTATGAACACTTGCATAACTGAAACTGATGTATGTTGTACTTATGGACCTGATCAATATGTTGTACTTTTGCATTTCTGTGTGCCTTATACCCTTGCATTTTACGTCCCTTTCTCCTCATTTCTTCTATGTTCCAGTATAGCATTCGGTTTAAGATTATCTGTAAATCAAGTGCTTCTTGTGTCTAAAATGTTGATGTAGGAATGACACGTACGAAATCCAACCGCCGTGCACGGCCCCGTCCCGTCCCCCCTCCGATACAAGGTCCCTCAAGTCCGACTCTAGCCTCAGTACATGATGAGCCTACAAACATGGAGCCGAACCAGACATGGGGCGGTAGCCCGAGGTTGTACTTGAACATGGAACAGTTTGAGTTGGAGACAGCCGCTGAGGCTGCGCAGGGCACGGCCGAAGGTGATGCACCGGAGGGTCAGATCGACCCTGATGCTGATGCTCTGGGTGGTGACGAGATGACTGGAGAAGAGAGGAGTGGACAAGGTCCCAGCAGGATGCCTGAGGGACGTTTCATCATCGCAGAAGTCAATGCAGTCGAGGAGCCCACGAGACCAAAATTTATTCTGGGCCCGTACAAGACAGCAATCGGGTGTCTGGTGAGGGACCATGTCGCAGTCACATACAAAACTTGGAGAGGCAGACGGGATGACGTGTGGGTGGTTCCCAAAAATATCAAGGATCTTATGTGGGGCAAGTTGTTGACAAAGTTTGAGTTCCCTGAAGGATGCAGCATGGCCAAAGCGAAGAGTCGTGCCCTATCAACAATGTCCATCGCGTTCAAGAATTTCAAGGGTAAGCTGTGGAGAAATTATGGCTTGGTGGGCTGGACACCAAAATGGGACCATTATCCGACGGTTCAACCATTATGGAATGATTTTATAGAGCACAAGCATTCAGAGGAAGCACAAAGACTAAGCAAGATCAACAAAGCCAACTCCTAGAAGAATGTGTACCCCCACAGAACTGGCTCGCGTGGGTACATGAGGAAATACGATGAGTGGGATGAGATGGAAGAATAGGTAACCCGCAGTGGTGCCACACCTCAGACGGCTCCCTGGATTGAACGAGCGAAGCACTATCTGTACGCGAGAGGGGTGACCTTGGCGGCAGATGGCAGTCTGAACTTCAAAAGTGACAGAGAACAGGAAGTGATGCAAAGAATTGCATATGCCCACACCCAGTCTTCCCAAGGCTCTTTTAAGCTGGATAGGGAGAACGACCAGTTTACCTTGGCAATGGGAACCAAGGAGCACCCAGGTCGCACCAGAGGCAAGGGTGTGGTGCCCTGGAAAGAGGGATTCCCAGAATCCGCTGAAAGTTATAGGAGTCGGAAGAGAAGGAGAGAAGAGCTGGAAGACCTGCTGGCTGTAGTGCGACAAGAACTTGTGCAAGAGCGTCAGATGACAGACGCCAAAATCAGAGAAATCAGAGAATCATTTCAGCAAGGAATCAGGCAGTAGCAAGGCGAAGAAAATGTTGTGAGCCCTGGTGGTCGTCGGAGCAGCTGCGCGTCCGCGGGGTTTGGAGAAGAAGAATTAGCCCGTTTCCCCGTGGATGACATCACAAAAAGCAAGGTTTGCAAGCTTGTCGTGCCCACTATGAACATTACCATCACGGTGGCTATGGGGCAGGTCGACCAAAATGTCGAAGGGGCTCTCTTGAACGATCTCCCGATACCACAGGGATACACTAAGGTCCACGTGGACTCCGTGCGAAAGCCGTACCGTAAGCTTGACATGGATTACCCCGGAGAGATAGGTTCCAAGAGGCTCGAATCAAACGTGGGTGGCTTCATTTTGTGGCACAAGCGCTACATATTGTTTGAAGATGAGTTAGACGAGTCGTCTGATGCGGAGTCAGACCCAGCAAACAGAAGAGATCCAACTCCTCCACGGTCGGCACCAGTGCCACCGTCACCAGGAAGAGATCCAACTCCTCCACTGTCGCCGCCACTGCTACTGTCGCCGAGAAGACAACCGACTCCTCCCCCACGCAAGTCGCCAACAAGAGAGTCAACTCCTCCCCCTCCAAAGTCCGCAACAGTGCCACCAAGGGAGCCAACACCTCCCCCTCTGAAGTCAGCACCAGTGCCTCCAAGTGAGCCGACTCCTCCTCCTCCGAAGTCAGCAACACTGCCACCAAAATTGCCAACTCCTCCGAAGTTGACAACATGCTCTCAGTCTAAGAAGGTGGTAGCACCTGAGAAGTTGCCTTATGAAAGAATTACAGAGGAAAACAGAGCAACAGTGAACGCCGAAGTCAAGAAATTTTTTAAAAAGCGAGAGCCTGAGAAGAAAAAACCACTCACTAAAGAAACAAAAAAGTTTCTCTTGACGCTGAGCAAACCTACTGTGGCTAAGCATCAATCAGACTATGAGCGTATCAAAGGAAAGAAATCCTTGAGGCAGGCTTGTATCGATCAGGTGTGGGAAGAACAACAACTAGAAAGATTCCTTAAGGATGCCAATATGACAAGAGAGCAATTTTTTAGCGAGTGTGTGGCACCCAAAGCAGTCGAGAGATGGCAATTTAAGCTGGGTGAACTATTGGTCACGCCGGACGAGTGGGCCAAATTGACATATCAACTTCGGAAATTTCATGCATGGTACATGAATGAGTCGAAGGAGGGTAGGGAAAGTTTCGAGGCCAGAGTCGAGGAACAAGATCTACTCCACGGGGACGGTAGTATTTTTACATTCTTCGAGGAAATATATCGACTATACCAGTATGATGCCCTCGACGTGTCTATCTTGAGTTGTTGGACTCTGTAAGTGTCGTATACGTATAATTCACAATATACATTTCTATACCATTGTATTGAATCTCTTAACTTATTCCTTGTGTAGAATAGAGGTACAAAGATGCAGGAAGGAGTGCATCATGCATGTGGGATTTATCGACCCATATCTTGTTAACCCGACAATGATGAAATCTATCGACCTAAAGAAAACCGAGGACTATGTATTGAAGTGTCTTCTGGAGCTACAATTGAAGAAATACATACTTTTACCCTACCACTGGGGGTACGTGTTTCTACTCTTTTTGAGCAATACATCGTTAGAAATTAGGACCAACTAACCTATGTACAGTTTTCACTGGATCCTTCTTGTCATCCAGTCAGATATTAGCAAGATCTTTATTTTCGACTCACAAAATAATCCGAAAGAAACCTACCAACCCGTCATTGACTTGCTACAAAGGTAAAAACCTACCATTTCGTTACTACTCTTGTAATATTTGATTTGATTGAATCTAAGTCTACTTACGGTAATAATCACATACATACAGAGTGTACCCGCGATACACCAAGAAGAGAGTTAGATACAGGCCATACCCGAAAGAATGGACAGTCCGACATGGCTTTCCTTGTAGGAAGCAGGGTCCGGACAATAATTTATGTGGTTTTTATGTAATGGAATTCATGCACAGCTTCAACATAGAGGATTCGATCCTGCCGGAAGATCCTGAGGTAGGCGGTATACACATTGATGACTAATTTTCAGGTTCGATATGCCAAAATCATATGTATTGATTTATTCAATTCTTCAAATTGCAGATCCTCGAGCTGTCCAAAGAACGTCTCATGCCTCATGAAATCAACGCACTTCAAGAACAACTTGTCGGGTTTATCAATGATGAAATCATCAATCCAATCAGTGATTTTCAGTGCCGGTTCCATACCCGGCACTGATAGTCACTGACTATCAGTGTCGATTAATCAGTATCGGTTCATAAACTGACACTGATCACGTTTTTGAACCGGCACTGATCACCTGTTCTGCAGTAGTGTGATGTTCTCATCAACTCCTAACTATAAATTGGTGGCCATAGTTCCTTTTTGGGGCACACCAAACATTTTCCCCCTCCGCATCATGGAACCGAGACCAAAGCACCTCCTTTGTTGAACTCCGAGAACCACGGCCACCATTGCCCGCCGCCAAGCGCTTGTGAAGCTCATAACATCAACATGCTAAACATGTTCGTCGTGTGCCTCTTCTTCTCTTCCGCCATTCGCCAGAGTAGGACGAGTCGTGGAGCACCGGATCCAATCTCCTCTGGTTGCGCGCCGCCGCAGATCAAAGCGCCGCTGCTGTCATCGCATGATAAACAACCAAAGCCTAGGTAGCTATGCTCTCACCATCCGATCCATCTTCTATGATCGAGATTAGATCATCGTGTACCCTTCGATATATTAAACATGAGCCATTCGATCTAGGATGAATGTTCCATAGTTAATGAGCTGGCCTACTTAGCTTCTCTACTGACGTGTTGCCCTCTCAGCAGCCATGTGAGCACCACATACGCACTAGTGCTAAGATGTCAGCCATGTCATCAAACACAGTCAAAATTTTAATTTTCCTTTTTAATTTTTTTGGTACGCAATATGTTTATTGCATAATAAATAGGCGTTCCAGGATAAAAATAATTCTTAATATTAGAATAAATTTCATAATAGTTTTAATAATGTTTACTAATTATGTTATTTTCATAGGTTAAATATTTCAAATAAATGCTAATAAATTCTTAAAAATCATAGAAAATCTCATAAAATCATAATTTGCTCTAGAAAAATTCCTAATCACATATTTTAACAAATAGTTAATCTTTTTATCTTGTTCTAATCTTCTAGAAGCCATAACTTGTCAACTATAGCTTCAATTTGATCCATTATTTTGCTAAATATTTAATATATTGAGTGATGTTTTTTGTGTGCTATTTGGTTTTTTTTGGATCTTAGTGTTTATTTGTTGCCTTTCCACTTATGTTCGTGAGTAGACACTAATATTTCGAAGGACCTAGAAGGATTCAGGATCAAGACTTTGAAGACCCAACTGAGTATTGTGAAGGCAAGTTGTGTCCTTGACTATATTAATCCTAGTATTTTAAAAATTTTGTTTTACAAATATGCATGGTAATAATATTGCTAGGAATCCCATGTTAGGTTATACCCTAGTTTTTCCTTTAACATCCTTGTCACCATGGTTATGGTTTTTGTTAAGGAAGGGTAAGTTATACTTAGCCTTGCTTTGATATGGTGATAATAACAATGGCTCAACTGAATATGATAATGGTAGTATGCAACTTTGATTAAAGATGATGATATAATTTCTGTAGCAACATGGATTAGAATTTGAGCAAGTGGTTTGGATTAGACCAATACAGGTTGTACGGTTGGGTTTATGGTAGTCTTGATCAAATCTAAGGACAGTTCGTAAAGCGATCATTCCAAGTTAACAGTACAACAACAAGCTTGGCATGGGATGGGCTTGGCTGATTAATTTACTTTACTGTAAGCATGGTGTATACTATTTGGTCATATGGAATGGAAGGGCGTACATCTAGGGTTTTTGTAAGGTGCAAGAGGGGGCTTCCATTGGTGAGGTGTATTCACATGAAGGTGAAACCTTAGTGGGTAAGCACATGTTGAGAGTGGCTTTGTAAAGGCTTTGTAATGATTTCCTAACCGCACACCTCAGAAGTGTGTAAGTATTTTATGGATATGAGCAAAACTAGTAATCATGACTTGTGGGTAAAGTGTACAACCTCTGCAGAGTGTAAAGTTAGATATTCAGGTATGCTCACGGTTAAGAGTGGCAAGAAAAACTTCACATGATTAGAACTTGATGGTTGTTTGGTTTGGTCAATCACGGTGGTAGTTACTGTGATTGAGGTGTTAGTCTTGTTCAACCTTGGTGGTGGGAACCATGGGTAAGGTATTGGATGGTTGGTTAAGTCAGGATGGTTGAATCTTGAGGTTGTTAATTATTTACTATTATTCACTAAATTGTTTGTTTGCTTTTAATTGTTTAAAAATAAATGTTGTTTTATACAAAAGAGCTAATATTGCCACATTATTCCTCAAGCCTTCATAGTCATATTATTTTCTTTATAACTTGCTGAGTATGACAAATGCTCATTCTTGCTACCATAAAACAATATTAGTTGGAGAAGACGTTGGAGAATTCATGGAAGATGGATCGTTCTAAGGTGTTTTCTATGTCGGTCTTATGGAGTCACCATGAAGGATAAATTTTACATAGTTTCACTGTAGTTTTATTTGGATCTTGACCCTTAAAGGTCACTTTTGTAGTACAATTTGGATATTGTAATGATTATTATCCATGATGTCACTACATATTAGGATTGATTCTTAGGCTCAGCACATTGATTAGATTGGTCAGTTTCTTGAACTGGTCTCGGCACATTTGCACGATGAAGGAAGGATTTTGGAGATGGACTGGAGGTTTGGATCTCACTGGCAAGGGAAAGACGAAAGGCCAACTGTGCACAAGGAGTTGGAAAGCTCCAGAATGAGCTAAGGGGTCGACACCATCACCTCACTGTATTTATAGAGACGGGTGGTCTCGTTGATAACCTCTCCGAGTGAGGTGCTACATTAAATGCTCCCGTTAATGGAGAGGATGGCGGCACAATTCAAAATTGCCTTTTAAGTGTGGTCTAGCCGCGCAACTTGCACTTGAAGATTTTTTGTGAACGTAGAAAAAGACGAGATATAACCATTTTGAGCCAACTACATCTCTTTCCCTATTTGAAAGGAAAATTCTGAGTAGGTACTTTCTTGGTTTTGAGCTGATCGCGTGTATTTCGACTATGTCACAACTCTTTTTAGTTGAAGTTTTTCCTCAACTAGTCAGAGTTAGGTTCAATCGAGATTGATACACAAGTGAGCAAATTTGCCAAAAGAAAGGCTATTCGATTGAGCTGAAATTTAATCTTGTCAACTGTTTGATTATGATTTTAGTCACACAATATACTTGAAGGATTGTGACCTATGCGAAAAATACTTGTCGCATAAATGAATCCTAACTCTAATCTAGGACACATTGGCTTGATAATGTTTTAGTGCGCAATCAAGAAAAAATGAACAAGCTATGGACAAATGCTGGATAAAAGACTAGATCTGAGTTTTTATATACATAGATTACAAAGTTCTCTCTATGATCTACACGAGACAATTACAAAACAGAGAAAAGGCCACAAAGTTAAAGATTGCAGTGGTCCTAATATACATATTAAACCTATATTGATCTACGCTTTTGATTCCTTTCAACACAAATCATCGTGTGGCTTATGGCTACGGGACTTCTTACTCCATCGTTGTTGTTATCATCATCGTTGGAATCAGAGGAAGAAGAGTAGGGAAGGTGGATCCCATTGTCTAAAACTGCCCTAGCTATCTCTTCTTCTCACCTTTTCCTAGTAGCAGCACAGCTACCAGAGGCAGATGAGGAGGAAGCCAGAGTGTAGTGCTCATCGCCGAGCCATCTTCCTTGAGCTTCATCTCCTTCTCCTCCCGTGAAGGTCATTGGTTGTGTGCAACAACACAGGACTGCATCATCAATCCACTCTATGTTGTGCTCTGCACTCTGAGGCTCACATTATTACAGAAACCCCCTTCACTAGTGGCTCCAAAACCCCCTTCACTGCCAGTTTTGGAGCTAGCAATGGGTAACAGGCAGTGATAGTCGGGGACTATCACTGCCGGCTCTGTGGACTAGTAGTGAAAGTGGTTATCACTGCCGGCTGAAGGATTCGGCCGGCAGTGATGCCCTGGGTATCACTGCCAGCTGGTGGCTTCAGCCAGCAGTGTTGTGCCTCTCCCCCCTTCTACTCTGGCCCTGTCCTCCCTCTCTGTCCTCCCTCTCTCTCCTCGATCTCTCCGTCTCTCTCCCACTCAATACATGCATACAATGAGACATATGTAATGCAAATCAATAATAAAGGCACCTTCATCAATACATAGTAATTCATGTCACACATATATACACAATAGTTCTCAAAGGTCAGCCCCGAAAAGTTGATCGAGTTGAGCCAGTCCAATATCCTTCTACCAAGTAGTATATTAGATAGACTTTGAACTCATTGAAGAACACATCGAGGGATCAATTTAACATGTATTTCACTGTATGGCCAAACCAACATGGATTTCTCAGTGTACAGGTACAAAACCGAACATTCAACAAGTAACATCCTGGTTTATGCTAGTGTACTCAGAAATCAAGTACAATCTTAGTGCATTCTTTCATCACAGAGCATAAGGCACATGTAACCTGCTGTACAGATTAACAGAATAGGGAGGGAGGTGATGATAAAATTTACCTTTGCTCTATCTGTCGGCGAGGCGGGTGGGCACGTATAACGATGGCATGAGCAGGACGGGGGACGATGACATCGAGGATAGCGACGACGGCCTCTGGGATGTGGACGGCGGGACTCCGGGGAAGGGGTCGGTGGCCTCTAGGACGGGGATGACAGGGCTCCAGGGACAGCGGCCTCCGGGATGGGGACGACAGGGCTCCAGGGACGGTGGCGTTGGGGAGGCTGTGACAGGGACAACTGGGTCAGGGAGGAGGCATAGGTCGGGAAATTTTTTCTAAGTGTTAGATGGCAGGCGTCAAGCAATTATATAGGGAATGGCTTTCACTGCTAGCTCAATAGGACGACCAGTAGTGAAACTACTTTCACTGCCGGCCCAATAAGTCCACTGGCAGTGAAAGTAGTTTCACTGCTTGTCCAATATATCCATCGGCAATGAAACCCCTTTTACAGTTAGTACCCGGGGTGCAAAACATTTGTTTTAGTTTTCTTGGACATGCATGTATTTTCTGTACTTCCAACCCCATGGGTACATAACCTGCTTGGCCTGGTACGTATTTTCTGGCAGCATATTTTCCTTTGGAAGCAATTTCTTCAAGAACAGTAACAACTCTGTGAAGCTTGTATCAAACCATCCGTTGCTTGCCTTCAATTGCAGCAGTGAAAGCACGGTATGCAACTTTGTGTGCTCCTTCTCATAGCCCAGGAACAACGATGTTTTAAAGTTATCTACCATACGCTGGAATATTTAAAACTCTATTTCATTGGCGATCCCTCCCCATCACGCAACATCTGCTCCAACGACCCCCAATAGTAGCCCCTTGCGAGGGCGGCCAGCAGAGCGGTCGGGCCCGTGGTTCCTTCGAAGCAGGGCCTCCGACGGTCCCTAGCTTGTGGTTAATGGCTCATGGTCCCAAGTATTGCTTGGATTATCTTGGAAGGTTTGACCCGAGTGATTAGAACGATACACGGGATGATGTCGGCGACAGCGGGCATTGAATGGGCCCTGGGGGAAGGCACGATCTCACCCTATCAGGCGGATGTGGGACGTGTGGAGTTTTGTCATTGGGGGGTCATGGGGGGGCGGTTCCGCTCCCATGATCTGGCCTGGCAGGCGAAAGGACTGGGTATGTACCCGCCACTTAGGGGGCAAGTTGCTCCTTATTTATAGAAAGAGAGGGATTACCCAGAGCAACCCTTTCGCCAGCTCCTCATTCTTATCTGCCTTTTATCTTCACCGTATTTTGCTTTGTGCGAATCATCCGTTGATCCCTACTCTTCCTCTTTCTTGTAATCCAGCACCTTTTTGCCATCCTCCTGTGGTTTGTATGGCTAGCTCGAGTACCCCGAGTGGGGCCGGAACTTGGGCAACAAGTGAGATCGCCCGAGCAGCCGCAGTGGGGGACCCTCACGTGGCACCGATTTTCCCGTCGTTGATGGGGTTGGCTCTAGGGGTGGAGCTTCGGTGTGCCAGCAAAAGTCACCCCCAGCAAACCACCGTGCTGGGGGTGTCTATCATCGATGACGAGGAGCTCGACCGGATGGTCAAAGAGGAGAAGATTCCCTCCAGAGCTGTCGCTCGGCCTCCGGAGGATGAGGAGGTCCTGAAGCCTCAGGCCCATGAGGTCATGGTGTTTGTGGCCTTCTTAGAAGTGGGCCTGGGTTTTCCCTCGGTGTCATTGCCCGAGGAGGTGCTCCGCCACTTCTATGTGGAGCTTCCGAAGCTCCACGCCAACGTCATTGCCCACCTGGAGAGTGGATTTCTTCACGGCTCTCCACTTCGCCAGCTGCCAGCTGAAGCTGATCAAGGTCGAGGGGACGAAGAGGCCCCTCAGCTTTGGTAGTGTCAACTTCCAGATATGACCTTAGTATCGTGATGCCTTGCTAGTGAAGGCTATTAATGGTCGGTGGTATACCAGCTGGTTGCAGCGGTGGTTCTATTATAACGTTGGCCTTGCATTGCCCCCTCGCTCCACAAACCAGGATATTGTATATGTTCCAGAGCTAGAGACGGAGATTACAGACGATCAGTTCACCTCACGGCTGGCCCTTCTCTGGAGGGTGGCTGAAAAGATGAGCATGTGTGACCTTGTGGAGGAGTTCACCATGTTGCACATTCATCCCCTTCAGATGGGCTGGGACTGCATCTTCGAGCAAGGTGCGGAAGAGTGGCCGAAGGTGTACTCTGGCCCGCTCGTCAGTGTTGGTGAGTTCTCCTTGTAGTTTGGTTGATCTATAGATGTGAGCCATCTTTTTCTTCCAGAGAGCTGCCTCCCGCTAGAGCACGCAGCGGAGATTGTGGAGGTGATCCTGGGTCCCCCTACTTATGCAAAGTGGGAGCGGCGGGTGGCCCTAGCACAGAGCTGGGAGCGATACAACCGTGTCTACTTTCATCTCGGAGTGGGTGCTCCAGCATGGTGGGATGCTCTAGAACCTAAGGCCGCTGGAAAACGAGCGCGTGCCAGCCCCCCAAAACAGCGGCCTTCTGTCTCTGAAGGCTCGCATACCGGTTTAACAACCGATTTGTCGGAGGTGCCCCTGGTTTGCAAGAAGCGTCTGAGGCAGGTTGGGAGCATGAGCAACCAATCTGGAGGCGAGGGTCCATTTGACGGTGATGACCGGGGGAAGGGCCAGGTCTCCCTGGATATTGCGGGTCATGGCCAGAGCCGACAGAGAGGCGTGGCCTCCGTGGACTATGATTTTTGGTTCATCGGTTCAAACGTCGAGGATGTTACGGGCCCTCTTGTAAGAGGTTTGGAGGAACTAGGTGGGGTGTCATTTGCTTCGTTATCCATATCCTCTTTTGGTCATGCACCGAGATCTTGATTTGTGTTACCCTGATTTTTTTTTGCAGCAACCCTCGAGGCGGATGCTTCCTTTTCTCCACCCCCCGAAACCCCGGAGGCCTCCGGAGGGGTCTCTGAAGGCCGTCCTAGGGGACGTGGCTTTGTTTTTGCGAAGCCCCGAGCCAGTCGGTGACCTGTACATTGCGGCTAGTGCTGGAGGCATCGTGCCCTCCGCCGAGGCTCCCTTTGGAAAGGTCAAGGGGGCCCCTGCACTCGGGGTCTTGACCCCGGGCAACTTCGTGCTACGCTCGGAGGCGTCAAAGGCCTTCGCTGTGGCCTCCTCTCTTCTTCGGAGTGGAGAGGCCAAGCGATCATTAGCCCAGTGTCCTTTGGAGGAACTAGAGGTGTGGTTGATAGTGGTGGCCCTTCAGGACAGTAGTATTGGTTATGATTTACCGGGTCCGGTGTTTGGTTCTGAGTAGCTCGCAGCAAGTAATTTTGATGAGGGCACTGGGAGGTGAGGGGTGCCAGGCCTTTGTCGCGGCCCGTGACAAGGTTGAAGGCCTTCACCGGGCCTTGGGGGAGGCCCGAAAGCGGGCGGAGTCTTCAAAGGGTCGTCTTCAGGAGGAGATGGTGCTTCGGGAGCGTGTGGAGGCTGAGGAGCTGAAGGCTATTGAAGACCTCTGAGAGGCAAGGGAGTTCGCCGATGCGGCCAACGCAGCCTGTGTGTCCACCGAAGGCAACGTTGACACCCTTCGGGCGGTGGTGGGTAATGTAGAGCGAGAGCTGGAGGAGGCTCGGGCATTGGAAGGGGCACTACGTTCGGAGTGCCAGCAGTTAACTGTACTTGCGTTGGAGGTGGCCCGGATTACTTTTGATGCTTTGAGCGGCCTTGGGGCTCGGTGCCCACCACTACCCTCTGTCTCAGAGGTGTCGGTTATGCCACTCTTCTTGCTTCGATCTACTGCGAAGTCCAGCGCCCGTGTGGCCACTGCGCTTCAGCTGACCCTGCTACACCAAGCGGGGTTGGTCCCCTCGAAGCACTGGAGTAGCACGTGTCGGACTCCGTGGTCAACTATTTTTGTCGAGAGGCACCTTCGGTGGAGATTCACGCAGCCCTGGAGAGTTTCCGCCGTGGCGTATGGGCGAAGCATGATGTTGCGCTACATGGCAGGTCAACAAACTCTGGGTGCCTTGGGGGGCCTTCGCCCAGGTTCTTGGCTGGGAGGTCCGACCCTTCATTCGGAGCCCACGGGCGCACCGCGGCCCTCTGGAGGTTCTTCGTCTGGCATTATTGACCCGTCGGAGCAGTCTTCGCGCTTGGATGCCCCGGAGATGTAGCGCTGCCACCGGCTGTCTTTTGTTTTCTTTTCTTTCCCGAGGGGGGCAAAGTGTTAGCATGTTGACTACCCCCTTCTGCTTCATGTATATGGTCTTTTCCTTATTTGATGGAACCACGTCTGTCTTCTTGTGGTTTGCCTGTGTTGTTTCTGGAATATTTGTGCCTTTGAGGTTAACTCGAGTCTGATCTACGTGTAAAGGTATGACGGCCCGAGGCCGGAGGAGGCCTCTTCCGTATCTTGGATAGTGCCTCCGTGGTGGGATCGAGTGCATCCGGAGCATCAGGGGCTATTCTGTCCATTCGACAACAGAGTCTTTTTGTTATGCCCCATGATTCCGAGGGGCGTATTGATTAGCAGGTGGCCGCCGATGTCTTGGTCAAGGTCGAGTCAGAGGATCCCCTTGTGTCTGCTCTGGACGTATATTTTGTTGCAAGGGACGACTGGTGTGCATCCCGAACATCCCGGGAGGTTGCCAGCTCATGTTTCCTACAATGCTTTGTCCTTCCCCAGGGTTCTGACGGAAGAGTGCCTTCGGAAATTATTGAGCCTATTATGGACAAGGTGAAGATGGAGGAGGTACAGGCTGCGGAGGCCTCGTTGGTGGGGCAGGAAGAGGATGAGCTAGATTTCTCAGCCTTCGACTCGTATCCTTTCTCGGTGGATCCTTCCTCTTCTTGAGGCCGAGTCTTCATTTTGGGCAGTAGCTCTTTTCGCGGACGGGACTCGCGTCAGCCTCCTTTGCGCAATTGCCAAGGACGACTCTCCAGGTCCCGCGATGTTCCTAGGAGGCGTGGCGGTTGGGCACCCTCGTCCTCCTGTAGTATTATAGGGAGGCACAGCAGGCTAGCAAGTTTGTTGGGAATAGATTCGATGTACAGCGGCTAGATGTATGTAAAAAAACTCTTTGCATGTTATGTATGTATAACTTGCGTTGTCTTAGCTTGTTGTTTTGTTTCTTTGTCTCTCTTTTTTTTATGATTGATTGCATCGATGCTACACTTGTGCCCCTTATCCCAGCCCCTTCACATCCTGTGGTTGTTTAGCGACCATGGGGTGTGATATTCGAGGGGCATTGCGTTGCAGTAGGTGTGAGTGGGGAGCTCAGAGGTTTAGGTTTTCAATATATCAGAAGGGTCAAATGATTTTGGCATGGAGACTTTTAGTCTTACCAGTGCTAAGGGTTATCCCTCCGCCATGTTAGATCAGCCAGGCCTTAGAAATGACGGAGGGTGTTATGCCTGTACGGTATGAAGGCACTACCTTCAAGATGCCGGAGCGGTCTTTGCCTATCCGCCATTTTAGGTTTGCTAGGCCCAAAAGATGACGGATGGAATGCATATGCACCACGGAGACTTAGGTCTTCAAGATGCTGGAGCGGTCTTTGCCTATCCGCCACGTAGGTTAGCTAGACCTTAAAGATGGCGGACAGAATGCCTGTCCAGCACGAAGGCTTACACCTTCAAGTTGCTGGAGCAGTTTTGCCTATGCACCATGTAGGTTAGCGAGACCTTAAAGATGGTGGACGGAATGCCTATCCAGCACGGAGGCTTACGCCTTCAAGATGCTGGAGCGGTCTTTGCCTATCCACCACGTAGGTTAGTGAGACCTTAAAGATCACGGACGAAATGCCTGTCCAGTACGAAGACTTACGTCTTCAAGGTGCTGTAGGGTCTTCGTGGGTTTTGTGTGTAGTTTTTTTTCTGTACCTTTGGATTGAGCCTAGGGCCCCCTACACATACTACATACAGAGGGTCTCCGCATTCCAACTGTGTTCGAGGGGGGTCCCTTCGATATCGTCCAGGTGGTAGGAGCCTGACCGGTTAGACTTGAAGACCAAGTATGGGCCTTCCCATTTGTTGCGCAGCTTTCCCGGAGTTAGGGCACGTCGAAGTACTAGTTCGCTGGGTTTGAAGTTTCGTGGCGCAACCCTCGGATCATACCAGGCCATAGTTTTCTTGATGTAGTGATTGAGATTCTAAATGGCATGGAGCCGCGTGCCTTCGGTGATGTCGAGGGAGAGCTCCCTTTCTCTGTCAGTTTGTGGAAGTTGTACACTGAGTGAGCACCCCTTGACATCGATAAGGGTCATGGCCTTGTCTCCATATAGGAGGTGGAAGGTTGTGAACCCGGTGGCTTGTGTGACAGTGGTGCGGTGTGACCACAAAATCTTGGGAAGTTCTTCGACCCATAGGCCTCGAGCTAAGCCGACGAGGCGGCAATTTAGGCGTGAGAGGATGTTGCCATTGGCCCTTTCGATGGCCCCATTGGACTAAGGGTGTTGAACTGCTATGAAGCATAATTCAATGCTGAGGTCATCGCAGAATTGTCTGAAAGGCCCAGAGTCAAGTTGTGTGTCGTTGTCCACCATGAGCTGTCGTGGGATGCCGAAGTGGCAGATTATGTTCTTCCAGAAGAATTACTGGACATTCTTTGACGTGATTGCTGTGAGGGTTCGGCCTTGACCCATTTGGAGAAGTACTCTAATGCCACCACTGCGTACTAAAGGATTCATTTGGCACAGGGGAATGGACCGATGAGGTCCGTACCCCAATGAGCCAGGGGCCATATGGGGGCGATTGGTTGCAAGAGAGTTGGGGGTCGGTGGCTTCAGCGTCCCATCCATTTGCATCCTTGGTAGGTGCGAACGAGGTCTTCTGCATTGGACATGATCGAGGCCAATGGAGCCCCTGGCGAGGTGCCTTACTGGCTAGGGCACGAGGCACCAGATGATTGCCGCAAAGGCCTTCGTGTATCTCCCAGAGGAGGTTGGCTCCTTGTTTAGTAATGCAGCGAAGGAGGGGAGCGCAGATACCTGTTTTGTAAAGGGCTCCATTTATGAGACAGTAGCCCCTGGTGCAATGCTGAATGCAACGGAGTGCAATCGGGTCATCCTATTCTTCTGTTCCTCTTAGGAAGGATAGGAGGGGAGCCCTCCAGTCCGTGGCTTCGAAGGGGAGGATGTCAGTGGCCATCTCGTGAAGAGCTCTAACGGTCGGCTAGTGTAGGGTCTCGAGGAAGGTGCCTATCAATGGGTCTATGCCCGTGGCTGCGGCCTTTGCCAGGGTGTAAATCTGACTGTTGTCCGCCCGCAGTATGCTTCGTATTGATATGCCGTGGAAGTGTGCCTTGGCCTTGCGTATGGCCTCTAGGTATCTTGTCATGATGCCGAACATGGAAGCTCTTTTTGACGTTACCGGCGACGATCTGAGAGTCAGTACGAATGATGACTCTAGATGCCTCTAAGGCTCGGGCCTTTCGGAGGGTTAAGAGGACGGCCTCGTATTCGGCTATATTGTTGGTCATTTTGAAATCCAAGGGAGTAGCGTATTGGACTTGCTGGCCTGTGGGAGAGATGAGGACCATGCCAGCTCTGGTGCCCATGGAGCCGTATGCTCCATTAGTGTAGATAGTCCAGATGTCTTGGGAGGTTGTAGTGGTGGGTTCAGTGGGTGCCAGAGTCCATTCGGTGTTGAAGTCTGCCAAGATTTGGGATTTGATGGCGGTGCGTGCCAAAAACCTTACCACGAAGGGGGCTAACTCTACTGCCCACTTGCCGATGTGTCCCGTCGCCTCCCGGTTGCGAAACATGTCGCCAAGTGGGTACGAGGTGGGACACTGATGTCGTAGGCAAGGAAGTAGTGCCGGAGCTTGCGTGAGGCCATCAACAGGGTGTAGGCTATTTTTTCGAGCTCGGTGTAGCATGTCTTGGCCCCGGCTAAGGCCTCTAAGACGTAGTATATAGCCCTTTTAGTGGAGCGACCGTTACTCTTTTCCTCCCATACCAGGGCGGCGCTGATGGTAGACACTGAGACGGATAAGTATAGGAGTAGTCCTCCGCGGGAGGGGCATCGCGAGTGTTTCGAGGTGGGAAAGGTGTGCCTTGAGGGCCTCGAATGCCACTTGGCATCCCGGTGTCCAGCTAAATGGTTCGGAGCCCCTCAACATTTTGAAGAAGGGGAGACTGTGCTTAGTAGATTTTGTGAGGAAGCGGTTGAGGGCTGCAAGGCAGCCAGCCAGGCGTTGTACTTCTTTCAGATTGGCCTCGATGCCTCTTCGGGAGACGTGATATCCTAGCATCTTTCCACCCCTAGCGCCAAATATGCACTTCTCTGGGTTCAGCCGCACGCCAGCGGCCCGGAGGTTGTTGAACGTTTCTTGCAGGTTGGCAACATGGTTGGCTTTTAGTTGGCTTTTTACCACGATATCATCTACATCGGCCTCAATGTTGTGACCTAACTGCCACTGCAGCACCTTGTGCACTAGGGGAGAGAAGGTGGCCCCAGCATTCCGAAGACTAAAGGGCATCCGGACGTAGCATTACACTCTTAAGGGGATAATGAAGCTGGTCTTGCTCTCATCCTCTATTGCCATCCACACCTGGTGGTACCCAAAGTAGGCACTTGAGAGCATTTTGGTAATTTTGTCTATGGCATTCTTCTCATTTTGGTAAATTTGGAGGATATTTATGGTGTAGGAAAATCTAAGATACTCTGTTTTAATAGAAATGTGGCAAATTTGCATTTGAACCTTTGGCAAGGAATTATTATTTGCAAGAGGGTCCTTGGTTTGGTTCGATTTGCTATTTTGTAGATCTTCACGTGCTTTTCTACAAACTAACATGGCTTAGAAAAGTCACATGCCTTGAATTTGGATTTTTTGAAGGATATTTGGGTTTTTGGAATATTTCCTAAAGTGCGATGCATAACTAATTTTGAGCTCATTAATAGTCACAGTTAATAATGCATAGTTGCTTTAGGAAATAGCTTATCAGGTTTTTACCATGCTTAGCCTCCTAAAAAATGCTTTGTACGGAGAAGTAGATGTAGCGAATATGGCCCTCTTAGGGCATATATGTGATTTTAGTAATGACAACATAGTCAATGGGACTAACAAGTTTGTCAAGTATATGGTTTAGTAAGTCTCATGGATGTAACAAAAGAGAAGTCACCGAAGCCGAGACAATGAGAAGAATGAATTGGACTTGAACCATGAATTTTGATGTGATCAAATGAGATGGATTTCTGTACAATCTCATAGGTCTCTTCACAAGCTTTCTATAGAGTCCAAGTGCATCAAAATTGGAGTTTGGAGCGAAAAGATATGCCCAAAATACATACTGTTTTTTTTGCTGAAATTGTACATGCCAGATATTCCAACGCTGACAAAGAAAAAGCTTTGATGTTCAAAAAATACTACGATGTTCACAAAGAAAAATACTTCGGCATTCACAAAAAAGTTTGCAACAAAATCTAATAAACGTCGGATGTTTCAGCATTCACAAAATGAACACGTCGGGCCATTTTTTCCAAAGAGGTTGCAAATGGCTCGGTTGGCATCGTATGCACGCCAGATGTTCGAGCGTTTAAAGAGAATATTACGCCAAATCTTATAGCATTCACAAGAGAGAAAGTAAAGTTCCAATGGCTAGCTCGTAGAGAGTACATGCGGGATGTTCTAGCGCTTGTAATATTGCACACGCCGGACTATCTGGTCAGTACAATGAAATATTACCGTTGGGGTAATGGCTAGTCCATGGTACCCCTCCACTCGGTCACTTGAAGGTGCTGGAGTCTAGAGAAGCTCACATACACTCTAGAAGACATCCAAGCCACCAAAGTGCTTAAAATGATCATCCAAGGCAATCAAGCACTTGATTACAGTGTGATTAGTGCTAATAAGCCTAGAGAGTGTTGGGTCTAGGTGTTGCTGCCTAGAGGGGATAAGGACTTGGTGACTCGTCGGCACCATGAGCAATTAGTGGCTCAAGCTTGTTGACCCTTCGACTTGGTGTGGAGCAGTAGCAAGAAGCTTATACAGGGTCGCAAAGAGCCTTGCCTTTGTGGCTCAAGCTCCTAAGTGAAGATGGCAGCAAGTGATTAGAAGAGAGACGTGTGGTGAGGCTTTGCCTTGGTGGCTTTGTGGCTCAACATACTTGAGGCCTAGGTGGCTCAAGAGCCATGACCAGGTGTTGTCTAGGAGCTATAGCCTAGGTGGCTGCTCCAACATGGACTAGGGGTGGCATTTGTACCATCGATAGCATAGAATAAAAATCTGTTTTGCCGAGTTTGCTCTCTCTACCATCTTTACATTTCTGCATTTATATACTTGCAATTTAGATACACTAGATAAACCTAGAGCACATTTAGATAGAAATTGGTATAAGTTTATGCTGGAAGTTTTTGGAGCCAGTTAGTTTTTAGTGTCCTAAATCACCCCCCTCTTAGGACGTCACGGATCCGTTTAATTAGTATTAGAGCCTCGTACTCTTAATAGGTTTAATCATGTAGCGAAGGAATGAGACCTCACATCAACAAACATGGAGAGGCAATCCGATGCTATGGTGAATAGTAAACTTTTATCATCTCTATACATCAATGCTTTTAATCATGTTTATTCTCTCTCCAACACGCATGATATTTGTACTAGTCTCATTGAAATAAATGAAGGTACAAGGATGTGTGCAATGAGAAATATCATGCTCTAGTCTCTAAACTCAATAGCATCAAACAATTTTCCCATGAAAGTGCTAATGACATGTACTCACGTTTGAATATTCTTGTCAATAAGATTAATCGGCTAAGTTTGACACCAATTGGAGATGATCAAGTTATGGGAAGAATACTTCAAGCTCTTCTTTCAAAGTACAAGTTGATAGTATCCATCATCTATGACAACAAGTACATCAAGAAGATGACTCCATGTCAAATGCTCGGCAAGATCACCGCCCATTAGATGTCAATGAACATAGAGGTGGAAGCTCCTATCTCATCCGATGCCAACAACTTTGCGCTTACAAGCAAGCAAACACCATGCTCATACATCAAGGCAAAGATGAGGAGACAAGAGCAAGAGTCAAGCTCAAGATAAGATGATGGTGATGAAGATGAAGAGAGAGATGAAGAAGATGACAAAAATACCTCAAGTGATGAAGAGATTGATCCCAAGGTCACTAAGCTCATCTCACAACTGGAGAAGAACATCAAGAGGACTAATGCTAATATTGATCATCGAATCTCCCTGAAAGACTTGGTCAACACAGTTGATCATATCAAGAAGAAGAAGAAGATCAAGAACAAGAGGGAGACAAGGGGAAGAGGCAAATCTTTTGCAAGCATAGAAAGATAGATGAGTGAACATGAAGATTCAAACTCAAGTGATGAGAGCTTCACCATTCACTCCTACAAGAGAAGCTCTTCCTCATGGTCATCATCACTCAAGTCATCATCACACAAGTGCCTTATGGCCATAGGTATGGAAAGCGATGTAAGTGATGATGAATCCGATGAGGATTATCCCTCCAAAGAAGAACTTCTTGAATTGATCACTAAGCAAAAAATGGCCTTAAAGAAGCAATCGAAAGAATTAAGAAATTCAATGCCATTAATGATATTCATGCTACCTTTGTATCTAATTATAAACAATTATTGAAAATTTTTGAATTGCTAAACAAGGAGGATGAAGAGCTTAAGGCAAAACTTAAGTGCATTGAATCTCAACATAAGATCCCTTTGAAGAAATCTATCTCTCTCTTTAATTTTAATCCTAAGGTAGATGCTTCTACTTCTTGTGATGAATTAATTGTTTTATCTAGCTCACTCCTTTGCAATAAGATATGTATTGAGAATATTATTGTGTAACCATCTAATGAACTCATTACACAAGAGAATGATGAGCTTAAACAAGAAGTGGAGAAGCTAAAGGAAGACTTGGCAAGATTAAAGGGTAAAGAATATATCCATCCTCCTCAAGATAACCGTAAAAACATGGTGAACAAGCTTATGGTGGGGTCCACCGTGACATGCTTCAAGTGCCATCAAGAAGGCCATAAGTCTTTTCAATGTAAGCAAGTCAAGAAGGATACCAAGGAGAAGAAGAAGATGATGAATCTCTCCAACAAGAACTCCAACCTCTACACCAAGCTACACTACAAGATCAAGATCAAGAGAAACCACTAAAAGCTCAAAAAGAAGGATAATAGCAAAGTGGTTGCACATATGGTTGGAAGAAAGGACCAGAGGTGGAACCTGCCCAAGGAAGTCATCACTAACATGAAGGGGACCAAATCAATTTGGGTTCCAAAGAAGGCTTAAATTCCATGGGTGGACTCGGGGATTTAGAGACTTGGCTCATAAGATGAAGTGAAGATTCAAGCAAAGAAGCTAATTGTACAAGATTAGATGCATTGATCATGAACATCATATACTCAAATCACCACCAAAAGGTAAAAGAGGTAATGGTACTAGATGTAAAATACTTTCAAATGAAGTATTCATTTTCCTTGTCAAGGATACCATATGCATATTTTAATTTATTGTACCACAGCATGCGGGCGAAGTACCCAGCCAGCTGTCCGTCGGAGTAGAACTCAGCTCGGGGTTGGTGCCTCCAGACTGCACCAGCAGGAACCTCCACCTGTGGAACCAGCACGCGCTTGCGCGGGGTGATCTTCGTACGGGCCATCGAAAATTTTGAAGAGGACAGAAAATAAGTAACCATTTTATAAAGAGCAATAGACACAGAAAGGAAAAGTGGAAGAAAAACAATTTTCCAAAAGTAATTTGTACAAATATAAATCCGTAATACGTCCATTCTATCTAGGCTGCGTCCTACAGTCAACACGGCTCTGATACCACTTCTGTAATACCCAGTTTTAAAAAAATGAAACTGGGCACAACACATGTATGCCAGGAACAATTTTCATACGTGTGCTTACTTCATTAGTGTATCATTACAATGCCAAGATTACAACGATAATTAGCTATTACAAAAGGACCCGAGGGTCTAAAAGAAAACACAGCGGAACTAAAAAGAGGTCTTCAGCGCCAGCGGGGCCTCCATCTTCCATAGGCGTCGACTAGGGTCACACCAGCCTAGAATAGCAGCTCCAGGTCGAAGTCATCCTCGTCGAAGGTAGCAGCTTCATTGACGGCAAGGAAGGGGACAACGGGTGTGAGTACAAAAATGTACTCCGCAAGTGGAGGAAAACATGATATGGGGTTTAAGTCAAGGAAAGGTTTAGACACAAGTTAACTGCACTAAGCAACCTAAACCTATGATTTCAACAACAAGCATCCTATTTAATAAGTGAAGACACAACTATGACAAAAGAATTGACTCATTAGATTTTATCCGACTACCAAGACTCATCAGGTAATTCCATTACCCGGCTACCCAACCAACCTGACCAAGCCTTGATTCCAACTAATCCTGAAGAAGTCCAAGTTCGTTCTTGACCGTGAGCACGGCTAATCAATCAATTTATACTATACAGAGTTTGCACACCTTTCCCCACAAATCATGATTCCCGTGTTGCTTCACACTTCCGGGGTGTGGAGTCAGGGTCTCACTACAAGGCCTTTACAAAGCTCCCACTAACTTGCAGGCACCCACTAAGGTTTCACCACTAACAGATGATTCCATCTGCAGAGGCCCCCTCTTGTGCCACATAACCGTCCAAGGGTGCCCACAGAACCAGAGGGGTGGCTAATTAATTGGACAGGTTGTACCATTTAGGCCTCATGGTTGTGCGAAACTAACTTGGTTACATGTTCAAGAACCGGTCCTTAGGACCCCACACAAGAACAACCACAACCAACTGTGCACTACCGGCACACGTGCATTCCCGCACCAACATCGACAACCATTCTGTTGGGATCTCTATACCATGTTGCTACAAAAGTACCCTTTCTCGATAATTGTTCCATAATTCATTAGTCAAGATTGACATTTTTCCCAACCATGACTGCACTAGCATACACTACCCATTTTATCTCATGGTGAAACAACGGCGACAAGGAATATTGATACAAAACTAATAAACTCTAACATGGGATTTCATATTTAGGGAAGCATGCATATTGAAGGATAAAACTACACCTGCAAATCCTAAAACAGGGACAAAATATTCAAGAGCACTTGCATTCAACGGAGGGTTGCTCAAAATCTTCGAAAGCTTGGTCTTGGAGATTGCTGAACTGCTCAGCTTCTAAACGACAAACCGGAAAAAGCACACACAAAGGAAATCTGAAGAACAATACACCAAACAGTGCTAAATCTAGATTAAAAACCCTATAAAAAGATTCTACACGCTGCTACGAACATCTAGGCGCGAAAATCAACTAAATCGGAGCTAAAAGCAAAAAGTTATAAGCTTTTGAAGTTATGGGGGCTATTTTGCAAATTTTACTTGATTTACAGAGAAATATTGAATTGTTTTTATACTGAAAAAGTGGATTTATGACGCAATAAAGCATTTACTGATTTATTTTACTGTTGAAAATTCCATGGAATATGTCTACAGGCCCCGAGGACCACGGCCTTATGGACGGCCCACGGTTCACGGTAGACCGAGGCTAAAAGGGTTATTGGCCAGTCTAATTCGGGCCGTTGGATGATGATCAAGTGGCCGAGATTAAAACAAGGCGGCGGCGGGTGGCACGGGACGGGGAGACGGTGGCGGACGGTGGCGAGCGGCGGCGGAGCTCGCTGATGTGACGCAAAAACGCGCCTCTAGCCACCAAACACGAATAGATTTAGCGCAAAACAAAGAGGAGAGCGAGGGGGTTCTCACGACGGCTTGTCGGTGGTGGAGGGAGACCCGAGGGTTTTCGGCAACGAAGTAGAAGGCCAGCGGCCTTAGAGCTCGGTGGGGACGGCGTCCGGCGGCGGGAAAGACTCCACGAAGCATCGGGATGCGTTGCACAAGGACATGCGACACCGTAGAGGCCAAAACCAAAGTCAATTAGGGTGTGGCACAGCTGAATTAGGGGCAGTGCAAGCTCTTACTGGCAACAATGGTGGTGACGGCATGGAGCTCAAATCTGTGCGCAAACAAAGGGGAAAAATGGGTGCTTCGGGTGGGGAACGGAGCAAGGAAGGTGAGGGAGGGCATATAAACGTGAGAGAGGGAGGGGAATGACCAGAATGAAAGGAATTGGCCGGCGGCTTCAAAGAGGATAAATGCGATAGTTTGAGCCAATTAGAGGGCCAATCAAGGGGGAAAACGGTCGGGCAGTCGATTGGAAAGGAGGGGATCGCAGAGGTGCGCATTGATTTGTGAATTATGGCATTGGACGGCTCCGATTGAAATGGCCGGTGGGATTTGGGGGGGGGGGGCGTTTGGGTCGAACCGGTGAGAGGAGGGAGAAGAGGAGCCGACTCAAGCGGGGGCGGCTCTGGCCGGGAGGCTCAGCCTGGGCGGGACCCACATGGCGGTGAGAGAAGCGGGAGGGGGTGGCTCGGTGGGCTGGGAAGGCCGGCTCGGCCTCAGGCCAATGTGGGGAAGGCAGGGCACGGCCCAATCAGAAGAAGGGAGGGGATAGGAGATGAGCTGAGGGAGAGGGAAATGGGCCCGAGAGCGATTTTCAAGTTAGAAATTCCTTTTTCAATTTGATTTTCAACACATTTTCCAAAGGGGTTTAAATGAGCGATATCTAGCGAGTTTTTGCAAACTTTTTCCACACATAAAAATCTTATTGCATCTACAATGGCATGAATGCAACAAACATTGAACCTAGGCCAAATTAAATTTTGAAATTAATTTCCCTATTGAAAAAAATTGCAACCACCTATTTAAGTTCTAGCAAAATTTTAAATTATTGCAAAAGTTCAAATTTAGGGTGTTACACCTCTCCATTTGCTCATTTGCCTTTTCTTCATGTTTTAGGACAAGTGAACTCAGGATTTTTCCGCAACAACAATCAAGCTTCTACCAGGAGCCTCTTGAGCTCAAGTAAGTTGAAGTCCCCAAGGTTAATCCTATATTTAGAATTTTAAATTAAAATGTTACCTGAAAAACCAAAGTTGAACTTATTCCTATAGAGACCCAGGCAAATCTTCATTGTAGATCCTAATGAACTAAAGGAATAAATTTAGAAGTGTACAATATAGAAAATTTAGGTATGAGCATATTTATTTTTGATTTTAATGAATTAGAAAAATTAGCCATGATTTTTAGGTATGTAGCAAGATCTAGTTGTATTTTATATTTTATTTAATTATCCACCTCCAATATAGAAACTTTAGGTATGAGCGTATTTATTTTTCATTTTTTAGGGGTTGAATAATAAAGAAAATTTCTAGAAATGGTACCAACAAATACTCATTGGAAGCGGACACGAAAGCATACAAAAGGTGGCTCCTCCAACCCGGGCCAATTTCTAGTAGGAGATGGCAAGGTAATTTTTTTGTTGTTGATCGCAAAATCTTGTAGATATTTTGAATTTGGATTTACAATAATGATATAATTATAGATGGACAGAAGATAGATGTACGACGCAAGCTGTGTGAGCGCAAAGTACAAAAATGGCATTGAGGGTTTCCTGGTAACAGCCGCAGCGCACAAGTCAAATACACAGTCTCAATACATATGTTGTCCATGCATTGATTGCGAGAACAAGAAGTAGTTCTCCACCACCAAGCAGATACATTCCCACTTGATGCCAAGGGGATTTATGCCTCGCTATACCCGTTGGACCAAGCAGTGTGAAGCTGAGATCATACAGGAAGGGCAATACATTTGAAGAGAAGATGAAGACATGTGCACCGATATGCCGGTAGACAAATACATCGGTATGCCACCTACCAGAGATACATTGGCCGATGATGATCTAGAAGAGATGTTGGTCGATTCTAACATCGATGATCTAGAGCATATGTTGCGTGATGGGGATGGGAACTTCACCAATGAAAAAGAGTTTAAAAAGTTCTAGCGTATGGTAGAGGACTTTAATACACTATTGTTTCCGGGCTACGAGAAGGAGGACACAAAGTTGCGTACCGTGCTTTCACTGCTCCAAGTGAAGGCATGCAACAGGTGGTCTGATACAACCTTCATAGAGTTGTTACTGTTCTTGAAGAAATTGCTTCCAAAGGAAAATGGGCTGCAGAAAACATGTACTAGCCCAAGCAAGTTGTGTGCCCATTGGGTTTGCAAGTACAAAAAATACATGCATGTCCAAACGATTGCATGTTGTATAATGGAGAGCATGCAGACTTAGAAGTGTGTCTCATTTGTGGTGCAGCACGGTACAAGCATGACGGTGATGATATCGATGGCAAAGGAAAGAAGAAAAGGTGTCCCGTGAAGGTGATGTGGTATTTTCCTATAGTCCCCCATTTGGTGTGTTTATTCGTGAACAAAAGACATGCCGAAATGATGTGATGGCACGCCAATGAGCGCAATAATGACGGAATACTAAGACACCCCACTGATTCTACATAGTGGAGAAATATCGATAGGAAATACAAGAAGCCATTTGCAGAAGATGTGAGGAATATAAGATTTGGGTTGAGTACAGATGGGATGGATCCATTTGGCATCATTAGTAGTAGTCATAGCACTTGGCCTGTGACTCTATGTATCTACAACCTTCCTCCTTGGTTGTGTATGAAACGGAAGTGCATTATGATACTGATGCTGATACCAGGGCCAAGGCAACCTGGCAACGATACCATTATCTACTTGAAACCATTAATGGAAGATCTTGTAATACTGTGGAATGATGGTGTGCTGCTATGGGATGAATACAAACGAGAGAACTTCACTTTATGCTCAATACTGTTTGTAATAATCCAAGATTGGCCAGCCCTTGGCAACCTATCGGGCCAGATAGTCAAAGGGTATTGTGCATGTGTGCATTGCTTGGATGAAGTAGAGAGCTTGTGGCTGAAGAATAGTTGAAAAATGGTGTACCTAGGTCATCGTAAATTTCTTCGCAAGGATCACCCGTAGCGCAGCAATAAGAGAGCTTTTGATGGGAAAGTCGAGACTCAATCACCTCCTAAGCATCACACCGGTAGAGAGACTTAAGGTTATCCATGGAAAGGGACACGGGAGTACACCAGAATCTAATCTTAGATATCCTATGTTCAAAAAGAAATCTGTCGTTTATGACTTAGCATATTGGCCAGATTTGGTGGTTTGACACGCAATCGATGTCATGCACATTAAGAAAAACATGTGTGATAGTTTGATTGGAACTTTACTAGACATACCTAGAAAAATAAAGGATACACTCCAAGAACGGGAGGACCTTATATGTTTGAAACTCAAACAGGATCTACATCCTGAAGATATGGAAGAAGGCAATAAATATCTCGGCCCCACTAGCTACAATCTGAGCAAGGTAGAGAAAATTGCAATGTGCAAGTGCTTGCATGGAATCAAAGTTCCATCTGGTTACTCCGCCAACATAAAGAGACTAGTACACATGAAAGACTTGAAATTAACTGGCATGAAGTCTCATTATTGTCATGTGATGATGACATAGATGCTTTCAATTGCAATTAGAGGTATTCTGCCGCCGAAAGTCCAAAACCTAATCATAAAGCTGTGTTAATTCTTCAATGTGATATCACAGAAGGCCATCGATCTGATCAAGCTAGATAAGCTGCAGGAAGATGTGGTCAAGACTCTATCCCAGCTTAGGCGTTGTTCCCTCCATAGTTTTTTGATATCATGGTGCATCTCATTGTTCACATTGTGAAAGAGATACGGATTCTTGGCCTCATGTTTCTGCATCAGATGTATCCTTTTGAGAGGTTCATGGGACTTCTGAAGAAATATGTTCATAACCAAAATTGGCCAGAAGACTGCATGGCCGAGGGCTGGGGAACCGAGAAGGTCATTGATTTCTGCATTGACTACATGAATCTCAAATCGATTGGTGTGCTTGTATCTCGCCATGAGGGGAGGCTACAGGGGAAAGGGACGATAGGTGCAAACTCATTCCGCACTGACGACCCTGTTTCATTCACCCAAGCACATTTCGCAGTTCTGCAATAATCAGTTGTAGTGGACCCGTATGTACAAGAACACCAGATCATGCTACGCACCAGAAACTTAGGGAAGTCCGACGTTTGGATCGCATGAGAGCACCAGGATCATTTTGGCACCTGGTTAGTAGACAGGTGATGGATAAGCAAATAGAGTATGCTCAGTTGAATGTGTTAACTCACGGATTGTCAACTAGAATCCTCACATTCCAAGGGTATGACAAAAATGGCTATACATTTTATACGAGAGCTTAGGATAATAAGAGCTTCAACCAAAATAGCGGTGTCTGTATAGATGCCTACGACTACAATGGAAATAGGGAGACCTACTACAAATTCATAGTGGAGATCTGGGAGCTCGCCTATGGAGTGTTAAGGTTCCTCTTTTCTGGTGCCAATGGGTCAGACTCCCAGGGGGTGTGAAGATCAACAAGTACGGTATATAGTGGACCAAAAACTCATTGGATACAGAGAAAAACCATTCATACTTGCGAATGATGTTATGCAAGTCTTATATGTAAAGGATCCGGACTCGACTAACAAGGATGAGCACCGCATGGTTCTTCAATGAAAAAGGATTGTCAGAATGGAGAATATTGTTGATGAGGAAGGCTGCAATAAATTCGACACGCTACCTCCTTTCAGAGAGGACGTCGACCTAGGTCCCATGGAAGACACCAATGAACCTCTCTATGTACGACGTGATCGTAATGAAGAGCAAATCGTTAAGCCAAAGTAGCTAAATTGTATTAATTACTATGTATGAATTTGTTTTACATGCAATTATACCTCACTTATTTTATGGAAGCTTCAATTTGTAATTTAAATAAATATGCATTAGGATTTTAGGTTAACATAACATTAATAAATATAAATAGTAAAAAATCAATCAAAAACATTCGAGTTGCATAGCAGTTTTTCGGTTTTACTTGGAGCATGTCGTGGGTTCAAGTCTCAGCACGCATGCAGCTAAATCAATTTTTTTTTGCTCCCTGCACCTCTAGTGAAAGGGGTTTCACTACCGGTGCACATACTCGACTGGCAGTGAAACCCCTTTTACTGCTGGTGGACTTTGGGCCGGCAGTGAGACCCCTTTCACTGTTGGTTGTCCTATTGTGCGAGCAGTGAAGGTCACCTTTCACTGCCGGTGGACTTCTTGAGCCTATAGTGAAAGTCCTCCCCCGAAAATACTGCTCGACTCCTCGTGCCCTTTGACACATAGAAATTTTTTTCACTTCCTCGTGCCCTCACCGACGCCGTCGTCCCCATCCCGGAGCCCCAACACCGCAACCCCGATGCCGCCATCCCCATCCCGGAGCCCCAAACTCCCTGTCTCAAAGAACCGCCATCCCTGAAGCCTTGCCGTCCTCTCCTTATCCACTCCCGAGGTTAGTGACGACATCTCCAGCCATCCTCCTCCTCTCCTCTCTTCTGCTCCTCTCCTCTCCTCTCTTCTGCTCCTCTCCTCTCCTCTTCTTTTCCATCAATTTCCCATGACCTCATACTGATGTAGACCGTAGGTCGTTGCTTGTACCGTAGGCCGTTGCTTGTACAGATTTCCTGAAAGAATGCTTTTGTGAACTTATTCATGTTCGATGGATGTTTTGCCATAGACAGAAAGATGAATGTCATCTTCAATAGCACATCAAATTCATGAAGTCAACTATATTTTCTTGCCTATTGGATGCTGGATGTATTCATGATATTCATTCTGTGTATTGGCCTGATGGATAACTATTTGCACTCTGTGTTAGATTTTGCAGCAATTTAAGAAGTAGGTAGAACCATAATTTGTAAAACCAGTCCAATTTCAATTGAACAGATGCATGTGTCCTATTCCAATGCTCCCCTATTTTTTCATAAGTGGTGAACTTGAGTGTAAGACTACTACAATGTTTAGTCTCCTTTTCAATTTCCCCCATATTTATTTTAATGCTCTATCAAACTAAGTCCTGCTTGTTAATGTAAAGGATGCATCAATGTTCTCAGTCAAGAAGAGATATATGATCCTTTGAGCAATGATAAAGTAAATATGGGATTACTTGCTTATATTGTTGTATATCCTAAGTTATGCAGTTGCTTAGGACATGACAGGAAGGGAACTTCAATCAACTAGCTGATATGTTTTTTAAGTTCATTCAAAACTCAGCCATTGAAAACTGCACTATTTTCTTACTTGTTTTAGTTTTTTACAAATGATAAAATTGGAGAACTATTTACCATACATATGACTGCAAAGCTTGAATGGGATGGTTATTACACCTTCACCTTGCACGTCTTTTCACTATCCTATTTGAGCTTGCAATCGTATATAATTTTCTCCATAATTTGATGCAGACCAATCAAATAATAGACTCTTTGTTGGATGGTAGCTGCATATGATGTTGGTGGCTGTTTTTTGTTTTTGTTTGTTGCTTTTATTCTTTTTAAAGACAATAAAATAGTGGCGCTGATTATATGGCTCAAGTTCGTATTTCTTTATTACTTCTAGGACTGTAGTACTGACTACCTTTTCGAAGAGGAAACATTCTTCTCAAGTCTGCATTTATGTCCTAGTCTTACTAGTTCAGAGATCAACTTCTCTCAAGATGAGCTGGACACCCTATCTTTGGTCGACCTCAGGAGTTTTCTTTTAGCCCAACCTAAAAGAAAACTCTTGAGGTCAACGTCAGACAGGGCGTCCAGCTCGTCTTGAGAGAAGCTACTCTCTGAACTAATAGGACTGGCATATAAATGTTGACTTGAGAAGAATGCTTTCTCTCAGAACAGGTAATCAGTACTGAAGTACTAATAAGGCCATTTGCTAGAGCCATTGTGCCTAATAGTTTTTTACAAGAACATTCTTTGGTGTTAGTGTGGTTTGTAGTATATCATTTTTACATATTCTCTGAAATTAAGGACTGCTATGACATGGTATGTTGTTCATCATGGTCGGCAAAATGGAGTGTTCTTCAGTTAATATTGCAGATTGCAGTTAACAAATTCAAAAACTAACATGCCAATTGATATAGATGATTCCTCATCTACAATGTCTACATGACATTATTACGGACCTTGGTGGCACACCACCTGTAGTGACGACCACATTGGCTGATAACAATACAATGAAGATCACTATCTCTTTTAGCATTGCTTTTCTAAAGAAGGATATATCACTTTAACATCATCAAGCTCTGAAACAGACCAAAGACTTATGGCTGAAAGATCTGTTGTCCATGCGCTTCTAGAATCGATTAACCTACAACTTGGATACATGTTTCTGGACTATATGTATTTCAAATTGAAAGCGCTTGAATAGAATGAGGATGTGCTTGCAATGACTCCTAAACTCTCACGGTTACATACAACTGGTTGGTGACATGAACTTGTAGTTTATAGCTAGGATTATTTTAATAATATTATTGCTCTTTTTTCTATAGGATTTTTACTAGAACACTCGGATGCGGATGAATCATAGCTTGACTTCAATCTTACATCTTCTTGCCTAACAATGCTGGTACACATTACTTGGTCCTCAATGCAGGAAGGTCTGGAAAAGAAAGTACCAGTTACACCTTAAGTTTCAGTGTGAAAGTAGCAGTTCTGTTATTTACTTAAGTTAATTGGAACTTTCGTTTGAAGCAACAGCTAGTGCACTCATTTATGCATTGAATCATTTTGTGTAATATTTGGAGTTGAAATTTTAGATATCAACTATGCATGTAATGGTATTTGATGTAATTTTAGAAATACCTGTAGTTTGAATTAATTTATTAAGTGTTTATCGTGACTTAAACATTAGAAGAATGGATGCATGTGCATGTGATGCATTTTGGATTGTGCAATTTGTTTTTGCTGCCGAATGTCTATCAGCCCCGGTTCTATTTTAGAACCGACACTGATAATCAGTATCAGTATCGGTCCCTAACAGGGAATAGGTACTGATAGAGATTTTCAGTGGCGATTACATACCCAGCACTGATTCGTGAATGGAATAGAAACTGATAGAGATTTTCAGTGGCGATTCCATACCCAGCACTGATAGTCACTGACTATCTTTGCCGAGTAATCAGTGTGGATTCAAAACTCGTCACTAATAGCGATTTTGAAGCGACACTGATGAGGTATTCTGCCGTAGTGTTAAGGTTGTAACTATATGATCTAAATGATCTTTTAATTGTAAACTCATGTATGTAAATGGACTGTTATATGAATGAATGGAATTAGATATATGCCATGTGTATGAGATGAGCGAGAGACAAGGGTCAGATAGGTTAGGGACTACCATTTAGCATTAACGTCTTTCACAGGACTAGCATTTAGCATGAACGTCCCGTTCAACGTTAAGAGGTAGCTAAAAACCTAGGTTATTATGGGTTTTCTTCCTTTGGATGACATATTTTTGTTTTGGCTCCTAGATATGTGTGATGCCCTAATACCTACGGATTTGAGTACATGGCGGTTGTCAATGATTTGAACAAAGGCCATGCTACAAATCCCAAAAATTATGCAAAGATGAATGTGAGGAACAGTGGCACAAGCCAAGGGGTGACACTGGTGTAGGTTCGGCTTTCGGAAGACCGAATAGGTACCCTACTTTTGTGTTCTTGCTATTGTTGCGGCTTATAATAGCAAAAGATTAGAAGTGTTGTGATGCGAATGAACTGCGTAGTTGTCCCCCTCTAAGTCGCTAGCTACTATTTGCATGTATAGGTGCTAAAGGGGTGCCTTTACTCGGGTGGATTTGAATGAACTTAGTCGACGGAAATTCTTCCTCTGTTTGGCGTTAGATTCCCCATGCGCAGTTGTGGGCACGACTAAGTTGTGTGGGAGCGGTTCCCTTACGTGTGTGCCATTTGATTGGTGGAAACAGCCTAGGGTACGTTTTTTTGGAGTATAAGATTACATAGAATATATCATCCATGTTTTGTTCGATAGGAAGATTTAATTTCTTGTTTGATATATAGATATAGCTATAAAATTTTTTGTTTGGTTTAACAGATAGAACTTAGATGGAGTTAGTCAACATTTTATAGGACCCATTTATCATATATTTAGTTTGTCATTAAAATATAATCATGCGAGATTTTATTTTGTTAATTTAATTACAATAAATATAATGGTGCAATCGGATCGCAAATAAGATAAATATTTTAGGAGACAATATCATTTAAAACGTGCTAAAAATACATTTACTCTAACCAATAAAATATATCATATTAGTAAAGATAAAATTAAAGCTCATCCGAAACATAGATAGCTCCGTCTAACAGTTTTTGATAGATAGACTGATCCAACATCAAAAAAAATATTATCCCTAGATAGCCATCCCATTCAGTTTACCCTCCAATCAAACATCTAAAATACTAGATGACCATCTCCTATCTTAGAGATATTCTCCAACTAAACCCATCCGTAATCATTCTCTTATAGACACCTGCTGGTAGTCATTCCTCCTACGCATACTGGGCCACGTAGGGTGGGGATGCTCAGGGCCAGCCTACGTGGCAGCTTTAGCCTTGGTATTTAGAGACCGTGGTTTGATCGTGCTGGAAGGTTTGAGAAGTCTACGTGAGTTGATCAAACGATCGGCCATGGATACCGAAGTGGTCTCTGATTCTTCCCACGAATGTTCATGTTCTGGAGGTCAAAGGTGGTCTCTAATCCTCATCAACACTACTATAGAAAGGGTTCTCAAAATTTTCATCACAGACGGTTTGGAACTATCATCACAGATGGTTTCGAAACTGTCAATTTTTACGTGTAAGTGATCGATCCCAAAACCATCAGTGATAATTGTCACATTTGGTTTTCTAATAGCTAGGAACCACACCTGTGACGACGGCAGATGGTTGGGACAACAACAAAAAAAACATCTACGATAGTTGAATAATCACATACGTTTGGGGCCAACAACCATTTGTGGTAGTTTCGTGTCACAAATAGTTTGTAAATTAAATTGTTTGTGATAATAATGCATCATACAAAGTTCTTAGCTTTGAACTTATCAGAGACGGTGCAATGTTAGAACTGTTTGTAATAAGTTTGTCTCTGTCTATTTCTGAAAACCAATTGTGAATCGAATGTGGCAGCCTTCCCAAAACAATGATAATTGTTTGGAGGACGGATTAGATTGTTCGATGTAGTAGTGGGCTTAGTTGAGAAATAAGCATTTCAAATAAGAGATAATCATAGAAAATTTTAGGAATTATATCTGACAAGCATTTTGGGTATTCATATTGCAAAAGTGACACTACTACAAAATATACCTTATCTACTAGTTCACCAACAACCGACATTGATACAGCTATAACCGTCAATTCGTAAAAAAAGTAGCATCACTGCCAGTTCTTAATAAAAATTGGTACTGATGATTACTTATCACAGCTGGTTCGTAATAAAAACTAGTAGTGATACTAACACTACGTGTTTTTAATACTAACCGGTAGCCAAGCAATGCCCAGACCTGAAATTCCATTCCAATTGGTTTTGGCCTCCCATCCTTACATCTGGCTCTCTCTCTCTTCCTTCATGTCTGGCTCTCTCACTCTATGCCTTATCTCCCACACTGGCCTCTTCCCCCTACCGCCGGCCAACTCCCCTTCCCCTCCCGCCCCCACCGCTGGCCAACTCCCCTCGCACCTCCCCACCGGCCTCCTCCCCTTGTGAGATCCATGGTGAGATCCGATAGGGATCCGGCCATGGATCTCGCTAGGGTGATGGGTGTGAGGAGGCGGAGGCAAGAGGTGTGGTGTGCACCTCAAGGAATTAGTAGCCTGTAGCAGTGGACGCATGGCGCGCGACGCGAATGAGGGTGTTGTGACAATGAGGGGGGTGCTCCCCAGCGGCGAACTCTAGGCCTCTCTGGCATTGGAGGAGGCGGCTAGCGAGGGGTCATGGTTCCTCTGTGACGCTAACATGATGGGCTTCGAGGGCTCCGTCGTGGCGATTGGTGTTGGCAAGGAGCTGCGGCTAGGGCAGATCTACTTTGTGCTCCGCGCTGAGAGGCAGAGCCACTGCCTCACCGCCTTCGTGATATGGTGTGTGTGCTGTAGCGGCAGCCTTTGTGCCGCTGAGTTTTCTTGTACAGGGCAGAGTAATGCGGAGCTGTGGCATGGTAGTGGTAGTAGAGCGTGCAAGGGGTAGCTGCAGCCGAGCTAGCACAATTTCAAGCTCGGCCTATATACAAAAAAGTCATAGGTGATGGGTGATAATATTGCCTGTCACATTTTACTTCGACTCGGCCTATACATACCAGTCATAGGTGATAGGTGATAATATTATCCATCACCTATAATTATAACCCGTCACTTATTGTAAGTAAAAGATAACGGGTTATAATATTACCCGTCACCTTTTACTTCAACTCGGCCTATACATGTAAGTGATAGGTGACGGGTTATAAATGTCAACCATCACTTATTGTGTGTAAAAGGTGACGGGTTATTAATATCACCCGTCACCTTTTACTTTGACTCGGCCTGTACATACAAGTGATAGGCACCCGTCACTTATTTACTATAAAAGGTGATGGGTTATTAATATAACTCGTCACCTATTGGAAGTAAAAATTCAAATTATGCATTAATATTAAAAATTTAAATTTGACATTAATATTACAAATTCAAATAACTTTGAAACTTAAAATGCAATTTTGACATTAAGATTAACAATTCAAATAACTTAAAAGGTCAAATTTACCATTAATATTACAAATTTGACATTAATATTACAAATATGTCATTAATATTACAAATTTCACACTGAAATTCAAATTCGTCGTTTTCGTGCTTTCTTGACATGGATCCCTTTGTTATGGTCGGGGCGGATGTATGGAGTTTCCTCGATCGGCAAAAGGTGTGGCATGACTGCAGTAGCAAAAGGGGGATTTCATCGAATTGATTGAACTCCTCCTCATCAACAATGTTTGCAACTTCGACGATCTTCCTAGCGAGAACCACATGGCGTTTCTTCTTTGTTGTGTCAGTCACATAAAAAGACTTGGCGAACATCTTTAGCGAGTACGAAGGATTCAGACTTGTATCCGACATGTGTGAGATCAACGATAGTGAACCCATACTTGTCATTAGTGACGCCCTTTGCCCCATGTACCCAACGGCACCGACACAGGGCTACCTTGAATCTCAAGTAGTTCAGCTCCCAGATCTCCTCTATTTGACTATAGTATGTGCCCATCTGCATGTCGTTGTCATAAGCTTCTAAACGGATACCACTGTTCTTGTATAAGCTCTTCTCATCTTGGGGACCGTGTAAAATGTGTATCCATTTATATCGTACCCTTTATATGTCATAATTGTGTATATAGGGCCCGATGCCAGTTTTTTATCAGAGCACTTGTAGGAGTACTCGATTGTCTGATTCAATCTCGGAACCAAGTCATAAACTTTCGCATATGTTGCCTCGCAACCCAAGCTTCAGTCTACCCTGGATTCTCTTCAAGCAGCATCTGCTTGTGCTCATTGACATATCGGCACACTTCACTCATTTGTTGCAGCACGAGGAAATGAGCTTGGTTGTAAGCCTTCGAATCAGGAGTTATTGCCATCTTCCCCAGAACTCCCACACCTACGAGCCTCCCCTCATGGCGAGACTTAGGCACGCCAATTGGGTTATTTGGGTCAATGTAATTAGCAGACCACTCCAACACCTCCTATGTCGCATAACCCTGCACGACGCATCCCTCAGGAAAGGCTCGATTCCTTACATACGGCTTGAGAATGCCCATATATCTCTCATATGGAAACATGTGATGCAGGAACACGGGGCCAAGTTAGTGTATCTCCTTCACGAGGTGCAGTGAGATGTACCATGATATCGAAAAATGATTGTGGGAAATACACCTCAAGAATACATAGAGTCTGAAGTGTCTTCTTTCTAGCTCCTCCAGTGAGTCTGAATGGAGCACCTTTTGTTCAATTGCATTGAAGAAAAAGCACAGGCTTAGGATAGCCTCGCGAACCTTTATTGGGAGGATGTTCCTAATTGCTATCGCAAGCAGTGACGTCATCATCACATGGCAATCATGGGACTTCATCATAGCGAAATTCATTTTTAGTTCTTTCACCGAGAAAAGTCTTACGATGTTGGCCAAGTACCCAGAGGGAACTTTCACACTGTGCAAGAACTCGTAGAATTGTTTTTTCTCCTTCCTGGAGAGAGTGATAACTACTGGGGGGTAGGTGTTTTCCTTTGTCTGTATCTTGTGCATGGAGCTCCGACCTTAAGCCCATTTCTACAAGGTCAGCTCGTGCATTCTCATGATCCTTTCCTTTTCCCTTCATTTGGAGCAATGTACCGATCAGACTCTCATAGATATTCTTCTTTACATGCATATTGTCGATAGAGTGACGAACATCTAATTTTTCTTAATACTCTAGCTCAAATAGTATTCATTTATTGTTCCACATTCCTAACTGTTCATCATCCTTAGAGGATTGATTTCGCTTGCCAAGGACAACATTGATATTCTTAACCGGAGGGGAGGCTCTTGGTAATGACTCAGAGTCGAGCGGTGCAGTGGAGAGAGGGTCAAGCAGTGACGCTACCCTGCCAGACGCGTCCATCACAAGTCACCGCCGGTCCTTAACACGCCATTATCGTCGTTCTTAGCCCCGATGGAAAATGCCGCCGTGGCAATCGGTCATTCTTCCGTGCGGTGAAGTTACTTCCCCTCTCTTTCCGCCATGAGCATCTCCACTATCTAACCTGCCTTTTGCCCCCACTTGATTACAGCGGGACAACAGGCATCTCGTCCGGCGCCGATGCGCATGTAACGCCACTAGCCCTCTCCGTCGTCTCGTCAATCCGCAATGCCTCCGGCCGGTTTCCCCTTGCATACACCCGTCCAGGTCCACCGTTGCCCGACCACCTCGACGCTACTCCATCAAATTTGCTGCCTTCCTGAGCTCCATGGTGACCCACTGGTGTCGACGTTGTTACCCTCATCTTGTGTGCCTGCCCCAGCGAGCTTGCGCAATGAAGACCTCGCAACCGGCGTGCACGAAGCGAGGGCGGGGAAAGCTGACCGGGGCAGAGGGATCTCTGACAGTGGCTTGATGCGTGAGCGACAGGTGGAAGGACGTGCGGGCGTGGCCGAGACAATATGCGCGCAGGCGGCGGAGGGCATGGCAAAATCAATGAGTGTGGTGTGTTGGAGACCAAACAACACTCTTTAAGTGCCCTATAGACAAATTTCTCTAGATAAAAGCAAAACAGCAACAGAGAGCATTTGGTATTCTGTTAGGTAGCATTTACCGCAAACCTGGTCTTGTCTGTTAGTCTGCGACCGACTTTCACGTCATAGTTAGGTTGAGCTCGAATGTACTTGTTAAAAGCCCTACATAGGGATGTATCGATTAGGGAGCATTTGAATGTTAAAAAAGTTAAATATGTAAACTAAGTTAGGAAGAACATACGCATCGAGCATTCCTTTTATAGCGTTGTAATCACGCTCCCCAGGTTTGCCTTTGCGTCCTACTAGTCTTGATGAGTCGAGGTAGAACACCAAGTCCTACTTGAGGCAAATAACTTGTAAGATCCAATGGCCACCAGTGTTATGGATGTTCATTAGGTACTATAGCTACTCTTCCCTGTAGCTCCAGGGCTAGCTTCCGCTAGAATGGAAGTATCTATTCCCTTTGCTGCAAGCTGCTCTATGATGTTTGTGTAAACTTTCCGGGTGATATCTTGTGTTAATATTTGTGTCAATGCATCCATGTCCACTATAGGCTTCTTCCTCTTCTAGTACATCCCGAAGTCTTCAGGAAAGCCGTATTTCTAGCCCTGAAACCTTGACACACCACACGCTCGACCTAGGTGCTCCGGTTATCCAGCGTCACTAAGAGAACATCATGTTCCCTGACCTCGGTGAAAGAAACCTGGCTGGCTTCAGCAGCCTTTTCTTTCACTTTTTCTATGAATGACTGGATTTCGGTGTTTCTGAATGTGATTTCCCCGCTCTCGAACATCTCACCCCTTGCACGCAAATATGACTATGATCATCCTGGGAATTGGATTCAAGGATTCTCGCAGCCTTCTCTTGATAACTTTTCATCCTCTGCCTTCTGTTTGGCCCTTTTTCCAGCATACCTGGTTGCAGTGGTCCTATTGTTATGCTAGTTCCTAGCCCGAAGTTTCTTCTTCTCCTCACTCTCCTTTTTGAATCGCTCTGAGTTTTTCATCTGCATAGAAGCATCCCAATCTTCCTTTTTCAAGTGCTTGTAGCTCTCGAAGGGTGCCACCCTTTAGCCAAGTACTGATTCACAAGCTTGCTCTTAAAGCTTCAGTGAAGTTCCGCAATCACTTTTATTGCTGCACTAAGTGTGGCGATCATTTGACGTACGCTCATGTTTCCTGAGTACTCCAGATACTCCTTGACAACATTATTGAACAAGTCCCTCTTAGCTTCGTCAATGAGGTCTTTGAACTTAGTCGTTATCAACACCCTCTCTTGAGCACAGAGCCCTGCGACCCTTCGGAATCTATTCAAGGCCTTTTCACCATAGGCTGCCTGTCAGCATCGATTCCAATGATGGTAACCTTGTTCGTCGGCCACTGTGTTTGTGACCTTGCCTTTCTGGATCGTGCACCGCTACCAGCTATCTGCCTTGGAGACTGCACTTCCACCATCTAGAGAGAAGGGGAGTTGACATAAATAAAAAATATTCCTCCATTCAATAAGTATAAAATGCATTAACTCATATCAATAACTCTTGGACTGGACTGTATTCTTCATCACTTGTCCAATGTCGGCTCTCCCGCAACGATGACGGGTTAGGGCTCGGACTGTAATACTAGCTTTTGTTGCTCCGAGAGGAGGACGCGCGCGGGCTTGGGCTCCTATTCGCCCCATCTTGTGCAGGGGTGGTCTCTAGTGCTAGCATCCTTTATGCTTTTGGTTTCTCAGGGGTGACAGCCCACTTCTTCCCCATGGTTTCTTAGAGGACAGAAAAGGAATCAAGGTTAAGGATTTTCTTAAGTTTGCAAAGTTGAACTATCTCCCCCTTCATATTACCAACTTTAGTCATTGCATGAAGCATAATCCCACACTCTATTTTTTCTGCCATCTTGGACACTAAAAGAATGTATTCCTTTCTTCTTGCAACTAGGAGTTGTGTCAAGATATGGAGAATTAGGATCACCAAGATAATTCCATGAAATCCGACATTGTGTAGAATTCCACAAGAACATTCATATGGATTTTAGAGATCCTAATTTAATTGTAATGACCAAAAGATAGCAATTAAAAATTTATTGTACACTAAATCAAGTTGGAGGACTTTAGGATGATGTATCTATGTATTTTCCCAAAATTCAAATATCATGGGTTAGTTTCTGCCTTTTTTCTTAGTAATTATTTCGATCAACGGTGAATACACATGATCTTTGACAAAAAAAAACTGGAATAACAGTCTCAAATATCATGTGTAAACCATGAACGAGACAGCATGTGTGAAGCATGTATTAGTGTGCTCTCAGAAAATAAATAACAATTGGCCCCAGGACAATTAAGTTCCTACCCTCCAATTGTTCTATCGAGCACATCATCGATTTGGCAAATTATAAAGTTCACAACTAGCTATAAAACCTGGTTAGTGCCCTCAAGCCAAGTAATCTCATCACAAAGTGTGCCGCTTAATCGAACAGAACACTTAGATTTTGGACAGAACTAGTAAAGAGCTACCAAGACATATGTGGAAATGGAACAACAAGATCCAAACAATTACTCATAAAAGCAAAATGATGAATCAACTTCCTTGTCTAGAATCTAGTACGCTAAACAAGTTATGAGTTAACAGCAACACAACTTCTAAGGATCAATGATAATAAATAGCTCAATGTAAAATTGAATTAAGCACTGCACATCGCATATAAGAACAAATCAGAGAGTGCTCTCAACGAGGACTTCCAGAGCTACCAAATACATTAAGCAAGATTACAGGTCTTAAGCTATTGTACTCATAATCATGCCCAATCTCAGTAAATCAAGTCATCACCGGCAACATGTAACACCCAGTTTTAAAGGAACAAAACTGGGCACAACACATGTATGCCAGGATCAAGTTTTATACATGCATTTACATCATCAATGTATCATCACAGTGTTAAAATTACAATAACGTATAAAACTTATTAGAAAAGGACCTGAGGGTCTAAAAGAAAACACAGCGGAACTAAAGATCTTCAGCGCTAGCGGGGCTTCCATCTTCTAGAGGCATCAACCGGGGACACTCCAGCCTAGAATAGCAACTACGGGTTGAAGTCGTCTTCATCAAAGGTTGTAGCTTCATTGACAGCTTCTGAACAGTGGTAGAATGCAAGAGAAGGGGCAACGGGTGTGAGTACAAAAATGTACTCAGCAAGTGAGGGCAAAACATGCTATGGTGCTTAAGGCAAGGAAAAGTTAGACACGATTAACTGTACTAAGCAAAATTTAACCTAATGACTCCAACAATAGGCATTATATTTACTAGGTGTGAAGACACCACCATAACAAAAAGGATTGACTCATCGGATTCCATCCGACAACAAGACTCACCAGGTAATTCCATTACCCGGTTACCCAACAAACCATACCAAACCCTGATCCCGTCTAATCCTGAAGAAGTCCAAGTCCGCTCTTGTCTATGAGCACGGCTGACCGATCAGTTTGATACTCTCTAGAGTTTGCACAACTTCCCCACGAGTCATGATTCCCGTGTTGCTTCACACTTCTATGGTGTGGAGTAGGGGTCTCACTATAAGGCCTTTACAAAGCTCCCGCAACTTGCAGGCACCCACTGAGGTTTCACCGCTAACAGATGATTACCTCGCTGTAGAAGCCCTCTCTTGTGCCACTCAACCGTTCAATGGTGCCCACATAGTTAGAGGGGTGTCTAATTAGTTGGCCAGGTCGTACCCATATAGGTCTTGTGGTTGTGCGGATTCACTTGGTTACATGTTCAAGAACCGATCCTTAGGACCCCACACAGGAATAAACACAAGCCTGCTGCTCAGCACCACCTCAAACCAACCATCCAGATAGGATCTCTATACCATGTTGCTACAAAAGGTTACTACTCCCGATTTATGTTCCCCAACTAGGACAACACTAGCATATACTACCCTTTTTAACCCATGGTTAAACAACGGCGACAAGTAATAATCATACAAAGCTAGTAAACCCTAACATGGGATTCCAAATTTAGACAAGCATGCAATGAAGGATAAATAACTACTCATGAGTCCTAAAATAGGAGCAAGATGTTCAAGGGCACTTGCCTTCAGCTGAGGGTTGCTCGAAGTCATCGAAAACTTGCTGTTGTAGATTCCCGAACTGATCACCTTCTAATCAACACACCAAAAAAGAACACAAGGGAAACTACTAAGAATAGTACCACCAAACAATACTAAATCTTGGTAGAAACCATATAAAAAGATTCTACACGTTGGTACGAACATTAGAGCATGAAAATTGCCCAAATCAGAGCTAGGAGCAAAAAGTACTGAGCTTTTGAAGTTTTAGGGACTTATCTGTAAATTTTACTTAATTTTCAGAGAATAAACCGAATTGCTTTTGTACTAAAAATCATAATTATGACATCATAAACATTTACTGAATTATTTTGAATTGGGAAAAACTATGGCCATGGACCCATGGACCATGGCCTGGAGGGCCGGTCCATGTTCACGGTGGACCGATTATGCAAAATGAAGGGGTATGTGATTTTGGCAATTGGATTGAGATCCGATGGCCAGGATTCAATGGGGGCTTGGCTGGTGGTGCTAAACATGGGCAGGCAGTGGCTGACGGCGGCAGGGTGACGAGCGCATCACGGAGATGCGCGGGAATGTGCATCCGGCCACAGCATTCAACGGGGATAAGTGCAAACAAGAGAAGAGGCGGAGGGGAGTCTTTGCCAAGGCTTCTTGCTGGAGGAGAAGGTTCGAGGGTAGACGACGACGGGGAAGAGCGGACGTATGGGCTTTGAGCTCGGTGTGTCGGCGCTCCAGTGACGGGAAGAAGCCGAAGAGCGACATGGCGTGTTTTTGGCGGCCTTGCGACACCAAAGGTGAAAGAACCGAGGTCAAAAGAGGCTCAAACACGGAGAAACGGCACGGCATAGCTCAGTCACCTATGGTGAAGAAAAGCTTGTGCCGAGGATGATTTCCGATTGGAAAGAAAAGGGGAAAACAGGGAAAGCCTAAATACTCTAGAGAGGGAGAGAATCGGACAATTCGAGAAGATTGGCCGGCACCTTGATTTCCTTGAATGCATCGGTTTTCCTCATTTTGGAGGGATTAAGGAGGGGAAAATAGTCGGGAAGGAATGATTGTGCGGTTGGGATTGCGGTAGCAGGGTTTAATTGGAGGGAAACAGCATGGGGAGGCGCCGATTTTGAACCGCCAGCATGATTCAGGGGCGAAGAAGGCGGGCGGTGGGAGGAAGAAGAAAGGAGGCTGGCTCGGGCGGGTGGCTTGGCTCTAGTTGGGCCCACTTAGCGGTGAGAGGGTGGGGATAGGGCGGCCTGTGTGCACGGGTAGGCCAGCTCGGGCGACCCAGCGCGGGAGGAGGGAGGGCGGCCCACGTGGGGAGAGAAAAAGAGAGAGGGGAAAAAGAGGAAATGGGCCAGGGAAAAGTATCGGCCCGGGAGCACATTTATTCTTTTTGAAATGCTTTTCTTTTAATATTTTGAGCCAAATTCAAAAGGGGTTTTTAAATGAGCACCTTCTAGTGAATTTTGCAAACATTTTTCAAGCATAAAAAAGACCTTGGAACTACGACAGCATGAATGCATCAAACACAGATGTAACCTATGGAAAATTTAATTTTACAAATTAATTTTTTCCTTCTATTGAACAAAATATACAACTCCTATTTAAACTATTGCAAAAATTAAAAAATTAGGGTGTTACAAACCTACCTCCCTTAGGCTGAATCTTGCCCTCGAGATTCGGAAGGATCGGAGATGAGATGGGGAAACTCAGCCTTCAGATCATCTTCTCTTTCCCATGTTGCTTCCTCTTCTGAGTGATGCTTCCACTGCACCTTGCACATATGGATTCGCCTATTTCTGGTAACCTGTTTTGATATCTCAAGAATTTTGATTGGATATTCTTAGTAGGAGAGACCTTGTTGCACATCCAGTTCTTCTACTATTAGTTGCTCTTCGGGAACTCTCAGACACTTTTTCAGTTGTGACAAGGAAAACATCGTGTACTCCTGAGAGTTGAAGTGGTAACTCAAACTAGTAAGCTACTTCTCCTCATCTTCCCAATATATTGTATGGACCAATAAAGCAAGGTGAAAGCTTGCCTTTGACCTTGAATCTACGTAGACCTCTGATCGGTGATACTTTGAGATACACAAAATCTTCTACTTCGAAAGTCACTTCTCGGTGTTGATTATCTGCATAGCTCTTTTGTCTTGATTGAGCAGTCTTCAGATTCTTTCTGATATCTTGCACTTGTCTTTCTGCTTCTCTTAGAACTTCCAGGCTGAAAACATGGCTTTCCCCAGTCTGGTTCCAGAACAACGGGGTTCTACACTTCCTTCCATCTAAGGCTTCAAAAGGACACATCTTGAGGCTAGCTTGATAACTGTTATCGTACGAGAACTCCGCATACAGCAGATTCTTGTCCCAACTATTATCGTTCTTCAGTGTGCACGCTCTCAACATGTCTTCAAGAATTTGGTTCACTCTTTTTGTCTGTCCGTCAGTTTGCAGGTGATATGCTGAGCTGAAATTCAACCTTGTATCCATAGATTCATATAGACGTTGCTAGAACGGTGAGGTAAACTGGCTACACTGATCAGATACAATTATCTTGGGTACTCCATGCAGACACACAATCCTGGATATATATAACTCAGCTAGTTTTGGACCTCGATAGGATTCTCTGACTGGAATGCAGTGAGCTACTTTTGTCAACTGGTCAACTATGACCCATATTGAATCATATCCTGACTGAGTTCGAGGTAGACCCACTATGAAGTCCATGCTGATTTCTTTCCACTTCCATTCAGGTACTTTCAATGGCTATAGCAGACCTGCTGGTCTCTGATGCTCAGCTTTGACTCGCTGACAGATATCACACAAAGCCACGTATTTTGCTACTGCACGTTTCATTCTGTACCACCAATACTGATCTTTACGATCCTAATACATCTTGGTACTCCCTGGGTGAATGGAGTACACTGAATCATGAGCTTCTTTTAAAATTATATCCTGAATAGCCTTTACATCCAGAACACATATCTTGTTTTTGTACCACACTGTACCTTGCCCATCTTTAGTGAAATCTGGCACTTTGCCAACTTTGATTAGCTGCTTGATTTCCAAAATCTTTTTTCATCCTCAAGCTAACCCCTCCTTATATCTTGTTCAAGCATTGAGCCTATTTCCATTGCAACTATCTCGGTGTTACACACCATTCCCAGATTCAACTTCTTGAACTCCTTGTATAGCTCAGGACCCATCTCTTGAAGAGTTATAGCATTGACCTGAGATTTTCCGCTCAAGGCATCAGCCACTACATTTGCCTTTCCTGGGTGATAGTTGATTCTCAAGTTGTAATCCTCAATGAGTTCGAACCATCTACGTTGTCTGAGATTAAGATCTAGTTGGGTGAAGATATGCTTCAAGCTCTTATGATCTGAATAGATGTCACACCTTTGACCAATATGCTACAACATGACCTTCTTGCATGAGCACACAACCCAAACCTTGACGGGATGCATCGCAACACACAGAGAATGACTTCTGAGTGTCAGGCATGATCAATACTGGTGCTGAGGTCAATCTTTTGTTCAACTCATTGAAACTGGCTTCTCGAGTGGCGCTCCACTTGAACTCTACTCCTTTTTCTAGCAGTTTTGTCATTGGCTTCACCATCTTGGAGAAACCTTCTATAAACCGATGATAGTACCCTACTAGACCCAAGAAACTGTGGATCTTTCTGCGGTGGTTTCCAGTTCAGAAAATCCCTCACTTTGGATGGGTCTACAGACACACATCTTTCTTACATAATATGACCAAGGAAGGGAACTTCTTTCAACCAAAACTCACATTTACTCAGTTTAGCATACAACTAGTTTTCTCTGAGTTTCTACATGGCCTCTTGTATATAGGAGTCGTTCCAGGTACTTACTCAATGACGAACTCAATTTCACGATCAGGTGGCATACCTGGCAAATCCTCCAGTAAGACGTCTGAAAATTCACTGACCACTCTACTATCTTCCACTGCATTGGCCTTGCTGAGACTAGTGTTAATAGCTGACTCTGTCATGGATTGAAATTCCACCTTAGTACCATCTGTGTGTGTCAACTGTACTGACTTTGTGGCACATCCAATGATTCCATTGTACTTGGTCAACCAGTCCATTCCCAGTATGATATCAATTCCCTTGGAATTCAGAATTATGAGGTTGGCAAGAAAGTCTACCCCCTTATGCATATACTTATTTTAGGGTATACATGCCTTGATTCCATTTCTCCTCCAGGAGAACTAACTAGCACCCGATTTTTCATTAATGTTCTTGGCAATTTATATGTATTCACAAACTGAGATGATATGAAATAATGCGTAGCTCCAAAATGGAACAAAACTGTAGCAGGATGAGTTTGGAGAAAACATACACAGCACTACATCATGAGCATCCTGAGCTTCTTCCACTGCAACGTGATTGACTCGACCATGCATCGCATTCTGTCGAGGCTGCTGCTTCTGATTGTTGTTGCTCTGGGCCTATGCTTGGCCCTGCTGCCTCTTGGGACACTTGTTGGCAAGGTGCTTGAAGTTGCCACAACTGAAACATGGGCCAATGTTGCCCGATCCTTCACCGGTGCGATTATGCTGCTAGGGCTGGTTGTTGATGGGCCACTGCTGCTGAAAGTTGGGGCGAGACTGCTACTGTTGCTACTGCACTGGCGATGCTGGTGACTTGTACAACCCTACAACCTGATTAGGCATGTTCGGTGGTGGCCTTTGTTACTGATTCTACCCTCCATGGCGGAACATTGGACATGTGGTAGGAGGGTTGCTGCGGGAGTGGGTGTTGCTTCTAGAAGACTGACTTTGCAGACTACGCTTGCGTTCTTCTCCCAGATTCTGGCGCTTCTTCTCCATGATGAAAGATCTATCCACCAGCTTCTAGAAACTGGGGTGCTCGTTGGCTAAGAGGGAATACTGTAAGTCAGTGTTGAGACCCTCCAGGAAACAATCTTGTTTCTTTTCATTGGGGGCATAGCGGGAGAGCTGGGTGAACTTAGTGAGGTATTCCCTTACTCACATGGGTCCTTGCTTCAGACTAAGAAACTCCTTCCTTTTCAGCTTTACTTATCCTGCTGGGACATGGTGTGCACGGAAGCTATTCCAGAACTCTGCCCAAGTGATCTCCTGGGGATCCTCGAGGGCGGCTATGTAAGCTGTCCACCATCGTCAAGGGCGGCTATGTAAACTGTCCACCATTTTGTCAACTTTCTCTCTTCCAATGCACTAAGCTATCTGCAGCTTGCTCTCTATTGTCTTCACCAAGTCATCAGCCTCCATGGGCTCGACTGTTTGAGAGAAGGTGGGTGGCTAAGTGCTCAAGAAAGTTTTGAGCCTGGACTGCGGCTACTACGGTAGTGCTTTTTGGCCTTGGGGTTGCTGGTTGATAGCCTGGACTAAGCCTTGGAGAATGATCATCACTTGATTGGCGTCCATCAGAGGGGAAGGGGGTGAAAGATCGCGCTGGTTGGTGGCATTGTCATTGACGTTGTCCCTAACATTGTCATTGACACTTTTGTTGATGTTGTCGTTGACGTTATGGTTGACGTTGTTGTTGCGCTTGGTGTTCACCATCTATTGGTAGCCAAGGTTCATGTGGGGAACATAAGGGAAAAGCAAGGATGGATAAACAAGACAAGAACAGAAAAGAACAAATAAGCACGAAAGAAAGAAAAAAAAGGACTCCCAACTATTATTATATTATTAACTAATGAAATGTAGAGGGTAAACCCCCACATTACACCAACACTCATGCAAAGATCCAACTCTTAACAAAGTTCACACTATAGACACAAGCAGAAGCACACACTAGCAGAACCGACACCAGACAACTCGAACACACGAGACTAAATGATTTATTCAGCTAGGGACATCCTCCTAGCTCGACTCTACTCCTCGCCTACTATGCTTGATGTACCTCCTACATCTGCCAGGTGAAGCTTCTTGCGCGATGGGGAATGGGGTGGTCCAGCCACGGGTGCCACGAGAGCCTCCTCAAAAAACTGATCGGAGTCCTCCAGCATAATCTGCAGCTCGTGTATGCTCTGCTCTTGCTCTGCATGACGTTCATGCATATCCTCCAGGGTGACAGTGAGGCGGACCTGCTCTCTCAGACGGAGATCTAGCTCGTTGTTGACGAGCGTGAAGATGACCTCCAGATTGCCGAACAAGTGTTGCAGGAACTTCCCAAACTGAGTGAGATGAAGGGCCTATCTGTTCTCCCTACAGAGAATAGTTAGATCCTGGTGAGCGGCGTCCTTGATCTCATCCTCGAAGGTAGCTCTGAGGGTGACGGTGGTGTGAACATGGCGAACTCAGCGAAGGCCGTCATTGGTGGGCTTCTCTAACATGGTCACCTCCACAGACTAGGAGTAACCATGGCCTCCAAGCGGAACTCTGACTCCCTTGTACAGTGGAGAGTCGTGGTAGCCAGACCCTGAAGCAGGTACCACAACATACAGGCGAAGTAGCCAGTAAGCTGTCCGTTGGAGTAGAACTCAACAGGGGTTAGTGATCCCAGATAGCACCAATGGGGGTCTCCAGGTCAAGAACCAGCACACACTTGCGTTGGGGTGATCTTTGTGCAGGCCATCTAAATTTTTTAAGAAGATATAAAATTATTAACAGTTTTATAAAGAGCAATAGACAGAGAAGGGATAGACTAAAAGGAAAACAATTAGACAAAAGTAGTTTGCACAAATATAAGTTCTTAAAACGTCCATTCTATCTAGGCTGCGACCTATGGTCAAAATGGCTCTGATACTACTTCTGCAACACCCAGTTTTAAAGAAACAAAACTATCCATAACACATGTATGTTAGGATCAAGATTCATACATGCGTTTACATCATCAGTGTATCATCACAGTGTTAACATTACAATAACGTATAAAACTTATTACAAATAGACCCGAGGGTCTAAAAGAAAATACAGCAGAACTAAAGATCTTTAGTGCCAATGGGGCTTCCATCTTCCACAGGTGTCAACTGGGGGCACTCCAGCCTAGAATAGCAACTTCGGGTCGAAGTCATCTAAATTAAAGATTGCAGCTTCATTGACGGCTTCTGAACAGTGGTAGAATGCAAGAGAAGGAGCAACGGGTGTGAGTACAAAAATGTACTCTGCAAGTGATGAGAAAACATGCTATGGGGCTTAAGGTAAGGAAAGTTGAGACACGGTTAACTGCACTAAGCAAACTTTAACCTAATGACTCCAACAACAGGCCACCATAACGAAAATGATTGAATCATCGGATTCCATCTGACTACCAAGACTCACAAGGTAATTCCATTACCCGGCACCCAACAAACCATACCAAACCGTAATCTCGTCTAATCCTAAAGAAGTCCAAGTCCGCTCTTGTCCGCGAGCACTGCTGACCGATTAGTTTGATACTCTGCAGAGTTTGCATAGTTTTTCTCATGAGTCATGATTCCCATGTTGCTTCACACTAAAGCGGTGTGGACTCAGGGTCTCACTACAAGGCCTTTACAAAGCTCCTGCAACTAGTAGGCACCTACTGAGGTTTCACCGCTAACAGACGATTACCTCGCTGCAGAAGCCCCCTCTTGTGCCACTCAACCGTCTAACGGTGCCCACAGAGTTAGAGGGATGGCTAATTAGTTGGCCAGGACGTACCCATATAGGCCTCGTGGTTGTGCAGATTCACTTGGTTACATGTTCAAGAACCAATCCTTAGGACCCCACATAGGAACAAACACAAGACCGCTGTTCAACACCACCTCAAACCAACCATCCTGATAGAATCCTGTTGGGGGGAAATAGACCAGCCTAAGGATAATTGTTGACTCAATATCAAAGGTCCCTCCGGAGCCTACAGTCTCTAGACCCTCAGTCGGAGTCCTGGCCCCTGGAAGCTGCGGACTCCTTCTTTGGACCACCTCTCCAGCACGTACGTGGCCTTCGAAAGACATGAAGCTACAACCAGTCCCTCCAAAGCCTTTGGCCTCCGGACTTAGTAGGATGCCTTATCCCCAGATGCTGCAGACCCCTTCGGGCTACCTCTCTGGCATATACGTGGACTTCCAAAGACTTGAAACTACAGCATGTCCCTCCAGAGCCTTCAGCCTTCAGACTCTGCAGGAGGCCTTATCCCCGGAGGTTGCAAACCCTTCGACCTTCCGAAGCCGAAAGATGCAAGCGTCCTCTAGAGATAATATCAGGGAAGAAAGGACACCCCCTGCAGTCGACCAGATGCAAGGTGACGGGCCATTAATGCCAGTGAAAGTGGTGCTTATCCTGACATCAAAGCGCGATACAAGTCGTCCTAACAACCCTGGCAGAGCAGCGCCGGGCCACAATTGGCAAGCGGCTCACCCCTCAGGGGGCAGGCACCACAATAGTTACCAAGGTAGATATTTATCTTCTATGTAGGGTAAAAAGTTGTTATCAAGGATAATGCCCAGCAATTCGGCTAGGTCCTAGATATTTGTACATCGTGATAACTTGTACACTAAGCTATGTACCACCCTATAAATAGGGGGTCATGGTCATTTGGGAAAAGTTGGAGGTCGCAAGGAGAAGGATCAAGGCAACACACAGGACCCAGACCAATCCATTTTCCTACAATCAATATATTTGTGGTGTTCCTTACTCTCAAACTTCATTTCCAAGCTTGAGTCTCCTTCTTAGAAGAGACCCTCACCGTACTTGTTGGGGCAAGACAAATTCTTGCTCCAACAGTAGCGCCGTCCGTGGGGACTCAAACACAGTAGTGCCAAAGAGAGGTAAGAATCCAAGAGAAAAACCACCAATGCGCTAGCGGCTATATCCACCGTTGCAACCATGCAACCATATGCATGGCTGTCTCAGCCATGCACGCCGCGTGCACCCTCCAGCCCTGCTGCCGTATGGGACGGTGTTCCTCCGGCCTTGACCAACCCAGAACCTTGGGTCAGTATAGAAACTCTATGCGGCACAAAGCCCTTCCAGCCTCCACATGGTGAAGATCTCGCTCCACCAGGAGAGGTCGTGACCAAGGTCGCAGCCAAGCAAGCCGCTTTCTAGTGGTTCCGGGCAGTCGAACCAAGGGATGTTCCTGCCTGGGTTTGGACCCAAAGTATCTCCTTCAACAGCACCTGAGATGCCCCGAGTGAGCTAACATCTTTGGAGTATCTCCTTCAACAGCACCTGAGATGCCCCTCCGGCGAAAGAGGGTTCCGAGGAGACGTAGGGCTCCGGAGTGCATAGACCCTGCTAATGCCCCTGACATAGCTCTCGTGACGCCAACAGCGCACAGGGAACCCCAAGTCCACCTCGTCCAGGGAGGCATAGTCGGAGACACTCCGGCTCCGAAAAGTCGGTCCACCGAACGACCTTGATGGTCTCCCTAATGGAAAGGAGGCTCTGGGGCACGCGGTCCCTGGAAGCAACCTCAACGTCAACCACAAGCTCCGGTACCCCCGGAGGCACACGGGTGCATCCTACATGGACCAGGGTGTGGCCACAACACCAACGATTGCCAAACCATCATGACCTTCTGGGAGGAGTACCTCAGAAGATAAGCAGGATACCTAGCCACATAGGGAACCGGTGAAGGATGGCACAGGGGTCGGAAGCCTAGGGCAAACTCCCGGGCAAATACCTAGCCCTCCAACCCCGCTGTGTCGCCACCAACTCCACCACCGACGGTGCAATATCCGAGTGATGAGGACTGAGTCGAAGAACGCTATCGCTAGGCTCTAGATGGATTACATCCAAAGCCGGGCAACTGCTAAGGCCCGAGGGGGTCGAGGACCACCTCTCCCGACTAGCCTTTAGCTCCATCTCCGACACCCCGTCGCCGAGCTCTATTCGGATTACCTCCGTAGCTGGGCAACGGCTAAGGGCCGAGGGGGTCAAGGACCACCTCTCCCGCCCTAGCCGTAGGCTTCGAGGGCTTCAGGCCTCATAATAGAGCCCTTATTCTGGCAAAGGTATGCCCACAATTACCTATCGATAGTTTACCTAGCTGGTCTAACTTTCGTATAGTAAAATAAAAATATGTTGGAGGCCTTCAACCCTACTGCTAGAAGTTTTTACAACAAGTAGCCACTAGGTAGAAATGGTAAACCTAGATTACGTCCATGTTTAGCAGTAAGCAGCAGAACTTAAATTACATCGTCATTTAACATGAGTTATGAATAGTCATCTGACCTAGCTATGTCTTATACTGCAATTAGCTGCTTATTGCCAATAGTAGACTGCAAAACTTAACCAGTACATAACTATGAAAAAACCCACGTACCGCGGAAGGAGCATGCCTAGGTCACCTGGAAGGCAGATTATTCCAAGGTGTCCTGGAAGGCATTGCATAGCCTTGGTAGTGTCGAAGGCACTCCCCAGGGGATGTCCTCGGAGACAGAGATGCGGTGCTCCCAGGAATGTTGTCGCAAGGAATCCTTGTTGCACGACATGCCTACGCACCACAGGCACAGGAAGCCTAGGTCACCATTAAGCCATCAAACCTAGGTTTCCTGGAAGGTATTGCATTGCCTCGATAGTGTGTAGATGCCGGTTATCAAGAGACTTCCTTGGTAATGTAGTTGCAACGCCCTCGAAGAATTTCTTCGGGAGGCATGACACGCCCACTGTAACACCCTGATTTTCAGATTTCTCAAATTTCTAAAATTTTCCAAGATTATGGAATAGCTTCACCAATAGTATAGGTTTAAAACCTATTTTCTTAATTAATCAATCAATATAGGTTATTATTTCTTGTGCATTGCATACTGAGTTTTGCTAGGAGCCAGGTAAATGCATTAGAGTTCTTTTTCTTTTCTTTCTCTTTGGTGTTTTGAGTGAAAAAGATTTTGAAAAGGTTTTTACAAAACTCAATAGTGAATAAGTTAAGGATCTTAATGGTTGGAATTCAAAGTCTTTGAATTCATCATCTATTCAATCCTTGATCATACCTGATCCTTCTCTAGTTCAATTCAAATCTTATCCAAATCCTTGGTTAAAGCCAATCTCTCAACTGTTTCAAATTCTACCCAAATCCAAATTCAAATTCCTTATCTACTCCTATTCTAGTTCAACCTTATTTTTTGTTTCTCTTAATTTCACTCCAAGTTCAATTCAAATTCAAACCCTATTAAAATTTCTCTGCAAAAATTTCTTTTCTATTCTCTAGATATACCTAAAGTGTATTTGGACTCAATCTTGCTCAAATCCAAACCCTTAGCCAAGTCTTCTAAATGCCTCAACAAAGGATCCACGAAATCTGCAAATTTTCGTGGAGTCCTGGACAGCCTCATCTTTCCATGAAGGTTCCGAGTTCAATACGGCCTCAAATGTAAATCTTGACAATAACAAAGTTGTAGGTCTCGTCGAGAGCTTCGATATGAACCTATGGAAGTCCTCTTTTGGATAATAGAGCTAGAAGTTATGGCCCTCAAAATCAGTGCTGCGCAGATATGTCCGAGTTCAAACAGTTTATTTTGTGGTGCATTTTTGGAAATAAAGAATGCGTTTTCAGAAGTTACAATGACTACCAAAGTTGTAGATATTTTCGAATACTATAATTTAGACTCAAGAAACGTCCAATTTAGAGTCCAGACGATAGAGATATCATCCTCGGAATAAAGAGCTGTGAAAAAGGAAACCGTAACTGACTCGAACTCGAATCCGATTCATGTTCGGTTTGGACTCCGCCTCAACCAGCCGCCCCTAGCCCTAATAATATGAGTTGCACTCCCTCTCCTACCCCTATTCCACGCCCCCAAGACCTAGAAGTCGCTTCTTCCATGTTCGTGCGTCGCCGGAGCGCTGCCGTTCGCTGGAGCCGCCGCCGCCGCCGCCCATGATGCGCTATGTCGTCTTCTTCGCGAGTCCTCCTTCCTCGACCATCAAAGTAAGTCTCTAGGCAAGCCCTAGCCTCGGCCAAAGCGCGATCTATGACACCACGGTCGTCGCCGTCGTGGACAGCCGCACTGTCGCCGATTGGCATCAACGTTCCCAGCCAACTAGTGCACCGTTTGCCATACCCTTTCACCAGCATATGTCCCATGATATTCCCCACACACTCACCAACCAGTTCGGCCAGTAGAGTAGCCAAACCACCGTAATGAAGGTCGACATACCCATTGTCCGGTTTTCTGAATGCGTTCTGTGCGTGCGCCCGATTTGCATTCGCATTCCCCGTCAATCCGAAAGTCGTATGGATGCACCAACCACATCACGACGTGTCCCATTGAGTCTTCTACGTGACCCTAGGAGTTCATCCCTGTTTGTGCAGTGACACGACTAGGACGATATTGCCAACCACACCACATCGCAGCCATCACCACTACAACAGAAATGGTCATCAATGCCGGCTCAAAAGCGCCATCAGTGGCGGTTTTTGAACCGGCACTGATTACTCGGCACTGATAGTCATGGGCTATCAGTGTCAATTTTTGAGCCGGCACTAATAATGATTATCAGTGTCGACTGAAGAATAAAACCCGACACTGATACAAAGAATATCAGTGCCGGTTCTTAGTAAAAGCCGGCACTGATATTATAGATATCAGTGCCGGTTTTTTATGTTGAGCCGGCACTGATAACCATCCCCCCCCCCCCCCCTAAAATGTAGCCATTGCAAATGTCACATAAAGAACATGCACATATAATAATCTCAACACATAATGTATCACACACATACATAATTCATTCTCATCTCATCTCATTCATGCATACGTAACCATGTTATTTCACATGTCATTGACTATAGATTATTACTAATAATAGTTTGCAACAATAGTTCATAATTAACAGAAGTATACAATAAAAGAACGATGTCATTCAATTGTTCTTATTGACCGAGGACCCTGAACTACATTTTTTGCCTTTTGAAGAATCAGGTAACGAACTCCACGGATTTTGCAAGTACCAGAATTGAAGAAATCAATCTATTTGAACACTAGTAGGAACTGAAAATTAAACATCAATATCTGTACCACTTACCTCAGCTTTTTCTATTTGACTATAATTGCTTTCGGTCCATCCATGCATGAAATCACATACATAGTAGCCACGTAAATTGTTGCCCCGGATCTAAAGCCTACAAGGAAAGTCTGTTATGATTCTCCATTCCTTTTGGAACGGAAAGTGACGTCCTTTCCTCTTGACGTAGCGCATGTACACCCTGTACGAGTGTGATTATTGACCGTAACTATACTTAGATTCAATCAATTCCAAGTTTACTAGAGCGTTAATGAAATAATTAATTTACCGTTGTAGCAAGTCTATGACGGGTTGGTATTCGGTGGTTGGATTTCTTTTCCCGTCGAGGACAATGATACAACTGTAGTTAGTCTGGATGACAAAGAGGGCCCAGTGAAATCTACACATATGTCATCATAGTTAATTAGTAATAAGTCCTAACGTCGTGATGGTCAAGAAGAGTAGTACAAATATGGAGGAAAATACGTACCCAAAGTTGTAAGGTAGAAGTATGTATCGCTTTAAGTGGTGCGTTTGAATAGCTTTAAGTGCATAATCCTCGGTTGCCTATGGATCAGTGGCAACCGTCGACTGGTTTATCTTCATTGGGTCGAGGAATGCTACATGAGTGATTCCCTTTTGACCGCATGTATGTATCTCCATTCTACATACACAAGAAGTTAAGACATTCAGTCTAATGGCACAAGAATATATACTGTGAATTATACATGTAAGACACTTACAGAGTCCACAAACTCATGATTTGAACGCCGAGGGTGTCTTGGTGGTACAATTGACATTTCATCAAAATGAATCTAGTATTCGCCATCCCCATGGAGGAAATCACAATATCTGTATTTCTACGCAAACATACATCTACCGGCCTTCGACTATTCCAAGTACCAGGCATGAAATCTCCGCATTTGGGTTGTTAGCTCTAAGAGGTGCTCGACCATTGGTTCGCCAAGCTTAAATTTCCATACAATTTTCCCGTTGCAGCCTTGGACTTGTCATAAAGTGCTTCTTTTGTCAATCCAGACAACAGTAGGAAGTCTCTTTCTAATTCTTCCTATTGGTTTTTTACATTATCGATCGACGTCTTCTTTAACTGCCTTTTACCCATGATGCGCACGTAGTTAGATTTTTGCGGTGGAGGCCCAGGTCTTCTCATCAAAGAGTCAAGAAACTTGCCGACCACTGTAGGATCCAAAGGAATCTTCTCTGGCTCCTTACGTTTGAAGTGTGCAGTGACTTCACCGTGCACTATTCTTTTGGTTTCCTCCTCAGTTCTTTCATAAGGCAGAGGAGATGCCGACTTCTTAGATGCTGATTGCTGCTTCTTAGCTGCTTCTCGTTGCTATGACGAAGTCAATTTCTGAGATGAGATCGACTTCTGAGGTTTTGCAGGTGCTACCGGCTTCTGCAGCGGGAAAGGCCATGGCGACGAAGGGGTTGGAGATGTTCTTGGTGGCTGTGGAGGCGAAGGCGAAGGAGGCGAAGGTCCTCTGAGTGGTTGGGGAGGCAAAAGCGGCAGAGGCTTAGATCCTCTGAGGGGTTGTGGAGGCGAAGGTGGAGACGTAGATCCTCTGAGTGGCTGTGGAGGCGAAGGCGGAGGCGTAGTTCCTCTAGGTGCATCCGACGGCTCCAAACTAGACCCAAACTCATATGTGTCTTCGCCAAAAAGAATGTCACGCTTGTGCCACAGGACGTAATGGACTACATTTTTCGAGAGCCTCGTTTCCCCTGCCTCTCCAGGGTAATCCAGCTTGCTTTTATGGTACTTCTATATTACAGTGTCCACATGTACCCTGGCATATCCCTGTGGTATAGAACTACCATTGAAGAGGGTCCCTTCCACCCATTGCTGAGCCAGACCCCTAGCCACCGTGGTGGGAACACCCAAGACTAGCACGACAAGCTTAAATGGTGTGCTTTCTGTGATGTCGTCCACAGGGTGATGGATTGAGGCTTCTCCTGGAAGCCCCATGGATGTGCAGCTGCTCCAGGGACCACCAGGCTCGGCACCAAAGCGTTCTCTGTGATGGCTAACATCTCCTGCCTTATTTGATGCCTGGCTTGCTATATAGCTGCTTCTATTTTTGCATCTGTCGTCTGTCTCTCCTCTACAAATTATTCTTTTAGCATGGTCATCATTTCTAAAACATTTTGTTTTCTTCGTTGCTTGTAAGTGTCGGCATTTTCCTCGAATCTGACCTTCTAAGGCCTCAAACCCTTGCCGCGTATGCGACCGGTGTGCTCCTTGTTTCCCAGTGCCAGTGTTAGCTCATCGTTCTCCCTGTATGCCCGGAAGGAGGCCTGAGAACACTGGGCGTGGGCATTTCTAATCTTCTGCGTGACTTCCAGTTCTCGTTCGCTTTTGAAGCATAAGGATCCATCAAGCGCAAGAGTCACCCCTCTCCCATACAGGTAGTTCTTCGCTCGAGGAATCAACTCAGACGTGGCAGGTGTGACACCACTTTTAGTTACGTCCTCTTCCATCTTCTCCCACTAGCCAAGTTTCCTAACGTACCCACGCGAGCCAATTCTGTGGGGGTATATGTTCTTCTGGGAGTTAGTCTTGTTTACTTCACTTATCTTTTTTGCTTCCTCCGAATCCCTGTACCCCACGAAATCATTCCAAAAATCTTTCACTGTCAGATATTCATCCCAATCTGGCGTTCGACCCTTCAAGTGATAATCTCTATACAATTTACCCTTAAAATTCTTGAAAATTCTTCCCATTATGGCTAGGGCTTGATGCATCTCTATGGCCATGTTGCATCCTTCAGGGTACTCGAACTTCTGCGACAACTTGCCACATAGGAAATCCTTGATCGTATCGGAAACCACCCACTTGTCACCTCGTTTGCCTCTCCAAGTTCTGTAAGTGATTACGACATGGTCCATTACGAGACACCTGCACGCTGTCTTGAATGACCCGAGTACTTGTAGAGGCTTTATGGGCTCTCCGGCTAAATCGACCTCCATGATGACAAACCGGCCTTCAGGCATCTTGCTGGGACTTTGGCCACGCCTCGGTCCTTCGGACGACTGACCATCCGGCGCAGAATCAGTGGTCTGACCCTCCGGAGCATCAGTGATCGGACCATCCTAACCAGCATCAGTGATCGTAACCTCCGGAGTTCATCGTCACATTGATTCAGATTGAGGATGCACTTGGGTTTCCCTCCTGAGCATCAGTCGCGACTGGATCCTGGTTAGAGGAGGGACCTTGTATTGGGGGGCACGTCCATGAGCGATGACTTGATTTTGTACGAGCCATTCCTACATAAAAATTCCATCTATTCAGATTTCTTGCAACATCGACAAGTCATATCAAGTCATAAAATAGTTTAACATGGTACTAGCAGCTCAGTAGTCAACAAAACCAAGTATCCATGTCCATTCAGTATTAGCAGCTCAATAGCACTTAATATAACAAGTTTTGATGACAAGCAACCCGATACAACATACTTTACAAACAGTTTGGGAACCACCAGTACTAGAAGTAATATAGACACACACACACATTCAAATTACTAATCAAATTCACTCGGCAACCACCAGTACTCATCGCTATCGTCACATGGTGTCACACTCTCAGAACTAGTGTAGTCATAGGGAACAACGTCGTTCGGGTCTACGCTAGTATGTGCATCCTCGTCCTCAAGGTGGCCAACATCTTAATGGTCCAGGAGCTCGGCCGATTGAATTGCCAACTTCTGAAGGCTTCTCCATACCTCCTCAAGTTGGAGTACAAGCCGGTTCGCATCCATAGAGAACTTGCACGAACATGGATCAAAGCTTTCGTTAGCTATCTTTCCTAGGTCTGCAGCTATATCATCAATCTTTTCGATGGTCCACGCCCATCCATCAATCATTGTAATAGAAAGAAAAGATATTTGGCAGAATATCTTTTAAATTACCTATCCTATCAGCCTTCCAAACGAAACCATAGAACCTGCGAAAAAGAAATAGATACGATGATTAGTGAAATGTATGTCTGAATTCATAAGTATAGCTTTATTTTAGGTGCAAACCATTCGTCCTGAAAATGTTAGAGAAGAGTTGTTATATCTCGATAACTTGTTCCCATGTTGAAACATTACACTTTTAAATTCACTTATTTTGTGGAAGTGGGATGATGATACAAATGCATAGCCTCGTCTCGCATTGGCTCACCTTTGAGCTAATTTTCAGCCACATGGTGCAACTGAAATATAAAGTTAGACTTCCATATCAGTGAGACATCGAAAGACAGTGAATGAAGTGACGACATCAGCTGCTGTTCGCAGCCGTAACTAAAATCCAAATTGGCGATGGCCATAAAATCTCATTCTGGAATGATGCCTGGCCAAATGGTTGCTGACCAAAGGACCTAGCACCACTCGCCTACAAAGCGTCTAACGGCAAAAAGAGGACCTTGAGGGATGCCATCACAGATGACACCTGGATAAGCGACATCAGCTTGCAAGACATCAACACACCTCTCTGTTCCACATGCCAGCTATGTGGCTTCCTCCGTGCAATGCAAACCCTTATCATCTGCTACTTGTCTTTGGAGTACAACCACCAGACTCTTGCCTCCCTCACCTCTTGCTTGTTGCAGTGACTAGTGATATTAGGGAACATGTGATGGGTGGCAGTGCTTTGTAGGGGTTGGATGACCATGCCAATGAGAGGTTGGGAGGCCCCTTCAGCATGCCATCACACACGTCAGTAACAATTGTTAGTGAACATCAACATGTGATCAAACGCCTGAAAGCTGAGGGAGCAGTGAAACTATTTTACTAGTTCAAGGAACTTATTTTATTGTGTAAGTTAAAGGAGCTAAAATAAAATCACCCTATTGAAATGCTTAATGCTTGACAAGATTTGGAAATGCCATTTTGGAGTCTATAATACTAATACTGACTTGCTGATCATTGCATTCAGATGACAAGAACTATATGGATAATGTGTCAATGAAAATATCCATACACATCACATATGGATAGCAGGAAACAAATCTAACTACATCCATGAGTGCAAACTTGTTATTTCTGACTTCCTTTTATTGTCTATTATTGTAGCCTTGGTGTATAGATTTTACACTTCTTTACTTCTTATATATGATCTTTGTTGTATTCTTATGCCATATTGTAATGACCTGTAAGGTTGCATATACTACAGGAAATTTATGTTAACAATCTTTTTCATGTATCGTTTTGTTATTAACAAATATAAATACTTGCCGTAATAGAATCTATTGATCAATTAGTTGTACTTTTTCCGTATTTAGTTTCTTCCATCTATTTTGCTCTCAGAATGTTAATGTATGTTCGAAATAAATATTTACAGCATATGTTTGACATAATTAAGTTTTTCTGTCCAAGGAAATTGCACTAATAGTGAAACTTCAATTATCTCTGTAAAGATCATTTTTCTTGATTGAAACCTTCACAGAAAGATAAATTCGTGCTCTGGTCATCAAATAGTGCCTAATGTTTGTCATCATATTATCGGCACTATGACAGTATATTCAATCATACCATCGGTACAAAGTAAACTATCTAAACTAATGAATAATCTTTTTCCTTTCATCCAGACATTCATCCATAAAGGTGAAGGCAGATTTCGGTCGGTGAAACAAGTCCTCAACCGTCTGGATCATTTGTGGAGTGTGATGGAAGATGAAAAAGTAATATGTTCTGAAATGAGCCAAATAATTTTTTTTTTCTTTGACTATATAAGTTTGTATTACCATGTGTTTGTTGTTCAGGTACTTTCATTGATCAATTTATACTAATATATTCATCTGTGTTGGTCTTTGCAGAAGCCAGATGATCAGAGTGAGGAAGGTTGTGGTACGGCATTCAACTATTATGAATTTTGTAGCTCATTACCTTATATTACGTTATAGGCAAATATTATCCAATAATTATAATAAAACTGAGAAACTTCTTCTCTTCACTAACAAATATGGTGACTATATCATATAATTTTTTTGCAAGGATGATTATCTCATATATGATTGAAGGAAACATTCCTTACTACTTCAAAATCATGTGCAGGTGCTGATCAATCAGCTGGAGGAAAGAGTGCTGCAGGTGCTAGTCAGTCGGCCGAAGGAAATAGTGCTGCAGCAGGTTTGTGCTGCTTTTAGTTACATTATTGTTCCAGAGAAACATTGCTTACTGACTAGTGATGACGACGGGAGGAGGCGGCGGCCGACTACGGGCCGGCGCGTCGGGGCTCGGCCGACTACGGGGCGGTGCGTCGGGGCTTGCCGCGGTGGCGCGTCTGGAGGAGGCCACAGGCATCGGGGTGGCGCGTCGGGGACAAAGCGGTGGGGCGGCGTGTCGGGACGATGGGCGGTGCGTCGGGGCTCGACGGGGCAGCGCGTCGGCACAGCGCAGAGGAGCAGCTGCGGGCTGAACTGGTGAATGGTGCGAATGAGGATAGCACACGGCTAAGTGTTCGGCGTATATATGGTGGAGGAGTATCAGTGCCGGTTGTAGTTTCTAACCGGCACTGATACTAGTATCAGTGCCGGTTATATACCACAGCCGGCACTGATAAGCCCTATATCAGTGCCGGTTTCTTGTTCCAGCCGGCACTGAAACTTGGAGTATCAGTGCCGGTTGTATACCTAAGACGACACTGATAGTAGAAGATCAGTGCCGGTTCCGTAATTCAACTGGCACTACTAATTATTTTTCCCCTTGCAGTCCGATAAATAGTTTTAATGTTATAAAATAAATGTTGTAATCTAGAAATAGTTTTAGAAAATGCAATTTAATTCTAAAAATTATTTTAATTATAGAAATTGCAAATAAATTTTATAAAACCGTTTTAACTTGTTTTATGTTAAAAAATCAGCTTTCTAATTAGCTTTCTGATAATTATTTTAACAGTCGAAGCATACACTTTCTGATATTTAATTATCTGTCTAACGATGTTTGAGACGGTCGTTGACTGTAGATCGATTTCGAGTCAAATAACACAAAACATCAACTTGTTATAAAATATCGGCCTCACTTTTTTACATCCCCTGATGCAAATTACAGGGAATCCTAAATTAATTAACATCAAAGCTGCTTTCATTTAACAATTATAGCTTTGTTATGATCACGGTGTATGTATGTAGGTTCCTCAGTGTCATCAATGAGAGGCAGGTCGACATTCTCTCCGAAAGGAGGTAGGTCGTCAAATTGATTGTAGTCTTCCTCGTCGACGACATCCTCAACACCGACAATCTTTCTTTTTGCTTGTAGAACCACATGGCGTTCCTCCTTATTAACTGGGTCAGTGTCCTTTACATAGAAGACTTGAGTAACATCATTGGTAAGCACGAATGGTTGTTCTCTGTATCCGACGAGTTTGAGGTTGACGGTAGTCATACCGTACTTGTCTGTATTCACTCCACCTGGGAGACTGACCTATTGGCACCGGAATAGGGGGACCTTCAACTGTTCTCCATATTGAAGCTCCCAAATCTCCACTATGAATCCATAGTAGATCTCCCTATTGCCACCGCGGTCGTACGCATCAATACAGACACTGTAATTTTGGTTAGTGCTCTTGTTGTCTTGTGCTCTCGTATAAAATGTATAGCCGTTAATGTCGTATGCTTTGTATGTATGAATCGTAGTTGACAGCCCATTAGCCAGTATTTCCAACAGTGCATCATCTGTATCTTTATCCATCATGTGTCTACGTAACCAACTGCTGAAATTATATCTATGTGCTCTTGCAATCCAATCGTCTGACCTTGATGGATTTGTGGACCGTAGCATTTGCACGTGCGCTGGAACATACGGGTCCACTAAATTTGCTTGTTGCAAAACTGTGAAATGTGCTTGGGTAAATGAAAAATAATCGTCGAAATGGACTGAATTGTGACCTAGCGTCCCTTTCCCCTTAAGCCTTCCCTCATGGCGAGATACAGGCTTACCAATTGCTTTCAGATCCATGTAGTTGACGGCAAACTCAACGACCTCCTCCGTTCCCCAGCCTTGGGCCATGCACTCTTTCGGCCGACCTCGGTTACGCACATATTTCTTCAGAACTGACATGAACCTTTCAAAAGGTATATCTAATGCAAAAACACGGGGCCAAGGTACTTTATCTCATGCACGATGTGAATAATGCGATGGCGCATTATGTCAAAAAATGATAGAGGGAAAATACTCAAGCTAGCATATAGTATGGACCACGTCTTCCTGCAGCTTTATTAGTTTGGTTGGATAGATGACCTTCTGTGAAATTGCGTTGAAAAATGAACAAAACTTTATGATTGGGTCTCGGACCTTATCCGGCAGAATACCTCTAATTGCAGCAGCAAGCAACTGTATCATCATCATGTGACAATCATGGGACTTCATGCCAACTAACTTCAAAGTTTTCATGTTCACTAATCTCTTTACGTTGGAGGAGTAACCGGTCGGAACTTTGATTCCATGCAAGCAACTACATAGGCTCATCTTCTCTTCCTTGCTCAGGGTGTAGCAAGCCGTGGGAAGTTTATTTGCCCCGTTGCCTAGGATTTTAGGATGCAGAATTTTCCTTAGCTTCATATCTTCCAGGTCCAACCGTGTATTGAGTGTATCTTTTGTTTTGTCAGATATGTCCAGTAAGGTACCAATCAAGCTGTCAAACACATTCTTCTCCACATGCATGACATCGATCGCGTGTCGGACCATCAAGTGCTTCCAATAAGGTAGGTTCCAAAAAATTGATCTCTTCTTAAACATAGGAGCAAGTTTTGCAGCTAGGAATTTTGTACTGCCTTTCCCCTTTCCAAGGACAACTCTAAGTTTCTTTACCATCTTATATGCATGCTGCCCAGTGTGAAGCTTCGGAGCGCGACGAATTTCCACTGTCCCATCAAAAGCTCTTTTATTCCTGCGGTACGGGTGATCCGGGCGCAGAAACCTACGGTGACCCATGTATACCATTTTCTTACAATTCTTTAGCCATAGCCCCTTTGTTTCATCCAAGCACCAGACACATCCATTGTAGCCTTTTAAAGTCTTTCCCCATAGGTTTGCAAGAGCAGGCCAATCCTAAATTGTTATGAACAACATTGCGCGTAGGTTGAAATGCTTGTGTTTGTATTCATCCCACACCCGTACGCCATCTGTCCATAGTACAAGGAGATCATCAAGCAATGGTTGGAGATACACATTGATATCGTTGCCAGGTTGATTCAGGCCACTGATCAGCAAAGGCATCATAAGGAGCGTCCGCTTCATACACAGCCAAGATGGAAGGTTATAGATACAGAGAGTCATAGGCCAAGTGCTATGACTATTGCTCATGTTGCCAAAAGGATTCATCCCATCTGTCCTCAACCCGAACCTTATATTCCTCACTTCAGCTTTGAATTCCATGTATTCTATATCGAAGTTCCTCCATTGCATTCCATCAGCAAGGTGTCTAAGCATTCTGTCTTTCTTACGCCCTTCGGCGTGCTATCGCATCAACTCAGCATTCGCTTTGTTGGCAAACAATCGCTTCAGACGAGAGATTATAGGGAAATACCAAACCATCTTAGCAGGAGGTCTTTTATCCTTCATCTTCTCCCCTACGTCATCGCTATCGATATCATCAACGTTGTGCTTGTACCTTGATACACTGCAAACGCGACACGCAGTTGAAGTGGTCCGTGACCCCTTTGGCCCTTAGCCGCTGCAATGAATTTGCGGCCTCTGCAATGGACAGTTGAGCATTCCACTATATTTCCCGTGCCACGCAGCATGGGCTTTTATTAAATGTTACTATAATTTTCACAAAATGACGTATGAGATGTGTCTTTAAAGGAGATGGTAGGGTAACGATTTTATCTTTTACCATACGTGTTTGAGTCACGCGGGTCATACCTTTCCCTGTAGGGAGGGGGATTTTTATACCCCTTTGATATGTTTATTGTGCCTTTTGGAGGCTAGCGGGTTTCATACCCCTTTAGCACGGAGGCATTTTCCTTCAACATGCCAGGGTACTCTTCCCGTCAGGTCCTTTCAAAACCTTTTCGCCCAACGGAGTTTTCGGAAAGCATCCCCATTTGCGGGGGTTTTTGGAAGTCTCTCCGTTTTGGCAGAGGTTTTGTAAACTCTCAGTTGTGCGGAGGTTTGGTAAATCTCTCCATTTTTCTTGGAGGTTTTGTAAAACTCTCCATTATGTGGAGGTTTTTGGAAGTCTCTCCATTTTGGCGGAGGTTTGGTAAAACTCTACAGTTTTGCCAGAGATTTTGTAAGGTTCTCCATTTTTGTCGAAGGTTTTGTAAGGTTCTCTGTTTTTGTTGGAGGTTTTGTAAGGTTCTCTGTTTTTGCCGTAGGTTTTGTAAGACTCTCCGTTTTTGTCGGAGGTTTTGTAAGGTTCTCCGGTTTTGCCGGAGGTTTTGTAAGACTCTCCATTTCTGCCAGAGGTTTTGTAAGGTTCTCCGTTTTTGTCGGAGGTTTTGTAGGGTTCTCCGTTTTTGCTGGAGGTTTTGTAAGACTCTCCATTTTTGTCGGAGGTTTGTTTTTGCCAAAGGTTTTCTAAGACTCTCCATTTTTGCCGAAGGTTTTGTAAGACTCCCCATTTTTGTCAGAGGTTTTGTTAGGTTCTCCATTTTGCTGAAGGTTTTGTAAGACTCCTTGGTTTGTATTAATGCCGAAGGCCCTACACACTATCGGAGCTACGCAATACCTTCCAGGAAATCTAGGTAGTCTTGCCTTCCAGGTTACCTAGGCATGCTATGTCCGCAGTGTGTAGGCTTGTCGTGCTCCCGAGGAAACGCCCAGGGTGCACCGCAACACTGTCTAACAAGGATGTGCCCTGGCGCATGGCATTTATACGACCAAAGCTATGCAATACCTTCCAGGAAACCTAGACTTGATGCCCTAGCGGTGACCTAGTATACTGCGCCCGCGGTATATAAGCATGTCGTGCAACGAGGATTTCTTGCGACAGCATTCATCAGAGCACCGCATCCTCATATCAGGGCCATCGCCTGATATGTGGCGTCCACACACTATCGAGGCTACACAATACCTTCCAGGAAACCTAGGCAGTCTTGCCTTCCAAGTGACCTAGGCATGCTACGCCCACGGTGTGTGGGCTCCACTGCTTACCAGGGCAAAGCCTACCCTCCGGGAAACCTTTTTAGGTGACCTTGGGTTTAGGTGAGCAAGGCTTACTAGTGCATGGCACTGTCACTCCTCCGAAGAAATCCCTCGGGGGCGCCGCAACTAAATTACCAAGGAAGTCCCTTGATTACCGGCATCTACACACTATCAAGGCTACACAACACCTTCTAGGAAACCTAGGCAGTCTTGCCTTCCAGGTGACCTAGGCATGCTACACCCGCGGTGTGTAGGCATGTCGTGCAACGAGAATTCCTTGCGATAGCATTCCTCAGAGCACCGCATCTCCACCACCGAGGACATCCCGCGGGGTGTGGCTTCGACACTACCGAGGCTATGCAATGCCTTCCAGGGCACCCTGGGCGTAATCTGCCTTCTAGGTGACCTAGGCAAAAGCGGCGCACGCGGTGTGTAGGCCTCACTATCTACCGAGACTACGCAATACCTTCTAGGAATTCTAGGCATGCTACGTCCATAGTACGTGGGCTTGTCATGCCACCCGAAGATGTCCCACGGGTGGCACCGCAACACGGTCTATCAAGGAAATCCCTTGATACGTGGCAACTACACATCCGAGGAGGCACAATGCCTTCCAGGAAACCAGGGCAGACTCGCCCCCCAGGCGACCTAGGCACGATGCGTTTGCGGGAGTATAGGGATTTTGCATGGTTATATCAGCTAAGTTTTGCAGTCTACTGTTGGCAATAAGAAGCTGATTGTAGTATAAACATAGCTAGGTTATATAACTATTCATGCTAAATGAGGATGTAACTTAAGTTCTACTGCTTCTACCTAGTGGCTATCTATTGCAAAAGACTTCTAGCAGTAAGGTTGGAGGCCTCCAACATACTCTAACCTTGCTATATGAAAGATGGATCACTAGGTAAACTACTGATAGTTAATAGTGGGAGTACCTTTGTAGAAATAAGGCCTCTATTGTAGGCTTGGAGGCCTCAAAACCTGTGGCTAGGTTAGGAGAGGCGGTCCTCGACGGCCTCGGCCCGTAGTCGTTGCCCAGCTTCAAAGGTAATCCATTCGGAGCCTAGCGACGGCATGTAGGGTTGGTAGTACCATTGGTAGTAGGGTTGGTAGTGATGGTGCAGGGTTGAGGGGCTAGGGATTTGCCCAGGATTTTGCCCCAGGCCTCCAAACCCTGTCCTTCGCCGACTCCCTCTGCAGCCAGGTATCCTGCTTGCCTTCCGAGGTATTCCTCCCGGAAGGTCATGAGGGTGCGGTAGTCGTTGGTGTTGTGGCATGCCCTGGTCCGTGTAGGATGCACCCGTGTGCTTCAAAGGGCACCAGATCTTGGAGTTGTCATTGGGGTCACTGCCGAAGGCGGTGTGCCCCAGTGCTTGTGGTTTCCCCAGGGTCTCCTACCCCTTTGGGAGACCGTCGAGGCTGTCTGGTGAACCGGCTTTTGGAGCCGAAGTGGCTCTGACTATGCCTCCCCGGACGAGGTAGGCTTGCGGTTCCCTACGCGTGATTGGCTTTGCGAGGGCGGCGCTGGCGGGGTCTGCGCAGCCTGGAGCCCTGCGTCTCCTTGGAACCCTCTTTTGCTTGAGGGGCCCAAGGAGGACGCTAGGTGGATAGACTTTCCGAAGTTGTTTGCTCGCCCGGGGTATCCCAGGTGTTGTCGAAGGTGATACTTAAGGACTAAGCCTAGGCGGGAAGACTCCTAGGTTCGACCGCCCAGAACCACTGGAAGGCGGCCTGCTTGGTTGTGGCTTCGGCCGAGTCCTCTCCTGAGGCAGCGAGGTCTTCGTCGTGCAGAGGCTGGAAGGCCTCCGCGCCATCTGGAGTTCCTGTACCGACCCAAGGTTCTGGGTTGGCCAAAGTTGGAGGAAGGCCGTCCCACATAGCAGCGGGGCTGGAGCATGCATACAGTGTGCATGGCTGAGACAGCCATGCATATGGTTGCCTGCTTGCAACGGTGGGTGTGGTGGTTTTGGCTAGCACTTTGGTGGTTTTCCTGGTGGACTCCGACCTCTCTTAGCACTTCTATGTTCGGTCCCCACGGACGGCGCGCTGTTGGAGCAAGAGTTCATCTTGCCCTACCAAGTACAGTGAGAGTTTCTTCTATGGAGGAGACTCAAGCTTAGAGATGAAGTTTAAGAAGAAGGAACACCATGAATGTATTGATGGTAGAAAAAATGGATCGATCTGGGGGGAGTATCACAGCGTGACTTGGTGTTTTTTCACCTATGCGTCTTTCTACTGTCCCTTGCCTAGGTGACCAAGGCTCCTATTTATAAGCCGTGTGTAGCTTGGCGTACAAGTTATCATAATGTACAAATATCTGGGATCTGACCAAATTACTGGTCCTTATCCCGGATAACTACTTTCTACCCTACCTGGGAGATAAATATCTACCATAGTAACTATCGTGGTGCCTGCCCCCTGAAAGGGGTGAGCCGGTCGCTAATTGTGGCTCGGCGCTGTACTGTCCGGGGTGTTAGGGCAGCCTTAAATGCACTGGGGTGTCAGGATAGCACCACTTGCGCTGGCATTGATCGCCCGTCTCTTCGCATCAAGTCGATGGCAGGGGGAGACATTTCCCCCCCCCCCCCTGATATTGTCCATGGAGGCCTGTTGTCACACCCCGAAATCCGTAATTGCCTGTTTAGTATTAAACAAGCATCATTAGCTTCATATTTGAATATGGATTGCTTTCGATCGCCAGATTGAAATTTGCATTGCGAATTTGCGATTACGATCTCCTAAGGATTTAAATCACTACATAAAAATTTCACGAGGTTTTGGAGCTCTACCGCACCTCGATTTGGATTAATGAGGTGGGAGAAAAGAAAATTAGAGAGAGAATTAAATTAGAAGCAAAATCAGACTTTTTCTCTAACTTGTATAGCCCACATGAGGGAAATATCCCTCACTCTCTCTCTCTCAAATGGGCAGCAGCCCACCCTCTCTCTCTCCCCACACGTGCTCTCTCTCCCTCTCACCCCTCTCTCAAGCACTCTCTCCCTTTCTCCCTCAAATCAGTGCTTTAGGAGCCAAATGAAGGTGAGCATGTGGTACCATTGTGATCCTTAGCTCATAAGCTTCCCATCCCTCCAATTTGTCTGCTCTTTCCCGAAGGATTTGGGCCGGATTTGATGTCTTTTGGTGTTTAGGGTCGAAACATGAAGAACACCGGATTTTTTTTGTCTCCCGAGCGATTTCCTCTGTTTCCATCTTCAACCAACAGTCCTTAAGCTCAACAAAACATTTTGGGTGAGTCTCCTAGGCTCCCATGGCATGGATGTGCGAATTGGTTGGTCGAAATCCAAGAATTTGGAGTTAGGGTTGAAGTTCATGAGTTCTTGATGTTTTGCATAGCAATAGTCGAGTTTTGGTCGATTTCGGCGTATGCGTGTGATCCTATGTGGTAGAGGAGGTCAAGGTGATGCTTTAGGTCCAAATCCCCACCCCAAAGATCGCCGAAATCATTGTTGACGAGCTCGCCAAGTTTCCCTGGTTGTATACAGTGGTCTGACCGCCAGCTCAGGCCGGTCAGACCATCAGGGGATAAAACACTCTGTACGTAGACAGTCTGACCGTGTTTCTGGTGGTCTGACCATGACTCTTGGTGGTCTGACCGCCCATATGTCTGCGGTCTGACCGCTGTCAGCTGTTTCAGCACAGTTTTCTGTTGGCTGAAACTTGTAAAATTCATAATAAATTCTCTGTAACTCCAAAAATTATGAAACAAATTTTTTTGGTTTCATAATAACCTACTATATCTACTAAAAATATCTCCAGCCATTAAATGTTGAATTAAATTTCTGAGATTAATTAATTAGGTTAAACCTTCATTAATTCACCGATAATTTTCACGAGTCCAAAGTGGGTGAATCAAATTTTGCTAGTTTTATTATGACTTGTTCTAGGTAGGAAAAATGTTTTCATGCATTATAAAGCATATTTTTATGGCATTTCATCCGGTGCATATTGAGGCATGCATTGTTGCACTTTATTCAAACTCATGGCATTGCACGCGTGTATGTCTTATAGTGACCGCCGATCAGTCGATTCCGGAGGCCGAAGGTGATCCCATCACTCTGTATCTTTCTAATCCAGGGCAGCAAGGCAAGCATCTATCATATTGCACCGTGTTAACTTGAAAGTCTAAAGTGTTATGTATGCATGTGTCGGGTACCTTTGGGTAGAACCTATGCCGTTGCATTCTTCTACCTTGGTCACGAGTTCATGTATGTTCCTTGAAGCCTAGAGGTGATGTTGATGTCTAAAGGTCCAATTACGTGTTGGTGATGATATGGTTGGTGAGTGGTGAGTATGAGACGAGATGTGGGTGATGTTAGGGGTGTTGTCTTCCTCGGTGGAAAGTCCAGGGGGCAGGTCAGGAGAGGAAACCCGAGCACCATAGACCGCTTGCATCGTTTAAGGCCGATCGTCGGGGTAATTGGCTTTAGCACTTACCTTACTCACCACATGCCGATCTAATGGTACGGCGAGCCGAATACCTTCGTAGGTGTGGCTTTGTGGGCGTGAACATCGACGGTGTGAGCGGGCGGGCTTGTAAGCAGTACTAGTTTGCTCCAAGAGTAGTTCTAGTATCACCATGCCGAGCGATGCATGCCACACACAGTTGGGGCTGGTTGGGAAAGGTTGTCACGGGTACCCCCTTGTGTGCACTTTAGCGGGTGGCACAAGCCGTATGGTCCTAGTGTCGTGTGGGTCCAGGAGTATCCCCTGCAAGGTGTATAAACAGTTCGAACTGCCGCGCTCTCGATTATTTGCACCCGGTCGTAGAGTTCTCGTTGTGGTTTGTGGATGATGGCATGAGGTTGATGGTCGGGCATGTGATTATGGTCTGGGTATGGTGATTGATGGTTCGAGTTGGCACTTGTGTATATTGATATACTTGTTGTTACATTTACATATGATCAGTTGTTGGTTATGGCAGGGTAGTTTCATATATGTTGGCTAAGTTAGTTGCTCACACCTATGTCTAGGATGCTTACCGCTTGATTAACTTAACCAAGTTAATTCTTGCTACCAGCTTAACGCATGATCCTTGGAGTCAGGAATATATATACCCATACTATATAAGACATGCGAGTACCTTCGTACTCAGGGTGCTACCCTTAAGTTGTTGTAGGTTCACAGGTCGGTGATGAAGAGGCAATGTTCAGCTACATTGTGACTGCCAATCAGGGTGGCGGGTAGGAATAGCACACTCTACTCCGAACTCAGTACTTTTGGGACGGTGCCTAAAGGCATGTGGCGCCGTCTGCTTTTCTTGTATAGGTTTATCTTCTGCTGCGTAGTTGTTGTTTCCTTTTTGTTGTAAATTGTAGAAACAGCTGCATGTTTAAAGACTTGTAGTATAAATGTTTAATTACCTACTATTTATTAAACTGTGTTGTGATGAATATGTTGGAAGGCATGTGTTCCGATCCTTGGGCACAAAGCACACGCCGGGACTGCCAGAGCGGTATTTTGATTAATTGACGAGGTTTTGATTATGTTAATGATCTGCCTGATGAATAGTTTGAATATTGTTTGGCCGGGTCCTCACACCTGTTGTATCTTAGGTTTCGGAAAGCCGCCCAGGCGCCAGTGGTATCGCCTGAAGGGGTCCACAACCTCCGGGGGTCAGACCTGTTGTTGAGAATTCGGTGGCCAAAGGCTTCGAAGGGGCTTGGCGTGGTTCTAAGTGATGGGAAGGCTTCGCAGGTATGAAGAGGTGGCACGAAGGAGCCCGATGCCTTTGGAGGTTGGGCCTTTAGCTGAGGGTCTGGAAATCAAGGCTCCGGAGGGACCTTGATAGTAATCTTCAACCATTATCCTTAGGATGGTTTATTTCCCCCCAACACTACCACACGCAATGATGTCATCATCACATGGCAATCATGGGACATTATCGAGGAAAATTTCATTTTTAGTTCTTTCACCAAAACAAGCCTTGCGATGTTGGATGAGTAACCAGAGGGAACTTTCACACTGTGTAAGAACTCACAAAATTCTTTTCTCTCCTTGGAGAGAGTGATAGCTACTGGGGGTAGGTGTTTTTCTTTGTCCGTATCATGTGCATGGAGCTTCGGCCTTAAACCCATTTCATCAAGGTCAGCTTGTGCGTTCTCATGATCCTTTACTTTTCCCTTCGTTTGAAGCAATGTACAGATCAGACAGACTCTCGTAGATATTCTTCTTTACATGCATATTGTCGATAGAGTGGTGAACATTTAATTTTTCCCAATACTCTAGCTCCAATAGTATTGATTTCTTGTTCCACATTCCTAACTATGCATCATTCTTGGAGGGTTGTTTTCGCTTTCTAAGGACAAAATTGATATTCTTAACCTGATTGTGGACATCGTCCCCACTGAAATACCTTGGAGGTAATACTTTCTCCCTTATGCCATCGAACTACTTGTCCATGTTTCGGTACGGGTGCTTCCTGGGAAGGAAACATCGATGCCACTTGTACACTATTTTCTTTGAGTTGTTCAACCTCAAACTGCATGTGTCATCTAAGCAATATGGGCAAGCTTCACCTTTTCTTTTGCTCTGACCTGACAAGTTACGTAGTGCTGGCAGATCATTGAAGGTAACGAACAACATGACATGCAAGGTAAAGTACTCTTGTTTGTACTAATCCCAAACCTCGACACCTTCTGACTTGTTACAAGATCATCGACTAAAGGCCTGAGGTACAAATTTGATATCAATGCTAGGTTATTTTGGTCCTGGTATCAAGATTGATAACATAATATACTTCCACTTGTTACAAAGCCAGGCTGGAAGGTTGTAGATAAACAATACAACAGGCTAGGTGCTATGTGGGTTACTCGTGTTACCGAATGGATTCATGCCATCTGTGCTCATAGCAAACCTAATATTTCTCAATTATTCAGTGAACCAACCAAATGTGGAATCAACGATTCACCACTGAGCGGAATCTGTTGGGTACCATATCATTGTGTCAATCTTACGACCCTGCTTATGTCAATGCACCAATTGTGTCTCATTTCTTTTGGCAAACAGACACATCAGACAGGGAATTACAGGAAAATACCACACCACCTTTCTAGGACCACCTTTACTTTTCTTGCCTTCATCCCTGTCACCACCATCATTCTACGCTTATATTGATGGGTTCCACAAACAGGGCATTGATCTAGCTCTGCATACTCTCCATGAAATAAGATACAATCCTGATTACATGCATGTATTTTTTCTATTTCCAGTCCGAAAGGATAAACTATCTTCATCATGTCATAGACGCCCTCGGGCACCAAGTTCCCCTCCTGTAGCATGTCCCTTAGCAAATCCAGCAATGCTTCAAAATTCTTGTCAGCCCGACCATGGGCTGCCTTAAGCTGTAGAAGCTTTATGTTCCCAAATATCTGCATGTAGTTCCCCTTACAGTTGGCATAAAGGGGCATCTTGGAATCCCACACAAAGTCCTGGAATTTAGCAAACTCAACATTGTTATACTCATCGTGCCGCTCGACATCCTGCACCATCTGGTCCACATTCTCCATAAAATCCTTGAGATCATTATCATTGAAACCTAATATGTCCTCATCCTTGAGATCATGATCCATTTCACCGAGTGTATGTTCTTGATCGGCACTGCCAGCATGAAGGGCCCGATCCAACTCTCCCTCGTTAAGGCCTTCCTCGCCATTTTTATTCCAACATGTACAATTCTCTTTAAATCCATGCATGACCAAGGGTGCATGGATATTGTATGGTTTCGGGAACTTCTTATCATTCTTGTAGTCGCGACATGCACAATACATTGCCGTTTTACCACGATCTTTCATATCGTCCAAAGTAGCACTTATGAAATGCTTCACCCTGCTAGAGTACTCTGGATAAGTCCAGGTCTGAAGGTAGATCCAACTTCTGTTCGTCATCTACAATTAATGTAAAAACATTCATTCTTCATTAACAATTACTTTAATTTCATGGTTAAGCATGCGAATAAAACTTCCATACAAATACACTAGATCTGTGGCATCTTACGATAGATCGGGAAAACCTAGTATCAAATCTAACATAAATACAACTCACTTGTACTAAGATTTTGAATAAAGATGCAAAATGGCCGATTACAACTCAAAGTATAATAAAACTACCAAATAGGGATTAGTGGAGGAGGAAAGGGGAGATGCAAACCTTGAAAGACCTAGCACCAATTCAAACTTCAAATCAACAAGATATTAAAAAATCTCTAGCGGAGCCGGTGAAAATCGCTAGTACTGTGCAAGTGGAACTGTTGAGTAATTGTTCACCCTCACAGTGGCTGGCCTGTGTTAAAACAGATCTAAGTAATAAGTGACGGGTGATAATATTACCCGTCACTTATTATTTGTTAAAGTGATGGGTCATATTACGATCTGTCATTTATGAATGACCCAGGGAGACCCGTCACCTTTGCAGAGTCATAAGTGATAGGTCGTAACATTACCCGTCAGTTATGACTGGTGCAGGGAGACCCGTCACTTATATTGAAGTCATAAGTGATAGATTTAGTTATTACCCGTTACTCATGTTATAGGTGACAGATCATAATATTACCAGTCACCTATTATCTTTGACAAGTAAATACAAAACCAAATTAGAATGTACAAGTGCAATGATGACTTACATCTTCGGGGTTTATTTTGTACCTCCCGTTTACCCTAAGAAACTCGCAAACATAATATCCACAAAGAACAGTATCTAAACCTTGCTTATGGCACTTTAAAAAATGCAAAGTATTCGTTAGTTCAATACGACACTTCATCATAAATAGTGATATTAAGCACTAGAGGTGTGTTATTACCGGAAAATGTGTACGGACGGCCATCGCATCCAGCTGGCCCATATTGTGTATCCCACCTTCCGTTACATACCACTTGTAGGCCCTATTCGAATGCCAATAAGTAATTATCAATTCATAAATAATTTTTAAGAATTTTATGTATGGGGATTATCTTTACCTCTATATAATGTTGATAAGATCTTGGTAGAATTTTTGGAGGAGATTGGCTGAGTCAAGAACCACGAGTCTGCTCGACTTCAGCATCAGCATTATACAAATAAAGTGGTCACTACATGAATCTTTATGTTAGGTTCTTGATCGACCAATTAAGTTAAATATTTATGTTAGATTCTTGACGTATCACACTTACTTAAAGTTGTAGGGAGCCATGACGTAGTCCTTGTCTTGCATTTCTAGCATAGCCCTTCCTATGTAGGTTGAAATTTCAAGCTTGCGTGTTTTGGTAAATTCTCTTATGACCCTTACTTTTTCCTTGTTACTCCTCCCCTTAATTTGAGGGTCATCAATCCTAAACTTCATGACAAGTTAGGCTGGAAATTCATTGCAGATTAATGAATCCGACCGGTAACTTCAACTTTTCCGCATCGTTAAATTGCATCCTACAGAAGAAGTCACTAGTCATTAGCTTCTATAGCATATATGAACGTAGGGGTAGATTGTAGGCAGTTACAGGTACCATATGCTTATGAGATTGATGTCGAGTTTGTCGTGACGGAACAAAACGTGCATGTCCTTAAAATCCACCATGAGATAGGAGTCTCCGCTTAGATAAATGTTAGCGAGGACAGAAGCAGTGATTATGGAGAACCCCACGCGACATGCCCTCATGTACCATTTATGGAATCTCCTCATATCCCATGGACCTTCTTGGAGTTGAAAGAATGGCAGAAATGGCTTGCCATTCTCATATTTCTTAGAAACATCCAGTGTAGGCAAGAAATCCAACTAAGGGGTACTTCGTGTTTTGCCGATCTCTTTTGCGAGATCGCCCTTTGCTTGAGGTTCCAGAGTGGATGATGCCTTTGCTTTTGAGGACATAAGCCACATCTTCACCGGTGATGTTAGAGTCTTTTCGTATGGTGTAATCATGATAGGGACTCTCCAATGCTCAGGTGAATGTGCCGGAGGCACAGGCACTAGAGGTAAAGATACCGGAGTCACAAAATGGAGGCGGAGGTGCTGGAGTCATAGACGGTGAAGCATGATGCGAAGATGCTTGAGGTAGAGATACTGGGCGTGGGGGTGAAGGTGCCTGAGGCAGAGGGGCTTGGCTCTAGGTCGGAGGTCCCTGAGGCGAAGAGGGTTAACTCTGGGTGGAGATGCGTGAGGGAGAGATGCTGGGCGCGGGGGTGGCCATGACGCTGGCGATTGTGACTGAAGATGATATCACGTTTGGGCCATAGAATGAAGTTGCCAATAGCCTCCTTGAGAATCTCGATACCCTTAGGTGTGGTGATGTCTAGCTTTTATGTAGATTTTTCTACCACACTTTAGATTCCCTTCATAAAAAGTGGTTGTACCGAGTCCACTAGTAGCTTGGCGTAAGCCTAGAATGGCTTGGCCCATGGTAACCTCGATAGTGAAGTCTCCCTTGCTAACCGAAACATGTAGCATGCAAGGGGTAGCCTCTGTGATATCATCCCCAGGATATCTCTGGTTATCGACCTGCTTGGATCCGACACTGCTCCGAAAGCCTAGGCTGGTTGGTTGATTTGTCAGCATTAATGCCACCATTTCGTTCTCCTTTCCATTCAACATTTTCATAACCTGGACCTTAACCTGTTCCCGTATCTCTTCCACCAGAGTCTTCTTATATCTATTACAGGTCTTGCATTGGCCCGCGACATCTGGGAACCCATGCTTCTAGCCCACATTTGATCTGATGCGTCGAGTGTGACCCGGGTGTTCCTTATTCCCCAGGGCCTTCGTAAGGAGGTCATTCTCCCTATTGGGATCTAGAGACCCTTCATTACCAATCCCTTGAATGGTGTGGGTCACTTCCATGGCCTAGGGGCTTTTGAAGGCTAAGTCCCCTAACTCGGTTCGTTCTGACCGAGCGTAGACCCAGTTCCTGTTTCGCTCATCACAGTTTTCCAAAGGGTTGGGTTTCCCAGTCCGGGCAACCTCTTCTTCTTGCCTCCTCCATTTAGAAATTTTGGGGGCGTACCCCGAGAAGCCCAGGTGATGGTGGTGCTTGTTCTTCTTCATAAGGTTCTTGAATGATTCACCGAGTTTGATGGCCTCGGGTGTGGTCTTCTTTCGGACAATCTCCGTCCATTGGTCTAGCATAATCTTTCCATATTTATTAAAGGGTACCAAGTTCTTCTTCATGAAGTCCATATTCAGCTCACTCTTCCAGCCCCGAAAGCTCTTTCCCATGGTTTTCAATGCATTCTGTTTGGCGGCTTCCTCTGTTACTGAGGGGAATTGAATAGTTCTCTGCGACCACAAGAACTCCTTCGTCTCATCCAGCAGCAACCGCTAATTAGTTATAGTGATTGGGATGTACTCCTTGACTAGAAATCCATAACTGTTGCGGAATTTGGCGCGGGCCTCACGAGGTGCAACAGGCTCCCCTTCAACACCTACTTGAGTTATTGTATAAGTGCCAGACAGCAACTTATTTCTGTTTCGTTCGCCCCATCTTTATTTCACTATACCCCCGGAGGGACCCAAAGTTTTGGACACAGAGGGAGCGAAAGGTTGTGGCGCAGATGATAGACACGAAGATCTTTGCACCCTCACCCTCTAAAGAGAAAAAAAGGAGAGTTGACATAAACCACAGAATTATTCCTCCATTTAAGAAGTACAAAATACATTGACTCAACTAAATACCTCTTCGGTTGGATCATAGTCATTGTCACTTTCCCGACGTCAGCTCTCCCGACTGCAAACAGGGCTCAGGCTGTGATAGGAGCCTGAGCTTTCACTGCTAGCAGAGTAGGACGCCTGGTGTGGGCTTGGGCTCCTATCTAACCTCCTACTTGCATTCGCCCCATCTTGTGCCGGGGCGGTCTCTATTGCGAGCATCCTCTATGCCGGAGATCCCTCTATTGTGAGGATCCTCTATGCTAGGGAGCCCTCTATTGCGAGGATCCTCTATGCCGGGGAGCCCTCTATTGTAAGGATCCTCTATACTTCTGGTTTCTTAGGTGGGCTTAGGCCCCTATCCAACCGCCTGCTTGCTTCTGGTTTTTTAGGGGATATTGTCCTCTTCTGCCCCATGGTACTTAATCGACCACTAGATTATTGTTGCTTACAGGAAAGAAAAGGAATCAAAGTATGTGTTTTAAACTTTTCGTAAGCACTTCTTTAACTTTCGTGCAAGGCGATTGCAATACAGTACAATGAAAGACAACTACAAAAAGTTTAACAGTTACATTGTTTCGGTGAAAACTCAGCTATGTACATTTGGGAAGTACAATATATATATTCTTTAATTATTTCTTCAGAGACATTATCGAATTTTTTGTATACCTTCATAAATGAAATTATGTTATAAATGCATTTTAATCAATATCATTTGTAAACAACGGTATTTTTGTGTGCACTTTGTAAACATATTTCAATATCAAGAATATTGCACAATTCGATCCACTTATTGTATATGCCCTTGCTTACCATGGTTGTACTATCTTTCTCTATACAAAGCCAGGCATAATTTATTACTATGACTAAACGCAATACACTATTGTGCTATAAAAATTCTATATACGAGAGACAAATGGTAAGGAAATTGTAGTGACGAGCAATAATGCCAAATGTTTATGTAGCGGCTATTAGTAGGTAACACGAAAAAATCGATAGGGACACAGTGAACAGCAAGAAAGTATCTTAATCTCATTATCAACAAAGCAGAAAGTGTGATGCACTGGAATAACAAAATAGTACATATGGACATGTTTATCTCTTATAACAAAATTAGGCAATCGGCAAAGTGATAACATAGATGAGTTTTCACTAAAACAACCCAGTAATTAATATCTATTGCCAATTGGCAAAATGAAACCAACATGTGCCCATGGAATAAACCCTCGAGACTATGCTACTGCCAATCACCAGCTCTAAGCCATTACTGATGACAATTCCAAAGAAATAAACTAAAGCTAACACATCAACCACATTCCCATCTCACTGCAGAGGGCAGCAATCAACGGCGTCAATGTAGCATATGTGTATAAAGAAGGATGGCTACTCACCACTCTAGGCGTCGGCGGTGAGGTGGACAAGGTCGGAGGGAGAGGGAGAGGCCGTCGGCGTCAACGGTGGCAGACGGGGTCAGATGGAGAGGCCGTTGGCATAGGTGTCGGCCATGGCAGATGATGTCGGGGGGACAGGCTGTCAGCCTTTGTGGTGGCGGAAGGGGTCAGAGCTGAGGGAGAGGCCGTTGATGTCGGTGTCGGCATCGGTGGTGGTGGCGCTTGGGGACGAGGAAGCCGGGCTCGGTTAGGCACGTGGCAGCGTGGATCCAAGTTGGGAGGAGGCCGAGATCGGGGACGAGGAGGAGGCCGAGCTTGGAGGCGGCGCGGAGAAGAGGCAGCCTGACAGCACAGGGGAGAGTCGGTCAATGGGGTCTAGGGTTCCGGGGGCTCGCGCGTGATATATATATAAACATTCATTTACAGAGGCGGTTGATGTAACAAACCGCATGTGGAAATGTTTTTGACAAATATATTAATCATTGTCAATTTTTTGTCACTTTTGTAAATCAATAATCACATTGGAATATTTGGAGTAAAATAATGCAACACATATATATTTTTTGTCACTTCTGCAAACCAATATTCAATTATGCATGTTTTAAATATGTTATTGACAAGCCTATTACATAACATCAATGTCATATTGGAAAATAAGTTTCATAACATGAAAAACACATTGAAAACTAAGTTACATAACATGACACTATTTGTCCTGAACTGTTTTCCCTACACCATCAAGGCGCATGTAGGGCATCACAAATCTATCGAGGACTGCTTCTACAAGTTTGATCTTTTCTAGAAGTTCGAAAGGCGGCACGTTATCGAACTGATTGTATTCTTCCTCATCCTCCACATTCTCAACTCTGACAATTCTTTGTTTTCCAGCAACAACAATGTGCTTCTTTTAATTCACGGGGTCGTTTATATAGAAAACCTATGTGACATGATTAGCGAGTACCCACGGGTCATCTTTGTGGCCTACAATGCTGAGGTCAACAGTTGTGAACCCCGTAGTTGACCCATTTGCACCAAAAAACAAGGATCTGCAGATTCACTCCATAGTCGAGTTCTCAGATTTCATCTATGAACCCATAGTAGGTGATATTTTCACCTGTTGTGTCATAGGCTTCTATTCGAACATTGCTACTCTGCTTTGTATAAAACGAGTACCAATTAATGTCATACGCTTGCCATGATGTAACTAAACTTGATAGGCCACAAGCCAATATTTTCATATTTTTTTTATCTACGAATTCACCATCTGATAGGTTTTGGTTCTTGAACCATATGGTAGAGCGACGCTTGTGCTCTTTCAAGATCCAATCATATGAGCGGCCTTGATTTTCTGTGTGAAGCTCATTCAGGTGTTGCTCGACGTACGGCGCCACTATCTGGAGCTGCTGCAAGACGGTGAAATGTGCTTCTTCCACTGCTTTATAATCATGATCGATGCAATTATCTCATTTACGATGTAAACTAAGAGGCGTACCATGATATCGAAAAAAGATGGAGGAAAGCACATCTCAAGTTGGTACAAAGTCTCTACCAAGTAACTATGTAGAGCACCTAGTTTTTCAGCATTGATGACCTTCTAAGCAATTGCGTTGAAGAAGTGATACAACTATGTGATGACCATCTTTATATATCCTATCTTGATACTCCTGATTGCAATAGGGAGCATCTACGTCATCATCACATGACAATCGTGAGACTTCATGTGATTAGCTTCAAATCTTTCATCAAGACTAGTTTCTTGATGTTGGATCAGTAACCAGTCGGGACTCTCATCCCATGTAAGCACTTGCATATGCCTTTTTCTCCTCAGGTGTTAGAGAGTAGCTAGCTAGGGAAAGATAATGTTTCCCACTTGGTCTGTCTTTAGGGTGTAGCTCTAGCCTGATTTTAAAATGCATCAAGTCCTTACGTGACTTGATTAAATCCTTTGTCTTGCCCGGTATGTCCAGTAAGAGGCTAAGGATGCTATCACACACATTCTTCTTAATGTGTATGACATCAATCCTATGGCGAACATCCAAGTCCTTCCAGTAGGGCAAATACTTAAAGAAAATCGGCATCTTCTTCCACAACATCCTGGTTGGCGTCTCACTTTTCTTCCTCTTTTTACCCTTCGGTGGCTTCCCGAAAACAACATTGATGCTCTTGACCACTTCAAACACTAGTGCCCCGCTGTGAGCTTTTGGGGCAGTACCTAGCTCAATCGTGTTGTCAAAATATTTCTTCATATTGCGGTATTTGTGAGTTTTGAGTAAGAACCATCGGTGTCACGTGTACACTACCTTTTGTGAGTATGGGAGGTGCACAGACGCAGTTTTCATCCAAGCACACTACACATCCTTGCTTCCCTTTAACCTGTCCCGATAGGGAAAAAAGGGCGGGATAATCACTGACGGTATTGAAAATCATGGCTTTCAGCGTGAAGTACTGCCGTCGGAACTCATCCCACACCCGGACCCCACCATTCCACAGTTTGGCCGTATCTTCCATCAATGGTTCCAGAAACACATCTATATCATTGCCATGATGTTTCGGTCCTCGGATGAGAATGGACATCATAAGATACTTTCACTTCACGCATAGCCATGGAGGAAGGTTGTAGATTGCCAGAACCACTGGCCAAGTGCTATGGCAGGTGCTCATGTCACCGAAAGGATTCATTTTATCGGTACTCAATACGAACCTTACATTCCTTGGTTCTTCAGCGAAATCTGGATACATGGCATCAAACTTTCTCTATTGGCTAGCATCAGCGGGATGTCGAATCCCATCCATCTTGCGCTTATCAAAATGCCAACGCATCAATTAAGAGTCCCTAGGGTTCAAGTACATACGCTACAAGCGGGAGATCACTGGCAGGTACCATATCACCATTACAGGACTTCTTCTCTTCTTCTCTACGTTGGAAGAAGTGTCTTCTTCATCACGACCAGCATTAGTCTTCTTCTTCTTCGCGTTGGCGGATGCATCTTCATCCTCACAATCATCATTCCTCTTATACCGACTAGCATTGCACAGTGGGCATCTCTTCAAGGCTTCGTACTCTTTTACGGTAGATGATATAGTGGTTCGGACACGCATGTATTTTTTGCACTTCTAATGATAACTGGCAGATAAGCTTGTTCGCCTGATAAGTTGTGGTGGGCGAGTTAGGTTTCGGAAGCATGGTTGCTAAGAGACTCAACAGATCTGAGAAATTCTTGTTGGATCATCCATTGCTGGCCTTCAACCTTAGAAGTTCATGCACCAAATGCAACACTGTAAACTCCTTATCACAACCCTTCAATTTCTCATACAAAAGATCCTTCGATGCCTTCTGTAACGTCTCAAAATTATCTAAACCTCTCATGTCCCTTAAAACATGCAGTTATGCATGGCGTAATATTTCCTCTAGATCGAAATCAGTATCATCATCCATCAACATTAGTGTCACCTTCAACTACATCATCACCACCATCCCCTTGATCAGCAGCGATCGTTTGGTTCGCTTGCACGTTGTTCGCCGTGATTGGACCAACATGTGTAATCCTCGATAAAACCTTCTAAAATCAAGTATGATTTGATTATGCTTGATTTGTCCCATAATTTCTAGTTCTTGCAGTCAAAACATGGACAATATTTTTTTTTGTATTCTTAGTTAAAGCGTTCGTCTCGGCAGCTTCAATAAAAACAGTGAGTCATTTGATGTATATTTCTCCATGTCTTAGTGTATCGTACATCCATACTCTGTCCATCTTTAACTTCAATCACAAAATTAGATACATCAATTAATTAATTAATAAGAAAATCATAATTAAAAAAAGTTTTTTAAAAAAATTGGAAAACTTAGGCATGTTATGATTATAATATGTCGATGCAATTGAATCTACATTAGCGTAAATTTATGGCTGAAAACAATGTGGATTCATTACTCTATCCCTCTATATTTAGATCTAGATCTAGATAAAAAAATCCTCATTCATGATAAAACCTCATAGAGGCTAAAAAAACATCAAATTGAAGTTACATTTTTGAAATATAATGCTAGAATCATATGAATCTACCCAATTGAATCAACATTTCCACAAATTTTAAGCTTATTCGAGGATCTAAATGGCTAGAACCATGAACATCTCTACAACCTATTTAATCCCTAAATAAGCCATAAATCTAAATCTAGACTTCAAAAAGATACTAGCTAGGGATGAGATATTCTTACCTTAGATATCTCCTTCAAGGAAATGAAAAACAAAACCTTCTCCCTTTGTTTTTAAATTTCACAGCCGCCTTTTGAGCTCTACTGTTCAAACAACAGTGAGCTCAGTCTGAATAGAGCTCCCCGCAGAAAGAACATATTTCTGGAATCGCCTGTGGAAAATAATTTGGAACCGCCTATGATAATGAAGTTATTTTCACAGGCAGTTCACATAAGGAACCGCCTGTGAAAAGAAACCGCACGGGTCCCCGCCCACTAGTCAGGCGGTTTATCATATGAGCCGCCTGTAGAAATGAACCTTAGGTATATCGAAAAAATAGTTTTTTAGTAGTGAGATAAAGTATTATTATATATTTATAACATGTACTGACTGTGTCTATTATTTTATCAGTTTTAGAACCGACGGTGATATATTGTCCTCAATTATCACCATCGCTTACTCACTATCAGTATATACAGTAATACTAGTTTGAAACTGATAATGATAGAGTTGTTTGTAGTAGTGATATATATTTATAAATATATATATATACATATTATGTTTTTGTTGCAACGTTGTTGCCTACTGCTGTAACAACCAAGCTTCTTATGTTCCTCTTCGAAATGTATGGTTACACATAGTAAGCGATATCGACAACAATAGTACCAAAATAAACATGGTTTCGGATATAATAATAGAAGTGCTTTGTGGACTATGCGCGCATTTTATTATATGACATCAGGTATTAGGTGAACAACTTCCATCAATATGTATATATAAGCCATGTCTTGACTCTTTCACCAAGTCAGCAGATCCAACATTTCGCAAATGATTAGGGGGAGAGAATACAACCCATTAGCCTAAGTTAACTGAGCTATAAACATGTTGTGTAACTAGTCAACAAGTTGGCATGGCGACTGTTCTACGCACGCTGTTTCGAACCTGTACACGCAGTTGTAATTAATCCGTAAAGAAATAAACGAACATGTAAGGAATTAGATTAAGGGTTTAACTAGGAATATCATTTATGAAACCTGTTTGTATTGAATTTTCACCAGATAAATGTTTAACTTAGGGTAAGAATACCCTACAGGTTGTGATACTTATAGGCATATTTGAGCTCTAGAGCAGCTCACAAGTGGTATCAGATGAAACTCTATTGAACATCAATTTTTAGCTCTTCGCTCCTAAAGTGGAATATATGAGAGAGAATCTCTGGAATGAACTAAATGTTAGAAGCTGAAAAAAAGTAGTTTCTCCTAATTCATTTCTTATATAGAATCATTTTTTTTCATAAAATTTACCTTAAAGAATCACTTTCAATCACAAAATCACTTAGCTCAGATAATCACGCCCTCTAGAAAATTTGAATCAGAAAAAACTCTACCAAATAAACCCTTAATTTACACAACTTCTATAATTAATTAACTAATTGACTTTCATCGAGCCTATATACGATTCCCGAGATGTTAAACGTGATGTATAGTAACTCCATGCGCAGTAAATTGGTATAGGTTCTCAACAAACAAGGTTTGTTGAAGTCCTGGTTGTTACATAGAAAACTACTGTCCCGGTAGCATTTCTAAGGGGACGCTATCAGTTTGACTCACGCTACGTTGTTGAAGGTCTTTTGTTGCTTCTGTTGATGTGACTTGATTTCCTCGACGTTCTGGAGCTACTTAATTACGCCTACACAGAAGATATATATTATTTGCTGTTCGTTCTCGTCCTAAATAAGTATATACACATTGTAGCCGTCTCTGTTAGGGAGAGTTATTAATTCGCTTTTGTAATAGAACTTCCATCCCTTAGTTCACATTAAAAAAAAATAGTGATCCATCACACAGTAAACAAGCATTCATTAGCGTGCACAAGTGTCTAGACTAGACGTTTCATTGCCATGTTGACCTGTGCGTCGTACGGACTTCGCAAAACTCAATTTGATGGTTGGAATATGACAGCTACGTCTCACCAAATTGAATTGGGATTAGATGCATCCCATAACAGACTTGTAAGAAATTAAAGCATTAAAAAAATTTGGGCCACTCAGCTCCCGTATAGTAAAATCAATACAAGGAATACATGATAAGAACCACCAACCTCCCAGTGCATAATGTTTATACTTATGTTTAAAAATATTTATATGACCAATAAAAAAATATGATAATACTACTACAAAATTACATATCAGTGCCGGTTGAAAAATGACTTCAGTGCCGATTTTTTAACCGGCACTCTTTACTCGGCACTGATAGTCAGTGACTATCAGTGTCGGATCTCGAACCTGCACTGAAAGTTATTTTCAGTGCTGGTTCATGCCTCCAACTGGCACTGAAAAGGTTCCCGAGCCTAAAAAATAAGCGAGCTGGCTTGAAAGAGCCAGCTCGGCTACCGCTCCTGCCGTCGCCATCGTCGTCGTGCTCATGCCACTGCCACTGTCGCATGCTCAACACACCCGCCCTTCCTGCTTCCCTGCAAGCATTTCAGCTCTTCTTTCTCCCTTTGCTCAACACACCTCTCTTCACATTGCAGCCCATATCGAAGAACAGAGCTCAACACACGTCTCTTCACATTGCATCCCATCACCAAGAACAGAGCAACCATAAATCCATGAACATAATAGAGTCGAAGAACATTCATACACACATACACAGAGTGCACACACCTACAATTCAAGTCTACTACCATCAGTCTGCATAAATCGATCACACACGCATTCACAGATTCAACCAAAACCTGAAGCTTCCATGGAGAACCCTTCCTCAGTAGCTCCTCTGCCCAGCAACCCACCACAACCACAGACCGAGCCCAAACTGCAGGTGTACCTAGCGTTGTCGCCGACCACCACCTCCCTGCTACCCCTTCGGCGTCCCCTCTTATCTGCCGTCGACGCATGCTCAACACACCGCCACCGCCATGGTGGCTGGTTGGGGAGGAGGCCAGAGGGGAGGAGGCTGGAGGGTAGGCCGGTGGAGGCAGGAGGGGAGGAGGCTGGAGGAGAGACTGAGAGGTGAGTGGTGACCGAGAGGATAAGGTGGACGCGTGAGTGATGACCGAGAGGATAAGGTGGACGTGTGAGTGGTGATCAAGCCGAGCGGACGCCAGCGCGAGCCAAAAATGCATTGCATAAAAATTTAGGGTCCGATCATAGTATCAGTGCTGGTTCGTAACACAAACCGGCACTGATACTAGTTATCAGTACTGATTTTTATCTAAATTGACGAGTTGATGCTTGGTATTTCTACTAACCGATACTGATACCCTACCAGTGCCGGTTTCGACTGAACCGGTACTGATGAGACGACACTTATGACTAGTTCGTGTAATATGTACCATGGACACTATCTATCACTTATTTATATTTGTTTGTTTCTTATCTCTTGCAATTTGAACCTAGTTTATTTCTTCTATGGGATACAAGCTATTTCTCTTTCCTTATTTAATTGCCATATCAAATTTGGATTTCGAACCTAGCTTATTTCTTTCATGAGGTACTAGCTATTTCTCTTTCCTTATTTGATTGCCATATCAAATTTGGATTTCAAACCTAGCTTATTTCTTTCATGAGGTACTAGCAATTTCTCTTTCCTTATTTAATTGCCATATCAAATTTTATCCTAAGTGAACTTGTATTTATTGTCTGAGACATAAACTAAGGTGAAATATTAGGAGTGGCCTCAGATCGAGACCATATGCCAAACTAAGAGAAGACAGTCACCTTGTTACATGCTAATGCATGCATGGATGCCACCATTTAAGTCTGTCATACAACATCTTATTATTAAGACGGTTTCTTGCGTGGCATATAGATACTAAGTCAACATAAACTTGACATGATGGAAATATTATTATCGTACTAGCTAGTTATCGGACAATCACGTTGATAAATAAATACATTCATTCGAGAAAGGGTAAAACAGAAGAATATATTTCAACCACACTTCCAAGTACAGTGGGCCCTCATTGTGCAATAAAAGAATGATCAGTCTATGCATGGCCATAGGTAATTTCAACTATATATAGTACTGGAATTTTAAGATTGAAAAGACTTAGGGTACGTTTAGTTGGATGGATGAATCTATTTAGGAGATGGCCATCTAGTTTTTTTATTTGGTCAGAGGAATGAGATGGATGGAGCGGCCAGGATGAGAGCATATTCCCTCAGATGCTGGACGGAGCCATCCGGGTGAAAACATGCGGACGGAGCCATCTAGGTTGTGTTCTTCTCGTGGTTCTGTAAGTGCGTTCATGCTTGTTTTTTTATTTAACTCTTGATTTTATTTGGAGTAGAAGGTTGGTTCAAAAATTTTAAATATTTTTATAAGCAAAGTAGAGCTCACTAACAACCTATTTTAATTAGTTTTCTTCAAAAATCACGAGCTAATATTACTTAAAATTCTAAAAAAATAGTTTTATAAATTCTAGTAATTTTTAATGTCTCAAATAAATTCTCAAAAATCTAGAAAAATTCATTAGTATTCCGCTCATATGATTTAATAATTTATAAAAAAATTCCACCCTAGGTTATTTGGAGAAAAATAAGTTTATTTGTAATGCTCTATTTATATAATTTTTATCCTTTCATGTGATATTCTCTTTTAAATTAAATTTGAATTCAAACAAATTCAAAGATGCACAAATTCACCCAAGTGCTTATGAAATTTATATAATTATGAATTGATCATCCTATCCACTCTAATTTCACCTACCAAACAGAAAACTAGCTTATCCTATCCACTTTAATCTCACTAACCAAATAGAAAATTGACTCATCCTATCCACTCTAATCCCACCAACCACATAGCATACTGACTCATTTCATCCATCCCCATCCAAACAGAAAATTGAATCATCCGATCCAGAAAAATATGGACGATCATATCCGATCCACCTCACCCTTCAATCAAACACACCCTTAATATATCACTTTATTCTTATATTCCAGAGCTGATGCCTTAGTTCCCAAAAGGGAGTTTGCTAAAATTTATCTTTATTTCCACCTTCATCCAGAACTTTTCAATATGGCCATGCAATTTTTAGATAGTGGTGAATTCTGGTATGCGCCTTATATTATATTTCCGTACATCTAACACTCACCTTAATTACTCTTTAACACTATACAAAACACCACATATATGCCAATCTATTAGTGCCAGTTCAACAGTAACCGGTACTGTTGACGTATCAGTGTCAGTTCTTAAACTCTCGCGCGTGAACAGCTATTGAGGAGTTGAGAACCGCCACAACACTAATAGTATCTATCAGTGTCGGTTCTATATAGTAATCGACACTGATGTGGCTCTACAGTATAAAGCCCACCTTCTCCCCCAAGTGCGACCAGAGCCGCCGCAAGCCCACCAGAATAGCGTTGTTCGCCATTTTTGCCATCTCTATTGTTGATCAAGATTTGGACGAGTCAAGTGCTCTAAGGTTAATATGATATTCTATATTTCTTTTTTGATAGATTTACTTGTAGATTGTTTTAAAGTTGATGCTTGGTGCTTGTTCTAAGATTTTGGATTTAGAGATGCAATTGAGATCTAATTTAGGAAAATTTTGCAATTTTGTCATTGTTAGATGTATAGAGATGATCTACATTTAATTCTTAGTTGGATTTAGTTGCTATATTTCTCTAGATTTGAATTTAGATGGTTATTCTTTGGTGTTGAATTTTGGAATTAGTAAGAGCTCCATTATGATATAAATTAGATAAAGATCGATATTTTGTCATTGTAGATGATTTAAGAGGTAGATTAATTATCACATGCAAATATATGTTGTTGCGTACATTAAAATCTATGGACAATTGCAAATTTGTCACTACTAGAACTGTTATTGTCATTAAAAAATTGCAAAAAAAAAACCCCAATAGAACTGTCATTCGAGCGGCATCCTTGCAAAGAATGAAAAATCAGGGAGGTATTTTTAAAATGCCCCTAAAATCTAGCTCCAATTTTTTATATGTGGTTTCCGTATATTTTCAAAGTCTTGAATTTAAATAATAATCCAGTGGATTTTCTCTGTTCATTAATTAACTAGTCAATTTAACACAATTGATAGAATATTATGTTGTAAGGATGGCACGTCCACCCACAGGTCGTAATCGGACGCGGCAGCCTTTGGAAGGCGGGTCCCCTAACTCGGCCCAAGTACCGGAACGAGATGGGCTCTCAAATAGGGACCAATCAAGATGCGAGGTAATTCAATGAATTTGTTCTAGATTTTCAAATGTTTAATGATTATAAGTTGAATGTGTTTAATTATAATAATTTGTAGATGGATCGGTCATAGATATACAAGGATCGAGGGCCAGAGTTCTTTGTTGCTATTGAGGATTTTTTGAGGGTTGCGGCAGTGTACAAGAAGCCAAAAAGGAAGCGTACTAATCACTATATATGTTGCCCATGTGTCGACTGCAAGAACGAGAAGCAGTTTTCAAACATAGAGCAGATGTATCATTGGATTGAATGTCTTAACTTATTCTTTATGTAGAATGGAGGGTACAAAGATGAAGGATGGAGGGCATCGATCATGTGGGATTCATCAATCCACATCAAGTAAACCTCACAATGATGCAATCCGATCCAAAAGGAACCGAGGACTCTGTATTGAAGTGTATTCTGGAGCTACAATTGATAAAATACATACTTTTACCCTACCACTTCGGGTATGTGTTTCCCTCCATGAATATTCTACTCTTTTTGAGCAATACATAGTTATAAATTAGGACCAACTAACCTATGGTGACCTATATGCAGTTATCACTGGATCCTCCTTGTCATCCAGCTAGATATCAGTAAGATCGTTATTTTTGACTCACAGAATAATCCAAAAGAAACCTACCAACCCGTCATTGATTTGCTACAAAGGTAAAACTCGACCATTTCGTTATTGCTCTTGTAATATTTGATTAGATTGAATCTAAATCTACTTATGGTAATAATCATACACTTGCAAAGTGTACTTACGATACATCAAGAAGAGTGTTAGACACCGGCCATTCGTGAAAGAATGGATTATTCGACATGACTTTCCTTGTAGGAAGCAGGACTGAACAATAATTTATGTGGTTTTTATGTAATGGGATTCATAAATAGATTCAACGGAGATACATCGTACCACGTGGTCAATGCTGAGGTATGCGACATACATCTTGATGACTAATTTTCAGGTCCAGCACGTGTCCATAAGGATTGATTCTTCAATTGTTCAAATTGCAGCTCCTCGCGCTGTCCAGAGATCAACTCATGGCCATTGAAATCATCGTACTTCAAGAACAATTTGTCGGGTTCATCAATGACTAAGTCATCAGTCCAACCAGCGAGTTCCATGAATTTGGCTCCTCTCTCTCGTTACCTTCATCCAATAAGAAAAGGCAGAGTTTAGAACATTCGATTAGCAAGAAACCTTAAACTATTTTTCATTTTTTAATGAAAACTCACATGTATGCGGTGTATATACACTGTAATGAGACTAGATGTTTTTGAAATGAAATTTATATGTGCTTTTGTATATATGTTGTGATAAAACTCGACGTCTCGTAAATTAAATTTATATATGTGTGTCCATAAATATACCGTATACTATTGCCGGCAACCGGTTTGTTTTACCAACTGGCACTGATATGTGTACTATCAGTGACGGTTCAATCTACAAACTGGCACTGATATTTATTTTCAGTGCCGGTTACAGACCCGGCACTAATAGTTACGGACAATCAGTACCAAGTAATCAGTGTCGGGTTCAACATCGACACTGATGAGGTTTTGGAACCGACACTGTTCACATATTTTGTAGTAGTGTAAAAAACATTTAGGCATAGGAATTATAAATAAGTGAAGGATATTTGGTTTCATTAACTTCACTTTTGTGCATGTACCATCATCTAGACTCAAAAGATGATCTTGTCAATTCATGCTCTTACGGCACATGTATATAGGCACAGTAGTGAGCAATAACATGAGTTGTACGTGAATCATTACATTTAATATGGTACCTTTCGAACCTTCACCTCAAAACTAATACCGTGGCTACTTATTATCTTCCACGCTATTAGTCCCTGTTAATATGGTACTTTGCCAGATAGGCCTCCATTTTCCTTTGTCATAACGGTGTGATTACTTGGGATTGTTTTGTACCAAAATTTTGTATAAAAGAAATTCAATAATATCCGCAACTAATTTTGATCTTTGTACCTTTTTGTGAGCCATGAACCCTTATTTGCATCTAACAGACTAGCTTAGAAACTCAGAGTATGTGATATACACATGCACGTTAATACTTACAACAAGGGAACATGAGATGATGTACCGATAATAGTATATATTGCAGTTCTTTCTCGCGATGATTTAACATTAATTAGGTCACATATGCCCGTGGTAGATGGTGTGTTGTTGGTTGAAATGATACATACAACGCATTAGAAATTAAATTAGCTAGAATTGCACACGATTATATTGAAAAAAAAATTACACGATCGCATATGTGCATATCTGCAGAATTTGAGGATACCAATCTCGTGGACATCTGTCACTTCTATCAGTAAACACTATTACCATGGGACCATTGGATGAGTCTTTGCCTTATCCTTTGATGGCTATACTTTTCTCCTCAACTTGCACCGTACAGCTTCAGTAGCCACAGTTAATTTGTTCCTCATACACTTCTATTCCCCTTGCTATTTTCTCACATATTTTCTCCCTGTTCTAATTTCCATTTAAGCACTACAACGATGCTGCCTTTGCCTTTGTCTCGCCGGTACCTGTACTTGTCTACTTCAATCCGTTGTCTCTGGTACCACGGCGGCACGGCCTGGTCCATTTGTATCAGAAAGTGCCTCATCAGCCCCTCTTCCAATTAAGCACATAATGTACTACAGATTTCTTTTTTAGTGTTCTCACTAGCATAAAAGGATCATCTACGCCCCTTTTCAATGCCAGTTTAAAATTAAACGACAATGATAACATATTATTACCGGTTCGTAAGCTTCAGTTGCATATAAAAAGTCGAGCCAGCAAAAACTGACATCGATAGTGATTAACTCTGCCGATTAGTAGTATGAACCGTCAATAATATATCACTGTTGGTTCTTATTAATAATCGGTATTGGTATTCAAATTATCACTGTCGGTTGTGTCTAAGAACTTGCAATGATATTAGCTCATCGAAAGACATGCAAACAATAATCGGTAGTGATAATGGCTATCACTCCCGATTGAGTTTACGAACTGGCATTGATACTGAAAAATTGTACGTCTTCACGTGCGCAACTGCTGGGCTTCACTCCTGCAACTATAAATGTGAGCGATCCTCTCACTCGCTCGCTCTCTCCCGCGCGCTCTCGCTCTCGATCTCTCTCTCGCCCACTACCAGCAACCTCCACCTCCCGCACGCGATCTACATGGATTCGCTACCGCCTCCACCGTCGCCTCCACTGCCTTCTCCAAGGATGCCTCTCACACCCGCGTCCTCGTCTAAGGAGGAGAGGCATCACCCACCCCTGATTCTAACATTTCTCCAGGATCCCCCTAATCGGATGACGAGATGTGGAACACATTCATCGATGAGTTGCCGAGGACCAAGAAGTCCCGGACAAGCTCGTCAGAGGTGGACGAGGAAGAAGACGATGACAATGCTGACACCGACGCTGACAACAGCGACAGTGGTGATGATGACAGTGACAACAGTGACAATGACGGTGATGACAATGATGAGGACGCGTCAATACTTACGGCTATTGTCCACCAGCAGTGTTAGTATTTTCAGGAAACAAAAAAATAAATGAGCTACTTACCGCCATCGCGCGCAAGCGTGCTTCGCCACTACTGCCGCGTCGGCCTAGCCTTACTTTGCCCTGCACAAGAAACATGGTGGTACAAGGGTCGCCACCACAAAACATGCCACCGTCACTAGCGTCGTCATGGGAATCGATTCAGCTTCCTCTCAAAATCCATAACTAATTCAACATCAAACTAACTTCAACATTCACTGGAACCAAAATTACAAAAAGAAAGAACATGTAAGACGTCGTTGTCAAGAGGAGGGGCCAGTGCGGAGGAGGGGCCAGCACGGAGGCCACCGTCATGTAATCGCGGAGTGGTGCGGGAGGAGGGGCCGGCCTGGAGGAGGTGTTATGCATCAGTGTGGCACGGTAGGAGGGGCCAGCGCGGAGGAGCCCGCCGTCATGTAGTTACGGAGGGGATTCCACCACTGGGGTGTGAGCTCATTCAAATCGGTGGTGGAGGGGATTCCACTATCGTGACCATGGCATTTGAGAAAGGATTGCTCACTGCTAGAAAAAAATAGAGCCTTTTATTACAGATATTGCAGAAAATATCCTAATCTAAAGAACGAAAGTATGCACCTGGCTAGATTGGCTAGATGCTTTCCTTGCTTCCTCGCAACGACAGCTGCACACATGCACGTAGCAGCTCCTTGCTATCATTCCACTGGAGCTCACTTGGCACCGCGCGTGCACGACCCTACTGTAGATCCGACCGCCCTCACCGTGGATCCGACCCTCACTCACAGGGATCTGGCGTCCAACATGGTGGCTGAGGAGAGAGAGAAGGAGAGTGGTGGGTTGAGGGAGAGAGAGGATAAGCTAAGGATGCAAACTTAGAAAAATCTGGAGGAGGACGAAGAGAGCAGGGGGATTGGAGATAAGCTACGGATCGGACACGTACTCCAGTTCGGCTAGAATGGATGAAAAATTGGGTCTGGGCCTAGCCTTCTCTGCCGGGTGTTTTGTTGAACCGGCACTAAAACATATCACTGCCGCTGTATGATTTAAGCCGACAGTGATACCCCTTATCACTATCAGTTCACAAGTTATGATGGCTTATTTTTTAGCGCGACTTGTGAACCGGCAGTATGCCCTATCACTGCCGGTCTATTAGAAACCGGCAATGATGGGACGGTATATAAGACTGGTTTTGTAGTAGTGACCGTGATGACGAGGGTGGTGATGAGGACAATGATGAAGACAACGATGACGATGACGATGAGGCCACGAACTTCCGTTCGTGGGTCGAGTTTCAACTTGAGCACAACTATCTAGTTAGCTAGGTTAGTCAACGCACACATTTGGGTTTTCACGGGCGTTAGGATTTTTACGCTGTCATCTGCTTGACGGTAGCTTTTGTTGTAATTAGTATAAACTATATTAATATGATTATTAGCAATGTTAATCTCCTTCAAATTAATGCAAGAACGTTTCATTATTTTTTTTTGGATTGAGTATCACTTCTGGTTCGTAGATAGAATCGGTAGTGATAAGTATACAAATCAGCCGAAATGAGATTAAGAACCGGCAGTGATATGTCACTACATGAAAAACAGACAAAGGAGATAGGAAATTAGTGATGAGTCATAACATGACATGTCACTAATGATATTTGTGACGGGTCATAGTTGTGATCATTCAGTAATGACGACTCATCTGTGATAGGTCATTCTAGGCCAGTCATTAGTGATGGGTCAAATTGTGACCCATCATTACTGACAAACTCATCAGTGACGGATCATCCTAGGTAGTCATTAGTGACGGATCAAGTTATTATGGTATTTTAGATTTATTTTTCTCGTGCAACACTAATAACTTCATTGATAACGAGTCACTATTATGATCCATCACCAATGACTTATAAATGAAATAGGAGGAAAGCTTGAAAGCCCAATCTTGATGAGAATACAAATGTGACAAATGAGCATTTAATTGTAACAAAATATGAAGGTATTTGAGCGAATCATAGTCAACAAGATGTTAAATCCAAGTTAGCAAAATGTAAGAATTTATCCACACATAAGTAGAATCAAGAACATAACAAATGAAAAAGGAGAAAAAAATTGTGATGGGAGAGATGCATTATTAAATCATTTAGTGCCTTTAGGTAATTTCTCATGAAAACTGCCTGAGAAAAGGAATACATATTGCAATACAATAGGAGTATTTAACAACTCCAAAGTGGATAGTTTAACTTTAACATAATCACCATAAGACTTTCTACAGGAAATAGCCAGCCAAGTTGTTCTATATTCAGTAATGACAGATTCAAATATTTTTTTTTATTTTTCTTATTTTTCTCTTTCTTTTTCTCACCTCAGCACCAGAATAGGAACCATTTTGATGTAAGTGTGATGGCATGGACACAAACACGCGTTTTGAAAAAGATGCAAAAACTTCAGGGGGCGAGACCTCATTCTTCAAAGCCTAATTTGGCCTAAAATTTTGCCAATCCCGATAAAAGTGGGGGAAATGGATGTAACGTTTTCTGTAGATATCCGTAGAGTAAAAAAATAAAAATTGGAGTCTATATGGAAAAGTTATGCCCGTTTTATCAAAGACACTCCGCGTCACCTATCAAATTGTAATCGTTTGTATGAGATATTCATAAATTCATAGAATATTTGTACAAATTTAGATGAAGAAAAAATTTATATGTAAATTATAACCCTCGATAAAATTTAGCAAATTCAATCATTAGTAATGGATCAAAATTATGACCCATCACTAAAGTTCAGCCATTAGTGATGGGTCATGGTTCTGATCCATTACTAATCAGTCAAAGGTGACGGGTCACGGTTATGACCCGTCACCTATGATGTTCGGCAAAGAAGGTTGAAAGGATAAAATCTATGATATCTATTACAACTACATGATAGGTAAGGTTGTAAGGAAGCTACGCGTCTGAAGGGAGGTCATAGGTTTGAGGCCTATAGAACACAGACTAAAAAACTGTTTGAAAAATGGTGTGGCTTTTAGGGCAAATGCGATGGGTCCATGTGTTGGCATGGCTTAGGTAAAAAAATATTTTTTGACTTTTTTCATGTCCAAAAAATACGAAAACGTTCATCAGTCATAAGTGACGAATCACTATTACGACCTGCTAGTTAGGTTCAATTATTAGTGACATATCATTATTATGACCCATCACCTACGATCTTATAAGTGACTAGTCACAGTTATGACCCATCATCTATGATCTCATAAGTGATTGATCACAATTATTATCCGTCACCTATGACCTCATAAGTGACGGATCGTAACCTGTCACTAATGACAAATTATTAGTGACGCGTTCAAAGTGACGATTGCAGGACCCGTCACTAATACCGGTTATCACCCGTTATTGAAGCTCTCTTTTCACGTAGTGTGTATAATCATTGTTAGTTCTGAAATCGGCAATGATAATACTGGATTATCAGTACCACTTATTCACTGTCAATTTAAAAACCAATAGTGATGTCAATTTTGAACCGGCAGTGATGATTTTTTCTGTAGTAGTGTATGAGATTTGTGTCAAATTTGAATCTTCAATCTTCAAGTTGAAATTTGAAGTTTTCAATTTGAGTACAAATCTTAAGTTAAAATTTGAATTTAGCACCATAGTACTGGAAGTTTCTTAATTTGAGTGGAAGCCTCTAAACCATTTTACCGGGTTTAGTTGGGGGAAATGGGCACGGCTTGGAGTTCCAGGCTGAGTGCGACAAACGATAGGCATATCCTCAAGCACCAGCTACAGATGGTCAACCGCTTAACACAAGTTCTGGTATTCTCGTAGGTAATTTTGAACTTAAAAATGTATTAACTCTAGTTTATATAGCAGATTTTAAAATAAATGCTTAGTTATTAATTTGTACATGCATACCTTTTCACTGCAATACTATTCGTTGTAATTGGTTATGGAAATTTAGCAACTCATGGAACGCGCTTTATTATATCCTAATCAATTTATATCCTACAAAATGAGGTGTACATAAGTACTACAATATGCTTTTGAATTATTGACTCCACCAGGACCTAGAATTGACATTCCGTTTTCCCATCTGTCCTTTGTTTCTTTCTTATCTAATAATGACAACATTTTCTCGGGCTATATGTTAGTACTCTATCCGTTTTAAATTAGATGTTGTTTTAAAATTAGTGTGTAAGGGACAAAAGTATTAAGACAATATCATATAAAGTGACATCAATAGTTTCGTCATGAAAAATAATTCCAATAATTCATTTTTCATTAATAATGTGTACTACTATTTTATAAATAGTAATGAATAATATGTATTCAGGATTACAACAATATTAAAAAAGACGCGAGAAAAAATAATAACAAAATGGGCACAACCATCAATTGCAGAACTTGGTGCTGGATCCGTTCCTCTTTTCATCGCCTGTACACACAATGGACACGAACATCACGTTATCCAGCTAAAAATGGGTAGCTGACCGTGCCCATTAGGCACCAAACGCGTAATCCGTTTTCACCAAACATTTACGACATCACAATGGGAGACCTTTCAGCAGACAGATAAGATGTGCAAGTTGACCAATTTGCGACTGCTAATCCGTAGTATACGATGGTGCACGACAAGACCAGCCATATTAAATCATGATTTGACAGTACCGGCCTAAACAACCATATATGAGTTGTCAGGCCTGTACTACCGAACAATGAGTGATCTCTTCGACTGCAGGAAATTAACTATATGTACTCGGTATCTCACTGCAAGTCTCCAACAATTGTACTGGTACTAGTTTACAGTCAAATTGTCAGATCATATATATGCCCTATATGCCTAGAGGAGCACAAGGCATAGTGCTGTATGACCCAAGAAAATATTAATATTACTCCCTCCCGTAAAACTTGAACTATTGCCTATTAGAATTCATATTTCAAACCAAATGAAGTTACGGTATTATACAATTAAAGTTTCTAAAAGCTAATTTATACATAACACTTCCATATAACAAATCTAAAACATATGGATATATCGTAGTCTGAACTAAAAGTTAATGGGCTACATACTTTCCAAATAATCACTTTCTTGTGACTCGCGCGAGTAAATTGCATCAGATCCGTATTTCTGACATGTTGAATCTTGTGAAAAATAAGATTACGCACTATAGCTGTACGCACCACAATAGAATATATATTCCACTATAACCTTTTACTTGCATCTGCTTGTTGGAGAGAGTAAACATTCGTCAACACATCGGAGCAAGCAGCGACGACAAAGAGACGGATATCCCTCTCACACTGTTCGACAATGTCTGTCCATCGCGCACTAAACTTCTCGCAGCAAACCTGGGAATCTTTCCCTCTCTCCCATCCATCTCTCGTGGCACCTTTGCATTGCGAGTGCTAAACAATGCGGCTGCCTGACAGACAAGACACGTTTCTTGCGGCACGTACAGACAGAAGACTCGCGTCGTACCCTCCATGTGCCGTCCTCGCCCCAATAATGCATGAATGCACGTCTTGCTACAACTCGATATGCTTCACAAGCTGTAAGTCCTCACATGCACTTTTGGCTGTCCTGTGCACCACAGCAACAAGAAATCTAAGTGCCCAGAGTTCAAGGATGATGAGAGACAGACAGAGAGAGAAAGGTAAGGGGTAAGCAAAAGATCAGACACAACGCATCAAGGCTCAGGAAGAAGAAGAAATGGTCACAAGCGGATAACAATCCAGCACAAGGGGTGGTAGGCTGGTAGCACCAACCCGATAGAAGGAACACCGTGGTGCCCTGTCCAAAGACTCCAAACACAGTTTCCACAGTAGCTGATGACACTATACCTCTGGTGAGAAAAAGAAAGAGAAGTACAACAGTAATAGGAGGAGAGAGGGAGGGAATCTCGATCCCATGTCACGGTCACATACACAGGCTGCTGTAACGTGAGCTACGCTGGCACGTGTATGCAGCCATGACACAGGGCGCGCGCGCGCGCGCGCACACGAACACTAGTACACTAGACGGTAAAAAGATTACAGAAGTAAAACACACACTTGATCAATCACCTTTCCATGTTTCTCAAACAATTTACATCATCGTCACCTTCCCTTGCGAACCAAACCCCTCCATGCCGCCGTCCTGGCCGTGGCCGCCAAGCAAATTACCAGCGGCTGAGCTCATGAGCAGCTGCTTGATCTCCTCGTAGTTGTACTCGACTGGTCCCTGAGCCTGGTGATGATCTTGAAGCAGAAGCAACCTGTGGTCTTGCTCGATGCCATTGTTGTAGCCGTAGAAGCCGTCCAAGCTCAGCTCCTTGCCATGGCCAAATTGCTGCTGGCTGTGCGCACCGTCCGACGAGCTGCAGCTCTGCTGGTCGCTGCCGAACACTATCATGCTGACGCTCTCCTCCTTCACCACATGGTGGTGAAGCTGCTGCTGCCTCGCGCCGTGTGCGTGCATCAGTGAAGTGGCGTTTGGAATGGCAATTCCAGCGCTCAGCATGTAGTCTTGGGACGGTGGCAGTGTTAATGCAGGGATGATTGGGTCGTGGAGGGAGCCGGCGCTGGGGAAGAAGCCATTGTAAGTTGGTTGGGCTAAGGAGGGTGATGAGTGAGGGAGCATGAGATTCAGTTGCCGGTGCTGCTGCCGCGGTGCGCGGTGAGGGGGAGCGGCTGTGGTGGAGCTTCCCAGAAGTTTCTTCTTCAGTTTGGTGTTCCAGTAGTTTTTGATGTCGTTGTCGGTCCGGCCGGGGAGCTGCGACGCTATGATCGACCACCTGAAATGTATGCATGAATCATATGCATTCCTTCCTTTGGTCGCCCCTGTTCTTTCTTTCTCATGTTGAAGAGAGGTATTCAACGAGAACTTGATAGATTTTCATGACTACCAGTTTGTTAACACCTCAGTTATACATCTTTAGTTCACATATACACCATCTTTTTTTATGTTCTTGTACCTTGTTAGAGCAAAAATGATCATGCATGTGTGTGGACTATGTGGAGTTATTTTGGGAAAGCACAAAAGAAAAAAGAAATAATGTTATTCCAAATAGGAATCCCATGTTTTTACCTGCTTCCTATACTTGCATACATGCTGCAGATGACCCTGTCTTCATGCTCAGTGAACTCCCCATGCTTGATGTTGGGCCTCAGGTAGTTTAGCCATCGAAGCCTACAGCTCTTGCCACATCTCCTCAACCCTATAGAGATTACAACAAAATGGGCATTAGAATCCTAAACTCCAACACGAAGTTCATCATTTGAACACAAGAAAAGACAATAATAAGTAGCATGCAATTAAGAAAATAATCCACCACATGGCAAGGGTCAAAGACAAGCTTTTGGTGAGAAACCTAGGACTTTGACATGCTACTACAATTAAGAGTCCTACAGTCGCATGATGCCCAACTGCAAACCTAGCTAGAGACATCATTAGTCCTAAAAGTATAAAGAGAGCCACAATCCTTATTAATGCACTACATATGCAAGAAAAGAGAAATGATAAAACAAAAGAATCAAAATCTGAATGAAAAATACAACCAGGAAATAGACTTCGACTCTGTCCAAATCACCAATCCGAGATGATTAGCAGTGTATCCTTAGTAGAGACATTGTTCTTGAACGCATGAAAGAATTTATATATGATTCTAACTAAAACTAATCCAAAAGGAAAATTGTTAAGGCAATGAGTCCAAGATTTGTAGAAGATCTAAGAGCATGAAAGACTTAATTAGACTCATATTTACCAGACCAGCATGCATATATACACATAGAGGGAGGTGGGACAGCAAAGCTGAATTCCAAGTTCCATTCTTTTCTTTTTTATACAAGAGGTCTCAAAACTCTATTAAAGTGATCTCAGAGAGATCAAGAAAAGAACAAAGCAAATAAATATCAAAGGGAAGACAAACATCAGCAACGAAGAACAAAGAGCATTTAGACTCAGCCTCCTGACTACTTAAGTCCCCAAAGAACATATGATACATCTTTGACCTACAGCCATACCTGCTTTCTGTGGAAGGGCAATCCAGTTGCCGCCGGTGCCATGCTTCTCGATGAACTCCTTGAGCTTGGTATCCTCCTCAGGAGACCACGGCCCTTTCTTCACGTTGTTCTTATCGCAACACGGAGCTCTCCCCATGAAATCACAACAAAACGATGTGCCCAAACGAATCTAAAGGCAACACTTAGCTACCAAGTCCCACTGTTCGTCTGCTCCTAACCTTTTGTTAATTTTCTAGCTGCCTGGGGCAGGCTGCTTGCCCTGCGCTTTCTAGCTAGATGGCATAGAAACACTGCCTTTCAGAGGCACAGAAAGCAAGGAGAGAAAGAAAGAAAGCAAGGAGAGAAAGAAAGAAAAGAGAGAGCATGCAAAACGCAACAAGAGCACAGAAAAAATATATAAGACTGACAAGAGAGACGGTCAGTCAGGCCGGAGAGAGAGAGAGAGTTGGTGGTAAGAAGTCAATGTGTAGGCTTGTATTTGTTTGGTTTCAATCACTTCTGCTTGATGGTTGGTCCCTTCAAATCTCAGCACCGGAGAAAAAGGTTCACTAGTTTCATAAGCGAGTCTTACCCCACCATGTACAGCCCTCTCTTTCTGTAAACAAAGTACACTTGCACATGGAATCGCCCAAGGCGCGTGTTTGTTTGCAGGTAGTCTGGCATCCGGCCGTATGGTAAATCAGTATGTACTTCTGATAAATGTAGAGTTTCCCTCGAGAAAATTTCATACGTACGTTTTTGGAGAGATTAGTAAGCGGATACATGTCACATGATGGATTGTCTAGCTGTCAGGGATATAACTATCTTTAACAATACAATATATTTTTCATATGAGTAGTTAGATAGGAAATTAAGTACAACCAGGGTCATATTTTTTTTAATACAGGGAAACTCTCTCTCTATTACTATCGTAATGGAACCACCATTTAAGTATCTTATATCTAGTCAGAAAGGATAGAACTAGAAAGCTAAAAGTTCAACAGAGAAGACCTGATAGAACTAGAAAGCTAAAAGATCAACAGAGAAGACCTGATATACAGGGTCATATTTGGTTTGAGAAAATCAATTAATGTGCGGTCTATATACTGTCTGATTTGATTGTTTAATTTTAGTAATTAACGTTTAAGGAAATGGCTGTAGTATTCACATTCGAGGCCCGCTGGAACAACGGAACTTCACAGGATTCGTTAAGCGTGAATTAATCTTGTTTAGCATCTTGAAATTAAGATCGGTGTAAGAAAACAAGCTACTACACAAAGTATTATCCACCCCGCCTCTTCAATACCGGTTAAAAAATAACTGGCAGTGATAAGGCATCACTATCGATTCATAAGGTCCAATGACCGATCAATCATTGAGCCGTTGAGAATCGACAGTGATACGCACGATCACCGATCATTTTTATTACAACCCAGCAATGATGCAACACTACCAGTTCATGTAATGAATTGGCAGTGATACTTATGTTATCACTACCGGTTGGTTCCAAAAACCGGTAGTAATGAATCACTTTCGGTTGGTATCATGGACCAGCATTAATGAAGAAGTATCATTGTCGTTTGGTTCCTAAAACCATAGTGATGTGTCATAGTATATAGTCATTTCTGGCCCCCAAGCATGAGTAGAACAGAGGAGCTCTGTTCTGCTCGGTGGCTTTGCTCGACGTGTGGTGGCTCTTTGTGGCGAGCTTGTATGATGAGGCTTCAAAATTTGGTGGAATTCATATGACCTCGGTGCTCTAAGGTTAGTAAGTTCATCTACATTTTATTTGGATTTGCTTCCTAGATTGCTCTAAATTTTGAACATTGGCACTTGTTCATGATGATTAATTTTGAAGGAGCTAGAGTTCCAATTGACTTAGTGAATTTAAGATAATTGATTTTAGTTATACATTATCTAGGTTAGTAAGTTGAGCTACATTTTATTTGTATTTAGATTTACTTGCTAGATTGCTCTATATTTTGAAAATAGGTGCTTGTTTCATTCCATGATGATGAATTTTGAAGGAGCTAGAACTCCAATTGACCCGGTAAATTTAAGATAATCAATTTTAGTTTTGCATATTCTATGTATCAATTTATTTATCATTATATTCTATTCTGTTGATAATAATTAATTAAACTAATTGTTGTTTCATAATAATGCAATGGATTTGTAATAATTGATAAAATTGCAGATGGACCGAGTATGGATGTACAATGCTGGCTGTAACGGCCTAGAGTTTTTAACAGTGTGGATGCTTTTTTTTAGCATTGTCGCAGCATACAAGTCAATTAATTGTGATGAATATATATATTGTTCGCACTGATTGCAAGAATAAGAAGCAGTTTTTAAGCATAGAGCAGATCTGTACATACTTTTCTTCAAAGGGGTTTCAAGCCTGGCTATACCCATTGGACCAAACATAGTGAAGATGAGAAGTTTGAACATGAAGGACAACTCAATGTCGATGAAGACAGAGACAACGATACGATGGCTGATGGAGATAATGAAATGCTAGCATTCGAAGATGCTTCGGTCCATGACGATAAACATGACATAGATCATATGTTGTGTGATGGGGAGGGGGACTTCATCAATGAGAGACAACATCAAAAGTTCCAGCATATGATAGAGAACTCTAAAACACCCTTGTTCCCGAACTGTAAGGATGAACACACAAAGCTGCATACGAGGCTGACACTGCTAGAATTGAAGGGTAGTAATGGCTGGTTGGATAAGAGCTTCAACAAGTTGTTATATTTCTTGGGTGACTTGTTACCAGAGGGGAACGTGTTTGCCTGAAACCATGTACTAGGCCAAGAATCTTGGATGCCCATTGGGTTTGGAAGTAGAGAAAATACATGCTTGTCCAAATGACTAATACTGTATCACAAAGATTTTGCAGAATTAGATGCATGACCGGTGTGCGGAGCATCATGGTACAAGCGGCGCAACAATGAAGATGATGTCATGGTGAGCCGTAAGAAGAAAAGACCCTATGCTAGGGTAGTGTAGTATTTCCCTATAATCCCTCATTTGAAGTGATTGTTTGCGAACAAAAGACATGCCCAGTTAATGTGATGGCATGCCAAAGAGCGTAAGAAAGATGAAATGCTCAAACATCTTGATAATGGCATACAATGGAGAAACATTGATAGAAAATACAAGAAAACATTCACACATGATGTGAGGAATATAAGGTTTGGATTGACTACAAATGGATGAATCCTTTGAGCAACATGAGCAGTAGTCATATCACTTAGCCTGTGATTCTATGTATTTACAACCTTCGACCTTATATGTGTATGAAACGGGAGTACCTTATGATGCCATTGTTGATTGAAGGGTTGAGTCAACCTAGAAATGATATCGATGTGTACTTGAAATCATTGGGTGAAGATCTTCTTAATTATAGTGTGGAATGATGGTGTATGGGTATGGGATGAGTGCAAACGTAAGAACTTCACTCTACGTGCAATGTTGTTTGTAACAATCTAAGATTGGTATGCTCTTGGTAACCTATAGGGATAGTCGGTTAAATGATACAATGGATGTGTCTAGTGCTTGGAAGATACAATGTGTTCGTGGTTGAAGGACTCTCAAAAAATGGTTTACATGCGTCACTATAGGTTCCTTCGTCCGGATCACCCATACCACATCAATGCAAGAGCTTTTGACATAACAATGGAGACTGGTCAAGCTTCGAAGATTTACACAGGAAAAAATAGGTGTTGGAGATTGTAAAGAATATTAGAGTTGTCCTTGGAAAGGGGTGAGGCAGTACAAAATTATTGAGTGGAAAAGAAACTCCTATGTGGAAAAAGAGATAAAATTTTAGGACCAAACTTATTGGAAGGACTTGGAGGTCTGACACACACTAAACGTTATGCACATCGAGAAGAACTTGTTTGACAGCTTGATTGATACCTTACTAGATATACCAGGCAAGACAGAAGATACATTCCAAGCATGGATGGACCTGAAAGATATAAAACTCAAGAAGGACCAACATCCTGAAAAACTAGATAACGGGAGAAAGCGGCTTCCTACTGTTTGCTACAATCTGAGCAAGGAAGAGAAACACAACTTGTGTGGTTGCTTGCATGAAGTCGAAGTTCTATCTGGATACTCTACTAATGTAAAGATACTAGCACCGATGAAAGATTTAAAATTAGTTGGCATGAAGTCTCATGATAGTCACATGATGATGATACAGTTGCTTGCATTTGCAATAAGGGGCGTTCTGCTGGCAATGTACGAGACCCGATCACATAGCTGTATTCATTCTTCAACACAATCTTACAGAAGGTCATTGATCCATTAAAACTAAAAATGTTATAGGATGACATGGTCCATACTCCATGCTGGCTTGAGTTGTGTTTCCCTCCATCTTCTTTGATATCATGACCCATCTCGTTGTTCACATCGTAAGAGACCTAAAGATCCTTGGTCCGTGTTTCTACATTGGATGTACCCTTTCGAGAGATTGATGGGGTTTTATATGAAATATGTTCATAACCGAGGTAGGCCTGAAGGTTATATTGCCATAGGACAGGGAACTAAGGAGGTCATTGAGTTCTGTGTTGACTACATGAATCTCAAACTAATTGGTGTGCTTTTATCTCGCCATGAGGGAGGCTACAGGGGATAGGGATGATAGGTGCGAAATCAGTCTGCACAACCGATCGTGTTTCCTTCACTCAAGTACATTTCATAATTCTACAACAATCGGTTGTAGTGGACCCATATGCAATAGACATGTGAACATGCTACGCACCAAAAACCCAATGAAGTTAGAGGATTGGATCGCGAGAGAGCACATATATTATTTTGGTGATTGGTTATATAGACACATGATGGGTAAGAATATAGAGGATGCTCAGTTGAAACTGCTTTCACATAGACCATCAACTGCAATTCTTACATTCCAAGGATACAACATCAATGGATATAAATTTTATACTAGAGCACAAGATGATAAGAGCAACAAACAAAATAGCGGTATATGTATTGATGCCTATGACAAAAATGGCAATAGGGAGACCTACTATGTATTCATATAGGAGATTTGGGAGCTCTAGTATGGACTGTTGAATGTCCTTTTGATGATGAATAATGGATAGTTACCATATCTGGGTACCATAGGCTATCCCGTAATTCTTGGAGCATATTTTTATCTCTAGGAGGGGGATCCCTAGATGAAAGGAAGCTACATGTGGGCATTCTGTAACCAAGAAGATCTATCTCCAAGAATAGGACAGAAGAGTACAGAGGACCTACGACACCTCCCATATATATACGGAACTAAGGGGCCATACTGAAGGGAGGAGAACAAGTTGTCACGAGCGATACGAGTTTCACAAGACAATAGAAGCCAAGGAAGAAGTCACCGACTAGGTGTAGATCCATCTTGATGAGGACATCACTCTTTCGGATACACACACACCGAGTATTCCTCCAACAATAGGTCCATTGACACGAGCTCGTGCACGTCAACTAAATCATGAGGTGAGCTCGTTCCTTAGTGTTCCTTTATATTTTGATAAGGATGGGATGCTACTGAATAATTGTGATGTATTGTTACTTAGGAACACGGGAGAAGAACAGTAAGGGCGCCCAAGCCAAGGTGGAGGTCCAATCAAGTTCGAGTCCGTTTCGGAGTTCAGGATCAGCCTGCACTAAAATCGTCACGCATACGGACTTCGTTTTTGACGTTCTACACATGGTTAGAAAGCTAAGGAGATAATCTTTCTAACGGGACTAGTCTCATGTCCAAATTCTTTCTGAGTCAACAGGAATTATCAAAACAAGTGGACGTCCAGAATCTGTCAGGGTGCTGCGCCACCATCTTTTGGGCCGTTGGGTCGTGTAACGTGTTGGAGTCCATTAGGGATGCGTCCAGGGGTCCTTGGCCGACCCTAGTCTTTTATATACAGTAGTCGTCACCCTAATTAGGGTTGGGTTTTGCTTAGATATTGATCTACACACAGATTGTGAGATTTTCGCTCTTGTTCCGGACCGACTAGGCCGCCGCAAGTGTTTGTGGAACCCCGACTTCGAGTGCTTGAATTCTATTCGCAATATTTCAGATTGCATCTTCTACGTTCTTGCTTGTGTTCTCGGTACTTTTGCAGGGATTGAGCCTTCTTGGCGAGGTCAACCGCGCGACACGGTTGATAACCAACGGAGCTGTGGTGTAGTGATTGCAAGGGAGACGATCTGTTCGGGTCGAAGCCTTTGGATCATCGACGTCGAGTTCTCCACCTACCGACTTATCGCTACCTATCGGAAGATCAGGCCAACATTACTCATCAACTGGTATCAGGTTTTCAGATTGCCCGTTAGGTAATTTCGTTTTTCCCCTTTAGATTAGTCTGTTTTTCATTACCTAGAGTCCAGAAAAAGCCAAAAAAATTCCGTCAATTTCCGCTACCCTAGAACCCTTTGTGCCTTTGCAATTTTTATTTTCAGTTGCGCATTGTTGAGTTTGTGTCTGTGGTCGAGTCTTGTTGCTGGTTTTAGAGTCGTGTTCTTGGTCTTTAGTCAACGCTCCGTGCTGTTTTGATCACGCCGCTATCCCATCGCCACCATCCCCACCAACAAGTCGAGCCACCACATTACTCGATTTGCCACCGCGAGCCGCCTTATGTTACTTTCCGCCACGCCAACCCTAGATAGGTCGCAAGCCGCCTTGTATCAATTGCCCTGCCACCGCTGCCTTCCTTGTTCATCTCACGATCCTATTGCTTGCAATACCTTAAAGAAGTCAATTTCTGCAAGAGGTGCTTTGAAAAAAACCCTAACTCGATAGGGGTTCAGTAAAACGGCCATAACTTTCTCATACGGACTCGGAATCAGGCAAAAAAATTTTTCACGGACATCTACAGAAAAAGTTACATCTGTTGCTCCCCACTTTGTAGGGTTCCGCCGAATTTTTTTTCCCAAATTCAGCTCGGAAGATTGAGTATTCGAGCCGCGAAGTTTCTGCACGCTTTTCAGAGAACGTGCTTGATTTTCTATAGGCCACATCTTGCATCCGTTTGATCTGAAAATTTCTGTGGTTGTTTCTTGTGTGCTCCTAGTTCAGAAAAAAATATCAAAAAAATACGAATTTTTTTTTCCGTGATTCCTACTAGTGCTAAAAGACAAAAAAGATGAGCATATAGAGAACACCCAGATAATTGTGCTGTTTGCTGTGTCTTTCTCTGATCATCCTTTTTAGCTTTGTTTGAGCTGTTGTGCTAGGACTAAGGACACGTGATAGACCAGCAACTGTGATTCATACTTTGGACACTTATTTAGCTTTGCTCATCTGATTACAGTTATTGCTAATCCTTGCTACCATATTGTGCCTTTCCAAGCTCCACCTCCTTTGATCCGAACAGGTTCACTCTTGCAATCATCCCACGCTTCCAGACTTGTCACCGGTTGTTCCTCCTTGCTGCGTTGGTAAGAACATTTGTAAGAGCGTGGTAAGACACTTGAGTGTGTGTGATTCCACCTTCCACCACCTAGTAGTTCATAGGGATAATATTGTGTTGTCCTTTATTTTTCTACTAACCATGTCAGGTGATGGCTCTCCGTCAGATTTTAAGGATTGTGTGTCCAAGGAAGAACTCAACAAAGCCTTGCAGGATCATACTAGACTATTGACAGACATTAGAACAAGCATTGCTAACCTCGTCACGCGAGTCAACGACCTTGAGTTGCGACAGCCACCACAGGATGATGAACATTCACATGATGATGATACTAATAATGGTGACCAAGAAGATGGTGAGGTTTTTGTTGGGCAAGATGCGCGTGCTGAGCAACGTCCTCATGCTGAACAATTATGTCGTGACCAACAACAACGTCGTCAAGATAATGGAGGTAATAATGTTAATCGCAACGGTCGCGATGATCCTTATTCTAAGATTAAGTTTTCAATGCCTCCTTTTGATGGTGAATATGATGATAATGCTTATTTGAATTGGGAAATGACAGTTGATCAAAAGTATAGTTCTCATATGGTTCCTGAAATGCATAGAGTTAGACTAGCCACTTGTGAGTTCACGAATTATGCTATTATTTGGTGGAATGGTTTAGTTTCTAGTGGCTTAGAACCTGAATCATGGCCTAGACTAAAGCGTGCCATGCGTAATAGATTTATTCCTCCTGATTATACACGTAAATTGAAAAAGAAATTACAGCGCTTAAATCAAGGTTCTAAATCTGTGCATGATTACTATCAAGAGCTTCAAATTGCTATGCTTCGTTGTAGTATACAAGAGGATGATGAGGATACCATGATTCGTTTTTACTCCGGGTTGAGACGTGAAATTCAGGACCTTGTTGATTATAAAGATTACAATACTACCAATAGGTTGTTCCATTTTGCTATCTTGGCAGAAAAAGAACTGCAGGGTCAACAACAGGTGCAGAGATTGCGGAACAATTTTGGGAGTACATCTACTTCATGAGTACCACCGGGACAAGCAACACCATTCCCTTCTACATCTACACGATCTTTTGCCCCCTCCTCCAACACTCGGGCGCGTACAGCAGGAGCACCACAACCATCACGTGAGGTGAGCAAATCTACTGTTTCACAGGGTCCAATGCTAAGCTCTTCTTCAAGTGCAGCTACCACGGGTCGTACAACGGGCATTGTGTGCCGTCGCTGCCAAGGTATTGGCCACGTCATGAAAGATTGCCCAATCCAGCGAGCATATTCCGCAACAGCAGATGGTGGATATGTTAGTCATAGTGATGTCGAGGAAGAATATGCATTTGAAGCTAATCTTGCAGCCGATCATGACATGGATAGTGAGGGGGAGGAGATTAGTGGTACCGCTGCCACGGAGAGTTATGCAGCACACACCTTCATTGTGAAGCGAGTTTTGAGTTCTCAAATGGGGCAAGCAAAGCAGCTACAACGCCATAATCTATTCCAGACATTCCTCATTGTCAAAGATGCACGTGTTCGTACCATAATTGATGGCGGGAGTTGCAACAACCTCTTGAGCTCCGATCTTGTGAAGAATCTTTCCTTACCAACACGTGCACATCCTCATCCATACTACATTCAGTGGTTCAATAACAGCGGTAAGGTTAAGGTAACACAATCTGCGAGAGTACATTTTTCTATTTGTTCCTACCATGACTATGCTGATTTTGATGTAGTGCCTATGCAAGCATGTTCATTTTTGTTAGGCCGTCCTTGGGAATTTGATACCGATGCTACACACCATGGTAGAAGTAATAAATACTCTCTCATGCACAAGGGAAAGAAAATCTCTTTGCTTCCTTTGACACCTGCTGAAATTGTGCAATGTGATAAAGCGCTAGCTGAAAAAGAAAAGAAAGAACGTGTTTTGGAATCTGAAAATCAGCAAGTAGCTCAATCTGTTTTCCCACCTAAGAAAGAGAAGAACACACCTAGGTCCGAAGGCATTAAGTTAAAGGGTGGTGTTATGCTTGCTACTAAATCTGACCTTGCTGAAATTCAAGATAATGATACTTTGTGCTATGCTTTGGTATGCAAAGAGGTTTTATTTTCAATTGATGACATACCTAGCTCTTTGCCTGCTGCTGTCACTAACCTTTTGCAGGAGTATAAGGATGTCTTTCCAGCTGAGATAACCCCGGGGCTGCCACCATTGAGAGGGATAGAGCACCAAATAGATTTGATCCCGGGAGCAACTTTGCCAAACAGCGCTGCATATAGGACCAATCCAGAGGAGACTAAGGAAATTCAGCGACAAGTCCAAGACCTTTTGGACCGTGGGTACGTACGAGAGAGCCTTAGTCCTTGTGCTGTTCCTGTTTTTTTGTTCCTAAGAAAGATGGTACATGGCGCATGTGTGTTGATTGTAGAGCCATTAATAATATCACAATAAGGTATCGTCACCCTATTCCTAGGCTAGACGACATGCTTGATGAGTTGAGTGGTTCTATTATTTTCACGAAGATTGACTTGCATAGTGGTTACCACCAAATAAGAATGAAGTTGGGAGATGAATGGAAAATTGCTTTCAAAACTAAGTTCGGTCTATATGAGTTGTTAGTGATGCCTTTTGGTTTAACTAATGCACCTAGCACTTTCATGAGATTGATGAATGAGGTTTTACGTACTTTCATAGGAAGATTTTTGGTGGTGTACTTTGATGATATTTTGATCTATAGCAAGTCACATGAAGAACACATTGATCATCTACGTGCTGTTTTTACTGCTTTGAGAGAGGCACGTTTGTTTGCTAACCTTGACAAGTGCACCTTTTGCACGAATAGAGTTGCTTTTCTTGGCTATGTTGTTACTCCACAGGGAATTGAAGTGGATGAAGCTAAAATTGAAGCCATCAAGAGCTGGCCGACCCCTGGGACTATCACACAGGTGATAAGCTTTCATGGCCTTGCAGGGTTCTATCGGTGTTTTATGAGAGATTGCAGCACCATTGCTGCCCCACTCAATGAGTTGACAAAGAAGGGTGTTCCGTTCCAATGGGGGCCAGCACAAGAACAAGCTTTTAATACGCTAAAAGAGAAGCTTACGCATGCACCTCTACTCCAACTTTCGGACTTTGGTAAGACTTTTGAGTTAGAATGTGATGCTAGCGGCATTGGAATTGGAGGAGTGCTACTACAAGGAGGTAAACCCGTTGCTTATTTTAGTGAGAAATTGAATGGGCCATCTCTGAATTATTCGACTTATGATAAGGAGTTGTATGCTTTAGTGCGAGTTTTAGAAACATGGCAATATTATCTTTGGCCCAAGGAGTTTATTATTCATTCTGATCATGAAGCTTTGAAACATATTAGAAGACAAGCCAAACTGAACAAACGTCATGCTAAATGGGTTGAATTTATAGAGTTATTTCCTTATATCATTAAACATAAGAAAGGTAAAGACAATGTCATTGCAGATGCGTTATCTAGACGTTATACCATGCTGTTCCAACTCGATCATAAGATTTTTGGTTTAGAAACAATTAAAGGATTATATGCTACTGATTTGGACTTTAAAGATGCTTTTGAACATTGTAAAGAAGGAAGAACTTGGAATAAATATGTGCTGAATGATGGATTGCTATACCGTGCTAACAGGCTATGCATCCCAGCTAGCTCTATTCGCCTATTATTCTTGCAGGAAGCGCATGGAGGTGGTTTGATGGGACATTTTGGAGTGAAGAAGACCGAGGATGTACTGGCTGCTCTTTTGGCCTAAGATGAGGCGCGACGTCGAGCGCTACGTGGCACGCTGCACTACTTGCAATAAAGCTAAGTCTCGCTTGAACCCACATGGACTTTATATGCCTCTTCCTGTTCCTAGTGTGCCTTGGGAGGATATTTCTATGGATTTTGTTTTAGGATTGCCTAGGACCAAGAGGGGGAGGGATAGTATATTTGTCGTTATGGATCGTTTTTCAAAAATGGCACATTTTATACCTTGTCACAAGAGCGATGATGCTACAAACATAGCTGATTTGTTTTTCAGGGAAATCATTCGTTTGCATGGAGTGCCTAACACCATTGTTTCGGATCGTGATGCAAAATTTTTGAGCCACTTTTATAGGACACTTTGGAATAAACTTGGGACAAAGCTGTTGTTTTCGACGACATGTGATCCTCAAACCGACGGACAAACGGAGGTTGTGAACCGCACATTATCCACCATGTTGCGGGCTGTTTTGAAGAAAAATTTGAGGATGTGGGAAGAGTGTCTACCCCATATTGAGTTCGCTTACAACAGATCAGTTCACTCTACCACCAAGGTAAGTCCGTTTCAGGTAGTGTATGGTTTTAACCCCCGTGTCCCTATTGATTTACTTCCTTTACCAACATCCGAGAAATTGAATTTTGATGCTAAGACACGTGCTGATTTGATTCTGAAAATGCATGAGTTGACTAAGGAAAATATTGAAAAGATGAATGAGAAGTATAGAACTTATGGTAGCCAAGGTTGGAAACATATTACTTTTGAAATTGGTGATCTTGTGTGGTTACATTTGCGCAAAGATAGGTTTCCTGATTTGAGAAAGTCTAAATTGCTGCCTCGAGCTGATGGTTCTTTTAAAATTGTGGCAAAGATCAATGATAATGCATATAAGCTTGAGTTGCCTGCAGATTATGGGGTTAGTCCCACATTTAACATTTCAGATTTAAAGTCTTACTTGGGAGAAGAAGATGACATTGCGTCGAGGATGACTCCAATTCAAGAGGGGGAGGATGATGAGGACATCACTCTTTCAGATACACACACACCGAGTATTCCTCCAACAATAGGTCCATTGACACGAGCTCGTGCACGTCAACTAAATCATGAGGTGAGCTCGTTCCTTAGTGTTCCTTTATATTTTGATAAGGATGGGATGCTACTGAATAATTGTGATGTATTGTTACTTAGGAACACGGGAGAAGAACAGCAAGGGCGCCCAAGACAAGGTGGAGGTCCAATCAAGTTCGAGTCCGTTTCGGAGTTCAGGACCAGCCTGCACTAAAATCGTCGCCCAGGACGCATACGGACTCTGTTTTTGACGTTCTACACATGGTTAGAAAGCTAAGGAGATAAGCTTTCCAACGGGACTAGTCCCATGTCCAAATTCTTTCTGAGTCAACAGGAATATTTGAAATAAGTGGATGTCCAGAATCTATCAGGGTGCTGCGTCACCATCTTTTGGGCCGTTGGGCCGTGTAACGTGTTGGAGTCCATTAGGGACGCATCCAGGGGTCCTTGGCCGACCTTAGTGTTTTATATACAGTAGCCTCCGCCCTAATTAGGGTTGGGTTTTGCTTAGATATTGATCTACACATAGATTGTGAGATTTTCGCTCTTGTTCCGGATCGACTAGGCCGCCGCAACTGTTTGTGGAACCCCGACTTCGAGTGCTTGAATTCTATTCGCAATATTTCAGATTGCATCTTCTACGTTCTTGCTTGTGTTCTCGGTACTTTTGCAGGGATTGAGCCTTCTTGGCGAGGTCAACCGCGCGACACGGTTGATAACCAACGGAGTTGTGGTGTAGTGATTGCAAGGGAGACAATCTGTTCAGGTCGAAGCCTTTGGATCATCGACGTCGAGTTCTCCACCTACCGACTTATCGCTACCTATCGGAAGATCAGGCCAACATTACTCATCACATCTAGGCAAGCCACACCCCCTTATAACATGATCAGATCAATCAAGAAAAACATGAGGTAGGGTTATTATCCTCAGGGAGGCCCGAACCTATCTGAAAACCCCTGTGCGTTTACCTTGTAATTCTTCTACTCAATGCATCTCCCTATTCTTCAACAAGTTTTTAGATCGGCAATTTACCAATCATCAACAGCAAGTGCCATTCGTGGGGATCATGACAAAAGGTGTTGAAGAGTCTACACACGACATACCATCAACATCGCTTATAGCTTCACTGAAAATTGGTTTTTCAGATTAGGGGTTATAAGACAACTTTTCCTCTCTTCCCTACAAACTTGTGATCGATCAGGTAGATTTTGGCGATGAACTTTCGAGCGATGATTCAAGTGATGAGGTAAGTCGATTTATGGATCAATGCACGAAAGATTATGGTATGGAGTTTGAACCAATCAGTTGCCAAGATAACTGGGGATGCCTGATTCAAAACAAGTCGAGATCAATCCCCACATGTTATGATAACATGGATTGTCAAGATTCCAATCCGGATCAATTCGATGAAGCATTCATGATGGATCAAGGCACCTCCTCTAGCGGAGGTTACCCCCAAAAAGTTTTCACCATCAGAAATGGGGTGGTGATCTTGCTCATCATGATGAGAACCCTGCAAATGCTCGGGGTCCTCCGACCCTGGTGGTAGGCAATGTTCAGCCTCACACGGACACAACACCTCTGGCCCTTATCGGGGCCCCACAGTCTGTTGATCATCAACAGGGGGCTGACCATTTTAAGTTCGTAATTGCAAAGAGGATCCTCCTTCTAGAAGAGGCCCTTATTGTCACATGAGGTTTTAATGGCCAAAACTAGATGCGGTTTATATGTTCCCAAGATGTTCAACACACATAAGGATGTCACAGGTGAAGTAACAGAAGCAATACTTTTATAGAATAAATGCTAAACTCTTACAGCAATTGACATATATTATCTTCTATGAAGATATCAACAGCGGAACAGAAGCACTGGTTCCGAACAACACCGCAGGCAACCGACCGGAAGACACGCGCCTAGAACGTAACAACCTCGTCTTAATATTCTTCAACATCTTCACTTACCAAGCAGCACCACACATGTCGCATGGCATAGGAAAAATAGCAAGTGTGAGCACATGATGCACTCAACAAGTGTGGGAAATATATGACATGCAAGCTTGATTAAAGGAATAGGCTATAATAGGTAAATTTGCATAAATACTAACTATGCTATTGTAAAAAGAGTTATAAAAGCAACCTATTTATCTATGTGAACCATCACTAAACTCCTAACTCCTAGAAATATCTCCACCTATTTCCCAACGACCTGAATTCCACATCAGGTTCCCAAACCAACCAACTTGATAACCATCACAGGTAAGCAAGAACCATCCACTGACATTTACCCTTCATAGGTAACCAACCAAAACAACTAAACCAAACCAACTAATCATGTGAGGATCCAACTCTATCATGATCGTGAGCACGGCTGATATATCAGATTTTAACCTCTACAGAGGTTGTCCAGCTTTCCCTACGAGTCATGATTTCTTTGTTGCCATGTTGCGTAAACATTTAACACACGCCAGTGGTGTGTCGCCCAAAAAGTCACTACAAGACTATTACAAAGCATCCTCTCAACAAGAATAAGCCTGCTAAGGTTTCACCATCATCAAAGTGGAGTCACACCACCAATTGCCCCCTCATGCGCCTTGTAGGTTTGGAAAGAATCACTCTTCCCTTCCACTACACCACCAGTGGCTCATTCTATGCTAAGGATCCGCTAATTACTAAGGAAGTCGTACCCATATAAGCCTCGTGGATGGACGATAGTTCTTGGGTTATCACTCCATGAATTGATCCTTAGAACACCACGCAAACACTACCACCCACCAAAATGTTTCACACAGTTGTGCCTCACGCACTATCATCAACCAACCTTCTGCTCGACATCCCTAAGTTCCATGTTGCCACACAAGTTATCATAATTCCCAACTCATAGTTGCATAGGTTCATTAATCACGTATATGACACTTCCCAATATCCCAAAAGCACAGCTAAGCAATTGTACCCAAGAGACTCGTATCAACTACTACTTACGTTTCAAGCAATGTAAAGGAAGAACTAGGTAAACCCTAACATAGGTGACTACCCATCAAATTGATAGACATTGCATGCAATTTTATAAAATAATACATTTAAAACATAGGTTCAACATGATCAAGGACACTTTTCTTTTACCCAATGCTGCTTAGTGTTGTCGAAATCTCGGTCTTGAAGTCCCTTGAACTATTCTGGAATGCTATCAACTAATCGTGAGAACTACCGACAAACAACACAAAGGAAAACACTAACAACGACATACAAAACATCATCAAAACACTTCAAAAACACTATGGTTGGATAGGTATGATTTTAGAAACATTTAGATGGAAGAATCGTCTAAATTGGAGTTAAGATGAAAAGAGAACAGCTTTCGGGAGATGGATTAGACTGAAACGGAAATGCTAATTTACCAGAACTATCTTGCTATGGAAAAAGACTTTTATTGCACAATCACTACTCAGGCTTAACAACATCATTGCGCAAGATTCAAGAAGTGTAGGGCAGACCAGACTTTGTTGACTAGGCTAAGGAGAATGATATGGTGCTGATTTGGCATGCTATGAAAGTACCGTCTTTGATTAAAGAAGGGATACGCTGAGATCTAGTGTCGACCACCCATGATGGATCAAATGGCCAAAGGTTTCACTTCTAGGTTAAGGATACTACAGGTGACTCTGTGTAGTTGCTGTGGTTCGGGTTTCATCGGAGATGACGATCGGGCGCGTAACCATTGACATCGATGTTGGGCTTTGATGGCGTTTTAGTGAAACGAGGGAATCATGGCGTAGAACGTGGAAAGACTAACTCAGTGGTATGGTTGGTTTTAGAGGGTGTCATCCGAGGTAGTGGCAAAACAGCGATGACTGCTGCTAGGTTTGGTGGTGACCGCGAATAGATGCAGCAATGAAGATGCTCGCGTTCCGCGAGATTGGCTATGAAATTTAAGAAACTGTCTGAATAGAGACATTCATATTTCCTAGGAACACAATGCTACGGCATGGGTTTTGGTAGATAATCCCCTGAGAGGAAGAATAATCAGCGGAGATGAGATAGGTGGCGGTTGCAACATGCTATGGATGGCAATCGCGTTCCAGTTGTGTCGCTGCACAAACGGGGATGGTCTCCTATGGTCACGTAGAAGACTCGATGGGACACACTATGACGTGGTTGGTGCATCAATACGGCTTTTGGATTGACAAGGAAAGCGAATGCAAATCTGGCGCGCGCGCAGAACCCGTCCAGAAATCGGACAGCGGGCATGTTGACCTTTATTTTGGTGGTTTGGCTACTCTATTGGCTGACCTGGTTGGTGAGGACATGGGGAACATTATGGGTCATACACTGGTGAAAGGGAATGGTAATTTGACCTTTGGTCAGCTGGAAATGTCGATGCCAATCGGTGACGGTGCTGTTGTCCGTGACAGCGATGAGCATGACTACGTAGATCAGGTTTTGGCTATGGCTAGGGCTTAGCTAGGAACTTAGTATGATGATAAAACAGTACTAAGGGAGGAGAATAAGGGGTCCTCACCTTGCTTCAATGCTCGAGGAAGGGGGGTTCACGGAGAATACGACGAGGTAGCGCATCACGGGCGGCAGCGGCGGCTCCGACAAACAGTGGCGCACGGACAGGGAAGCATTGGCTTCTAGAGTTTGGGGCATGGAATAGGGATAGGAGAGGGAGTGCAACTCCTATTTATAGGGCTAGGGGCAGCTGGTTCAGGTGGAGTCTGAGCTGGACACGGATCGGATTCGAGTACGAGTCGGTTAGGATTTTCTTTTCCGTAGCTCTCTATTTTGAGGATGATATCTCCACCTTCCAGACTCCAAATTAGATGTATCAAGACTCTAAATTGTATTACTCGAAATGATCTATAACTTTGGTATTCATTGGAACTTCTGAAAACACTATCTTGATTTTCAAAAATGCACCACAAGATAAACTATTTGATCTCAGACTTATCTACGCAGCACTGATTTCGGGGGCCATAACTCATAGTTCCATTATCCAAAAGGGGACTTCCATAGGTTCAAATCAAAGCTCTCGACGATACTTACAACCTTTGTATTGTCAATATTTTTATTTGAGGCCGTTTTAAACTCCAAAACTTCATGGGAAGATGAGGCTGTCCAGGACTTTGTGAAAATTTGCAGATTTCATGGGTTTGGGTAGGATTGAGTCTAATGGAACCTTAGGCATATCTAGGGTTTGAGAAACTTTTGCAGAGAAATTTGAATAGGGTCTGAATTTGAATTGAGCTTGGAGTGAATTTAAGAGAAACAAAAAAATAAGGTTAAACAAGAATAGGAGTACATAAGGAATTTGAATCTGAATTTGGGTAGAATTTGAGAAAGAGGAGATATTCGCTTTAAACAAGGATTTGGATAAGATTTGAATTGAACTAGAGAATGATCAAGTGTGATCAAGGATTGAATAGATGATGAATTCAAAGATTTTCAATTCCAACCATTAAGATCCTTAACTAGCTTACTACGGAGTTTTGTAAAAACCTTTTCAAAATCTTTTTCACTCAAAACACCAAAGAGAAATAAAAAGAAAAGGAACTCTAATGCATTTACGTGGCTCTTAACAAAACTCAGCATGCAATGCACACAAAATTATAACCTATTTTGATTGGTTGTTTATGGAAATAGGTTTTAAACCTATTCTATTGGTGGAGCTATTCAATAGTCTTGGAATAATTTAGAAATTTGAGAAATCTGAAAATTAGGGTGTGACACTTATGCGCCCTCCGACCATAGATACGGCTACCCCAACCGGTAAGGATTGGATGGATTCGTCGTTCGACTTACAAAGGAGATCATGCTCCTAGCTAAGAACTCTCATCTCGCCCTAGCCAAAAATAGTGCCAACCGGGGCAGACCCGTCGGTCCTCTGTCACGAGATGTATCTGACCCAGAGTGGCATAACCCTTGGAATAGGGCTCCCAAGATGACATTAGGCAAACAATCACCATTATACCTCACCAGTCAAAGTTCATCCAATCAATGACTTGCCTCAGTTCTTCGACAACCGGCAAAGACGCTCGGGGGCTTCTGAAGAAGTATCTTCTAACCCCCATAGATCTAATCGGGAAACCGCCCAACATCGATCAAATTGAGACCAATCTCCAATTGCTGTGGAAAAGATTCCTAGGGGCTTCAGAACCAAGCAAGATGCCATCAATGGATGCCTAGCCTTCTCTCTAGATCTACGGAAAGTAAGGTGGCCAGTAAGGTTCCTCTCTGGGACAATCGAGAAATACAATGAGATAAATCACATTGAGTTCCTCCAGATTTATACCACGAAAATCCAAGCAGCTAGTGGGAATGAGAAGGTAATGGCAAATTAGTTCCCCAGGGCCCTTGAAGGGGCAGCTAGGACTTAGTTGACCAATCTATCATCGGGAACAATTTGCTCATGGGAACAGCTCTGCGAGGTGTTCCTAGCTAACTTCTAGGGTACGTATGTTCAGCCTAGTACAAAAAATGATCTCTACCACTGTGAGCAAATGACAAACGAGACCTTGCGTGAGTTCGTCCGATGCTTCAGCAACACCCAGAATACTATCCCCAAGATTAGTGACCACGACGTTATCGAGGCATTCACTCAAGGTGTTAAGAGCTGGTGTTGCATCAAAGATATTGATCCAAAAGAGCTCGAGATGGTTAAGGACCTCATGCAAATCTTCGATAAGTCTACCAAGGCCGAGGATGCATTCATTTATGTCGAGAAAAAACTCAGGGCATCAAGCGTCTTCAACCTAGGCTCGATAGTGACAAGGTCTAGAATATGTGCAAGAAGAACACCAAGGGAGGTAATGGTAAGAAAGGTAAATCTGATTGATGAAGTTTTTACAAATCTAACTCGATGTTTGTCCCGACCAACGTTTTCATCCTTCTCGGAGCAGAAACTTTACACCAGGCTCTGGTGAACATAACGGGAAGACTTGATGCGGTTTCCATCATACCGACAACCACAACATCTACAAATGTCACCTATAGAAAAAAATGGTCAATGTGGAAGTAAAAAAAAAAACAGCCAAGGGAAAGAAGGTCTCGATCGTAACCCAAAGCATGGACTCTAACTTAGATGATAACGGGGATGATCGACCACATGTTTGGTGGTTCCGCATCCTACGAGTCCAAGCGGCAGTACAAGACAGTGGCTCGAGAAGTCCTAGCTGCTATTCCTAACGGTTAACAAGTTATGAAGTGGCCGGACATAGGAATCTCGTTTGGCCAAGAAGACTACCCAGATAACTTTGTACGGCCGAGCCACTTTCCGATAGTGGTCGAGCCTACAATAAACAATTGCAGGGTTACCTGAGTTCTTATCGATGGAGGGAGTTCCCTGAACATTAGGAATGCAGGTCTCTCAATCTACAATCAAACTAGTTACTCAAGCCTTACACGGTATAGTACATGGTTCTTCAGCTACTCCCATTGGTCAGATATCGCAACTGTCACCTTCGGGAAGAAAGACAATTTCTGAACAAAAAAATCATGTTTGATGCAATCAATTTCAAGATGACATACAATGACATCATAGGAAGACCTACTCTTGCTAAATTCATGGCAGCCATGCACTACACCTATCAGTGCGTTAAGATCCCTGAACTGGAAGGAGTCATCACCGTCTGGGGTTGTCCTAAGGTAGGTCTCCGTTGCGACAAGCAAAGCCTTGACTTGGCAGTTCAACAGCAACCCAACGAGGAACCCAAAAGCTCGAGGATCATGGTGGATAATCGCAATCATAGTGCCTCAAGATGCACACACAAAAGACTGGGGAGCTCGGCTTCATGATTCATCCGAAGCTCATGAATTAGCGTTTACGCTACCAGTGAAATAATAAGGGTCACTACTTATTGGATTAATTTAACCTTGGTTGTTTGGATTTAAGATAATGGATCTACATAACTCGACGATCATCAGGAGTTTCTATAAGCTAAGAGAAAGATCATTACAAGTCCTAAAAAAGTTTTACTCGATAAACAGATAGGAGAGTCTTTGACCAACAAATCTTCACCAACTTAGCAAAAGGAAAGAGATACTGTCACATACCAAGATTCGTAATTGCGTGTTTAATATTAAACATGTGTCATTTGAGTCATATTCGAATTTGATCGCTCTCGATCGCCTGATTGGAATTCCAGCTGCAGCTATGTGATCAGATGCCCCTAAGGAATTAAATCGCGACATAAAATTTTTTGGGATTTTTGGAGCACAATAGCACCTCAATTTGGATTAATGAAGTGAGCTGAAAGAAAATTGAAGAGAGAATTGAATTAGAAATATACCTCTCTCTCACTCAAAAGGGGGCAGCCCATCCTCTCTCTCTCGTCCCTCACTCCCCACGTGCTCCTCTCTCTCCCATCTCTCTCTCTAGCTCTACATTTTTCCCTTGGTTCCTGCCACTACAAGTAAAGCCGAGGTGCGTGTGTCGTACCCACGCGACCACACCAAGAGCTACTCATCCATCCATTTTGTTTTCGCTGTTTCGAAAGATTCGAGCCGGTATTCACAGTTTTCTTCCCCCTAGGCACGCCCACCTACCGGAAGCTGGAATCCAGAGTTTGGGGCTTTCCAGTGGAGAAGTGATCCACTAGAAAGTTCTCCAACGACAAGGTGAACATCCTGATATGCTCTTTCTATATTTTCATCGGTCGAATTGGTCGGCATCTAGTTTTTTCGCCACGGAACCCCACTTTTCCTATTATAAATCTACTTTATGGGTTCTACATGTTTGGGCCATGGATGTCATCCAAACGTCCGCGTGAAACCTTCACATACGTCCTAGAGTTATTTTAGTCCAAACCATTTTTGAAGTTTTCACTAAAATCTCCGTCGGCGGCCCCTCAAAAGTCTAGAGTTTTAAAAAGGGGTTCTATGGCCGTGCTAGAGGTCTGATCACCACCAGGATGGTCTGACCGCCAGGGTCATTTTGCCACTGAGTAGTGGCGGTCCAACTGCCCATTAGGCCGGTCTGACCGGCATGGGGCGGTCTGATCACCAGATGGCTGCCGGTCTAACCGCCGAGGTCCAGAACCTTCTGAGTGGGGGCGGTCTGACTGCCACAAGGGGCCAGTCTGACTGCCAGTACACAGAAGATAGGGTGAGTTAAGGTTGCCTATTTGGGGTTTCAAACTTCAGAACCCTAACATTTTAGCGATATTTTACCTATGTAATTGAGCCTTGGCGCTCTACCACTCCTAGAACTCGCATATTTTCATGCATTTACATTTGTTCATATATTTATGCATTGCACGCTTGTATGTCTTATAGTGACCGCCAATCCGTCGATTCCGAAGGTCGAAGGCGATCTCGTCGCGCTGTATCTTTCTGATCCAGGGCAGCAAGGCAAGCATCTATCATATTGCACTGTGTTAACTTGAAAGTCTAAAGTGTTATCTATGCTTATGTATGTATGCATGTGTCAGGTACCCTTGGGTAGAACCTATGCCATTGCATTCTTCTACCTTGATCACGAGTTCATGTGTGTTCCTTGAAGCCTAGAGGTGATGTCGATGTCTAAAGGTCTTCGTTATGGTTAGCAATACTTAGGTATTTCGGTAGAAGTCGAACGGCAGTGTTCTCTGTTGTTCGCGAGAATAGGATCTACTACTGTTCACAATTACATGTTGTTGGTGATGGTATGGTTGGTGAGTGGTGAGTATGAGACGAGATGTGGGCAGTATTAGGGGTGTTGTCTGCCTCGGTGGAAAGTCCAGGGAGCAGGTCGGGAGAGGAAACCCGAGCACCATAGACCGCTTGCATCGTTTAAGGACGATCATCAGGGTTATTGGCTTTAGCACTTACCTTACTCACCACATGCCGATATAATGGTAAGGCAAGCCGAATACCTTTGCAGCTGTGGCTTTGTGGGCGTGAACATTGACGTTGTGAACAGGTGGGCTTGTATGCGGTACTAGTTTGCGTCGGGAGTAGTTCTAGTGTCGCCGCACTGAGAGATGCATGCCCCACACGGTTGGGGCTGGTTGGGAAAGGTTGTCATGAGTACCCCCTTGTGTGCGCTTTCGCCGATGGCACAAGTCGAATGATCCTCATGTCGTGTGGGTCCAGAAGTTTCCCCCTGCAGGGTGTATAAACAGTTTGAACTGCTGCGCTCTCGGTCATGAGCATACTATTGTTTCATCTACACCCAGTCATAGAGTTCTCGTTGTGGTTTGTGGATGTTGGCATGAGGTTGATAGTTGGGCATGTGATTATGGTCTGGGTATGCTGGTTGGTGGTTGGTGGTTCGAGTTGGCACTTGTTCACATTGGTATACTTGTTATTACATTTACATATGCTGAGTTGTTGGTTATGGTAGGGTAGTTTCATATAAGTTGGTTAAGTTAGTTGCTCACACCTATGTCTACGATGCTTACCGCTTAATTAACTTAACAATGTTTAAGTCTTGTTACTAGCTTAAATAAATGATCCTTGGAGTCGAGAATATATATACCCATATTGTGTAAGACTTTCGAGTAGCTTCGTACTCAGGGTGCTGCCCATAAGTTGATGCAGGTTCGCAGGTCGGTGAGGAAGAGGCGGTGTTTGGCTACTTTGTGCCTGTCGATCAGGGTAGCAGGCAGGAGTAGCACACTCTACTCTGAACTCAGTGTTTTGGTATGGAGCCTAAGGGCATGTGGCTCCATATCCTTTTGTTGCATAGTTTTGTTCCGCTGCGTAGTGGTTGTTTCCTTTTTGTTGTAAATTGCGGAAACAGCTGCATGTTTAAAGACTTGTAATATAATGTTAATTACTCGCTATTTCTTAAGCTTTGTTGTGATGTATATGTTGGAAAGTCATGTGTTCTGATCTTGGGCACAAAACACGTACCGGGATTACCGGGACGGCATTTTGATTAATCGTCGAGGTTGTGATTATGAAAAATGATCCACCTTAAGATTAATTTGAATATCGTTTGGACGGTTCTTCACAGCGTGGCATCAGAGCTTGGTTTAATTAAGTAGCCTAAACATAATTAGTGCATTGTTTAGTAAGCAGTCAACTTCACCTAAACAACTCACTAAGATTTGTTTATGCCTCATCATGATTAATATGTATGAAAATGCAATATTATGCCCCTAAGTATAACTGATTGTGAGTTTCGATGTTTGTTGCGGAGAGAAGTGCCACAAGAAAGAAACGGTAGCTAGGATTGAGCATACCTTTATTCTCATATTGTATTCATGCATGCATGATCTATATACATGTATTAAGGGATTCTAACAATATATCCGGCGAACGGGTTGTGCTAAGTCTGAATTTGACGTTTCCCCTTTGTTTTATTGTTATAGAATGGTTAGGACTCGTCGTGATGCGAATGACCCGGAGGGGTCGAATGAGAACAACCCTCCTCCACCACTGACTATGGCGGAAGTGCTCATGTTGATTGAGCAGAACCGCTAGATGAATTAGACGCTTCTTGAGGCTCTCATGCGCAACACGGCTCCTCATGGAGGAGGTGGAGCTGGGCACCGAGATGACTTCTCAGATTTTCTGTGGACTCAGCTGCCGGTTTTCTCATGGGCTGAGGATCCTCTGGATGCCGATCACTGGCTTCAGACAATTGAGCAGAAGCTTGCTCTCCTCAGATGCGAGGATCATGAAAAGGGGCTCTTTGCCGCACATCAGCTTTAGGGCCCGGCGGGCATGTGGTGGTCCAACTTCTTGTCCATGCACCCTGCCAACCAACGAGTGTACTGGGTGGAGTTCCGCGAGGCCTTCCGTTCTTTCCATATCCCGAGCAGCCTCATGGAGATCAAAAGGTGGGAGTTCGAGGACCTCAAGCAAGGAGGTCGAAATGTGATGGAGTACGTGCAGGTGTTCAATCACCTTGCACAGTACGCTCCCGAGGAGGTCAGCGTTGATGAGCGGAAGCAAAGTCGCTTCGTCAATGGCCTCAACTCGAAGATGCAGGACCGGTTGTCTGCACACGAGTTCACCGACCTCAACAAGTTAGTGAGCATGTCCCTTATGGTGGAGTCCAAGATTAAGATCCACCAGGAGGAGAAGAAGCACAAGTGGGGTTCCTCACCTTCTGTGTGCGGGAGCTCGCATCGTGCCTGAACGGAGAGTCTACCTCCACCATCTCGTGTGCTGGCATCGGGTGCTCCACATCCGATGTGGCTCGTGCAATGGCTAGCTTTCTCCGCTCCACAGGGACAGCCTCCACGATTGGCCGGTTCGCAGAGAAGTGTGATCGGTGGCCCCGGCGGCCCTTGTTACAATTGCGGCCGTGTCGGCCACTACACGTGGGATTGCCTGTATCCAAGGCTGGGAGATGCGGTGACTGCTCCACGGCCACTACCAGCTCAGTCGGCGCCTCAGTCTTCTCAGGCGATCCATGTCCCCAAGCATGGTCGAGCACGCCACACCACCACTCAGGACATTCAGGAGGGTGACACCGTTCTGATGGGTACGTTGCATATGCGTTCTAACTCTATCGTTGCACCTGCAGTTGTCCTTTTCGATTCTGGAGCTTCTCATTGCTTCATAGCGGCAAGTTATATTTGGCATCATGGGTTGACAGTTAGCACCACCCCCATGCCTTACCTCATAGATGCACCCTGAACCAAGGTCCTTGTTAAGCAATGCGTGTCCAACGCCTCAGTGATCAACAACGAGATGTCTTCTGGGGCAAATCTGCTAGTGATGAACTCGAAGGGAATTGATATCATATTGGGGATGAACTGGCTCTCTAAGAACAAGGCCGTGTTAGATTGTGCCCAGCGGACAGTTACTCTAAATGGTCCGTCCGGCACCCGGATTCAATTGAAGCTGGAGGGCGTCAAATCTTGTCTCTTGGCCTTGAAGGCTGTCCCCACCATAGACATGATGAGTATTCTTGTTGTGTGGGAATTCCCGGATGTCTTTCCAGATAAGTTGCCCGGAATGCCACCTGATAGAGCAGTGGATTTCTCCATTGATCTCATGCCTGGTGCAGCCCCAATTTCAAAGAAGGCTATAAGATGTCGCCAATTGAGCTAATTGAACTAAAGAAGCAGATTCAGGAATTGCTATCAAACGGGTTCATTCGTCTGGTATCCTCACCCTGGGGATGCTCGGCTCTCTTTGTGAAGAAGAAGGATGACACTCTCCGGATGTGTGTGGACTACCGTCCGTTGAATGAGATCACTGTCAAGAATAGGTATCCGCTCCCTAGGATTGATATCTTGTTTGATCAGCTGACCAGAGCCCGAGTCTTCTCAAAGATTGATTTGAGATTGGGCTATCATCAGATCAAAGTCCAGCCAGAGGATATTCCAAAGACACCTTTCTCGACCCGCTACAGGCTATATGAATTCACTGTCATGTCCTTTGGATTGATGAATGAGCTGGCATTCTTCATGTATTTGATGAACACAATGTTTATAGAGAAATTGGATAAGTTTGTCATGGTTTTCATCAAAGATATTCTTATATAGTCTAAGACAAATGAAGAGCATGTCGAGCACCTCCGTGTTGTTCTTGGCAGACTCAGAGATCATCAGCTATACGCCAAGTTCACCAAGTGTGAGTTTTGTCTCAGGGAGGTGGCTTGTCTGGGTCATGTTCTGTTAGAGTACGGGGTTGCAGTTGACCCAAGCAAGGTGCAGGATGTGCTCAATTGGGTTCAGCCCCAGAGTGTCACTGATATACAGAGTTTTCTCGGACCCACAGGTTATTACCGCCGATGCATCGAGAATTTCTCCAAGGTTGCCAGCCAATGACTGAGTTGTTGAAGCAAGGCAGCGTATTCGAGTGGTCAGGAGCATGTGAGTCCACTTTTTAGACTTTGAAGAGGTGGCTCACGACTGCTCCAGTACTCGCCCAACCAGATGTGAACATGGGTTTTGATGTGTATTGCGATGCATCCGGCATAGGCCTCGGGTGTGTTCTAATGCAAGAGGTCCAGGTCGTTGCCTATGCATCCCGTCAGTTGAAGCACCATGAGGAGAATTATCCAACTCATGACCTGGAGCTTGCCACTGTCATGCACGCTCTAAAGATCTGGCGCCACTACTTGATGGGTAATTTGTGTCAGATTTACATGGATCACAAAAGCCTCAAGTACATCTTCACGCAGGCATACTTGGATATGAGGCAGCGACGGTGGCTCAAGCTCATCAAAGATTATGACCTTGAGGTGTACTAACACCCTGGCAAAGCAAATGTGGTCGCCGATGCTTTGAGTCGGAGAGCTCATTGGCATTGTCTTACAGTCTTCCTGGGGACTCCACACTGTGTGATGAGTTTTGCTGGCTTGGCCTTGAGACGGGCACGGATGGATTCATTGCCAACCTGAGGTCAAATCCACTCTTCTGGATGAGATCAAGGTAGCTCAGAAGGATGACAAAGGCATGGCCCAAATCCGAGAGAAGATGAAGATCGGTCAGGCCTTATGCTTTTCTAAAGATGAGCAGGGCATTCTGTGGTTTGGGAACCGTCTCATGGTTCTGAAGGTTGAGGCTTTGAGAAAGAAGATTCTTGATGAGGCTCATGACTCATTGTTGTCTATTCATCCTGGGAGCACGAATATGTATCAAGACTTAAAGCCCCGCTTCTAGTGGACACGCATGAAGCGAGAAATTTCTCGGTATGTGTCTGAGTGTGATGTCTGCTGGTGGGTGAAGGTCGAGCATCTCAGGCCCGCTGGTACACTCCAGCCTTTGGCCATTCCTTCCGGGAAGTGGGAGGAGATTGGCATGGATTTTTTTACTGGCTTGCTGAAGACCTCAAATGGTTATGACTCCATATGGGTGATTGTGGACCGGCTCACTAAGTCCGCCCATTTCTTGCCCATCAAGACCCAGTACAATGCGAAGCAATATGCAGAGTTGTATCTCTCCCGAATTGTGTGCCTTCACAGAGTTCCGGAGAAAATCATTTCTAATCGAGGCACGCAGTTCACCTCTCATTTCTGGAGAAGCTTCCAAGAAGCTATGGACACCGAGCTCTTCCATAGTACAGTGTATCACCCTCAGACGGATAGTCAGACAGAGAGAGTGAACTAGATTCTGGAAGATATGCTCCGAGCTTATGTTCTCACTTATGGGAAGAAGTGGGACATATGCCTACCATTCGCAGAATTCTCTTACAATAATAGCTTCCAGGCTAGTATTGAGATGGCGCCGTTTGAAGCTCTTTATTGCCAGAGATGCCGAACGCCGCTAAATTGGTCTGAATCCGGCGAACGGGCTTTCCTAGGTCCAGATTTGGTCAAGGAGGCAGAGGACCATGTTCTGAATATCCGCAAGAGTCTCTTCATCACTTATTCACGGCAGAAAAGCTATGCAGATCGCCATGGTCAAGACCTTGATTTTTCTATTGGAGATCATGTGTATCTCAAGGTTTCGCCTCTCAAAGGCGTTCGCCGATTCCATGTCCGAGGCAAGCTAGTGCCTCGATATGTAGGGCCATTCCAGATTTTTGCTCGGCGTGGAGAGGTGTCCTATCAGTTGGAGTTGCCGCCATCCCTCTTTGCGGTACATAATGCCTTTCACGTCTCACAACTCAAGAAATGTCTCCGAGTCCCGATGGAAGTCGTTGATGTGGCACTCCAAGAGTTGCACCCGGACTTGAGATATTGTGAGCGACCAATCCAAATCTTATATGAAGCCGAGCGCAAGACACGACGAAGTTCCATCAAATTCCTTAAGGTCCAATGGAGCAACCATACGGAAGCCGAATCTACGTGGGAGCGAGAGGATAAGCTCCGATCCGAGTATCCGGAGTTCCTTGAGAACATGTAAATGTTAATGTATTATAGCATATTTGGAATCTCTCACGTGTCTAAGTTATCACCATGTGAATGAAAATGTGCATTAGATTCTATCTCTCACAGCGTGGTTCCTAGACTCATCGTGCTCTCCCCCGACTCGTACTGAATCTCGGGGTGAGATTCTTTTTAATGGGGGGAGGTTTGTCACGTCCCGAAATCCGTAATTGCGTGTTTATTATTAAACATGTGTCATTTGAGTCATATTCGAATTTGGATCGATTTCAATCGCCTGATTGGAATTTGAGTTGCAGTTATGTGATCACATGCCCCTAAGGAATTAAATCGCGACATAAAATTTTTTGGGATTTTTGGAGCACAATAGCACCTCAATTTGGATTAATGAAGTGAGCAGAAAGAAAATTGGAGAGAGATTTGAATTAGAAGTAAAATTGGACTTTTCTCTAACTTGTGGGGCCCACATGAGGGAAATATCTCTCTCACTCAAAAGGGGGCAGCCCACCCTCTCTCTCCTCCCTCACTCCCCACGTGCTCCTCTCTCTCCCCCATCTCTATCTCTCTCTAGCTCTCCCTTTTTCCCTTGGTTCCCGCCACTACAAGCGAAGCCGAGGTGCGTGTGTGGTACCCACGCGACCACACGCTCGAGAGCTACTCATTCATCCATTTGGTTTTCGTTGTTTCAAAAGATTCAAGCCAGAATTCACCGTTTTCTTCCCCCTAGGCACGCCCACCTTCCGGAAGCCGGAATCCAGAGTTTGGAGCTTTCTGGCGAAGAAGTGATCCGCTAGAATGTTCACCAACGACAAGGTGAACATCCCGATAGCCTCTTTTCGTATTTTCATCAGTCGAATTGGTCAGCATCTAGTTTTTCGCCGCGGAACCCCACTTTTCCTTTTATAGATCTACTTTATGGGTTCTACACATTTGGGCCACGGATCTCGTCCAAACTTCCGCGTGAAACCTTCACATACGTCTTAGAGTTATTTTAGTCCAAACCGTTTTTGAAGTTTTCACCGAAATCTCCGTCGGCGACCCCTCAAAAGTCTAGAGTTTTAAAAAGGGGTTCTGTCGCTGTGCTAGCGATCTGTCTGCCACCAGGCCGGTCTGAGTGCCAGGTTCATTTTGCCACTGAGTTGTGGCGGTCCAACCGCCAATTGGGCCGGTCTGACCATCATGGGGCGGTCTGACCACCAGATGGCTGGCTATCTGACCGCCGAGGACCAGACCTACTGAGTGGAGGCGGTCTGACCGCCACAAGGGGCCGGTTTTACCGCCAGTACACAGAATCTAGGGTGAGTTAGGGTTGCTTGTTTGGGGTTCCGAACTTCAGAACCTTAACACTTTAGCGATCTTTTACATATGTAATTGAGCCTTGGAGCTCTACCACTGCTAGAACTTGCATATTTTCATGCATTTACATTTGTTCGTATATTTATGCATTGCACGCGTGTATGTGTTATAGTGACCGCCAATCTGTCGATTCTGGAGGCCGAAGGCGATCCCGTCACGCTGTATCTTTCTGATCCAGGGCAGCAAGGAAAGCATCTATCATATTGCACCGTGTTAACTTGAAAGTCTAAAGTGTTATCTATGCTTATGTATGTATGCATGTGTCAGGTACCCTTGTGTAGAACCAATGCTGTTGCATTCTTCTACCTTGGTCACGAGTTCATGTGTATTCCTTGAAGCCTGGAGGTGATGTCGATGTCTAAAGGTCTTCGCTAGGTTAGCAATGCTTAGGTATTTCGGTAGAAGTCAAACGACGACGTTCTTCGTTGTTCGCGTGAGTAGGATCTACTAATGTTTACAATTACATGTTGTTGGTGATGGTATGGTTGGTGAGTGGTGAGTATGAGACGAGATGTGGGCGGTGTTAGGGGTGTCGTCCTTCTCGGTGGAATGTTCAGGGGCAGGTCAGGAGAGAAAACCCGAGCACCATAGACCGCTTGCATCGTTTAAGGCTGATCGTCAGGATTGTTGGCTTTAGCACTTACCTTACTCACCACATGCGAATCTAATGGTAAGGTGAGCCGAATACCTTCGCAGCTGTGGCTTTGTGGGTGTAAACATCGACGGTGTGAGAGGGTGGGCTTGTAAGCAGTACTAGTTTGCTCTGGGAGTAGTTCTAGTATTGCCGCGCCGAGCGATGCATGCCCCACACGGTTGTGGCTGGTTGGGAAAGGTTGTCACGAGTACACCCTTGTGTGCACTTTGGCTGATGGCACAAGCCGAATGGTCCTCGTGTCGTTTGGGTCCAAGAGTATCCCCTTGCAGGGTATATAAACAGTTCGAACTACCACGCTCTCAATCATTAGCATGCTATTGTTTCATCTGCACCCGGTCGTAGAGTTCTCGTTGTGGTTTGTGTTGATGGCATGAGGTTGATGGTTGGGCATGTGATTATGGTCTGGGTATGCTGGTTGGTGGTTCGATTTGGCACTTGTTCACATTGATATACTTGTTGTTACATTTACATATGTTGAGTTGTTGGTTATGGCAGGGTAGTTTCATATAAGTTGGCTAAGTTAGTTGCTCACACCTATGTCTAGGATGCTTAACGCTTAATTAACTTAACCATGTTTAAGTCTTGTTACCAGCTTAAATGCATTATCCTTGGAGTCGGGAATATGTATACCCATATTGTGTAAGACTTGCGACTACCTTCGTACTCAGGGTGCTGCCCTTAAGTTGATGCAGGTTCGCAGGTCGGTGAGGAAGAGGCGGTGTTCAGCTACTTTATGCTTGCCGATCAGGGTGGCGGGCAGGAGTAGCACACTCTACTCCAAACTCAGTGTTTTGGTATGGAGCCTAAGGGCATGTGGCTCCATATCCTTTTGTTACATAGTTTTCTTCCGCTGCGTAGTTGTTGTTTCCTTTTTGTTGTAAATTGTGGAAATAGCTGCATGTTTATAGACTTATAATATAATGTTAATTACTCGCTCTTTCTTAAGCTTTGTTGTGATGTATATGTTGGAAAGGCATGTGTTCCAATCTTGGGCACAAAACACGTGCCCGGACTACCGGGACGGCATTCTGATTAATCGTCAAGGTCGTGATTATGAAAAATGATCCACCTGATGATTAATTTGAATACCATTTGGACGGTTCCTCATAGATACTCCCTTGTCTCTCTCCAACCACTAGTGGCAACAAAGGAAACCAGGACATCAACGTTCTTGTCCCATGCCAAACTCACCGATGTCATCGCACGGTTATCGACATCTCCGATGACATACGGTTAGGTAGAGGCATCGGCTCCCCACCCTCATTATCGGTGTCGCTGCTCTGACTACTCCCTCAGGCCATCCTCACTGAATTCGAGGATGAAGAGGATGAAGTAGTAGGTGTTTTGCTATCTTTGATGGAGACGCTGCCAAATGCCTTCTTCTTCTCCGCCTTTGTTGCTTCTTCGTCATCTCTATCTGCACCACTAAACCAGACTATGCGGGAGACGATGGAGGAGTGAGAGTGTGTGCTCGGGGGAGGAAGGTGAGTAGTCAAGAGTAGAGGGCATGTACTTAGGAGAAAGATGAGAATCCATAATCAAACTCAAGTGTGGTGCAGGTGAGATTCGGCGCTTGAAGGTTTATATAGACCAATGGGTCAAAAGGTGAAACGCCTCACCTACCAAGCTTTAACTCCGGGTGTGTTATGAGTCACGAGTGCAACTCTGGGTGTGTTCTGAGTCACGAGCACCCGAGTGACGCTTGGTCATCAAAGCTACATATTTTTAGCTGACCAACACATACAAACAGGTGGACTTCGGTGCAATCATTTACCCGTTGAGTTTTTAGGGCATGGGAGTAGTTGAAAGGATGGATTGACGATCCCTTCATATTCATGACGGAGAATTTTTTTCACGACCACACAAACTTTGCACTGCCATGGTTTAACTTCCGAGCCTAGCCAGCGACGAGCCTTATTTCCTTTGTACTTGGCAAGGACGGGATAGTTTTTCTAGCCAACTAGAAAAATCTACCCTGATGGAATACCTTCTCGAGAACTCTCTTGAGAACTCAGAGGCATTCGAAATCCCGAGTGGGTGATCTTAAAGACATAGGAAACCCTATTAGATGTTCTACCCTAATTGGAAGACTGAGTTTACTTGATAATATGTCGGACAAAAAGCTCATCTTTGTTGGCTATATACTTAAATTGTCTAAGCCTCATTTCACGTACTAATGGGGGGCTTGACGATGAATAATGGATAGTTACCAAATTCGAGAACCTGACGGTGTCCCATAATCCTCGGAGAAAATCTTTATCTCTGGGAGGGGGATCCCTAGATGAAAGAAAACTACTCATAGGTATTCCATAACCGAGAAGATCTATCTCCAAGAATAGGAAGGAAGAATCTAGTGTACGTCCAACACCCCCCATATATACATAACCAAGGGGCCCTGTGGATGGGAGGAGAACAAGTCATCATGAGTGATATGTGTTCCACAAGCCTATACAAGCAAACAAAAGCCAAGGAAGAAGTCACCGACTAGGTTTAGATCCATCTAGGCTAGCCACACCCCCTTGTAACAGGCTGAGATCAATACAAGACAAAAGATGTAGTTTTTTTCTTGAACACGCAAGAGAGCTACATATCATATTATACTAAGAAAGAGGGAGAAAGTACAACGATGCCATGCCTAGTGAAACATCTTTATGAACACAAAACCTACGCTACAACTGGGCCTAATCACCAGCACGTGTCTATGACCAAATATACTCTGCCGACTTGTCCTATTCTAGACTAAATAGCCAACAATTTACCAAGCTCCTTTACACCCTTAGAACACAAAATGGATGTTTCCTCCTGCGCCGCCCAAAACCTATCTACAAACCTTAGGGAGGCTTGAACCTATCTACAAACCTCTGTGTGTTTCCCTTGTGATTCGTCTGCTCAAAGCATCCCCTATTCTTCAACAAGTTCGTTAGATCAGCACCCTCTTTTTTGGTGCCAATGGGTCAAACTCCCAGGAGGAATGATCATCGACAAGTACAGTATGACCACCATAGACCTCAAACTCGTCGGTTACAGAGAAGAACCATTCATACTTGCTAATGATGTTACACAAGTCTTCTATATAAAGGACCCGGCTAACAAGCAGCGCCACATGGTTCTTCAAGCAAAAAGAAGGATTGTCGGAGTTGAAAATATCATCGACGAGGAAGACTACAATAAAATCAATGACCTCCCTCCTTTTGGAAATAATGTCGACCTAAGTCAAATAGAAGGTACTAAGGAAGCTACTTACATATGCCATAATCATAACAAAAGTCTAATCATTAACTGACAAATGCTTTGATATATTCATTAAGGATTTGCTTAAATTGGCATTAATTAATGATATGTTGTTTCATTTTAATTAATAATTAAGGATATATATATGCTCTAATATAAATACTATTTTAATAAAGTATAAGAATACTGTAAAAAATACTATACAAAATATTAAGAACATGCTTTAATGTAAATACTATGATTTAATAAACTACATGAATAAACTTAAAAAAATGCCTCTACATATCATTGCTGGTTGTAGTCTAGAACTGGTATCACTACAGGTTGTAATACACAACCAGCAATGATAAGTCTCACTGACGGGTATAGCATACAACATGCAGTGATATTAGTATATCACTATCAAGTACTCCCTCCGTCCAATTCTCTAAGGAGTATTCCCCTTCGTCGCCTGTACCAAGACACCGCGCACGAATATGCGCGAGAACAATTCTGCCCTCATTAAATATGCGTAGTTCCCTTGCTAGCACGCGCTCGCTGAGCCAGGACCACTCGCTCGCCGAGCCATGACGCCTCGCTCCCTGCATGCGTATAGCTCGCTCCCTTGCTCGCACATATAGCTCGCTCCCTGCGCGCGCGTTTACTTGCATGCTCGCTCAAATTTAGCCCGCGTCCCATTTTGCATGCGTCACGCGTCCGCATGTTTACCTCGCTCCCTGCGCGCGAGTCCCGTTTTGCATGCATCGAGCGTTTGCAAATATAGCTAGCTCCCTGCACGCGCGTCCCATTTTGCATGTGTCGCGCATTTGCAAATATAGCTAGCTCCTTGCGCACATTCCCATTTTGCATGCATCGAGCGTTTGCAAATATAGCTAGCTCCCTGCGCGCGCGTCCCATTTTGCATGCGTCGCCCATTTGCAAATTTCGCCTGCTCAAATTTCGCTCGAAGTCTGGCGCGAGGAGAGTCCGAAGTGCTGGTAATCTTGAGATATAAATGACCATTGCCCATATAAGAGGTAGCCAGAGCCCATGGACATGCCAGTATACATATGAGCGAGAAAATTAGCCACCATATACGAGTAGATATGCAAGCAGGAAGTATTGACCTGAACGAGCCATGAGATAGCGAGGGGGTGGAGCATGACAGAGATCTTCAATTTGATTTGAATGAAGGTGACGATTGGGAGGAGCTGCTAGCTCGTGCTATCGATTTGAATGAGTTGCCGAGTGTAGAAGGTGAGTTTGTTTTGGAAATTTTCAGGAGGTTCAATTATCGTTTTGCCGTAACAGTACGTACTGTATAGCGCAAACAAACGGAGAAGAAACCATTACAGTGATGACACTAAAAGAGCCATATACACGATGCTTTTAGAGAGAACATCTCCTGGCATATTGCATCATGGAGTAATGACTTCAATAGCTGCGGATACAGGCATTCCCAGGAGAGTCGTGCAGCGTATATGGGAGAAAGGGAAGCTAGGAGGGGGAGTTCATGGTGTTGTTCGTACAAGGACAGAAGTTGGCGGACGTAAGCGAGTAGAAATTTCCCCCGATGCCATTCGTGAGATCCCTCTTCAATCTCGCACAACTATATGAGATCTAGCAGGTGCATTGAACATGCCCAAGAGCACAGTATTCAAGCATTTGAAGGAAGGTAAAGGCGTCATACTAATGACATAAAACCTTCATTGACAGACGAAAACAAGAGAGCTCACGTGCTGTTTTCCATTTCACTGCTTGAAAGCCGTAGCATACCCCACGAACCAACATTTAAAGAAAACTTTAACATTGTGCATATAGATGAGAAATGGTTCTACAGAACGAAGAAAACTATGAAATATTACTTGGCGCTAGATGAAGGTAGACCACAGTGTAGCATCAGAAACAAGAACTTCATTGAAAAGGTCATGTTTCTAGGTGCAGTAAGTCGACCTAGGTACGATGAATATGGTAACGTCACATTCTTAGGGAAGATAGGTATTTTCCCTTTCATCCAAAAAGAGCCAACAAAGAGGTCGAGTGCTAACAAGCCTGTAGGGACCATGATTATGAAAGCGATGACATCGGTAATGAAGGTCATTAGTAGAGAGTTTCTTGTTAACAAGGTCTTGCCGGCCATCAAAGAGAAATGGCCAGCTGAGGAAAGAGGCAGCCCAATCTTTATCCAACAAGACAACGCCAAAACACACATTGCCATCAACGATGAAGAGTTTTGTAGAGTTGCACAAGAAGATGGTTTCAACATCCGTTTGATGTGTCAACCGTCTAATTCTCCCTGCACAAATGTCTTAGACCTTGGCTTTTTTTCAGCTATTCAAGCATTGTTTCATAAGGGCTCTCCTAGCAATATTGAAGACATTGTGACCAAGGTTGTGAATGCATACAATGATTACCCGATTGATAAGTCTAACCGAGTATTTCTCACTCAACAAGGCTACTTGATAGAAATCAGGAAAGATAAAGGGGGCAATCAGTATGGTATTCCTCATATGAAAAAGCAAACATTGGAGAGACTTGGGGAGCTTCCAAAGACATTGCGTTGTGAGACGAAGATCGTGCAAGAAGCCCTAGATTTCCTAAATTAGTTCATTCTGTATGCAATGATCATTTTGTAATTAGCTCTCTTTTTATCTAAAAAAATGCATATCTTCATCGATCATATTTCAAAGGAGTACTGAACCAAAACATCCAAACCATAATTAACAATGAACTCAAAAGAAACGAGGGAACAAGATTTTCAGCATCACGTCTCGGATCTCAGCCTCCGCCATATCAGCTTCCTGTTCAGCCACCCTCTTTCTCACCTCCGCCATTTCAGCTTCCTGTCCAGTGTCGTCTGCAAGGGAGTAAGGGATCCAAGTTTCACCTGCGAGAGAATCCTGCATGTACGCCATTTCATCGGAGTCAAGAATGTTGTCGTCAAAATCTACACAGTCAACGAAGTCCAGCACATACGCCATGCCCGGTGAGCTTCGCGCCCTCCAGGCGAGCTCCGTGCCCGTCGCGAGAACGATGTCCATGCTGGCCTCGTCGCCGCTCCTATCCTCAGAGTCTGGCACAATCATGCTGTAGCCCACCGCCGTCATCCTATCCTCATCCACTGCGACATCCGCGCCTAGCGAGCTCCGGCGAGCTTCGCGCACATGCCCAACCGGCAAGCTCCGCGCCCTCCTGGCGAGCTCTGTGCCTAGCGCGAGAACGTCGTCCATGCCAGCCTCGTCGCTGCTTCCATCCTCTGGCAATCGGCGAGCTCTGCACCCGTGCCTACCTAGCGAGCTCCATGCCCTCCCGGTGAGCTCCATGCCCACCGCGAGAATGTTGTCCATGGTGTCCTCGTCTGTGCTTCCATCCTCCGGCGACCGGCGAGATCCACACCCGTGCCCACCTAGCTAGCTCTGCATCCTCCTGGCTAGCTCCATGCTCGCCACGAGATTGTCGTCCACAACGGCTTGCTATGTGTTTGTTCGACGAGAGAGAAGGAAGGATGCAAAATAGATGAGCTTGCTATGTGTCTGTTTATTTTCCACAGTTGTTGCATTCGATGAGGAAGGTGCATTCAATAAGGGGTACGACGGGAAGGAGATGGAGAGGCGTCTTGTCGTTCTGGACAAATCGAAAAAAAAAAGATGCATCTTAGATAATTGGACAGAGGGAGTATCACTGTCGCGTATAGTATACAATAGGCAGTGATGTTAGCATATCACTGCCAGTTCTATACTACAACTGGCCATGATACATTTGAGTATAAATTTGGCGCCCCAACCCTTAGCTGTAATATGGAAACTTTATAACTCCTGTCACCCCGGTGCCCCACCTCCCGCCGGCCTAGTGCTCCGCCGCCTAGTGCTTGCTGCCTCGGTTCCTTGACTCCCGCTGCCACAGTGCTCTACTGCCCTGGTGCCCTGGTGCCCCGCCGCATGTCGCCCCAGTGCCCACGCCCGTCCATCGCCCTAGTTCCCTACCGCTCTGAGGCATTCCTAGTTTCCCATTCCTAACAATACATACAAAAACTATCTTTTGAATATCTATTGGGAATGATGCATTAAAATTGTCTTCAAATGTGATACTTAGTTTGTACAAGTCGCAATAGGAATAGAAAATGCTTACGAAGAACATTGTGGTGTTAATCTGTGGTCATATTTGTAATTTATGTTCACATTTAACACAATGGAATGCATATATCAAGTGAAACTCCATGTGGACATTCTGGTGTCAATCCTTGGTCTTAGTTTTTTTAAATAAATTTTTTTCTATCATGAAGAAATCCATTAGATGGAAATTAATTTGTATGTAGGAATAGCACCTCCAAAAGCAAATTGCCCATCCTCAGACCAGGGTGTGGCCTCGGATGGAGATGGGCACGTGAACATGGAACAGACGAGAAATGATTGCCCAAGAAGCGACAGAAGCCTGAGTGCATACCTCAACTTGGATCACCCTAAGGATCTAGATGCTCAGGCAGAGGTTCAGATCTCGACTCATGCTATAGATGGTCAAATGTCCCAAGTACAGAGAAGGAGTTGTCGATCATGACAAGAGGGTTGCATAACTGAATGCTATACATCTAAAGAGGTTGTGGAGTCGTGTGTCGACATCATTGATTCATCGGGTGCTATCGGTGTGCCCGTATCTCGACACGGGAGCCAGCTGGCAGGAAAAGGGACCATAAAAAATGGTAATAACTCCTGACTAGAAGTCTTATGCTCAGGCTCACTTCCTCATTTTGCAACAGATGGATGAAGTGACAAAATATATAGAGGAGCACAAGGCATTGCTCATTTGAGAAAATTCAAAAAGGATCGATTTATGTATAATTAGAGAGCATAACAAAAGCTTCAACACTTGGTTCTAAGATCAAATCAAGCGAGTTCATGTGCAAGTCAGGCACTTAAGAAATTGGCAAAAGGGTGAATCTTTACAATTGTGACATGGCAAGGATACGACATTAATAGGTCCACATTTTATATGGCCACACATGATGAGAAATGTACAAATTAGAACAGTGGTGTGCACATAGGTGCTTATGACAACAATATGCATAAGAGCGCTTACTATGGGCAAATTGAGGAAATATCAAAGATCAGCTATATAGGTATCACCGTATTAGGATACCCCTATTTCGATGCTGTTGGATTTAGGGCCCAAAGGGCATGAAGGTGGACAAGTACATGATCACTACTATTGACATGCAATGTGTCAGATATAAGAAGGAATTATTCGTCCTTGCTAAGAATGTTACCAAAGTGGTTTATGTGTGTGATACATCAGAAAAGAATCGACATGTAGTTCTCAATGGGAAGAGGTAGATCGTTAGAGTTGAAAATGTCATTGACGAGGAAGAGTACAATCAGTTTGATGAAGCTCCTTCTTTTGCTAATATTACATCATTTTTGTAAATTCAACACCATATTGATGAAGTGATGTAAATATGTGTTAATGCTAAATTGTCTGTGTTGAAATTAATTTCTATCATGTATGAATTGAAATTCCTGTGTTGAAATGCCTATGTTCAGTATATCATGTTTGTGTTGAAATTTATATCCACTCTGAAAACATATGGCAATTCTAAAGACATAAATGACAATCAAAAGACATAGACGGACGTAAAGCAAAATCCATATATGAGTATTGGCTCTTTGTGGTAGTTTGTGTCCATGGATGCAGACATATATTAAGAAAAAAAAATCATCTGTGACTATTAGTGTGGCTTTGGCCATGGGACAGAGCATAGGAGGATGTTAAGAAAAACCATCTGTGATGTGGTAAGACACAAACGGACATTAGGAAGAACTGTGTATGCTTCGTATTTTAACCTAGTAGCATATTTGATTGTTCATTCACTCAAACAAATCTCGCACGCACTTTGTATTCTCTTCTTCGTCCTCTCCACTGTGGCAGTAGTGCTCTAGCCCTCCTCCTTGTCCTCTCCACTGCGGTGCCGCTTGGGTCCTCCTCCTCCACTGTGTCAGCACTCAGGTCCTCCTCCTCCACGAGGTGGTGCTTTGGCCCTCCTCCACCTCATCCCCACTGCAGCGGCGCTCTAGCCCTCCTGTTCCTCCTCCTCATCTTCTCTACTGAAGTGGCACTCAGGTCCTCCACCACTACGTTGGTGATCCGTCCTAACTCTTCCACTGTAGCGGCACTCCGATCCTCCTTTGACACGGATCAAGTATTGCAATGCTTCAATGTTTTATTATTGTTCCATCTACCAATCCCTAGGGTTTCCATGTCCGATCCATAAGGTTACTATGTCTCGTAATGCCCGGTGGAAGTTGCAGAATATTCAAGTTAAGCTACATGGTCTATGCTAATTGGTGGTAGGAGTATTGTGATTAATTTATGAATAAATATTGTGCCGATGCCTTTTGTCCATATACCATATGTCCACACACCTTTTGGCAACCATAGTGATTTATGTTGTAGACATAAAGCAGTGATGTGAAGAAGTATCAATTTGTGAAATGGAAAAAAACTATGTAAATCCAAATCAATCATAGGAGGCTTTGGAATTTTCTCCAAAGTGAAAATATGCAATATGATTCTTGTTGGAAGGATCTTTTGAAAGTTAGGCAATTGAATCTCAAAGTTAGAGATGTCAAGACTGAAAAATGTTGATCCCCACAATTATGGAAAGATAAATTGTATGTAATCCAATCTTTAGCTTTAATTTACAATCAAGATTGCAAGGCAAAAAAGAGAAAAATGTTGCAATGCAATTCTTTAGTTGCAGTAGATTTTCAGTTAATAAACCCATATCACAAATGAGAAAAGAGAAAAATGCTGCAGTGTTGTTAAATCTCTGTAGTTGTATGAGTAAAAATCATACAACTTGTACCTCCATTTCTGAATTCCCACTTAGTGGAAAATTAATGATCCTTCATATGCAGGAATTCATAGCATTTGTTTTCATGCATATGAACCTTTCAAAATTATATCACAAATGTTTGCATTGAAACCATCTTATATGATATTTTCCATGCTTTTGTAATTATAGCACGGTCCTATTTTTATAACAATGTTTCCAATTTTTGAGAAATCAATACTATGTTTTCCTTCATTTTATTTGTTTCTTTTGCATTAATGAATTAATGTAAAGGTAATTTGCTAATGCAATTCAATTAGATGGCATCAAGTGCTCAATCTTCGTCGTCATCCTCTGATGAACATCCCTGCTCCGATAAAGGACCTCACGGAGGTATAACCACCTCAGGGGGTCAAGCTCAGCGTGCTAGGGTGAACACGAAGTGGCCTACAAACAAATTGCCATCACTCTGATCAACTTGACGGGGCTACCTATGGTCCCCCCGCATGGTGAAGAACCATTTTCGATGGGTTTATGGCCTCATTGGTAGGGAGAAGGTTCCATTGGTCCTTGCAAAGTGGAAACTCCTCGGTCAGTCAGAAGCAGAGGCACTTTTTGCGTGCCTTGAGAATTATTTGGAGACACCACAGAATATGAGGGAGCTTGTGATGGGAAAAACTTTATGTTGAATAACAAGGCTTGGAGAACATTCAAGAGCCTACTTGTTAGGGAGTACATTGATCGCAATCAGGAGCCGTTTGAGGACTACAAGTTTATAATAAAGGAGGATTGGGCTGCCTTGTAGAATTGAAGAGCTTAGAGTACTTCAAAGTAGAAAGTAGCTAACATAAGGATATTTGGGCTCGTAACATGCACAGCCACATGTGGCTATGAGGGAAAAAAATCCTTCAATGGTAGAAGGAGGACAAGAAAGCTTAGAAGGAAGGTCGAGCGGTGCCATTTTTTGGCATTCCAGAGGGGCATGTCAGGAATTTGTCACAAGGCAGGGCAACCATGTTGCCTAGTGGCGAGATCAGCTTCAAGAGTAGCGACCCAAGAGGTCTCTGAAGAAATCAGAGAGAAGCAACTAGAAGCTAGCCAAGGGTCCTTCACTGTTGTTAGGGAGAAGGTCATCCTCTCTTCTTTCTCAGAAATCTTGAGCATCTAGGTCGGGTTTGAGGACTTTCTAGTTACGAGGGTTGGAAGCATGCATCACTTGATAACTTGTATAGGAATAGGAAGAGGAAGAGGAATGACCCTGTGGACATTGAGCAGTTTTCTCAAAGGATTTGGGCAGAAGTCACTAAGGATGTTTTGGCCCATGTGAGCACCTTGCTTCAAGCACAGGGACTTCAGATTGTACTAATCAGTGGAAGCCCTGTTGTTCTGGGAAAGAGTAGTTGCGTATCCATTGAGTTGGAGTAAAGCTGCCATCATCCCATAGGTGACCTCGATGGGCCCATGCCATGCACCCTCATATTTAGACTCGATGGTATCACTATTGAGGTCGCTAGTGGTCAGGTGCAGCCACTATAGAAGACGTTGCATTATGTTGAGGTGCGACAAGGTTATGTTGTGGTTCATGTGGACATGGTCCATCCCTAGTTCATGTCACACAACTTGGAGATCCCCCCTAATGATGAGATTACAACTCTAAGGGACACTCTCCTACAGAGGATACAATGGAAGAAGAGTGACATACAGTTGAACCATCCGGTGCTCAGCATTCTTTCTCTACCACCAAGTGCTCCCACACTGTCGCCTCCAGCTTCTACAGCATATTCAACACGACCAAGATTTTATGCACCTTAGGAACATAAGCCAAGAGCATTGGGAAGGAGACCAAGGAACATGATGTCCACCAACAGGATGTGTGGCAAGAGGATGTCTAGTAGGAACAGGTCATCCAAAAGAAACTGATGTCTAGCAGAAAGAGGTCGCCTAGGAAGAACATCATGTGCCAGCCATGGAAAGTTGTTTGAACCCCAAATTCAAGTATGGAGAACCGATGATTTCCGCTTTTGCAATCTCAGAGGCAGGTCCTGCATGTACTGGTCTCCATAATTATTACATGGAACAATGCAAGCATAAAATGGTAGACATCTTCATCAAATTTGGTCGGAAGCAATCTACCATGAGGATGGCTACTTCCCTGATGGCTGCAATAATTTGTTTGACCTCTTTACCATTGATGCACTGGACATGTCACTCCTCAGGGCCTTCACATTGTAAGGGCATTCAAATGAATCGTTCATAGCACTATATATATATATATATATATATTTATATATATATATATATATGACATCTAACTCATTTCTTATGTATATATATGCACATGATACAAGAAAATAGGGTGAGGAAACAACCAGTTTCATATCTTGACCCAGGTATTCTCGACCTACAAAGCATTATGTCACATGAAAAAATGGTTGTTAAGTCCCTTGTAAATCAATTCTCGCATTTCAAGGCTAAGGACTGCTTCATGTTTCCCTATAATCAAGGTAATCATTGGGTTTTAGTGGTTATAATTAATAAAGTCAACAAGGTGTGGTACATGGATTTCATGAAGGCGCACCCACTTGACTATGATACATTACAAAAAGTTATCGACATCCGAGTTCTATCAAACTATACTCAATTCATTTGAGATTTGTTTTCAATTGTAGAACTTAAATTTATATTGTTATTGCATGCATGTAGAGATTTTGAATCATACATCTACCTCAAAGGAGGTGCATAGACGAAAGGATCAACCAAACTGCATAATTCCTTCAAATTCCCAGTATAGTAAAATCTTTTCAATACGTTCTTATTGTTACTATGTCTCCAACTCACAAAATCTTTTCAATACGTTCTTATTTTTACTGTCTCGGACCCACTTTATACAAATATATTTCTATGCTTTCCAGTACTACAGGAAACCACCAGACAACTCATGTGGCCTCTACATTGCCCGCACATGCAAGTCATCAATGAAATGAGCAGTCATCACTACTACAAAAATAGGCCTTCACTGTTTGGCTCCAAAACACCCTTCATTGCTGGTTTTGGAGCCAGTAGTGGGCAACGGGCAGTGATAATCTCCGACTATCACTGCTAGCCTAGGGACTGGCAATGAAGCTGGACTATCACCGCTGGCTGAAGACTTTAGCTGACAGTGATAGTCAATTCTCGAATCAACAATTTTTGTCCGCAAAGAAGTGAATTTTTTTTACTCGAATCGACAAGTCAGGAAACTTTTCGTGTGAAATACGTGCATGTGTGGTTCGTAGCACTTGAACATGGGACCTCTTAGCTTGCGCGATACATCCTTACAATCTCATCATAGAAGTACTAGTGATAGCAATAGCATATGCAATCCTTTTGATCACTTCTATATAATATTTCAAGCAATTATTGGGACATCTAAATTACTTCCAATGGAAAAGTTTTCAACTACAAAGTTGTAGATCTCGTCGAGGCCTACAATTTCTATATAACGTTTGTCCCCATCTGACTTCTTATGAAAAAGTTATTAATTTTTTAAGATAAGTTGTCATCCATTATCATTGCCGGTTGAGAAACCAAGTTTAAATGTGCTTTGGATTACTTGTGATGAGTAGTTGATATTGGTATTTATTTGGCTTGATGATCTTCAGTTTCACATGGGCTTTGATGTGATTTGAATTGATTTGAGATTTCATTTGAGCATATTGATTATGGACTAACTGGAATTGGAGTTAGAGATATGTGTTTGCTTGTCTCATGGTGTGCAAGTGATGAATGCAACTTGACGTCGATGGTGGGATGATCAGGGACAAATGGAGTGCTTGGTGCTGAACGATCAAGGAGGCCTAGCGGAGTCAAGGGGGATTCTAGTTGAACATGTGGAGGTCAAGCAGATCATAGAAGGCGGATGGATATGGCGTGTTGACAAAATCAAGCGAAGGGGATGTCGGTGCAAGTGACAACGCGGCCTGAGGGATCGGGAGTGGGAGAGACTTGCTGGCTATCAGGATCACATGACGGAGTACAAGCGTTGACATCGAAGCGCTTGTTTAAGGTGTAAGCAAGGCGGCGAGTCACGCTTTGAGAAGCGTGCAGGCGGTTTCGCGGTTTGGCCTCAAAACTGTGGGAAGACTGGAGGAATACATGACACCATCATGAAGCCTGCATTGAGGCAAAACTAAGTCATGAAGGCGTTGCAGCCATTTGGTTAATGGAGAAAAAAATGGACCAAAATGCACTCGGTGGTAGGTAGGAGTATGCTATAAGAGAGGGGTATTTTAGGAAAAAGCTAGAAAACTTAGGGGTTAAATTTCTAGACCTATAAATAGAAGGTTACGGCTATGAGAGAGTTTAAGCCAGCCACTTAAGCCCCCTTTGTGCCACCCATTTGAGAGCTTAATGCTTGGGTTTTAGAGGAGAGAAGGATTAGTGTTTTGCCTATGTAATAGGTGAGAGTTTTGAGAGATAAATCTTTGTAATCTGCCTAGGGTTGATCTCTTTGAGTAATAAAGTTTATATTGTTGCATATACTTGAGAATTCTCCTCTTTCTAGTTTCCCTCTATTAGTTCCCTTATAAATTTACAAGTTTTTCAGTTTTTGATTTTTATTTTCGTTTTGGTTTTTTGGCTGAAATTTCAGCACCTTGTGAGGTTATTTTTCTCTTTCCTAGACGCATAAAATTCATATACACACGCTTATGTAATAGGATCTTGAATTCTTTTGCTTCTAGACAATCAACTTGGAGAGTTTCGTTGCTCGATGTTCATCTTTTCTTGTTTCTTTGCAAATTGTGATCTTTTGAGTTCTAAGACATATAGATTGATCTTAAATGAAACTTATGATTTATATATCATCCGTAGAGTCATGTTCCCTCGATTTTTTTTGTTAAAACTTCTCTCTATTTTTGCTTCCGCTTGAGTTTTGAGGTGCGTTGAGTGATCCAAATAGGAGAAGGCTATTGATTTCGCAAGAAATTTGTTGAGGCGCCTACTCATCTCCCTCTAGTCGTCAATCTCGTTCCTACACCAGTTCTAGCCTTGAACCGATAGTGATATTTGCTGGTTTCTGGCTAGAATCGACAGTGATACCAAATTATCACTGTCAGTTCTTTTTTAATGGACTTTTAATGCCAGTCCTTGCCTGTAGTGATACTCCATCACTGGTGGCTCGTAAGGAATCAGTAGTGATGTGCCAACATATAAGGCTTATTTTGTAGTAGTGCGCAAAGATCCAAATGTTGGTACATCATCACTTATAGTTCAATCTTGATTTACGCATGCTCGTTACTTACCTTTTTTTCCTACCGACAACTGCTAGCTTAAAAACTTAGTGAAATCCGAGGACTGTATCTACAGTATTGTATCTCATATGTATGCTATATTGTGCAACTTTGGTAATGAGTTTGCTACATGTGGTCTTGTGTATAGACATATACATTGTGTAACTTTGATAACGAGCTCTGTTTAATTTTGTACTATGTGATGGACATCTGTGTATGTGTGATATTAATTGCCTATATATATGTTTCACAATATTGTGAGATTGTAGTATGTCCAAATGGCCACCTGGGGGCAAAATTGATGCTCAGGGGGTTAGGGACATAGATGGTTTCTATACAAACACGTCAGAAACATACAAATACATATGGTTCTTACGGTAACACGTCTTTAAATTTTGACTTAAAGAGTAGTATATGTCACAAGACATAGATGGTTTCTTAAGAACTCTTTCTGAAATAATTCTATAGTCACAGATGGTTCCTAAATTTTTTGTCTAAAACCATCTGAGAGAAAGATGATTTGGAACAAAAACCGTCAATGACACTATATATATGTAGATGGTTACTAAAGAAAATCTATCTATGAGACTTATGAAACTAGCACTTGTGCAGCTACATTACAAATGGTGTAATACCCATCTATGACCAATAGAAAACACATGCACTTTTGTACATATGGAAATCATACCTGTCTATGATAGAGATTAATAATCGGTCTGTAATAATTCATTCGGAGGTACTGTCTTACGCCAATTTACACATAATTTATCAAAGTGCAGCCCCATGTTTCACCAACTATTTTGTGCAACACTTTTCAAACTTATGCACATATTTTTCTTTTCGAGTTAATTAATCGAAGAAAATGGTAGAAGCTAATTATCAATAGTGTTTTCATCAAAATTAAGCAGTAGCGCAATTGAATTTCAAAGCAGTATGATTTCAAAGGTCGGAAGCTTCTTACTCTAAAACTCTAACTGGCCAGGGATCGAATCATCATGACCTGGCCTCTATTAGTGGGCAGGCAGGCAGGTAGGTAGCGGCCCCCGAAATTCCTGCCCTCAGGTATACTTTTCTTCCATGGACCGCCGAATAAAGCCCATGCAGCAAATGGTCAGTATCGCCCTCACGCGTATGAGAAAACTCTCTACAAATTGCAGAGCCGCTGCAGGTCTGGAGAAGGAGATAGATGGACTGGTTCTCGCGGATCTGTTGTTGCTAAGGGTGGCAAGGGGCCGGATTGGGTCGGGGTCCCGTGGGTTTATGACCCAGCAGGAGCAGGGTGGGTGCTAAAATTACTCTGCAGGGCTATCAGGTCAAAGCTCTGATCCGAGTTGGGTTTAGAGGCGAGGCTAATTCTGGATCCGTGGGTGCCCCACTTGCCCTAAATACAACCTCGGTGCTAGTGAGGATCTGAAAATGACCTACTTGAAGGAGGTGGTGTTCTCTTGGACGAAAGTGGTGGGGAAAGGGTTGAATGGGTTGGCGGACACCTGTGGCAACCGGTGAGGGTGGCGCTGGTGTAGGGTGCTCCCGGCTGCTAGTGGTGGCGCTGGTGTCCATGAGAAAAATATTTCCTTTTGCTGGCTGGCTTCTCTTGGGACTTGGGAGTTAGGAATACAGGGTGAGAGAAAATGGTCTCCAAAGGCCCGAGCTAATTCTTGCCATCGTTCTTCGTTTCTTGCCGCCGCCACCGCCTCGCCTGTGCTCTCCTCGCCTCCACAGCTCTGGCGCCCCTGCCTCTCTTGCGCCCAGCTCCATGGCTCTGAAACACCACCACCGTCTCACTTATACCCATTAGGCCATTCCTCAAGCTGGAGCACCGAGCGCTAAGCCGCGAGACAGGATCAAGGACGTGGCAGATGCGGATGCCGCGATATGGGGCCAGGGACATGGCGGACACGGATGCCGCAAGCAGACGGCGCAGCAACGCACGGCTAGCGAGGCTGTCACCGCCAACCACTACTAGAGAAAAGCTCATCCCTGACCTCTCATCTCTAACGGTTCAACTAGAACTGTTTGAGATTACATAATCTCTAACGGTTAGTAAAAAAACCCATTTGAGATATGGCTCGATGTAACGAACCGTTATAGATAACTCTACATCTACAACAGTTCGTAGTTACAAGCCATTATAGATGAGATAGCAAGTGCAGATTTTATTTTTGGTAGGTTAGATGCACTAATCACTAACAGGTGAACACCCGTTACAGATGAGCCACCTAAATCAGTGACCAATTGATTGTACCCAATGACTAAATTCCGAGCGTGCATGCCCACGTCGCTTGGCATGCACGCTCGGATCGCCATTCGTTCTCCATTTGACTGTGCATGCGCGACTCATACGGCGATTGAGATACGCGCGTCCGAGATACGTCCGTCTGCCCGCGCCCCGTATACCGACCCACGCGTCAGCGAAGCTTTAGCCGCGGAACAGTCGAGGCGAGCCTTTTTCAAACATCGGGAACCGTGCTAGTTCATTTCGTTTTGCTCGTCTTCTTCTCCAGGTTCGTTGCTCTCGCAACACAAAAAATCAAGCTGCGTGCTCTCGTCTTCTGATTCGCGCGTTCCTGTTGTTCCAGTGCAAATCGGTAGCGCGGCGGGAGAGGAGGGTTGCACAGGAGGTGAGTTTCCCCCAAAATCCATTTGAATGTGATGTGTTTTTTCTTCTCTCGTGCGATTTAGGGTTTTCTGATTCGCGTTTTTTTGTTGATCTAGCGCAAATCAGTAGCGTGGCGGGGAGGAGGATTACACAGAAGGTGAGCCCCCCCCCCCCCCCCTCTAAATCCATCTGAATGTGTTGTTTTTTTCGCTTCTCGCACATATTTTAACTGTTTGGGAATACGGTATGATCCAGTGCAAATTGTTTTGTACCCGCTCGTGGATTCCTCTGAGTGTGCACATATTTGGTTCTCTCGCATGTGTTTTTTTCTCTCCCCAATCTTATGACCTAGGGTTTCCTGATTCGTGATTTTTGCATAGATCCATTGCAAATCAGTTGTGCAAGGGGGCGGGGGGGGGGGGGGGGGTTGAGGATTGCACAGCAAGGTGAGGTTCTCCCCAAAATTCGTACTACATTTTCTCTTCTGTCACATTTGCTCGGGGGGAACCTGTCTGATCCAATGCAAATCGTTGATAACCTCGCATCCTCTGAATGTGCGTACTCGATTCTTTGAATGCAAATTTTTTCCCCAAATTAGTCTAACGTAAGGGGTGGGGTTTCCGATTCCAGGTGCTAAACTAAACTGCATAGAAATGCTTGGAAAGTGTGCACAAAATTGCCTAAAACACATCATAGTTATAGCTTGATCCATTCACTCTTCATACAATGGTTTTATGCTCACTTTTTTTTGTGCATACATATATACAAGGTTTTTTAAGGTCAACAAACATTGGATGAGTTTTTTTTTCATCTTTCATTCTATTTTTGTTCAATGCTTGTTTTGTAGCTAGCCTATGTCATAGGGCACAACCTGTTCACAATTGCTATTGATATGAGTGGATTTACATTCATACATATATACAAGGTTTTTTTCTTTATGTCATTTATGTATTATCGTCGAATGGTTAAAAAACTTTGTTATGTATTTACTGGGTCATCACATATATATAATCTGTGTGGTTCCTTTTTTTATTCGACATCTCCCCTGATGCTATGTTTTATCATTGTTTTTTTAACACTTACTAATAGGACAATTTGTTTATGTAATATAAGCATTTTAATGCTTTTTACTATGTAGCCTAATTTGCTTATGGTATGATAAGCAAATTACTTTTTTCGTATTAGCAAATTTGTTTAAGCAGGTAAGTAACATTCCACATGCATACACGCTGATCTTGTTTTTTAATTATTCATCCTTTTTCTTCTTCCATTGTTTTTTCACACAGCTCCTCTGATCTCCATGTGTCTATTTTTTATTTGTAATTTTTTCATAGGTAATGACAAGGCAAATAACAAAAGAGGATGTGGCTTCTACATCACGTAGCAACCATCGTCGGCAGTGTGGGGTGCGTATAACAAAAGTCATTTTATTTTTTTGTTTTACTTCAGTAGGCCCATGGTCTCTATAATTTTGCGCTATGTGATCTGATTTTTTTGTTAATCTAGTTTTTTGGTGTGATGGTGTCACACTCCATCTGTAAAGATTCACCTTTAGAGTAGTTCTATGTAAGCGTTGATGCTGATCAAGTACTGGTTCAAATAGGAAAAGCCTGAGTTTGTATCTGAACAATGTTAACTTGCTTTTCTGCTTTTGGAGGGAATACAACATGGAAATCATGCCTATTTCGACTGCTATAAGTAATGATTTCTTAAGGGGAGTATTGTGTTGCAGTGCTTTTTTAGTTTTTCTGTAGCGTGGCTTTTTGTATAGCTTTTTTTTTAAATGATGCCATGTCCCATACTCAGGGTGCCAGGAACAGAGCTTCATCATCAAGATTGGTTAAGCGGTACAAATGCATGTCAGGTGCACAGCGTGACATGATTACAAAAGTTGGTTTTGGAGGGTTGCTCAGTATAGGGACAAGTACACTACCATCTGACCTTACCAAGTGGGTGATAAGGAATTTCAATGCTGAATCTAGTGAGATTGTGATCCCAGGGAGGGGGAGGATCAGTGTCACAGCTGAATCAGTTCATAGGATTCTTGGCTTGCCAAAGAAGGGAGACAAGGTGTTGTATGACTTCAATGTAAAAGCCATCAACTTTATACATGAGAAATATGATACTGAGAATGCACCGAAGATTGGTTCAATAGTGAAGAGACTGAAAGCTAACAAGAATGCTGATGAAGATTACCTAAGGACATGGCTTATGTTGGCTGTTTCATCATTTCTGTGCCCAACCACCTACCTTGGCATCAGTCCAAAATGTTATCCTGCACTGGTCAACTTATCCAAGGTAAATACATTGAATTGGTGTTAGTTTGTTGTAGATTCGTTGAGACAATCTGCACATCAAATGCACAAAAGGAACTCTGTGAAGGGTTGCTTATTTTTCCTTGTGGTAAGCTTGTCCTGCAGTTTCTTTTTCTTTTTCTTTTTTCATCTTTTGAACTCCACAAGATAATTTCTTTTTCTGGCAGTTTGTGATTTTTTAAATTCCTTTTTATATGTACAGCTCCTGTATCTAGACTCCTTGGTCATTGACGGATATGAAATTCCTCATTGCATTCCAAGAATTGGGGCATGGAAGAGGACAATCATCGATAAAGTCATCAAGCTTGACAAAAACAGAAATGGGTCATTTGGAAGCTTAACAGTGCATGAACTTTATTCTCAAATCTTTTTTTTAGTTCAGATTAATATGCACAAGTTTTTATCCATGCAAGAGGGTTCACAAAATCTCACTTTTCTTTCGTGTTGTTCTGTCTCCTTTTTTTCAGCTTAAAAGTTCATGCCACTCAGTTGTCCAGGAGTCACTTCTGGGACATATGGATGATATTGAAAGCTTTGTTTCATCTAAGGTCACTCTAGGCTTACCAGCTGAGGTCTGTCCCATATTCTTGTTATGCACCTTATTAATTGAAAGCATTTCACTTTTGTCCTCTCAAGCACCTTAATGTTAAATCTCAAGCTACACCTACTCGTTTACAACAGCCATGAATATGGCACTAGAAGTATTGGATCAAAGCTACATATCCGATGATAGGCAAAATCATAATGAATTTTTTTTATCTCAATACTCCAATCTGCATCCAGCAATTTTGTAGTAACTGTAAAAGCAATTTTACCAGGTGTATAAAAGCAAATTTACCAGGTGTAAAAAGTAATTTTGTTATTTGTTGGAAAAGCATTTACTACCTTAAGAGAAGCATTTTTTACCTTAAGAGAAGCATTTTCTTGTGGTGTTACTAAAAAGTTAAGTTTCCAACTTTTGTTATTTGTTGGAATCGATATTGTTTCAAACTTTATCCTGTATTAGGGTGTAACAATCATGTTGAAGTTTTATAGCATTCTGTCATGGTCAATGAATGTCAAATGAAATTATAATCATTCTGTCACTTTTTTACTTTTTTTGTACCTGATAATCGTCAAGTCATTTCTACACATTTTTAGTGCAACATATCTTGCAATTTAGTCAGCCCTTCACTCATGCCTTGTGTTGAACTGATTGTTTAAGAATTTTTGCTATTACCTTTAAGCATTTTAAAAGTGTTTGAAAAATATTTTAGTAACTTGGAGAAGCTTTTTTACATGAATTCAATGCAGAAAAAGAGGAAGCTCTCTGAAGCTGTCAGCAAAGTATGCATTGGCATCACACAAACGATGGGCACCTTTTTAGGAGTGGTATCTGAAATTATGGGGGAACATCAACCTTCTGTGTACCATGATCAACCAAGTCAAAGGAAATCCAAGCGGAGGAGGATGAGCAAAAAACATGAAGACAATGATGAACACGAAGATGACGACGATGAAGACGAAGACTATGAGGATGAAGATGTAGACTCCAGCGAAGATAAGGATGAGGAGGAAGGTTCAGAGAGTGGAAACGAAGCATGTGCAGGTCATGAGGGGGAGGACTTGGGCAAATATGATGACGAGTTGAGTGAGAAGGAGTGCAACAACGAGTCCAGTGCGCATGCAGAATCAGAAGAGCAGAATCTGAGAGGTCATGACAAGGAAGAACAAGAACAAGATAGGAATGATGATGAAATACATATTGAGAAAGACATGGAGGAAAAGGAAACACCTCTGGTTAGGCGAACAAGGAAGAACAGAGGCGTGGAGCAAGGACAATATGAACTAGATAGGGAGCAGGGAGTATCAGGAACAACCGCTGTTCATGAAGAAGAAGGAGTTGGAGAATTGGCTAACAACAAAGTCATAGAGCTACTATTACCAGAGCATCTAGAAGATGTGCAGCATGGAATAAGTCGTAGCACTATGAAGCAAGTTGCTAAGCAAGATGACTGTAGTGAGAAGCTTCGAAAGAAATTGAAGAGGGAGAGGTTAAGGCTACCTGTCCCAGCAGATAGTGTGAAGGAAAACTTCATTTTAAACAAGAGCAAATCAACAGATGATGTCCTAGAGACAAAAGATGTTACACCACCTATTGCTAGGAACAATTCTTGGGATTTCCCGGCACCAGAATGTAACATCATGAAGTTCATTGACATTGAATCTGATGGGATTGAGGATGAACAAAAAAAATTAGAGCAAACAAAGGTTGAAGAAGGCCTAAGGAACCTCACTGTACTTGATACAATAGTCAAGAAAGACACATCACCACAATTTGAATGCAGTAACAAGGACGACTCAGATGATTCATTTGCAAACATACCTGAGGAATTGCTACAGAAAATGGAACAAGATGCAAGAAGGCACATAGAAGAAAAGAACACTGCAAATAAACCTGAGGAATTGTTACACAAAATGGAAGAAGATGCAAGAAGGCACATAGAAGAAAAGAAGATGCATGAAGTTGCAGCAATTATGCAAAGCATTGAAGTAGTTCAAACTGATGAAATTGCAGAAAAAACCCCAGCAGCAATCAATCTTGAACCTTCTACTGCTCCAAGTACATCTGGTACAGCAGCACCCAGAAGGCTTCTGAAGATCCCAGCTACAATGATTTCTCCATTTATTGACTACGATAATAAGAACAACTTTAAATGCAGCAAGGTTATTTGCATGGTGTACAACGCGGTGTGCAGAGCCACTGGAAGGACTACAAGGTCAAGCCAAAGTTCCAATGAGACAGAGTATGTATTTCTCTATTGCTTATTCATCACCATTCTTTTTTTCATACCTTGTTCTTTTTTATCAGCTCCCTGTTCTTTTTTATCAGCTGCTCAGCACGAATAGTTGCAATTTTGTATAAGCCTTTCTTCTTCTTTTTTAGCATAAAAAGTAATTTACCAAACACAGAGAAAACAAAAACACGGTAAAACAAGTTATGATTAAACAAGTAATTAATTATGATTAAGCAAGTTTGTGATTATATTTTAAACAAATTACTTATCATTGTTATGCAAGTTAGTGATTAATTTTTACTAAGTTACTTATCTGTACTAGGTGTATAAAAGCAATTATTTCAGAAACTGTAAGCAATAGTAATGTCTTTGAAAAAGCAATTTTAGTAACTTGGTGAAGCATTTCTGTTGCCTATCTACAAGCTAATGCATGCATTTTGGACAAGCAAGTTTTTCATACTTGTACAGCAAATTCTATACAAGTCGAAGCAACTTTTTGGAATTTTCAATCAATAAGCAAAATGATAGTAAACTGAAAGCAAGTTGTTCCATGCTCATAAGCAAATCCATACAACTGATAAGTATTTTTCCTATGTTCTTGAACATCTGACCTTTACCAAGTGGGTCTTTTTTTTTTAGTAAGTTAAACCTTTTCTTCTTTTTGTTCTCAATGTTCATGCAGTGATATTATAATCAATGTATGGGACTTTTGGGTCACCTTAAATCATCTCTCAAAGTCAGTCAAACCAGGGGGGAAGTTAATCAACACTGTAGCTGAAATTGGGATTCATCTGTTGAACGAACCTGATAATACAAACCCTGCTAAACGTGTACTGCCACTAAGGGTTGTTGTGAGTATTCTTTTTCTTTTTCTTTTTTTTGCCTCTATACATACCCAGGAAAAGACACAACATGGGTTTCTAAATGTTTATAAATTCCTCCCTGTATTTTTTTCTATGTGCAGCATCGACTCCTGAGGGGCGAAATGGATCATGGGGATATAAAGAGGGCATTCATGAGAGGCTTGACCCATCTTGACAGATCTAAATTGGTAACATTCTTTCTTACTTTTTTCATTCTTTTTCTTTTTTCCCTCACATTTTTTGGCATTTCTGAGACACAATATGTTTTTCTCCATTTTTTTCCAGGTAATGTTCTCTGTACTTCAAATGTGGGAGGTCGAGGGTCTCCACGAAGAAGTTGGGCACTACTTTCTATTGTCCTTGAACTTACGGGAACAATGGTTTGAGGTACTTTTCTAAAGTCATTATGTTCATTATCAATAAGGTCTTCTATTCATATTCAGCACAAGTAACTTGTATCATTCTTGTGCTTTTGAGGTACTTGACTCAATGAGGTCCCTACATGATAACAAGCTGAAAAGTTGCTGCAGTACTTTGGTATCTGCAATCAAGCATCTGTGGATCACATATTATACGCAATCGAAGAAGAAGATAGATAGCTATCGACTAATAGACATCGAGGTTCCGTTGCAGAGCAATATGTAAGTTATCATAATGCTTTTTTGCAACTTTGTTTGATGTTTTCATTGGCAATGTGTATAGTTTTCTTTTTCTTTCACAGATATGACTGTGGTTTCCATATGCTTATGCATTGTGAACACTGGGACGGTCGTAAGCTACCCACATTCAAGGAAAAAGATATGCCAAACATACGCAAACTACTGACATACAAATGGCTAAGTCACCCTGAAAACATGACGCGCTGGAAGACAAAGCTCAACATCATTTAGGTAACATCTATCTTCTTTTTTTCCGACCCGCTGCTGAAACGTAGTTGACTCTGAAAATATATATTACCTGTTAAGGAAGCAAAATTGAAAATACATTTTACCTATGTGCTATTTACCTATGTATCTAGCGAACTAGATGAATATTGCGCTTGCTACGTGTGCTCATTTGGGGAGTGGATTGATCTGAGTGATTGAGTGTCCCGGATTGTTGTGTTAACACAAAAGTTCAATAAAAAAGAAGTAATATATTCCTCTAACAAAAAGCACTTTAATAGTCTGTAAAAAGCACTTTTAAACCAAAAAAACACTTTACTAGACTGCAGAAAGCAATTTACTACTCTAACTAAGAAGATTAACACAAACTCTTAAGAAAACTCCACTGCATACATTCCTCCTGCCACAAACCTAAAACGAAGCATACTAATGTCATGTGAATAGCTGCATCTCCTTGCTTGGGATTCTTTTAGTTATTTTTCCAGGACATTTTGCAGCATTGTGATTCTCAGAGTGACAAATGCTGCATTTGTTCTTTCTCTTTGGTTGCACATTCTTCCCGTTAGACAACCTTTTTGACTTCTTCCTCCCTTTAATTACTGATCTTGGCGGATTCCTTACTAATCTTGAACTATCAGGATATGAAGCATCTTGAAAATCTGCAGGAGCAGGCACATTTGGGTTAGGAGTAGACATAGCAGCTGTAGAGCCATGACCAGGAGGTGAAGTTGTCGTAGCTGCATTAGAAAGAGACTGAGATACATTTGCAATAGAAAAGTCATTGCTAGGAACAACAGTTGTCTTCTTTCTCTTACTCTTCCTCTTCTTTAGATCTGCAAGTTCAGATTGCATCATTTCGATGTGCTTAGTAACAATAGAATGAGCATCATCTGAGTTTGAACCTTCACGTGCAAATTTTGCAAGTGCAGAAGCAAGGTTGCTGAATCTCAGTGTTTTCTTGTTCTGCAAAGACATACCACTAGCCGCAATATCAACAGAAATGTTTGCATCAGCAGACATATCTGTGTCAACAGGAATTGCTTGTTGTGTCCATCTTTTCAATATGTATCTTTCAGGCAGGGTCTTCACACCAAATCTGATCAAAATCTTCATGATGTGGCAGCAAATTATCCCATCCCTATCAAACTTGCTGCACTCACAATAGTAACTTGTTTCTTCTTCAATTGCTGTCACAATATATGACCTAGTCCCATAGTCTTCAACAAATTTGTCATTCGGTACTAGCTTGTATTGGTAGGGTACTTCATGCTCCTGCACATCATATTCTGCAGTCTTTTCAAATTCCTTTGAGAATTTATAGAAAATACCTTTTGTGTACACAGTTGATGCATATTTCTCAATAGGGTACTTTGACCATGTGTGTCGTTCATTATCATTAGTCCTAAAGTCCTGACCATCTTGAGCAACAAGGCACTTTTGCTGAATTTTCTCATACTGTTTCACAAATAACTGTATTGATAAGTTTGGATTCACATATCTCTTCAGCACTGTATTAAACCCTTCACTTCTCTGAGTTGATTGGAGGAAAGGATAGAAACAATGCATATAGTACGCTTGAACAAAACTCTTTCTGATGCTATACAAATGCTGAAAATGCTGTATGTCCCCCAGGCCATGCTTATTAATCATAGCATCCCATTTCGCCTCAAATTCTTCAGGTGTTACACTGTAGTTAATACAGTCTGTAAACTCATCCTTCAATTCTTGATTAGATGAAAGGTATGGACCAATTGTTCCAGAAGCTTTATCCATTATGTGCCACCAGTAGTTTCGATGATTTGTATTAGGGAAGACAAGCTCAATTGCCTGCCTCATAGCCCCATCCTGATCTGTTATTATATTAAGGGGAGCCTTGCCTTTCATCGCTTCAAGGAATGCTTTGAAAAGCCAAACAAAGCTATCTGTCTTCTCATCCCTTAGGAATGCGCATTCTAGCTGGAACGATTGAGCATGTCTATTTATTCCAATGAAGGGGGCAAAGGGCATGTCATACATATTAGTCATGTATGTCGTATCGAATGAAACACAGTCACCATATGCCTCATACGCCTTCCTTGCTGAACAATCCACCCAGAATAGGTTCTGAATCTTATAATCATTGTCCAACTTGAACTTATAGAAGAAATCAGGGTCATCTTGCACTTTCAACTCTTCAAAGTAGTCTAGTGTTTCTTGCATGTCTTTGTACTTTTCAGTGGTACGAAGTGTGGATCGGAAGTTACTGACATCTTTGCCTACGTATGGTACTAGTTCAATGGAGCCATAGAACTCAGCCATTAGCTGCATAATGCGCCCTGTGGTCATGTTACAGCCATGCAGCATAGTGATGAAAGCCTTTTCTTCCTTAGATATGCCTTTGTGTGATCTAAGCCATTTTGTTAGTGAGGGCTTCGTAATGAGTGGATGATTGTGCTCAGCTATGAAATAAATTATATACCACCTAGCACCAATTAGCTTCACAGTCATCCTTGCTTTGCATTGCGTATACTTCATTTTCTCCCTTTTCCTTTTCTTGCCACCATGTCCCCCCCCCCACCCTGTTTAATGGCTCGCTCATGCGGTAGATCAACATCATCTTGTTCAGAATCATCTTCATCTGAATCATCTGTAGGCTCCTCAGTATTTTCATCAGTTTTGCTTTTCTTCCCTTTCCCTTCTTTGTTGCAGACAAACTGGATTTTTTCCAACACTTTTGTAATTCCTGATCTGCATGAGGTATTTGTCCTTATTGAGAAACCAATTCTCTTAGCATATGCATTGTAGTATCCCCTTGCTTCTACTACACTGCCAAATGTCATACCAGTATAAGGGACTTGCGGCGTAGACCACACCTCACCCTCTTCATGCAGAACTTGTCCAGTAATATCTGAAACAACAATATCCCCTACAGCAACCAGTGTGTTATCGGCATTTTCTTGCTGAACATATTGTAAATGTGTTTCTTCCAAAGAGAGTCTAACATCAGAAATGCTTGGGGAGTCTTGCTGGAAAAGGGGAGGCTGAGTGCAATTTTTTGGACTGCTCTCAATTGCATCTTCAGTATGTCTTGAGATGAAATCATAGTCAAAGTCAGGTGGCAGCTGGTTTAGATCCATCTCTTTGAAACCTATATAAATACATAAATATTTCTTCAGTAGTACATATCTTCATAAGCAAGAAAATCATGCATGGTTTTGCTTTTTTTTTTTTACGTAGTACAATCACGCATGCTGAATCAGGTTTTGTGTTTCGCAGCACAAATAAATTGTATCATTGGAGAATTCATATACATACATCTGGAACCAGATCAGGAAGCAAATCTAGGGTATGTTCTTTTTTTGAAGTACAATTTCTGTTCTTTTTTTTCTACGGTCATTAACCATCTGAGAAGCAAATATGCACAAACTATATTGTGTTCATTCAGTGAAGCAAAACATGCAGAAAAAACCTGACAGAGTTGAACAAATTTTAGAAGATGTAACTTTTTAAGATAAATACAAGCTTCTTTAAGTAGATACAAGCTATTTTGATGACCTGTAAAGGCAGATCTAATGTCTTCAGTAACATTAAACCAGTTCAGAGAAGCAAAATGGCCAGATTCTATTGAGCATAAATATTCTTCCTCTTTTTCTGTTTAATTTGTTTTGTAATTTACATCAAATAGGAACAGGGATACTTGATTTTTTTTAGGTAAATCTGTTTAGCTTTGTGCTGCTCCAATGGAGACTTTTTTGCTTTTTCCGTCGGAACCCTAGCTTTTGCCTCCGCGATTGCTTTTTTTGCATGATGGCGGCGGTGCATGGTTTGGGCAAGCCTATTCCAGACGCCTCCGATCGATTTTTGGTGGGCCCAGCAGTTGCCAGGCGCGCTACGCGCGCAAACGCGCTCCCGCACCGGAGAGAATAAAGACCTTGGGCCATACGCGCGGTCCGCGCGCGGCAAAAGAAAGATTCCTTTTTTGGCGTGCGGACAGGATGCTAATAGCATGCACGGCCGTGCATTAGTCGCGTCCTTCATTGTATTGGTTCGTCCAACTATTGCAAATGCACGTTTTGAACCGTTATAGATGAGATTTTCTCTAGTATTGAATGCCAAATGGATGAGGCTACGGACGTGGTGGATGGGGAATAGAGTGGGGAAGAGATAAGGCCGGGTTTTGGATTACCCCATCAAGTCTCACGTCCCTGGCCGTCGAAGGCCGTGGTTAAGGATAGCTTTGCGTCTGATAATAAAGATTCATGTTTTAAGTCAGGTTCTTGCTCATTTGGCTCCGAGCCGCCCGTTGGCACCCCTAGTTGTTGCGTGTGGCCCGCTTTTAGGCGTGGCTTATGTGGTACTAGGAAGCTACGATGTGTAGCAGGCCCTATTTGAGGACAGACACCTGCCAGAGCGTGAGCTTCCGTGCTGACGTGTAGGATGTGCAGTTCTAACTAACGGTGGAAAATGGATATCGAATTATCCTATATTCGGATTTCTCAAAATACAAATATAGATATTTGTATTTGTATTTGTTTTTAAAATGGATGTATCTGAATTTGTTTTCGAGATTCAGATTCAAATGTGGGTATCTGAATGGCTTTGAATTCGGATGTGGAAATGAATAATATCTGTATCCGCCAATCAAGGGAAAACTGCAAAACCCCCCCCAAAAGTCACTTGGATTTTGACTTTCCCCCCCAAAAGTTATTTTGTTGCAAAAAACCCCCTAAAAGTTTGACTTTGTTGCAAAAAACCCCCTAAAAATTTAAAAAACTAAAAAAATCATTCAAAAATTCTAAAAAAAACTAAAGACAATTCTAAGACCTTCTGTGAAATTTGTTTTCAAAAATAATATCCTTTGCATCATATTTCATGGAGAGGAAGTTTGGAAAAAAAAAAGATAAATGTGCAACTCATTTATTAACTCATGTTATTTTAACTTTTTCATGTCTACCATTATTTTTCCTACACAAATAATTGTTTAAGTAAACTAATAAAAGTGGTTTCACTAATTTTGGGGGTGTTATGGATTAGTTATGAATTAATCTATCTGTAACACATTTACTCAATTCTGCACGTTACAATAACTAATTCAAGATTTCATGTATTTTTACAAGATAGAGGATCATGTAAGAAGACTAGAAAATTTTGTTTCATGATTTTTGGATTAGTAAATAATTAACTATGCATTTAACTCGAATTAATAAATGAGTTGCAAGTTTTTCTTTTTTTTCAAACTTACTCTCCATGAAATATGATGCAAAGGATATTATTTTTTAAAACAAATTTCACAAAAGTTCTTATAATTGTCTCTAGTTTTTTTTAAAAATTTTTGTGATTTTTTAATTTTTTTTTTTTTGAATTTTTGGGGGTGTTTTTGCAACAAAATCAAACATTTGGGGGGTTTTTTTGCAACAAAACAACTTTTGGGGGGGAAAGTCAAAATCCAAGTGACTTTTGGGGGGGTTTTTGCATTTATCCCGCCAATCAAAGAACAAAAATTCTCTAATGTTTTAGAAATTCAAAGGTGAACAAAATTTAAACATTTCGGCCCAATCCAATTGGAATAAATTTTAGTCAAATTTGATCAAATTTTAGTTAAATTTGATCAAATTTTAAATTTTTGATATGAATTAGGAACAAACTTTTTAAAATTTTGGTAATTCCAGTAAGTCCAAATATGAACAAATTTGTTATGCACCAGAATAAAAAATTCTTGTCGTTAAAGGTGTAGGATATTTGCATACAACCTGATCCAGTAGATATTCGAATGCAGATTTGGATTCCAACTATCCTATTCGTATTTGTAGTTAAGAATATTCAAATTTGTATTCATATTTATATTAAAATATAATAGCAATTTAAAAAATAGACTATTCGATCCTAATTCGTTTACACCCCTAGTTCTATCCTTCCTTTCTTTGTAGCCAGTGAAAGTATATACATATACGTGGGTATCGAGTCTAGCTAGCTCTACTATATGCCAGGTCCATTTTGTCTTGTCCACGGATCGACCAAGGGCAGCTCTACTAGCTAGCCTGAGTAGTAGGGTTGGGACCTTCCAGACTGAGATGTGAAAGCTTGATTTTTCTGCCTTCGCGGATTGACACAACTCCTTGAGACCGTGTTGGCCTGGCGATTTCTATCGTGTTTGGTTCATGTCGTCAAAGCAAAAATATGGCATCTTAGGAAACATGGAGGTTATCAAATCGGGTAAAAATGTAAAAATAGATAATATATATCGATGTATTTATTAAAATAAACAACAGATCGATGTATTTATAAATCTAGCACTTGTATTCGGTATCTTAAAATTTAAAAACCCGAATTCGGTACCTCAAATATAAAAAAAGGCCAGTCCCACTGTATTCGGCACATGAGGTGCTAAATACGGGATTGTTCACCGTATTCGTCATCTCAGGTGCCGAAAACTCCCTACATTCGGCACTTCAGATACCGAAAACACCGCGCACCGAAAGCAGAGACAAAACGTGACCGTATAGTAGACCGGGCCGTATTCGGCTCCTGAGGCGCCGAATACGGCACTGTGCACTGTATTTAGCACCTGAGGTACCGAATATAGGCAATTTTTGGCACTGAGGTGCCAAATATGGCACTGTTGCCAATATTCGATACCTCATGTGCCGAATATAGTCCGGATCCACCGTTCCAAGATTTTTTTCAGAATTTGAGGTGCCGAATACGAGTACTAGATTTGTAAATACACCGATATGTTGTTCCTTTTAGCAAATATGGTAACTATGTTGTCTATTTTTCTATATTTTTCATGAAATAGTGGATAGGAAATGGTCAAAGGTTCTAAACTTAGAATTTGATTTTTATGACATAATTTGGGTTTGTTGAAAACATTTTTGAAATGGTGGATATGCGTTAGATATTGATATACACATGAAACTTAAATAGAAAATATAGGTTAGATTTAATGAACTATCAAAATTGTAATACAAATATGGTTCTCACTTCTAAAACCATAAATTTTTGGCCGTTTTGCTGGTCACATCATTCCTGGTTACTGCCGGTTAATTACCAGCCGAAATCACCCCACCCCACATTATATATAGTTTACGGATCACACTTTAATCTGTTCCTGCATCAAATCACACTTTCTAGCATTTCAAGGACTCAAAACCCAGCGCATAGCTCCGGGGTAGGCACCATGGCATTAAATCACTTGTCACACCCATCTCCTCCATCCATCTCCAGGGACAGGCTCCGGCCTCTCTAGTCGCTGCAGATCTCCGGATTAGCTGTACGTCTCGACAATGCTTTGTGTCACGATCTTCCCTTATCCACGGCAAGCGGATTGCTTTTCTCACTCCATTTAAATCTAGCAGATCTGCAAATATTCTACGCCCTAATTCCCTAACCCACTACATAAAAAAGAGATATGGGTGAAAGATAATAATATTTATATTCATCATTCTGAACGTGTCACTGATGATTAATTATTAGTGACAGTTTCGTACCTATCATCAATAATGAATAAAGGTAACAAGTAATAACTATCATGTAGTGATCATTAATGGCAACAATTACAATTAACAAAAACAGAATATTAACAATACCAATAATTGCGTTACGTAGGCATGTCACGTACGTACATACATTGACCCCTGCCGCGCAAGTATTATTCCCAGCGTGTCCATCTCGAATCTTTCCTCTGGTAAGTCACATGCCCATTTATTTATGGCGCGAGACAGCAGCCGCCGTCCATGTCACAATATTTCTCGCGATTTGATCTGGGATACGACCTCCGAGCGTCATGCAGGAGCTGTACATCCAACGAGCAAAGGTACAAGCACGACTATCCGGGAGCACACCTAACATGGTCATGGATCACGTATGGTTGTATGTGCTAAGACGTTAATTTATGTACCAGCTGATGGGCATTATTTTGCTGCAACGGACGTTGGATAATAGGGGTCGACAGCATGTGGCGCCAATGATTGCTTAATATATATTACGGGAGCCTTTACAGCACAATCATGTCTCCCGGTCTCCGTTCTCTCCGTAAGTGCCTTTTGGAGTCTACGAGGTCAAAATTCAATTTGTGCCTTTTTTAGAAGTAACCTATAATGGTGGTAATTAAAATTAAAGGTTTGGGATTTTTCAATGGTTTGGCATGTCAAAACATTGGCGTTTGGCAAAAGAGTTTGGAAGAAACAGACAGTCTATTGCGCACGGATGGAGAGAAAAGAGGAGACAAGGTGCGCTTGCGATTGAGACGGCGCTAGGGATGTAGACGGTCTGGAGTGGCGATGATACGAATATTATGGCTTTGGGAGTGAGCAAATGAAGGTGACAGAAAGCAGTTTTGTGCAAATACGTGTAACATGCTTACCAACATGCAGCCCCTCAAATTTCAAATTTCAGCTTATTAAAACAAAGCATGAATAAGGAGAAAAAATTATAATAATCAGTATGGAGTGAAGCGACTTGGTTTTAGCTTTTTTTGGTAAAGTAAGATAATCGAAGTTTTGGAGTTATCCAGAGACAACTAAAAAACTTCGGAGAAATAAAATGGCTTTTTCCAAAATTAGAAAGCTTTCTACAATTTGAAAACTTATAAATGATATATCAAAAAAAAATCCAGATTGATTTGAGAAACTTTTGAAGTTTGAGATGTGGCTTTCGGTTGGATTGGGAAACTTTCAAATTCGGTAGTCTGAACTTTTGAAATGTATTTAATTAATACAATTAAAAAGGTATTTTTGTTAGGCAGTCCAACATATTTTTTTTAAAAAAGTCAAACTTTATTTACTTTGACTAACATTTAACGAAATTAAAAAACGTTTCTTGTATAAAAATTATACAATTAGATTCATAATTGAAATTTTTTTAAATTATATGTAGTTATAAATTATATATTTTATGAGAAAACCTAAGTCAAAATACAATTTCGAAATCCGAGCCTATAATAATAGGTCCACTATTTTTAAACAGAGGTATAACAATGTAAGTACGGAGTCTCTCGGCGTACAGGTAACCGGTTGTGTAATAAATAATGTTTGCAACTTTGTATGGAATGGTCATGCCAATGTTTACGTAATTAAATCTTTTTCACTATAAAATAATTATTTTTCGAAACACTTAAAGTAATATTTTACATACGGTTTATTTGAAAAACCGTCTCAATAATTGGCGAGGGTCTCCTGCGGTTACGGATCGTCTGTGGAAACTTGTGATTTATGACGTCGCGACCGCGTAGGGTTCCTAGTCGGTTTAATTTTTTTTTTTCAAAAAATATCGATTGAGGAACCAATTATCGCAAACAGCCTGCTTAAGGAACCGTCTGTGAAAACCTAAGTGAACCGTCTGTGGTAATAGATTTTCACAGAAGTTATTTTTGCGTCTATAGAAATCATTAATTTTTACAGATCTTTAATCACAGACGAGTACACTAAACACCTGTAAAAATAAGTTACCATCCGCTTCTAGAAATAATATAATTTTTTATAGTGTTTCCATCTTCAGGATATATAAAATCATGGCTTGACGAGTGAACAGCGAGGAACGTGATACTTGTCTATCTCACTGTAAGATTCTTTCTTCTGCACGGATCTTGAACATGTACATTGAAAAGCGCATCAATTAGACGGTGTAACAACCAGCTGGCTTAAGAAAGGAAGACGGCCATGCATGAAAAAATACTGAAAACATTTAGACTATTTTAATGTTTTATTATATTTATTTGTCGAACTGCTGCCGTGGAAGAGAATCCACCACAAGTCAATCTCATCCTTGTGATTCCTATCTCTATTGTTTTATTTATTATTTAAAATATCGATACGAATTTTAATATATACGTTTATTTATTATTTTTATAACTACTTCTTAATAAAAGTTGATAACAATTAAGTGATGTTAAAGTATTTTCATAATAAATTCATTAGTATTATTTTTATGTGTCAAATCTTAATAGTTTTGTATATATTACTGATAAAGTTTTTAAAATTTAACTGTATATATTATAAGATGTATGCATTTTAAAACGGAAGTAATATACATGTTCGTACCGTTGCGCTGGCTGATAGGTAACCACTTTTAATTGCTACCAGATTAACTTTTCATGCGATAGAGAGTGCTCCGAGGGATCCAATTGGCGCCCCGCCGGCCACATGGAGAGCCTAGAGTGAACGGCCAGTTGCATCCCATTATGTGAGAAGCAGCTCATGCGCGAAAAGTTCATTTTAGATGTTTCTAGATTATTTTTTCTATTTTCACCTTAGAAACATAACAAACTACCCATTGGAATGAAAGTAGAAAACTTCCTTTGTTTGCCTGGGACTAAATAAAAACATGAAATTAAATTGGTAGTGCAATAATTTAAAAGAGTTAGTGCAATAATACGTTGAATGGGGTGATGTCGTAATCAACGTTTTCTTTTTAAAGTAATATGAGTCTTATTTTGCAGGCTTGCGAAGAGCAGCTCGATTAAAATGGTTTTCGATATGGGCACTCGATTTTAGAGATATCTAAATTTAAACTCCAAGAATCAATCCAACTAAACCCACTCCCACCTCTTGCAGCCAATTAGGTGCCGCCACCTGAGCCATGCTCTACTAATGCGGCTAGGTACGCACGCACCAAATAGGAATCTGCCGGTGCTATGCACCGTGTACACATTTTGTATTGTTATGTATTTTTTAAAATAAAAATTTGTAAATATATCAGTCCATTTAAAAAAATTATAAATATATACTCCTATAGTCCATTAGAAGGACTACTAGGGTGACATGTCGTCTCCGTAGCCTACCAACGATCGACGAGTCCATTGTCACGTCCACGTCCGATACTACCGACATGTCGCCTGTTGGAATGGTCATAGGTAACCACAACGTGAAAAAGGACATGGGTGATGGGTGACAACTCTCACGGGTGACGGATCTCGCACCCGTCAGCTCGAACGCGTCATTGATAAGTTAATATGGGTGACAGGTACAAACCCGTCACTAATGTAATCATAGGTGATGGCTCACAACTTGATTTGTTACCAATGAATATCATATGTGACGAGTCGTAGTAGTGACCCATCACTTATGTTTTTTCACGAATAAAATCAATCATATTACACGAAAAAAGGCAAAATATATTTTTTTACCTGAGAGCCACCCTAATAAAGGGCCTATCGCATATACTCAATCTACATCATTTTCAAACATATTTCGGTCTCTGCATTTCGTGGGACTCAAACCCACGCCCAGGACCTCGAGCGCGACTCCCATACCACCTCAGCTATCACGTGCTTATGATAGAAACCAGTTATGTTATCCTTTTAAGCTTCGTTGTCAAGGTAATAAGTGATGGGTCATAATTTTGATCCATCACCTATGATTTACATAGGTGACGGGTTACAGTTATGATCCGTTACCGATGATGTTTTTCTCGAAATGTTGACCTAGAGCGATATTAGTAAAAAAAAGGGTATAATCGTTGCATACAAACTCTAATCTCGACGTTTTTTGACTCAATAGACATCTACAGAAAAAGTTACATCCATTTCTCCCCCACTTTGTCAGGTTTGGATAATTTTTGAGGCTAAAAATAGCTTGAAAGATTGAGTTCTTATCTGAAAGTTTCTGCACCATTTTTGAAGCGCTCATTTGTGTCCATAGCCGTCACCCCTTACATCAAACTTGAGCAAAATTATACAATAATTCCTATTCTAGTATTGCTGAAGTGAGAAAAAATAAGAGAAAAATAAAAAAATAGCACCATATACATATATATATATATTCCCAAAGCCCAAAGCTGTATATTATATATATACACACCCCTGATGAATAGAGAAAAATAACATAGAATACATACATATATATATATATATATGAGTATATATTTGTATTATTATACATATATATATATACACACTGCATATTTGTATTATTATACATATATATATATACACACTGCATAAACTAGGAGTACATGCGCTTTTGCACCACATGAAATGATATCTCTATATATTGATCAAGTCATTAGTGATGAGTCACAAATTGATCCGTCACTAATGACTAGCTAGGATGACCGTTACTGATGAGTTAGTAATTGGTGATGGGTCAAGTTGTGATCCATCACCAATGATTGGCTAGGAAGATCTGTCACTTATGAGTCGTAATAGGTGAAGGGTCACAACTATGACCCGTCACTTATGACTGACCTAGGATGACCCGTGATGGGTAATAACTAGGCCCGCCACCTTTATCATCAATAACGGATCATGTTATGACCTGTCACTTATTTCGTATCTCCTTTATCTATTTTTTTATGTAGTGAACCAATCAAGTGGGGGCAACAGACTGTGTAGCGGATGGTGGGGTTGTTTTAACTTGTCCAGACATTGATCATGGTGTAGTCGTGCTTCCAAAATTGTTCCTTGGCCTCTGTTATCATCCCTTGAATTATTTTTCTGCCAAACATACAAGTTTGAACAATTTAGGAGCACTGTCATATTCTTTTTAATCAACTATATCCTGAATTTCACATCTTAAACCTGCATAAAAGTGTGCCATAGCAGCTTCTTCATCCTCAATAATATCACAACGTAACATACTAATTTGTAGCTCCTAATAATATTCTTCTACAGATTTATTTCCTTGGTTTAAGCGCTGTAATTTCTTACACAAATTATGTTTAAAAGATGGTGGAACAAATCTGTTACGCATAACAACCTTTAAAGAATCCCATGTAGTAGGCACTAACAAATTGTTGCATACCCTATTCCACTAGATGATGGTAAAATATTTAAATTCACTAGTAGCTTGCCTAACTCTATGCACTTCTGGAACTAGGCGAGCATTATATTTCTTTTCTACCATCATCTCTCAATCTAGATAAATCTTAGCATCATAAACACCTACAAAAGATGCTATGGTAAACTTGATATTAATAGAAGGGTCATCATTAATACGTGTGTTATGTTGCTGAAAGTTATTACCTCTCATACCTTAATGGTTGAAGTTTAATCAGTTCCTTTGTCATGCACCAAAAACATCATCGTTGTGTGTCTCATTATCATTGACCATCTCATGTTCATGGGCTGCACTATGAGGATCCACATGCCCATTGTTCGGTGGCTTATTGGCCAACCTATCAAAGTTTGCAATGAGCATTACAATACTATCATTGAGTCGTTGCAATGAAGTATTTGCTTACACAAGCTTCATATCAATATCATTATTAATAGCTTGGCGGTGCTTATCCAACACCATCATGAGTTCTTCCCTCAAAATGCACTCTTGTGCACCCTATGCTTCACCTACGATGGTGCCAATGATTGGTGAATCACCGATCTAACAAACTTGTTGAAGAGTTGAGGGATGCTTTGAGTAGAAAAATCATAGGGGGAACACAGGGGTTTTTAGATAGGTTGAGGGCTCTCTGAGGATAATAACCTTACGTTATGTTTGTATGTATTGATCTGAGCCAGTTACAAGGGGGGTGTAGCTAGCCTAGATGGATCTAAATATAGTCGGCGACTTCCTCCTTCGCTTATGTTGGCTTGTCTCGCTTGTCCTCCGCAAGGTCCTTTGGCTTTGTTTGTGTGTGTGTGTGTGTATAATATAGTGGGTGTAGAATAGTTATTCTACACGCATCTAGCCTAGCCCACCATGCCTGCCACAGCAGGCCCCTGGCCCCACGTGCCCTCCCCTAACGCACGCACCCCTGTGCCCTCTCTCACCGCACACCATTTGTTCCCCCGTCTCCGCGCCCATGTGCCACCACTGCTCGCATCAGCTACTGAATGACTTAGAACTACTGACTAAAAACTAATAACACTACTGGACAAACTACTTATACTACTAGCACAACTGAGAACACTACTGAAATTGTTTACTATGAATTGCAATTACTGAATATTGAAGTATTGACGACTACTAACACTATTGAATAGTTTTTCTATGATTTCAAACTATTAAACAACTACTGACATAACTACTCACAACTACTAAAGAATTACTAGATAATTACTGGGTGTCAACTACTGGACAATTAATGAGGAGTTACTGGGTGACAAATACTTAAGAAATGACAGCTACTAGACACTATTGAAGAATTATTGGATAACAGCTATTGCACACTACTGAAGAATTACTTAATGAAAGCTACTGGATAAAATTAGGAAGTACTGGATAACAGATGCTGGCACGTGCGCCTGCACATGGCTCGTCACCAAGCACAGGGATGCATGCATGGGGCGAGCATGGGTACATGCGGCTGGGCAGCCACGTGGCCTGCTCTTGGCAACGAGCCACATGAGGGCACAGGTGCTGGGCATGGGACTGAAGCAAACCGAGTAATGCAGATTGCATCATGCCACGCGGCGCATGCGGGGTGGGTGTGAGGGCGGGGCGTGTGGCACGCAGGTGCATGGGCTATGTTGGGTATATATGGGGGTGTCATACATCCTGTAGACTCCATCTTTCTATTCTTGGAGATAGACCTTCCCAGTTACGGTACGCCTTGGGTATCTACTTGTAGTTTTTTTTTTCTTTCAGGGGTCCCCTTCCTAGATATAAAGATATGCCCTAAGAATTATAGAAAACTCTAGGGTACCCAGATATGGTAACTATCTATTATTCATTGTCAAGGCCCCATCAGTACGTGAAATGAGACTTCAACGTATCAAGTATATTGCCATCAAGGATAAGATTTTTGTCCTCCCTAGTGCCATTCCCGTCCTCTTGACACTGTTGTCCTCCTCTCCAGCACACGCTCCTCCCGACTCTAGCCGCCTCCTGCCTGGCCCGAGCTCATCCCTGGTCCGCGCTCCTTCACGACTCTGGCAGCCTCCTCCCCGATGACGACCACCGAAGTTGTGGTGAGTAGCCATCCCGATCGAGCCGTCATAGCCAGTTCTCTGGCCGAGCCTTGTGATGCCCCTCCCTTCTTCTCTGTGTGATGCTAGTCATCGAGCTGCTGTGATGCCCGGCCATCGTGACGCTATCATGTTATGTCTAAATTGACTCATTTTTGCCTAAATTGATGGATATCTGTCACTTTGCTCATAGTGAGCTAGAAAGGCTTGATTATACAAACTTGAACATAATGGAGACTAAACTAGCAAAACTAAATTATAGTGGCTTCCTTGCAGAAATTTGACAGCCGTTTGGGCTTACATTGGTTCCTTTTTTCTAGTAAGTTGTGGAGATTCTTCTCTAGTTTGTTGCTTTTTATGTTTTATTTGTTTCAAAATGCAGTGAGAATGTCATGTATATATAGAATTACTGACATGGAGTTGTGCTAGGCAACCTAATTATTCCTTAGGAAAGATTTATTTGTTTTCTGCATTTCAAGCAATTGGAACTTGACTTTTTTAATTTAGCTCAAATGTTATTGTTTGTTGGATGGTGTGACATGGTATGTTGTTCAGCTAGCATAGTTCAACTCCTGTTATGTGTTGTATTAAAAATTCCACTGTTTTCATACTTGTTTTACTTTTTTTGCAAATGATGAAATTGGAAAACTATTTACCATACATATGACTGCAAAGCTTGACTGGGATGGTTATTACACATGCACCTTGCATGCTTTTCACTATCCCAGTCAAGCTTGTAATCGTATATAATTATCTCCATAATCTGATGCAGATCAATCAAATAATAGACTCTTTGTTGGATAATGATTGCATATGATGCTGGTGACTGATTTTTGTTTTTGTTTTTTGCTTTTCTTCTTACACACCCTAATGTACAGATACTGATGCTATGCTTATTTTAGTACTAATCAATGTACTATCATGATGAGTTTGTATGAAAAGCACTACCTAGTATATCATAACTATTATCTAAAATTTAGGACTGCTATGACATGGTATGTTATCCATCGTGGATGGCAAAGTGGAGTGTTATCCAGTTGGGAGGAATGCAACGCACAAATTAATGAATTCAAAGGAGCATATAAAGGATACAAGTCTAAACATGAAGCTGTTGCGGCATACAACAGTCACGTCATTCAAGCCGAGCTAAAATTGGTTAACTTAAAAAATAAGAAGTGTGATTTCATGTATAAATATGTTATAATCCTAGTTCTGGTTGTAATCATCATTATTTTTCTATGTAAGATGATCTGACTTATAAGATCAATGTGTCAATTGTCAGTATCTTCATGCCTATTTTGCTATGTTAGATGTGACTTTTTTTGTTAAATGTGGTTCTAACGTACTCATTTATAATATTATATATGTATGCATTCTATCTATGGACTCCTTCATGGTTATCTCACTCTTTCGACAACCTCTCTCCCTCCCTCGTCGTCTTTATCTCTATCTCCCTCCTTTCTTAGCTCTCTATATGTAGACTACTCAACCACTTGTTGTCATCATATGCAGAACTTTTAGGGAGGAATGGCACCACCAACCACCGATCCGGCCCAGGTGCTAGAAGGAGATGTAGTGCCACCGCCAAACATTGAAAAAGGTAGCCCCAGCCACTACCTCAACCTAGAAAAAATAGACACATATGGAGGCGATGAGGTAATTCATAAGTAGATGAATGCATCTGCTCTGCATATTATTGTATAGGTTCCCAATAGTTTTTTCCCTTATGCGCAGATTCTTGATGCTATGGAGGGTCATGACAATGAGCAATCCCAGGAGTGGCATCATGTCCGAGGTCCCTCGAAGAGGCCTATGGGATGAATTGTGATCACAGAGGTCTCACCAGCAGGGGAGCAAACTGCACCTGAGAGAGTTCTGAGGCCATACAAGTCAGTCTGTGGGATTACTGTTAAGGATCACGTGCCCATCACCTACAAATTGTGGACTAGTGAATGAGGTGATCTGCACGTGGTTCCTAATTCGATCAAGAACGACATCTTGTGGCCTAAGATATTATAGAAGTTTGACTGATGATCATGGGCATTTCATTTAAGAATTGGAAGGGCACACTAAACAGAACATATGTGTAGAAAGGTACAATGCTAGATTTCCACAAGTGGCTGCAACTGGAAGATCATTGGCAAGCTTTTGCAGAGTACAAGTCATTGGAAAAAGCATAGAGGTTGAGTGCGGTGAACAAAAACCTCTACCCCCAAAACGTTGGCAGTCGTGGGTACGTGAGGAAAGAACAGCAGTGGCAATAATAGCTAGATCAACTACGAGAGAGAGGTGTCACGCTTGAGACGGAGGGCTAGAGCGATCGATCGACGTGCTTCTTACTCGTCTGATGGAGCTTATGATTTATGACCTCCAAAGACCAGGAAGTGATGCAAACTCTTGCAAAAAAGCTCGGGGAAGCCCACGAGTAGTCTGCACAAGGCTCTTTCAAGCTAGACAGTGATAGGGATGAGCTCACCTTGACCCTGGGAAATAAGGAGCATGGTGGTCGCACACAAGGTGTTGGGGTGATGGGTTGGAAATATGGATTCCCAGGCGATGTCGATAGTTACAAGAGTCGAAAGAGATCCCAAGCAGAGCGATATGCAGAACAAGAGGCAGAACAAACTAGGATGATGCAAATACTTGAACAAGTGCTACAATGTGAGAGGGAACATACAGACAAAAAGATAGCACAAGCGGTACAACAAGCCCTCATGCATGAACAGACCGCCATTGTGAGCAATTTAGAACGACCCAGGGTGTCTCCTAATGTTGCGCGCTCCAGCCCCAATGCTCGTCGGAGTGGCTGTGCATCTGCGAGAGTTCCTGGAGCTGTCCCCATCATTTATCTCGTGGACCTCATCACAGCACGGACACCATGTGAACTACACATTAGTTCTAGGAACATTACCATCAAGGTGCCTTCTAGTGTGGCTTATCCATGTGACTCCCATGAACTTTTGCATAGACGTCTGATATCGAAGGGCTACGCAATGGTTGAAGTAGACGAGGCAGTTGACTTGTACTATCATGTTGAGGTGGACTACCCCATAGAGGAGGGGGCGAACACTATAGGAGAGAATGAGCACATATTCATCGTATGCAAAAAGGTCTACATATTATTTCCACCAGGGACAGCTACTGAGAACCTCTACTCTCCACTATGCCATGGGCCACCATCACCACGAAGATCTCCCTCTCCTCAGCCATCTCCCAAAAGAAGTCCACCTCCTCAGCCATTGCCTCGAAGAAGTCCACCGTTGAAGAAGTCAGCACCATCAACAAGGCAGCCACTAGCTCAGAAAACAAGATCAGGTTCTGCAACATCCAAGCAGATGACATTATCTAAGAAATTAGTGGCATCTAAGAAGTTGGCGGAATCCAAGGATGTTTATTCACTCACTACTGAGGAAACCAAAAAGCTTGTGGACGCCAGTGTCACAACTCTTTTCCATCCTCCACCACCTCCACCAAAGCTTGTTGCGCCTAAAGATACCATGAAATTTTTCAAGAATATGGACAAATCTAAACAGACGGGGGAGGCTTCAAGTAAGTCGGTGAGTGACTATGAACGTATCAGTAAGAAGTAGGTCAAAAGAAAATCATCTCTAATCGTTCAGGATGCTCCAAGCATTGGGGACTTTCTGGCTACTTCCGGACTATCAGCAGAAGAACTAGCACGACTTACTGTGGGAGCAGATATTGCAAAGTTGGATGATACATGGCTATTTGAGTTGACCAAACCCTTGGTAAACCAAATATAGAAAGAAAACTTACAACTCAAATAAGCCGATTACATTAGTGGTACTTGGAGCAATCCAGGCAAAGTTTGCCAGCGTTCCCCGTAAGATACACAGATGAATATTTCCTCAATGGGGACAACTCCTTCTGTGTGTATTTCAAGGACCTTTATGAACTGTACAAGGAAGATACCCTCAACGTGACTATAGTCAAAGAATGGACTCTGTAAGTAAAATGCATATAAATCATGTTATATGATCTTGTACTTTGAAATTGCATGGCTAACTTCTCTATTTTGTAGAATGGAGAACCACACATGCAGACAACAATTTGATCGTAAAGTAGGATTCATCAATCCTGGGATTGTGAACCAAACGCTTGTAAGGGAGAGTCCAGACTTCACCGAGAACTACATATTGAAGTGTCTGCTTCTCCACCGATACAAGAAATTCATACTCTTACCCTACAGCTATGAGTACATGCTTGCGCACCAGGGCATTCTGCTTTTATGGGCAACTCGATTCTAGTACTAATTTGCTATGCTGACATAATATTCCTGCAGCTTTCATTGGATCCTCCTTGTCGTTCACCCAGACTTGAGCAAGATCATTGTCTTGGACTCACAAAAGAGAGCTCAAATGACTTACCAAAAAATCATCGACATGCTAAACAGGTAAACTTGATCATTTCATCATATTGATGATTGCATCTAAGTTTAATTGGTATTCATATTAACGTATAGGGCGTACACAAGATACCGTAAAAAGAATCTTATTAACTTTCCATTCAGGAAGGAGTATAATATAAAAACTAATTTTCTGGTACGCACAGAATTTTCATGTCTTGCATTTCCTTTTGAATAAAAAAAGTTCAATTTGTTCCACTAACGTATCATTTCCTCTTCAAGTGTATGAGGCAGCCCCCTGACACAAATCTTTGCGTGTTTTATGTCTAACTTTCATGCATGGATTCAGCCCAGATGGAGATGCTATCAGGTTCAATGATCTTGAGGTATAAAATTACATATCGATGCCTTCTTTCAATTTCTACACGGGTTACAACCTGTAGAAATAAATACCCTTCAAGAACAGATCGCCATATTCTTCATGGAACATATTATCAACCCAAATGGCGAGTTTCATGAACCAATCATGCCATCGACCAGTGACAAACCTTCAGATTACACCATACCTTCTAGTACAGACTATTCCAAGGAGGAAGTCTACCAGAGAGTTAGAAGGCTTATATATCGCAAAATGACACCATTTTGATGAAGGACATTAATTACTATGTATTAATATAGGACATGAATTACTGTGTATAAGTGAAGGTGTATTTCAGAGATGGTATCGTCAGATGACTCTTTGACAGAATGGCCTTCCAATGATGATGCGAAGGAGGAGCAAGAAGCAGTGGCCCGTCAGTGTGCCTAAGAGGAGGAGTATGAGAGGCTGGTCCGTCAGTTGTGCGCTACAGAGGAGTAAGAAGTAGTGTCTCATAAGCGTGCCCATGAGGAGGAGGATGAGAGGGTGGCCCATCAGTGCGTTGTGGAGGAGGCCGAATGCTCAAACTGTACTAGCGTTTAGGAGTCGAACTTTGATGTCTTTGACACACCGACAAGCTTGGAGCTTAGGTGATTTTGTGGTTGATAAGGTGTGGCCAGGTCATCTACTTCACCACCATCAGCTCCCCTCGTGTCCCTGCACGTACACACTCCATCAGCCGTCCGTGTGGAGACGCGGTCCTCATCGCGGGAGAGGTAGAGGGATACTGGACTGGCTCAATTTGATCGACTTTTTGGGGTTGAACTGTGAGAACTATTATGTATATATGTGTGACATGAATTACTATGTATTAATGAATGTGCCTTTATTATTGATTTACATTACATATGTCTCATTGTATGCATGTATTGAGTGGGAGAAAGACAGAGAGATCAAGGAGAGAGAGGGAGGACAGAAAGGACAGAGAGGGAGGACAGGATTGGAGTAGGGGGAGGCACAACACAGCCAACTAAATCTTTTAGCCAGCAGTGATGCCTTGGTCATCACTACCAGCTGAAATCACTAGCCGGCAATGATACCCAGGGAGTCACTATCAACCGAATCCTTCAGCCGACAGTGATCACCGCTTTCACTGCTGGTCCACGGAGCCGGCAGTGATAGTCCCTGGCTATCACTGCCCGTTACCCATTGTCGGCTCCAAAACTAGTAGTGAAGGGGGTTTTGGAGCCGGCAATGATGTACTATTTTGTTGTAGTGACTTCTTCTCATAGTGTTTTTACTAGAGCCTGCCGACAAGAAGATTAGGGTTCTTTTTGAAGTCATCCCTTCTTCAAGCCTCAAGAACATGCCAACTCCCATCGTAGAGATGAACCCTGAAACTCGGGCAAGAATCATGTTGGTAAGTACCACCAAACCCTTCTTGATTCTTGTATTTCTTTTCAAGTAGTCATACTTGTAGTGATGTCTATTGCCGTTCCCAGACATGAAGGTCTCAATCCAGAGGCTGAGGATGCAGGAGCCCCGACCACAAACCCAGATGGTGTTCTTATCACGTGGTAGGGCTCCGAGCAAGAGTGGGATTAGCACGCTCCTTTGACAGTGGCATGGTGTTAGAGGATGATGACTTCATGGGAGTAGATTTGATGACATTTGGAGTTCAGCTGCCAACGCCAATAGCTCATGCTCCTTCTGCTACTGCCAACCTAGTGCCAACCTTGATTGTGGTCTCAACCTTGGTAAGTTGAACATTTACCCAGATCTTTTGCAGCCATGCCTTTTCTTTAATCTATCAAGTTTGTTTTAGCCTTCGGCCCAGGAACACGGGAAGGCAGTAGTCCTTGTGAGTTATCTAGTGGCGTTCCCTTTACCCAGCTAGCATCAGGGAGCAGGAGACTATCACCTCTCCTGGTCCCAGTGAAGCCTTTGATGACCAGGAAATGGCTGAGGTATGCTGAGAATTATTTCCTATGCTTGATGGAATGCACGGTTTGAATTCAACTTTCCTGCAAGTTAGCCAGCCGATAGTACCTAAGCCCTAACTTGCTCAACCTCTGACCCTTTCCTCCTCTAGGATATGGCAGCAAGCCTAGTGAGCCCCCGGTATCAGCAGCACTAGTCCAGAACTAGAGGTTGCCAGTGCTGAGGTCACCACTACCATTCCATTGAAAGGTACGGGATTTTGGTGGATGCATCCTAGGGGGTGCTTGAAGGGCACGTAGGCCATCGGTAGGATTCAGTGTTCAACGCCTTGTTCGTAGTAATATTCTAGTTGTAGGTTAGGAATCCAATTAGTAAAATGACTGGTATTGGTCTTATTGTTCTTTGAAGTTTGCCTTGCACCACTTGAACAAGACCTAATGCGATGCTAAGGAGGCCATTAACCGAGTCGTTGAGCTAGAGAAGGATGCTACCAAGCTATGCCAGTAGTTTTCTCTGGTGCCGCTCGAGAAGGAGAAGTCGGACGCTGTGCTAGAGGACCAGATAAAGGGTGAGCCTCCAGTATCCCAACAAGCTTCATATTTACTTTTGTCTTCCTAATATGTCACCTTGCAAAACTCTCCATGGCCCGAGAAGTTGTCACTCAAGAAGGGCCCGAATGTTGGCCGCCTGCCAACAACTTGATGCAATGCTCAACCTCTTCCAGGAAGTGCTTGTCGGGGTTGGGATCCAGAGGGAGGCTACCAGCGGAGAGGATGCTCTAGGGCTCACTGCCCAAGCCACCAAGCTTGCTGAGGCGTTCAGTGGGTTCTGAGAGATGGTTATCGAGCACCTCTCAAGCCAGTCCCAATAGAGTGCGGAGCTGACTCTCGCCTATGCGGTAGCTATCCTAAAGACCTAGCAACCAGAGTTAAATGCAAACATCCTCTTGTAAGGTTTGAGGGACTAGTCGGAAGAGTCATCGGCTGACAAGGGTTGAGGAGACGACTGGGATAGCCTAGGCCTTCAAGGACACAATGGACTCCTTTCCCTTAGCGTAGTTCTTTTAATTTTATCTTGCAGTTTGTAAAAACACATGGTAGATTTTCTTAGTTTTAGCCGAAAACTTTAATTTGTCCATGCTTTACGGGGGTACTTCGTGTTGAACTCTTTTGACAGCATGTCATGGTCTTTTATTGGCTTCTTCCTTCGATTAGCTCCAAAGACATTGATCACTAGTTGGAGTTCTTATTATGACCAGCCTTCGGTCCGCTTGAGTGGGAGACATTGTAGCCCCCAGTCACCTGTGGAACGCGACAAGCATCCTTTTCGGAACCTCAAGTTCATAACACAATGATTCTTCTTTTCACGTTAGAATATGCTTCCAGAGAACACACAATATGTTGTTTTCGGTTTCCAGCACCTAGTACTTGTTAATCCCCCGGCTGTATACTCAGAAATAGAAATTCCAGGTAGGCAATCCAGATGGTAAAAAACATATTTGAAGTAACGGGAACTCATATTACCGTTGGGTCCAAACAAACTTTTTGCCACCCCATGTGCACATTTGGGATGAAGGATCCAAGAAGTGACATACCTCATTTGTCAGGCATGAAGATGCACAGAAAGAGAAGTAAGGTGGAATAATAAAATTAATCTACTTCGTAGGCAATAAGATCTTTATTATTATGAGAAGGTATTATTAGGACTTACACTAAGAACTTACAAAAAACTCCTGATGACCCTCATTCTATGTAGACCCATTATCTTAAACCTAAATGACACAGACTAAATTAAGTCGATAAGTAGTGACCCTTATTATTTCAGGGGTAGTGTAGGTGTTGTTTCATTCACTCTAAACTATTTGTGAAGCTGAGCTCCCGAGTTTTTGTGTTTGCGTCTCAAGGCGCTGTGTGATCATGGTTACGACTGAGGCTTCTTATCCACCTTGATCCTTTAGCTTTTGGGTTCCTCCCTTGTTTTGTATTGAACTGCCATGTCGAGACTTTGCTTGTCACAATGGAGATCTTCCTTAGGACAACCCTGGATTGTGATGATCTCCTCGGGTCCAGGGATCTTCACACACTGATAAGCATAATGCATGGTGGCCTTGAATTTGGCAAGAGTGGGTCTTCCTAGGATGGCATTATATGTCGTCTTGAAGTCGACCACGTGGAAAATAATTTTTTTGTCTTGAAATTGTCTCTCAAAGGTAATGGGTACCGATATCTGCTGATGGGAGTGGCCAAAGATCTAGGTACTATACCAGCTTGGTAGCAGACTAAGAGATCTACATTCCTTGAAGTGCATTAGAGAAGAGGATGTTCAGGGAACTCCGTCCATCGATGAGGAATCGGGTAACTTTGTAATTGTTTATCGTAGGCTCGACCACTATCGGGAAGCGGCCCTACCGTACAAAGTTATTTTGCTAGTCTTCTTGGACGAAGGATGGCGTCTAGTACAACCCTTAGGGATGTCGAATAGGACTTCTTTGGCTATCGTCTTGTACTGCCATTTGGACTCGTAGGACGTGAAACCATCGGACATTTTTTCGATCGTACTCACTACCATCCGAATCAGAGTCTCTACTTGGGGTAGTGACCTGGATCTTCTTTCCCTTGGCCACTTTTTTTACTTCAGCTTTAACCAACTTTTTCTAGAGGTAGAATTCACAGATGATGTGGTTGTCGGTTTGGTAGAATGTGCACCAAGGATTTCCATCTCATTTCCCAAAGCTGGGTGCAAAGCTTCTGCCCTAGGAAGGACTGGAGAGCTGGTCGGAACAGACGTCGGGCAGATCTACAAAAACTTCATAGATTTAGCTTCCTTGCCCTTACCTCTCTTGGTGTTCTTCTTGCACTTGCTCTGGACCTTGTCGCCATCGAGCTCGGGTTGAGGACGTTTGATGCCTTGATTCTTCTCTTTAAAGTAGAGGAACGCATCCTCTTCCCTAGCAGACTTATCGATGATTTGCATGAGCTCTTTAACCGCTTTAGGCTCCTTTTTGGTGATGTCTTCAACACAACACTGACTCTTAACCCCTTGAGTGAACACTAGGATGGCATCATATTTGCTAACCTTGGGGATGGTATTCTGGGTATTGATGAAGTGGTGCATGAACTCGCGCAATGTTTCGTTCCCCATCTGCTCGCAACAGTGGAGATCATTTTTCATGCCAGGGAAAATGTACATACCCAGGAAGTTAGCTCAGAACACGTAGCAAAGCTGCTCCTATGAGTAGATTGTATCCGACGAAAGATTAGTTAACCATGTCCTGGCTACCCCTTCTAGGGCTGTAGGGAGGTAATTTGCCATTACCTTCACATCCCACCAGCCGCCTATATGTTCATGGTACAGATTTGGAGAAACACAATGGGATTTGTACTTCCATTGTAGTTCTTGATCATCCTGAGGTAGAACCTTTCCGCCAGTTTACGTTCTATAGATCTATAGAGAAGGCCAGCAATCTGTTGATGGCGCCTTGCTTGGTTTTAGCATTGCCGAGAGTCTTTCCCAGGATCGTTGTCGGGACATTTCCTGATTAGATCGATGAGGGGTAGAAGAAGCCTCATGAGAAGCCCCTGGGCATCGTCACCAATTGTCGATGACCTATAACACCCTGATTTTCAGAATTTACAACTTTTCTAACTTTTTCAAGATTATTTAATAGCTTCACTAGTAGAATAGGTTTAAAACCAATTTTCTTAATCAATCAATCAATATAAGTTATTAATTTGTGTGCATTGCACGCTGAGTTTTGTTAGGAGCCAGGTAAATGCATTAGAGTTCTTTTTCTCTATCTTTTTCTTTGGTGTTTTGATTGAAAATGGTTTTCAAAAAGGTTTTTGTAAAACTCAAGAGTGAATAAGTTAAGGATCTTAGTGGTTGGAATTTAAATTCTTGAATTCATCATCTATTCAATCATTAATCGTATCTAATAATTCTCTAGTTCAATTCAAATTTCCCTGCAAAAGTTTCTTTTCTAAACCCTATATATACCTAAAGTGCCTTTAGGCTCAATCTTGCTCAAGTCCAAACTCTTATCCAAGTCTTCTAGAAGGTCCAACAAAAAGGATCCACAAAATCTATAAATATTTGCGGAGTCCTGGATATCCTCTTCTACCCACATGGTTTTAGAGTTCAAGACGGCCTCAAATGCAAATCCTGAAAATACCAAAATTATAGATCTCGTTGAGAGCTTCGATTTGAACCTATGGAAATTCCCTTTTGGATAATGGATCTAGGAGTTATGTCCCCTGTAATTAGTGCTGTGCAGATAAGTCTGAGTTCAAATAGTTTATCTTTTTGTGCATCTTTGAAAATAAAGATGGCATTTTCAGAAGTTACAATGAATTAATTTGTAGATCTTTTTTAGTGCTATAATTTAGAGTCTCGAAACGTCCAATTTGGAGTCCGTACAGTGGAGATATTATCATCGGAATAGGGGGTTGCGAAAAAGGAAACTTTAACAGACTCGAACTCGAAACTGAGCCATGTCCGGGTTGGACTCCACCTCAACTAGTCACCGCTAGCCCTATAAATAGGAGTTGCAAGCCCTCTCCTACCCCTATTCCACACCCCAAACCCTAGACGTCGCTGCTTCCCTGTCCGTGTGCCGCCGTTTGCTAGAGCCACCGCCACCGCCTATGATGTGCTACGTCATAGTCTCCGCGAATCCTCCTTTCTCGACCGTCGAAGTAAGGAAGCCCTAGCCTTGGTCAAAGCCCGATAACCGTCGTGGACAACCACTCCATTGCCGATTGGCATCGATGTTCCCAGCCGACCACAAGTCTAATCACCATACCCTTTATCCAGCTCGTGACTCAGGACGTGTCCCACTCCCTCTCCAACCAGATTGGCTATTAAAGCACCGACGCCCCCGGGAACACGATAACCGTGCCTATTGCCCGAGTCTCGACATGTTCTGCATGCGCACCAGATTTGCATTCATGTTCTTGTCACACCATGATTTTCACTTTTCTCAATTTTCTAAAATTTTCCAAGATTTGATTATAGGTTGAATAATTAAAATAGGAAAAATCCTATTTTCTAAATTCAAATTCAAATTTGAATTAAGGTTATTAATTGTTTGTATGCATTCATGCTGATTAATAGGCATTTAGGTTTTATTGGATCTTATTGGATTTTATTTGAGCTCCTTTGGATTTATTTGTGTTAAAATGATTTCCAAAATGAATTCATAAGCTCAAAATATTTTGTTTTGTTTTCAAAATGTTTTCAGAGCTTGTTGGAATTTCCTAGAATTTTTAGGCTTTATTTGGTATTTTATTGGATTTTATTTTCTTTCTTTCTTCTATAGAAATACTCCAAAACAAATAAATCTAATCTAGCCCAGCCCATTCCCTTCTCCCTCCCCACTCTCCTGCCCATTTTTTTCCAGGCCCAGCCCGGCTCCCTCCCTTCCCTTTTGGTCTGGCCCAGCGCACCCCAGCCGGCCCGCTCCTCCCTGCTCTCCCTCCGCCTGGGCCGCGCCTTGTAGCTTCGGCCCATTCCCGCGCGCGCCCACCAGCCTGCCGCACCGAAGACGCCCTGGCCGCTTTTGCCTTCTTCCACGCTGCCGTCATCTTCCTCCCAGACTTGTTTCCGTACCGCCATCATCCGAGTCCGGATGGAGCACGAGCCGCCGCCTTTCTTTTTTCCGCGCGTTACCCCGCCTATAAAGTTCCCCGTGACCTCCCCGATCTCATCACGTCCCCAAACTTGCCGAATCCTGAGCGAACTCGCCGAGTTCGAGCTCCCCGCCACCATTAGCGTAGCCGCTTGGCTGCCCTCACCGCTGCGTCGTTCCCGTGTCGCTTTGCCTCCATCTAGCCACCTTCGAGCTTCACAGCTGCCCGCCGGAGCTCAAGCCACCATCACCCTCGCCGTTTGGTCGTCGGAGCCGCCGCCCGTCGAGCTCCCGAGTTTCTCCGCTGCCCCTTCCTTCGCCGACACCCTTCCCGAGTCGCTCTGTCTCTGGTAAGCCCCAAAACCGAGTTCTTGTGAGCTTATAGTCATGTTCCGCCGCTCACCGTCGCCGCCGGCAAGTCGAAGCGCCGTACGATGACTTCTCCGGCCGTCTGCCACCGTGAGCCCCTCAGTCGCCGCCGACTCATTCCCCTCTGGCCACCGATCTCCTCTGAGCCGTCGGATCCAAAACCAGTGGCCCAGATTAGATTAGAGGATACCCCTTCAGCAGCCAATAGCGTGTTGACACATGTCGCTTCTTAAACCAGTCAGCAGCCACGCCACGTCACCTAGCCACCTCAGCCGCCACTTAGCTCTCTCTACTGATATGTCATGGCTAGTCAGAGTCCAGTCAGCTGCCACGTAATAAAACATGTTTCCCAATATAAAAATAATTTCAGATAATTCCTTTAGTTGGTAATGTTGCAGAAAGACCCCTAGACTTTTCTGTAATAACAAAAGAGCCCTATCTTTTTACAGTTAAGTCCTATACTTTTCCATAATTACAATTAGGTCCCCTATTTTTAGGAAAGGTCCCTAAACTTTCTATTTTATTCAAAATAAGCCCTTTTCTTTTTCAGATTAAACCCTATATTGTTTTAGCCATATCTTCGTCGTTTTAGCTCCGATTTGAGTGATTCTTGAGCTCAAATTTTTCTAAAAATATGATCTAACTATCCATACTAGTTTTAAGTATCAATTCTCATATCTTTACAGTAGTTTTTCCTTAGTAACATCTAGATCTCTACAACCATATCTTTTTCCCCAGAAGAACTACAGTCAATCTTTTCTATCTTCCCATGTGAAACTTTAACCCTAGTTCCCATCCCTTAAACTTTCCTCGATAGTGGTCCAGTCAATTCTATTCTCCTTGTTTAGCCCAATCTAAGATCCCAGTTTATCGTTCTGTTTCTTTTTGAGTTTATTGGGTGTTTATTTGATGATGTTTGGTATGTTGTTCTTAGTGTTTTCCTTTGTGTTGTTTGTCGGTAGTTCTGGCGATTAGTCGATAACGTTCTGGAGCAGTTCAAGGGACTTCAAGACCAAGATTTTGATAACACTAAGCAGCATTGGGTAAAAGGTAAGTGTCCTTGATCATATTGAACCTATGTTTTTAAATATTTTGGTTTTAATAAGCTGCATACAATGTCTGTCAATATGATGGGTAGTTACCTATATTAGGGTTTTCACTAGATTTTCCCTTATCATCCCTTGGAACCTAGATGATTTATGGTTAGGTGTCTTTTATGGGTAGATTGCTTAGCCATGCTTTTGGGATGTTAAGAAGTTTCATGATCTTGACTAATGAACATATACAATATTGATGGCTAATTTGTTAATGGTCTAGCAACATGGAACCTTAGACCTTGAGCAAAGTAGTTTTCATGGTTGTCATGGTTATGATGTTGGTTTAGTGTTTGCTCAAGTAACCTAAGTAAGGACCGGTTCGTGGAGCGACAACCCAAGAAGTAACATACTAACCACGAGGCTGATATGGGTAAGGTGTGACATACTGATTAGAGTCTATCCAGTGTGTGTTGGGTCAGCACAAAAGAGGGCTTCTAGGTAGGAGCTTAGCTTGCGTAAAGCCTGGCGGTGAAACCTAGTGGGCAGACACATACTAGATTAGTCTCTGGTTAGTGGCAAATGTCATGCGGTGATTCTTGGTGGCACACCACTGGCGTGTGTTAAGTATTTCGCGAACACGGTAACATGGAATTCACTGACTCATGGGGAAAGCTGGACAACCTCTGTAGAGTATAAAACTGTTATAACAGCCGTGCTCACGGATATGAGAGACTTGGATCCTCACATGATTAGTGGGTTGTGGTTATGGGTTTGGTTGTGGTTATGGTTCTGGTACAGGGAGTACTAGATGGTTATGGTTATGGTTCTGGTACAGGGAGTACTATATGGTTGTGGTTTTGGTTATAGTACAAGGAGTACTAGACCGTTATGGTATGCAAGGTGAGGAGCCTTGTATGCTGGGTGTTGCAGTGTATGTGTTACATTTACTTAATAATTGCTTAATGCTTTTAAGTCCAAATATGTTTTCATTACTCGCAGTTACGCAAATATACCATGTGTTAGCCTATTCTTGATATAACCCTCATATCATTATTTTTCCCACACTTGCTGAGCGCGTCATGTGCTCACACTTGCTATTTTCCCTACACCATGCGACATGTATGCTGCTGTTCAGTGAGTGAAGATGTTGAAGACTATCAAGACGAGGTTGTGATGTTCTAGGCGTGTGTCCCCCGGTCAGTTGCCTGCGGTGTTGTTGGGCACTAGTGCTTCTGTTTTACTACAAATATCTTCATAGAAGATAATATATGTCAATTGTTATAAGAGTTTAACGTTTATTTAATAAAAGTATTCGTTTTTTTACTTCACCTGTGACGTCCTTATGTGTGTTGAACATCCTGGGCACACATAAGCCGCATCTGGTTTTGTCTGTTAAAACTGGGTGTCATAGTTCCCTGTCAATCTAGAAGTTGTATGGATGTGCCATCAACATCACATCGTGTCCCTATAGTCTTCTATTTGACCGTAGGATTCCTTCACCGTCTGAGGAGTGACATGACCGGAACATGGTTGCCCACCATAGCATGTCACTGTTGTCACCCGTCTCATCTTTGCTGATCGTTCTTTCTCTTAGGGGATGATCTACCCAAACCCATGCTACACCATTGTATTTTCGAAAAATATGAACATCTCTATACATATGGTTCCTCAAAATTCATAGCCAATCTACAAGAATGCGAGCGTCTTTGTTGCTGCATCTGTTCGTAGTCACCAACAAACCTAGTAGCAATCGTCTCTATTTTTTGTCGCTACCTTGGATGGCCCCTTCCAAAACCGATCATGCCTTTGAGTTAGCCTTTCTGCGTTTCACACCATGTATCCCTCGTATCACTGAAATGTCACTGAGACCCAATGTCAATGTCAGTGGCCACGCGTCCGATCGCTATCTTTGACAAAACTCGAGCTGTCAGCGCTATGCAGACTTACCAGTAGTATCCTTAACCTAAAAGTGTAACCCCGGCAATTTCATCATGGGTGGTCGAGACTGGACCTCAGCGTACCTCTTCTTTAATACAAGTTGATGCTTGCATAACATGCCAAGTCAACACCACATCATCCTCCTTAGTCTAGTCAGCACTATACTTTCTAAACCTTGCACAATGACATTGTCCAGCCTAATGCAATGATTGTACAATAAAGTCTTTTCTCATAGGAAGATAGCTCTAGTAAACCAATCTTTCCTTTTCATCCTTATACATCTTCCGAAAGCCTGTTCTCTTTCACCTTAACTCCGATTTAGATGATTCTTTCATCTAAATGTTTCTAAAATCGTACCTATCCAACCATGATATTTGGTATGTTATTCTTAGATTTTGCTTTGTGTTGTTTGTCGATAGTTTCTGCGATTAGTCGATAGCATTCCGGAATAGTTCAAGGGACTTCAAGACCAAGGTTTCATCAACACTGAGCAACGTTGGGTAAAAGGCAAGTGTCCTTGATCATCTTGATGGGTAGTCACCTACGTTAAGGTTTATCTAGTTCTTCCTTTACATTCCTTGAAGCCTAAGAGGTAGTTGATATGAGTCCCTTGGGTAGATTTCCTTAGCCATGCCTTTATGATGTTGGGAAGTGTCATATACATGTTTAGTGGACATATGTGTAACACCCTGATTTTCAGATTTCTTAAATTTCTAAAATTTTCCAAGAGTATTAAATAGCTTCACCAGTAGTATAGGTTTAAAACCTATTTTCTTAATCAATCAATCAATATAGGTAATTATTTTCTGTGCATTGCATGCTCAGTTTTGTTAGGAGCCAGGTAAATGCATTAGAGTTTTTTTCTTCTTTTTCTTTCTCTTTAGTGTTTTGAGTGAAAAAGATTTTGAAAAGGTTTTTACAAAACTCAGTAGTGAATAAGTTAAGGATCTTAATGGTTGGAATTCAAAATCTTTGAATTCATCATCTATTCAATCTTTGATCATACCTGATCCTTCTCTAGGTCAATTCAAATCTTATCCAAATTCTTGTTTAAAGTCAATCTCTCCTATTTCTCAAATTCCACCCAAATCCAAATCCAAATTCAAATTCCTTATCTACTCCTATTCTTGTTCAACCTCATCTTTTTCGTTTCTCTCAAATTTACTCCAAGCTCAATTCAAATTCAAATCTTATTCAAATTTCTCTGCAAAATTTTCTTTTCTAAATCATAGATTGTCACGGCCCAGAGTTTCTAAACACGTAATTAAGTGCTAATGGGCATCATTAGCATCATTTGCTTTGTTTTGAGTAGTGTAGACATGCGATGTGAATTTAATCGAATTTGGTTAAACCAGGGTTAACCGATGCGTTGTAAAGCATCTCCCAAAACCTCTATGGAACATAGGGCCGGTGACAATTTTAGAAATTAGTAGGTGTCTGGAGGAGAATATAAATGAATTTTCCCAAATTTTTGGGGATTGTTTTAAAGGCATAAAAATCAACACAAGTTAGAAAAGCTTGCCTCTTTGGAGAATTTTCATTTGAATTTGGTGCAAGCTTTTTGGGTCAAACAAGGTAAAATGGATTGCTCATGATTTATAGAAGCCAACAAAATTTGTTCCACAAATTTTAGACCACAGTAAGACCTCCACCTTGATAACCAAAGTGGTGAAGATATTTTGTTGCCGGCCGGTTACTGTTCATCGGCCCAGCCTGTCATCCCCTTCGCACGCGCACGGCTCTGCTCCCCCTTCTCCCGCTCTCACAGAGCAAGCGGCGGCCGCCTTTGTTGACTTCGGTGGCCAGGCCACGTTGCCGGAAGCCGAGCACAGCGCCGTGTCCTTATCTTCCCCTCCCCGCTCCTGGAGGCTCTCGTGCGCAACGCGCCGAGACGACTTCTCGGACTTCTTGCGGACTCAGCCGCCGGTCTTCTCGCGAGCTGAGGATCCTCTGGATGCCGATCACTGGCTCCGGACGATCGAGCAGAAGCTCGTCCTTCTTCACTGCGAGGATCACGAGAAGGCGCTTTTCGCCGCCCATCAGCTTCAGGGCCCGGCGGGTGCGTGGTGGTCCGGCTTTCTGGCCATGCACCCTGCCGATCACCGCGTGTCATGGGCGGAGTTCCGTGAGGCCTTCCGCTCGTTTCACATACCTAGTGGTCTCATGGAGGCTAAGAGGCGGGAGTTTGAGGACCTCAAGCAAGGAGGTCGGGTGGTGATGGAGTACGTGCAGGTGTTCAACCACCTTGCACAATACGCTACTGAGGAGGTCAGCACGGATGCGCGCAAGCAGCGCCGCTTCGTGAATGGCCTGAACTCGAAGATGCAGGACCGGTTGTCTGCGCATAAGTTCGCCGACTTCAACGAGTTGGTGAGCACGTCGATCACGGTGGAGCTCAAGTATAAGAGCCACCAAGAGGAGAAGAGGCGGAAGAGGGGTTCCTCGTCTTCTGTGGGCGGTAGCTCGCAGCGCGCCCGCACTGAGAGTCAGCTCCACAGTCTCAGGTGCCGTCGGCTGGCTACCCACGGCCGATGTGGTTTGTACCACGTCCTGCGTTCTCCGCTCCACAGGGGCAGGCTGCACGACCAGCCGGCTCCCAAGTGAGCGTGACCGGTGGCTCAGGTGGTCCGTGCTTCAACTGTGGCCGCGTCGGCCATTTCTCGAGGGAGTGCCCGTATCCGAGGCCGGGAGCCGCGGTGAGTGCCCCACGACCACCGCCGGCTCAGTCAGCACCGCAGTCTTCGCAGGCGACCCACGTTCCCAAGCGTGGTCGAGCTCGCCATACTACCGCCAACGAGGTTCAGGAGGGTGACACCGTCCTGATGGGTACGTTGGATATGAGTTTCAACTCTGACATCTTTTCTGCAATGGTTTTGTTTGATTCAGGAGCCTCTCACTCCTTTATATCTTCGGATTATGTTTGGAAGAGTGGGTTGAGGGTCAGTGCTACCCACACACCGTATCTTATAGACGCCCCGGGGGCCAAAGTTCTAATCAACCAGTGTGTGAATAAAGCGGCGGTAATTGTCAACGAAGTGCCTTTCTTTGTCAATCTGTTAGTGATGAACTCGAAGGGAATTGATGTTATTTTGGGAATGAATTGGCTCTCCAAGAACAAGGCTGTGTTGGACTGTGCTCGGCGAACCGTCACCCTAAATGGTCTGTCAGGTACTCGGGTCAAGTTGAAGCTAAAGGGGGTCAAGTCCTGCCTGTTTGCCATAAAGGCTGTCCCCGCCAGGATTATGGAGACCATTCCTGTGGTGTGGGAATTTCCGGATGTCTTTCCGGATGAGTTGCCTGGAATGCCTTCTGGCAGGGCAGTGGAGTTCTCGATTGATCTCGTGCCCGGTGCGGCCCCGATTTCGAAGAAGATGTACAAGATGTCACCAGTTGAGCTAGTTGAGCTGAAGAAGCAGATTCAGGAGCTGCTGGCGAAGGGTTTCATTCATCCGAGTTCCTCACCTTGGGGATGCTCGGCTCTATTTGTGAAGAAGAAAGATGACACTCTCCGAATGTGTGTTGATTATCGTCCGCTGAATGTAGTCACGGTGAAGAATGTGTATCCGCTTCCTAGGATTGACATCTTGTTTGATCAGTTGACTGGAGCCCGAGTCTTCTCAAAGATTGACTTAAGGCTGGGCTATCACCAGATCAAGGTCCGGCCAGAGGATATTCCAAAGACAGCGTTCTCTACTCGATACGGCTTGTATGAGTTAACCATTATGTCGTTTGGCTTGACTAATGCGCCGGCTTTCTTTATGTACCTCATGAACTCGGTGTTCATGGAGGAATTGGACAAGTTTGTCATTGTTTTCATCGACGACATTCTGATATACTCCAAGACTGAGCAAGAACACATTGGGCATCTTCGGGTTGTTCTGGGCAGACTCCGAGAGCATCAGCTGTACGCCAAGTTCAGTAAGTGTGAGTTCTGGCTCAGGGAGGTGGCCTTTCTAGGACACGTTCTATCAGAGAACGGGGTGGCAGTTGACCCGAGCAAGGTGCAGGATGTGCTCGACTGGGTTCAGCCCCAGAATGTCAGTGAGATCCGGAGTTTTCTTGGACTTGCAGGCTATTACCGTCGGTTCATCGAGAACTTCTCCAAGGTTGCGAAGCCGATGACTGAGTTGTTGAAGCAAGGCAGTGTGTTTGAGTGGTCAGATGCCTGTGAGTCTGCCTTCCAGACATTGAAGAAGCTGCTCACGACCGCTCCAGTGCTTGCTCAGCCTGATGTGACCAGAGGATTTGATGTGTATTGCGACGCGTCCGGCATCGGTCTCGGCTGTGTTTTGATGCAGGGGGACCGAGTCGTTGCATATGCATCCCGACAGCTGAAGCGTCACGAGGAGAACTATCCGACACATGATCTTGAACTTGCAGCTGTCGTGCACGCTCTGAAGATGTGGCGCCACTACTTGATGGGCAACTTGTGCCGTATCTACACGGATCACAAGAGCCTGAAGTACATCTTCACGCAGTCAGATTTGAACATGAGGCAGCGCAGGTGGCTTGAGTTGATCAAAGACTACGAACTGGAGGTTCACTACCATCCTGGCAAGGCGAATGTGGTCGCCGATGCTTTGAGTCGAAGGGCTCATTGTCACTGTCTTGTAGCCTCACCGATGGATTCCACGTTATGCGACGATTTCCATCGTCTTGGGCTTGATATGGTGCCGGATGGTTTTATTGCCAATCTCGAAATCAAGTCCACGCTCATTGATGAGATTGAGTCTGCACAGAGGGATGATAAGGGTATGGCCCGAATTCGAGAGAAGAGGAAGATCGGGCAGGCCTTGTGCTTTACTGAGGATGATCGAGGCGTTATCTGGTTTGGGAACCGTCTAGTGGTTCCGAGGGTCGAGGCGCTGAGGAAGAAGATCCTTGATGAGGCTCATGATTCATTACTATCCATTCACCCTGGCAGTACGAAGATGTATCAGGATTTGAAACCCCGTTTCTGGTGGACTCGCATGAAGCGGGAGATTGCTAGGTATGTGTCTGAGTGCGACGTCTGCCGAAGGGTGAAGGCTGAACACATCAAGCCTGCCGGCACACTCCAGCCTTTGCCCATTCCATCTTGGAAGTGGGAAGAAGTTGGGATGGATTTCATTACCGGCTTACCGAAGACTTCGAGTGGGTATGACTCTATTTGGGTCATCGTGGACCGGTTGACAAAGTCCGCACACTTCCTTCCTGTCAGAACCACTTATTCTGCTAAGCAGTATGCGGAATTGTACCTCACTAGAATTGTTTGCCTCCATGGGGTGCCGAAGAAGATCATCTCTGATCGAGGTACACAGTTCACTTCGAATTTCTGGAGAAATTTCCAGGAGGCTATGGAGACTGAGTTGTTCCACAGCACGGCGTATCACCCACAGACGGATGGTCAGACGGAGAGGGTAAATCAGATTCTCGAAGATATGCTCCGTGCTTGTGTGCTCACTTATGGGAAGAAGTGGGACATATGCCTGCCGTTCGCGGAATTTTCGTATAACAACAGTTTTCAGGCTAGTATTGAGATGGCGCCATTCGAGGCCCTTTATGGTCGAAGGTGCCGTACGCCGCTGAATTGGTCCGAATCCGGTGAGCGGGCCTTTTTGGGTCCGGATTTGGTCAAGGAGCCAGAAGATCATGTCCAGAATGTCCGCAAGAGTATTCTCACGGCCCAGTCAAGGCAGAAGAGCTATGCAGATCGACGTCGCCGAGAGCTCACATTTGAGGTGGGGGATCACGTGTACCTGAAGGTCTCACCTCTCAAAGGCGTTCGTCGATTCCAAGTCCGAGGCAAGTTGGCGCCTCGGTATGTTGGACCATTTCAGATTCTAGCTCGGCGTGGAGAGGTTGCATATCAATTGGAGTTGCCGCCGTCCCTCTCCGCGGTACATAATGTGTTTCATGTCTCACAACTCAAGAAGTGTCTCCGAGTCCCGACTGATGTCGTTGATGTTGCGCCCGAAGAATTGCAACCGGACTTGACATATTGTGAGAAACCGATGCGAGTCTTGGGTGAAACCGAGCGCAAGACGCGGCGGAGTTCAATCAAATTCTTGAAGATTCAGTGGAGTAACCACTCCGAGTCCGAAGCGACTTGGGAGCGGGAAGATCAGCTTCGTTCCGAGTATCCCGAGTTCTTTGAGAATTTGTAATGCCAATGTAATATAGGGTATTTGGAATCTCTCGCATGTATGTGTTCGTCTCTATGATTGAATAAAAATCTGCGTTGGATTCCATCTCATGCGTCGTAATGTCGGCTCACAACCTGCTAAGTCATCGCAGCGTTCCCATTGTCCCCTCTCCGGCTCGTACTGAATCTCGGGACTTGATTCTTTTTAGGGGGGGAGGTTTGTCACGGCCCAGAGTTTCTAAATATGTAATTAAGTGCTAATGGGCATCATTAGCATCATTTGCTTTGTTTTGAGCAGTGTAGACATGCGATGTGAATTTAATCGAATTTGGTTAAACCAGGGTTAACCGATGCGTTGTAAAGCATCTCCCAAAACCTCTATGGAACATAGGGCCGGTGACAATTTTAGAAATTAGTAGGTGTCTGGAGGAGAATATAAATGAATTTTCCCAAATTTTTGGGGATTGTTTTAAAGGCATAAAAATCAACACAAGTTAGAAAAGCTTGCCTCTTTGGAGAATTTTCATTTGAATTTGGTGCAAGCTTTTTGGGTCAAACAAGGTAAAATGGATTGCTCATGATTTATAGAAGCCAACAAAATTTGTTCCACAAATTTTAGACCACAGTAAGACCTCCACCTTGATAACCAAAGTGGTGAAGATATTTTGTTGCCGGCCGGTTACTGTTCATCGGCCCAGCCTGTCATCCCCTTCGCACGCGCATGGCTCTGCTCCCCCTTCTCCCGCTCTCACAGAGCAAGCGGCGGCCGCCTTTGTTGACTTCGGTGGCCAGGCCACGTTGCCGGAAGCCGAGCACAGCACCGTGTTCTTATCTTCCCCTCCCCGCCCTCTTCTCTCTCTCTCTCTCTCTCTGCTCCTTCTCTCGCGCGGCTGGAAATCAAAGCGCAGAGCACACGCACTGGCCGCCGGCCAAACCACCGCGCCGCCGGCGTCTTCCGCCGAGCCCGAGCAAGGTAGAGCACAGAGGGAGGTCGCCAAGGCCCTCCTCCGCCGTTTCCCCTCCTTCCCCGGTCGTTTCCTGCAAGGATTGAAGCCGTCCGCGCCTTCTTCTCCAACGGCGGCAGCCGAGCTCCGCCGTCCTCCGTCGACCCGCCACGTCCTCACTTCTCCGGCCCAACCGACTGCACGGTGAGCTTCCCCGTGCTCCTGTACACCTTATGCGCGCGCCGTTTTCTCTCTGTCCCGTCGCCGGCGCGGTGTTCCGCGGTGGTTGAATCGCCGCCGCCTCCCCACGCACGCCGCCGGTCGGGCCGCCATCGAGCTCGTCGGTCGGGAAGCGCGCCGTTAGCTCTACGCGCTCGCGTAGAACGTATTGGTGTGCTCGGCCGGGCTTATTGCGTCGCCGTTCGCCGTCGGCGTGTCAAAGCCGTGCCGCCGCCATGCTAGTTTTGCCCTCGCCGCCGCTCGCCGTGCTCCGGCCGTCGCCGGCGTCGACGTGTGCCCCCACCGTGATCGCGTGCTCGCGCCAATGCCGTTTTTGCCCTCGGCCGAGTCGTGCAGGCTGCCGCTCGCCGTCGGCAGCCACCGCAAGAGCCGCCGGCCGTCCTCCAGTTGCGCGCGCGCAGCTGCCGTGGCCGATTTTGACTTCGGTCAAGGGAGACGGCCCCACCGGTCAGTAGCTGGGGCTGGGCCAGTGCCGGTAGAAAAAGGCGTGGGCCCATTTGAATATTAGAGAAAATCGAAAATTGCGAAGTAAATATCTGTTGAGTTGATAAATCGGCTGAAATCTTGAAAAATGCATAGGAAATTATGTAGAGCTCCAAAATTCGTGAAACCAATTTTGTTGGTTTGGTTGTAACATGATCTATCCATTAAAAATACCAGTGGCCATGAAATGTGTGCTGTGAGTTGTTGAGTTAATGAAATATGTCTAAGCTTTGATAATTCATAGTTAAAGTTTGGTATTTCCAAAATTGATGAATCTAATTTTGTTGGCCTTGTATTATCATACTCTGCACATGAAAAATTCTAGGTATTGTGAAATGTATAATTAAATTTGTTTAATTAATGAAATGTGTTTAATCTTCAATAATTCTTAAACAATTTTTGATAAGTCCAAAAATTGGTAAATCCAATTTTGTCAATCTTGTTAAATTATGCCATGTTCTTTAAAAGTGCTAGGGTTTATGAAATACTTACCGAGGATTAATGAGTTGTTAAATGCTAAACAGTAGTTCAGATAAGGAAATCCTTAAGGCTTTTAACTCATGGCATAAGTGCTTTGCATCTCCACTGTGGTCTTACAGTGAAGCATCTTTCATTACATGTCATTCATATTAATTACATTGCATGCGTGATTCTTTTAGGGAACTTCGACCCGGCGAACGAAGCGAACGAGGCTGTCCCCGGAGGTTCCCGCAGTGGTGATCGTGACTCGGGTAGCTGTGAGCAGCAGCTAGGGCAGCAAGGCAAGCATCTATCATATTGCACCGTGTCTACTTGAAAAGCTAATATGTTATCTACGCTTATGTATACATTGCATGTGTCGGGTTCCGAGTTGGGTAGAACCTATGCCTATGCATTCTTCCATTTCGGTCACGTGTCATGTGTTATTCCATTGGAGCCTAGTGGTGTCGTCGTGGTCTAATTTTAGTTCGCTATGCTTAGTGGTACTTAGGCTTTCCGGTAGAAGTCGACGACGGCGTCCACCGTTGTCGCGAGCCTAGGGCTTTTTACCTGTTCACATTTGTGGTTATGTCGATGATGTGTCGGTTGTTGAGTGGTGAGTTGAGACGAGGTGTGGGCGGTGTTAGGGGTGTCATCTGCTCACGAGGAGTCCTCAGGCAGTTCGGGAAGGGAACCCGGACACCGTAGACCGCTTGCACCGGTTAAGCACCGATCATCGGTGTAGTCGGCTTTAGCACTTACCTTACTCACCACATGCTGATATAATGGTAGGCGAGCTGATTACCTTCGCAGACGTGGTCATGTGGGCCTCGTCATAGACGGTGTGAGTCCGGTTTGAGTCCGGGCTTTTAGCGGTATTAGTTTGCTCGGGGAGTAGTTCTAATACCGCCGTGCCGAGCTATGGTTGATCCACATGGTTGGGCCTGGTTGGGAAAGGTTGTCACGGGTACCCCCTTGTGTGCATCTTAGCGGGTGGCACAAGCCGTATGGTCCCTGTGTCGTGTGGGTCCAGGAGTATCCCCCTGCAGGGTGTATAATCAGTTCGAACTGCCGCGCTCTCGGTCATGAGCATCGCTATCGCTTATCTCCACCGAGCGACCATGTTTTGGTCGTAGAGTTTCGATGTGGGTTGTGGCATGGTTGGTTTGGGTGGTTTGGTCGGTATGTGGTCGGTGGTTTGGTGGTAATGATTTACTTTTATACACTCGTTGTTTATATATCTGTTCTGATCAGTTGGTTGGCCGAGTTTGAGTCGGTGGTTGGTTAAGTCAGTTGCTTACACCTAGAGTCTAGGTTGCTTACCGCTTAATGAACTTAAACATGTCTTAATCCTTGCTACAGCTTTAAATGCATGATCCTTGGAGTCGAGAATATATATATATACTCATACTGTGTAAGACTTGCTAGTACCTTCGTACTAAGGGGTGCTGCCCTTAAGTTGTTTTCAGGTTTTCAGGTTGGCGAGGAAGAGGCTGTGTTCGGCTACTTTATGCCTGCCGATCAGGGTGACGCGCAGGAGTAGCACCTTTTTCTCCGAACTCTGGCGCTTTTGGTATGGAGCCTAAGGGCATACGGCTCCATACTCTTTTGTTGTATAGGTTTTTCTTTCGCTGCATAGTTGTTGTTGTTCCTCTTTTGTTGTAAATTGTGGAAGCAGTTGCATGTTCAATTATTGTAATCCAGTTTAATTATTTGCTCTCTATTAAACTGTGTTGTGATATTTGAGTTGGAAGGCATGTGTTCCGATCCTGGGCACAAAACACGTGCCGGGACTACCGGAATGGTATTCTGGTTAATCGTCGAGGTTGTGATTATGAATAATGATCCTCCTGATGATTAATTAGAATACTATTTGGACGGTTCCTCACATAGATATACTTAAAGTATCTTTGGGCTCAATCTTGCTCAAGTCCAAACCCTTAGCCAAGTCTTCTAGATGGCCCAACAAAGGATCCACGAAATCTATAATTTTCGCGGAGTCCTGGACAGCCTCATCTTTGCATGATGTTTTGGAGTACCAAACGGCCTCAAATGCAAATCTTGACAATACCAAAGTTGTAGGTCTCGTCAAGAGCTTCGATTTGAACCTATGGAAGTCCTCTTTTGGATAAGGTAGCCAGGAGTTATGGCCCCCGAAATAAGTGCTGCGCAGAGAAGTCCGAGATCAAACGGTTTATCTTGTGTTGCATTTTTGGAAATCAAGATGTTGTTTTCAGAAGTTCCAATGACTACCAAAGTTGTATATATTTTCGATTAATACAATTTAGAATCAAGAAACGTCCAATTTGGAGTCCGAACGATGGAGATATCATCCTCGGAATAGAGAGCTGCGAAAAAGGAAATCGTAACCGACTCGAACTCAAATCCAATTCGTGTTCGGTTTGGACTCTACCTCAACCAGCCACCCCTAGCCCTATATATATGAGTTGCACGTCCTCTCCTACCCCTATTCCACGCCCTCAAGCCCTAGAAGTTGCTGCCGTGCTGCCCGTGCATCGCCGGAGCGCCGTCGTTCGCCGGAGCCGCCGCTCGTGATGCACTACGTTTTCTTCTCTGCGAATCCTCCTTCCTCGACCATCAAAGCAATGTGAGGACCTCTTCTTCTCATCCTTTAATACTGTTTTAGCATCATACTAAGTTCCTAGCCAAGCCCTAGCCCCGGCCAAAGCCCGATCTACGCCGCCACAGTCGTCACCGTCGCGGACAGCCGCGAAACAGCCGCGCTGTAGCCGATTGGCATCGATGTTCCCGACCGACCAGAGGTCAAATCACCAAGACCTTTCACCGGTGCATGCCCTATGATGTTCCCCACGCCCTCACCAACCAGGTCGGCCAGTAGATTAGCCAAACTTTCGAAATCAAGGTCAACATACCTGCTGTCCGGTTTCTGGACGTGTTCTGCGCGCGCACCGGATTTGCAATCGCATTCCCCGTCAATCCGAAAGCCGTATGGATGCACCAACCATGTCATGGTGTGTCCCATGTAGTATTCTACATGACCCTAGGAGCCCATCCATGTTTGTCCAGCGACACGACCAGGACGCCATTGCCAACCACAGTATGTCGCAGCCATCACCCGTTTCATCTGTGCTGATTGTTCTTCCTCTCTATGGATGATCTACCCAAAACCATACCATAACATTGTGTTCCCGGCATATATGAACATCTCTATTCAAACGGTTTCTCAAATTTCATAGCCAATCTCTGGGAACGCTAGCGTCTTTGTTCATGCATTTGTTCGCGGTCACCACCAAACTTACAAGCAGTCATCGTTGTTTTGCCGGTACCTCGGATGACCCATTCAAAAAACAACCATACCGCTGAGTTAGTCTTTCCGCGTTCTACGCCATGCTTCTCTCGTTTCACTGAAACACCACTGAAGCCGACATCGATGTCTGTGGCCACGTGCCCGATCACCATCTCCGACGAAACCCAAACCACCACCGCTATATAGAGTCACCAGTAGTATCCTTAACCTAGAAGTGCAATCTTCGGCCTTTTTGATTCATCATAGGTGGTCGAGACTAGATCTCAGTGTATCCTTTCTTTAATCCAAGATGGTACTTGCATATCATGCCAAGTCAATGCCACATCATTCTCCTTAGCCTAGTCAGCGAAGTCTAGTTTGCCCTACACTTTTTAAATCTTGCATAAGGATGTTGTCAAGCTTGACACAGTGATTGTGCAATAAAGCCTTTCGCATAGGAAGATAGTTCCGGAAAATCAGTATTTCCTTTTCAGCCTAAACCATCTCCCGAAAGCTATTCTCTTTTCATCTTAACTTTGATTTAGGCGATTCTTGTGTCTAAACATTTCTAAAATCATCCCTATCTGACCATAGTGTTTTTAAAGTGTTTTGATGATGTTTGGTATGTTGTTCTTAGTGTTTCCTTTGTGTTGTTGTCGGTAGTTCTCACGATTAGTTGATAACGTTCTGGAGCAGTTCGAGGGACTTCAAGACCAAGATTTCGATAACACTGAGCAGCATTGGGAAAAAGGCAAGTGTCCTTGATCATATTGAACCTATGTTTTTAAATGCTTTGTTTTACAAAATTGCATGCAGTGTCAATATGATGGGTAGTCACCTATGTTAGGGTTTTCCCTAGATTTTCCCCTATCATCCCTTGAAAACTAGATGGTTTATGGTTAGGTGTCTTTTATGGGTAGATTGCTTAGCCATGCTTTTGGGATGTTAAGAAGTGTCATAATCTTGACTAATGAACATATGCAACAATGGTCGTTAATTTGTTAATGGTCTAGCAACATGGAACCTTAGGCCTTGAGCAAAGTGGTTTGATGGTTGTCATGGTTATGATGTTGGTTTAGTGTTTGCTCAAGTAACCTAAGTAAGGACCGGTTCGTGGAGCGACAACCCAAGAAGTAACGTACCAACCACGAGGCTGATATGGGTAAGGCGTGACATACTGATTAGAGTCTATCCAGTGTGTGTCGGGTCAGCACAAAAGGGGGCTTCTAGGTAGGAGCTTTGCTTGCGCAAAGCCTGGCGGTGAAACCTAGTGGGCAGACACATACTGGATTAGCCTCTGGTTAGTGGAAAGTGTCATACAGTGATTCTTGGCGGCACACCACTGGCGTGTGTTAAGTGTTTCGTGAACACGGCAACATAGAATTCACTGACTCGTGGGGAAAGCTGGACAACCTCTGCAGAGTGTAAAACTGTTATAATAGCCGTGCTCACGGTTATGAGAGACTTGGATCCTCACATGATTAGTGGGTTGTGGTTATGGGTTTGGTTATGATTCTGGTACAGGGAGTACTAGATGGTTGTGGTTATAGTTCTGGTACAGGGAGTACTAGAAGGTTATGGTGTGCAAGGTGGGGAGCCTTGTATGCTACGTGTTGGACTGTATGGGTTACATTCACTTAATAATTGATTAATGCTTTTGAGTCCAAATATGTTTTCATTACTGCATTTACGCAAAAATACCATGTGTTAGCCTATTCTCGATATAAGCCTGCATATCATTACTTCCCCCTACTTGCTGAGTACTCTATGTGCTCACACTTGCTATTTTCCCTATACCATGCGACATGTATACTGTTGCTCAGTGAGTGAAGATGTTGAAGACTATCAAGACGAGGTTGTGAAGTTCTAGGCACGTGTCTCCCGGTCGGTTGCCTGCGGTGTTGTTGGGCACCAGTGCTTCTGTTCCGCTGCAGATATCTTCATAGAAGACAATATATGTCAATTGCTGTAAGAGTTTAACATTATTTAATAAAAGTATTGATTTTGTTACTTCACCTGTGACGTCCTTATGTGTGTTGAACATCCTGGGCACACATAAGCCGCATCTGGTTTTGGCCGTTAAAACCGGGTGTGACAATATGCAATGGTGATGATGAACTTGTTTTAATAACATGGAATGCTTGGACTTGAGCAAGGAGTTTGTTTGATAATGGTGGTTCATGTGGTGGGCTTGTCGATACGTTCCAAGAAAAGGTGTTAGGTTTTGTTGGTTATTTCCTAATTGGATAGTCTTTGCCCAAGTGTCACATATAAGGACCGGTTTGTGGAGCGACAACCTAGGAATTACCATACCAACCACGAGGCTGATATGTGTAAGGCTTATCATATTGGTTAGACACCTGGCTAGCATTCGTTGGAGTACCAAGACCTAATCACTGGACAATACTTCATAGTGATCTCCTGGTGGCAAACCACTGGCATGTGTTAAGTGTGTCATGAACACGACAACGTGGAAATCACGACTCGTAGGTAAAGTTGGACAACTTCTGTAGAGTGTAAAAATGTTATAAGAGTTGTGCCCTCAGTTATGAGAGACTTGGATCCTCACTTGATTAGATGGTTATGGTATAATATAGGTGGTACTAGTTGGTTATGGTTTATGGGATGGTTAACCTTGGATGGTTAGTTGTCAATTTGTTGGGTTACATTCACTTAACAACTGTTTAATGCTTTTTAATTGCATTACTTTTTTATTTACTCGCATTTACGCAAATATACCATGTGTTAGCCTATTCTTGTTGAAAGCCTACATATCATTACTTTACCACATTTGCTGAGTACTCCATGTGCTCACCCTTGCTATCTCTCACAATACATATGTTGCTCAGTGGAAGACTTTGAAGACTATCAAGACGAGGTTGTGACGTTCTAGGCGCGTGTCCCACGGTCAGTTGCCTGTGGTGTTGTTGGGCACCAGTGCTTATGTTCCGCTGCAGATATCTATATAGAAGACAATATATGTCAATTGCTGTAAAAGTTTAATGTTTATTCTATAAAAGTATTGCTTCTGTTACTTCACCTGTCACGTCCTTATGTGTGTTGAACATCCTGGGCACACATAAGCCGCATCTGGTTTTTTCCATCAAAACGGAGTGTGACATGACCTAATGCAAATCATTGATTGGATGACCTTTGACCGGTGAGGTCTGACAGCGGTCATTTCCCTGATTGTCATCCCAGGAAGCCTTATTCCTAGGGTTACACCACTCTGGGTCCGATGCATCTCACGACGTGGTATTTCTTGGTCTACTCTGATAGCATTGTGTTCGGCTAAGGCCTGATGAGAGTTCTTGGCCTATATGATGATCTCCTTTGTTAAGTCGATCACCAAGTTCATTCAATCCTTTTCGGCTAGGGTAGCTAGATCCATGGTCGAAGGGCGCATGAGGGCCTCTTGTAGAAGGAGGATCCTTTTAGAAGTTTCGGATTTAAAGCGGTCAGCCCCCTATTGATAATAGGGAGACTATATGTTCGGGGGCCCGATAAGGACCAGATATGGTGTGCTCACTTGAGGCTGACCATTGAGTGCTACCAGGGCTATAGGAGGACCTTGTCTATTTGTAGGGTCATTATCATGATGACCCAGATCATCACCCCCGTGTCTGATAGCAAAAACTTCTCTGGGGTAATCTCGGTTAGAGGAGGTGTCTAGATCCATCATGGATGCTTCATCGAATTACTCTGGGTTGGTATCTTGAAAATCCATGTTATCCAAAACTACGGGGATCAATCCCAACTTGATGTGCATTGAACATTCACAGTTGTCTTAGCAGCCGAGTGGTTCAAACTCAATGTCGTATCTTGATTGCATTGTCCATAAATTGACTTACCTCATCGCTTGAATCATTGCTAGAAAGTTCATCACCAAAATATGCTTGATCGAACACCGGTTCATTGGGAAGAGAGGTAATGTTTTCATAGAACCCCTCATCCGGAAGACCGATTTTTTAGCAAAGCTTTGGTTGGTGTCGATGGCATCTCGTATGTAGATTCTTCAGCATCTTTTTTCCCAAATTCGGCTCGGAAGATTGAGTATTCGAGCCGCGAAGTTTTCGCACACTTTTCAGAGAACATGCTTGATTTTCTATAGGCCACATTTTGCATCCATTTGAGCTGAAAATTTCTGTGGTTGTTGCTTGTGTGCTCCTAGTTCAGAAAAAAAATATCAGAAAAATACGAAAAAAAAATTCGTGATTCCTACTAGTACTAAAAGACAAAAAAGAGGAGCACATAGAGAACATCCAGATCATTGTGCTATTTGCTGTGTCTTTCTCTGATCATCCTTTTTAGCTTTGTTTCAGCTGTTGTGCTAGGACTAGGGACACGTGATAGACCAGCAACTGTGATTCATACTTTGGACACTTATTTAGCTTTGCTCATCTGATTATAGTTATTGCTAATCCTTGCTACCATATTGTGCCTTCCAAGCTCCACCTCCTTTGATCCGAACAGGTTCACTCTTGCAATCATCCCACGCTTCCACGGTTGTTCCTCCTTGCTGCGTTGGTAAGATCATTTGTAAGAGCGTGGTAAGACGCTTGAGTGTGTGTGATTCCACCTTCCACAACCTAGTAGTTGATAGGGATAATATTGTGTTGTCCTTTGTTTTCTACTAACCATGTCAGGTGATGGCTTTCCGTCGGATTTTAAGGATTGTGTGTCCAAGGAAGAACTCAACAAAGCCTTGCAGGATCATACTAGGCTATTGACAGACATTAGAACAAGCATTGCTAACCTCGTCACGCGAGTCAACGACCTTGAGTTGCGACAGCCACCACAAGATGATGACCATTCACATGATGATGATGATACTAATAATGGTGACCAAGAAGATGGTGAGGTTTTTGTTGGGCAAGATGCGCGTGCTGAGCAACGTCCTCATGCTGAACAATTACGTCATGGCCAACAACAACGTCGTCAAGGTAATGGAGGTAATAATGTTAATCGCAACGGTCGCGATGATCCTTATTCTAAGATTAAGTTTTCAATGCCTCCTTTTGATGGTGCATATGATGCTGATGCTTATTTGAATTGGGAAATGACGGTTGATCAAAAGTATAGTTCTCATATGGTTCCTGAAATGCATAGAGTTAGACTAGCCACTTGTGAGTTCATGAATTATGCTATTATTTGGTGGAATGGTCTAGTTTCTAGTGGCTTAGAACCTGAATCATGGCCTAGACTAAAGCGTGCCATGCGCAATAGATTTATTCCTCCTGATTATACACGTGAATTGAAAAAGAAATTGCAGCGCTTAAATCAAGGTTCTAAATCTGTGCATGATTACTATCAAGAGCTTCAAATTGCTATGCTTCGTTGTAGTATACAAGAGGATGATGAGGATACCATGATTCGTTTTTACTCCGGGTTGAGACATGAAATTCAGGACCTTGTTGATTATAAAGATTACAATACTACCAATAAGTTGTTCCATTTTGCTATATTGGCAGAAAAAGAACTGCAGGGTCGACAACAGGTGCAGAAATTGCGGAACAATTTTGGGAGTACATCTACTTCACGAGTACCACCGAGACAAGCAACAACATTCCCTTCTACATCTACACGATTTGCTGCCCCCTCCTCCAACACTCGGGCGCGTTCAGTAGGAGCACCACAACCATCACGTGAGGTGAGTAAATCTATTGTTTCGCAGGATCTAATGCCACGCTCTTCTTCAGGTGCAGCTACCACGGGTCGTACAACGGGCATTGTGTGCCGTCGCTGCCAAGGTATTGGCCACGTCATGAAGGATTGCCCAAGCCAGCGAGCATACTCCGCAACAGCAGATGGTGGATATGTTAGTCATAGTGATGTCGAGGAAGAATATGCATTTGAAGCTAATCTTGCAGCCGATCATGACATGGATAGTGAGGGGGAGGAGATTAGTGGTACCGCTGCCACGGAGAGTTATGCAGCACGCACCTTCATTGTGAAGCGAGTTTTGAGTTCTCAAATGGGGCAAGCGGAGCAGCTACAACGCCATAATCTATTCCAGACATTCCTCATTGTCAAAGATGCACGTGTTCGTACCATAATTGATGGCGGGAGTTGCAACAACCTCTTGAGCTCCGATCTTGTGAAGAATCTTTCCTTGCCAACACGTGCACATCCTCATCCATACTACATTCAGTGCTTCAATAACAGCGGTAAGGTTAAGGTAACACAATCTGCGAGAGTACATTTTTCTATTGGTTCCTACCATGATTATGCTGATTTTGATGTAGTGTCTATGCAAGCATGTTCACTTTTGTTAGGCCGTCCTTGGGAATTTGATACCGATGCTACACACCATGGTAGAAGTAATAAACACTCTCTCATGCACAAGGGAAAGAAAATCTCTTTGCTTCCTTTGACACCTGTTGAAATTGTGCAATGTGATAAAGCTTTAGCTGAAAAAGAAAAGAAAGAACGTGTTTTGGAATCTGAAAATCAGCAAGTAGCTCAATCTGTTTTTCCACCTAAGAAAGAGAAGAACACACCTAGGTCCGAAGGCATTAAGTTAAAGGGTGGTGTTATGCTTGCTACTAAATCTGACCTTGCTGAAATTCAAGATAATGATACTTTGTGCTATGCTTTCGTATGCAAAGAGGTTTTATTTTCAACTGATGATATACCTAGCTCTTTACCTGCTGCTGTCACTAACCTTTTGCAGGAGTATAAGGATGTCTTTCCAGCTAAGATACCCCCGGGGCTACCACCATTGAGAGGGATAGAGCACCAAATAGATTTGATTCCGGGAGCGACTTTGCCAAACTGCGCTGCATATAGGACTAATCCGGAGGAGACTAAGGAAATTCAGCGACAAGTCCAAGACCTTTTGGACCATGGGTATGTACGAGAGAGCCTTAGTCCTTGTGTTGTTCCTGTTCTTTTGGTTCCTAAGAAAGATGGTACATAGCGCATGTGTGTTGATTGTAGAGCCATTAATAATATCACAATAAGGTATCGTCACCCTATTCCTAGGCTAGACGACATGCTTGATGAGTTGAGTGGTTCTATTATTTTCACGAAGATTGACTTGCGTAGTGGTTACCACCAAATAAGAATGAAATTGGGAGATGAATGGAAAACTGCTTTCAAAACTAAGTTCGGTCTATATGAGTGGTTAGTGATGCCTTTTGGTTTAACTAATGCACCTAGCACTTTCATGAGATTGATGAATGAGGTTTTACGTGCTTTCATAGGAAGATTTGTGGTGGTGTACTTTGATGATATTTTGATCTATAGCAAGTCACATGAAGAACACATTGATCATCTACGTGCTGTTTTTACTGCTTTGAGAGAGGCACGTTTGTTTGCTAACCATGACAAGTGCACCTTTTGCACGAATAGAGTTGCTTTTCTTGGCTATGTTGTTACTCCACAGGGAATTGAAGTGGACGAAGCTAAAATTGAAGCCATCAAGAGCTGACCGACCCCTGGGACTATCACACAGGTGAGAAGCTTTCATGGCCTTGCAGGGTTCTATCGACGTTTTGTGAGAGATTTCAGCACCATTGCTGCCCCACTCAATGAGTTGACAAAGAAGGGCGTTCCGTTCCAATGGGGGCCAGCACAAGAACAAGCTTTTAATACGCTGAAAGATAAGCTTACGCATGCACCTCTACTCCAACTTCCGGACTTTGGTAAGACTTTTGAGTTAGAATGTGATGCTAGCGGCATTGGAATTGGAGGAGTGCTACTACAAGGAGGTAAACCCGTTGCTTATTTTAGTGAGAAATTGAATGGGCCATCTCTTAATTATTCGACTTATGATAAGGAGTTGTATGCTTTAGTGCGAGTTTTAGAAACATGGCAACATTATCTTTGGCCTAAGGAGTTTATTATTCATTCTGATCATGAAGCTTTGAAACATATTAGAAGCCAAGCCAAACTGAACAAATGTCATGCTAAATGGGTTGAATTTATAGAGTCTTTTCCTTATATCATTAAACACAAGAAAGGTAAAGACAATGTCATTGCAGATGCGTTATCTAGACGTTATACCATGTTGTCCCAACTCGATCATAAGATTTTTGGTTTAGAAACAATTAAAGGATTATATGCTACTGATTTGGACTTTAAAGATGCTTTCGAACATTGTAAAGAAGGAAGAACTTGGAATAAATATGTGCTGAATGATGGATTACTATACCGTGCTAACAGGCTATGCATCCCAGCTAGCTCTATTCGCCTATTGTTCTTGCAGGAAGCGCATGGAGGTGGTTTGATGGGCCATTTTGGAGTGAAGAAGACCGAGGATGTACTGGCTACTCACTTCTTTTGGCCGAAGATGAGGCGCGACGTCGAGCGCTACGTGGCACGCTGCACTACTTGCAATAAAGCTAAGTCTCGCTTGAACCCACATGGACTTTATATGCCTCTTCCTGTTCCTAGTGTGCCTTGGGAGGATATTTCTATGGATTTTGTTTTAGGATTGCCTAGGACCAAGAGGGGGAGGGACAGTATATTTGTCGTTGTGGATCGTTTTTCAAAAATGGCACATTTTATACCTTGTCACAAGAGCGATGATGCTACAAACATAGCTGATTTGTTTTTCAGGGAAATCATTCGCTTGCATGGAGTGCCTAACACCATTGTTTCGGATCGTGATGCAAAATTTTTGAGCTACTTTTGGAGGACACTTTGGAATAAACTTGGGACAAAGCTGCTGTTTTCGACGACATGTCACCCTCAAACCGACGGACAAACGGAGGTTGTGAACCGCACATTATCCACCATGTTGCGGGCTGTTTTGAAGAAAAATTTGAGGATGTGGGAACAGTGTCTACCCCATATTGAGTTCGCTTACAATAGATCAGTTCACTCCACCACCAAGGTAAGTCCGTTTCAGGTAGTGTATGGTTTTAACCCCCGTGCCCCTATTGATTTACTTCCTTTACCAACATCCGAGAAATTGAATTTTGATGCTAAGACACGTGCTGATTTGATTCTGAAAATGCATGAGTTGACTAAGCAAAATATTGAAAAGATGAATGAGAAGTATAGAACTTATGGTAGCCAAGGTCGGAAACATATTACTTTTGAAATTGGTGATCTTGTGTGGTTACATTTGCGCAAAGATAGGTTTCCTGATTTGAGAAAGTCTAAATTGCTGCCTTGAGCTGATGGTCCTTTCAAAATTGTGGAAAAGATCAATGATAATGCATATAAGCTTGAGTTGCCTGCAGATTATGGGGTTAGTCCCACATTTAACATTTCAGATTTAAAGCCTTACTTGAGAGAAGAAGATGACATTGCGTCGAGGATGACTCCAATTCAAGAGGGGGATGATGATGAGAACATCACTCTTTCGGATACACACACACCGAGTATTCCTCCAACAATAGGTCCATTGACACGAGCTCGTGCACATCAACTAAATCATGAGGTGAGCTCGTTCCTTAGTGTTCCTTTATATTTTGATGAGGATGGGATGCTACTGAATAATTATGATGTATTGTTACTTAGGAACACGGGAGAAGAACAGCAAGGGCGCTCAAGCCAAGGTGGAGGTCCAATCCAGTTCGAGTCCGTTTCGGAGTCCAGGACTAGTCTGCACTAAAATCGTCGCCCAGGACGCATACGGACTCCGTTTTCGACGTTCTACACATGATTGGAAAGCTAAGGAGATAAGATTTCCAACGGAACTAGTCCCATATCGAAATTCTTTCTGAGTCAACAGGAATCGTCAAAATAAGGCGATGTCCAGAATCTATCAGGGTGCTGCGCCACCATCTTTTGGGCCGTTGGGCCGTGTAACGTGTTGGAGTCCATTAGGGACACGTCCAGAGGTCCTTGGCCGACCCTAGTCTTTTATATATAGTAGCCGCCGCCCTAATTAGGGTTGGGTTTTGCTTAGATATTGATCTACACACAGTTGTGAGATTTTCGCTCTTGTTCCGGACCGACTAGGCCGCCGCAAGTGTTTGTGGAACCACGACTTCGAGTGCTTGAATTTAATTCGCAATATTTCAGATTGCATCTTCTACGTTCTTGCTTGTGTTCTCGGTACGCTTGCAGGGATTGAGCCTTCTTGGCGAGGTCAACCGCGCGACACGGTTGATAACCATCGGAGCTGTGGTGTAGTGATTGCAAGAGTGACGATCTGTTCGGGTCGAAACCTTTGGATCATCAACGTCGAGTTCCCCACCCACCGACTTATCGCTACCTATCGAAAGATCAGGCCAACATTGCTCATCACATTAGACCCAATCCTAACCATGACCAAGCTCTTAGTTGGCACACAAGTCATCTAGGATGCCCAACACAAAGGATTCATGAAATCTGTGGGTATTCACAGAGTCCTGTATAGTCTCATCTTCTGATGCAGTTTCGGAGTTTAAAACGGCCTCAAATGTAAATCTTAACAATACCAAAGTTGTTGGTCTCATCAAGGAATTTGATTTGAACCTATGGAAGTCCCCTTTCGGATAATGGAGCTAGGAGCTATGGCCCCCGAAATCAGTGCTGCACAGATAAGTCTCACTTCAAACAGTTTATCTTGTGAGGCATTTTTGGTAATCAAAATACCGTTTCCAAAGTTTCCAATGAAAACCAAAGTTGTATATCCTTTCGAGTAATACAATTTAGAGTCCAGAAACGTCCAATTTGGAGTCCTGGCGGTGCAGATATTATCCTCAGAATAGAGAGCTGTGAAAAAGGAAATCCTAACCGACTCGAACTCAAATCCGAATCGTGTATGGCACCTCAACCAGCCACCCCTAGCCCAATAAATAGGTCTTGAAGTCCTCCCCTACTCCCTTTCCATGCCTCCAAGCCCAAGCTGCCACAGGTGCCTTGCCCGTGGGCTGAAGTTCTCCGGTGTCGCCACCGTCGCCACCCGTGATGAGCTACGTCATCGTCTCCGTGAATCCTCCTTTCCCGATCATCAAAGCAAGGTGAGGACCCCTCCTTATCCTTACTTACCCAAGTTTTACCCTCATACTAAGTCCCTAGCCAATCCCTAGCCCCGGCCAAAGCTCGGTCTACGCCGTTACGGTCATCGCTGTCACAGACAGCCATGCCGTCACCAATTGGCATCGACATTCCCGGTTGACCAGATGTCAAATCACCATGAACTTTCACTAGTACATGACCCATGATGTTGCCCATGCTTTCACCAACCGAGTCATCCATTAGAGCACTCAAACTACCAAGATCAAGGTTGTCATGCCTGTTGTCCGATTTTTGGACACATTCTGTGCATACACCGAGTTTGTTGTCGCATTCTCCATCAATCTGGAAGCCGTATGGATGTGCCATCTATTTCATGACATGTCCCATGAAGTCTTTCACATGACCTTAGTCTCCTTTCACCGGTTGTGCTACGACTTGACCGGAACGTGATTGCCAATCGCAGCATATCGCAACTGCCACCCATCTCATGTCTGCTGATCGTTCTTCCTCTCAGGGGATGATCTACCCAAACCCATGCTATAGCATTGTGTTCCTAAGATATATAAATGTCTCTATTCAAACAGTTTCTTAAATTTCATAGCCAATCTCCTGGAACGCGAGCGTCTTCTATGCTGCATCTGTTTGCGGTAACCACCAAACCTTGCAGCAGTCATTATTGTTTTGTCGCTACGTTGGATGACCCCTTTTAAAACCGATCATGATTTGAGTTAGCCTTTCCATCTTTTACACCACGTATCCCTCATTTCGTTGAAATGCAACCGAAACCCAATATCAATGTTAGTGGCCACGCACTAGATTGTTGTCTTCGATGAAACCCAAGCTCCCGCTGCTCTGGAGACTTTTCAGTAGTATCCTTAACCTAAAAGCATAACCCCAGTCGTTTGATCATGGGTGATCGAGACTAGACCTCAGCGTACCTTTCTTTTAATCCAAATTGATGCTTCCATAGCATGCCAAGTTAGCACCACATCATCCTCCTTAGCCTAGTCTGCCCTATACTTTTTGAACCTTGCACATGGATGTTGTCAAGCTCGATGCGATGATTGCATGATGATGCCTATTCCCATAGGATCTTATTGGTTGGAATTCAAAGTCTTTGAATTCATCATCTATTCAATCCTTGATCATACCTAATCCTTCTCCAGGTCAATTCAAATCTTATTCAAATCCTTGTTTAAAGCCAATCACTCATCTTTCTCAAATTCTACCCAAATCCAAATTCAAATTCCTTATTCGCTCCTATTCTTGTTCAACCTCATTTTTTTTTTCGTTTCTCTTAAATTCACTTCAAACTCAATTCACATTCAAATCCTATTCAAATTTCTCTGCAAAAGTTTCTTTCCTAAACCCTAGATATACCTAAAACGTCTTTGGGCTCAATCTTTCTCAAGTCCAAATCCTTAGCCAAGTCTTCTAGAAGGCCCAACAAAGGATACACGAAATCTGTAAATTTTCGCGGAGTCCTAGACAGCCTTATCTTTCTATGACATTTCGGAGTTCAAAACGGTCTCAATTGCAAATCTTGACAATACCAAAGTTGTAGGTCTCGTCGAGAGCTTCGATTTGAACCAATGGAAGTCATCTTTTGGTTAATGGAGCTGGGAGTTATGGCCCCCGAAATCAGTGCTGCGCAGAGAAGTCCGAGTTCAAACAGTTTATCTTGTGGCGTATTTTTGGAAATCAAGATGACGTTTTCATACGTTCCAATGACTACCAAAGTTGTAGATATTTTCGAGTACTACAATTTAGAATTAAGAAACATCCGATTTGGAGTCCGGACGATGGAGATATCATCCTCGGAATACAGAGCTGGGAAAAAGGAAATCGTAACCGACTCGAACTCGAATCCGATTCGTGTTCGGTTTGGACTCCACCTCATCCAGCCGCTCCTAGCCCTATATATATGAGTTGCACGCCCTTTCCTACCTCTATTCCATGCCCTCAAGCTATAGAAGTGGATGCTGCCTTGCCCGTGCGTCGCCGGAGCGCCACCGTTCGCCGGAGCCGCTGCCCGTGATGCGCTACGTCGTCTTCTCCGCGAATCCTCTTTCTTCGACCATCAAAGCAAGGTGAGGACCCTTTATTATCCTTCCTTACTACTGTTTTAGCATCATACTAAGTATCTAGCTGAGCCCTAGCCCCGGCCAAAGCCCGATCTACGTCGCCACGGTTGTTGCCATCGCGGATAGTCGCGCTGTAGCCAATTGGCATCGATGTTCCCGACCAACCAGAGGTCAAATCACCAAGCCCTTTCACCGGTGCATGTCCCATGATGTTTCCCACGCCCTCACCAACCAGGTCGGCCAGTAGATTAGCCAAACTATCGAAATCAAGGTTGACATACCCGCTGTCTGGTTTCTGGACGTGTTCTGCACGCGCACCGGTTTTCTATTCGTGTCCTCCGTCAATCCGAAAGCCGTATGGATGCACCAACCGCGTCACGGCGTGTCCCATGGAGTCTTCTACGTTACCCTAGGAGCCCATCCCCGTTTGTGCAGCGACACGACCAGGACGCCATTGCCAACCACAGTATATCGTAGCCATCACCCGTCTCATCTCCGTTGATCATTCTTCCTCTCAGTGGATGATCTACCCAAAACTATGCCATAGCATTATGTTCACGGGATATGTGAACATCTTTGTTCAAACGGTGTCTCAAATTTCATAGCCAATCTCTGGGAACGCTAGCGTCTTCATTCCTGAATCTGTTCGCGGTCACCACCAAACCTAGAAGCAGTCATCGCTGTTTTGCCGCTACTTCGAATGACCCCGTCCAAAACCAACCATACCGCTGAGTTAGTCTTTCCGCGTTCTACGCCATGCTTCCCTCGTTTCACTGAAACACCACTGAAGCCGACATCGATGTTTGTGGCCAAGTGCCCGATCGCTGTCTTCGACGAAACCCGAACCACCACCGCTACATAGAGTGACTAGTAGTATCCTTAACCTAGAAGTGCAACCTTCGGCCTTTTTGATCCATCATAGGTGGTTGATACTAGATCTCAGCGTATCCTTTCTTTAATCCGAGATGGTACTTGCATAGCATATCAAGTCAGCACCACATCATTCTCCTTAGCCTAGTCAGCGAAGTCTAGTCTGCCCTACACTTTTTGAATCTTGCGCAATAATATTGTCAAGCCTAGCGCAATGATTGCACAATAAATTCTTTTCCCATAGGAAGATAACTCCAGTAAATTAGTCTTTCTTTTCAGTCTAATCCATCTCTCAAAAGCTATTATCTTTTCTTCTTAACTCTGATTTAGGCGATTCTTGTGTCTAAATGTTTCTAAAATCATCCCTATCTAACTATAGTATTTTTAAAGTATTTTAATGATTTTTGGTATGTTGTTCTTAGTGTTTGCTTTGTGTTGTTTGTCGGTAGTTCTCGCGATTAGTCGATAATGTTCCGGAGCAGTTCGAAGGACTTCAAGACCAAGATTTCGACAACACTAAGCAGCATTGGGAAAAAGACAAGTGTCCTTGATCATATTGAACCTATGATTTTAAATGTTTTGTTTTACAAAATTGCATACAGTGTCAATATGATGGGTAGTCACCTATGTTAGGGTTTTCCCTAGATTTTCCCTTATCATCCGTTGGAACCTAGATGGTTTATGGTTAGGTGTCCTTTGTGGGTACATTGCTTAGCCGTACTTTTGGGATACTGGAAAGTGTCATAATCTTGACTAATGAACATATACAACATTGGTCGTTAATATGTTAATGGTCTAGCAACATAGAATCTTAGGCTTTGAGCAAAGTGGTTTGGATGGTTGTCACGGTTATGATGTTGGTTTAGTGTTTGCTCAAGTAACCTAAGTAAGGACCGGTTCGTGGAGCGACAACCCAAGAAGTAACGTACCAACCACGAGGCTGATATGGGTAAGACGTGACATACTGATTAGAGTCTATCCAGTGTGTGTTGGGTCAGCACAAAAGGGGGCTTCTGGGTAGGAGCTTAGCTTGCGCAAAGCCTGGCGGTGAAACCTAGTGGGCAGACACATACTGGATTAGTCTCTGGTTAGTGGAAAGTGTCATGCAGTGATTCTTGACGGCACACCACTGGCGTGTGTTAAGTATTTCACGAACAAGGCAACATGGAATTCATTGACTCGTGGGGAAAGCTGGACAACCTCTGCAGAGTGTAAAACTGTTATAACAGCCGTGCTCACGGTTATGAGAGACTTGGATCCTCACATGATTAGTGGGTTGTGGTTATGGGTTTGGTTATGGTACAGGGAGTACTAGATGGTTGTGGTTATGAGTTTGGTTGTGGTTATGATTCTGGTACAGGGAGTACTACATGGTTGTGGTTATAGTTCTGGTACAGGGAGTACTAGATGGTTGTTGTTATGGTTCTGGTATAGGGAGTACTAGATTGTTGTGGTTTGGATATAGTACAGGGAGTACTAGAAGGTTATGGTGTGCAAGGTGGGGAGCCTTGTATGCTGGATATTGGATTGTATGGGTTACATTTATTTAATAATTGCTTAATGCTTTTGAGTCCATATATGTTTTCATTACTCGCATTTACGCAAATATACCATTTGTTAGCCTATTCTTGATATAAGCCTGCATATCATTACTTTCCCCCACTTGCTGAGTACTCTATGTGCTCACACTTGCTATTTTCCCTATACCATGCGATATGTATGCTGCTGCTCAGTGAGTGAAGCTATTGAAGACTATCAAGACAAGGTTGTGACGTTCTAGGCGCGTGTCTCCCGGTCGGTTGCCTGCAGTGTTGTTAGGCACCAGTGCTTCTGTTCTGCTGCAGATATCTTCATAGAAGACAATATATGTCAAATGCTGTAAGAGTTTAACGTTATTTAATAAAAGTATTGCTTTTGTTAGTTCACCTGTGACGTTCTTATGTGTGTTGAACATGCTGGGCACACATAAGCCGCATCTAGTTTTAGCCGCTAAAACCGGATGTGACAATGGATCGATCTGGGGGGAGAATCACAGGTTTGTTGTGATTCGTGTTCTATGTCCGTCGCCACCATTTTTGTTCACCTGTCTGTTCTCTTCCCCTAGACGACCATGGTCCCCTATTTATAGGGTCATATGTAGCTTGGCGTATAAATTATCATAATGTACGAATATCTAGGACCCGGCCGAATTACTGGGCCTTATCCTGGATAACTACTTTCTGTCCTATCGAGGAGAAAAATATCCACCGTGGTAACTATCATGGTGCCTGCCCCTGGAGTGTGGCGAGCCGGTCGCCAATTGCAGTCTGGTGCCGCACTGTCAGGGGTGTTACGGTAACCTCCATTACGCCATGGTGTCAGAGTGGCGCCCATCAGCCTAGGCCTTTAATTCTGGTCACTTCTTGGCAGGCAAAGCACGACTGGTGCTCCTCTTTTGGTAGATCTTCCTAGGGACTGCTGACTCACCCTGCTACCTTCGGGAAGGTGGCCCGATCGTCCCGAGGCAGGGGCCTCGGGAGGCATGGATCCAGGAGGTGAACGCTTTGGGCCTGGTTGGGAAAGGTTGTCACGGGTACCCCCTTGTGTGCATCTTAGCGGGTGGCACAAGCCGTATGGTCCCTGTGTCGTGTAGGTCCAGGAGTATCCCCCTGCAGGGTGTATAATCAGTTCGAACTGCCGTGCTCTCGGTCATGAGCATTGCTATCGCTTATCTCCACCGAGTGACCATGTTTTGGTCGTAGAGTTTCGATGTGGGTTGTGGCATGGTTGGTTTGGGTGGTTTGGTCGGTATGTGGTCGGTGGTTTGGGGTAATGGTTTACTCTTATACACTTGTTGTTTATATATCTGTTCTGATCAGTTGGTTGGCAGGGTTTGAGTTGGTGGTTGGTTAAGTCGTTTGCTTACACCTAGAGTCTAGGTTGCTTACCGCTTAATGAACTTAAACATGCCTTAATCCTTGCTACAGCTTTAAATGCATGATCCTTGGAGTCAAGAATATATATACTCATACTGTGTAAGACTTGCTAGTACCTTCGTACTAAGGGTACTGCCCTTAAGTTTCAGGTTCACAGGTTGGCGAGGAAGAGGTAGTGTTTGGCTACTTTGTGCCTGCCGATCAGGTGGCGGGCAGGAGTAGCACCTTCTACTCCAAACTCCGGCGCCTTTGGTATGGAGCCCAAGGGCATACGGCTCCATACTCTTTTGTTGTATAGGTTTATCTTCCGCTGCGTAGTTGTTGTTGTTCGTCTTTTGTTGTAAATTGTAGAAGCAGTTGCATGTTTAAGTATTGTAATACAGCTTAATTACTTGCTCTCTATTAAACTGTGTTGTGATATTTGAGTTGGAAGGCATGTGTTCCGATCCTGGGCACAAAACACGTGCCTGGACTACCGGAATGTATTCTGGTTAATCGTCGAGGTTGTGATTATGAATAATGATCCTCCTGATGATTAATTAGAATACTATTTGGACGGTTCCTCACAGCTTGGTATCAAAGCCCGGTTTAATTTAGTAGCCCAAACCTAATTAGTGCGTTGTTTAGTAAGTCGACAACTCCACCTAAACAACCCACAATTTATGTTTATGCCTCTTCATGTTTAATATGTATTAAACTGCTATCGTTTATGCCCCTAAGTTAAAATGTGTATTATGAGTGGCGTTTATGTCTTATACCACATTGTTTCGCTTTTGACCTTGCATTGATTCATGTTGAGCTTTGCATCTTCGGCTTTGCATCGTCGGAAGGTAAGGTACGATGCACGGTGGCGGTTAATCACCGAGGGCTCAGCTGGATGCGAGGCAGGGGCCCGGCGTGTCCCGTACGGTGATCCGTACGGGAAGTGAATACGCTAGCGATAGCGTATGAACATCCACCATGCGATGGGAGACATGGTCGTCTACTCGTGTGGCGTTTACACGAGATGTCCGGTAGGGTCTACGGGAAGTGAATACGTCGTTGTCGACGTATGGATTGTCGCTTGTACAGCATGTGGTACAAGGGCCGTTCACGCTCTTACCCTTTCTAGCGCGAAGGGTACGTTCTGGATGTTATATACTGCCTGTGATTTTGATGCTTGCAGGTGCGGTTCTTATTTTGAGAAAGAAGCGGTAGCTAGGTTCGAGCATGCATCATTTCATGGCATTCATGCATGCATTCATACTTGTTCATGTATTACGGGATTCTAACAGTATATCCAGCGAATGCATTGAGCTAAGTCAGAATTTGACGTTTCCCCCTTTAGTTTTACATTTCAGAATGGTTGTCACTCGGCGTGGTGGGGAGGTTCCGGAGGGTTCCGGTCAGAACAACCCTCCTCCACCACCAACCATGGCGGATGTGCTCATGCAAATCGAGTAGAACCGCCAAGCGAATCATGCTCTCCTCCAGACGAACCAAGCGCTCCTGGAGGCTCTCGTGCGCAACACGGCTCCTCATGGAGGAGGTGGGGCCGTGCACCGAGACGACTTCTCAGACTTTTTGCGGACTCAGCCGCCGGTCTTCTCGCGAGCTGAGGATCCTCTGGATGCTGATCATTGGCTCCGGACGATCGAGCAGAAGCTCGCCCTTCTTCGCTATGAGGATCACGAGAAGGTGCTCTTCGCCGCCCATCAACTTTAGGGCCCGACGGGTGCGTGGTGGTCCGGCTCTCTGGCCATGCACCCCGCCTATCACCGCGTGACATGGGTGGAGTTTCGTGCGGCCTTCCGCTCGTTTCACATACCGAGTGGCCTCATGGAGGCTAAGAGGCGGGAGTTTGAGGACCACAAGCAAGGAGGTCGGGCAGTGATGGAGTACATGCAGGTGTTCAACCACCTTGCACAATACGCTACCGAGGAGGTCAGCACGGATGCGTGCAAGCAGTGCCGCTTCGTGAATGGCCTGAACTCGAAGATGCAGGACCGGTTGTCCGCGCATAAGCTCAGTGACTTCAACGAGTTGGTGAGCACGTCGATCACGGTGGAGCTCAAGTATAAGAGCCACCAAGAGGAGAAGAGGCGAAAGAGGGGTTCCTCGTCTTCCATGGGCGGGAGCTCGCAGCGCGCCCGCACTGAGAGTCAGCCTCCACAGTCTCAGGTGCCGTCGGCTGGCTACCCACGACCGATGTGGTTTGTACCACGTCCTGCGTTCTCCGCTCCACAGGGGCAGGCTGCACGACCAGTCGGCTCCCAATTGAGCGTGACCGGTGGCTCAGGCGGTCTGTGCTTCAACTGCGGCCGCGTCGGCCATTTCTCGAGGGAGTGCCCGTATCCGAGGTCGGGAGCCGCGGTGAGTGCCCCGCGACCACCGCCGGCTCAGTCAGCACCGCAGTCTTCGCAGGCGACTCACGTTCCCAAGCGTGGTCAAGCTCGCCACACTACCGCCGACGAGGTTCAGGAGGGTGACACCGTCCTGATGGGTACATTGGATATGATTTTCAACTCTGACATCTTTTTCTGCAGTGGTTCTGTTTGATTCAGGAGCCTCTCACTCTATTATATCTTCGGATTATGTTTGGAAGAGTGGGTTGAGAGTCAGTGCTACCCATACACCGTATCTTATAGACGCCCCGGGGGCCAAAGTTCTAATCAACTAGTGTGTGAATAAAGCGGCGATAGTGGTCAACGAAGTGCCCTTCTTTGTCAATCTGTTAGTGATGAACTCGAAGGGAATTGATGTTATTCTGGGAATGAATTGGCTCTCGAAGAACAAGGCTGTGCTGGACTGTGCTCGGCGGACCGTCACCCTCAATGGTCTGTCAGGTACTCGAGTCCAGTTGAAGCTAGAGGGTGTCAAATCCTGCCTGTTCGCCATAAAGGCTGTCCCCACCAGGATTTTGAAGACCATTCCTGTGGTGTGGGAATTTCCGGATGTCTTTCCGGATGAGTTGCCTGGAATGCCGCCTGGCAGGGTAGTGGAGTTCTCTATTGATCTCGTGCCCGGTGCGGCCCCGATTTCAAAGAAGATGTACAAGATGTCGCCAGTTGAGCTAGTTGAGCTGAAGAAGCAGATTCAGGAGCTGCTGGCGAAGGGTTTCATTCGTCCGAGTTCCTCACCTTGGGGATGCTCGGCTCTATTTGTGAAGAAGAAAGATGACACTCTCCGGATGTGTGTTGATTACCGTCCGCTGAATGCAGTCACGGTGAAGAATGTGTATCCGCTTCCTAGGATTGACATCTTGTTTCCACAGGCGGTTGACTTAAGCGACCGCCTGTGAAACTGATTTTTTTTGGCAAAACAACAACATGTTAATACATGCCCTAACGCATATTATTTACTCCATACATGCCCTAAAGTATATTATTTACTCCATACATACCCTAAAGCATATTATTTACTCCATACATGCCCTTGAAATAAATTAAAGCATAATCTTACATATTGCATACAAAGTCCTTGACTTTGGATACATTTCGAGTAGAATAATGCAAAACATCAACTTGTTTGGTCAAAAGAGGCCCACAATGACATTTTCAAAAATAGTAAAGTTTTCATAAGTTACATAACATCGCACTATTTGTCTTGAACTATTTTCCCTACACCATCAAGGCGCATGTAGGGCATCACAGATCTATCTAGGGTTGCTTCTACAAGTTTGATCTTTTCTGGATCTCCAAAAGGTGGCACGTCATCAAACTGATTGTATTCTTCCTCACCCTCCACATTCTCAACTCCGACAATTCTTTGTTTTCCAGCAGCAACTATGTGCTTCTTTTCATTTGTGGGGTCGATTATATAGAAAACCCGTGCGACATGATCAGCGAGTACCCACGGGTCATCTTTGTGCCATATAAGGCTAAGGTTGACAGTTGTGAATCCGTAGTTGTCCACCACCATGCTATTTGGGTGTTTGACCCACTTACACCGAAAGACAAGGATCTGTAGATTCACTCCATAGTCGAGTTCCCAGATTTCATCTATGAACCCATAGTAAGTGACCTTTTCCCTTGTTGTGTCATAGGATTCTGTTCGAACGCCGCTGTTTTGGTCGTGCTCTTCTTGTCCTTTGCTTTGGTATAAAACATGTACCCATTAATGTCATACGTTTGCCATGACGTAACTAAACTTGATGGGCTACAAGCCAACATTTTCAAATTTTTTAATCTACAGATTCACCATCCGGATGGTTTTTGTTCTTGAACCATGTGGTGAAGTGACGCTTCTGCTCTTTCAAGATCCAATCATACAAGCACCCTTGATTTTTTGTGTGGAGCTCATCCAGGTGTTGCTCGACGTACGGCGCCACTAACTAGAGCTGCTGCAAGATGGTGAAATGTGCTTCTTCCACTGCTTTATAATCATGTCGATAAATCTTTTCTTTCCTTTGGTCCCTCTCCCAGACAACCTCCCCTCATGTTGAGATACAGGTACACTAATCGAATTGGAATCTTTTATGTAATCGATGCAACACTCAATGACTTCCTCAGTACTGTAGCCATCGATCATGGAACCCTTTGGGTGAGCACGATTTCATACATAGCCCTTGAGAATGCCCATGTACCACTCAAACGCATACATCTGATGCAAGAATACAGGGCTGAGCACATTATCTCATTCACGATGTGAACCAAGAGGTGTACCACGATATCAAAAAAGGATGGAGGGAAGCACATCTCAAGTTGGCACAGCGTCTCTACCAAGTAACTATGTAGCATCGATCACCTTTTGAGCAATTGCGTTGAAGAAGTAACACAACCGTGTGATGACCACCTTTATGTATCTTGGCTTGATACCCCTGATTGCAATAGGGAGCATCTACGTCATAATCACATGACATTTGTAAGACTTCATGCCGATTAGCTTCAAATCTTTCATCGAGACTAGGTTCTTAATGTTGGATGAGTAGCTAGTCGGGACTCTCACCCCACGTAAGCACTTGCACAATGCCTTTTTCTCCTCAGGTGTCAGAGAGTAGCTAGCCAGGGGAAGATAATGTTTCCCATTTGATCTGTCTTCAGGGTGTAGCTATGGCCTGATTTGAAAATGCACCAAGTCCTTACGTGACTTGATTCCAACCTTTGTCTTGCCCGACGTGGCCAGTAAGATGCCAAGGATGCTATCACACACATTCTTCTAAACGTGCATGACATCGATGCTGTGACGCACATCCAAGTCCTTCCAGTAGGGCAAATACTTAAAGAAAATCGGCATCTTCTTCCACAGCATGCTAGTCGGCGTCTCACTTTTTTCCTCTTTTTACCCTTCGGCGGCTTCCCAAAAACAACCTTGATGCTACTGACCATTTGAAACATTATTGCCCCGCTGCGAGGTTTTGGGCTAGTATCTTCCTCAACCGTGTTGTCAAAATCTTTCTTCATCTTGAGGTATCTGTGAGTTCTGAGTAAGAATAGTTGGTGTCGCGTGTACACCACCTTCTGTGAGTATGGAAGGTACATAGACGTGGTTTCATCCAAACACACTGCACATCCTTGCTTCCCTTTTACCTGTCCCGATAGGGAAAAAAGGGTGGGATAATCATTGATGGTAATGAAAATCATGGCTTTCAGTGTGAAATACTATCATCACAATTCATCCCACACCCGGACCCCCTCGACAGTATTTCAATATCTTCCATCAATGATTCCAAACACACATCTATATCGTTGCCAGGTTGCTTCAGTCCTTGGATAAGAATGGACGGCATAAGGTACTTCCGCTTCATGAATAGCCATGGAGGAAGGTTGTAGATGGCCAGGACCACTGGCCAAGTGCTATGTGAGGTGCTCATGTCACCGAGAGGATTCATTCCGTCGGTACTCAACGCGAACCTTACATTCCTTGGTTCTTCAGCGAACTCTGGATACATGGCATCGAACTTTCTCCATTGGCTAGCATCAGCAGAGTGTCAAAGCTTAGTTCCATCCTTCTTGTGCTTATCAAAATGCCAACGCATCAATTCAGAGTCCCTAGGGTTCGAGTACAAATGCTGCAAGCGGGGGATCACTGGTAGGTACAATATTACCATCGCAGGACTTTTTCTCTTCTTCTCCGCATTGGAAGAAGTGTCTTCTTCGTCACAACTAGCATTACTCTTCTTCTTCTTCTTCTTCTTCGCGTTGGTGGAAGCATCTTCGTCCTCACAACCATCATTCCTTTTTGACGGACTCACATTGCACACTAGACATCTATCTAAGGCATCGTACTCTTTACAGTAGAGGATACAGTGGTTTAGACACGCGTATATTTTTTGCACATCTAATGACAATGGGTAGATAAGCTTCTTCGCCTGATAAGTGGTGGTGGGCAAGGAGTTAGGCTTCGGAAGCATCTTTGCCAAGAGACTCAACAGATCCGAGAAACTCTTTTCGGACCATCCGTTGCTGGCCTTTAACCTTAGAAGTTCAAGCACCGAATGCAACACCGTAAACTCCTTATCACAGCCCTTCAATTTCTCATACAAAAGTTCCTTCGATGCCTTCTGTAACGCCTCGAAATTATCTAAACCTCTCATGTCCCTTAAAACATGCGGTTCTGCGTGGTGTAGCATTTCCTCTAGATCAAAATCAGTATCATCATCCATCATAACATCAGTGTCGCATTCGACTACTCCCTCATCATCACCATCCACTTGATTAGCAGCGATGTCCTCGTTTGGTTCGCTTGTACATTGTTCGCCGTGATTGGACCAACTTTTGTAATCCTCAACAAAACCTCCCAACATCAAGTGTGATTTGATTATGCTTGATTTGTCCCACAATTTCTGGTTCTTGCAGTCAGAACATGGACAGTATATTTCCTTTGTCTTCTTAGTCGAAGCGTCCTTCTCGGCAGCTTCAATAAAAGCAAAGGGACCTTTGTTGTATATTTTTCCATGTCTTGGTGCATCGTACATCTATGCTCTGTCCATCTTTAACTTCAACCACAAAATTAGATACATCAATTAATTAATTTGAAAATCAAAATTAAAAAGATTTTTAAAAAAAAGGAAAAAATGAGCTTGTTATGATTATAATATGTCTACGCAATTGAATCTACATTGGAGCAAATTTATGGCTCAAATTAATGTGAATTCATTACTCTCTCTCCCTCTCCGTAGAGATCTAGATCTAGATCTAGAGAAAAAATCCCCATTCATGATAAAACCTCCTAGATGCTAAAAAACATCAAGTTCTAGCTAGATTTTTTTATATAATGTTAGAACAATGTGAATCTATACAATTGAATCAATATTGGCAACAAATTTTAGCTAATTCGAAGATCTAAATGGCAAGAACCATGAGCATCTCTAGATCACATTTAAACCCTAATTAAGCCTTAAATCTAAATCTAAACATCAAAAAAATGGTAGCTACGGATGAGATACCCTTACCTTCGATGGCTCCTCAAAGCAATTAAAAAAAAAACTCCCCCCCCCCCTATTTTCCAAATCCGCCGCCACCTAGAGCTCTACTGTTCGAATAGTAGAGCTCTATGTCTTACTAAACTCCAAGATGGGGACGACACTATTTATGGAGATATTTCCATGGGCAGTTCACATACGGAACCGCCTGTGAAAAATAATTTCCACAGGCGGTTCCTTATGTGAATCGCCTGTGGAAATATCTCCATTTTCCTAGGTGGTTCCTTTAAGGGACCACCTGTGAAAATGGAGCATTTCTACAGGCGGTTCCTTATATGAATTGCCTGTGAAAATTGAGGTATTTCCATAGACAGTTCACATAAGGAACCGCCTGTGGAAATTAGTTTTCACAGGCGGTCCGCATCTGCACGGGGTCGCAGCCACTTTCTCAGGCGGTTGGTCCTACGAACCTCCTGTAGAAATGAAACCTAGCTGTCTCGAAAAATAGCTTTTGTAGTAGTGTTGCTCAAGGCCTAAGGTTCCATGTTTCTACACCATTAACACATTAACCATCATTATTGCATATGTTCATTAGTCAAGTATAATACACTTCACAACATCCCAATAGCAAGGCTAAGCAACTCTACCCATGAAAGACACCTAACCATAAACCACTCAAGATTCAAGAAATTATAAGGGAATCCATAGGTGACTACCCACCAAATTTGCAATTTTATAAAATAAAATAGTTTCAAACATCAGAGCAATATGATCAAGAATATACTTGCCTTTTACCCAATGTGCTGCTCAGTGTTGTCGAAATCTTGATCTTGAAGTCGCTTGAATGATTCCAAAGCGTTATCGACTAATTGCGAATTCTACTGACGAACAAAAGCAACATCGAAAAAACACCTGATCTCCAAATTGCAAACATAAAATAAAGAGAATGATGGACTGGGATTTTGGTTGAGCTAGGCAAGGAGAATGGAATTCACATAAGTTCTTTCGAAGTAGGATAAAGCGTTAGGGTTTAGGCTTTCACATGAAATGATAGAAAAGGTTTACTAGATGCTAATAAGGAAGAACTACTATATATATGTGACAATTGATACCTAAAATTGGCATGGTTGGATGGATCATGTTCTTAGAAAAAATTGACCACAAGAATCACTCAAATCGGAGCTAAAACAAAGAAGTTATGAAGGTTCAAAGTTCTAGGGGTTTTTCTATAAAAGAGGCATTTTTTGGAATTCTTTTTGTATTGGAAATTAGATTTTATTGCGCAATGCTGACTGGTTGCTGACTGGAATGGACACATTAGCGGCTCTGCTGATGTGGATACTGATGTGGCATGATGACTGGATTTATGTGGACACATGGTCGTTTTCTGATTGGTTGGCTAAGGGGTAAGGTGAGTTTTAATCGAGACCGTTGTCTTAGATATAATAGACAGAGAGATGGGGTGGCTGGCCAATGATCGCAGAGGGTGGCGGCGGGCATGGTGCGGCGGCACATCACTAGAGCTCTGTTGGAATCAAGCTCTAGCTCGACGGTAGCGACAGTGAGCAACGAAATAGCATCAGGGCCGGACGGGGATCTTACGTCGGGAAACAGTGAGGTCAGAGAGATAGTGAGGTGACCTATTGACAGGTGAGGAGATGTGACAACAATCGAGTCACATCGAGGTAGGGTCTTCGGTGGTCGAGGAGCAACGGCGAGGATGGTGGAGTGCTCAAGAGGTGACGGCGAAGCTTATGGGTGGCTTGGCAATGGCAATGCAGCACGAAGGCAACGAATCGGTGAGCTCGGCCGAGGACAACAATAGAGTCAGTGGTGGAGATTAGGGTTCAGGTGCGGTGTAGCACTAGAGTTTTTGGGGTGTAGCACAATAGGGCGTGGCAGCCTCTATTTATAGGCGAGGGCTCGACTTGGCAATCAAGCTAGGGCGGCAGCATCATGCTTGATTTGGACTCATAGGCGATGGAGATGGAGTCTAGCCCCAGAATGAGAGGTAGGGGAAGGGCCTCAGCTGCCAGCGACATGCAGGCACCAAGCAGTGCAGTAGCACGGGCCGAGGCGTGCATGTGCGGCCCAGAGAAGGAGGTGGGTGGTAGCGGCTACCAAGCTGGCTCTGCTGGCTTGTAGCCCAGGCGGGAAGGGAGGCTAGAGGCCGCTGGTGTTGGGCTTGGGCCAGGGGAAAGAGCAACCTGATGGGCTTGCCCCACGGTAGAGGGAGAGGTGAGATGGGCTGCAGTGACTAGAGAGAGATGGGCCAAAAGGGAAGAAGGCCAGGACTGGGCTGAGTTTCATTGTGTTTAGGTCCAACTAGGTTTTGGTTATTTGGGAATTTTAGAAAAGGTAAAAGCAAATAAAAATCCAATGCAAAATAGGAAACGAGACCTATAAACCCTAAGAAAATTCCAGCAGGCTTTTGAAAACATTTAGAAGCCAATAAAATATTTTGAACTCATGAAAATATGTTGATATTTTGGAAACAAAAGTTAACTCATATAAATTCAAATAAATTCTAGATAATCTCAAATAAAATCCAAGAAAGTCTAGATGAATCCAAATAAAACCCAAAGGTCAAAATAAAACCAAAATGCCTATTACTTCGAATGCATTCAAACAATTGTAATCATAATTCAAATTTGAATTTGAACTTAGAAAATAGGAATTTTTCTATTCTATTTATTTAAGCCATTAGCTAATCTTGGAAATTTTTAGATTTTTTGTGAATTTTGGAAATCATGGTGTGACATCGCCGAGAGTGACACAGCTATGTACAGCAGCAACCCGCTTTTGGGTTTTGGGCTGGCCAGGTGTTGGGGGGAAAATAAACGAGCCTGAGGATAATGGTTGAAGATTACCATCCAGGTCCCTCCGGAGCCTTAGTCTCCGGACCCTAAGTTAAAGGCTCGATCTCCGAAGTCATCAGATCCCTTCATGGTACCCCTTCATACCTGCGAATCCTTCCCTTGGCTCAGCCGGCTCAATCTCCCAATGCCTCCCAAAAACCCGACCTCCTGAAGCCTCGGTCCCCCGAAGCTTCGGCCTCCCGAAGCCCCGGCCTTTTGGAGTCCTGCTTCCCGAAGCTTTCACCTCCCGGTTCCATGCCTCCTGAGGCCCCCGCCTCTAGCTGCTCGGACTACCTTCCCCAAGGTAGCAAGATGAGTCAGGCCTTAGGAAAGATCTGCTGGAAGGGGAGCACCGGTCGTGCTTTGCCTGCAAGGAAGTGACCGGCATTAAAAGCCTAGGCTTATGGACGCTGCTCTAACACCCCGGTGTGATGGAGGCTATCCTGACACCCCTGACAGTGCGACGCTGGGCCACAATCTGTTGCCAGCTCACCCCCTTCAAGGGTTAGGCACCACGATAATTACCATAGTGGATATTTATCTCCCTGATAGGGTAGAAGGTAGTTATCCGGGATAAGGCCCAGTAATTCGATCATATCCCAGATATTTGTACATCATGATAACTTGTACGCCAAGTTATGCATGGCCCTATAAATAGGAGGCCATGGTCCTCTGGGCAGGAGACGACGAGCAAGGCAGCAAAAAAGACATAGAGGTGAAAACACACCAAGTCTCGCTGTGATACTCCTCCCAGAGCGATCCATTTTTTGTACCATCAATACATTCGTGGTGTTCCTTCCTCTTAAACTTCCTCTCCAAGCTTGAGTCTCCTCCTTAGAAGAAACTATCGCCATACTTGCTGGGGCAAGACAAACTCTTGTGCCAACAGCGCGCCGTCCGTGGGGATTTGAACATAGAAGTGCTAAGAGAGGTAGGAATCCACCAGGAAAACTACCTAAGGGTTTGCTAATACCGCCATACCCACCGCTGCAAGCATGCAACCATATGCATGGCTACCTTAGCCATACGCACCGTATGCATGCTGCAGCCCCGCTGTCATGTGGAATGGCGTTCCTCCGACCTTGGCCAACTCAAAACCCTGGGTCAGTACAGGAACTCCAGATGGCAAGGAGGCCTTCCAACCTCTGCGCGATGAAGACCTCACCGCCTTAGGACAGGACGCAGCTGAAGCCATGACCATGTAGGCTGCCTTCTAATGGTTCTAGGTGGTCCAACCCAGGAGTTTTCCCACCTAGACTTGGTCCCCAGGTATCCCCTTCGACCACACCTGGGATACCCCGAGCGAGCCAACATCTTCGGAAAGTCTATCCACTTAGAGCCCTCCTTGTGCCCCTCAGGCGAAAGAAGAGGGTTCCAAGGAGACGGAGGACTCCAGGGTGTGTGGACCCCACCAGCACCTCTGACGTCGCCCTCGCAATGCCAACCACGCACAGGGAACTCCAAGCCCACCTCTTCTGGGGAGGCATTGCCGGAACCACTTCGACCCCAAAAGCCGATGCACCGGGCAACCTCGATGGTCTCCCAAGGGGGAAGAAAACCCAAGGGAAACCACAGGCTCCAGGACGCACCACCTTCCGCAGCGACCCCAACGACAACTCCAAGCTCCGGCGCCCCCGGAGGAACAAGGGTGCGTCCTGCACGGACCAGGGTGCGGCCACAAGACCAACGACTGCCGCACCCTTATGACCTTCCAGGAGGAATACCTTGGAAGGCAAGCAGAATACCTGACAGCAGAAGGAGTGGGCGAAGGACGGCATAGGGTCCGGAGGCCTGGGGTCAACTCCCGGGAAAATCCCCAGCCCCTCAACCCTGCATCATCGCTACCGACCCTACCAATGGTACCACAACCAGCAACAAGAACTGAGTCACAGACATGCCGTCGCTAGGCTCCGGACAGAGCACCTGTGGAGCTGGGCAGCGGCTAAGGGCCGAGGTGGTTGAAGATCGCCTCTCCCGACTAACCTTCGACTACGCCTTCAATATGCCGTCGCCAGGCTCTGAACGGATTACCTCTGAGGCCGGGCAATGGCTAAAGGCTGAGGGGGTCAAGCACCGCCTCTCCAAACCTAGTCACTTGCTTCGAGGCCACCAAACCTCGCAGTAGAGGCCTTATTCCTACAAAGGTACGCTCGCTATTGACCACCAAGTAGTTTACCTAGTGATCCGTCTTTCATACGTCTTTCCTACAAAGGTACGCTCGCCTCCAACCTTACTGCTAGAAGTTTTTTTTTCAATAGATAGCCACTAGGTAGAAGCAGTAGAACTTAAGTTACATTCTCACTTAGCATGCATAGTTATATAAGCTAGCTATATTCTACGCTACTACTAGATTTTTATTGCGAACAGTGGACTGCAAAACTTAGCTTGTATAACCATGCCAAATCTCTACACTCCCACAGACGCATCGTGCCTAGGTCGCCTGGGTGCGGCTTTGCCCAGGTTTCCTGGAAGGCATTGTGCGACCTCGGAAGTATTGTTACCACATATCAAGGGATTTACTTGATAGACCATGTTGCGGTGCCACCTGTAGTACATCTTCAAGTGGTGTGACAAGCCCACGTACCGTGGACGTAGCATGCCTAGGTCACCTGGAAGGCAAGACTGCCTAGATTTCCTAGAAGGCATTGCGTAGTCTCGATAGATAGTGAGGCCCACACATCGCGGGTGCCATTTATGCCTAGGTCACCTGCAAGGTAGATTATGCCCAGGGGCCCTGGAAGGCATTTGCATAGCTCAGGTGTCGAAGCAATGCCCCGGGGGATGTCCTCGGTGGTGGCGTTGCAGTGCTCCGAGGAATGCTGTCGCAAGGAATCCTCGTTGCACGACATGCCTACACACCGCGGGCGTAGCATGCCTAGATCACTTGGAAGGCAAGACTACCTAGGTTTCCTGGAAGGTATTGTGTAGCCTCGATAGTGTGTAAATGCCGGTTATAAAGGGACTTCCTTGGTAATGTAGTTGCGGCGCCCCGGGGGATTTCTCCGGAGGCGTGACAAGCCCATGCACCAGTATGCATTGCTTTCCTAAACCTAAGGTCACCTGAAAATGTTTCCTGGAGGGTAGGCTTTGCCCTGGTAGGAAGTGAAGCCCACACACTGTGGGCATAGCATGCCTAGGTCACCTGGAAGGCAAGGCTGCCTAGGTTTCCTAGAAGGTATTGTGTAGCCTCGATAGTGTGTGGACACCGCATATCAGGGGACTGCCCTGATGTGAGGATGCGGTGCTCTGAGGAATGCTGTTGCAAGGAATCCTCTTTGCACGACATGCTTATATACCATGAGCGCCACTTGATCTAGGTCACCTGCAAGGCAGATTATGCCCAAGGAGCCCTGGAAGGCATTGCATAGCTTCAGTCATATAAATGCCACGCGCTAGGGCACATCCTTGGTGGACAATGTTGAGGTTCACCCCGGGCGTTCCCTCGAGAACACGACAAGCCTACAAACTACGGTTGTAGCATGCCTAGGTCACCTGGAAGGCAAGACTGCATAGGTTTCCTGGAAGGTATTGTGTAGCTCGAATAGTGTGTAGACCTTCGGCATTAATACATGCCAATGAGTCTTACAAAAACCTCCGACAAAAATGGAGAACTTTACAAAACCTCCAACAAAAATGGAGAGTCTTACAAAACCTCCACGCAATGGAGAGCTTCACCAAACCTCCGGTAAAAACGGAGAGCTTTACCAAACCTCCGGTAAAAATAGAGAGCTTTATAAAACCTCTGACAAAAACGGAGAGTCTTACAAAACCTCCACGCAACGGAGAGCTTCACCAAACCTCCGGTAAAAAGTGAGAGCTTTACCAAAGCTCCGGTAAAAATGGAGAGCTTTACAAAACCCCCGACAAAAATGGAGAGTCTTACAAAACCTCCGCGCAACAAAGAGCTTCACCAAAGCTCCGGTAAAAATGGAGAGCTTTACCAAACCTCTGGTAAAAATGGAGAGCTTTACTAAACCTCTGGTAAAAACAAAGAGCTTTACCAAACCTTCGCACAATGGAGAGCCTTACAAAATCTTCAGCAAAACGGAGAGACTTCCAAAAACCCCCACGATGGGGATGTTTTCCGAAAACTCCGCCGGGCAAAAAGGTTCTGAAAGGATCTAACAGGAAGAGTACCCCGGCATCTCGAAGGGATACGAAACCCGCTAGCCTCCAAAGAGCACAGCACAGAGATCAAAGGGGTATAAAATCCCCCCTCCATACAGGGAATGTTATGACCCACGTGACTCAAACACGTATGGTAAAAGGTAAAATCATTACCCTACCATCTCCTTTAAAAACACATTTCATATATCATTTTATGAGTGTTATACTAATATCTAATAAAAGCCCATGTTTCATGGCACGGGAAACATAGTGGAACCCTCGATTGTCCATTGCAGAGACCACAATTCATGGCACCGTCACCAGGCTCTGGACGGAGTACCTCCGGAGCTGGGCAGCGGCTAAGGGCCGAGGGGTTAAGGACCACCTCTCCTGCCTAGCCTTCGGCTTCACCTCCAACACGTTGTTGCCAGGCTCCGAACGGAGTGCATCCGGAGCTGGGCAGTGGATAATGCCAAGGGGGGTCGCGGACCACCTCTTCCGTCGAGCCTTTGGCTTCGCCTCCGACGCACCGTCGCCAGGCTCCGGATAGAGTACCTCCAGAGCTGGGCAGTGGCTAAAGGCCGAGGGGGTCACGGACCACCTCTCCCACCTAGCCTTCGGCTTTGTCTCTGACACGCCGTAAACAGGCTCCGGAAGGAGTACCTTCGGAGTCGGGTAGTAGCTAAAGGCCGAAGGGGTCGCGGACCACCTCTCTTACCTAGCCTTCGGCTTCGCCTCTGACGCACCAACGCCAAGCACCGGACGGAGTACCTCCGTAGCTGGGCAGTGGCTAAGGGTTGAGGGGGTCGCAAACCACCTCTCCTGCTTAGCCTTCAGCTTTGCCTTCGACACGTCGTCGCCAGGCTCCGGACGGAGTACCTCCGGAGCCGGGCAGTGGCTAAAGGCCGAGGGAGTCACAGACCACCTCTCCCGTCTAGCCTTCAGCTTTGCCTCCGATGCGTAGTCACCAGAATCCAGATAGAGTACCTCCAGAGCCAGGGAGCGGCTAAAGGCCGAGGGGGTCGTGGACCACCTCTCATGCCTAGCCTTCGGCTTCGCCTCCGACGCGCCGTCGGCAGGCCCCGAACGGAGTACCTTTGGAGCCAGGCAGCGGCTAAGGGCCGAGGGGTCGCGGACCACATCTCCCGCCTAGCCTTCGGCTTCACCTCCAATGCGCCGTTGCCACGCTCCAGATGGAGTACCTCTGGAGTCGGGCAGCAGCTAAGGGCCGAGGGGGTCGCGGACCACCTCTCCCGCCTAGCCTTCGGCTGTGCCTCCGACACATCATCGCCTTCAACCCAGGAAGTCGCTAAGGAACTTGAAGGGTCAAGGACCACCTCCGGAGCTCGTCTCCAAAGGTTCCAGATGGGCTTCGCTGTCAAAAATCTGGAACAAATTGGGAATGAGGCCCTACCAGTGCCAGCCTGGGGAGTATGCAATAGCCGGGGACGATGAGGTCGCCACGGCTCCACCCGGTTCTCCTTAGTTACCCTACATATCTATCACCACCAAATTCCCGAGGCTGCCTCTCCCCCAAAAGGAACAAAATCAGCGATGATCTATGCGAAGGCTTGGGGCCCTAGTCGTCAGAAAAACTAGCCATTGCCTTCGAAGGGGACGAAGAAGCGCGGTTTGGAGGCATAAAGGCATGCGTGCATGCGGTCACCCATTTGAAAGATCCCTCGCACTCCAATACGGAAGGAGACACGACCGTTACTGAATGTCCATGTTATATTATTAAATATCTAGTACATCAAGGGGACACATACTGAAGTAATAGTACAGAAATTGCCACGAAGAAGATAGATCCCTACGGAGCAAAATAGGGCAAGAAATAGTTCAAGGTGACTAAGTTCAGCCATGAGACATGAATATATCATGGCGTCACCAAGTACGCCATCCCGGTGACTGCCTTCACCTCCTACGGGTCCTAGCAGGGGCCACACATGGGACGACATATGCACCTCATCTGGGCCTACCGCTGCGGAAGCTGATATAGTAGCTAGCTCCCGAGCTATCGAAGGACGCTGAGGAGTCCGAGGAGGTCACCAGTGGGGCCTTCTCCTTCGCCTTCCCAGCCTCCTCCTACTTCGCCACCGGCCCCACAGACGCCTGCTCACTCTCCCCCTACAGGAGATCCCAGTCGATTTGCTCATCATCATGGAGATATTGATGATCTCAAAAGGCATGGCCTCCGCAACCAAAGGTCAGGCCGGAGTGGAGGACAACTGCCGCCCCTGCAGAGATGGAAGTGGTGTGGCCACCAGCGCTCTACCGACGACCGAATGGTCCGGCTCCCAAAGAAGCCATCGAGATCATCGACATCTCCGAACAGGATAAGGAGGAAGACGATGCCATACTCAAGTCAGGGTTAATCGGTCGCTCGTGGGGTTGTGGAGACTCCTGCCGAGTAACCCTAGCTTTATACCCGGGCCACATAGCTATGTTCGTCCGGAATATGAAGTGGAACCGACACCGCCGTGTCCCCCCATTGAACACCTGGGGGGCTGTGGCCATATCCGGGTTTCCTCCAACACGTGGCAGCGCTCAACGATGAATGCCTTGTTTTCTCGCACAGGCATCCCATCACATTAATAACCCAAACACCTTTCAGTGGGTGAAAGGGGCAGGGGCACAAGACCCTAAACGACCCCCTGCATTGTCCAGTCAGAACGCGGCGGTGTCATGTCTTATCCCGCCAGGCAAACACGTGGGATTCTCCAATCCCACATGTAACCTCTACTCTAGCAACCCCAAGGGGCAAGAAAAGCCATACAGAAAAGCCGAATCACTGTTATCAGATGCTAAAGCATCCCTCAACGCATTCCAGCACTCAAACTGAAAAGCCGAATCACACAAGGCACACAACACAAGCACACGACCTAACATCTCTCTAACATCTCCGAAGACTAGGGAAATCCTCCTATAACTCGAAGAACTAAAACCAGAAGCGGCGCAGAGGTAGATCTTCATGTCTTCAGTGTTGTGGTAGATGAATCTTCCTTGTCGTGATGGATCTTCATCTTTATCATATAAATCTTCATGCAACATAGGAGCACCAAGAGAGATCTTCAAGTGCATCCTCCTCAACCAGAGTAACTGGGATGGTTCAACAACTAATAGTTTGAAAGGAGGGGTGTTGGAAATTCATTTTTCTCAAAAGAGTGAAATAGGTAAGTAGAGAGAGAAACTGAGACGTTAGAAAAGCACGGGGATGGGTTTTTCAAAATAGGCTTTTAAAATATGACCTTATGGCACAACCATTCTATCTAGGCTTGCGTCCTACGGTCAGTATGGCTCTGATACCACCTCTGTCATACCCGATTTTAACGGACAAAACCAGATGTGTCTTATGTGTTCCCAGGATGTTCAACACACATAAGGATGTCATAGGTGAAGTAAGAAAAGCAATACTTTTATTAAATAAACGTTAAACTCTTACAACAATTGACATATATTGTCTTCTATGAAGATAGCACTGGTGCCCAACAACACCTGCAGGCAATCGACCGAGAGACACGCGACTAGAACGTCACAACCTCATCTTGGTACTCTTCAACATCTTCACTCACTGAGCAGTAGCACATATGTCGCATGGTATAGGGAAAATAGCAAATGTGAGCACATAGAGTACTCAGCAAGTGGGGGAAAGTAATGACATGCATGCTTATATCAAGAATAGGCTAACACATGGTATATTTGCATAAATGCGAGTAATGAAAATACATTTGGACTCAAAAACATTAAGCAGTTATTAAATGAATGTAACCCAAACAGTTCAGCATCCAGCATACAAGGCTCCCCACCTTCCACACCATAACCATCTAGTACTCCCTGTACTTTATCCAAAACCATCTAGTACTCCCTGTACCGAAACCATAACCACAACCCACTAATCATGTGAGGATCCAAGTCTCTCATATCCGTGAGCACGACTGTTATAACAGTTTTACACTCTACAGAGGTTGTCCAGCTTTCCCCACGAGTCAGTGAATTCTATGCTGCCGTGTTCGTGAAACACTTAACACACGCTAGTGGTGTGCCGCCAAGAATCACTACATGACATTTGCCACCAACCAGAGACTAATCCAGTATGTGTCTGCCCACTAGGTTTCACCGCCAGACTTTACGCAAGCTAAGCTCCTACCCATAAGCCCCCTTTTATGCTGACCCAACACACACTGGATAGACTCTAATCAGTATGTCACTCCTTACCCATATCAGCCTCGTGGTTGGTACATTACTTCTTGGGTTGTCGCTCCATGAACCGGTTCTTATTTAGGTTACTTGAGCAAACACTAAACCAACATCACAACCATGACAACCATCAAAACTACTTTGCTCAAGGCCTAAGGTTCCATGTTGCTAGACCATTAACAAATTAACCATCATTGTTGTATATGTTCATTAGTCAAGATTATGACACTTCTCAACATCCCAAAAGCATGGCTAAGCAATCTACCCAGAAAGGACACCTAACTATAAACCATCTAGGTACCAAGGGATGATAAGGGAAAATCTAGGGAAAATGCTAACATAGGTGACTACCCATCATATTGCCAGACATTGCATGCAATTTTGTAAAACAAAACATTTAAAATATAGGTTCAATATGGTCAAGGACACTTGCCTTTTTCCCAATGCTGCTCAGTGTTGTCGAAATCTTGGTCTTGAAGTCCCTCAAACTGCTTCGGAACATTATCGACTAATCGCGAATTCTATCGACAAACAAAAATACCATCGAATAAACACCCAATAAACTCCAAAAGAAACAGAACGATAAACTGGGATCTTGGATTGGGCTGAACAAGGAGAACAGAATTGACTAGACCACTATCGAGGAAAAATTAAGGGATGGGAACTAGGGTTAAAGTTTCACATGGGAAGATAGAAAAGATTGACTGTAGTTCTTCTGGGGAAAAAGATATGGTTGTAGAGATCTAGATGTTACTAAGGAAAAACTACTGTAAAGATATGAGAATTGATACTTAAAACTAGCATGGATAGAAAGATCATATTTTTAGAAAAATTTGAGCACAAGAATCACTCAAATCGGAGCTAAAACGAAGAAGATATGGCTAAAACAATTCTAGGGTTTAATCTGAAAAAGAAAAGGGCTTATTTTGAATCAAATAGAAAGTTCAGGGACCTTTTTATAAAAATAGGGGACCTAATTGTAATTATGGAAAAGTTTAGGGACTGATCTGTAAAAAGATAGGGCTCTTTTGTTATTACAAAAAAGTCTAGGGGTCTTCCTGCAAAATTACCAACTTAAGGAATTATCTGGAATTATTTTTGTACTGGAAAAGCTTGAAATATTGACTGGGCTGCTTTGGCTGACGTGGCAGGCTAACTGGACAAGACACATAGGCAATTTTGCTAATGTGGTGATGATATGGCGGCTGACGTGGCACATAAGCTGACTAGATCAAGTGAGACACATGGCAGCACGGCATAGGCGGATGAAGGGGTATCCTTTGTATTAATATAGACCGCATGTTGCTAATTGGACGGCTGAGGATGTTTGGGGACAGATGGACACCGGCGGGGAGGAAGTCCATGGCGGAGCCGAGCTCGGGCACGGCGGCGACACGCCGAAGTTGGCCAGAACAGCGCTCTGGTATGCGGATTGCAACGGCGAGCGGCGGATAAGCCTCAGGAGGGAGAGAGTAATCCGTTTGAGACCCTACCTCGGGCGGCGCGAGACGGGAGAGCTCCAGCGGTGGTGAGGGAAGCAGTGGCGCACAGGAGCTCGTCGGTGGAGGGGTTCCGGCGGCCGGGAAGCGAAGACAAAGGTACTGGAGAGTTCGGAGGTTGATGAAGGAGCTTCTGGGCGGCTAGTCAATGGAAAAGTGCGACGAAATTGGTGAGTTAGCGAGCTCGGACAGCGGCGGCGGCTATGGCGTCGGCGGTGAGATCGATCTCGGCGATTCGGCGAAATAGGGCACGGGAGGCAGTGGCTTTTGGCAAGATGGGACGGAGGTGCGTTGGGTGCTATATATAGGCGACAAGAGGAGGTCAGGACGGGCCAAGACACTCAAGGGCGGTGGCGCAACGGTCTCGGAATCGGCGGCGGAGTCCGGGTGGAAGACGACGGCACGGCACGGGCCCACGTGGCGATGACGCGGGGTGATGGCGGCTTCGGCGCAGGGCGCCAGCGGGCACCGGCAGCAAGGCTCTCGGCCGAGACAAGCGCGTGCTGGGCCGAGGCGGTGTGTGGCTGGCTCGGGTCGGCGGTTTTGCTGGGCTAGAGTGGCCCAGGCGGGGGAGAAGGTGGAGAGAGGGAGAGCAGGCCGGCTGGGCCTGGGAAAGAACGGGCCGCACCCAAGGGAGGAGGGAACACGGGCTGGGCCAGGAGAAAAGTGGGCCGGAGGGAAAGATGAGGGAGTGGACTGGGTTAGATTTAGGAATAGGTTTTTTTATATTTGTTATATTTGTTTTGGAGAATTTCTATAGAAGAAAGAAAGCAAATAAAATCCAATAAAATACCAAATAAAGCCTAAAAATTCTAGGAAATTCAACAAGCTCTGAAAACATTTTGAAAACAAAACAAAATATTTTGAGCTGATGAATTCATTTTGGAAATCATTTTAACACAAACAAATTCAAATAAATCCAAAGGAGCTCAAATAAAATCCAATAAGATCCAACAAAACCTAAATGCCTATTAATGAGCATGAATGCATACAAACAATTAATAACCTTAATTCAAATTTGAATTTGAATTTAGTAAATAGGATTTTTCCTATTTTAATTATTCAACCTATAATCAAATCTTGGAAAATTTTATAAAATTGAGAAAAGTGAAAATCAGGGTGTGACACGAAGGAATCCGAATAACCCATATTGATCCCAACACGAACCCCGGAAGTACACCACATCCATTGACGTCACTCTAACCCAGGGTCCCTACGCTAGGCATGATAGCTCCAACAAGCTCAAGGGCAAATCGCCACCACCAGTACACCATCAGCCTTGGGCTCGCCATCGACGTCCAAGGTTTCTAAAACGAAAAAACTTCTTCAAGGAAAGAGAATTGCCACCAAGCATCCTTGATGCTATACCAGGCTGGGGTTGATTTTTCCTCTGCATCCTCTCCCCCCTCCGAAACATTGGGACCCGAGAATGAGGGGGTACTGTTGGGTGGAAAATAAACCAGCCTGAGGATAATGGTTGAAGATTAGAATCCAGGTTCCTCCGGAGCCTTGGTCTCCGAACCCTCAGTTAAAGGATCGATCTCCAAAGTCATCAGATCCCTTCACGGTACCCCTTCGTACCTGTGAAGCCTTCCCTTGGTTCAGCCAGCTCGGTCTCCTGAGGCCTCCCAAAAACCCGACCACCTAAAGCCTCGGTCCCCTGAAGCTTCGGCCTCCCGAAGCCCTAGGCTTCCGGAGTCCTACTTCCTAAAGCTTTCACCTCCCGGTTCCATGCCTCCCGAGGCCCCCGCCTCGAACTGCTTAGGCTACCTTCCCATAGGCACCAAGGTGAGTCAGCAGGTCTTAGGAAAGATCTACTTGAAGGGGAGCACTGGTCATGCTTTGCCTGCAAAGAAGTGACCGGCATTAAAAGCTTAGGCTTATGGACGCCGCTCTGACACCCCGGTATGATGGAGGCTATCCTAACACCCCTGACAGTGTGGCGCCGGGCCGCAATCGGTGATCGATTCGACCCCTTCAGGGGTAGGCACAACGATAATTACCATGATGGATATTTATCTCCCCGATAGGGTAGAAGGTATATCCAGGATAAGGCCCAGTAATTCGGTCATATCCCAGATATTTGTACATGATGATAACTTGTACGCCAAGTTACGCACGGCCCTATAAATAGGAGTCCATGGTCCTCTAAACAGGAGATGACAAGCAAGATAGCAAAAAAGACACAGAGGTGAAAACACACCAAGTCTCGTTGTGATACTCCTCCTAGAGCGATCCATTTTTTCTACCATCAATACATTCGTGGTGTTCCTTCCTCTTAAACTTCTTCTCCAAGCTTGAGTCTCCTCCTAAGAAGAAACTCTCACCATACTTGCTGGGGCAAGATGAACTCTTGCTCCAACACCAGGATTGTCAACTTCACCAGATAGCTTTTCAAAGCTTTGAATGTTCCTTGTTGTTCATCCACACACCTGAAGGGGTCTGACCCCCGGAGGATTTGAAGAAGAGGCATGCTCTTCTCCATAGATCTTGCGATGAAATGGTTAAGCGAGGTCATCCTCCCCACCAAATGTTGTGTGTCCATGATAGACCTCGGAGGCTTCATGTCAATGATGGCTTGAATGTTTTTCCATAGACATGCCTTTCAAAGATTGATGAATGTCTCCTCTAGGTCAGCCCCATGGCCTCCTTCGCATCGGCTTCAAACCACAATGTCATCAACTTGATGATACCCAGAATAAGTGTCAAGGAAGCTCACGAGTTCTGATCCGACAGTGGCGTCAATCAATTGGCCTATTCTGGCCAAAGGGAAATCATCATTCGGTTACGCCTTGTTCAGGTTGGTGAAATCCACTCACATGCACCATTTCCCATTATGCTTGTTCACCGATACAAGGTTTGCCACCCATTCCAGGTGCATAACCTTGCAAATCATCCCCCACTTCATGAAGTTTTTTACATCTTCCGTCGCAACCTCCAGGAGATTAGTGGACATCTTCGAAAGCTTCTGTTTCCTCAACTTTACTCTGAAAATCACATTCGAGAGGTGCTCTATTAGTTCTCTCAACACTCTTGGGAGGTCCCGGGGTGACCATGCAGATATGTCTTCATTGGCCCGAAGGGTAGCCATCAGCTTCATTTCTTCCTAGAGTGGCAACTCTACACCTATGTGCATGCACTTGCCTTTGTCCCCTGTGTGTAGTGGGATCTACTTGATGTTGCCTTCAGTCTTGACATTTGGTAGCGTACTTTTTTGTCCTTTGTGTCTACCTCGAACAGATGTGCACCTTCCACTAACCTGGAGCATAGCCATGCTCTATTATACGGGTTTGTTTTGATCCCCCCAGACGGATATGACATCCTTCGAGCTGGGCATCTTCATGCATAGATAACCATGGTGCACTATTACATCAAACTTGGACAGTGTCCCTCGCTCGAAGATAGCATTGTACTTGTAAGGTACATCCAGCACGTCAAACAAGATATCCTTTATCTAAACTTCTCTCCCCTCACCGAAGGATACTGGGAGTGTGATTCTTCCAAGAGCTTCAATGGGCATCCCCCAAAACCTTGTAGCGGGGTTCCTGTTAGCCGTAAGCAACTCCTAGGAATCCCCATCTAATCAAAGGCTTCCTCCATCAATTATCACTCTACGTATCTCTGATCTGGATATGTCCATGAAAATGACAAAGGCATCTGTATGAGGACAATCGTGAACTTGAAGGTCCTTATGAGAAAAGGTAATTGGCTGATGTGACAATTGGGACTTGATCATTAGGGAGATGGTTCCTATATGATTGACCTTGTGCACATATTCCCTCTGCTGCCTCTTTGACTCATAATTGTATCTAGTACCCCCATAGATGGCCAGTATCACGCTTCGAGCCCCCTCAACATTTTGGATGGACATCGTCTCATTAGGAGGGGCTTTGATAGCCATCCTAGGTGGGGGCAGTGGCAATCAGGTGCCTATGACCTGATGCGATGGAGGCATTCAAGTCCACGTTGTGGGCTAGTAAGGTGGGTGGGAGTACACAGGAGTTGGCCCGAAGCTGGGCCCCCGGGCCTCCATATGGTGTACTGCTAAAGGATTATGCGAAGAACCTAAGCCTGCAGGTCCAAATGACTACCGGTTCAGTCCTTCCTTCAGGAACACTATGTCCTCGGACAATCATAGAACCAACCACCGTCACTTTCACCAGCCAAGGGGTCACAAGCGGGTGGGGGTGGGGGGTTGCACAACATCGAGGAGATCCCAGATAAAAGCAGGCATAGAGGAGAGGATCAATGAGGGGTCAGGGCCACAGCTTTGGGCAATCGTAGCTAATATGTGAGGACACAACTTGGGTGTGTGGCCCATGTCTTCTCTGTGTACCACACAGTATAGTAGCCATGGCTGCCCAGAGCTTCGGCCATGACCCCTCATCAAGCGTCTACCTCTATGCTTGCTTTCATCCAAATTCTCCTCGATGTTGTGCACCCCCTGCTTGAGACCCCTTGGTTGGTGAAAGTGATGTGGTTTGTTCTATGCCTATCTGTGGACTGGTGGGCTTCCCTTGGACGCTCTTCTCTCTCCCTTACTTGAGATGCTTTCTCCTGGCCTATCCTACTACTTCAAGTCTCGAGGGCCGGTCTATCACCATGCCTCCAAACATCATCCTCCTCAGCCCTCGAATACTCTTCCATCTTGGTGAACAACTTATCCACGTCCTTGACTGACTTTCATGCCAGGCGCAAGGCCACGACCCTTGGATGAAGGCCTTACCACGCGACATCCATCATTGTATCATCAATAAGGCCCTTCGCTTGGCACTTCACTTGGACAAAGCTCCGAGTGAATTCCTTTAAGCTTTCACCCTCATTTTGTTTTACTGTGAACATATCTCCTATGGTGACCAAGGCCGCATAGTTGCCCTAGAAGTGTGAGAAAAGTGCCTCTTGAAGTTGCTCCCAGGAGAATATAATTATTGCTAGGACAGAGGTATACCATGAGAGCGTGATTCCCTTAATGGCTAGGATGAAGTCCTTAGCCGTGGTGGCTTCATCTCCCCCTGTGGACTCTATCCCAGCCTAAGCTCATCACAAATTCCTTCGGGTCGGTTTTGCCACTATATATGTGCAGTCGAGACATTTTGAACCCCAGGGGGGGTCATGATTGCATCTGCATACTCGGTGACAATGGGGAAGCCTGATCTGCCACCTGTAGCCGATGGGGTTCCTCTGACCCTCACTGATGAAGTAGCTCTGGGTCTCTACTATTGTTGAGTCCTCCCAGAGGCCCTTGCTGAGATGAGAGGGACAGACGAAGGGACCTAAGTTCCACGCATAGCTCTTGGATTTTCTTGTTGGCCTCCTCCACCCGGTTCTAGTACAGTGCATCATTGCCGTCATGAACTCCTGCTCCATGGTCCCTGTTGGGGATCTTGGTGATGGTCCAGGGTGTCCGGCTCAGTTGTTCGAACCTTGTAGACATCTGGAGCAATCACCCTAGGGGCAACCATGCTGACTCCGAGTATCTCGACCCTAGGGGCCGCTCGACCAAAGCCTCATCAAACCCACCATAAAATTGGAAAGAAAAATAAAGTAAATCGGCCCCCTCGGTCTCCACAACCCCTCTTTATTGTGATGGGACATCCGAGCCTCCCTCGTTGTCCGTGGATGCTTGTGCTTTTTCCTTCCTGGTCTTTGGTGGAATGAGATCACCACATGGTCATGGGTTCGATCCCCACAGGCAACACCGAATGTTGGGATCGTGATCGCAACATAGTGAACAATACTTGTAACTGTTAGTGTAATAATTGTTCCTCTATTTATTACACCAAACAAGTGGGGATATTTATAGGCATACCTCAACCACTCTCATGACCATTACATTTTTACCCCGTATGCACAAGAATATTCCTTTTAACACTAGGGAATATCCTAAAATATTCCTAGGGTATCACAGTCATTGTGTGCCTACGGTACCCTATACAGCCTAACCTTGACACGTGTCCTAGAGGGACCCACATCGAGCCCTCTACTAGAACTACCAGCGATCACCCTCTAGAACCTCTTGGGCAGGCTTTGGTTAACTTGAAGGCTCCTTCTCAGGTGAGCGTTCACTTCATCGCCGAAGATCCTTATGCCGCCTCCCTTCGACTTTGGGGCTTCATTGTACCCTTCATCCTTCAGGCCTACTTTAGTGCGGACACAGCATGTAAAAACTCATGTACTGTGGACGTAGCAAGCCTAGGTCACCTAGAAGGCAAGACTGAGGTTTCCTGGAAGGTATCGTGTAGTCTCCGTGGATAGTGAGGCCCACACACCTGCAACTATGCCGCATGCGTAGGTCACCCAAAGGGCAGATCATGCCAAGGTGTCCTGGAAGGCATTGCATAGCCTTGGTAGTGTCGAAGCCACACCCCGGGGGATGTCCTCGGAGGCGAAGATGTGGTGCTCTGAGGAATGCTGTTGCAAGGAATCCTCGTTGCACGACATGCCTACACACCGTGGGCACAGCAATCCTAGGTCACCGCAAAGGCATCAAGCCTAGGTTTCCTGGAAGGCATTGCATAACCTTGATAGTGTGTAGATGTCGATTATCATGTGACTTCCTTGGTAATGTAATTGCGGCGCCCCCGAAGGATTTCTTCATGAGGCATGGCACACCCACGCACCTGTAAGCATTGCTTGCCTAAACCTAAAGTCACCTGAGAAGGTTTCCCAGAGGGTAGGCTTTGCCCTGGTAGGCACTGGAGCCCACACACCTGCAGCAGCACAGCATGCCTAGGTCACCCAAAGGGCATATTATGCCAGGGTGTCCTGGAAGGCATTGCATAGCCTCGGTAGTGTGGACGCCGCATATCAAGGGATGACCTTGATGTGAGGATGTGGTGCTCTGAGGAATGCTGTCACAAGGAATCCTCGTTGCATGACAAGCTTATATACCACAAGCGTAGCTTGCCTAGGTCACCATGAAGGCATCAAGCCTAGGTTTCCTATAAGGTATTGCATAGTTTCAGTTGCATAAATGCCACGTGCCAGGGCACACCCTTGGTGGACAGTGTTGTGGTGCACCCAGGGTATTTCCTCGGGAGCACGACAAGCCTACACACCGCGGGCGTAGCATGCATAGGTCACCTAGAAGGCAAGACTGCCTAGGTTTCCTAGAAGGTATTCCATATCTCTGATCGTGTGTAGAGCCTTTAGCATTAATACATGCCAAAGGGGATACAAAACGTTCGGCAAAAATGGAGAATCTTACAAAACCTCCGACAAAAACCGAGGTCGATGGGACCAAAAATATTGAAGAGGTAGCCTACTCTTCGCCCTCATCGCCTTCGAGCTCATCCTTCGGGACTGAGGCATCAACTCCATGCGCACCCCACCGTGGCAAGAAAGGGTTGATGGGCCACGACGGGCTTCTTGACGCGAAGGCCATTGCGCCTGAGGCGTTCAAGGTTTCCTCCTTTGAACCAAGCATCGAGGAGGTCAATGTCGTGATGAGGATCTTTAGTACCTTTGTCCTCCCTGAGCTTGAGATTTCACTCGCCCGGAAGCCCGTCGCCGAACTTATCGACGCCTCTGACGTGGTGATTGCGAAGGTATACTAGTATGTTCCATTATTATTATTATTTATTTTTGTCCTTTTAATAATTGCTCATATCCGTGAGACATCCCAGGCTTTGCTTATTTCATGGGCTCAGCGCAAACAGGTAGAGAATTCTGAAGCCCGCGCCCGGAGTGTAGATGTGCAGATTGATATGTCGCAGAAGCGGGCTAAAAGAATCGAAGGCCAAAAGCGTGAATTTCTGCGCTGAGCGAGGGAAGCCGAGTCACGCTTGGAGCAACTCGAGAAGGAACTCAGCGCCCTTCGCTCGGAGAAACAAGTGGCCGAAGAGGAAGTCAAATGCTTGCGCCAAAATTTGTAATCGTCTGAAGCGCAAGTGTGTGACCTGCAGGCACTTTGTGCCACAGAGAATGCTAAAACACAGCAGCTGCAAGAAGAGCTGAGCGAGGCAAAGGCTCTGTCTGAAGATGCCTTAAACTCCCTGATTCAAGATCGTTCCAATTCGTTAATTTCGCGCTTGGGGAGCTAGAGCCGACGGCTATCATACATGTGAAGCTATCAGCAATACCTTCGAAGGGATTGGTGCCTCGGCCATGCCCCCAACACTCAATTGTCAGGCTGGGCGGTCTTATAAGTTGGATTAATGAAACCAGCAGGAGCCTTCTCCCAGCCGCTCAGTTATATGGCAACTTCTGCACGGTGGTTGCCACCCAAAGCCTTGTCCAGTCGATTGAAATGACGGGTTGTGACCATCATTCTGCGCTTCAAAAGTCTACCTTCCGGTACCCCACAGATATGTTGACTTCGGCCATTACGAGGGCGTCGAAGGCCACTACCCGATCATTTACCACCAATTATTGGTGTAGACACGGCCGCGAGCTCGCCCTCCGAGAGGCAAAGATCAACTGCCAACAAGTATGTTGCTTCATATTAACGGTTTTGTTGTCTTCCTGGTCGTGTATTCTGTTAAGAAATATTTCTTTTGCAGGCGAAGGCAAGGGATGATCCTTCGTCTAAAGCTACAACCACGGTGGCTAAAGAAACCCGGAAGGTGGGATGACTCAACGCGAAGCGTCATTTTGTTTATTGAGTTTTCCTTATACGCTGGGGCAATGTATCATACATTGATGATGTAATATATAATATTGTATTTGTTGCGAAATGTTCTTGACTTGTTGCACTCCCTTCGCAGGTCCTCCCTTCGGACACTGCGCAGGTAGCCGAAGAGGCTGTCCCTGTTACCATGATGACGGACAATTTTTTTGTATCTTGGTCTTGCTGGTAATCATTTCATCGCCGTCATCCAGATATTGAGTTCGAACGGTGCTGGCATGTGAAGTGTAAGGAATACGATGTCATGAATAATAGGACTAAAGCATTTTGGAAATCTTTTAGCCCTTCGATGTTAGTTAGTCGCCAAGCTGAGCGAAACTTGCGCCGTACCGCACGTGGAGACGTCGAGCATCTGCCTAAGCTCATTGAGCCGAAGATTGAGCCCGAAAATGATGACGGGATCCCACTTCGCCAGCCGTAGCTTTGCTATCGCCGTGGGCCCTCTTCGCAATTAGTTGAACACACCGAAGGTGAAGATGCCCTTCGTGCGTCTCCATCAACTTCGACCTATGTTGGGTCCCCTCTGGACCTAACCATGCATTTTCACGCTAGTCAAGGCATAGCCTTTCAATTTGTTTTTATTTGGTGGTATAAGGATTTTATTGGTCCTGACGTTGATCGCTTTGCAGAATAAAGGGTGCTTTTACAATTACTACTACTTCGCTTTTTTGGTGTTTACTTTGGTGGCACCGCGCTTGAAGTGACATTGGGGCATTTCGCAATGTTTTCAGATGTTAGGAACGCTTTCTCGCTTAGTTGAGTGAAGTCTTCCTTGGCGAGCGACATTCTTGATTATTTATTTGGGACGATGCTTCGGTAGCGATGAATTTTTAAGATTGGATAGCGTTGTTTCCCCCCGCTTTTTCACCGCAACTACCTGCGACTGCAAGAGAAGTGCTGTTCCAAGAACGTCGTCCCCCCCCCCCCCTTTTTGGTCACAGCTATCTTCGGCTGATAGAAATTTATTGTTTTTGTTCGAGAGCGGGCACTCTTAGGGCAGTTTTTCATCTGAAGGTTCGTTTTTCCTTTGATACGGGGGCAGGCACTCTTAGCCCCTGACTTTTTAGCTCGAAGTGCGTCGCCTTCTCTTAGGTTGAGCGACACTTTGGCTTTTCTTCCGAAGGTTTCTTTTTCCTTCAGTGCGGGAGCAGGCACTCTTAGCCCCTGACTTTTTAGCTCAAAGTGCGTCGCCTTCTCTTAGGTCAATTGACACTTCGGCTTTTCTTCCGAATGTTTGTTTTTCCTTCAGTGCAGAAGCAGGCACTCTTAGCCCCCAACTTTTTAGCTTGAAGTGCGTTGCCTTCTCTTAGGTCAAGCGAGACTTCACCTTTTTCTTTTCTTTTTTTTTTATAGTCGAAAGTGTACGTCGTTTTTCGTTGACACTTCGCACCTCTAGTTGTGTCATCTATTTCGGGCCCTTCACTCATCAATTTGTGTGCCACCCTGCTCTGAGAGGCTGGCACACTTTGACGACAAGTTATCAATACTCAAAACAAGTGATCTTTTCTAGGGGTATTTCTATTATATCGATGCTTACAAGTTATCCTACCTTGTTAAAAATCTTACGCCCTAACAAAGGGGTCCCCCTGTGAGGAAAAGAGTGCAGTTCCCATACAATTTGATTACATGAAAAGAAAAATTGCATAAAGAAAAATACACAAACTTCGTTTTGGCACAAACTCATTGCCGAGATGCGCGAAGGCCTTCACCGCTGTTACGCGTAGAACTTATGAAGGTTATCCGCATTCCAAGTATGCGGAAGCTCCTCGCCCTCCATATTAGCCAAGTGATATGAGCCGGGTCTCAACGACCTTTTGACTAAGAAGGGACCGTCCCATTTGCTCTGTAGTTTCCCACCGGTGAAGCATTGCCGAGTCTTCACACCACCAAATCTCCGGGGATGAAGTTCTTTACGGATATCTTCTTGTCTCTCCACTTTCTTGTCTCCTCTTGATACCTACTCAGATTTTCGGCGGCCTGCAATCTTACTTCCTCGAGGGCATCCTTTGATGTTGACTCTTCGCCTTACTCTGGTTCATTTAAGACCCTAAATGATTTGTTCTTGCATTCTTCTGGGGTCATTGCCTCCTCTCCGAAGAGGAGGCAAAACGGTGTGAAACCGGTTGGTCTTGCTACCGTTGTTCTTATAGACCATAAGACTTTGGGCAACTCTTCAACCCATTTCCCTTTTGCAAGGCCCTATAGGCGCTTTGCGACACCAGCGAAGACAATGTTGTTTGCTCTTTCAACGGCTCAATTAGACTGCAGGTGGTATACATATGCGAAAAGGACTTTGATCCCCAGACCTTCGCAAAAGTGTCTGAAGCCTGCACTGTGAAATTGGGTGTCGTTTTCTACTGTTACTTCGTGCGGGACTCTAAAACGGCATATGACGTTCTGCCACAAGAATTTCTGGATATTTCTCGATGTTATAGCGGCATCGCCTCCACCCATTTGGAGAAGTACTCGACCGCAACGACAGCATATCGCAAATGTCCTAGAGTGGCTGGCAGCTGGCCGACAATGTCAATTCCCCAACGCGTTAACGGCCAAACTGGTGGGACTAGCTGTGTTTTTACTGAAGGCTTACATGACCTCTTCGCCCAGAATTGACACTATTGAAAACTTCAAACTATGTAATCCGCATGACTGATCGCCTTTGGCCAAAAGAAGCCCTGTCTGTATACTTTTCCAACTAAGGCTCATGTACCCACATGCGAACCACACAGTCCACCATGAATTTCTTTTAGCAGATTCTACCCTTCTTCCTGGGATACGCATCGCAACCATGGTGCACAGACTCCGGCCTTGCACAAATTGTTTCCCATAATTTTGTAATTTCTAGCTCTCTGGGCCATACGCTTCGCCTCAACATTATTATCGGGCTTGTGATAACCATGAAGATAAGCTATTATCGGAGAGCGCCAATCTTCGCTTTTGATCATAGCAACGGAATGTGTTGGTCGCAAATTGTCGGCGGCGGCTGGCACGGTTAGCTTTTGGTAGAATACATCTAGTGGTATCGGCAGATTTTGCGCGGTGGCTTTGGCTAGCTCATCTGCTTCGAAGTTGTCATTTCTTGATATACTCTTGACCGTGAACCCCAGGATGTACTTTTCCATACTTTGGACTACTACCTTATAGTTTACAACCTAAGCGGTAGGGAGGTTGGTACTGTGATCTTGTGAGCTGTGAAGTAATGGCGAAGCTTGCGAGATGCCATGATGAGTGCGTATGCTACTTTTTCCATTTCGGTATAGAGCCTCTTTGGGCCTGCGAGAGCTTCTAACACATAGTATATTGGGAACTACCGTAATTTATTGTTTTCGTGTCTTTCCTACACAAGTACAACCCTCACTACTGAAGGGGATGCCGCTATGTATAACAACAAATTTACGCCTGGATTGGGGCTGGAAAGGGCTGTGAGCTTCGTCAGATAATTTTTCAATTCATCGAAGGCTTCTTGTTGCTCCACACCCCATCTAAATGGGTCGGAGCTTTTCAACATTTTGAAGAAAGGTAGACTTTGTTCTGCAGATTTTGCAATGAACCTGTTCAGTGCCGCCAACCTTCCTGCCAAACGTTGTGCTTGATTTATGTTTTGTGGAGGTTTCATGTCTATTCTTGCCTGTATCTTTTAGGGTTCCACTTTGATGCCTCTCTTCGACACCAAGAACCCTAATAGCCTTCCGGACTGTACTCCAAAGGCGCATTTTTCTGGATTCAATCTTAGTCCCGCCCTTCACAAGCTTTCGAAGGTTTCACGCAGGTTTTCGAGATGTTGGCTTCTTCTGGCACTTTTGACCACTATGTCGTCAACGTATGCTAGGACAATTTGCCCTATCTGTGAGCTTAGCACTGTCTCCACCAACCTGGTGAAGGTTGCGCTAGCATTTCGGAATCCAACGGGCATCCTCACAAAGCAGTATATGCCGAAGGAGGTCCTGAAGCTTGTCTTCTCCTCATCTTCCTTTGCCATCCAGACCTGGTGGTACCCTGAGTATGCATCGAGGAAACTTAACATCTCGCAACTAGCTGCGGAATCCACCAGCTGAGCGATTCTAGGTAATGGGAAATCATCCTTCGAACAAGCCATGTTCAAGTCTGTGAAGTCGACGCACATTCTCCACTTTCCATTGCTTTTCTTGACCAACACTGGGTGTAACACCCTAATTTTTCCACTTTTGGAAATTTCTTAAAATTTGCTAGAATTTAATATGAGTTTAAATAATTAAAAAGGTAAAACCCTATTTTATATAAAAGAAAAACCCATTTGACATAGGATATAATTGAGTATTATGCGTTCATGCTGAATTAGGCAAGTAGGGTTTTTATTTGGCTTTTGATGGATTTTGTTTGAAGTGGATTTGCTTAGAATTCGAAAAGAAAAGAATAAAAACCCTTCCCGAGCTGCCTTTTTCCCCTCCAGCCCAAATCCCTCTCCCTCTCTCACTCTTTCGGCCTCAGCCCAGCCAGTCGGCCCTTTCCTCCTGCTCTCGTTCCACCTGGGCCTCGGTCCGGCCCAGCGCCGCGTGCCCGCCAGCCTGTCACGCCAAAGACGCCCGCGCAGAACCCGCCTTCACCGCCGCTGTTGTCTCCGACCTGGAGTCCGCCTCGTCGTGTCTCCGTCCGAGTTCGAACGGAGTACGAACCGCCGCCTTTCCCCTTTTTCCGCGTGAGACCTTGCCTATTTAACTAGGACCCCTCTCCCCGATCTCATCTCATCCCAAACCCGCCGAGTCCCGAGCCAATCTCGCCAAGTTTGAGCCCCATCGCCGCCATTGTCACCGCCCTCGGTTGAGCACGCCGCCGAGCCGCCCTAGCACCATTGAGCTTCACTCGAGCAGCCTAACAGAACCGCGGCCATCCATTGAAGCTCTCCCCGCCATCGCCTTGGTTCCTGCACTGCCGGAGACGCCTTCCCGACGAGATCCCAAGGTCCACCGCTACTCCTTCCGTCGCCGAGCCCATCCAGTGCCGCCCTGCTCAAGTTAAGCCCTAAAACGGACCGGCCGTGTTTCCCTCTTCGAAATCCGTCGATCGCAGTCACCGCTGGAAGATTAGAGTGCCGTCTGACGTGTTCTCCGGTCGTCCCCCGCTGTGAGCCCCTGGGTCACCGCCGTCTCCTTTCTTCCCCAGCCAGCCAGTCGTCTAGAGCCGTTCGATCTGAAACCTAGGGGCCGGATTAGATCTAAACTCACCCTTTTGGCCACCAATCACATACCGCCACCTGTCCACTTTAATCTAGTTGGCATTTGTGCCACACCAGCTGCCACCTCGCCTTGCCAAATCAGTCGATCTGCTTATGTGTCAACCCAGTCACCATGCCACATCGGCAAGTCTGCCCAATCATCGTCCAGTCAGCTGCCATGCATTAAATCCAGATTTTTCAATATAAAAAAAATCTGATAATTCCTGGGAATTGATAATTTTGCAAGAAAGCCCCTGAACTTGACTAATGAATATATGCAACAATGGTCGTTAATGTGTTAATGGTCTAGCAACATGGAACCTTAGGCCTTGAGCAAAGTGGTTTTGATGGTTATCATGGTTATGATGTTGGTTTAGTATTTTCTCAAGTAACCTAAGTAAGGACCGGTTCGTGGAGCGATAATCCAAGAAGTAACGTACCAACCACGAGGCTGATATGGGTAAGGTGTGACATACTAATTAGAGTCTATCCAGTGTGTGTTGTGTCAACGCAAAAGGGGGCTTCTGGGTAGGAGTTGAACTCGCATAAAGCTTGGCGGCAAAACCTAGTGGACAGACACATCTGGGTTAGTCTCTGGTTAGTGGACAGTGTCATATAGTGATTCTTGGGCACACCACTGGCGTGTGTTAAGTGTTTGCATAACATGGCAACATGGAATTCACTGACTCGTGGGGAAAGCTGGACAACCTTTGCAGAGTGTAAAACTGTTATAACAGCTGTGCTCAAGGATATGAGAGACTTGAATCCTCACATGATTAGTGGGTGGTGGTTATGGTTCTAGTACAGGGAGTACTAGATGGTTGTCGTTTTGGTTATAGTACAGGGAGTACTGGATGGTTGTGGTGTGCAAGGTGGGGAGCCTTGTATGATTGGTGTTGAGCTGTATGGGTTATGTTGGGGATCATCTCCCACCACCCCCTAACTCGAAGGGAACCGTGAAGTCCATTGGAGATGCTACGTGATAGCTTTCGTGTTGTTGCAAGAGTTCGTTCGCCAGCCGCGGAGATCAGGGAACGAAGTTGGTCGAAGGGTGTGGGCGCCCCCGCATCTTCACGCTCCCAAACCGGCGAAGGCGAAGGCTCACTGCCTTCGACTGGCGAGCGAAGCCCCGGTTCGCATCCCACATCTTTTGGAGCAAGCGAAGGCGTGAGCTAACCTTCGCCGGGAGGCGAAGGCTGCCCGTCATGTGACTGGGCAAAGGAGGCTTCGACACCCTTCGAAGGGATGGCCAGTTCGACAGTGGGCCCGACTACGGTCATCCTGGGTACTGTTGTAATTATGGGATCATGCTCATTTGTACCATAATGCTCCCGGATATTCCAGGAATGTAGCAAGTTAGGGGGTAAGATATGTAAATGGCACCCGTGATCGTCGTGTACGGGCTATAAATAGAGCCACAGTGTAACCGTAAGGAATAATCAAAACTATTCCACTTCCTGCACGTGTCACTCTAAGGGACCTTCGACATCTCCACTCCCGAAGGCCCACCTTGTCTGGGACTTCGATCCCAATAGGTTACATTCACTTAATGATTTCTTAATGCTTTTGAGTCCAAATATCTTTTCATTACTTGCATTTACGCAAATATACCATGTGTTAGCCTATTCTTGATATAAGCCTGCATATCATTACTTTCCCACACTTGCTGAGTACTTTATGTGCTCACCCTTGCTTTCTCCTACAAAACGTATGCTGCTCAATAGAAGACTTTGAAGAATTCCAAGACGATGACCTAGTGTTCTAGGAGCGTGTCTTCCAATCGGTGCTTGTGGAGTGCTTGGTCGCCGATGTTATCGTCATGCTGCCATTGTTTAGATGTTGTCGTTTAGTTTAATTTTAAAGTTGTTTAGGTGAAGTCTTTATTCTGTAGGAAGTGAATGCTTATAAGTTAAAGTATTGCTTTTGTTACTTCACCTATGACGTCCTTATGTGTGTTAAATCTCCTGGGTACACATAAGCTGCACTTGGTTTTGTCCGTTAAAACCGGGTGTGACAGAGGTGGTATCAGAGCCATACTGACTATAGGATCGCAAGCCTAGATAGAATGGTCGTCCTAAGAAATTTCCTAGTTCATCTAAACCCATCAGAGCCTTTCCATTGTTCTCATACTTGTCTCTTGCTATCCATAAGTTTATTTCTTATATCCCATCTCTTCCTTTTTAGATGGTTCGCCAGCTACTTAGTGCCCGCAAGTCAACCGGAGGACGTCCACCCATTCTTCAACATGTACCAACTAAAGACGAGATTGATGACCCCACTTTCCGGAGTATGGACCCCGTTCCCAATGTCTATGAAAGTGATGGTGTTCATACTGGTCACCTTCCTCACCTACTATGGGGGATACTTTCTGGACTTGGACATACACAGAAGCCAGTCTACAGGGGAGTTCAGAAACAACACTCTGGATATGTAGAATGGAAGGTTGAAGTCACTATCTATGATTACGAGCGAAGCCAAGACGAAGGTTTGGAGGTTTGACGAGTGGTGGGCATTCACTCAGCAATGGTCCCAAGAGCAACCTTCACAACTGGTGTTCAAGATGCAACTCGTCAAGCCATATCCCGTGTTCGTGATCAATATAACAGCAAGATGGACAACTCTCCTTATGCATATTGTTCCCATAGAACTCGTGGAAGTAATGAATCGTTCGTGGAGTCCCTTTGGAGAAAACCCCAAGCTACGAGAACAAGTTGCCCTCACTGTGGCCTTGGAAGATGAACTAGACTGCGCTTTATGGGAGTTGGGAGAAGTTCGCCAACGCCTTGCCTTCGTCTACACATTTCTTGAGGATGAACAAGATGCCAACCAAAAAGGATCTGAAGATGACGAAGAAGACATGTATATGCACTCACCCCCGCGCAAGAGGATTTGCCTCAACACCCCCGCCATATTTGAAGATGGATCAGTTGATTCCTCCCCCTCAGGGTCCCGCACTAGAGAGGAGTCCCAACAGTATGGTCTTTCTATAGATAGTATTAGCAATGTTAGAGCCAAGCGTCGATGTAATTGTTAAGGATAATAATATTGTTAGTGTGAGCTTTGTTATGGTGCTAAGTGTGTAAGTTGGAGTTTTTCTTTGAGTGCCGATGTGAGCTATGGAATGCTTTGGCATCTTATTTACAGACGCATCTTTATTCCTATATTATATAATATAGATGGGTTTCTTTAGTTAAACTATTTCCAAACTTGCTTACCTACTCCTGTTCCCTTTTCAACCCTAATCAGATGGTTAACACAAGGAGGAGTATTAATACCCAAGAAGGGAACAACAACAACCAGAATCCACCCCGCCCCCTCCAATAACCTTGGAACAACAGATGGCTATGCAAACTCAGATCTTGCAAGCTCTAGCTCAAACCATGGTGCAGATGCAGCAGCAACAGCCAAATCATGTTTCTCAACCGCATCAACCATCAAAACTTGGAGAATTCAAAAGAACTCAACCCCCAGTCTTCAGTCATGCAGTGGAATCTATGGATATAGATGATTGGCTGAAGGATATAGAAAGGAAGCTACAGGTTGCTCAATGCAATGATAGGGAGAAGGTTTTCTATGCCTCACATCAACTCGCTGGTCAAGCCCTAGACTGGTGGGAAGCATATTGTGCTGCACATCAAAATCCAGTAGCTATCACATGGATGGAGTTTAAATCAAGTTTCTGCATTCATCACTTGTCGTTAGGAGATGTTCGTCTGGAGAAGAAGGAGATCATGAGCCTGAAACAAGGACCAATGATTGTAAGGGAGTACGTGACCAAGTTTACTCAGTTGTCCAGGTATGCTCCCAGTGAAGTGAATACAGATGAGAAGAAGAAGGAACATTTTCTGGAAGGTCTGAATGATGCCATAGAATATGCTCTACTTCCACAAGAGTTTCCCAATTTCCAAGCAATGGTAAACAAAACTTTGATGGTTGAGCACAAGCACCGTTAGCTGGATGAGAAGAAGAGGAAGATGTCTTTCGAAGGACAAGGAAGCAACACACGTTCCCGTGGAGCAACACAGATGTCTCCGCAAGGCCCTATGTTCCGTTCCAACATTCAGTACCAAACTCAGTCGAAAATCCCTGTTCAGTGCTCCAACTATCAGACACCCTGATCAACTCCACCAGCTACTCCTCAAGTCAAGAACAGCCCAGCTACTCCTGGCCCAAACAAAGGATGTTTCAATTGTGAAGAGGAAGGGCACTATGTGAATAAATGCCTTAAGAAGGTGCAGGATCTGGCCAAAACCAACAACGCACCAAGGTCAACTCCAGCCTCAGCCCAGTCACGCAGTGGGAGTCAGAACCCTGGTCAGAACAATCGTGGACAACAGAATTATGTTCATGGGAAAGTCAACCATGTCACAGCAGAGGAAGCTATTGATGCTCAGGATGTGGTGTACGGTATGTTCCTCGTTAACTCCTGACCTGCATCTATTTTGTTTGATTCCGGAGCTTTGCATTGCTTTATAACCACTCAGTATGTTGCAAAACATGGGTTCCCTATGGTTATGATGAAGAATAATATGTTTATTACCTCTCCTGGAGGGGGATTGAAGGCAAAATATATGTCTTAGGATAAGACTTAGCATAAGGGGGGGTAGACTTCCCAGCGAATCTCATAGTCTTGGAAACTAAGGGCATAGATGTTATCCTTGGAATGGATTGGTTAGCCAAGTTCAACGGAATTATAGAATGTGCTAGAAGTGCAGCTCACCTAACCAATGGGGATGGTACCAAAGTTGAGTTCGTGGCTACTGTACCAGCAGCAGAGGATCGATCTCTCAATTCGCTTGAAGGAACAGCCATTGATCAGATCAAGGTAGTTTGTGAGTTTCCCGATGTCTTCCCCGATGAATTACTAGGTATGCCACCTGATCGAGAAGTCGAGTTTGTCATTGAATTGGTACCTGGTACGGCCCCTATAGCTAAAAGGCCATATAGAATGTCGATTAACGACCTAGTTGAGTTAAAGAAGCAAACCCAAGAACAGTTAAGCAAAGGTTTCATTAGACCAAATGCATCACCTTGGGGAGCCCCAGTTCTTTTCGTGGATAAGAAGGATGGTAGCTGAAGGATGTGTGTAGATTACAGAGTGCTCAATGAGGTAACCGTTAAGAACAAGTACCTGTTGCCCTAGATTGAGGATTTGTTTGATCAGATGAGAGGAGCCCGAGTGTTCTCCAAGATTGATCTAAGGTCTGGATACTATCAGCTGAAGATTCGACCGTCAGATGTACCAAAGACTGCCTTCAGTACTCAATATGGGCTATAGGATTGCTTGTTTCTGTGACCCGCACCAGTTCCGCATTTATCTGGATGGCTTCTCCGTGTATTTCATCATTGCTTCCTGGTGGTGCTACTTCAACGCCATAGCATTGCTCGCATTCGCCCGAACCCCATCCGGCCGAAGCATTGCTTGACCCTGGTAGCGCCGAATGGGGTATTTCGACCAAAGCCCCGGCCGCAACCAAAGGTTCCGGTAATGCCTCCACTGTGCCGGTTGGCTTCATCTTCTTCTTAGGTGGCATGGCTTCGATGGGTTCGATCCCACGGACGGCGCCTACTGTTGGGACCGAAATCCCAGACAAGGTGGACCTTCACTTATGGAAATGTCGAAGGGTCCTTGGGGTGACACGTGCTTGGGGTAGAACTATTTTGATTCACCACACGGATACAGTATGGCCCTATTTATAGCCCGTACTCAACGACTCCATCCGTGGTTTATAGTTCCTACCCCCTTAACTGCTACATTCTTGGAATATTCTGGGGCATTATGGTACAATTAAGCATATTTATATAATCACAACTCTACCCCGGGCTGTTAAAGCGGGCCCCGCTATCTAGTCGTGGTCTTTGGCTCCAGAGATCGCCGAAGTCTTCTCCACTCCGTTGCCACGAGTTGGTCTTTGGCTCCAGGTCGAAGACCAGCTGCTACCTTCACCCACTCCAGTCAATAAAAACTGCTGGCGTGGACTTCGGCTTTCAGCCGAAGGCTCGCCACCGCCTTCGCTGACGTGGGAAGCTGGGACTGCGGGCACACCTACATCCTTCAATCGAGGGTACTTCACGATCTTCTCTACCTTCACCTCCAGTCCCTGAAACAATCATGCAGTGACAAGAGTGCGACACCTCCGGCAGACTTTGAGCTATCCTCCGAAGGGGGGGGGGAGATTATCCCCAACATTGATCAAACCAAAACTTACCAAATTGTTGCATCTTCCTCCATTAATAATGACTCGAACATGAAAGTCCTTGATTATGAGGAACATCTGAAATAGATTATGGCGTTGTAACTGTTCCGCTTGTTTGAGTACTTAACACTCGCTGTACAATGAGTGTTCTATAATTCTCCGTAGCAGATGCACTCAATTCTTCCTCATGGTCGATGTTTGCCTCGAGTTCGTCCTCTTTACCTGCAAGGTTAGCTGCAAGAGCATATTCATCCTCAACATCACTAGCACTTACATATCCACCATCCTCTGTTGTAATGTATGCTCGCTGACTTGGGCAATCCTTCATTGCATGGCCTATTCTCTTGCATCGGTGGCATACAATCCTGGTCGACCGGCCTATAGTGGCAATCGAAGTAGAGCTCTTGGCTGGACCCTACACACTTACAGATTTGCTTACCTTAGGAGCGTGTGACGGTGTTGAGGGTACTGCTGAACGTGCCCTACTTGAGAAATGGGCAGCAGACTGTGAAGCTAAATGTGGAGCTGTTTTGTCTTGACCCAGTGTTGATTTTGAAGAAGTCGAGCTTCCAAAATTGTTCCTTGGCCTATGTTGTCATCCCTGCAATATTTTTTCTGCCAAACATGCAAGTTGGATCAATCTAGGCACACTATCATATTCTTTGTAATAAACTATTTCCTGAATTTCACACCTTAACCCTCCATAAAAGCGCGCCATTGCAGCCTCTTCATCCTCAATAATATCACAACGCAACATACTAATTTGTAGCTCCTGATAATATTCTTCTACAGATCTATCACATTGGTTTAAGAGCTACAATTTCTTACACAAATCATGTTTAAAAGAGGGTGGAATAAATCTGTTACGCATAGCAACCTTTAAAGCATTCCATGCTGTACGCGCTAATCCATCGATGCAAACTCTATTCCACTAGATGATTGCAAAATCTTTAAATTCACTAGTGGCCTGCCTAACTCTATGCACTTCAGGAACCAAATGAGCATTAAACTTTTGTTCGACCATTATCTCCCAATCTAAATACTTTTCAGCATCATAAGTACCCGCAAAAGATGGTATAGTAAACTTAACCTTAGCAAATGGATCATCATTAACAAGTGGGTTATGTTGCTGAAAATCATTACTTCTCATACTTTGACGGTTGAAGTTCAATCCATTCCGTAGTCGTGCATCAAAGGCGTCACGTTCTTGCCTCAAAATTCCTTCATCCATGACGGACTCCTGTTGTTCATGAGCTACAACATGAGGATCCAGTCGACCATTGTTCAGTGGCAGATTAACCAATCGATCAAAGCGTGTATTGAGTATTGCAATGCTTTCATTGAGCCTTTGCAATGCGGTATCGGTTCCCGCAAGCTTCTTGTCAATGTCGTCACTAATAGTTTGCCAATGATCATCCAACAATATTGTGAGTTCTTCTCTCAAAACACACTCTTTCGCATCCGATACTTCTCCTGCCATAGTTAGTAGCAAACAAGATACAACAAAAACTTATTATCCTTATCGACTACTAGGTGGTGGAGTTTGAAATGGAATCACTCACTCTCAAGCGTCTTACCACGCTCTTGCAAATGTTCTTACCAATCACAATAGGTGGCACAACCGGTGGCTGGTTCATGATACCTTATGGGGTACGAGTGAGGTAGTTGCAAGGGAAGATACCGTTCTAATCGAGAGAAGGTGTAGCTTGGACATGCAATATTTAGTAGCAAAGAATAGCGATAATTGAAATCAGATTAGCGAAGCTGAATAAAAGTTCACAGTACTCGTCACAATTGCTGGCCCGAACATGTTCCTAGAACTAGCTCAAACAAGTCGAAAACTATAAGAGACACCAGCACAATGGAACAAAATTCGCAATGCAAACTGATTCCTTTTTTTTTAATTCTTTCTCTTTTTTTGCACTCTTTGCTTCTTCTCTTTTTTTCTTCTTCTTGCTTTCTTTTCTTTTCTTTTTTTATTTTTTTCTTTTTTTTTTTGCGAATGTGACACAAACTCAAAACTCTTCTACTGCCTTTTCTAAGACCAGTGAGGTATGTGGGTCACAAACTTTTTCTAGAAACTCAAAACTCTTCTACTCTCTCTCTCTCTCTCTCTCTCTCTCTCTCTCTCTCTGAACTCTGGCTACCTCTATTTCGGCTATAATGGTCGGATCTGAGAAGGTGGACGACTCCGACTACGTGGTCGGATCCAAGAAGGTGGATGGAATGACTAGTCGGACAATGAGTGGATGGTCGGAGTGACTGGTCGGACCCCGAGTGGGTGGCCGGAGTGACTGGTTGGAATGAGTAGTCGAGACCCCGAGTGAGTGGTCGGAGTGACTGGTCGGGACCCGAGGGGACACAAACTCAGCTATAGCAGACTAGGCAAGCCGAGTAACTTGACAACTAAAATAACAAAGACTTGCCGCTAGAAACTAGAACACGATGACTCAACCAGCAACAAGACAATGACGATGGACTCAAACTCAACAACGCAAAAAATGAAAATAAAATTGTGTAAAGCACAAAGTGGTTTGGACAGCGAAAAAGTAAGATATAAATCCTTTTTATTTGTGTGGGGTAATTTTGAGGACTCTGTGTAAAGGAACTCGACAAAACAAAAGGGATAACTAAGATTACCTAATGAGCAACCGAAGCTCTGATACCACTTGATGCGCGTTTGCATGATCTTATGAAGGTAATATAATAAGTCTATTAGTGGAGTTTTGACGTTGATGATCCAAAGGCTCTGATCAGAACGGATCAAGAACCCTCGCAACAACTACACCACTACTATGTGGTTATCAACCGTGCCAAGACGCGGTTGACCTCGTCAATAAGGCTTTTCCTACAAACAAATCAAGAACACAAGCAAGAACAGGTAGATGCAATTTGAATACTACTAATTACCAATGAAGCACTCGAGTTTGGAGTTCAACAAACCGATAAATGGCGAAACTGTATTAAACAGAATAATCTAAGCTAAACCCAAGCCTAAACTACTATATCTACTGTGTATATATAAGGGGCATTAGGAGGTCGACCGAGGGATGTACAACCATAGAGAGAGGCGTGCACAACCTGGACTCTGACTCCAACACAATTACAAAACCCGGCAGGGTTCAAAACAGTGATGCAACACCTTATTTCTTTGACTCTAACTAAACTATAAGGAATATCTAGTCGAGCTCATATCCATTGGAAAGGCCTCGTCGTAAATTTTCCAAAATGTCCAAGATTGCCTAAAACGGACTTCGTATGAGAGAGTTATACCCATTTTACTGATGTGTTGTCCTGGAACTCAACTTCGACCGACCACGACTTCGACCACGACCACGACTTTGACCACGACCACGACCATGACTAGAATTCAGCCTTCAGTCCGAGTAGACTTGGCCTTTGAGGAGTGACGTCCGAGTAAGGTTGTGGTGCTTCTCCCACGTTCCATGCAATAAAACATCACAAGAATTTAGTGGTAATCCATCCAAGGAAACACGAACAACAAAGAATGAGTTCACGTGGTGGTCTAATTATCGTGCACGTGCTCTTGTAATTGGACCTTGTATGATTTGAGGATTACTGGTGGTATTGATCGTATCCGAAGGAGCCATGGGCTCATCACCACTAGTGTGTGTTAAGTGTCTTGCGAACATGGCAACATAGAATTCACTCGTGGGGAAAGCTAGACAACCTCTGTAGAATGTAAAATCTTATATATCAGCCGTGCTCACAGCCATGAGAGACTTGGGTCCTCACATGATTAGTTGATTTGAGTTATGATTATGGTTATGGTTATGGATATGATCCAGTGATATGAGATGGTTATGGTTTGCAAGGTGAGTAGCCTTGAGTGATAGTTATTGGGTCGTTTGGGTTACACTCACTCAACAATTTCTTAATAATTTTAAATTACATTACTTTACTTTACTCGTATTTACGCAAATATACCATGTGTTAGCTTGTCCTTGATATAAGCCTGCATATTATTATTCTCGTCTACACTTGTTAAACGCGTCATGTGCTCATAGTTACTATTTTTCCTATGCCATGCGACATATGTGTTATTGCTTAGTGAGTGAAGATGTTGAAGATTATCAAAACGAGATTGTGACATTCTAGGAACGTGTCTCCCGATTAGTTATCTGCGGTGTTGTTGGGCACCAGTGCTTCTATTCCGCTACAGATATCTACATAGAAAACAATATATGTCAATTATTGTAAGAGTTAAACATTAATTCTATAAGAGTATTACTTCTGTTACTTCACCTGTGACGTCCTTATATGTGTTAAACATCCTGGGCGCACATAAGCTGTATCTGGTTTTGTCCGTTAAAACCGGGTGTGACAACAAGCGGTCTATGACATTCGGCTTCCTCTCCCGAACTACCCCTAGCACTGGCCACATCTCATTTCATCCTCACCAACTCTTTATCCCAACATCATTTTCATTGTGAAACAATAATTAAGCCCTATAGCTCGCGAACGTTGGTCGAACCACCTCTCGACTTCTACCGATGACCTATGCATTGCTAAGCATCTTGGATAACTTTTAAGTTAGAAATCAACATTGTTATACCTAGGTTATAAGGATGGGGACCATCAATAATTCAAGGTAGGAATAATGCATCAACATAGGTTCTACCCACAACTCCCGACATTGACTCACTAACATGCACAACATACATAAAGCGATAAGTTATCAAATTAGACACCACAAGATCCAAAGTAAAAGGTGAAATATGCTTATATGCTTATCTTGTTGCTCCGGTGCTTCTCTCACATACAGTTCCGGTTCGATGTCAACTTTGACCACTTGAACCGTCGTATCATTCTCTAAACAATTGAAGAGCACATCGAATGAACAAACAAGTGAACAAAAATGTATGTTTATCATAATTGTGAACAAGATACAACGCGCCATGTTATGAAAAATATTTGCAAAAGAATGCCTAAGTGGTTGGATTGAAGGATTTTTAAACCTCGTATGAGACAACCTAAGGTCACAAGGTTCTGAGTAGCTACCAGTCAAAACGGCCCAGGAAGCGGTCAAACCGTGGGGGTCAAACAGAGAAGAAATCAGTACTGAGTAGACCTGGTGGTCAGATAGACCCTAGTGGCGGTCTCACTCTTGACTATGGAGTTTGATAGAAAGTTTGACCGGCCAAGTCACAACATGATGGTCGAACCAAACCTAGTGGTGGCCAGACCATTGGGCTTGGCTGACGACACCTCAGTGAGGCCACCGACGAAGGTCAGACCAGACCTAGTGATGCCTTCTACCATGAAGGGTACCAAAACACTCTACAAGACTAGGAAAGTGTTTCTTGGGTGATTTGCGCAACATGCATAGGGCCAAACTCGAGGACCCAATGGATGAAGTCCATGGCTAAGGTGGGGGTCAAGTCTAAACCCAATGGGGACCGTTTGGAGCTCAAGAACGGTGGGGAAATGTTAGGGGAAGTCTCACCTCAGCATGGTGAAGCTTTCTAAATGGTTGGCCAACTCTGGGGAAGTTTTGATTCGAAGATCAAGCTTTAGGTTGGTGATTGGGCTCGAGGTGGAAGAAATCGCGTTGAAGCATCTCCGGCAACACAGATGGCGGAAAGGAACTCATGGAATACTTCAAGGAGCTTGGGGAAGTCCTCTCTGTTGATCTTCGAATGTCGAGGTTTTCGATATGGTCACCTCTCTCTCTCTCTCTCTCTCTCTCTCTCTCTCTCTCTCTCTCTCTGTCTCTCTAGTGGTTTGGTGAAGAGGAGTGAGGGAGGGAGTGAATGAGTGAGAAAGAGAGCGATTGAGAGTTGGTCGATGGCTTTAAGTGGCACATATGCACTCTGGCGGTTAAATCAGGGGAGTCCCGATTAGACTGTGGGTAGGGTGAAGGGATCAGTGATATCCTAAGAGGGGGTGAATTATGACACTTTTAAAAATTATTCGGCTCCAAAAACTTCACGAGATAAACCTATATCAATTTCTATCTAAATATTCTCTGGGTTTATTTAGTGTGTCTACTCTACTGTTAAAAGGATTGCAACCTATAGACAATCCTAGCAAACTACTCTATAAAGATAAATATGCAAGAATAGATTGCAAGAGGTAAATGCAGAAATGTAAAGATGGTAGAGAGCAAACTCAGCAAAAAGTATTTTTATCCCATGATATCAATGATATAAACGCCACACGTAGTCCACGTTGGAGCAACCACCTAGGCTATAGCTCCCAGATGGCACCCGGTCATGACCCTTGATCCACCAAGGCCATAAGTGGGTAGAGCCATCAAGCCACTATGGCAAGACCTCACCACAAGCCTCTCTTTGCGGTCACTTGCCACCATCTTCACTTTGGAGCTTGGGCCAACAAGGCAAGGGTCTATGCGTCCCTCTACAAGAGTCTGGTCGCTACTCCACACCAAGTTTGAGGGTCAACAAGCTTGAGCCACCAAGGCCCAAGGTACCGGTGAATCACCAAGACTCCATGGTGTCGATGTACCACTTGGTACAAGCTACGATCACTCCTTGATCCCCTCCCTAAGCAGCAACACCTATACACAACTCTCTTTAGACCCATTAGCACTAATCACTCCCTAATCATGTGCCTAATTGCCTTGAATGATCACTTTAAGAACTTTGGTGGCTTGAATATTTTCGTAAGTGTATGTGAGCTTTTTTGGACTCCAGCCCCTTCAAATGACCGAGTCAGGGGGTATTTATAACCTCAACCCTGCGAACTAGCCGTTGCTCCAATGGCTCAAATTTTCTATAAACACCGGATGATCCAGTGTAAATAGACTGTACTCACCGGACCATCTGGTGTGTTTATCATCCATGAACTAACCATTGGAAACCCACTCAGACTCATTGTAAATGCCAGAAGGTCCGGTGTGATGTCCTCATATGAACGTCGTAACATCCGGCGTGCATATGATGCCAATCAGGCCATTTGCAACCTCTCTGCAAAAAATGGTCAGACGTGTTCATTTTGTGAACACCAGAACATCCGTCATGTATTATACTTGTTTGAAATTTTTTTGTGAATGCTGGAATATTTTCTTTGTGAACACCTGAGTATTTTTTGTGAAGCTGGAATATCCGGCTTGGATATTTTCAGCCGACTAACAATTTGTATTTCAACCATAACTTTCCGCTCTGAACTCCGATTTTGATGAACTTGATCTACGAAAAGCTTATGAAGAGATCTACAAGATTGTACAGAAATCCATCCCATTTGATCACATAAAAAATTCATGGGACAAGTCCAATTCATTCCTCACATTGTCCCAGCTTCGATGACTTCTCTTTTGTTGCATCTGTGAGACCTACTAAAGCATATACTTGAAAAACATGTTAGTCGCATTGTCTACATTGTCATTAATCACCAAAATCACATACATGCCCTAAGAGGATCATGTTCGCTACATAGGGCCCATGTGTTGAAAGCCTTCATTCTTTTCCCCATTCCTTCCTTTTATTTTTCTTCTCCTTTCTAAATGGCTTTGAGTCTTCCTAATTATTTCTAAACAATTTGCACTCATAATATCTATGGTTGAAAAGCGCATTGATCAATGATGTAACATTTTTGAAACGTGTTTAGATACTTAAGCCAAAACCAAAAACATGAAGCACGATGTCATGATGTATATGCATGTTCAACGCCACCACCAACCCTTTATGCCACTTGCCAACAACGACATGTGCCCAAAACAGAATCGCCATGTGTCCCCAGGTCTTTTCCATATTTTGGAATTGATTATTGGCTCAATATATGGTAAGGAATCAGGCTTTCCTTAGACTGGTCCCGACAGGTGTGGTTTGGATTTCTCTTTATTACTTTCATAGACAAACCTTATCTCAAGAACCACTCTATTGAAAAAATATCTCTACAAAGCGTCTCAAACTAGCTGAGTCCCTGTTGTTGGCACTACTACAGAACCCCACATAATAGCCGCCACCTTCAGTGCCGGTTTAAAGGAACCGATACTGAAAGTGGTATCAATGCCGGTTCTAAAACTCCCGCCCGCGATCGAGGGCCTGGAGTTAAGAACTGGCACTGATAGTGGTGTTTCGGTGCCGGTTCCTCTTTAAACCGGCACTGATAGTCTGCTACAGTATATATATAGTCCATCTTCTTCCTCGTCTCGACCTATAACAGAAACGCCGCCACGCAGCCCAGTGTTACAGCGTCTCCTTGCCATTTTTTTTGGTGATTCAAGGTGTGTTTTTGCGTGGGAGCCTTCAAAATTTGGAGGAGTCAACTGCTTTAAGGTTAGTGAGATCTATATTTCATTTTTGGATAGATTACTTGGTAGATTGCTCTAGGGTTGATGATGGATGGTGCTTGTTCCATGGTTATGGATTTAGAGATGTAGTTGAGATCTAATTTAGGTAAAGTTTGCAACTTTGTCATTGTTAGATGTATAGAAATGATCTACATTTGATTCTTAGTTGGATTTTAGTTGCTAGATTTCTCTAGGTTTGAATTTAGGTGGTTGTTAGTTGGTGTTGAAATTTGGAATGAGCAAGAGCTCAAATATCCATATAAATTAGAGAAAGGTCGCAATTTTATCATTGTAGATGATTTAACGAGTAGAATAAAAGTCACATGTAAATAGAGTTGGGTGCCTACATTAAAATCTATGGATAATTGCAAATTTGCCACTTGTTGAACCGTTATTGCCATTCAAAAATTGCAAAAATACCGCTAGAACTGTCATTCGAGTGGCATCCAAAGAATAAAAAATCAGGGAGGTATTTGCAAAATGTCCCTAAAATCTAGCTCTAATTTTCTAGTATGTGGATTGCGTATATTTTTAAAGCCATTAATTTTAGTAATAATCCAGTGGATTTCGTCAGTTAATTAATCAACATAGTGAATTTAACATGTACAGTTGATAAAATACTGTGTTGTAGGGATGGCACGTCCACCCACGGGTCGCAATCAGACTTGGCAGCCTTTGGAAGGCGGGTCCCCGACCCGGCCCAAGTACCGGAAGGAGATGGGCCCTCAAATAGGGACCAATCAGGATGCGCGGTAATTCGATGAATATGTTCTAGATTTTGAAATGTTTAATGATTATAAGTCTAATGTGTTTAATTATAATGATTTGCAGATAGACCGGTCATGGATGTACAAGGAACGAGGGCCAGAGTTCATTGTTGGCATCGAGGCATTTTTTAGGGCTGCCGCAGCGTACAAGAAGCCAAAAGGGAAGCGTGACGAGAACTATATATGATGTCCGTGTGTTGACTGCAAGAATGAGAAGCACTTTTCAAACATAGAGCAGATCCGTGCACACTTGATTCGCAGGGGTTTCAAGACTGGCTACACCCGTTGGACTGAGCACGGTGAACATGCAGATGTTGAGCATGAAGGGCAACCAACAGTCGAAGGAGACAGAGGCAATGATCCGACGGCTAACGAAGACTTCGATATGTCGGCATTTGAAGATACTTTTGTCAAGAATGATGATTGGGACACTTTTGTTGGCAACAATGAAGAAGGCATAGAACAAATGTTGCGCGATGGGGAGGGGGACTTCACCATTGAAAGACAATATCAAAAGTACCAGCACATGATAGAGGACTCTAAAACACTAGTTTACCCGAACTGTAAAGATGAGCATAGCAAGTTGCATGTGGTGCTGACACTGATGCAAATGAAGTCTAGCAATGGTTGGGCCGATAAGGGTTTCAATGAATTGTTAGAATTCTTGAGGGAATTGCTTCCAGAGGGGAACGTGTTGCCCGAAAACACGTACCATGCCAAGCAGGTTGTCTGCCTGTTGGGATTGGAAGTAGAGAAAATACATGCATGTGAAAACGACTGCATGTTGTTCCGCGGCGAGGATGCAGACTTGGAAGCGTGTCGCGTTTGCAATGCACCACGGTATAAGAGCAACGTTGATGATATCGAGAGCGATGGCATACAGGTGAAGAGAAAGAAGAAAAGACCCCCCCCCCCCCGTTAAGGTGGCTTTGTGTTTCCCTATAGTCCCCTGTTTGAAGCGATTGTTTGCTAACAGAGCGAATGCCGAGCTGATGCGATGGCACGTTGAACAGCGCAAGAAAGATGGAATGCTTAGACACCCTGCTGATGGCATGCAATGGAGGAGATTCAATTCAAAATACAAGGAATTCAGAGATGAAGTGAGGAATATAATGTTCGGGTTGAGCACGGATGGGATGAATCCTTTCGGCAACATGAGAAGTACTCATAGCACTTGGCCTGTGACTCTCTGTATCTACAACCTTCCACCTTGGATGTGCATGAAGCGGAAGTACCTTATGATGCCTCTGCTAATTAGTGGGCCGAATCAACCAGGCAACGATATCAATGTGTACCTCAAACCATTGGTGGAAGATCTTTTTGTACTGTGGAAAGATGGCGTACGGGTATGGGATGAGTACAGACGCGAGAATTTCACCCTGCGCGTGATGTTATTCGTGATGATTTCAGATTGGCCTGCTCTTGGTAACCTATCAGGGCAGACTGTAAAAGGGTACAATGGATGCATTCAGTGCTTGGAGGAAACGGAGGGGCGGTGGCGAAAAAACAGCCGAAAAATGATCTTCATGGGTCACCGTAGGTTCCTCCGTCCGGATCACCCATACCGCAAGAATAAAAGAGCTTTTGAAGGGACAATGGAGCTTCGTCAAGCTCCGAAGATTTGCAGTGGAGAATAGGTATTTAAGATGGTTGATACACTTAGAGTTGTACTTGGAAAGGGGTCAGGCAGTACAAAAATGCTGGTTGGGCAAAATGCTCCCATGTGGAAAAAGATGTCAATATTTTGGTTGCTGCCTTATTAGAAGTATCTTATGGTCCGACATGCAATCGACGTCATGCACGTGGAGAAGAATGTGTTTGATAGCTTGATTGGTACCTTACTAGACATACCCGGCAAAACAAAAGATACATGAACGGCTGGACCTGGAAGAAATGAACCTCAGGAAGGACCTACACTACATACAATTAGACAACGGCAAAAAGAAACTTCCCACAGCTTACTACACTATGAGCAAGGAAGAGAAGATCCGCCTGTGTGGTTGCTTGCATGATGTCAAAGTTCCGACCAGTTACTCCTCCAATATCAGGAACTTTGTAAACATGAAAGATACGAAGTTAGTTGGCATGAAGTCTCATGATTGTCACGTGATGATGATGCAGATGCTTCCAGTTGCAATTCGAGGTATTCTGCCAGATAAGGTCTGAGACCCAATCATTAAGCTGTGTTCGTTCTTCAATGCAATTTCACAAAAGGTCATTGATCCAAACAAACTGGCAAAGCTGCAGGAAGACGTGGTCCATACTATATGTCAGTTTGAGACTATTTTCCCTCCGACATTTTTTGATATAATGCCCCATCTAATTGTTCACATTGTGGGTGAGATAAAGATCCTTGGCCCCGTGTTTCTGCATCAGATGTATCCTTTTGAAAGGTTCATGGGGGTTCTGAAGAAATATGTTCGTAACCGAGGTCGTTCGGAAGGTTGCATTGCCCAAGGGTGGAGTACGAAGGCGGTCATTGAGTTTTGCATTGACTATATGAAACTGAACGCGATTGGTATGCCTATATCTCGCTATGAGGGGAGGCTAAAGGGGAAAAGGATGATAGGTCATACTTCAATCCATATCAAAGATCGTGCTTCATTCACTCAAGCACACTTCGCAGTTCTGCAACAGGCAGTTGTAGTGATCCCGTATGTCAAAATTCATGTGAGCATGCTACGCTCCACAAATCCAACGAAGTCAGATGATTGGATTGCAAAAGAGCACAGAGATAATTTTGGTAATTGGTTACGTCAACTCATGATGGGTAAGGATACCGACGATGCTCTATTGGAATTGCTGGCAAATGGCCCGTCAACTACGATTCGCACATTCCAAGCTTGGCCCGTCAACTACGATTCGCACATTCCAAGCATACGAGATTAACGGCTATACATTTTATACGCGAGCACAAGACAACAAGAGCACTAACCAAAATAGCGGTGTCTGTACTGATGCCTGTGGCCGCACTGGCAACAGGGAGACCTACTATGGATTCATAGAGGAGATTTGGGAACTTGAATATGGTGAGTTGATGGTCCCTCTGTTTCGGTGCCAATGGGTCAGACTCACAGGGGGAGTCAAGGTCAACAAGTACGGTATGACTACCATGGACCTCAAACTCGTCGGATACAGAGAACAACCATTCATGCTTGCCAACGATGCACAAGTCTTCTATGTAAAGGACCCGGACCCAGCTAACAAGGAGGAGCGTCACGTGGTTCTTCAAGGAAAAAGAAAAATCGTCGGTGTTGAGAATGTTGTCGACGACGAAGACTGCGACAAATTCGAAGACCTACCTCCTTTTGGAGAGAATGTCGAACTGCCTCTCATTGATGACACTGCAGAAGCTACCTACATACACCGCGACCATAACGAAGCATTAATCGTTCAGTGAAAGCAGCTTTCATGTATTTGGTGAAATTTGTATAATATTTAGGTTAAGCTTTATTTTGTATCAAGGACATGTATGGGTGATGTAATAATATGCTTTAATTTATATCGAGTGCATATTGAATTTTTCTAGAATTATTTTTCAACATAAAACAAGTTCAAAAGATTTTATAAAATTTATTTGCAATTTTCTAGAATTAAAACTAATTTTATATGCAACAAAGCATATTAAAGCATTTATTTTGTCAAACAAAGCACATTATAAGAATTAATTTGCTAGGAAAACTTGTATCAGTGCCGATTCTATGTAGTAACCGGCACTGATACTTCAACTATCAGTGCCGGTTGTACATAAAATCGGCACTGATACTTCCACTATCAGTGCCGGTTGTAAATATAACCGGCACTGATACGTCTCCTATATTTATCTCCAACACTTAGCCACATCCTCATTCCTCTATTCACCCTAGCGCTGCAGTCGGGGAGGTCAATGCAGTCGGGGAGCCCACGAGACCCAAAGTTATTCTGGGCCCATACAAGACAGCAATCGGGTGTCTGGTGAGGGACCATGTCGCAGTCACATACAGAACTTGGAGAGGCAGACGGGATGACGTGTGGGTGGTTCCCGAAAACATCAAGGATCTTATGTGGGGTAAGTTGTTGGTAAAGTTTGAGTTCCCTAAAGGATGCAGCATGGCCAAAGCGAAGAGTCGTGCCCTATCAACAATGTCCATCGCGTTCAAGAATTTCAAGGGTAAGCTATGGAGAAATTATGGCTTGGTGGGCCGGACACCAAAATGGGACCATTATCCGACGGTTCAACCATTCTGGAATGATTTCATAGAGCACAAGCATTCAGAGGAAGCACAACGACTAAGTGAGATCAACAAAAGCCAACTCCCAGAAGAACGTGTACCCCCACAGAACTGGCTCGCGTGGGTACGTGAGGAAATACGATGAGTGGGATGAGATGGAAGAACAGGTAACCCGCAGTGGTGCCACACCTCAGACGGCCCCCTGGATTGAACGAGCGAAGCACTATCTGTACGCGAGAGGGGTGACCTTGGCGGCAGATGGCAGTCTGAACTTCAAAAGCGACAAAGAACAGGAAGTGATGCAGAGAATTGCAGATGCCCACACCCAGTCTTCCCAAGGCTCTTTCAGGCCGGATAGGGAGAACAACCAGCTAACCTTGGCACTGGGAACCAAGGAGCACCCAGGTCGCACCAGAGGCAAGGGTGTGGTGCCCTGGTGAAAGGATCGAATGGCCCAACAGGGGGTGAATTGGGCGCTAATTAAAACTTCTACCGCTTTCTAAAACAAATAACAACCTTAGCCTATATAAAAGTAAATGCAACTATGTGATTTAAAATAGGACAAGGCAACTAAACAAACAAGATAACTAAGAGAGATAACGGTAAAGAAAGACTTGCAAGAACAAAGATACTCAAAGTAAAATGCGGGAATATAAATAGTTGGAGAAGAGAACACCAATTTTTTCCTAAGGTTTCGAGAAGTTGGCACTTCCCCCTAGTCCTCATTGGAGCATCCACCAAGGATGTAGCTACCCCTTGAGTCACCAAGACTCAAGTGCTCCCTCTTGATTGCCCCTTCTCCATCTCCGGATTGGCGGGCATCAAACCAAGTACATCATCTCTTCTCGGGGCTCCCACAAGTCCTCCAAGAGCTCACCGAGAACACTTCCGATCACCAAGACCGTCTAGGTGTTGCCAATCACCAAGAGTAACAAGCTTCAAGCTTTACTTGACAAAGACCAAGCCTAGACAACAGCTAGATGCACACTTGTTACTCTCCAAGCACTAAAGATGTCCTTAATCTTCAACTAAGAACTTGGAATTAACACAAGTGCTCTCTCTTGCTTCTAAATGACACACCAAGTGTATGAGCTGCTACAGGGTCGCAAGAGCTCCATATGAGACCAAATGAGTAGGTATTTATAGGCTAAGGATCAAGAATTAGCCGTTGCCTAACAACCCAGAATTTTTCTTAACGCCGGAAGGTCCAGTGTGAATAACTATCTCCACATCAGAATATCCGGTGCTAATACCTTTGAAAGAATAGCCGTTAACTGTTCCATTAGCCGTTAAAGATCCAGCGTTTCATCCGGACTAACGCCGGATCATCCGGCGCATTAAATCGGCTAGATGATAGTTTGGAACCTTTCTGTATAAAAACATCCGGCATTTATCCGACCATACGCCGGACCATCCGACGTGTAGAATCACGCCAAGACTGCACTGCAAAGATTGCTCCGGCGATCTCACCACTCGAACGCCGGACCATCCGGCGTGGACTTCAACAATTTTTCAACTCAGAACTCTTAGGAAATTGCTCCGGTGCTGACAACAATTTTGGCACCGGACCATCCTGGCCAAGCTTAAGAATTTTGCTGTCCTCGACCAAAATAAACTCCGGTGAGTACACTCATCATACAGAGGATCATCCGGTGTGTTAAATTTTCGCTGAATTCATCCAATTCAAACAATCTTGAGTTCTAACTTCTTGGACACTCAACCAAAAGCTTGTATGAGCTACCTAGCTCTAGAACTTCACAAGTGTGCATCAACTATGTCTAGACTCACCTAGGTCAAGCTACAACTCTTAACCCCCTTTTATAGTACGGTCAAAAGACTAAAAAGAAATAGAACCTATACTACTCTAAGTGTCCTTCATCTCCTTGTGACACTTAGAACTAGAAGATCCTTAATCTTCATGCACATGTCCTTTGATCGTCCATATAAGCGCTTAAAGGGCCAAGAGTATCAAAGCATCATTGTGAACTAAGTTTTTCTTTTTCTTTGATACCGTTCAAAACACATATGTTAGTCACAATAATACGGTTGTCATTAATCACCGAAACTCTTACCATTTACCTAAGGGCCTAGATGCTACACCTGGAAAGAGGGATTCCAAGAATCCGTCGAAAGTTATAGGAGTCAGAAGAGCTGGAAGACCTGCTGGCTGTAGTGCGACAAGAACTTGTGCAAGAGCGTCAGATGACAGACGCCAAAATCAGAGAAATCAAAGAATCATTTCAGCAAGGAATCAGGCAGCAGCAAGGCGAAGAAAATGTTGTGAGCCCTGGTGGTCGTCGGAGCAGCTACGCGTTCACGGGGTATGGAGAAGAAGAATTAGCCCGTTTCCCCGTGGACGACATCACAGAAAGCAAGGTGTGCAAGCTTGTCGTGCCCACTATGAACATTACCATCACGGTGGCTATGGGGCAGGTCGACCAATGCGTTGAAGGGGCTCTCTTGAACGATCTCCCGATACCACGGGGATACGCTAAGGTCCACGTGGACTCCGTGCGAAAGCCGTACCGTAAGCTTGACATGGATTACCCTGGAGAGACGGGTTCCAAGAGGCTCAGATCAAACGTTGGTGGCTTCGTTTTGTGGCACAAGCGCTACATATTATTTGAAGATGAGACAGACGAGTCGTCTAATGCAGAGTCAGACCCAGCACACAGAAGAGATCCAACTCCTCCACGATCGGCTCCAGTGCCATCGTCACCAGGAAGAGATCCAACTCCTACACTGTCGCCGCCACTGCCACCGTCACCGCGAAGAGAGACGACTCCTCCCCCACGCAAGTCGCCAACAAGAGAGTCAACTCCTCCCCTCCAAAGTCAGCAACAGTGCCACCAAGGGAGCCAACACCTCCCCCTACAAAGTCGGCACCAGTGCCTCCAAGAGAGCCGACTCCTCCGAAGTTAGCAACAGTGCCACCAAAATTGCCAACTCCTCCGAAGTTGACAACACGCTCTTAGTCTAAGAAGGTGGCAGCATATGAGAAGTTGCCTTATGAAAGAACTGCAGAGGAAAACAGAGCGATAGTGAACGCCGAAGTCGAGAAAATTTTTAAAAAGTGAGAGCCTGAGAAGAAAAACCACTCACTGAAGAAACAAAAAAGTTTCTCTTGACGCTGAGCAAACCTGCTGTGGCTAAGTATCAATCAGACTACGAGCGTATCAAAGGAAAGAAATCCTTGAGGCAGGCTTCTATCGACCAGGTACGAGAAGAACAATAACTAGAAAGATTCCTTAAGGATGCCAATATGACAAGAGAGCATTTTTTTTAATGAGTCCGTGGCACCCAAAGCAGCCGAGAGATGGCAATTTAAGTTGGGAGAACTGTTGGTCGCGCCGGACGAGTGGGCCAAACTGACATATCAACTTCGGAAATTTCATGCATGGTACATGAATGAGTCGAAGGAGGGTAGGGAAAGTTTCGAGGCCAGAGTCAAGGAACAAGATCTCCTCCACGGGGACAGCAGTAATTTTATATTGTTCGAGGAAATGTATCGATTGTACCAGCATAATGCCCTCGACGTGTCTATCTTGAGTTGTTGGACTCTGTAAGTGTCGTATACGTATAATTCACAATATACATTTCTGTACCATTGTATTGAATCTCTTAACTTATTCCTTGTGTAGAATGGAGGTACAAAAATGCAGGAAGGAGTGCATCATGCATGTAGGATTCATCGACCCATATCTTGTTAACCCGACAATGATGAAATCTACCAACCTAAAGAAAATCGAGAACTATGTATTGAAGTGTCTTCTGGAGCTACAATTGAAGAAATACATACTTTTACCCTACCACTGGGGGTACGTGTTTCTACTCTTTTTGAGAAATACATCGTTAGAAATTAGGACCAACTAACCTATAGTGACCTATGTACAGTTTTCACTGGATTCTTCTTGTCATCCAGTCAGATATTAGCAAGATCTTTATTTTTTACTCACAAAATAATCCGAAAGAAACCTACCAACCCATCATTGACTTGCTACAAAGGTAAAAACCGACCATTTCGTTACTGCTCTTGTAATATTTGATTTGATTGAATCTAAGTCTACTTACGGTAATAATCACACACATACAGAGTGTACCCACAATACACCAAGAAGAGTGTTAGATACAGACCATACACGAAGGAATGGACAGTCCGACATGGCTTTCCTTGTAGGAAGCAGGGTCCGAGCAATAATTTATGTGGTTTTTATGTAATGGAATTCATGCATAGCTTCAACACAGAGGATTCAATCCTGCCGGAAGATCCTGAGGTAGGCGGTATACACATTGATGACTAATTTTCAGATTCGATACGCCAAAATCATATGTATTGATTTATTCAATTCTTGAAATTGCAGATCCTCGAGCTGTCCAAAGAACGTCTCATGCCTCATGAAATCAACGCACTTCAAGAACAACTTGTCGGGTTTATCAATGACGAAATCATCAATCCAACCGGTGAGTTCCATGAAATTAGATCGTCTTTCTCGTTACCTTCAACCCATAAAAAAGGGCAGAGTTCAGACCCATCAGTTCACAAGAAATCTTAAACTCCATAAGATTATTGTAATGAAACTTGATAAGTATGCGGTGTATATATATTGTGACGAGACTTGATGTTTTATAAATAAAATTTATATGTGGTTGTGTATATATGATGTGATGAAACTTGATATGTATGCATGTCTATTTCCGGCAACGTCCAAAATTTGAAAATGGCACTGTACTGGCGGCAACCGCTACGTTTTTTTAAAAAAGGTGGGAAACACCTATCAGTGCCAGTTGGTAGCAAACAACCGGCACTGATAGCACTCATATCAGTGCCGGTTGGTAATACTAACCGGCACTGATAGTGATTTTCAATGCCGGTTCCATACCCGGCACTGATAGTCGCTAACTATCAGTGCCGATTAATCAGTGCCGGTTCATAAACTGACATTGATCACATTTTTGAACCGGCACTGATCACCTGTTCTGCAGTAGTGTGGCCTTCGGTCTAATTGACCCAGACCTCAGGAGGCTAATTGAATCAACCTCCAATAGCTCCCCTGCCAAAGAGACAATTTCCTTCACAATGCCTTCATCCCTAGCAATGATAGAAATCTCATATACCTTGATCCATGTTGTTTGAAGGACCGATGAGGCTTCGAGTTCAACAGCAAATTGTAATTTTCACCTTGAGACCATGAAGCCTTGGGTCCAAGACAAAAAGTTTAGAGAAGGTCTCTAAAGATTTCATGCTAGGGAACACCACCATATATTAATCCTCGGTGAGCTCTCTCACCTGCCAATCCCACTTATCATCAATCAGATTATTTATCTCAAGCTAATATCTTCTCCTCATTAGCATTGCCATCAATCACTTTCCACAATTCCAGTTGCCTTCTCAGTGTGAAATTTCACCCCAGGAATGTCAATGGGATAGAAACCTTGTCTCGGAATCCCAAAACCAAACCTTCCAGAGCTTGCCCCCCTGGCATTCTGCTCATTGCACTCAGCAGCCATGATCACTTGCTTTACACTTATAGCAAATCAACTCATTTTCACTGTCCAACTCATGAGCACCGTACTGAGTGCACCCAAAGCATTTGATCTCAGCATATGATTCGATTTTAGTTTTTACCTTTGGACACTTCATGTCACGTCCCCAGATACTCATGCATGTCATGCATAGTTCTCTCTCCCTTTTTCAGCGATTTTGGGAGGGGCTCCTCCATGGCGATGCCCTCCCAATCCCCAATTTTTGTGATAGTGCCCTTGCTAGAATCACCCTCTCGGTGTTGCTGCTTTAAGTCTCTCTTATGCTCGTCACTTCCATGGTCTATGAGTGTAGAGCTCGTCACGCCTCATGTCACCGACCACCTCCACAAACGAACGATCAAGCACCCAAACAGTCCGTCGATGGTGAACTCGCCGCATAGTCACACCAAATCTCCTAATCTCTTCTCGAGTGGTAGGAAACCCTAATTCCATTAATGTTTGGCTCACTCAGTTTGGTGACCCTGATCCATGGAGATACAAGAGAAGGCCTCCAGTAATGGGCGAAGATTTCAGCATAGGTTAGACCCACTAGCGGCCTAGGACTCAGCCCAACTCCTCCATGGTTGACTCCTCTCTTCCCACTGGATGCAAGACCCCCCTGGAACCGGCTCCATGTCTGTTGAGGAACAAGTAGGTTATGATAGCCAAAACAAAATTTTCTACCATGTTCAACCAGGAAATCATGTGATTATGGGATCATGGAGAAGAAGAAGAGTTAGAGTAAATCGATCCAACGTCATGCGCGTCGATGCAGGAGAAGCAGTCGAACTCAACAAAGTTATCATAGATGATCGACCTCCTAGTCGGGATCAACCTTCAGGTTCGACTTCCTTGTCGGGGCATTCAAACTACCTAGCTGGAGTGTTCCGATTAGTTGTGATCGCCTTGTCTGGAGCAACGTCAAGCCAATCAGCATCGCAATAGCAGCAACACCTTTACAGTATCCACATGTACTGGGGTGGAACACCGAACGCCGGTGTGCTAGCACCACACATACAACTAGGGTTTCAAGAGGTTTGTTGAAGAGGGTGTGGCTAGGGTTTCAGAGTGACTCAACCGTGCACGCCCCTCCTCACCCCTCCCCACGCCTCCTACTATGGGCTCCTACATTGGAATCCCATTAGGACTCTAGTCCCTCATGGATCACAATCCGTTTAAACTCTCTTAGGGATCAATCCGCATGCCTTGTTCTAACCCATTAAGTGTGTGACTTGTTAGGTTTATGTACAAACAACTACGACTCGAAAACCTATTTTCGAATCGAAATCAACAGTAGTCCCTAGTAGGACATATTAACTCCCAAGTATATATAAAGACCATATCAGTTAAACCTTGATATATACATACACCAATCAATTTGCCTCAGGATATCAATAAAGCTCAAGGAGAGATATGTGATATTCTTGTGATAGCTTGATCATTCACTCAGTCTTGTAGTGGATTACTTAAGTTGTGGTTAATTCTTTAATTACATTAGCATGGACATATACTTTCTAATCCAACTACATTAAAGGGTCCAGAGATATCTCTCCTATTATATAGAAGGAGTACATTCCATATTGATCGCTCATACCTCAGAACATGTTTCATGATAAACTCAAAAGCTACTTTTATAACTACCCAATAACGAAGTAGCGATTGGTTGTCCCCAAGTGTAGCATTACACATTCTGAGAATAAATGATGATCTCAGGTATAAAGATCATACATGCACACCATTTGAGATTACAACTGATAGCATATCATATAATAATCCCAGCAGTATCTCAATATGGGTCTATCTAACACTATATTTTTTAACATGTGTTCACAGTATTGATTTGATATCTCTATATCTATTATCTATAAAATATGATCATCAATGATATCTCTAACATGTGCTAGTATGTGAATTTATTGTCCTACGTAATGATACAAGACTAAGAATTATTTAAAACAATATCATAATAAAATAAAGATGTCACAAACAAGTCACATGTAAATAATAATTATCCAAGAACCAAATAATATATTATTTAAAAATACATAACATAGACATGATACAATCATCTTTATAATTTCCACAAACAATGTCAACCTTATTCCACTGATTTCCGCCTCAGAATTTGCCAACGGACTTTACTTAACATGGAAAACGGACTGTACTTAACATGGAAAGTTTAATTGTCCGTGCTTGAGCTGGGCTGAGCCCAACGGTCTTTATTGGGCATGGTTGCCTCACGCAGGTGCGGTAGTAACGGTGAACTGCCCTCAAAAAAAAGTTGCAAAGGTGAACTAGGATAGTGCTGACTGCTGAGAGGTGGAGACGATTTAGCTTCATTTAGAATTTGAGATGCCACCAAGCTGATTTGCCTGTAGCATGCTGCCATCTAGCTAAAAGGGGGATGGTACAAAAATACCAATTCACGAAAGACAATAAGAACCGACATGCTTCCGGTCGAGCTAACGAGTCCGAGAAAATTCTAAGGTCGAATGTTCATTCAACAACATTTATTTCACGTAGAGATACATATGCCTGCAAAACATATTATTCGAGTTCAAAATTTAATCAACCACTCAATTGTATACTAGTATCTGCATGATACTCCCTAAAATTACAGCTCGAAACGATGGCAGTACATCACAGAACTACAGCAAAACAAGGACTATCTTACTGGACCACTGCAAAACTAGTACTCAGGTTCACCCGTGTTACAGCTAATAGTAACTCACTTTCGATTTCTTTCTCAAGCTTTGCACTTACGTCTGGCTGAATAAACACTTCCAATATACACTTATCAACCATATAACCAGGTCCAACAGAACAAATTTCATTCAAGAAATAATGATTGGATCAGATCAAATAAGATCAATCAAAGCCGAGCTATATCCTTCTATGTATGTACTTGAACATGTTGCATGCTCATATTGTGTCGGATGTGTTGTTATCGTTTCGGTCAATCAAGGACCTTCTTGACTTCCTGAACGAACTGTGCTCTCTGAGAGGGGTCCATCTGAACAAGTATCCAAAGAAAATGTGAGATGGGAATGCTTACACAAAAAAGTGTACGTGTGCACATAAAGTTGCTAGCAATATGCAAACGAAATAGGAACACTTCAAAGTTAAAAGTAGATGCGACCAGTTGTACCACGGTATCAGTAAGTTAATTACAAAGAGAAAACAAATAGAACTATAAGCATGATTACCTTATCTAATAGCGTAGCAAGACCCTGTGAGAATGCTTGTAGATCTGAACTGGAGCCTGCAAGATCAGAGAGAGATTGAGACACCTTATGAGCCTTTAGCTCTTGGATATACCCCGTATAGTTTTCAGGATTGTCCTTCCAGGCAACAAAAGCATCATCATCATCCCATTCAATGCTTCCTGTTTCGGCTTGAGAAGCCAAGTACCATTTCTTGATCAGCTCGATTGCTGATTGATGAGAGAAGTGCTCACCCGCTACACCCCTAATTTCTTTTGCAATAACATCCTCGGAGATCCTCCTCCGTAATCTCTTATAGAAGAAAGAACGTGATTCTTCCCAGTCTACAACTTTCTTAATCACACCTTTAGCAGCCATTCTGAGGGAAGTATCGTGCAATTCAGCAAACCGTATTGCGATCTGAGTGTATAGAGGCAACAATTGTTTCGTGCGAGCTTCTATACTCCTCTGAAGGGATTCTATGTCAGGTAGACTTCCATTTCCAAGCTTTGCACCTTGGAATTTTGCTTTCAGATTTATCAACTCTGGGTCAAGCCTACCCATACAGTCTTGGAGTTCCTCTGACCTGAACTTGATTTCAATTAACCCTTGAGGTTCGAGAACATTGCCTTTTGCAGTCCTCTCAGCATAACACTCGATCCGGTCTGGATTTATTTTGCTATCAACCACGACCCATGCTCCTCCACGTAGTTCTCCAGCCATGGGAATGTAGACAAAGGCAGGCTGATTGTATGTCCTAAGGTTCTCAACTATTGTTGACCCAGCCTGAAGAATTCCTTCAAACAGATCTCTTTGTCCACCGGAGAAGCCTCTCCAGTTAGCAAGGATGAACAGAGGTAATCCTTCACGATTGAAGTCCAACAATGCCTGAGCTGTCTTAGTTGCAGAATCTGGGAACCACACTTGTCCAGCCCGAGGAACAGATCGCTCATGGGAATCAAGCTGTCCTGGATCAGCAGGGATGAGCTGCATCATGGTCTGTGTCTCCACAGCTATGACACCCACAGGAATCCCTCCAAGCTTCGCTCTGCCAGTAACCACTGTTTTTGCCCATCCTTCAAATGTCTCGACAAAGCTGTCTTTGTCAAACATACCACCCAACCATTTCCCTTGGCTGTCATTAACACCATGGATGGCTGTACGAGGATCGCATGTGTTCTCAGGGATGTATGCAACAGGTCTATCCGGTGGGTCCAAAGGTTTTGTAATAGGAAGAGGTCCACCGATTTTGGCAGGAACATAGCTGAGCCACCTCAATATATTAGAAACACCTTCAAGGTCATCTGAAACAGTCAGGTGAACAACACCATTGGTCGCCATGATCTTGGGACCACCCAACTGCATGTGGGAGCTGTACACTTCCCGCCCAAGAAGCTTGTTCAGGGCTGAATACCCTGTTAAAATAATAGGCTGGTCAAGACGTTGTATGCACCTAATACCAAGTCGAGCAAGATAAGCTCCTATTCCTACAGTCCGTCCAGTAACAAATGTAAGCGTAAATGTCTCTTTGTATGCCCTAGAATAAGCACTGGCGATAGCAGCACTTCCATGTATATTCTCCACACCAAGTCCATCCTCCTTGCCCACAACAGAGTCAATAATCCACCTAATTTCACCACTATCTAGCTGCCGCTTATGTGCTATAACAGAAGAGCCAATACGAGAATAGTCTTCATCAGTCAGATAAATGTACTGAAACCCACATTCTGGACTGCCATCATCAGACCACCCTACACGGAAGCAAGATTTCACTTCACCTGCTATGCCAATCCTAGCACCAGAGTTTGCTGCCAAGTATATAAGAGGAAGTTTCCTCTCACAAGCTAGATTGGTAACAGCTTCAAAAAATGCATCTTCCCTCGGGCCAAACGATCCAGCTCTGAAAGTAATATCATTTGCAACAACAATAATCTGCCTGCCATTGGGAAATTCAGGAGTGGACATCTCTAGGATCCAAGCTACCATACCAATGTCATTGAGCCCAGCAGGACGCTCCATGGGAATTAAAGGAGTGCCCCAAGAACCATGCTTCTCAGCAAACACCAGCTCTGTTGCTTTAACATAGCATTGGCTATTTTCACTGCCTTTAGAAACACTAGAGGCATTAGAATGCCATGATTTCTGCAGTGCAGTTTCAAATGCCTACAATTTTTGAGCCGTTGTCAGCTTAGGTTGAAAATACCAACAGATAGGTATCTGTTGACACACACGCGCGCGTGGAGAGGGAGTCAACTCACCAGTGGGAAATCATAGCAATAAGTAGTTCTGTTGTTCCTGGCAGAGCTGCGTTTTAGATCAATAACACTCAAAGGCTGATATGGATTACTCAGCGCAACACCATGCAAAGGACCAGCTGACGAAGTGGCAGAATGGTATACTAACTTCTGTGATTCTGTATCTTCCACTTCCCGGTAGATCTAAAACCATTGAAAGTGCTATGTGCTTCAGGACATAATTAAGTGGAAATGATATTCAAGCATGAATAAACTACAGGAAGAACAATAGTTCTAAATATAAGAATCGAATGTTGACTCTTATGTTCATGTGCACCATATGTAGAACTTACATCCACGGTGCAGGTGTGACTAGTAACATTGGTAGTTACCACTCTCCAGGTACCACTGGTGGGCCCATCAGAGTCCAATTTGAGTTTCACCTCCCATTGGCATACAGAAAGATGATGCATCCTTGCACCAACAAGTTTGTGTATCTTCAGAGCCATTGCTTTTAGAAGTGAGCATGCAGTAGCTTCATCTTGGCCAACATCAACAGTTGTGCTCCTGAGTAATATGAAAAGCTTGTTAAGGAGGCCAACCTCAGAAGCAAGGCATATATAATCCCCAAAAAAAGCATGTGCACACTTACCCTGAAACTGGAACGAGATCAAGAAGCTTTTGTTCTTTCAATATGGACAAATACATGTGAGAGTGACCTGTCCTAATCGCATGAAGCTCCAATTCTTCTATAGCAGTCACCAATGATCTTAAAATGTTATTCGAAGTAAAAGACAGAGATTCCTCAGAACATTTTACATCAATGTCACCAATCTGGGCTGATGTAAACCTGTTGCCTGCATCGGGTTGCCTGACAATAGTTCGGAAAAGTACCCTATGCAGCATTTTGGGGTTTTCAGTATTTCTTAATGTGTAGATATGCCACTGACGACCACGTGACGGAGTATACTTCATTTCATTATATCCTTTCACTTTCAACTTATCCTGTATCCACAATAGGCAAAATAAGTACAAACAGTGAAGGGGAAAATAACAAAGCATAAGAATAGAAGGGTAGCAAAACAACATGCAGTTATTTTGATAAAGTAACAGACCAATTCAAGAAGTGCAGAGAGAGGAGGCTCCACATGCCGCAGAATCTGCTCTTCCTCATAACAAAGCTTTTCATCTGACCAGAGGAATGTGTGGCGCATCGGTGTGCATTCATCATCTCTTTGAACAATGCAACTTATAACATTCAGACCAGCAGCACAAAGATCACTTGTGACACTACTATACTTGAGCATCATGGAAAGTTTGTCCATCCTACCTTGAGCTTGTTCATCACTGCTGAAAAATATGGATTCAGTCACTTAAAAACTCCACAAATCACGAACAACAGACAATTTCTTTGGCCCTAATATTGCACATGAACAGACCTGTTTTCACATAAATTCATCTCATTATCAGCACCCAGTAAGGCAATGTGCATCATGTTTCCCTCCAAGCTGGTGTACTGTGCCGCAGCCTTAAGTGCAGCTCCAATGGCTGTTTGCAAAGATTCAAGCGACTTGAGAATGACCATGGCACCCCATCTCTTCCCATCAAGAATGGTCCCTTGTCCATTTCTTGTATCAACAGGCCCTTCAGAGAACTCCCATAAAGCAATAACACCAGATTGCTTCCATTTTATCTGGACACTATCTTTCACAAGATGAGGCTGCAAAATATTATTGGCAAGTTAGCCAGCATATTGTACCGTAACATGTAGCACAAGTTATGAGATCACAACTTTCTACACCAAGTGAATTTCAATCAATGATGAGCATCTAATTTCTCAAGTTCTCTTTTTATGTAATGAAAATATGAGCATCTCATTTCATTAGGACATTGTATAGCATATGCATATCAGATATGGTCAGAGATAGTATAAAAGACTACAAAAATTGCATAAAAGACTACAAAAATTGCTAAATGTAATACCTGGTATAATCGTGATATGTATGTCTCAATCACTTTCTGTTGAACTGTTGGATCACTGTAATCAAACAAAGAAATAAGTGCATCTTCAACAGGCAGTGGGGCTGCGACTAAATCTTCCATGATATCCTTGATAGTCATTTCTCCCTTATGCATCCCCAGCTCTGAAAGGCTTCTTGCAATGCTCGTGCGGAGTTCACTTAGTTTGGTTTGTTCAAGAAGTTCGCTTGCTTTAAGGGCCAACTGTGTTTATTAAGATGCATGAAATTCATTAAACAAAGATATCAAAACATATTATAACTGAAAGATCTCTGTTATTTTAGGTCGCTGATGTCACCTTATAATATCTTTTATGATTGAGGAAAGAAAAGCGAATCAATAAATCCCTGTAAGCGGCAGGATTTGGATAGACCAGCTTCTCCATGAGTACTGTTATCAGCTTACCTTTGTTCCTCACACCCTATGGACAAAATCACACTATCAATGACAAAGACTGCTAAAGTAAATAATTTACACATAAGTCATCAGACCATAAAGAAATTTACCTGGTGGGACAAAACAATGCTTACAACCTTCTGCAGGTCTTTACTGTGTTGAAGGCGCAGGATTTCAATCACATCAGACTGCTAAGGCATAATTAACAAAAAAATAAGTCAAATTGTTTCTGGTGAATTGCATCTTAAGCCATGTAAAAGTTCTTTGCTACATAATCCCACAAAATTATTTGATGTACACTAGCATATGTTAGGTCATCAGTTGACATGTACTTGTAGCTAAAAGAATGGAAAAGGAAGAAACATTTTGAGTTCTTTTTTATATTTTGTTTGTCTGTTAGTTTGGATATGTAAGACAACCTGAATGTCATCACTAAAAAGTTCTTCCACAGAGAGATACTCCTCGAAAAGGGACTTGACGACAAAATGAGCATGGCTTTCTCTCCCACCCTCATATGACTTCAGTAGGCTCACAAGAGGCTCAACAAGCCTCTCATTGGTAGCTTTTTCCTTCTCAGAACAACTCGCAAGGTTTGCCTACAAAAAACACTGGTTAAAAGAATAGCTAACAGTTTACACAGTGACACCACAAAAGAAACCTAAAACTTACCTCAATGATGTCTCTTAGCAACTTGCACGGGAATTCCTTGTTCTTCCCATGGTAAAAGTTGAACTTGTATTCCTTATATTTATCCTCTAACTGAATGCATAAAGTTTAATACATCAGAACTAGAACACAAAAAGGGAAGGTTATTTAAGGACATACCAGAAGAACTGGAGTTAATAAATAAAATCAAAACTTCCTGACAGTTTCAGCTCTTATCAGGTAAATTGCTAGAGTGAAATATTCTGAGTTTTCACCAATTCAGCATATAAATGCAAGTATCAATTTAATATAATAAAATGCAGCAAATTACCCAGACAATTGAACAAAACGCAATGCAGATTGATATCATAAAGTGTGTAGTGTTAGTCTAGATGATACCACACCTTTCTATCATAAAGATAAGCCAATAAGTCAAATTAAGATAATCTATCTTGTAAAACGATCATCTTTCCTTTGAACCAGATTGGATGTATCTTGCCAGTTCCACATACCTGACTCTTGAGACTTCTCGGAATCCTATTTGCAAGAACTGACATAAGTTCATCCCACTGTAGGAAAGGAAGCTCAGGATTGTCCAGGCAGCATACCAAATCTTGTACAACCTGAGAAGGAAGCAGATTTAAAAACGATTCAATCAATAAGGAGATAGACGCCAGATCGCAATGATTTAAAATTGAAGGATGATTGAAAAGTATCAAACTAGAAACATAAAACTGCTGAAAGAAAGCAAAACTATTGATGTAACAGATAAGTTTGCAGTTGCATACTAACATGAGCATGATCAACATATGCGTGAAAGATCATTGGAATCTAGGTCTGCCAACATGTTGAACCATTTCATAGATTACAGAGTTCGGAACCAAAAGTTAACAGACCCAAAAGAGAAATCCAGGTGGACCCAGAAGCCAGAACTCATACAAGCAAAATTAAAATGTATTTAAAAGAGGGGGGAAAAAAGAGGAAACACAGGATAAACAAAAAAAATGTAATCACAGGTCTGATGTTTACTTGGTTGATTTTATGCTCATATCCTGCAAGGACCATTCGAGCAGCATTCAAACTTGCAGCATATTTTTTGTGTACTTGGCTAGAGGCAGCAACAGGAAGGCCCATTTTTGGAAAAGTGCCATCAAAAGGTTCAGCTCTCTTCACTGCAGAAGGGTCATCAAGATCCAGCCTTGCTATAAGATCACCAGCCTAGAACCGAAACATAAGCTCAGAAACTTAACATGCAATGGCTATGCGAAGCATGCACAGGACAAGGTGTAGCTGTAAGAATATAACCTGCAATGCCTGGCCCTCGGACATCATAACATGAATGACACCAGAAGCAGGCGTCAAGAGAGGCATGCACATCTTCATAACCTCAACTTCCGCATATGGTACATCAGCATCGACATGAGCACCATCAGCAACCAAAAAACGAAGAAGTTTGCAGGGTGTTTCAGCTAACAACTTCGATGGATCATGATCATTCTGCAAAAACACACTGTATGGTCAAGAATCTTACATTGTTATTTTTTTCTATTTCTATGATGAACAGCATATGACTTGTTCGAAACATGCAATACAAGCAGTCTAGAAGTAGCTTGTATGATAACAAGTGTTCAAAGGCATCTTCTAGACTCCACCCTTGATTGTAGTAATTCTTAAAAGTACAGGTACTACAGTTAATTTGAAGAAAACCAAGGAGACTATAACTCCACAATAAGGATTTATCTTTTCTTATGGGACATCTCTTGTGGAAGCAAACAACTGAATTCATCTTATAAGGATAAGGTAAAAGCGACAAACAAGTGAATGCAGTAAAAAAAGTTGCAAATAAAACTGGCAGAAGTTTCCAAATCAGACACCAAGAATATAAATAAAGGGAAAAATATAATATTTACCTGTAACAAGCATGTCTTCCCATCAATAAGAAGCCGTGTACCACCAGCCTCTTCTTCTGCATAAATTACATGGCTGTTTCCATCCAACTGAAGCCATTACAGTTCATAAATCAGAACTGACATCAACTTCAGAACCATATATCATATTGATTACCAAAGTATAAAAGCGAGAACATGTTACCTGCATTAGGAGGCCACCATCACATAAGGTTTGTACATTCGTTTCCATCGCTGATGCATTCATTCGCAATCTGTAGCTACCATGTCCAGTCCTTAGAGTTTCAATCTATGAGACAATATAGATGAATCCCATAATGATATCAGATACTTTACTGCAATAAATTAAAAGATCTCCTTAAGGAATGTCACACTTACTGTATATTTTTTCCCTTCTATATTCAAACTAATTGTTGAATTGATGAGCGATATATGCTGCAGATGAAAATTATTGGTCAACCATTTTTCACCTCCAAAAATAATCCAGAATTAAGCCCACAAAGCATACCTTCGGTAGAATCTGACCCTTGGAGAGATAACTAACATAGTCAGAAACCGTGGCTGCATTGGTGGTTACTGTTTTCTGTAGCATGTAAGAACGATTTAAATTAGACCATACATTGATATGTTTTCCACAGAAGCTCAAAAGTGCTTGCGTTAATGGTATGGTTTCATCTTACATATAAAGCTCCTCCAACCACTGAAATATACCATGGGGGCCTTTCAGCTTGAACACGCATAGCTATTCTGGTATCCAGCCAACCAGTATGAATCTTATTCTCTCTGAAGTCGGAGGCCTGCGTTAATATAGGGAAATTGCAACATGGGTTTAAGTTTTGAGGGAAAATTAAATGCAAAATGATTGTATAAAACCAAGAAAATAGGCTTAAAAAGCAGTCAATTTCTTAGGGTCTGTTTGTGGTTGCTATGTTGCGGTGGAATCTGGTTAGTTATATAAATATTTGCAAATCCTAGTGGGATTTTCGTTGTTACAGATAAAGCAAAGGATGCTTCCAAACAACAAGTGCATCCAAATATAGAATAAAAAAGTACTTTTGAAAAGCCACCATAACGCCAAACGGAGCCTTACATTCAAGAGATCAACTGTGTAATCAACGTTTGAATGAATTTCTCCACGAATTTGAATCTCTTTCAATGCAAGAGCCATGTTGGTTATTGCTGCTGATCTAGAGAGTCCATATGCAAAAACATGTCCTGTAATCAAAGGAGCAACCTTTCAAAAGTGAGGAACAATACAAATTATAAAGAGAATAATCACTCGATTTCACATACCAAACTGAGAATCAGCAAATTCATGAATGCCTCCGCCAGACTGAAAAATAAACCAAAGAGAAGTCAGAGTGCAAATTAAATGGAATAACCAAATGAAACAACAAATGTTTGAACAACAAACAGTTACAGCCAAATTGTCTGCACAACTCAAAATAGTGTGACAGTGCAACTAAGTTATAAACAAGTTACCTTTACTGAGAAGTAGGCCCAAACATTAGGCTTGCTTCTAAAACTTATCTCCTGAAAATTAAAAAAAAAAATCAAGATCCAGTCATTTTACCAGGCTTAATGAGTTCGACCTATGTATCTGACATAAAAAAACTCACCTTTACTTCCCCACCAGTAGGCTTGAAACCATCATCCGGATTCTCACTAGTTATTCTAACTGCTACACAATGGCCCTTTGGCCATTGAGAATCTACCTCATCAAAGTTGAATGGAGTAGCAAGAGCAGCTGTTTTCCTCCAAATGTCATAGCCTCCTCCATGCTCCATTCCATAGAAGCGTCTGATCTCTACATAAAGAGAGAGTTAAGATATTAAAATAAGGATGCGAAGTCAGTAATACCTAATACGTTGGTGCATTACTAATTACCTGGAATCTGCCAAAGGGGTATGCCCATTCCAACTGAAACTTGAGCTGCAGGTAGATTTACTTCGGCTATCCATTCAGTGACTGGATGCTCGACCTGAATGGAGACCATTGAACATTTTGAAGGATTTCAAACATGTTAATTCTTCAAGAACGTTCAAGGGAACAAACCTGCAATCGTGGATTAAGCTCCAGAAAATAGTATTCTCCGGTTTCCATGCTGTAAAGATATTCAACAGTAGCAGCACCAACATAACCCACAACCTTAGCAAGCCTCCTTGCTGCCTGCTCAAGCGCTTTAACCGTTTCACGAGGAGCAACAGTAACTGGGCCCTCCTCAATAATCTGTTGTAAACCAAAAGAAACATCAATCTTTGGATCAGAACTACAGGGCAGAGGTAGATCATGTAATAAAATGGATGGTTAGACTGGGGGAGAGAACCTTTTGGTGTCGCCGTTGCACGCTGCAATCACGACTGTGAAGTGCTGCTACGTTGCCATATTGATCACAAAGCAACTGAACTTCAAGATGGCGACTCTAAAAAGGAAAATAAGGTTTAAAATAAAGTGAGCACAGATTACAGAACATATTTCCAAGATCATGTTGGACAAGTCTTGGTTCGCAGTTCAACATTAAGTGAAACTCTTGAGAACCTAATTGGAGTGCATACAAGGTATTCCAACAGTAGATTGAGAAAAAGGGGTTAAGTACCAACTAGTTTTGGAAAATCAGATGTGTTGTTTCTCTCTCCTTTATAAATTAGGTAGCCATTATCTCACTTTTTCCTGATACTGACTGTAAATTGACACTCGTTGCAATCTAAGATCAAGAGCGAAGACATAAACTGCTCATGTATGTGATGAATAAAACTGATGAAGATAAGCTTAGTCTTCCATTATCCAACTCTAGCATGCGCAACTCTTCCAAAAACAATCATTTCTAAATTCAAAATACATTATGCATTTTTTGAAAAGCGCACATCAGTTAACTTTTCATACATCTGTTGATCTCCAGAACTGATGATCATTGGTGCATTTGTCAATAATGTACCAAATGAAGCTTCCAGAACGTACAATGATAACTTAGAAACAACATGAACAGGGAATACTATTTTCAGAAAAGAAAACGGGAAAGAGGAAAACCTAACCTGGGATGCAAGCCTCATGATAAATATTGGAGAACCAGGGACTTCACCTTGTACTTGCTTAAACAATGCTCTAACTTCAGCATCATTATGAACCTGCAAGGGAAATTGAGTTATTCATGTCAAAAAGGGGGTTAGCTCACACATTGAACCTCCACAGTCTGCACAATCTCTTGAAAGATAGTTGAACCACATCAATAACGAACCTTTCTTATCCCTTTACCGCCACCTCCCCAGGATGCCTTAATCATGGCAGGATAACCTATCACCTGACAACTCGCGACTGCTTCCTCTGTGGTAGTAACACAAGCTTTTCTATACATCTCCTCAGGTATTGAGTCCAAGCAACACTCTAATGGAACTTCAACCTAAATATAGTGTCATTAGAATATAAAAATGCATATACCAAGTAGATTAGCAGATAGTTATCAAAGAGAGTGAGGGGCTCACATGTGATCCACTCCAAGCAAGAGTCGGAACCCCAGCTGCTTGAGCAATGAGAGCTGAACCGACCTTGTCTCCCAATGCATTCATTGATGATGCTGGTGGCCCGAGAAAAACAATTCCTTTTGCAGTCAGCGCATCTGGGAGTTCAGGATTCTCAGAAGCATGACCCCAACCAGGCCAAACAGCAGATACACCTACTCTCTCTGCTATCTGAATTACCAAAACCATCAAAGTTTACAGTGAAAATCAGACTTCCGCAATAGTTGAGGCCCCAAAAAAAGTCTGTTTTACCTTGACGAACTGACTGGTTATGCTTTTTGGAATCTGATACCCCTCCATCACATCCGTCCCGAATTGACCGAGTGCGACCTTTCCTCCGGTTGGAGGGCCTTGATGATGCAGATGATGGGAATGTAGACCCAGTTGAACTTCTATGCCGATTAGGGAGTAGTGGCAGCGCCTTTGAGGCAGCTGCAGCTAATCCAAACTGCGACATTGTTGCTCCGTACCCCAGACTATGCAATTTTTCCAGGAGTTTGTCAAAGGCACAGTGCCATAAAAAGAGAGGGAAAACTTCTGAGAAATCTGAATCTGAAAGAAGCAAATGAGTAGGATTTATTAGTTCGTTCACACATGCATCAGAACTTTATCGAAGTTCTAGCAGAACGCTCTTAGGACGTTTGAGTATCCAAAAATGAAAAACCAGCTTTCTAGTTCATGGGCCACTCACTAGTAAAATATGTTAAGGGTTTAGAGAAGTTCAATTTCTCCAGCAACCAGAACTCGTTCCCAGCATTTTGTGATGCTTCCAGTTTGTTTTGCCATTTTGAATGGCTATAGGGCACCTACTTACTACTATGTTTAGACCTTCTCTAGTTTATTCGCGACCTCTGTGGAATAATACAGAAACATTCACTAGCAAAACATGGGCAATATAGAAATGTCCAATATACTACATCTAGGTGGTACCTTTTTCTACCACGTTTCTTTTTTACTCTCATTCAAAGAGTATCAGAGCTACCTACTGGCTTGAGATCTTTGTTGAGTCTCTTTGTCATACAAAGCCCACATTTAATGTGTAATCAGTTGGCTGTCTTCATAGTGAAAAGGGAGAAGGGGAAGCTCGGGCAGGGCAGGGGGAAATCATGACTACACAACAAGCTCGCCAAATGGTAACAAGGATTATTTTTCCTATTAATCACCGTGCCTATCTTTTTTATCAGTGGGTTAATAAGGATAGTTGGCTTGTCCAAGTAAGCTCAAGAGCACAATTAAAAAAAAATGGGCATTCAGAAAATTGTTGGCTTGACATATCATTTCTGAAGAAGATAAATCAATTTTGTGACATTAAATGACACTTTGATTCTAGAATGTACTGGACAAAACACAAATCTTTTTCCCAAAAAGTGCAGGTAAATCCTCATTTTCGTACACAATATACTGAGTAGGCAACATTGTACTTTCAGATTTAGCACACAGGACAAAAGAAAAGGAAAAAAAATAGCACACAAAAGTAGGTCAGCAATACATACAACCGCTAGATAACAAGGGAAACGAGAAAAAATAAACAGCACCACCTACGATCAAACAGTGCGATGTCACAGTACCTACTAAGTACCATGAAAACGATGAGACATAAATCGAAACTAACAAGAAACGGAGCCAATCACATACCTTTTAGGGAACAGGGACGCTTAAACCCTAATTCATATGAATACCCGCAAACACTATAACTTAAACCTCAAACCCACATCACAGCGGGAAGACGCAGAGCCACCACCTACCAAATACCAACAGAACAGACGCTAGCAATCTAAGTCCACAGCCAGTGACGATAGACACTAGCAGAGCCAGCTACAGCCTGCCCATCCATCCTGCAACCAGAGACAACCTACATTTCACTTCCGCAGCATCCCCTACTGTGTAGCGAGCCCAAACCCATCGCCCACCCCAAGCTCCTTCCCATTCCAGTACGACACTCCTCGAATTCCGCGGCCCCGGGCGCAAAACCCCGCGGACAAATCCGGCCCAGCCTTAAACCCTCTCACCACCCGGACGCGTTCCACCACCCCCATCCACCACCCGCAACCAGAAGCGCGACAGTGAGAGCAATGACGGCGCGCGGTCTCACCGGCGGGGACGCATATCGGCGAGCGGCGCGGATCTGGCGATGCGCTGCGCTGCGACAGAGGAAACGACACTGGCGATGAGCCGGCTTAATAAATAGTGAGTACCTGTGGAGGAAAAGGCGAGGGGGAGGCGGAGAAGGCCACGCGCGGGTGGCTTCGAGGGTGACGGCGGCGTGGTTGGATCCTTGCGGTGGTGGCGCAGAGGAGGAGGCGCTGGGCGGAGGCGGATATCCCGAGGGGGTGGGGGCGAGCCAGGAGGGAGGCGGGACCGGAGGGATGTGGGGTGTGCGGCCTAAAATAATAATTTCACCCATGCATCGGCATCGGGCGACTCCGCCTGTGGGGAATGGCACGTGACGGGGTGCCGCGGATGGGGATATGATGGGGGCAAGTGGACGGCCCAGATGTGGCCGAGTGGATTGGATGGGGATCCGACGCGCGTGCGCGGGGCTTGTGACCACGCCGGGTAGGGGTTTCGTTGCGACGAGAGTTTACGGTTTGACGGCGGCAGGGTTAACTGGGATTTAAGTGGCCACTAAGCTGAGTGAAGTGACCATTAAGCTGAGTGGTTGAGCTGACCATACTTGCCGTGATCGTGACCCGTTTTTGGATACGGTTAGAAATTACATAGGTGTAAATTATGATGGTAGGGATCACAGTGTTACGAGGAATTTAATTTGTAGCGTAAGTAAATCATAACACAATGACTTGACTTACGTATGATTATAAGCTAAAGTTACGTAACATCACCAAGTAGTACGCACTAAAAAACAATTAAAAACTATAGTTAAATATATAAATAAGGTCAAAGCAAAGTTAAAATTGAAAAAGAAAGACATTCTATTGCATTTCCTGCTACCTCTATCCCTCACTCTCATCCCCCCACCTCTACAGTAGATATATGAGTAAAGAATGAGTACGAGACGCAGCGAACCAGTACTTTTTAATGGATCTTCCGACAACAAACAGGCAGTGATCACCGAGGAGGATGCCATACACTGACATCTCTCTCCTCTCTATTTCCCTTTTCTTAGATTTTATTTTTTTGCAAAAATTTTTTGTTGAACTTTTTGTCAAAATTTTCGTGAAAAAATCTCCCATAATGTTCGATCAAGATCTTTTAGTCAACTTTTTTATTGAATCTTTTAGTAAAAAAATTATCAAAACTTTATCGTAATTAAGTTTTAGTCAACATTTACTAAAAAGAAAAGGAATAAGGGAAATTATGCATACCTCGAAATGCAGTCCGACTGGTGCGCGAGCGGGGCTGCTAGCGCGTGTGTGCTGATTTGCAGCCTCTACGGTTACTCAAAAAGCTTAAGCAATAGTTCAACATCGTGTGACCCTCGTGTCGACATATCCATGGCCATCCAGTGCTCTGCATGACCAGCTTGAATATGTTGGGATGCTATATGTATACATTACCCTCGGTTAGTTATTGCTTTGCCGATGGATGCACAACTCAGCCTGGGCCACATTGTCTCTTTAATTTGGTTGAAGATTGGAGATTAGAGTTCAACTCCTATCAACCAAATACGAGAATTATTTCTATATTTTTTTCATAAAGATTGATTTTGCATGGTTTGAACCCTTGATCTGTGGGTTGTGAGCCTTTCACCTGAGTACGCTAACTAATTTCAACTACTCCAAACAAAGATGATTTTGAAATAGACTTCTGAATGACTAACTTTGTATGGATACCGTTCTCCTAAATGTTATGTTGAATCCAAGAAAAACTACACAACCCTAATTATGAATTCGGCAAATATTCAAACCAACTTATTAATGTTGTTCAAAAAACTATGTTGAGTTGACAAATATTTATCCTATCAGTAGATAAATATCCAAATCTATTGCACCGCTAGTACAAGTATCTTTAAATTTTTGTGTGGTGCATGGAGAGTAGGGGTACGGATGCACTACACAAAAATCGAAAATCAATGCTAACCCTCAGAATTTTACGTCTATTGCACCGTCCACAACTCAAACTCCTGCACCCACAGCAGACCACACAGGCTGATGTCGAGTGTAAAGCTATGCGTGGGTAAGATCCTGCACCCCTTTATTTCGCTCTAGCTTCGCCACTACATATGAACAAACCTTTCCCTGAACAGTGATGTACATCTATAACTGTCGGCTCATATAATCCGTTGACAGTGATGTACATATATCACTACCGGTCAGTGGATTAAACTGATAGTGATGAGGATGCTGGGTATCACAGCCGGCTCAATCCATTAGCCGGCAGTGATGATCCTTATTAATGCTAGTTCATAAATCATGATGGCTGATTCTTCCTGCACAACTTATAAATCTGCAGTGATGCTCCATCACTGTCGGCCCATGAGGAACCGGTAGTGATAGATCGGTATATAAACCATATTCTGTAGTAGTGTCAAAACATCGTTCAAACAATGAATTTAATTATGGATGTGAAAGATCATTTGCAGGATATGATGGACAATAGATGGGAGCCATTATTTAGAAGAGTGAAGTCCTTTTATGACAAAAATGAGATTGAAGTGTCAAAAATGGACAAGGAAGTAAATGCTAGAGGGACGTATTCATGTAGAAGGTAAAAAGTAACAAATATACATTTCTACCGTGTTGAGATTTTCATTGCTGCCATTGATTCCATTTTTTTCAGAGATGAATCAATGTTTTTAATGAAGTTAGCTCGGGGTTATTATAATCCAAGGAACTCATTCTTTAGTTTTGATGTAGATAAATTTGTGAGACTTGCTGAGGTTTATGTTGAAGATTTCACTGTAGATGATTGTTTGTTATTAAGGAATCAAAGCTTCATTCTTAATATTAGGAGAAGTAAAGAATTTCATACATGTAGATATCTTCCAAAGGTTGCTGAAAAAATGGTTGAAACCGGAAAGAACAGATCTTTCCTATGGTTTATCGGCTCATTGAGCTAATATTAATACTTCTGGTGGCAACAACATCAGTTGAGAGAGTTTTTTCAGCTATGACTCTTATAAAGACAAATTTACGCAATAAAATGGGGGTTGAATGACTTAATGACTTGATGATATGCTACACCTAGAAGGAGATATTTAGAACCATTAGCAATGAAAAAAATCATACAAGAGTTCGAAGACATGAAAGAATGCCATATGTTAGTGAAAAAAATAATTTAGTGGTATGCTTCGTTCTATATTTTTGTTCTAATTAGAAAGAACGCCATATGTGAAAGATTGAAAATTGTTATTTATAACTAATTTATATTTTTTATGTACAAATTGTTTCTCAGGAAGATTAATGAGCTATGATAGCTATCGTCAGGTATGCACGTGTTATCCATTAATTTGGTATGAACATATTGCCAATCTGTCTTTAATTCCTTCTTCTGTGATGTATTTTGCACTTCATCCTTTATCTTTGCGTATAAAATTACCTTGAAAAATAGAACTTGCCAATTTTATGTATAAGACATATTTGAATTTATATTAGCATAGTATGTTTAGCCTCTCCTGTAATTTTGATCTGTTTCTGCCCCTGACCTCCACCTCCGTATCTCCCTCTCCGATGACAATGTGGGTCTATTCTCCATCTCCCTTTGCTGCCCATCTCCATTTGCTGCCCCCACCAGAATTTCTCTTCTCCTCACACCTTTTTCTTGTAGATCCTCGTGGGGGAGGGTGAGAACGCGGCATAGATGAAGAGACGAGGAAGCCAAGCTGCATCACAGTCGGAGGCCGCATCGGATTCATTGCACGAACCGTTGTCTCTCCTCACATCGCCACCACTGCCCCTTCTTTGCTTTGCCTGCTGTTCCTTGGTAACTGATAAAACGAATGGATTGAATAAATTATATTTATCTTTCTTTTCTCTAGTGCAATTTCATCTCTTCTTAGGTCACGGTTTGTTTAAATTTGGGCTTTATTGTTGCAACCCCGAAATTGTGTGATGAAACGAATGCTGTGGGACCTTCCAGATTATTCATGCCTTCACCTCAGTAGTCCTAAAATTAAATTTGTACTGGAGCAAGAAATAAAACTGCATATCAGGAATTCATGATAGATAATAGCAATCTGATCTAACTGGTGCTGAGCAGACAAGACTTCCTAGGTCAGCTCATGCAGTGACATGGGGACATATCTTATTTCCAGATACCCATGCACTAAAAAATTTGGATGTGCTTAGCTGGCTCGAGAGTCTCGTCGTCTTTGTTAAATGCAAGCTAATTATTGTGTTTTTCGCGTGTATATGCACTACGCATGGTTACGTACGTACGTATTATACTTGCTAATTTTTTCGGAACTAGCACGTTACGTTGTCAGCAAGCAGTACTTGTATATCGACCACCGATAGCTACATATATTATTGTTTGATCAACTTAAGCATCAGCTAGCGTAATGCATATTGTAACTGTCAGGCCTGCTGTTAGCATTATTATTGATAAACATTAATTAACGAGAGAATTCTCTATGCCCACTTGGATGAAGACACGGGCACACTATAAAAAACTATTTTTTAATACTTAAGTAATTTTCTACCGACGGTTTATTCGAAAAACAGTTTGAATAATTAGCGATAGCCTCCTGCGGTTATGGACCGACTGTGAAAATATATTTCCACAGGCGGTTCCTTATGTGAACCACATTTAAAAATGACCATTCATTAAAAAATTCATAACTTTTGTATATGAAGTTGGATGAGGAAAAAATCTATATGAAAATTGTAGCTCTCGATGAGATCTACAACTTTGTAGTTGACATTTTTTTAAGTCATTTAGATATCCAAATAATCGTTTGAATTTTCAAACGATTATTTGGGTATTTAAATGACTTCAAATGAAAAACTTTTCAACTACAAAGTTGTAGATCTCGTCGAGGGTTACAATTTTCATATAAAATTTATCCTCATCCGACGTCATATGAAAATGTTATGAATTTTTAAAGATAAGTTATCATTTATTTCCACAGTCAGTTCCTTATATGAACCACCAGTACAAATGACTACATTATCGCAGGAACCGCATGTGGACATAAGTGACAGTTTATCTTCAAAAATTCATAACTTTTTCATACTAAGTCGGATGATGATAAAATTTATATGAAAATTGTAGCCCTCAACGAGATCTTTGTAGTTGAAAAGTTTTCATTTGAAGTCATTTATATGCCCAAATAATCATTTAAAGTTTCGGATTGCAGATATAAAAAGAATTGCATATGCTCATATGTTCAGTAGTCGTTCTCTGGTGTGATGGTGGGGAGGGTTCGTACGACCCGACAGGTTTCGAGTTCAAGTGCCAAAAATCACGTAGCGCGCGTATTTCGCGCGAAAAAACGCGTGACTTGTGACTTGCAACGTCGCGACCGCGTGGGGTTTCTGGTTGGTCAATTTTTTTTTTTGCTTTTTTTGGTTCAAAAAATATCGATTGAGGGACTGATTATTGCAGACGGTCCGCTTAAGGAACCGCTTGTGGAAATCAATTTTCACAGACGGTCTGCTTAAGGATCCGCATATGGAAACCTAATGCGGTTCCTTAAACGGACCGCCTGTGATAATAGATTTCCACATATGATCACTTTTGCACCTGTGGAAATCATTTATTTCTACATGCCTTCGATCACAGACGGATGCACTAAATGCCTATAAAAACGAGTTATCACCCGCCTCTAGAAATAATTTTTTGGAGTAGTGACAATTTGTTTATCCATGAACAGTGGTGGAGCCAGGATTTTATCGTTGAGTGTTCTCGTTGGGCATTATAAATTTCGGAACCCAATATATGAGTATAATTTTACCAAACATATAATATAAATGATTGGTACCTACTGTTAGGGCCCTAGGGAATTAGTACCTTTGATTGTTCGATGACGTTAGGCTTCGTATCTTAGTGACTAGTGTGGCTGAGAGCTAAATTCTCTTGCTACAAATGCTTCGTGAATGGCCTGCAACTCGACTCCGAGCCTCTTCGCCGGCGGATCCAAGCAGCATGTCGAGCTACAACTTGATTCTTTGCTGCTGCAACTCCACGCTTTTGCGCGTTTGACAAGGGCAGCTGCCTCACCACCTGTGTTGCTTAGGGTTAGTCATTTAGTCGAGTACTCGATTAGAGTATTCGAGTATGGGGAATCGGTTGTGGTTGTGCTTCATGTGCTTTTTTCTAGTTTTTGGGCTGAGAAGTACTTGGACCAAAATATAAGGTAGTTTCGGGTTTGCTCGGACTACCTTTAGATCCGTCCATGTCTATGAAGGTTGGGACAACCATTGGTTTGCAAATATGCTAGATTTCTGCACATAAATTTTAGACTTGATTTGTATAATTTAATGACATCATATATGCTTGGCTGACATCCCATAGAGTAGTGTTGATTGGTTTCCATGGATGTCTAGATTGAATTCATAAACCTGGATCTATTATAATTCATGTATAGCTGTGATTTGTGAGTTTTTAGCCAATCTACAAGTAATAATACTTCAGTTTGGGGTGAAGGTGATATAATGGTTATAAGTAACATTAATTGGCTACTTAATTACCTCTCCTCTTGGCTACTTAATTAAGAACCTTGATCATCTTGATACTCTGGGAATGGTGGAAAGAACAATACGCTGATCGATCGATTCAGCTGCTAATGCATGGTCCATCAATTGGCTACTTAATTATCTCTCCTCTTGGGTGCTCAACATTTTAATATATGCATGAATGCATAGACGATCATAACACTAGCTAGCATCTAGCGCCATTCATTTTATTCATTCCTGTCATGATGTCTAAAGGTTAGATCGATTTATTATTCTTTTGTCGTAGCTAGCTAGTTTCTTTCTTTCATTGGATAGGTTTTAGCTGAATTTATGCATCCACCAACTTGTTTCAGTAGGCAAGAATGAAATTCTCATCACTGGTAATGTAGTATTCTTGATAACTAGCTCTCCGCTGCATAAATGTTTCACGTCAAACGTATATATTGTATTCTTCCGTCTTCAATCAGTATTGACTTCTTTTTTTTACTTACACATAGAAGTGGAGCAAGCGAAGCATAGGAGAAGGTCCAGGTATCATTACCTTGACCTTGAGGCTCTCAGAGAGGAAAATGGACTAATCTGCTACATTTGGGCAGCAACTTGTTGTAGTTGGTCTTGTCGAACAACACCATGTTGTTCACCTCTTAGATACTTGAGTAATATAGTTTGGGCATCATTTTTAGCTAAAAGCCGAAAGAATGTTCAATCTCAATAAGTTTGATGAAAGTGAGAAACTTGATTACCTTTTTTAATCATAGATTAACTTCAGCTTAATTTAGGTTTCATGCATGCATTGGATACAATCACACAAATATGATACGAACCCTGCTTTGTTCCCAGTAAAGCAAGTCAAATATTGGACCTTGTCATTTATTAGTTCTTCAAAGACTTGATGTTCATGTGTGCGCTCGGAGCTCACTAGTTTCTTTGTATTTCAGTTTGTAGCACTTGCAGTGGGCTAGTGGAAGCATTGCATAATATGAGCAGACCTGTTTAAATGGGCCTATTGCTCGGCTCGGCATGGACCCGGCTAGGTACGGTTTAGCTAAGGCACGACCTAATAGGTCTGGCTAAGCATGGATCCCTTTGTTGCTTTGTGATGATATCACTACTACAAAATAATACATCACTGCCGGCTCTAAAACCCCCTTCACTACCGGTTTTGGAGTCAACAGTGGGCAACAGGCAGTGATAGTCGGGGACTATCACTGCCGGCTCCGTGGACCGATAGTGAAAGTAGTTATTACTGCCAGCTGAAGGATTCGGTCGGCAGTGATTCCTTGGGTATCACTGCCGGTTGGTGGTTTCAGCTGGCAGTGATTTTCAAGGCATCACTACCGGTTAAAAACTTCAGCCGGCAGTGTTGTGCCTCCCCCTCTTCTACTCTGGCTCTATCCTCCCTCTCTGTCCTCCCTCTCTCTCCTCGATCTCTCTATCTCTCTCCCATTCAATACATGCATACAATGAGACACATGTAATGTAAATCAATAATAAAGGCACATTCATTAATACACAATAATTTATGTCACACATATATACATAATAGTTCTCACAGTTCACCCATTGAAAAGTCAGTCGAGTTGAGCCAGTCTAGTATTCCTCTACCTTTCCTGCGATGAGGACCGCGTCTCCATATGGACGGCTAATGACGTATGTACGTGCAGGGACACAGGGGGGCGATGGTGGTAGAGCGGAGGATCCGACCACGCCTGATCGACCGCAGCATCGCCTAAGCTCCAGGCTCACTGGCGTGTCAAAGACATCGAAGTCTGTCTCCTGAATGCTAGTACGTTTTGAGCATTTGGCCTCTTTCGTAGCACACTGACGGGCCACCCTTTCGTCCTCCTCCTCCTGGGCGCACTTACGAGACGCTGCTTCTTGCTCCTTCGCAGTGCACAACTGATGGGCCAGCCTCTCATCCTCCTCCTCTTAGGCGCACTAACGGGCCATAGCTTCTAGCTCCTCCTTTGCATCATCGTTGGAAGGCCATTATATCGAAGAGTCATCCGATGGTACCAACTCCGAAATACACCTTCATTAATATATAGTAATTTATGTCCTATATTAATAAATAGTAATTAATGTCTTTCATTAAAATGGCGTCATTTGGTGATATATAAGCCGTCTAACCCCTCTGGTAGACTTCCTCCTTGTCGCATACTCTGTACTAGAAGGTATGGTAATCTGAAGGTTTGTCACTGGTTGACGGCACGATCGGTTCATGAAACTCGCCGTTTAGGTTGATAGCATGTTCCATGAAGAATCCGGTGATCTGTTCTTGAAGGGCATTTATTTCTACAGGTTGTAACTCTTTTTGCGTAGTTTGGAGCACTGCGTTCGAAGAATCTAAAGAATTAGTCGTTGAACACGTGTAGAAATTGAAAAGAAGGCATCGATATGTTATTTCATACCTCAAGATCGTTGAACCTGACAGCGTCTCCATCCGGGCTGAATCAGTGCATGAAAGTTAGAACATAAAATACGTAGAGATTCTTGCCGGGTGGCTGCCTCATGCACTTCATGAGGAAATGATTCGTCAGTGGAATGAATTGAATCTTTTTATTCAGTAGGAAATGCAAGACATGAATATTCTGTGCATACCGAAAAGTTGGTTTTTACATTATACTCCTTCCCGAATGGATAGTGAATAACACTCTATTTTCGGTATCTTGTGTATGCACTGTATGTGAATATGAATACCAATTAAACTTAGATTCAATTGTCAAGACGATAAAATGATCGAGTTTACCTGTTTAGCATATCGATAAAGTTTTGGTAAGTCATCTGAGCTCTCTTTTGTGAGTCCAAGATAATTATCTTGCTCAAGTATGAGTGGATGACAAGGAGGATCCAATAAAAGTTGCAGGAATATTATGTTAGCATAGCAAATTAGTATAGGAATCGAGTTGCCCATAAAAGAAGAACGCCCTGGTGCACAAGCACGTACTTATAGCTGTAGGGTAAGAGTATAAATTTCTTGTGTTGGTGGTGAAGCAGACACTTCAATATGTAGTTCTAGGTGAAGTCTGGACTCTTCCTTACAAGCGTCTGGTTCACAAGCCTAGGATCGATGAATCCTACTTTACGATCAAATTGTTGTCTGCATGCGCAGTTCTCTATTCTATGAAATAGAGAAGTTAGCCATGCAATTTCAAAGTACAAGATTATATAACGTGATTCATATGCATAAGTCACTTACAGAGTTCACGCTCTGACTATAGCCATGTCGAGAGCATCTTCCTTGTATAGTTCATACAAGTCCTTGAAATACACGTAGAAGGAGTTTTCCCCATTGAGGAAATATTTCTTTGTGTATCGTACGGGGAACGCCTGCAAACCATGCCTGGATTGCTACAAGTACCACTGATGTAATCGACGCATTTGAGCTGTAAGGTTTATTTCTATATCTGGTTTGACCAAAGGTTTGGTCAACTCAAACGGCCATGTAACATCCAACTTTGCAATATCCGCTCCCATAGTAAGCTGTGCTAGTTGTTCTGCCGATAGTCCAGAAGTAGCCAGGAAGTCTCCAATGCTTGGAGCATCCTGAACGATTGGAGCTAATTTGTTCTTGGCTTGCTTCTTACTGATACGTTCGTAGTCACTCAATGGCTTCCTTGAAGCCACCTCTGTCTGTTTAGATTTGGCCATATTCATGAAAAATTTCATGGTATATTCAGGCACAACAGGTTTCGGTGGAGGTGGTGGAGGATGGAAATGAGTCCTGACACTGGCGTCCACAATCTTTTGGAGTTTGTCAGTAGTGAGTGAATAGACATCCTTCGGTTCTGCCAACTTTTTAGATGCCACCGGCTTCTTAGATGATGTCGTTTGCTTAGATGTTGCAAAACCTGATCTTGTTTTCCGAGCTGATGGCTGGCTTGTTGATGGCGCTGGCTTCTTGAGCGGCGGACTTCTTTGAGGCGATGCTTGAGGAGGTGGACTTCTTTTGGGAGATGGCCGAGGAGAGGGAGATCTTTGAGGTGACGGTAGCCCGGGATGTAGTGGAGAGTAGAGATTCTCGGTAGCTGTCCCCGATGGAAACACTATGTAGGCCTTCTCCCATGCGATGAATGTGTGCTCGTTCTCTCCTATATTGTTCGCCCCCTCCTCTGTGTGGTAGTCCACCTCAACATGATGGTACTGATCAACTGCCTCGTCTACTTCAACCACAGTGTAGCCCTCCAATATTAGACATCTGTGCAAATGTTCATGGGAGCCACGGGGATAAGCCATGCCGGAAGCCACCCAGATGGTAATGTTCCTAGTACCAATGTACAGTTCACACGGTGTTCATGCTGTGATGACGTCCATGGGATAAGTGATGGTGTCAGCTCCTGGAACTCCCGTGGACACACAGTTACTCTAACGAGCATCGGAGCTAGAGCATGGAACATTAGGAGACATAATTATTTTTCAGGTAAATTATTTTGGCGTACTAGAGCACTTTGTTTGAAATCAATTGGATGAGAGAAAGAAATTCGAGAGAGAAAAGAATTAAATTCGCAGTTAAAATAGACTTCTTTCTCTCTAACATGTGGAACCCACCCGGCCCCACCATCTCTCCCTCCACTTGGGCAACAGCCCCACCTGCTCCCTCACTCCCACTCCCGTGCCTCTCTCTTTTCCCAACCAGCCAAAGCAAGGGAGCAAGAGCTCACTCTCCCTCTCACTCCCTCTCTCCTTTCTCCCTCAAATCCACGCTCTAGGAGCCAAATCAAGGTATGCATGTGGTACCATTGCGATCACAAGCTCACAAGCATTCCATTCCTCCAATTTGTTTGCTCATTCCCGAAGGATTTGAGCCAATTTGGATGTCTTTTGGTGTTAAGGAAGTGAAGAACACCGGAGTTCTTCGATTTCCCACCGTTTTCTCCTTCTCCCGGTGGTCCCCAACCTCGGCAAAGCACCTTGGGTAAGTCCTCTAGGCTTCCCATGGCTTGGATACGTATTTGGTTGGTCGAAATTCGAATTTGGAGCTAGGTGGTGAAGTTTGGGCATTTTTGGATGTTTTAGACCTAATTTGAGGAATTAGATGAATTTGAGTTAGGAATGGAGTTTCTAGGTTGTTAAATGAGTTCTAGAACCCTTGAACTAGCTCAAACATGTTCCCTTTTGGTTGGAGAAGATCGCAATTCGTTCCGAGCATTTTTCCCCTCAAAACAGTCCAGTTCCGGCCTTCCCCGGAGTCTCCGGGTGAGCCCCAGCCAAAAATAACAGAGAGGGTGCTGCCGAAGAGTCTCCCAGAGTCTCCGGTACCCCGGAGTATCCGGCCTTCACCGGAGTATCCGGGTGCATGGTTCATTAGCCTATGCTGATAACTTGTAAAATTCATAATTAATTCATACGAACTCCAAAAATCATGAAACTAATTTTGTTGGTTTCAGAATAAACTACTCTATCTATTAAAAATATCTCCAGCCATTAAATATCGAATTAAATTTTTGAGGCTAATTATTTAGGCTTAAGCTTCATTAATTCACCATTAATTCTTTACAAGTCCAAAATGGATGAAACCAATTTTGCTAGTCTTCTTATGACTTGTTCTAGCTAGGACAAATGTTTTCCTACATTTTAAAGCATATTTTCATGGCATTTCATCATTTACACCTTGTGGCTTAGATTATTGCATTTCATTTAGGCTTATCATTGCACGCGTTATGTTTCTTAGAACACGCCGATCCATCGATCCCGGAGACCGAGGTCGATCCCGAGGTGCCGCACCTTTGTGAACAAGTACATCAAGGCAAGCAACTAACATATTTCACCCATGTCAATTTGGAAGTCTCAATTGATGAATATGCTTATGTATGTATGCATGTGTCGGGTACCCTTGGGTAGAACCTACTCGAGGTACGAAAGCTTGAGCAAAAGTTCGAAGGGCTAGAAGTGACACACATCAGAAGCAGTGATAACTCTGGTGCGGATGAACTTTCTAGACTCGCTTCTTGTCATGCACTGGTACCCATAGGGGTCTTCGTCGGGAAACTCCTTAAACCATCTGTCCCGACAGTTCGGCGAACGGATGCTGCCCAACCCAACCAGCAGTCTGGCCAGGTCAGCGAGGCAGAATCCGCAGGCACGAATGCTGCACTACTCGAATGCACCCCAACTTTGATGACTCCGTACCAAGCCTATCTCGAGGGTCGAGACATCCGTGATGATGATGCATTTGTAGAGAAAGTTGCTCGTAAATCTAAGCTCTATGTTTTGGTAAATGACAAGCTCTACCGAAAGGGGAGTAACGGAATCTTGATGAAGTGTATCACTTAGGAAGAGGGCATTAAAATACTACACGATATCCATGGAGGCATGTGTGGTAATCAAGCGTCTTCTTGCACCTTGGTTAGAAAAGTTTTCTGCTAGGTATTCTATTGGCCGACTGCCCTCCAAGATGCTTCTGAGCTGGTCAAAAAGTGCGAGAGCTGCCAATTTTTTGGAATGCAGACCACTCGACCAGCCCAAGCTCTGCAAACAATTCCTCTTTCTTATACTTTCTCCGTCTGGGGCTTGGATATCCTGGGATCGTTCCCAAGGGCCTAAGGTGGTTACAAGTTCCTATTTGTGGCTATCGACACGTTCACCAAATGGATAAAGGCTGAACCCGGAGGGAAAATAACCGCAGAAGCGGCCAAGAAGTTCATGAGAAGCATAATTACTCGATCCGGCATTCCACATCAGATAATTACGGATAATGGTAGTCAGTTTAGAAGTGGGATCTTTATTGCGTTCTACGAAGAATTCGGTATCAAAATTCATTTCACCTCAGTACCTCAGTCGCAGAGTAATGGTCAAGTTGAGCGTGCTAATGGAATAGTCTTACAGGGCATCAAAACTCGGGTCTTCGACAGGCTAAAAGCCTACTCGAAATGTTGGCTAAAAGAACTTTCCTTAGTATTATGGATCGTTCGTACTTCAACCAATAGAGCCACTGGTAAAACTCCGTTCTTCTTAGTTTATGGAGCGGAAGCGATGCTCCCGACTGAGTTGCAGTTTGGATCACCTTGAGTGGATGGTTACTCGGAAGAAAGGTAGGAGCAATTACGAGTGAACGACATAAATTTACTCGAGGAGTACCGAGATTGATCATCTATTCAAGCGGCTAAGTATTAGCAGGCATTGCGTAGATATCAAAGCCAGAGAATTCAGCCCAGGAAACTCGCTATTGGGGACATCATCCTATGAAAGGTGCAGAAACAGGTCTGGTGCCACAAGTTATCACCTAAATGGGAAGGACCTTACATAGTAGTCAAAGTCACTCGAGCACTCGTGGAACATCGACCAACTCCTAAAGTTTTATTTATAGAAAAGGTAGGTTACAGGTAAGTCGATTGCATTCGATTCGGTTAGCTACTCGATTACATAATCCTTCCCTTTTCCTCTAATCCATGTGGCTAGTGCAAAATTAGTAGAAAGGATCCGCCTAGCTCTGGCAAATAGTGAAGACCCACCACCTCTGAAAGTTTGGAAGCGTATGGACCCTCATTCGCCCTTGAACGAGTTGAGGAACCTTTTATACTCCTCCCGCGGGTGGCAGCTGATCACTCTAGGAATCGACCGTCGACCAGCATAAGGGCCAGGGGAAGTGGCTGAGGCAAAGGCCTTGCTGGAGCTGCTGATCGGTGCTGGTGATGCCGATTTGTCTTCTGCCTGGCGCAAAGGTGATCAGGCGGTTATCGATGGAGAAGGCGACCATGCCTACTTTGCCGGCGATGACTCAGGGGCTCCACCGTCGAAGACCTCGATGGCAGCTTTGTTGATAATCTGGTCGAGATCACCACCATCCTCATTCCTCTCTGGTGCAGAGTGCTGCACCGAAGCATAGGTCCTGATATAATGGTGAACGCGCTAAGTGAGGGGATGGAGATGATCTACGGTGGATGTGTCTTCCCTCTCCTTCTGTGGCCTACTACCCGAGTCCTCGTCATCGGAGGACATGATGATGATGACCTCAGGAAGTACCATGGCAAGAGGCCTATGGGATAGGACTTCTTGGATTGGTTCAAGAGGCAGAGATGGACTAGAGGCCATGGCTTCAAGCTCTATGTGTCCTATGAGGCAATGGGCAAAGAAAACAAAGGAGACTACAGACAAATGGCTTCGAGTCCCCTATATTTACAAATGAAATGATGGCATCGTCTCGGGCATGTAGCGCATTTGGTGGAAGTCATGATGGCGTTATGGCTTGTCTCATCTCTGCAAATAGGGATGGGTGGTCATTATGACGTGTTGGATCAATATTGCGGTGAAAATGTGTACAAATGGGAGTGAGGTCTTTTAATGCCCACCTACCCGGTGGTTCGAGTTCACTCGATAACCATATTGCAGTTAAAACCATAATGCTTGGTGGCTTCCATTCTCGAGTATTCACTCGAGAACAAGCTTTACTCTTCGACCGACTCCGTTATCGAGTACATGGTCGAGAATGAGCTATACTCTTCGTCCGACTCTGTTATCGAGTACATAGATGAGAACGAGTTTTACTCTTCATCCGACTTCATTATCGAGTACATAGATGAGAGCTAAAACACTACTCTTGGATCAATAGAGTATAAAAGGACATAGTTGAGAGCTATAACACAGCTCTCGAATCAGTGGTACATGTATGTCCTTTTATACTCTTCAATCGAGTAATTTCTTCCTCGACCATAGAGTCGTGGGCTATATCTTAATACTATACTTCTTTTATATGTTTTTTGCAAAGTTTTATCTGGCTCTGCGTCGATCACGTCAAAAAGAACCAACGGAGGCATGTGTTGGGTCGATGATGGACAACTATACCTCAGGAGACATAACAGCATAGAGATTGTCTGACATCTCACGCCTAACGGCCAAAAGGGTTTTGAAGTCCTAGTTTGCCTTGCGTGTGCTCTCTATCGAGTTCATGTTTGTATGTTGATTGAATGCGCAAATTGATAAAAGTTCACAAAAAATTCGATATGCTCTTTCTTTTTCTAGCTCTGTATTAGTCTTTTCCTCACTATCACGGTCTTCTGGATTACTTGAGGGCCGCGCATCTAATGGCTTATCTAGTTAAGATTTCAGGTGTTGGCAGATGTGTTATCGTATGGTCTTGAGAATGATGACAACATACTAGTTATTGCGTCTATTTATGCTAATCCTATTTCATCGACAAGGAAATAGATGACAAAAGCATAATAGACTGGCAAAGTCTAGTCTTATTGCATGCATTCTCAAATCATAAAATGTGTTTTACAACTGCCAAAACATGATGGACCATCAGTTCGAGGGACTCCCCTCAATATCATCACTAGGCAGACTAAGACTCAATGACTTGACAAAAGCTGGAACTACCGGCTAGACACTCTCTACAAAATTTGCAGCCTCCTTGCTAGTACAATTAAACCCAACTCTCACCAATGAGGTATTGAGCATGGGGTTATAGCTCTTGAGAATACCTAGCAATGTAGCAATGCTTGCAGAGGCTGCTTGAGACATAAGGTTGAGGGTCTGGTCCTTTAGCTCTTGAAGATCCAGGATAACAGCATCGCTCTGGGGCGATGGTAGCATCCGTTTCAGACATCATCACCTTCTTTCAGCTCGAGGGTGTTCACTTGATTCTTGAGTCTCTCCTGATACTTGACATCGTCACCAATCTTCTTCATTGCGTCAGCAAGAATTTTTTCCTTGTTGCTATAGGAGGACTCAAGGCCCCAAAAAGGTAAATCGGAAAGTAATTTTTGTTAGTCACCCAATAATTGAATCATGCACTTGTGATCAGGGATAAATTTACGTTCAATTTTCTCCCTCTTGGCTTCGAGCTTCTTATGGTGGTTGGCCTTGGCGGCAACTACCTGAGCGCTTGTAGCCTGGAGAAGAGTCTTTATCGCCGTCCACCGATCATCGGTCGGGATTGATATTGAAGTTTCATTTCCCCTGAGCTGCGGGTCTTCTTCGGGCATGCTCAAGGCAGGATCTCTACTTGGAACCGTGGCCGAGTTAACCGGGGAACTTAGTCTCGGATGACTGGTCAAGATGCTGGTAGCCTTGGATTGCGCCTCAGTCGATAGTCTGCAACCAACAGAATAAGAGAAGAGGAAAAGAAAAGACAGCCAGTCGACTAGTTGAGATTAGGACCCAAGAAAAATGTAGGGAACCTCCAGATAATATTCTATTTAATCATCAAGTTGGTCATTTGCATAACCATGACTACAACGATTAACTAGAACATCACCCTGGTAGTCCCGGCATGTGTTTCCTCCTGGATCGGAATACACGCCTTTACAATAAGCACATCATCACAAGACATAATAAAGAGTGAGTAATTAGTTTAAGTTATAAGCATTTAAGTAGATTTAGTTTACAACAAAAGTATAAACCGAACATTATTAGAGTAGCTACGCAGCGGAATAAAATACATGACAACAAGATGAGAAGCGCCATTTGCCCTAAGGCGCTACTCCAAAATAATATCAACCGAATAGACGGTTGTTGGGGGTCGTTATTAAGGACCCCCAACGGCCCCTTGGCTTAACCAGCCCAGCCTCCCGAAGGCTCAGCCTTCCAAAGGGTCGGCCTCTCAAAGCCTCCGAAGGCTCAGCCTCTTAAAGGCACAGTCTCCCGAAGTCTCGGCCTCCCGAAGCCCCAGCCTTCTGGAGTCCTGCCTCTTGAAGGCTCAGCCTCCAAAAGGCTCGGTCTCTCGCCACTTGGGACAGCTTCCTGGAGGCTACTGGGTGAGTCATTAGGCCTCATGAAAGATTTTCCAGAGGGGAGACACCGATCATACTTTACCTGCAAGGAGGTGACCAGCATTAAATATCTAGGCTAGTGGATGCCGCTTTGACATCCCGGCATGATGGAGGATGTCCTGACACCTTTGACAATGCGGTGTCGAGCCGCAGTTGGCGACCGGCTTACCCCCTTTAGGGGGTAGGCACCACGATAATTACCTCGGTAGATATTTATCTCCCAGATAGGGTAGAAAGCAGTTATCCAGGATAAGGCCCAGTAAATCGGTCGAATCCCAGATATTTGTACATTATGATAACTTGTACGTCAAGCTGCGCACGACCCTATAAATAGGAGCCATGGTTGCCTAGGCTAGGAGGACAGGCAAGATAGCAAAAAAGACACAGAGATGAAAATACACCAAGTCACGCTGTGATACTCCTCCCAGAACGATCTATTTTTTCTACCATCAATACATTTATGGTGTTCCTTCCTCTTAAACTTTGTCTCCAAGCTTGAGTCTTCTCCTTAGAAGAAACTCTCGCCGTACTTGCTGGGGCAAGACGAACTCTTGCTCCAACAGTGCGCCGTCCATGGGGACTCGAACACAGTAGTGCTAAGAGAGGTAGGATACCACCCAAGAAGAAGACCACCAAGGCCGCATCGACGGCGGCCGACCCCCCAGTCATGCCTGCGCGGCAGTCCAGCTGGCTACACACAGGCGGCACCAACGATAGCCCCCTAGCTGGGGGGAACAGGAACCTTATGGCCACCACTGACCCAACCATAACCACAGCTACGGGCGACACCGAAGGGTTCTCTACCCCGGGGACCCAGCAACAGCATGATGAGGCCTCAGCTGCACCCCTAGAGGCTGCGACCGGCGCTACTGCCGAAAACACCGTTCCACCTGAGCGGCAATCACGCTTGGGGGCACTCCTGGCCCAGATAGTGGAACTATGGACATCCCTGTGGGTAGAACAACAAGCTACCCACACCTTTGCCGCTACTCCTGGGATGGCCGGCGCAGTTCTGACCCAAGCTCCACGAACAAACGAACGCCTCGGCACAAGGACCCAACCTGTTCGGTCACCGGAGCCTCGAAGCCGGCGTCATGAGGACCCCCTGCAAGACCACGACTCTCCCCTACGGGCTAACCTACAAGCCATGCCCTTCGCAGAGGGTTTTTGGACCCCGAAGTTGCCCAAGTTTAAAGGCAATTTGGACCCCGACGAGTTTGCCCGATCCTACGCTCTAGCCATAGAGGCTAGTAGGGGGGACCGGCCACCATGGCTAAATGCTTCCCCCTCGCCCTAGAAGGGGTGGCCATACGCTAGTTCTGGGGGTTGGACCTCGGCACCATTCACACCTGGTCCCAACTCTGAGATCTCTTCCGTAGCAACTTCCAGGGCACCTTCATTGAACCAGTAACCTCCGGTAGCCTGTTCGCTATCAGGCAGGAGCCAGACGAAACCCTCCGGGACTATTTCCAAAGGTTCTCCCAGACCAAATCCTAGATTAGGGGCACATCAGACTCTTTGCTCATCAATGCCGCAACCCAGGGCATGGCCGAAGGCCCCCTATACGATTGGTTGAATCGATGCCCAATACGCATGGTAGAAGTCCTCATGAGCAAGTTCGAAGAATATGCGCGGGTGGAGGAGGAAATACTCCATCGGAGGTGCTCACAAGCTAGCGAGGCTTCCCATGCCAATTCCGAGAGGCCGCACTCGCAGGGCGGATCGTCACACGCCCCCACTCCCCTAGAAAAGAGCAGCTTCAAGGAGGCCCTTACCGCCGGGTCCCAAAGGGGGTGGCAGCGACAATGCCGAAATGTCAGCAATATCAGCCCAAGCCACGGGGCTCCGAACCAAAGCTACCCTAGGGGATGCAGCTGGGGACGCTTTGGAAGCCTCCCGGAGCGAAGCCACACTCCAAACCAGCGTTCCAAGGAAGAATCCTAGTGCACTCTACACGGCGCAGGATGAGGACATAATACCGACAACCGCCGAATCCTCACCACCTTCCGAGGAGTACCTCGGGAGGCAGGCGGCCTTCGCCTCAACTGATGGGCCCCCTAAGGGGTGGTCTAAAGATCGCATGCCATCGGCCAACCAACGGGTCGACCATCTGGCCCTGCAGAATCCTCCGCAGCTGGCCCTACCTTCACCACCCCAGTCATCCCTAGAGCGGTACAATGACAAAGGGGCACGGGGCAAACAGATCGTCCTCGCCATTACCGGTGGAGGGAGCTTCAGTTGCACTTCGAAATGACAACGGAGAGACTACGCACACGGGGTACACCACATCGAAGCAACTAGCATCCATCGATAGGCCCCCGACTGGGCTGACGCCCCCGTGACGTTCACCGTCAACGACTCCGAGGGGATAAAATTTCCCCACTCTGATGCCCTGGTCATCTCAGCTAACATTGCTGAAGTCGAGGTCCGAAGAATATTGGTCGATGGAGGTAGCTCAACAGACCTCCTTTTCGTGCATGACTTCGACCAACTCCGAATTCCACGAAGCTGGCTCTCACCAAGCAACAGACCCCTCCAGGATTCAATGGGGCCCTCCTCAACGCCCTAGGATAGATAGAACTCCCGATCATCTTCGGCGATGGCTCCGCATCACGATCCGAGGTCATCACCTTCGACGTCATGAACGTACCATATGCCGACAATGCCATCCTGCGACAGGGAACTCTGAACAGATTCGGAGTTGTACCCCATCACAATTACCTCTGTCTGAAGATGCCCGGACCCCAGGGGCTAATAACCGTCCACGACGACCAAGACCTGGCTAGGCGCATCGAGTACGGGCACCCTGCTCTGCTCCCTAGTCACCATATCCACACCATGACACAGGAGGACTCGAAGGACCCTCCATCGGTGCATCCCGGGCACCACTGCCCTTTGATGCCACAATCGGAGGGGGACATAAAGCTAGTCCCCATACACCAAGACCAACCTGATCGGACCTTCTGAATAGGGACAGACCTCACCTCCGGGCAAGAAGCCCAACTTCTGGCCGTCTTGCGGGGTAATCTCGACACCTTCGCATGGTCCCCATAGGACCTCCCAGGAGTCAACCGTAGCATCATCGAGCACTCACTTCAGGTCGACCCGAAGGAAAGGCCCATACGCCAGGGGCTTCGCAAGCTCTCTCTGGAGCACGCAGAACCCGCAAAGGAAGAAGTCCAAAAGCTACTGAAAGCCGGTATTATCCGAGAGGTCATCCACTTCGATTGGCTCTCCAACACCGTCCTGGTCAAGAAACACAGCAGAAAATGGCGTATGTGCATTTATTTCACGTCGTTAAACAAAGTATGCCCTCGGGATCCGTACCCCCTTTCTCGCATCGACCAGGTAGTGTATTCTACCGCCGGCTATGAACTGCTGAGCTTCCTTGATGCCTACTCTGGGTACCACCAGGTGTGGATGGCAACAGAGGATGAGAGCAAGACCATCTTTGTTACCCCCTTCGGAGTGTACTGCTACGTCTAGATGCCCTTCGGTCTTCGGAATGCTGGGGCCACCTTCTCTCGCCTAGTACACATGGTGTTGCAGCAGCAGTTGGGCCACAACATCGAGGCCTACATGGACGATATTGTGGTAAAAAGTCAACTAGAAGCCAACCATGTTGCCAACCTGCAAGAAACATTCAACAGCCTCTGGGCCGCTAGCGTGCGGCTGAACCCAGAAAAATGCGTATTTGGCGCTAGGGGTGGAAAGATGCTAGGATATCTCATCTCATGAAGAGGCATCGAGGCCAATCTGGGCAAGATTTGTGCCATTGCAGAAAATGTCTCCTCCCGCCAGTCCAAAAGAAGTACAACGCTTGGCCAACCGCCTCACTGCCCTCAGCCGCTTCCTTGCAAAATCTACTGAGCACAACCTCCCTTTCTTCAAAATGTTGAGGGGCTCCAAGCCATTTATCTGGATGCCGGACTGCCAAGCGGCATTCGAGGCCCTAAAGGCTCACCTTTCCCACCTCAAAACACTTGCGATGCCCCTCCCCGGCGAAAGGACTACTCCTATACCTATCTGCCTCTACATTCGCCGTCAGCGCCGCCCTGGTACGTGAGGAAAATAGTAACAGTCGCTCCACACATAGGGTTGTATACTACGTCTTGGAGGCCTTAGCCAGGGCCAAGATACGCTACACCGAGCTCGAAAAAATAGCCTACGCCCTGCTGATGGCCTCACGCAAGCTCCAGCACTACTTCCTTACCAACGACATCACTGTCCCAACCTCGTACCTGCTTGGCGACATATTTCGCAACTGGAAGGCGATGGCACGCATCGGCAAGCGGGAGGTAGAGTTAGCCACCTTCATGGTAAGGTTTGTGGCCCGCATGTCACACCCAGTTTTAATGGACAAAATCAAGTGCGGTTGAAAAAGGGTATAACTTTGCATATGGACTCCGATTTCGATATTTTTTGACTCTACGAACATCTACAGAAAAAGTTACATCCGTTTCTCCTTAACTTTTCGGGTTCGGAGAATTTTTTGAGGCCAAAAACGGCTTGGTATATTGAGTTCTTGAGCAAAAAATTATGCGCATTTGTGTTTATAGCCGCCACCCCTTACATCAAACTTGAGCAAAATTGTACATTAATTCATATTCTAGTGCTGCTGAGGTGAGTAAAATTAAGAAAAAAAATAAAAGAAAAACAATTTTTTTAGCATCACATACATATATATATTTCCAATGTTGTATATTATATATATATACACCACTGATGAATAGAGAAAAATAACATAGAATACACATATATGAGTATATGTTTGTACTACTATACATATATACACACACACATGACATAAACTAGAGTACATGCACTTTTACACCACATGAAATAATAGCTCTATATAAAAACAACCATGAATGTTGTGTATATATATGTCTACATAAACCTAAGTATATGAATTCCTGGGGGATATAATATGAACAAGGGTTCCCGATCTTCCGAAAGGTTCTGGTAACTCTCGATTTGGTGGAAACGAGACACAAGTCGATCCGGCTTCCGAACAACACGATCCGAAACCCCGCAATCGCAGCACCACATCTCCTCTGGTTATCAACCGGCGTTGCACGGTTGACCTCGCCAAGAACGCTAAAATCCTTGCCTGCGAATCGAAGAACACAAGCAAGAACAAGGAAGAATGCAACCAAATTGCAGATGAATGATTAATCTCACGAGTTGGGGTCTCACAAACCGACGAAACGGCGAAACTGTTCTTGACAGAATAATCTAAGCAAAACCTAACCCTAATTAGGGCGGCGGCTACTGTATATAAAGGATTAGGGTCGGCCAAGGACCCCTGGACGTGTCCCTAATGGACTCCAACACGATACATGGCCCAACGGACCAAAAACGGTGACGGAGCACCGGGACAGATTCTGGACGCTGACTTGTTTTGACGTTTCCCATTGACTCAGAAGGAATTTGGACCTCAAACCAACGCCATTGGTTTCCTTATGAAATTATCTTTCCAACCATATGTGAATCGTCGAAAACGGAGTCCGGATGCGTCCTGGGCGTCCGTTTTATTGCTCGCTGGTCCTGGAGGCCGAGGCTGATTCGGACTCGAGTTGGACTGGACCTCCTGCTGTTGTTGGACGTCCTAGCTGCTCCTCCACGCCTCCAAGCCTTCCTCTATGTGTTTCCTTGTCCTCTCCATGATTCCTAAATAACACATAATCATTAGGTAGTAATCTATTCTCAAAATTATATAAAGAGTTGCTTAGGAACGAGCTCACCTCTAAATTTAATTGTCGTGCGCGAGCTCTTGTGATTGGACCTTGAAAGTTCAATGGAGGATCATTGTATGTATCCGAGGGAGTGATGTCCTCATCAGGATATATACACACAATACATGAAATGATAGCTCTATGTATTGATCAAGTCATTGGTGTAGGTCACAACTTGATCTGTCACTAATAACTGGCTAGGATAACTCGTCACTGATGAGTTTGTCATTGGTGATGGGTCAAGTTATGACCCGTCACCAATGACTAGCTAGGATGATGTGTCACTTATGAGTCATAATAGGTGATTGGTCACATCTATGACTTGTTACCTATGACTGACCTAGGATGATCTGTCACTTATGATAAGTCATAAGTGACAGATCATGTTATGAACCGCCACTCATTTTGTGTCTCCTTGTCACAACTATGACTCATTACTTTTATCATCAATGACAGGTCATGTTATGAACTACCACACATTTTGTGTCTCCTTGGTCTATTTTTCATGTAGTGGATAGCTTATGAGGTTGGAGTACATGAAGAAAACCCTAGACTAGGAGATTACTATAATACCCATGACTATTATACCCTTAACACCCTCCTCAAAAGCAAGGCATATGCAATAGTATTACATTTGAAAGATGTGACACTAAGTAATAAATTTAGACAAAATAAAACTAATACACCTAAAATCTCTCTCTCTCTCTCTCTCTATATATATATATATATATATCATAGAGTGGAGCCTTGTTGATCCTATCAAATCAAGTCAAAGAAGTGCAAAGCAGAGCATAGAAGTAGAGTTGTGATGATGAAAACAAAAGAAATCCCTTGGCAAATAATCGTAAAGAAGCAACAACAAGTAGCATGACGACAAATGAAAAAATGCCACTAAAGCTACAGAAACACCAAGATGACAAAGGGATGTCCTAGATCAAGAATTGAAAACACAACAATGAAGAGTAGCAAGGCAACAAATGAAGTTTTCACGAAAGCTACGGAAAGATGGCTAAGTTGCATCAATAACCACAGTAAAGAAATCGACTAATTGACAAAGGAATATGTAAACTCGCACGACGTAGACAAACTTAAAGACAGACTGAGACTTGGATGTGGGTGTAGTGAAAACCAAAGACTCTAAAACGTGACATACAGATACTAGCAAGCAACAGTGTAACACCCTAATTTTTCCATCTTTAAAAATTCTCAAAATTTGCTAAAGTTTAAAAATGAGTTTAAATAATTTAAAAGAGAGAAAATCCTATTTTATATGAAAGAATGTATATTTGACATAGGATATAAATGATTATTTTGCATTCATGCTGAATTAGGCAAATAGGATTTTTATTTGGTTTTTGATGAAATTTATTTGAAGAGTTTTTGCTATGATTTTGAATTTGAAGTTGGATTTGAATTTAGAAAGAAAAGAAAATAATTACATCCTGATAAGCGCTTTGGCTCATCCTGGGGCAATAATTACATGTTAGGCACTGGTGAATAGCAATCCCTTGTGCGACTTCCACTAAATCGACGGTCACAGCCTCTGTCAGTGCCCCATCTGCCAGAAATTAGTCAAGGCTGAGATCGACAAGGCCAAAGGAAAGAAGACCCAGGTCACAACCTAGAGTAGGGACTCCAGCTCTAGTAGTAGCAGCAAGGATGACTTGGACCCAATGTCCTACGAGCCAGGAGATAGGTGTCACACCCTAAAATTCAATTTTCGCAATAATTTAAAATTTTGTTAGAAATTTAATAGGTGTTGCCATTTCGTTCTTTAGAAGAAATTAATTTCTAAATTTAAATTGACATAGGTTATATAAGATTGTTGCATTCATGCTATCTTAGTTGCAATAGGTTTTTATGTGTGGAAAAAGTTTGCAAAGATTCGCTAGAGGTCGCTCATTTAAACTCCTTTTAAAAATTGTTCAAAATCTAAAAACAAAATCAAATTCGAAATTGGAAGATTGATCTCAGGCCGAATTCTCTCTCTGACCCACTCCTTTTCTCCATCTCTCTCTTTTTTTCCTCCCGCACGGCCCGCGCCCTTTCTCAATGTCGGCCCGTTAAGGCCGAGCCGGCATGTGCGCTTGGTCAAGCTGGCCCCCTCCTTCCCTCTCGCCACCTTGTGGGCCCGTCCGAGAGCCGAGCCACATAGCAAGCCGCTGCCCACCCTGAGCCGGCTCCCCTTCCTCTTCCTCCCGGTGCCCGACCCCGACGCCCCCAAATCCACCGATGGTTTTGAACCCGAGCCTCCCCGCGCCTTAATTCTCCAATCAAATCGCATGGCCGTGATCCCCTCCCTCCCCTCTCTTGATTTTGGCCATTTCCCCCTTCAATCTCCTCTCTTAAGTATGGAAACTGATACTTTATTTCCAATTAAGGCCGTCGGCCAATCCTTTCAAATTCGCCCTCTCCTCTCCCCTCTCGGGTATATACGCTCCCCATCATCTCCGTTGTGAGGTTCCCCACCCGTTCCAACCTTTTTCCCTTTCGTTCATGCGTGGAATTGAGCCCACCGCCATCTCCACCATTGTTACAGATAAGGAGCTCGTCGTCGCTCAAATTCACACTGGCCAAACCATTTTTGACCTCGGTCTTGGCCTTTTCGGTGTCGCAGGACTTCAAGCTTCCCGTCTCAGCACCTCTCGTGCCTTCTTACGCCACCGGACGCCACCGCACTGAGCTCGGAGCTCTGCCGACCACCCTTCTCCATTGTCAGACTTCTTCGTACCCTCTCTGCCATCATGCAACCTCGATATAGACTCCCTTTGCCCCCCCTCTTCATTTTGTGCCGTTCTCCATCGAAAACCGTGGCTGGATGCGCACTCCGACACATCTCTAGCGATGAGCCGACGACACCACCGTCGTTAGCCGCCGCCTGCCCTTGTTTAGCACCGCCAGCCAAGCCCGATTAAACCCGGCCACCCAAACTCTTTCCAATGGCCCGAATCGCATACCCTTTCACCGAATCATAATTGATCCACCATGGACCATGGACCGGCCTGCAGGCCGTGGTCCACGGGTCTATGGACTTATTCTTTGAGATTTCCAATAGAAAATAAAATAGGTTTTGATTTATGACGTCATAATCGAGGTTTTCCAGTATAAAATTAATTTGGGTTTTTTTTTTCTGAAAATCAATTAAAACTTGCAGTTTAGCCCCTGGAACTTCAAAAGCTCAATACTTTTTGCTCGTAGCTCCGATTTGGGCGATTTTTGTGCCCAAATGTTTGTAGTGACGTGTAGAATCTTTTTATAGTGTTTTTTTTACCTAGTTTTAGTGATGTATGGTGTACTATTCTTAGAGTTTTTCCCTATGTGCTTTTTCCGGTGTATCGCTTAGGAGGTGAGCAGTCTAGTAATCTCCAAGATCAAGCTTTCGAGGATTTTGAGCAACCCTTCACTAAAGGCAAGTGTCCTTGAGCATTTTGCCCCTGTTTTAGGATTCATGCATAGATGTTTATCCTTCAAATGCATGCTTGTCTAATTTGAAATCCTACATTAGGGTTTACTAGTTTTTGAATGACTATTCCTTGTCACTGTTGTAAGTCATGATATAAATGGGTAGAATATGCTAGTGAAGTCATGGTTGGGAAAAATGTTAATTTTGACTAATGATTATGCAACAAGAATCAGGAAGGGTAATTCTGTAGCAACATGGTATAGGGATCCCAACAGAATGGTTGTTTGATGATGGTGCGGGAATGCACGTGTGCCGCTAGTGCACAATTGGTCGTGGTTGTTCCTATGTGGGGGTCCTAAGGACCGCTTCTTGAACATGTAACCAAGTTATTTCTGCACAACCACGAGACCAATATGGGTACGACCTGGCCAACTAACTAGCCACCCCTCTAATTCTATGGGCACTGTTGGACGATAAAGTGGCACAAGAGGGGACTTCTGCAGCGATGGGATCATCTGTTAACGGTGAAACCTCAGTGGGTGCCTGCAGGTTAGTGGGAGCTTTTTAAAGGCCTTGTAGTGAGACCCCGACTCCACACCTCGGAAGTGTGAAGCAACACGGGAATCACAACTTGTGGGGAAAGCTGTGCAAACTCTACAGAGTATCAAACTGATCGATCAGCCGTGCTCACGGACAAGAGCGAACTTGAACTTCTTCGGGATTAGTTGGGATTAGGGTTGGTATGGTTGGTCGGGTAGCCAGGTGATGGAATTACCTAGTGAGTCTTGGGAGTCGGATGGAATCCGATGAGTAATTCCTTTTTATTATAGCTGAGTCTTCACCTAGTATAGGATGCCTAATGTTGATGTCATAGGTCATGGTTGCTTAGTGCAGTTAACCTGTGCCTACCCTTTCCTTGTCTTGAGCTCCATAGAATATTTTTCCCTACACTTACGGAGTACATTTTGTACTCACTCCTGTTGTCCATCTTCTTGCATTCTACCTCTGTTCAGAAGCCATCTTTGACGCTGGAAACTTCAACGAGGATGACTTCGACTTGGAGTTGCTGTTCTAGGCTGATGTGCCCCCGGTCGATGCCTGTGGGAAGATGGAGGCCCCTCTAGTGTTGAAGACCTCTTTTTAGTTCCGCTATATATTATTTTAGACCATCGGGTCCCTTTGTAATAAGTTATTTATCGTTGTAATTTTGGCACTGTGATGATACACTATGTAGCACATGTATGGAAAGTTGATCCTAGCATACATGTGTTGTGCCCGGTTTTGTTCCTTTAAAACTGGGTGTTATAGTAGGACCGTTGTCTAGATGTTCAGCAGCTCTGCATCTTATGAGTCCAAGTGGCAGTACAAGTTGGTGGCCTAAGTAGTCTTAGCTACTATCCCCAAGGGTAGTTAGACTATCAAATGGTCAAATGTCAAGATCTTCTTCGGCCAGGTTGATTGCCTAGAAAATTTCATATGACTAGGTCACTTCCCGATATTGGTTGAGCCTACAATTAACAACTACTAGGTCTCCCATGTGCTTATCGATGGATGAAGTTCTCTAAACATCCTTTTCATAGGCACGCTCGAAGTGATGCAGATCTCTCGATCCACCGTCAAGCCGGTTACACAAGCCTTTCATGGCATAGTACTCGGATCCTTGGTGACGCCCATTAGCCAGATATCAGTCCCCATCACTTTCGGGAAGCATGACAACTTCCGGATAGGGAAGATTATGTTTGACGTGGTCAACTTTGAGACATCGTATAACAACATCTTAGGATGACCAAGCTTGGCCAAGTTCATGGCTGTCGCGCACTATGCCTACCAGTGCATGAAGATATCAAGACCCAAGAGAGTCATCACCATCCGAGGCTATCCCATGGCAGGCCTCCATCGCGACAAGCGAAGCCTCGACATGGTGACACAGCATCAACCCAACAAGGAGACCAAGAACTCGAGTGTTAAGTTGACTATGAAGTCTCATGACAAAGTGAAAACCATTCCTTTGGACTCAACGGAGCCATCTAAGACTATTTGGATTGGCTCCAACTTGGATATGAAATAGAAACTCACGCTTGTCACCTTCCTCTGAGCAAACACTAACGTATTTGCATTGCAGCAGTCTAACATGCCTGGTATGCCTAGGGAGGTGATCGAGGACAAATTAGCTATCCAGCCAGATGCAAAGCCGGACAAACCGAAGCTCCAGCAATTTACACCTGACTAAAAAGAAGCAATAAAGGAGGAAATCGAGAGGCTTACAAAGGTAGGATTCATGAGAGAGGTAGATCATCCTGAGTGGCTCGACAGTCCCATCATGGTTAAAAAGTCAAATGACAAGTGGCGCATGTGTGTGGATTTCACCGACCTCAACAATGCCTACCTGAAGAACACCTCCCCCCTACCACGCATTGATTAGATAGTCAATTTCACCTCCGAATGCGACTATCTAAGCCTTCATGATGCTTACTCCAGTGATCCCTAGACCAATATGCATCCAGAAGTTGAGGAGAAAACCTCCTTTATAACTCCTTTCATAGTGTACTGTTATGTCAAAATGCCCTTTGGATTGAAGAGCGATGGAGCTATGTATCAACGAGGTATACAAATAACTCTCCATGACTAGATTGGCCGAAACATCGAGTCCTATGGTGACGATCTCGTCATCAAGACTAAAGAGCAGGAAACCTTCAATAATCTGTGCAAGAATCGACTCATGCTTAACTTAGAGAAGTGCACATTTGGAGTCAACACACGAAAATTACTCGGCTACTGGGTGTCGTACCGAGGGATCGAAGTTAATTTCCATAAGATCAAGGCCATCAAAGAGATGCAGCCTCTTAGATCAGTATGAGAAGTTCAAAGACTAAGTAGGTACATAGCAGCTCTTAGTCATTTCATATCCCAACTCGAAGACCAGGGGCCTCCTTTTTTCAAATTACTACGCCAACACAACAAGTTTAAATGGTTAGAAGAAGCTGATGATGTGTTCACAAATATGAAAAGGTACCTTTCTTCTCCCTTGTGCTAATCGCTCCCAACCCAAACAAAGATCTATTGTTATATATAGTGGACGGACCATGTACCGTAAGTGGAGTATTGGTGGTGGAAAGAGAAGTGCCCGACATGCGAGAAAAGAACTAGCGACCTATGTATTACGTTAGCGAAGTACTCCATGGTCCCAAGGAGCACTATCTGTAAGTGCACAAGCTGCTATACATGGCATTGATAACCTCTCGCAAACTAAGGCACTATTTTCACAAGAGATGCATTGGGCGAAACACTAAGTGGGTTGTCAAGTTTGGGTAATTTGATGTTCGTTTCATACCTCAGACATCAATTAAGTTGCAAGTCCTCGATGACTCCGTTGCTAAATAGAAAGAACTCAATCAACCATAAGACGGTCTGTCACACCCGGTTTTAATGGCCAAAACCAGATGCAGCTTGTGTGTGCCCAGGATGTTCAACACACATAAGGACGTCACAGGTGAAGTAACAAAAGCAATACTTTTATAGAATAAACGTAAAACTCTTACAACAGTTGACATATATTGTCTTGTACAAAGATATCTACAGCGGAACAGAAGCATTGGTGCCCAACAACACCGCAGGCAACCGCCCAACAACACCGTAGGCAACCAACCGGGAGACACGCGCCTAGAATGTCACAACCTCGTCTTGATAGTCTTAAACATCTTCACTCACTAAGCAACAGCACACATGTCGCATGGTGTAGGGAAAATAGCAAGTGTGAGCACATGACGCGCTCAGCAAGTGTGGGAAAGATAATGATATGCAAGCTTATATCAAGAATAGGCTAACAAATGGTATATTTGCATAAATACGAGTAATAAAAAGATATTTGGACTCAAAAGGTATTAAACAATTATTAAGTAAATATAACCCATACAGTCCAATACCCAGCATACAAGGCTCCCCACCTTACATACCATAACCGTCTAGTACTCCCTGTACTACAACCAAAACCACAACCATCTAGTACTGCCTGTACCAGAACCATAACCACAACCAAAACCAACTAATCATATGAGGATCCAAGTCTCTCATGACCGTGAGCATGGCTGTTATAACAGTTTTTATACTCTGCAGATGTTGTCCAGCTTTTTCCACGAGTCAGTGAATTCCATGTTGCCGTGTTTGCAAGACATTTAACACACGCCAGTGGTGTGCCGCCAGGAGATCACTACGAAGCATTGTCCATTGATTAAGTCCTGGTACTTCAACAAATACCAGCCAGGTGTCTAACTAATATGCTAAGCCTTACCCATATCAGCTACGTGGTTGGTACGGTAATTCTTGGGTTCTCGCTCCACGAACCGGTCTTTATATGTGACACTTGGGGAAAGACTTTCCAACTACCCAACAGGGAAATAACAAACAAAACCTAACATCTCTGCCTGGAACATATCCACAAGCCTCCCACATGAATCGTCATCACCAAACCCATTCTTTGCCTAAAGCCTAGGGGTCCATGTTACTATACCAAATTTATCATTACCATTGCATAACTCCATTAATCATGCATATGATACTTCCCAACATTCTGACATCATGGCTAAGCAATTCTACCCATGAAAGACACCTAACCATAAACCACCTAGGCTTCAAGGAATGATAAGGGAAAATATAGGGAAAACCCTAACATAGGTGACTACCCATCATATTAACAGATATTGCATGCAATTTTGTACAACAAAATATTTAAAAATATAGGTTCAATATGATCAAGGAGTACACTTGCCTTTTACTCAATGCTACTCAGTGTTGTCGAAATCTTTGTCTTGAAGTCCCTTGATCTGCTTCGGAACGTGATCGACTAATTACGAGAACTATCGACAAACAACACAAAGCAAACACTAAGAACAGCATACCAAATATCATTAAAACACTTTTAAAACACTATGGTTGGATAGGTAAGGTTTTAGAAACATCTAGACGCAAGAATCGCCTAAATCGGAGTTAAGATAAAAAGAGAATAGCTTTCGAGAGATGGATTAGACTGAAAAGAAAATGCTGATTTTCTGGAACTATCTTCCTGTGGGAAAGGTTTTATTGCACAATCACTGTTTTCAGACTTGACAACATTATTGCGCAAGATTCAAGAAGTGTAGGGCAGATCTGACTTTGCTGACAAGGGTAAGGAGAATGATGTGGCGCTGATTTGACATGCTATGCAAGTACCATCTTGGACTAAAAAAGGGATACATGGAGATCTAGTATCGACCACCTATGATGGATTAAAAAGGCCGAAGGTTGCGCTTCTAGGTTAAGGATACTACTGGTGACTCTATGTAGCGGTAGTGGTTCGGTTTTTGTGGAAGACAACGATCGGGCACGTGGCCACTGACATCGATGTTGGGTTTCGGTGGTGTTTCAGTGAAACTCAGCACTATGTTTGGTTTTGGAAGGGGTCATCCAAGGTAGCGGCAAAATAGCGATGACTGCTTCTAGGTTTGGTGGTGATGGCGACAGATGCAGGAACAAAGACACTCACGTTCCCAGAGATTGACTATGAAATTTGAGAAACCGTTTGAACAGAGATATTCATATATCCCAGGAACACAATGCTACGGCATAGTTTTGGGTAGATCGTCCACTGAGAGGAAGAATGATCAACAGAGATGAGATGGGTGATAGCTAAGACGTGCTGTGGTTGGCAATGGCATCCTAGTTGTGTCGCTACACAAACGGGGATAGGCTCCTAGGGTCACGTAGAAGACTCTATGGGACACGCTGTGACGCAGTTGGTGCATCCATACGGCTTTTGGATTGACAGGGAACGCGAATGCAAATCCGGTGCGCGCGCAGAACGCGTCCAGAAACCGGACAACAGGTATATCAACCTTGATTACGGTGGTTTGGCTGCTTTACTGGCTGACCTGGTTAGTGAGGGTGTGGGGAACATCACGGGACATGCACTTGGTGCTTTGACCTCTAATCGGTCGGGAACGTTTATGCCAATCGGCTACAACACGGCTGTCTGCAATAGCGATGATCGTGGCGACGTAGCGGGCTTTGGCTGGGGCTAGGGCTTGGCTCGGCACTTAGTATGATGATAAAACCGTAGGTAAGGGAGGATAAGAAGGGGTCCTCGCCTTTCTTTGATGGTCGAGGAAGGAGGATTCACGGAGAAGACGACGAGGTAGCGCATCACGGGCGACAGCGGCTCTGGTGAACGGCGGTGCACGGACAGGGCAGCAGTGACTTATAGGGTTTGGTAGCATAGAATAGGGGTTGTAGAGGTCTTGCAACTCATATTTATAGGGCTAGGGGCAGCTGGTTGCGGTGGAGTTCAAGCCGAACACAAATCGGATTCGAGTTCGAGTCGGTTACAGTTATCTTGTTTGCAGCTCTCTATTCCGAGGATGATATCTCTATTGTCCGGACTCCAAATTGGAAGTTTTATGACTCTAAATTGTAGTACTCGACAAGATCTACAACTTTGGTATTCATTGGAACGTCTGAAAATTCCATATTTATTTCCAAAAATGTAACACAAGATAAACTGTTTGATCTCAGACTTATCTTCGTAAAACTTATTTCGAGGGCCATAACTCCTAGCTCCATTATCCAAAAGGGGACTTCCATAGGTTCAAATCGAAGCTCTCGACGAGACCTACAATGTTGGTATTGTCATGATTTGCATTTAAGGCATTTTTAAACTCCGAAACTTAATAAGAAGATGAGGCCGTCCAGGACTCCGCAAAAATTTGCTGATTTTGTGGATCTTTTGTGTTGGGCCTTCTAGATGACTTGGCTAACGGTTTGGACTTGAGTAAGATTGAGCCCAAATACACTTTAGGTATATCTAGGGTTTAGAAAAAAACTTTTGCAGAGAAATTTGAATAGGTTTTGAATTTGAATTGAGTTTGGAGTGAATTTAAGAGAAACGAAAAAATGAGGCTGAACAAGAATATGAGTAGATAAGTAATTTGAATTTGGATTTGGGTAGAATTTGAGAAAGAGGAGAGATTGACTTTAAATAAGGATTTGGATAAGATTTGAATTGAACTGGAGAAAGATCAGGTATGATAAAGGATTGAATAGATGATGAATTCAAAGAATTTGAATTACAACCATTAAGATCCTTAACTTATTCACTACTGAGTTTTGTAAAAACCTTTTTCAAAATCTTTTTCACTCAAAAGACCAAAGAGAAAGAAAAAGAAAAACAACTCTAATGCATTTACAAAACTCAGCATGCAATGCACACAAAATAATACCTATATTGATTGATTGATTAAGAAAATAGGTTTTAAACCTATACTACTGGTGAAGCTATTCAATAATTTTGGAAAATTTTAGAAATTTGATAAATCTCAAAATCAGGGTGTTACATGGTCGCAGTGATGTGTCAGACATATGGACTCTTTTCTTTGATGGATCGCTTACGCTCCCAGGCTCGGGGGCAGGGATCATACTTATCTCTCGAATAGGAGGAAGGCTGCAATATGCTTGGTAGCTCAACTTTTCAACCGATTATGGGAGTCTGCTTGCCGGTATTCGAGTAGCTTCAACTCTTGGTATCTGTCGCCTTATTATGAAAGGGGATTCACAATTGGATTGGTGGTAAAGCAAGTTAGCAAGGAGTATCAAATCTCGGACAAGACCATGACAGACTACCTCACGAAGGTAAGAAAGCTGGAAAAAAAATCATCGGATCGAGGTCAAATATATCCCTAGCAAGGATAATTGCCTCGCTGATAGTCTTGCCCACCTTGCCTCCTCTCGATCTCCAGGACAAACTGGGATATTCATACAAAAACTCTCGAAGCCATCCATGAAATCATCAGATGACATTGCAGAAGGAGTGGTGGTCTACGAGACCTATAACCAACTCGTGGACTCGTCAGGAATCAACGCCCCAAAAGGAGTCACATGGGAACTCGTGGCTCTGCTCATATACAAAGATTCTTGGATGGATTCTATCTTCAAGTTCCTTCAAGATCGAGTGGTGCTTGAAAACAATGCACTATCCGAGCAAATATCCTATCAATCTAGGATGTATACCCTAGTGGATGGCGTTCTTTATCAACGAAGTGCCTACGAAGTACTTATTAAATGCATTTCTCAGAAGCAAGGTAGAGAACTACTCGAAGAAATCCATGGAGGTGTGTGTGGAGCTCACGATTCCTTTTGAACCATGGTTAGAAAGGCATTTAAATAAGGTTTCTATTGGCCTACAACACTCCATGAGTATACACTAGCCTATCCAAGCCCTACAGGCGATACCCTTGTCATGGTGATTCACAACTTGGGGGCTGAATATTCTAGGGCCTTTCCTGGTAGTGCTCAAAGGCTTCAAGTTCCTATGTGTCACAATCAATACCTTCACCAAGTGAATTGAAGATGAGCTAGTTGGAAAGATCACCTCGGTAACAACCAAGAAGTTCATCATGAAATGCATCATGACAAGATTCAGCATCCCAAGTAGGATCATCACTGACAATGACACTCAATTTTCAAGCACGACATTCATTGATTATTGTGAGGGACTAATGCACTCTGGGCACTCCGAACAACTTCAAGCAGGGTGACGGGTCAAACCACTTTCTTCCTAGTCTATAGTGGTGAAGTCATGCTACCTTGTGAACTAAAGATCAAATGATTACGTGTCAAACTATACGCTAACAAGGATGAAATCCTAAAAAGACAGGATGATCTCAATGTTCTTGAGGAAAACATGGCCCAAGTGCTGATATGATTGGCACAGTACTAGCAAGCTCTCCGATGCTACCATGACCAGAACATCTGAAAGAGATCTTTCCAACCTGGAGATCTATTTCTACGACCCGTACAAAGCTAGAAAAATAGTAACAAACTATCTTCGAAGTGGGAGGGTCCTTATAGGGTGCTTGAATTCAACCGTCCAGGGTAGTATAGGTTAGCAATGGAAGATGGTCAAGTCCTTAAAAACTCTTAGAATATCAATCAACTTTGTAAGATCTATATGTAAGTATTTAGGATATATTTTATAATCATATTACTTGAGGAGACGAATAAATCTTTTTTCAACCTTTTCTATTCAACACTGCAATCCAATGCCTTAAGTTGAGGTAAGCCACTATTCGAGTATCTATGCCCACAAGCATGCTCAATGATATAGATTGTCTATCCGGGAACACTTCCTCGATAACCATTTGGGGGCTTCATAAGTATTTGGTGCTAATGGCTGCAAATACATGTTGTGAGTGCCACAAAAGACATTTTCTGATGAGAACAGATGATGATCTAAAACAACATTTATAGGGAATGTGAAGATTCTTATCAAGTCCACAAGTGCCTAAAAGCTATGATGCTTTTCGCTCAAGTCTAGCTTAAGGCAATCCATGATGTACATCCCGACAAATGGCTGCAAAATTCCTAAACTAATCGAAAGAAATGTCTCAAAGGATAAAACATGACAAGCTAATGCGTTCGTGAAGACCCAAACTCATACATAGGCATTGCAGTGAAATTAGATATTTCATTAAATAAATTTCAAGTTCTTTAACAGATATGCTAACAGGAATGTACATCCAAAAGAAGAACCAAGAGAAGATCCAAAAGAAGCCTTAGATCCTAGCTCAACGTCGTGCTGGAAGAGGAAGAAAGAGAAGACTAGAGTGGCCCTAGTAGAAGAGACTACGCCTAAGGTCCCTCCCCACGGAGCAGCTGATGTAGTAGTTAGCTGCTTCATCATCATCGTCGCTTGGGGATGAGGACAAAGTGGAAGCCTTGGCCTCCTCATTTTTCTCCTCAGCCACCACCTCCTCTCCCCGTATCTCTCCCTCTAAGAGATCCCAATTAATGACCTCCTGGCTTGGGGATGATTTCTTGGAATCTAGGGCCCTACTGTGTTGATCTACTTTGATGGTAGTGGAACTGATCATCGCTTCCTCTTCCATCTCCTTATAGAAAGAGATGTTAAAAAATCTCCACAACTGAATCGGACTCAGCTAAAGAAGGTGGTGGTGCTGAAGGGGGAGATTTTGGTGACAAAGGCAGAGGACCTAATGGTGACGAAACCCTAAACCTAACTTCTCGCGAGCTAGATGATGACAAAGACTTCATGACTACATTTGGAGGCTAAGATGATTTTTACTTGAGGTAATAAGAGCTCAATACCCAGGGTTATAAAGGCCTCTGCGCTGTGGGCAACAGTGACACGCCATCTTCAGCCGTCGTATAGTGGGTTTGGCCACATAATGAATCGCAGTAAACCAAGTGTCTGCCAGCAATTAAATCACATCAACTCAGAAAGCTCGTGTAGACAAAGTGGTGTTTGACGGGTCTCCGACTAGCACAGAGCAGTTTCGAATGCAACTCGGACCTGTGATCTCTCATGCCAACGTCTCATCGCATTTAATGCCTGAAAAAATTCAACACACGCAGGGCAGCTAGAATAGTGTCTCAGGGAGAAAGGTGCACTACTCCATGGTACTCACACAATTTACAAAATGTCAGGATGATCTCTTGCCAGGTAAAGATTCCTTTCACCACCACGCAAAATTCTTGTTGCGACGAATTCAAACTAGTCAACGATATGTCTTTTCCTCCCCACTTTTCAAAAGATTAGAATGATATTTCTCGAATGAATCAAAATTTCTATCTTGAGGGAATATCTTCTTTGGGGCTCTCCTGAGTACTCAAAAGTATTTAGAATCACTTGAGGAATCTAAGAATCTAGTTACGCGTACCATCCTAACTAGGAACCCAAGTTCTACTTCATGATGCGGTCGGTTAAAACGTTTATCTTTGATGACTAAATCTTTCATCCGTTGAAGCTTCATTTCATGTACTGGTGGGGGCGTTGATGATAGGTAGTATAAAACTACCGTATCAAAATACCCTAGGTTTACTAAATTCTCGTGGCATATCTTTATCCCTAGTAAGAGAATCCTTTGACGTATGGAAACTGCCTGTAGATACCCAGTATATCTCAAAAATAGGGAAATTTATCTCCAAGAATTAAGAAAAGACTCCAAAGGTCGTACGATGACCTCTCTATATATACGGAGTTAGGGGACCATGCAGAAGGACAAGTCCATCAAACTCAATTGAAGCCATTCAAGTCTACAGGAGATGTGACCCCTCAAACCTTTTGTAGTCTAGATCTGTATTAGCAACTCTCCCCGACTATGCACAAGGGAGCCCTCGACTAGGTTTAGATCCCTCTAGGCTAGCCAAGAACCCCTTATAAATAGTCTCAGAGGTTAATACAAGACCAATATGATATAGAACTATTATCTTAAGAAAGATCTGAACCTGTTTATCTGATTCGTTCTACTATAAGCATCCTCTACTCTTTCTAGAAGTTCATGAGATTGACGGTTCACCTATCGTCGACACTTAGCATTTGCTACGTGCGATATAAAATATTGAAAGAAGTGCGGAAGAATTTTTCTTGTCAATTTTTTAGTCGTCATGTAAACAAAGAATGTATGCTTTCTAAGTATTTGGGAACATACATCCCTGTGCCTGCTGCAGAACCTGTTCTGCCTGCTCTGTTCTTGTCTTTCTTCTGTACTAAAACCTCCCTTAACTAGTACTGCAATTGTTAATTCTGTGCATTTTGCACATTCGAACAGCAAATTATCCATGTTACCATGCTTTATAAATTATGTGCACAATTTCTGTACATTCAGTGCATGTTTTGAGGAATCAGTTTTTTTTAGGGAGCAACGGTGGGGTTTTTAGACCCCGCCGGAATCTTTACTCAGATAAAGTAGGCCAGGGATCAAAGTTACAGGCACGCACAAGGCTTATTACCTCCCGTATGAATCGTTTTAAGTTCCGTTGGAGCTAAATCTATGTTACTTTAGCTTTACGTCTGGATAGGGTTAGTGTGAGTTCAATTGCAGACATTGCAAGTATTATTGTTAGACTAAACAGCTTAGCATTTGTGAGACCTGCAACGACGAATATGAAAATGCAAGCTGTATGACCACAACCGTTTGAATTGTGTTCTTCTTTCTTGTTTTTTTAGATGAAGGAATGCCTTGTTCTGCTTTCTTTTAATTAGTTTTTTAGATAAAGGAATAGTTCTTATTCCGATCTTCGTATAAAGTTATGCACAATCGTCTATTATTACAAAGTTCAGCGTAAAATCCAGCATTCCTAGTGACACATAAAAACCAACGCATTTATCGACTCAAAAACCTTGTGAAGCACAAAGTCGATAACTAAACGGCCACCCATGCTTGGTATAGACTTCCATCATTTTGGTCTTCAATCATCGAGATGTCTCTTTTATACGAGGCTGCTCCTCCACCTTCTGTAGTAAGGACCATAAGCGAATCCAGTATGTTCTTCGAAAAAGAACATGCATAGAAGTTTAAACTTTTGCCTTGTCAAAGATCATATCATTACGACCTAACCATAACTCCCAACAAAGAGCACTGCTCCAACCAAAATATGGTGCTTAATTTTTAGGCTTAACCCATTAAACCAACCACCAAACATATTTGAGACACTAGATGGAAGATTAATGCTGAAAGAAAATTGTACCATCCGCCAAATAAACTTAGCCAAATGACAGTCAAAAAATAAATGTCAAATTATTTCATTACTGCTACAGTAATAACATCTAGTACTACCTTTCCACCATCGTTTAGCTAAATTGTCTTTGGTTAGAATCTTCCCATTAAAAAGAAACCATAAGAACACTTTAATTTTGACTTCCAAATATGCCCATTTACCGGAATGGCATGTTCGCTAATCAATGCTCTATACATAGAACAAACTGAAAATTGCTCGTACTGATGTAGAGACCATTGAAATGTGTCATTATTATCATTAAGGTTAATGAAAGCAAGCTGTAAGATCAAATCATGCCAAACTAATAACTTATCATTAGTGTTCTTCGGAAAGCGATGTTTAAAGGTATGGTTCTGAAAACCTCTTGTATGGTAACATTCTTCTTATAAGCAATATAATATAAGGTTAAGTATTGTTCCTTTAAAGGAGATTGGTCTAGCCAAACATCCTCCCAAAACTTTATTTGAGAACCATTTTGCAATTGGAAGGAACCTAGCCTTAAGAAATCTTGTTTAACCGACATTAGGCCAGTCTAAAACTGAGACTCCCCTAGCTTATGCTCCACTTGCCCAATCATTTTGTTGCCTAGATATTTATTTTTCAGAAGGGTTTACCCTCTTCATTTAGCAATTTGAGCTGTCAAGAACTAAACAGACTTTTATTTTGCACTTCTAAGTTGAGGATTCCCATACCCCCTTGATCCTTAGGTGTGCAAAGAATTCTCCACTTCTCAAGTGTATACTTCTTCTTGTGCCCATCACATTGCCAAAAGAAATGAGAGCGATAATAATCTAGTTTCTTTAGAATTCCTCTAGGCACTTCAAAAAAAGAAAGCATAAACATCGCAAGACTACTCAACACTGAATTAAGAACTAGGTGCCCCCTATAAAATAAATGCTTTCCTTCACAACAGCTTAGTTTCCTTTGGAATCTTTCCTCGATTTCCTTCCAATATCTATTCAACAGTTTTTTGTGATGCATAGGAATTCCTAAGTTTAAAAGGATAAAGACAATAATCACATCTAAGAACTTGTGAATATAGATCTTCACAATCTTTAGTTTTACCATAACAAAACAACTCATTTTTATGAAAATTTATTTTCAAGCTAGATAATTTTTCGAAAGCACATAATAACATCTTCATGTTTTTAGCTTGATCTAAATTATGATCCATAAAGAGAATTGTATCATCACCATATTTCAAGATTGAGAGTCCATTTTCGACTAAGTTTGGAATAACTCCCGTGACTAGCCCCTCCTCCTTAGCTCGTTCAATGAGAATGGCTAGCATATCCACAACCACATTGAACAAGATAAGAGATAGAGGATCACCTTGTCAAAGACCTTTTTGAGTTTCAAAGTAATGTCCAAGGTCATCATTTACTTTTATCCCTACACTACCTCCCGTGATTGGCTTGTCAATCCAGGCACACCATTTAGGTGAAAAACCCTTCATTCGTAAGGTCTGTTGTACAAAAGGTCCATTTTACTTTGCCATATGCTTTCTCAAAGTCTAGTTTAAGAATAAATGCATCCAACTTCTTCCTATGCAACTCATGTATGGTTTCATGAAGGATCACCACCCCTTCTATAATATATCTCACTGGTAAAAAGGCTGTTTGCGTTGGTCGAATCACTTTTTGAGCTATAAGAGTAATCCTATTAGCTAGAACCTTAGTGAAAACTTTTAAACTAACATTTAATAAACATATCAACATGTATTGTTGAATCTGAGTAGCTTCAGTTCGCTTGGATAGCAGGGTAATAATATCGAAGTTTAGGCTAAAAAGATGCAAATCCCTAGAATGGAGCTCATTGAACAACATCATAAGGTCACCTTTAATAAGACTCCAAAAAGTTTGATAAAACTACGCAGGGAAGCCAACAGGGCTTGGTGTTTTATTAGACTCCATCTAAAAAATTACCTCTTTCACCTCATTTTTTGTGAACCACACTGTGAACATCTCGTTTCAAGATTTGAAACTTGAGGAATATCAACCCGGCATGTTTTCATCCATGGATAATTGGCTCTTTGTAGATGGATCAAACAAACCTTTGTAATATTTTGTGATATAAGCTTTTAGGTTCTCAGTACCGTCAATTATACCATCCTCTTGTTCAAGCTTGAAAATACGTGTTTTTCTATGTCAGCCATTTGCTACCAGCTAGAAATATTTCGTGTTATCATCGCCCTGAAGCAACTTAGTTGTTTCCGAGCGTTGGAGCCATTTAATCTCCTCCTCTCTCAACAATTGAGCTAGTCTAGCATTTATACAATGTTTAAGTTCCAGCTCATATGGTTGTAACAAAGTAACCTTGGCCTTCTTATCTAAAGACTCTATCTTTTCTATTAGCTCTTTTTTCTCTTTTCTAAACGCTCCCAAATAATTCTTAGCCCAACCACTCAAGTATTTCCTGAGCTTTCTAATTTTACATTGCCACCTCTCTATAGGAGAGCAGCCATTAGTTTTCTGCCTCCACACATCAGCAACCATGTCACATAAGCCATCTATAGGTAACCAGTTTAATTCGAATTTGAACAGCGGCTAGTTTCCACTATAAGCATCCTTCCTTGTGTTTAGAAGAAAAGGTGTATGATCTAAAATCTCTCTGGTTAAAGCTTGAAACATTGTCAGAGGGTACTTCCGTTCCCATTCTGTACTTGTTAAGATTCGATCTAGTTTTTCGTAAGTAGTGACTTTCCTATCATTCACCCAAGTAAATTTTCGACATGATAACTCCAACTCCCTTAAATCCAAACTATCAATTATAGCATTGAATAAGAAAGGATATCTTCTATCAATCCTATTGTTCTTTTTAGAAGGATTTCTAATGATATTAAAATCCCCACAATTAACATCGGTAGCTTTTCAATACTACAAGAATGTACTAGTTATGTTAAAAAGCTATCTTTGTATTTTTGTTGAGCTGCACCATAAACAGCCACCAGAACCCAACGAAAGCCATCAACTTTATTACAAGTGTAAACTTAATGTAAAAGTCCCAAAAGACATCTCGCCAATGTCAAAGAAATATAAATTTATCCCTAGAAGATTACCCCCTGATCTGCCCTTAGGATCAGTCCAATGCCAAAAAAATTCCCTTCCCCCACAGAAAGCATCAAGACATTTGTTCGAAAAGTACTTTCTGTTGGTTTCAAGAATTGCAATGAAATCTAAATATTCCTCTCTCGCTATGCCTGAAAGAAATTTATACTTAGCTAAGTCCCTCAGACCTCTGCTATTCCAAAAAGTTCCTTTCATTGAGAATTTAATCTGTTTTTTGTGGTGCTTTTCCTGCAGGAGGCTTGCCCCTTCAAAGACTTACATGTCTTCTTTCTAGGGAAGTCACCAGAAACACTAGTTAACTGATCATTGTAATCATCCATAACCTCCTTTGTTAATCCACCACAAAGGTGACCAAGAGTTAAATTATCGAGGTCACTATCATCCTCATCCAAAACATTATCATCTATTTTTTTCAATCTATCTGTCTGTTGTGGTGTAGTCACTAGCTTAGCTACCTCAGTCTCCATAATAACTGCAATTGATTCATTAATATTGTGTCCCATTAACACCCCAATACTATGAATCTTATCAATAATTCACTTATTGGAGAAAGAAAGGATAGAATTTGAGTTCTTACCCACAACGTCCTCCAAATTTCTCTTAACCACCAAACGCAAAGCGTGTGACCGAGTCTTCATCTGTTGTAGCAGCCCTTCGCTTGCTTCCCTTCAAAGGTGCAATTGTAGGGCTTACTAGAGCTGAGGCAGCCTTTGCTCCTGATTTGGTGCAGCTCCCAGGAAGGCCTGAAGCTGGACCTGGCTGAACCATTGCCGTGCAACACACAGCCGAGCCAAGTCCACCTGCTGTCGCCCAACCTTCAAACTCTTGCTCGCCTTCATTGGAGCGCATCTCTTGCTTGCCCCCCAGCGGGCCAACGACATCGTTGAGGCACACCGGGAGAGCTGCCAACTCCTCTGGCAGCAATTCCACTGCCATCAACGGGAGCCTGTTACCCGAGGTTACGTCCAACACTCTGTAGACTGCACCAAATGAATAGACAAAGGCTTTACCTGCAAAATCACATTTGAACCTCCATCTCCTCATTTGAACCTCCATCTCCTCATTCAACATAGCCTTCTCAAAAGTTGTCGGCCCATCATCCTCTGCCATGATGATATGCGCACATTCTTCCAACATCTTCACAGTAGCCATGTCAAGGATTGCATCCACTTTCCTTTGTATATGCATTCCGTCAACTGATGGAGACTTAAACATAGAAAGATGTTCCATCATATTTCCATCTGCGATTGTACCATCTTCGTGTTGTTCCGCATGGGCACCATCTTTCTGTACATTATTTGCCCTCTTGTAATCCCTATTAGCCTTATCCTGCAAAGAGGTATCCACATTGGCACCATCCTCTTTATCATTGTGATCTTGGTTTGTGTCCATGGAGAAGACCTCCATGTTCTCTCTTTCTTTCTCCACCTAAAAAATTAACTAAAAAAAGGGCCCCTAATGACAGCATCCATTTGATTAGGAATGAGTACTAGGTTCAGAACTGCCACAAAAATCTCCTAAAGTTATTTCTATTTGTACTTACCATGTCTAACTTATGAATTGCTCCAAAAATTGTGCCAATTGTCCAAAGAATTTGGAACATGCGTAGCTCCTTTGATAACCCCTGGGCCCTCATCCAAACTTGAGGGAGAATAGTACCCTCTGAAACCACAACAAACTCTTTGAACTTTAAATGTACCCCAACTCATTGATATCTGTCCCTCCATAATTCATGGTGCATTGAAGCTCCGTCTTAGAGGGAAACAGACCACAAAAGAGTTGTCATCCTGTTGTTGCACTTCGCAATTCCACTTTCCAAGAACCAACAACTGCAAATGCGAAATTAGCTGGTTAGTAGAGATCTTACCCTCTAGCACCTTAACCAAAGCTGTCTTGTGATCATTCTTGACATCAGGAATAGGAATATGCGGGATATAGTAGAACCCTAAACCACCAGCCGCATAGCCCACCGAGTGTGCAATCATTCGTGACTCTTTAAGTACTAGGCATCTTTGTGCAACATGATCGTTGCCTTCACAAATTTCACAAAACAAAATTGCCTTACATTCCCCCGACTGGTGGCCCTTTGTCCAGCATTTGAAATAATATAATTTCTTGGATTTACCAGCTACTATCGATGTACCTATCTCCAGGTTTGGCACTAAAGCATTATGATCATTGGAGCCAAAGCGCATCACCACTGGAGAGTTTGGACACAAACACTACCGGATTTCGAGACTTTGCCATGTGCCTAGGGCACACGACGAAGGCCTAAAAACACTCGGCAACATGTTTGCCGAGTGTAACACTCGGCATATCACTGTCGGCATACACAGTGCCGGCAAACCACTGTTTGCCGAGTGTTTTATATCGTGCACTCGGCAAACATATTTGCCGAGAGCCAAATACGACACTCGGCAAAAAAAAGTGACCTAACGGTGCCAAGGCGTTAACGGCCTCTTTGCCGAGTGTCTCAGGGATACACTTGGCAAACACGAGGACACTTTGCCGAGCGCCCATGGTATACACTCGGCAAACACGAGGACACTTTGCCGAGTGTCCGTGGTATACACTCGGCAAAGTGAGCACAGAATAGCACCCAAATAGCACAGTTTGGCGACACGTGCCACGCTTTGCCGAGTGTATCCCATGGACACTCGGCAAAGTGGCATCCAAAATGCCAGATTGAATAGCCTTGTGACACGTGTCCGTTTTGCCGAGTGTAACACTCGGCATAGCCTTGTTTGCCGAGTGTAACACTCGGCAAACTGGTATTTAGCAGATCGACAATTGAACCATACCAGATTCAAAACTGTCACTACAATTCAAAACAATATATATATATATATTTCACAGATTACCACCTTCACATAAACATCGCATATTACGCAAACATCACATAAAGCGTCGCATAAACATCGCATATTACACAAACATCACATAAAGCGTCGCATAAACATCGCATATTACACAAACATCACATAAACCGTCGCATAAACATCACATATGCCACAAACAGCGCATAAACTTGCGCAAGTGACACAAACATGACAAATTGTCGTGACAAGATAGCAAAACATAGTCCAAACAAAAAGAAAATGTAGCAGGCCGTAACGGACTCAACACTTGATTACCACCTTAACCTGCATCAATTAAGGAGCAAAAACGCTAATTAAGAAGTATGCATTTGAAAGTAAACAGAAATGGTAAGTATGGATATGGGGTTACAAAAGTAAGTTTTCAAAGTGAGGAGAACAAACCAAAGTGAGGTGGAGTACCAAAGTGCGAACCTCCAGCTCCAGGCTATTCGATCCCTTTGATGGATACTGCACAAAGTAGATAGTTAGCACAACACTCTATGGTTGTAAGAATGGTAATAATGGTGATTACAAGGTTATAAACTAACTCACAGGAGTGTTTGGAGCCTGTGGAGCAATTGGACGAGAAGGGGTTGGCATCGGTGGCGGAGTTTGGCCCATTGCAGCATAAAGGGGCGTCATCATCGCATACCACTGGGATCGTTCTGCCGCCATCCTCTCCTCGAACGATCTCTCTAATTCGTGCCAGAGCCTCCTTTCTTCATCCAGCTGGGCCTACAGTATGTCATCGCAATCTCATCATCGTTCCAATGCAAAGCATGTAAAGATAGTGGAGGATGAATGAAACAGAACTAACCTGCATTTCGTTCATCGCAATCCATGTAGGCTCTGGGCGAGGGCGTATACCCGGACCTGAGCTCGTGCTCTGAGCTCTAAGCTGAGAGAGAGAGGGAGTGGTCGCCGTATCGAGTGTGCCGTCGCCAATCCAGAACCGGCCATGTTTCTTGCCTCCTCCCGCCCTCATAACCACTTCCCCATCAAGATCCTGCTCGCTCGGATCAAAGTCTGGGCCGTGGACCTCCTTTGCCATCGATGTGTATCCATCCAGGCGAGCCTTGACGTTCTCGTTGGTGTACGCTGAGGCCGGGTCATTCGGGTCATAAGCAACCCCGTGCATCGCCTTTGACTTATGGGCCAAAGCATAAGCCTTGAACTGGGAGACAGGCTGACCATCATTTTTTGCCGACTGCAACAGAAAAGCAATAACATTCATAAAGGGGACGCCCGCACAGAAATTAAGGAGAACTGAGCTTGGGAACAACAAATGCTATTGCATACCCATCTAGCCGCGAAACCAGTCAGGCTGAGGTTGCCTTGATGGTGTGCCGCGCCAGGCATCAACAATCGCCTTTCCCGGCAAGCATTGTGACTCTCCTCCCACTCGGGAGCGCACCACTTGTCCACGATCACAAACCAGCACGGAAGGTCTCCGGCGCACCACCCCGGAGGCACCTAAATAATCAAGTGCATGATATATAAGAAGAAGAAATTAAGTGTTAGTAATCTAAGGAACAATAAGCTTTAATGTACTTTACCTTCAGGTACTGCTCCCGGGTCAGAGATATGGTCCTAGCGTCTTTTTTTGTCACCTTCGCTCCAAGGTGTTCCGCGTGAAATTTGATCACGGCCTGGACGCGCGCCTCATAGTGCATATCCTTAACAAGTTTCTTGGCAGCTTTGTCGATGACAGCAGCTGCCCTAGCCTCCAAGCCCGGCTCGCATCTAAAAAAATCCTGCATATAGACGCGACGGATCCAGTCATTAGTTAAATAATTTCCATGCGATTAGTATTGACTAATGTAGTGCGAACGAAACTTACCCGCAGCTCGGCCTTCACCCGCTCGGCTCTATTGGGAAACACCCTTCCCTCCCGGTCACGGGCGTCCGGCACGGCTGCATAGTGAGCCCATGTGTATGCTGGCTCGATTACTCCGCCCAAAGTAACCATGCCAGGGAACTTCTCCTTGATCAAAAGTCCAAGGATGTCGTTTACATGGCGTGAGTGGTCACCCTCTCCAACCCTCAGCCAGTTCCTGCACAAGTGTAAAGGCAATTTATTAGTATGTGTTGAAATATTGAAGATACAAAGGCAAAAAAATAATGAGAGTAGAGAGAGCCATTTACTTCTCTCCATCTGGTCGAATGAGCGGGCGTCTAGCCATTGGCACCGGTCGCCTCGGGAGGCTCGAAGGACCACGCAGCCACACACGAGAAGAAGTAGAGCTAGAGCTACCCCCCTGGTCAACCTGCTCCTCCTCATCCCCAGACTGAGTCGCAGCCGTAGGTATAGGCGAGTCAGACTCAGACTCAGCCACACCTAGAGGCGACTCAGTCTCCTCCTCAACAGCAGGTATAGAAGCACCTCCTCCACCCCTGCCTCCGCCTCTCGGCCTTCCTGGAGGTCTTCCCCGGGGTCTCTTTCCGGACCCGTCACCTGCATCCGTGGCTTTCCCCGTCGCCTTTTTGTATAGCGACGTTAACTTCCTCATACCGCTCACCATGCTATGAGAACAAGTAAACCAATTAGTACGGATGTTACAACTTGACGTAAATAAATGAAGCATACTAAAAAAAACATGCTATGAGAAAGAATAAGTCATACAGTTATTACAAATAAACATACATTTATTAGAAATAATCATCATCATCGGGATCAGCTGGATCATAAGTCTCATCATCACTATCACGCGTGTCGAAATAATCATCCTGATGCTCGGGAGGAGGAATGGCGTCATCACTGTCATTGTCTAAATGTAACCGCTCAAGTAATTCCAAGTCCCTTGTATTCTCAACCTCGTCTTCTTCGTCCTCGTCAGCACCAGTTTCATTGTCTACTTCCATGCCCTGAGCTTCCGTCAAGTCGATCTCAAAATTCCCTGAGAGCCAATCTTCTTGAAAGAATTCTCCATCATATGTGTTGGGGGTCTATGTTGTAATCTTCATTGTTTGGGACTGGTAGTTTACCGTGTGGCGGTACCTTGTACACAACATCCCAACCCTTAAGACGCTCAACGGTTTTGCACGGGTACGAGAGATAATAAACTTGCGTGGCCTGTTGAGCCACAATATAGACATCGTCTCCTGGTAAGACGGTTGATTGGCGAATTTCGACTAGCCCAAGATTAGGGGTCCGTCTCACTACTTCTGGATCGAACCAATGGCATTTGAATATGACGGGATTCAGAGGTTTGCTCCCATCAAAATTTAGTTCGTATATTTCTTCAATTCTTCCGTAGTACTCAGCCCCATCTAAGCCTGCAGTAAAAACTCCGGTATTTGTTGTTCTACGATTGGGCCGACTCTGCTCGTGGCTTGCTGTGTGGAAGCGATATCCATTCACATCGTAAGCCTTAAATGACCTGACCCTATAGGCACAACCATCCGCAACTTGTCTCAAGTCGGCACTCATAGACTCGTCGGTTGTTCCCTACAAGTTTAAGCGGGATAGCTTGGTGTATTAGTCGCATGTAAGAAATGAAATCAAGTTAGAAATGAAATCAAGTTGGTGTAATAGCCAAGTTAGAAAGTACTTTCTGTTTGAACCAAGAAATGAAATCGGGCATGTCATTTCCCACACCATCTCTAAGAAGGGCCGAAGCTTCCTCGAGGGTAGGTTCCCTTGATTCATGCCAGAATTGCTCATTGAATTCCCTATAGCAATGAGAAGAAGCGGAGTTGGACACAAACTTGTGACTAGTGGAGAAATAATGTATTGAGCACTTACTGCATGCATGGCTCCACTTCGGATAGGTTGCTCAAGACATACAACATAATAGTGCGCCACTCTTCATGTTGCAAGGTCTTATTAGTCGCACCACTTGCACTGCAAAGTTGCCCTCTAAAGATGCTAAGCTTTGATTCATCTTCGGGGTTTCCAACATTGTAACGAGGGGGTGGATTATGCACACTGGGAAGATTGTCAGCATAGTATTTTGTTGTGAAGTTTGACACCTCCTCCAAGATGTATGCCTCGGCTATGGATGCTTCAATTTTGCATTTATTTTTACATTTATTTCGAAGAATCTTTTGGAATCTCTCAATTGAGTAGCACCAACGGCCCTGCACGGCCCCCCCCCCATTCGTGCTTCATACGGGAGGTGCAAAATCATATGTTGCATCGGATTAAAGAAGCCGGGTGGAAAGATCTTCTCCAACTTGCAGAGCAACACAGGCGCCAGTCTTTCCATGTCTGCTACCACGGTATGAGATAACTCTTTGGCACAAAGCTGGCGAAAGAAATTGCTCAACTCCGCAAGCACTAGCCAAACATCCTCGGGGACATAGCCTCGAATCATCACTGGCAGTAGGCGCTCAAGCCATATGTGATAGTCATGACTCTTGAGCTCGTTGATTCGCAAAGTAGCTAAATTCACTCCCCTCTTCAGATTCGCTGCATACCCATCAGGGAACATCAAGGTTTGGAACCACTCAAGTACTTCCCTCCTTTGGGCCCTTGTAAGAACGAAATTGGCCTTTGGCTTCGTCCACGATTTCCCGCCTTTGGGAGGAGCCATGTCTAGCTGTGGTCTATTGCATAATCTCGTTTGATCGACTCTAGCCTTAACGTTATCCTTCGTCTTCTCAGGAATGTCCATGATTGTGCCAAAAATGGCCTCAGCGACATTCTTTTCAGTGTGCATTACATCAATGTTATGTGGAAGAAGAAGATCATCGAAGTAGGGGAGATTCCACAAGCATGGCTTGTGAGTCCAGGCGTGTTGCTCACCATATCCCAGAAATCCATCTCCTTGGGCATTGGACTCGAGAGCGTCTAACTGAGCACGAACCGCGGCACCGGTCATCTTAGGTGGTGCTGAGCCTTCGACAACTACATCTTTCGTAAAGTTCTTCACGTCTTGTCTGAATGGATGGTCAAGAGGAAGGAATTGTCGATGCTTGTCGAAGGAAGAATATTTGCCACCCTTTGTCAACCAAATGAACATCAGAGCCGCCCTGCATACTGGGCATGGGAACTTCCCATGCACACACCAACCACAGAATATCCCATACGCCGGTAGATCATGCAGGGAGTACTGGTACCAAACATGCATTTTGAAGTTTGTCTTTGTAGCTCGGTCGTATGTCCAGACCCCATCCTCCCAAGCATGGACCAAATCATCCATCAGCGGCTCCATGTACACACTCATATTATTCCCCGGGTATTCAGGCCCCGGAATTATCAGCGACAGGAATATGTTCTGTCGTTGAAAGATGACGCCGGGGGGGGGGGAGATTGAGGGGAATAACAAACATGGGCCAACAACTGTATGAGGCACAAGTCATACCATATGGATTGAACCCATCAGTTGCGAGCGCAATTCGTACATTACGAGCCTCTAGAGCTTTTTCACGATGAATCAGATCGAACGTCTTCCATGCTTCACCATCCGATGGATGTACCAGCTTGTCAGGATTGTATCGACGCCCATCTTTGTGCCATGTCATCTGTTTAGCAGATTCCACAGTCATATACAGCCGTTGGATTCTCGGTACGAATGGAAGATACTGAAGGATCTTCATGGGGATTGCGAGCTGCCTCTTCTGACCATCACCAGAGTCTACCTCAAGATACCTAGAGGAATTGCACTTCACACAGTACTTTGCGTCCGCGTGTTCTTTCCTAAATAAGATGCATCCCTTTGGACAAGCATGTATCTGCTCATATGGCATCTTAAGTGCACGGAGGACTTTCTTCGACTCGTACATGCTCTTTGGCAGAATATGACCTTCCGGGAGAAGGCTACCAACAACTGTCAGCATTGCATCGAAGGATTCTCGGCTGCAGCTAAACTGGGACTTGATAGCCATTAGGCATTCGATGGCATCCAGTTGAGAAACCTTGCAATGCCCGTGAAGGGGTTGCTGCGCCGTAGACAACATATCATAAAAGGCCTTTGCGGTTGACTCCGGCACTTCCTCCATACGTGCTTCATTAAAATGTGCGTCATGGAAGTCATCTAGCATGTCTCCGACCCCGACATCATAGTCATTGGTGCGTTGACGCACCACCTCCTCTCTGGCACATTCGGACTCACCATGGTAGGTCCACCGGGTATAGTGTGGCATAAACCCATTCTTACAAAGGTGTTGACCCATGACCTCCTTTGTTTGTTGACGCGTGTTTGCACAAATACTGCAGGGGCACCAAGTTCCACGAGGTCCCTTAGGCCTAGCAAATGCTAATTCCAAGAACGCATCGGTCTTCTGGATCCATTCATCGGTCAAAAAACCCTGACTAGAGCGGCCAGTGTACATCCACTCACGATCATCCATCCTCTAACAGATTGGGAAACATACACATATAATATTTTTTATTCAGCAAGTAATATAAAAATCAAATATTTGTGTTTGACCATAAGAGGGAATCGGCATGCATCAAACTATCTAATAGGTAAAGATAGGTCCTAATCCCACCTGACGATGTGTAGATTGGGCCGTTTCCATGCTCTACTCCGATCCGAGACAGAATTTCGGCAGCACCTCCCCGCTGTTCTCCAAATACACGTCTCGGCAACAAAGCCAAGAGAATGCGTATCCGGAGAACAACGGGGAGACGCTGCCGAAACTCTGTCTCGGATCGGAGTAGAGCATTGAAACGAACCCAATCTACACATCCTCGGGCTGTCCAAAAAACGTGGACAATTCGAAACAGTTACGGTTATAGATATGCAAAGACTTGCATATTTGTAACCATAACTCTTTCAAACGGGAGACGCATAGGTTAGGCGACATGCACATCCTAAAGCCTAAATTAGCCAAAATTCAAAATTTCGACGGCACCTCCTTTGTAATAAATAGCAAAGTTGTGCCTTTAACAATTTAAGTTGCTCATATATTGAAACTAGCCAATTGTTACCTGTGCAATTGCACAACTCAACCCTGAAATCTCTATGAAGCAATAAAAACATCCAGCTAGCATTGTCATATAGCCTAAACACATTTCCAAAAGTACTTTTGCAAGGTTTAGATAGAGGTGGTAGCATAGTTGACCAGTTCCTTCCCATGTTCTTCTTCAGCAAGCACTAGAAGATTTTTCACAAGAGCTGAGTATGCAACTAGCTAAAACAAACTCTTGTTCATGATGCCGTACACATGCTGTCAGTTCTTGAATGACAAGCTCTAGCTGTTAAAGTCATGCAAGGAACACTCGGCAAACAACTGGTTTGCTGAGTGTGAGATCAAGGAACTCGGCAAACACGTGGTTTGCCGAGTGTAAAACATAGACACTCGGAAAGTAGTCATCCTGAGGATGTTTTTGGCAAAAATGTAACAGGCCACGTATGATTATCATTACCATTTTATTTGAAATAATATCATGGAACCTTTTTAGAAGTCAGAACAACATAAATATGAGTTACACAGCATTTTCTATGCCTGATTGTCTATGGAGTACCAAGTCATGCCCCTCCCGTTTGCTATTGGACATCAAGCTCAAGTTAGGTAAGGAATTTACCTTGGCTTTGTACTTCTCCTCCAGTGAGACAACTGTGAATAACAACTCCCTTCCAGGTCTTGTCAAAACATAAGTGGTTACCTGTAAAGAATATAAGATTAGGAAAGCAGCAAATTACAATAACTTTGAATACATTCCTAGATATACCAGAATACAGAAATGATAACATGGAGTATATACAATAATGGGTAGGTACTCAATAGGATCCACCTAGTGTTGAGCTGCATTTTATTATGTCCCAAATCAGTGTTGGTAGATGAAGAAAAATCTGTTGCAGCTATAAAAGCTTTGACAACAATATGTTGCAAACCATTGATCAAACACGGACAGGTTTCATCTACTACTATTATAAACCAAATGTTGTAATGTTTACCTCATCTATGAACAAGAAGCACTAAACAATTGGTATTGAACATTAAAGAAACGTTAAACTTGTGCAATGTTGCATTGCTTTAGATGCAATTGAATGAAGCAGCACTAGTATTAACAAATGTATGTGCAAGAGGCCAATATAATTCATATAAAGGACTGATTAAGCTGGGGTGTTAGCAAAAAGGTTGGACTTTGGTTGGTGTTGAACAGAACCGCGGTACCTTATACCCGCTGGCCGGCGCGGGGGAGGCGGCGTCGGGCAGCGCGCGGCAGCCGCGGCGGAGGGCCGAGGTGCCGGCGGAGGGGGGGCGGGGGCGCTGCCGACGGCGGCAGCGGCCGGCCGAGGCGGCGGCGGAGAGGGGGCGGCGGCGAAGCCGGTGCAGGGCCGCGGGCCGAGGCGGCGGCGGCCCGCAGGGGCTCGGTGGCGGCGGGCCGAGGCGGCGGAGGGGCGGCGGCGGCCCGAGGCGGCGCTAGCGGCGGAGGGGCGCGGCGTGGGATGGGCGCGGGGGCGCTGGCGGCGTAGGCGGGGCGGCGGCGCTGGCGGCGGGCCGAGGCGGCGGCGGACGGGGGGCGGGGGCGGGCCGAGGCGGCGGCGGCAGGAGGGGAGTCGCGCGTGGGACAGTTTTTCGATCTGTCCCCGTGCGCATGGTGGGAAAACCCTATATTCGCTGCTTTGCCGAGTGTGAAATCTTTGCCGAGTGTCAAATCTAGAACACTCGGCAAACAACTGGTTTGCCGAGTGTGAGATCAAGGAACTCGGCAAACACGTGGTTTGCCGAGTGTAAAACATAGACACTCGGCAAACACCTGAATTTTTTTTTTACTACATATTCACTAAATGAATTAGAAATAGCAAACGGATCCAGAAAAAATACCAAATTTTAACATCGAATATGCTATGTTGTATGTTGAGTGTAGAAAAAGTTTTAAGGTCAAACGGCGATTCAAACATCACTTCGGGTTCAAACCTAATCCGTTCCCTCTCAAAACCAAGATTCTTACTGGGAGATGCTTCAATTTCTAAGCATCGTACGGGACAACTTTTGCGAAACCTTCTCAATTTTTTATCTCAGCCTCTACGTATCATATCATGCCACTATGGCAAGTCTCATGTTTTTCTGACTTCGTTTGCCTTTTTTAGAATTAAAAAACCAATAAGCTACATGTTGCTGGTCGAGTGTTGCCGCCCAGATGTTTCAAATTTCTTTTCATTTCTTGGGTAAGGCCTAAAAATAGACTCAAAAACATGAATATTATTTTTCTACCCATTTTTGTTCATTATTTCATGTACTTGCAGATCAAATTTGACTTATATCCATTAAAAGCCTAGAAATGCACTTAATGAATTAAAAATAGCAAACTGACCCAGAAAAATGCCAAATTTTAACATCGAATATGCTATATTGTATGTTGAGTGTAAAAAAAGTTTCAAGGTCAAACGACGATTCAAACGTCACTTCGGGTTCAAATCTGATCCGTTCCCTCTCGAAACCACGATTCTTCCTCGGAGATGCTTCGGTTTCTAAGCATCGTACGTGACAACTTTTGCGAAACCTTCTCAATTTTTTATCTCGGCCTCTACGTATCATATCATGACACTATGGCAAGTCTCATATTTTTCTAACCATTTTTGTTCGTTATTTTATGTACTTGCAGATCAAATTTGACTTATATCCATCAAATAATTTCTTATGAAAAAGAGTTGTCCATAAAGTTAGATTTCGATGGAACATAGCAAACATGTTATCCATCCAAGAATCGCCAAATGAAGTCGCTTTTTTGTTCCACCACTTCTCACTATGCTACCAGCTACCTCCTCTGATGCACTTAACGATGAACTAAGCAAAACTCATAAATCAGAAGGGCAGCTTAGTGTGTCAAGCTAATCTGCTTTTGCTTCTTCCACTTGGCAAGCATTGAAAATTCCTTCTTTGTCTGGATGACAGCTGGAATGATATGATATAGTCGAGAAATTCCTTTTTTAAGGCAAGGAAGAAGAATTGTTATTCTCTTTCAGAGCACAACTGATTCCAAGGGCCGCTCCCAGGAGTCCACATCTGCTGCATCTCAATCTTGAAGCACGACTGAATTCTAACTCCAAGTTCATAACAATATCATTCTTAAACCATACTGTAGTAGTATCGGAATCGATGTGGCGGCCTTTGGTTGGTTGTTATTACGAGAAAGAAAAGAGAACAAAAGGAAACCAAAAAGGAAATAAAGAAAAAAAAAAGTTTGCCGAGTGCATAATATCGAGCACTCGGCAAACATTTCTGTTTGCCGAGTGTCCGTTAGACGACACTCGGCAAAGGGGTGACTCGCCGTCAGCCGCCGAACGGAGGGACACGTGGCGCGTTGTTTGCCGAGTGCCCGAATTCGCTGAGTGTTTGTTCTCAATTTTGCCGAGTGCTATGGTTTGCCGAGTATTTTTTGAAGTATTTACCGAGTGCCTATTTGTTTGCCGAGTGCTTTCGTCCGGCACTCGGCGTAGGTGGTTGTTTGCCGAGTGCCCGATATATAGCACTCGGCATACACATCGTTTCCGGTAGTGAAAGTTTATTATGAAAAAAAAACCCCACCTGCTCCCGTTCCTATAGCAGCAGCAGGAGCAGCCGTCCTGTTTCCCTGACGGCAAGATCGACACAAGGGCAAAGCCACTCCCAACAACAACCTTAGAGACCTCTGAAGTTTCTGTAACAGCGCGCAGTCAGCCCTGCGCCAGAAGAAACAGGACCAGGATGAGGTACCTCCTGTTGCAGCCCAAAGGTCACCAGCAGCTGAGCATCAGTAAGCTTCAAAATGACCTGTCTGCTGCAGTGGTGCCGCAGGCACAGCAGGAACTTATGGCACACTCAGCGTAAGGGCTCCAATGACTTGCATTGTCCCAGCCAGAACCATCTGGGTCGACCCTGACTGCGGTGCCACCAAACTCGCTACCAAACCACCCGACACCACCGGCACGCCCGTCTGAGATGCTGCCGCAGGCCGGGGAACTCCAGCGCTCGGAAAACTAGGCACCCCTCCGGCCGGGGAAGGAGCACCGTGAGCAGCACCATGACCGCGTCCCTGGCCCTTGCTGAAGAAGGCCTCCCAGGCCACGGCGAGGCACAAAACCACGACGACCGCGGCCCCGAGAAGCACCATGATGACCACCTCCATAACCCAGACTAAAACCTCCGAAGCCAGGATTGAAAACTGGGCCACCGAAGTGAGTAAGTGACACCCCAGCCACCGCCATAACCGAAGCCATCCCCTCCACCGTATCTACCACCGAAGAAACTTGCACCTCCATAGCCACCCTGGTTTTACTCAAAACCACTATCACCAAAAGATCCAAAGCCTCCATTACCACTGCTACACTGACCCCCAAAGCCACCTCAACCTCCTGCCGATCTGCCACCAGCTTGACAGCCACCAGTGCCGCCTTGGTTAGCCCCCGACGCCATGCCGAACTGTAGAATCTCCGCGTACATTCGGTGAGACTCCGTGCACGCACTCAGGGTGCTGAGATCCAAAACCCTCTTGGCGGCTGCTCGCCCTCGGTAAACCCTAGGCAGATTGCCCGTGCAAGAGAATAATTTTCCCAGAGTTGAGGAGCACCGAAAAAACACAGGCTTGGGTCCACCTCTGATTTGGATTGACGTTGTGGGACCAGGTCTGCGGATAACCCAAGATTTCGGATCGTGAAAATTTGAAATTTGAACACCTTCTTCTACCTTCAGATCCACCATTGTCATTGCCGCTACTTCGGCCAGATCACGTAGCCTGCCTGGCATCCTTCCCTATAGCTGTAGTTGAGCGAAGGTCTTTGATGACCACATCGCCAAACGTGGCCGGCAACAACCGCCGTGGCGACGGATGTGGTCCTCAGTCCTCACCACTGCTGGCAACCCCGAGTCTGGTGACTAACAACAGCTGAAACGATGTTCCGCGCCAATGCCTCCTTGATGGTAAAGCTTGCCGGCGACTCCACAGCACTTGACTTGACTCGAGGCTACGAGCTCTCCAAAGCCGCCTCCGTCTGAAACACCTCATTGACAGAGAACCAGCATCAACAGCCGAACGAACAAAACTGGACATCGAGATGGAGGTTGTCTCAGCCGTATCATCTTGCTCCGATTCCTCTCCATCCACCATAGGTCAAAACCTAGAACCCGATCCAGCAGGTCTACAATCATGCAAATGATCGGGATTAGATTTGGCCGCCGCCCGATGTAGAGCCACCGGTGTCCAACCATCATCTTCTTCTGCCGAGCTCCTTGACAACAGCGACATCGACTTCCCGCGGGACTTATCGATCTCCGACGGCCTCACCGGTGACAAGTGCTCAAACATTCTCCTCATCGTCACCATCCCGAGTTCCATCTTTGCCTCCTCTGCAACCTCATCAGTGTTGGTCTAAAATCCTTGCGAGCGCACGCGAGGAGCGCTGCTCTTGACCACTCACGCGAGGACTTGGAAACATACACAGGAGAAGAAGCTAACACTGTTCACCTCCTCCACGCAATGGAGAGAAACACACACGAAAGGATTGATACACGCACAGGGATTACAAAACACTGTACACAACTAATACTTCACTTGTACACACTCGATCACTTTCACTTGCACACACTTGCACCCAGCGCTCACACCGCGCTGCATACGCACTTAAATAAGCACTCAACACCAGCTCACACAGCCACGCACGAACACACGCTCAGCCGCACGACTCGGCTGCCCACTAACACACGCTCACACGTCCCGGCTATCTCTACGCACACCAACACCACGACACCATCAGCCGTGCTTCTTGGTCTGGACGGCAACAGACTCACGCACACTCTAACTGAACTCGTGCACACGCTAATTGAGCTGAACCAAGTCTCACATTGACTCGATCAGTTCAACAAACACAACACACAAACACGTAAACAACAAGATTAATCCAACAATCAGCCACCACATCGATCTCAGACGCCTTCAAAGTCCTGGCCATCTGGTGCCGGATCACCGGAGGCAGCGTTAGACGCCGGCGACCTCTCATCCAGTGGATGGCATCAAAACAATTTAGCAAAGGATGCAAAGGATCCGTCGTCTTCTTTTAATCATTTAGTTTTGCATCGGAATCAAGACTTTAGATTTGACATACAATTTTATTCTTGTTCCCAGGTTTCGTCCAGATGGGGCTACTCAGGGGTAGCTTCACATTCATGCTGGAAGTGGGATGTGGCGTCCATGCAGCTCAGAACTACAACGTTCCAAATGTCAAGAAGCTATTCAACACGTATGTTTTCCTGGCAAAATATATTGAGGAAACCTACCGTAAGCCGAAGAAAGATGATGACTGATGGCTTGGATGGATTTTTCCTGCCATGCCCCGTGACAGTGAAATTCTCTTTTTTTTTTAGTACGTAAGTGAAATATAATTTCGGCTAACATGATACGGACTACAGAGACGTGCTTTCTAGAAATGGTAAAGGAAATTTTGGTTGTCATCAAGTTTTGAACTGTGGTGAATTCAGTTGATGCAACAGCTTCTGGGATTGTTAAGTCATCATATTCACAGAATACCTGAGGGCGAGCACTGCCCTACCGATTGTGTTCAAATGCAAGTCTAGTGCACTTGACTTCGTTGCGATCCATTCGATATATATATATATATATATATATATATATATATATATATATATATATATATATATATGCGCGTGCGCGTGTGCGCGCGTGCGCACGCGCGCCAAGGGGTGAGTTGATGCCTGTTCGGAAGGTATCCTTTCGAATGGGCACCTCCCCATGGAGAGGCACAAGCAACTAATCGGCAGTTGCCATCGGTTTGACCATCTTCGTAACACTCCCTATGATCAATGATGAAATATGTATAAATTAAATAAAAAATTCCTCTAAAAGTCCTGTGAGAAAAAAATATGAGAAAAAGTATAATTGTAATATGCATTGAAAGCTCCTTAAAAAAACCAGTGAGGAAAAATAGGAGAAAACAATATGCCATATATATGCTTGTATTGATATTGCCTCATTAAAAACCTTATATGTGAAACCAAATTAGAAAAAATCATAAAGGAAAAGACTTTCAAATCTCGAAGTTTCCTGGTACCAATTCCATGAATAGAATAAATATGTTGGTAAAGACTATATGAATAATTATGTAAGATTATCACATGGTATCGTTTGTAAAGTATCTATCTCCTTATTTTTCTGTAATTCATAAGGATAAAATAATTTTAGGCAATATGATATGTGATATTACACTCTATATAATTTGTATGCATTTGAGCAATACAAGTAATAGTATCTTCATAGATAATGATAGATGATTCTGATGGATCAATACCATATGATTTTTGTATGTGGTTAATCATTCTATGAAGTCATACACATTCATGCGATGCTTCATATAATTATTTTAGAACGATTAGTGGAAGTAGCTATGAGAGTCTGATTTTGTTGACTCTCATGAAAAAGGTTGTTCCACACCATATAAGAATACAAAGTCTGACTGTGATGTGGTATTATGAGGATCAGATAAAATAGCTAGTATATGTATATTCAACCATAGTCATATCTTGACTTTTCTGATAGAATAACCAAGATCTCTTGTACCTTGAGAATATCATTTACTCCTGCCTAATGGCGTTTTGTTGCAGTTGTGTTATGTTTAGTTAGCAAGTTATATGCAAATGCAATATTAGGTTTGTTACAATTTGCAAGATATATTAGTAGTTCAAAGGTACTGAGATATGAAACTTTAGGTCCTAATATCTCTTCATCATCATCCCGAGATTTGAATGGATCTTTATCCATTTCAAGGGATTGAATGACTATATGTGTTTTAATGGATACAATATATCCATATTGAATTTCTTCAATATCTTTTGGATATATATAGACTAGTATACAAGTTTTCCAAAAGGAATATTCTCAAGTTGTAGACATAAGCAAATTTTGGTTTTACCCAAGTTTATCTCAAATTCTGTCTTAAGATGATTGCAAGTTTCTTGTGTATTTTCGATAATATTGAGATCATCTATATACACTGAGATCACATAAAATATAGTTGGGGATTATTTTATAAATACATATAAGAAATCATTATTTGAGTAACCCTTCTACAGAAGAAACTCATTTAGTCAGTTTGTACCATATTTATCTAACTGTTTTAAGCTATGGAGTGACTTTACACAGTATATGTTGTGATTTACTTTGGAAGTTGGACTTTAAGTCCTTTAGGGACTTATGTATAGATTTCTGAATCAAGTGACCAGATTCTACCAATAATATTAAATATCAGAACGTTATTCCACTCATAACTAGAGGTTATGTTACATCAAAATCAATATTAGGTCTCTTTGTGAACCCTTGTAAGCCTCGCTTTGTATCTCACCAACGCATTATTTTCATTCTATTTGCAGACGAAAACCCATTTTGATCCCATTGGGAATATATCTTGGGGAGTAGGTATTACTGATGTAAATACCCCTCTTTTCTTAAGCGAGTGTAATTCTGCCTCAATTGTCTCCTTCCATTTGATCTAGTCTGAGCGCATCAAGTACTCTGCCATGGTCTTTGGTTCTAGATCGACCTTGAGGATTTTAGCTATTTTGTGGAGAAATAAATATCGATAATTTTAGTCTTTCTATTACGTGATTCTTTTGAATCAATATAATTTATGGATATTTTATTTACCCCTTTCAACTCCTTCTGATTTCCCACAACAGTGGAGTTAGAGTGTTTCGATGTCCCAGCACCTAAAGTAGTGCACATATTTGTGTTGGGTCTTGGATGTAGAGCATCCGTAGGCCTTGGATACTGAGTATCCATAAGGTGTCTATCAACTTCATGTTGATTTGTATTTACTATTTTGGAAGTTAACTTTCTTTATTTTCACAAATGCTTTTAACAAGCACTATCCCTTGTGACCATACTTCTCCCCCTCTTATTTTTATTTGGGAGTTGAGTGGTTTTACTAGGTACCTCCATTCCTTCTGGCGCATTGAGTGTGGGGATATGATTTAGTTACACTTTTGTTGTTAGTAAATTCATCTGGTAGATTATTTGCAATGTGTTGCAAATATATGCATCTATGAACTTTTTGTTCAGATTCTTTAGTATGTGGATCTAAGGACTAATTGCCTTTATGTAAGGACCAAATGTATGTGGCATTCTAATCTATTTTCTAGAATTCTTTGTGGTACTTTTGATCTCCTTCTAGTGCCTGGAAATTATCCTTATCAGCGTACCGGGTTGTGAATAAGTCCCCTGTTAGAGGGCTCGAGGTATTTATGATTGACAGAAAATATACCTCATATAGATCCCCAATTTCATATGAGTGTCCATTATGTACGCTGTGGTGGTGATATCGGTATAGTATAACCGATTTATAATAGATGAGAAATACTTATTTGATTTTCACATACTAACTGCAATGTGGAAGCCTTATGATATGCAATTTATTATATTTAAATTAAATCTACGGCGTGTAAGACCACATAACTTCCAATATGATGTTGGTTAATTGCAATTCTGAAGTATTGGTCGTACAACTAATTTAATTCTTTTGATGAGAGATTCAACTAGACCATTATTGAATGTGTACACATAAGGTACTTAATCCTCTAAATTAATGCTTGAGACCATACATTAATCATTGAAGGACTGTGAAATGAGTTTAACGGCATTATTTATTTCAATGGATTTTATCCTATATTTAGGATAATTTAATAGCATTATTTTATTTCAATGGATTTTATCCTATATTCAGGATAATTTGCTCATAATTTGATATTTTGAGCAATAAATTTGTAGATACATCTATGAGCACCATAAAATACCTTAATGGTCATGATTATTGCTGAATACGACCATATATATTTCTTTGAATGTGTTCAAGGAATTGAGTAGCTCATTATTAATTTTTAGATAAGAGGGCCTTAAAATTAATTCCCCTGTGGCACATGCGGTGCACACAAAATCTAAGCATTTTGGAAATTTTTGCAACATTGATGTTATGACCAATAGAATTATTGATAAATTTTCTTATCATCCATAACCCAAATGACCAAGACGATCATGCCAGATCCTGAATGTATCAAGATTTTGAAAAATTATTTTGTAAGCAACATTTGGTACAAGATTGATGTATGTATGATGCAATCTAGATAATAGGGAATAAAATTTCTTAAGTATTTACTTGTCATATCTGTTGGATTTGATGAAAAAAATATATTCATCACCGTTCTCAGTTTAGCATATGAAAACCATTTAGACTGATGTCTTTGCAATAGAGTAAGGTACGAGTTAAATCAAGATACAAGAGTGTATCTATGATCACAAAGTATGTAACCATAGGGTGAATAATTGTGGCTCGATCCAAACCCACAATAAATGCATCGCATCCAGCGATAGTATTTCCATGTTTCGGAGTGTGGAAATATTTTTGCTCTCAAAAAATTCTATTAGTGTTATAGCTATCTACAAAACAAATTTCTTCCATCTGATTGCTTCATGTAAATTTTCTATATATATAACAAAAAAAATTCACGTCCCAAATTCCGTAATCATGTAATTAAGTATAATCATGCATCATAAGCACCATATTTAATTGTTCAGTAATTTTATTTTGAAGCACTAGAGTACCTCATTTTGGGTCAATGCAAAGAGAGAAAGAAAATGAGAAAGAAATAATAGAATTTGCAGCTAAAAATAGTGTCTCTATAGTACATAGGGCCCACCTACTGGCCCCACACCTCACTCCCTCACCCACTCAGCTGCAAGGCAGCAGCCTACCGTGCTCTCTCCTTCACTCTCTCACACACTCTCACTCACCTGCTCTCCCCCCCCCCCCCAACCAAACCAAGGAGAAGAGAGAAGAAGGAGCAAGGGGAGGCCAAGGAGGAGGTCTACGGCGAGCTCCCCTACTGCAGCCACCATAGTTTTGTCTTCCTCATCAAGCCCAAGTCCCTTGGCAATGTCTTCTTCCCGCACAAGTTGGCGAACCACCTCCCCGACGGCCATGTTGAGCTCCATCTTTTCCCCGACCTCCACAACCGGATCACAAGCTTCTTAGGGCGTGGTGAGAACCCTAAATCCCTTCCCATTCCTTCCATATGGCTAGATCGACCGAATTTGAGATCACCAAGCTCAACAATGACCTCCACCACCATTAGAAGCAAGGATCAAGTTCTGGTCATTTTTGACAAGTGTGTGTTGTCCTATGTGATAGAGGAGGTCAATATGATGCTCTAGGTCCAAAATCCCCACTCCAAAAGCCACTGGAATCATCACTAGTGAGCTCACCAAGTGCCCCTGATCGAGCACAGTGGTCTGACCATGTCTAGGGTCCGGTCTAACCACCAGATCCCAAATCTCTCTGCACGTCGGTGGTCTGACTACGTTTTTCCATGTTTCGACCGCCACTCCCAATGGTCAGACCGCCCATGTTGGCGGTCTGACCATGGTCAACTCAAACATAATTGTTTTAGTACAGTTCACTGTTTGCTTAAATTTGTAAAATTCATAATAAATTCTTTGTAGCTCCAAAAATTATGAAACTAATTTTTTTAGTTTCATAATAAACTACTCTACCTATTAAAAATATTCCCAGACATAGAATAATTAATTAAAATTCTAAGATAAATTAATTACCTTAATGCTTCATTAATTCACCGTTAATTCTTTACGAGTCCTAAATTGGTGAAATCAATTTTGCTAGTTTTATTTTGACTTGTTATAACTAGGAAAAATGGTTTTATGAATTATAAAGCATATTTTGTAGTATTTCATTATGCTTATTGCGATGCATTATTTTCTTTAGCGATCGTCGAATCGGAGAGTAGCGGGTTATCACAAGGAGGTTTTGTGGTTGATCTTGAGTTGAAGCTAAGAAGAAAGGCAAGCATCTAAGCATACTCTACCTACTACTTTATATCATATGTTTCTAAATTGATAAATTATGCTATATGTATGTTGTGCATGATAGCGAGTCGATGTTGGGATATTGTGGGTAGCTCCTATGTTGATTCATTCACTCCTACCTTGGATATTTGATGATCTATATCCTTGTAGCCTAGGTATAAACATGATGATGTTTAACTTAAAAGCGATATGAGATGCTTAGCAAACCATAGGTCACCGGTAGAAGTCGAGTAAATGTTCCATCGCTCGTGAGCTATAGGCTTAATTACTTTTACAGTGATAACAATGTTGGATCGAGGATGTTGGTTGCATGAGTTATGAGGACGAGGTGAGATGTGGCTGGTGCTAGAGGTATCATCTGCCCTGGAGGAGTTCCTTAGGGTAGTTCGGGAGAGGAGCCTAGATGTCGTAGACTACTTGCATCGTTTAAGCATGGATCGTCGATGTTGTTGGCTTTAGCACTTTTTCATACTTACCACATGTCACATATGGGAACGATAAGCCAAGTACTGTAAGTCACCACGTTCATTTGACCTCTAAGTTGAGGTGTGGGCGAGACTGCTATTAGGGGTGCCTGAGGTTATGTCCGGTAAGTCATGGTATGCACATGACCTAGGTGGCCTCCACATATTTCTCAACAGAGGCACAAAAGTTTGGGGTGGGATACGTGAACTGTTGATGTGTGAATCATCACTCATGACTAATGGGTTGTGTGGGCGGTGGTCTCATGTTGTGTGGGTCCAGGAGTACCCCCTGTAGGGTGCAATTCGAATATGGGATGATATGAGGTGATTTGGTATGTTGGGGGCATGGTGGATATGGTTCTATTTTATACTTATGTTTATATTGGTTCCAGTTATATTTATGTTCAAGTTGTCAATTACAGGATAGTTTTGGTTTAGGTATTCTAGCATAGATGCTCACATGTTTACGTTAGAATTTGTTTTCGCTTATGAAGTTACTTAACCATGTGGCTGCTTTCTTGCTAACATCCAAATGCATAATCCTTGGAGCCAGGCTATTTATATGTGTCAAATATGGATTAAGTCTTGAGAGTATCTTCATACTCACACTGCTTATTTTCTTTTCAAGTGGAGTTAGGTGCCGGCTACTCTAGCTCCGGGTTGGTTGCCTTGTGGGCAAATAGCACCACCGGTTTTGTTTCTTTAGTTTGTTGTTACATTGTGCAGTTTTATCTCTTTTGTTGTAAATTATTGTAAATGGTTGGATGCTTAAGAACTTGTAACATAATGTTAATTACTCGCTCTTTCTTAAGCTTTGTTGTGATGTATATGTATGAAAGGCATGTTTTATGATCTTGGGCAAAAAACACGTGTCGGACCATTGGAATGGTATTATGAGTAATCATTGTAGTCTTGATTATGTTAATGATTAACTTAATAATTAATTAGAATACTATTTGAATGGTTCTTCATAGCATGGCATCCGAGCTTGGCTTAATGAAGTAGCCTAAACATTCTTAAGACGTGGGTTAGTAAATGTGTCAACATCACTAAGCAACCAACTAAAGTTTCTTTTGTGCCTCCTCTTGATAAATATGTACAAACTTAATATATTATGTCCCTAAGTGTAACATACGGCCGTTTAGTTTCACATTGTGTTGTTGCATTTTTGTGAATCATATTGCATCAACTAAAATGGTAAGGAATGCATCTCGATAGTGGTCAATATCAGGAGCTCAACCAGTGTGAGGTAGGGGCCTGTGTCCCGTATGGAGATGGTACATGAAGTGAATACGTTAGCAATAATATATGAACATCCACCATACGATGATAGATATGGTTGTCTACCCATGTGGCGATTACATGGAGTGTCCAGTAAGACGATGGTACGGGAAATAAATATGTTGGCAACAACGTATGCAAATGTCGCTTGTATGGCAAGATGCACAAGCACAGTTTGCGTGAGAAAATGAAAGGTAGTACGAATGGTGATGATTGATAATTATTGTGTTTCATAGATTTGAAACACGCCATTCGAATTGCTGTATTGTATAATGCTGAATGTATCAATTGCGGGCGTGACAGTATACACAAAGTATACGAAAAAAAGCAGAGCAATGTAACTGAAGTACTGGACTTTATTCATTCATCATTGAAATCATAAAGTACAAGTTTTATCAAATACAATATTTGCTCCAGACACATACGCACACGCTATCTGACTATCTTCTGTGACAACTCGTCCTGGTTCCCGTGGTCTCGTAAAGCTACCAGTTAATTACACCCATCTTCTAGCAACCTTCGATTAAGCTACACTGATAGTGGTTACCATGTGGTCGTCTCTGAGTCTGCAAGACTGTATTCACATGCATCAAAATAGATAATGTTATAATGTTAGACAAAGAAAAGCAGGAGACGGGACAAACAGTCTAGCGTGAGCTTCATGGACTTTTTATGTATCACAGGTCATCATCGGCTAAAAAGCCTCGGAATTTGTAAAAGTAGAGGGAGAGAGAGCCTAGACGCTTAGTAGTTCACCAACTACAACCTAGCAGGAGTCCGGTAAACTGCACAGTACCAAAAAGTCCTATCTACCACCTCCTGACCTCAGCAACATCCCATAAGCCTCAACATCAGCGTCATTGGCCAAATCCGAAGCCAACTAGCCACAAAAGAAATAAGCCATGAAGGCGACAAAGCCACACAGGCAAAAGGGTAATCACATCTGCATCAAGCGGCCATAATCATGCTCAGTTACAGACCAACATTAGGTAACAGGGCAATAAGGAGGCTCAGCACCAGAGAGCCATCTCATATGATCTCCTACAAGATGAGATCCTGTACAACACCCTCATTTAAGATAACCAATCAACCTAATGCCCAAGGCTACTAGGAACGGCAAATAAAAATAGGGTAACAGTCAACCATTCACCCCATCATCCTTCGAGACAGCCACTATATGGAAGTGACCTTCCACACAAGACCAGCTCACAACAATACGCACACCTGTGAGCAAGATACCTTAAGAGACAACAAAGCAGGCCGTAAAATCAGGCACCATGCCTGGTGGTACCACAGAGACAACAGAAAGGCACCCATGGCGCTAACAAAAGCGCGGTGACATCACCAGCCAACCGGTAAGAGCCGCACCGCGATGAGCGTGGCGCCAGCAAGCGATCGGCCTCAGTCCTAGAACAGCAGCAAGTAGCGAGCCTCAAACATATCATTGGACAATACTCAAACCATCGGAGAGGGAAGATCATCAAAGTAACAAACATCAGAGGGGCAACCACAGAGCCCACAAGTACTAGAGATCAACCAGCAAGGGCCTTAGGCCACCCTATACCTCTGAGAGGCAACCACGACACCCTTTATTTATGAAAAACATGCAATGAACCTCAGACTTCTCCCTTTTAAATATTAATCCAAGGGGAACGGAGGATGGCTTTATGTGAAATATTTTTTGAGAAAATGACCATTAATAGGGGGCATTGGACGAACGTCCTTTTGATTAATGAGCAGATAAGCGCCTCTCTCATAGACCTTTTCTATAACATAGGGCCCCTCCCACTTTGGCTCAAATTTACCTTTGCTTTTGCCAGTGGGTATGATCGGGCACCTCAAAACGAGTACTAGCTCACCCTTCCTGAATACATGAGATTTGACAAGATTGTCATATGCTCGGATCATGTTATGTCGATAAAATTGAAGATTTTGGAGGGCATTGAGGCACTCTTCTTTAAGGGCATCCAATTCTTGGATCTGAAGGCGAATTTGCTCATCTTGCGTGATCTCATTATGCACGGAAATCCGAAGCGCATGGAGCTCTAGCTCAAGTGGTAGCATAGCTTCTGTGCCGAAGATAAGCGGGTAGGGCGTTGACTGTGTGAGGGTACGAACAATGACCCGATACGCCCATAATGCTTCAAAGAGATGGTCATGCCAGTCCCTCTTGTGCTTTGTGAGTGTCTTTTTCAGAATGCCCACAAGGGTCTTATTAAACACTTCAGCCAATCCGTTGGCTTGAGGGTAGTACCCTGTGGAGTAGTTCCACTGAATTTTGTACTTTTTAGCGAACTTATAGATCTTACTTGACTTGAAAGACAGTCTGTTGTCGGAGGTGATGCGGTGAGGGATTCCAAAACAATATATGATGTTACATTCGAGGAAGTTGATAACGTTGTCTGATTTCACTTCTCTCAAAGGGATTGCTTCCGCCCACCTGGAGAAGCAATTAGTGGCTGCAAGAATGAGCTGCTGCCCTTTAGAAGAGGGCGGCTCGATTTTGCCAATTATGTCGATACCCCGTGTATTTGGCAGTCATAGCAAGACCATGCCACTTGAATACAATCGGTCATCATACTGGGCCAATAGCCTCCTGAAAGATTTAGGCTATGGTACATCTTTGGCCCGCTCTGATGACCACCATAAACTCATGCGTGTACTTCTTTCAAGGCTTTATCAGCCTCGCTTTGGGACATGCATTGAAGCGACATCTCATGTCCATAAGATTGTCGGTATAGGACTCCCGCTTTGTATATGTATGAGGGGAGTCGCCTTTGTAACTGGCACCTTGCAACGGGGTAGCTTGGCAGACCCCCGTGTTTGAAATAATCTAAGAATGGCTTATGCTAATCTTGTCTATCAACTTCAGTAGTCACCACGGTGTTCACCTCATGATCATCGGAGACGAGTTCGAGTACGGCTGGTAGAAGCCATCTTTCTTCAATTTTTACTTTTGCTTGCCCATCGGGTAACACGAGGGCTATGGCTAGATTTGCAAGGGTGTCCGCTGAAGCATTCTTGCTTCGAGGGACATGCCTAATTTGTAAGCTCAAATTTCTCCATGAGTTTTCGAGTGGCTTCCCAATATGGAACCAACTCAAGCTTGTGCACTTCATAGACTCCATTAACTTGTCTCACAATGAGTTAGGAATCTCCGTACGAATGAAGAAGGTGTATCTCCATGGTGAGTGCAAGAAGCAGCCCGAAGATGAGGGCCTCGTACTCGGCTTCAATGTTGGAACATTCTTCCCTAAGCAAGGAAAAGGAATGATATAATGTTTCTCCTTTGGGGCTCTTGAACACTATCCATACACGGGCTCTCCTACGAGGAGTCCCGTTAGGGTCAGACTCTGTGTGTGAAGCACCATCAAAATAGAGTTCCCATGGAGCCTCCATGTCGATTGTGAATACTTCTTCATTGGGCAATTCTGTGAGTAAGGGCAAATCATCTAGAACGGGGTGCGCTGCTAGGAAGTCAGCTAAAGCTTGCCCTTTGATGGCTTTTTGAGGAATGTATGTGATATCATACTCCATCATCAATAATGCCCATTTTCCGACCCTGCCTATAAGGGTGGGTTGGCTAAGGACATACTTTACAAGGTCTGCTCGTGCAATGAGCTGGACCTCATGTGCTAGCAAGTAGTGGCATAGCTTCTTAAGTGTAAAGATTAGTGCTAAACAAAGTTTTTCAATGGAGGAGTAATTGTATTCCGCTCCCACCATGGTTCTGCTGAGATAGTAGCATGCGACTTCTTTCCCTTCGTCATTAATCTGCCCAAGAAGGGTACTGATGGAAGTGTGTTGTGCTGCTATGTACAAGGTAAGAGGCTGCCCTTTGATGAGGGCCATCAGCACAGGTGGATGAAGCAAATACTTCTTAATGTTGTCGAAGGCATTTTGACATTGCTCGTCCCAAATGAACGGCGTGCCTTTCTTCATAAGCTTGGATAAGGGCAGAATTTGCCCAGACAAATTGGAAATAAAGTGTCTGATGTGCACTAGCTTTCCCTGCAAAGACTTGAGTTCTTTTAAATTCTCTAGCAGAGGCATCTTAAGGATCGCCTTTATCTTTTTGGGCTCGATCTCAATGCCTTGGTAGCGTACGATGAAACCTAGAAAGACACCGGATTGCAAAGCGAAGGCACACTTGAGCGGGTTCATCTTAAGCTGGTACTTGCAGTCTCTCAAATACTACACGTAGATCTTCTTGATGACTCCCATGGCCTCGGGTCTTGACCACCAAGTCATCGATGTAACATTCTATGGACTGTGGTGGATGAGGTCATCAAAGATGACAGTCATAGTGCACTGGTACGTTGCACCTGCATTTTTCAAACTAATGGGCATTACTGTATAGTAAAAATTGCCCTTCGGGGTTCTGAATGTTGTGTCAATGGCATCATGTGGATCCATCCTGATCTGGTTATAGTCAGAGAACCCATCCATGAAAGAGAGGGCTCCAAATCCTGTAGTAGCATCAATCACTATCTCGGTGATCAGAACAGGGAAGTCATCTTTCAGGCAAGTGCAATTCAGGTCATGAAAGTCTACACAGACCCTGACTTGCCCGTTCTTCTTCATTACCGGTATGATATTAGCGAGCCATTGAGGATATTGCACCTCTTCGATGAACCCCGCTTTAATCAACTTATCAACCTCGGCAATGATGTCATCTTGTAACTATGGGTGGAAACACCGCGGATGATGTTTAATGGGATGAAATTGTGGGTCAATCGCTAACTTATGAGTAGCGACACGTGGATCAAGACCCAACATGTCTTTGTATGACCATTCAAAACAATCTCGATAATTTATTAAAAATTGTTTATAATCTTCATGCTCTTCAGGTGAGAGCATAGCACTTACAAAAGTGGGGCGAGGATCATCCTCACTCCCGAGATTGATCTCTACAAGCTCGTCTGCTGCCCACCATCCTCCAACTGATAAGGGGCAGCGTTGAGAATTCTCCATGATGAACTGGCGTTGCTTCATGTATCTTGGCCAAGAGGTATTGCTCATCTCTCAAGCCATGTTGGGCGTTAGCCGCAGTGCAGAATGATCGGCACTAATGAGGGACTTCATATATCTCGATCAAGTCCTCTTCATCGGATGACATTTCATCATCATCCTCATGCCCCCATTCTTCACCTGCACAAATAGCGTTACATGTGACAAATTCAGGATCATCATCATCCTCTCCATCACTCTCACACGAGGCAAAGGGATGGTAGCCGAGTTTGTACCTAGTACGGGGGAGATGACCCTTCTTGACGAGTTATTCTGACTAGCTCCACCATTCTTCACACACATGTTGGGTGGTGATGGCAATCTTGGTTCAACCTTTAAAGTCCCGATAACTTCCTCTTTATCCACTTCAGGCTCTGGAAAATTCAGCACGAGGTTACAACACTGAGTATGTGGAACCTTATAGAAAAGGGTCGGGCTTGTGTATCCCTGGGGATCGGGAACAACCCAAATCTCTAATGGTGTAGCAACTGAAGTGTAAAATGATGGAAGTGGAAGAAGAGGGGGCTCGAGGCCACCTTCTCAATCTTGGTTGACCGTCAAGCTAGGGTCTATGAGCACACGACGAAGATGTGCGCTCCCAAGGTTGCCTTTGATGTAGAGTGGTCGATTATGGTTATTAGTTTCGACCATCTTGTCTTCTTCAGAGAATGAAATTTCATTAGTTTCAACAAGGGTGCTGAGGAGCCAGTGTTTGGCCATAGCTATCTCGTACACATGAGGAGATTGAAGGGCCTTGATTAAGGCCTTTCACAAATCTGGCATGAGCATTAATGCATTGTAGACACTCAATAGCACTGGAATGCACTTCAAATGAGCAATGATGTTGTACTCCACGTCGTCAACTTCTTTCGGCTACACTTTTGATGATGAAGGCTTTGATTCTTGAATGGGGAGCTTCGAGCGCTGCAACCCATTGGTCTTCTCGACCGGAGACTATGAAAGCTTTGCGTGTTCAGGAAGATCTCTCCCGTTCCTCAATTTCATCTGCACTTCTTCAATTTCTACCTCTTCAATGGATGTAGCTTTCACTTCTAGAGCTTCACGCTCTTCGGGAGTAATAGCAGCTACCGAGCTCGAGTCTTCATCATCTTCGTTTGCAGTAATGGCATTACATGGCACCACCTTGGAGGATAGAGTAGCTTCAAGAGAATGCTCCTCACTTGACATCGAGGGCTGACCCCAGGTCTTAGGGAAGAACTGACCCAGTGTAGGCAACATGGTGAATCTTTGTGGGAAAGCTTCATCTCCCTCCGACTCGGGAACGAATCCGGGAGGCATATGGCATCAGCTTGGATCATGCTGTGCAACCTGCCCTGGTGCTAGAGGAGGAATGGATTGATATCTTGATCGTTGGACTCTTGGAAGGTGCCTTCGCAGCACCTGCTGCCACTGTTGCCCCCTTACATGCTGAGTGACGGGTGTGAGTCGGAGCCTCTTGAACTGATCTTCTGCATAGGTGAATGGCACTCCATACTCTTCTTCTTCATTTATATGAATGGATGATGAGCTATCATGTTTCACCATTACCATGTTAACGGTATGGTAATCTGGGTTCATGGCTTCCAGCTTGAGGGCCAACCTCTTCTCGTCGACCGCTCTTTGCAACCACTCTTTAAAGGCAATGCAATCTTCAACGATATGCCCTATGTACCGATGGTATGGATAGTACAAAGGGTTATTAGTCATGTTGACCTGCTTGGGTCTTGCCGGTGTAGGCAGATTCACAAGCTTTTGCCCATTCATCTGTTCGAAGAGGCTTTTGATGAGGTCCCGTTGGAAGACATATTGCTTATTCAGCATATCCCGGACATTAGGACGCACAGTTGGTCTTGGCCGCTCATTCTTCGGGTCGAAGACTGGGACGACACTTGTAGCATTTGACTCAATGGGTGCCTTTGCCTTGTTGCCATTTCCGGCCGGCTTACTTGAAGACCTGAATCTTCTAGTGTTGTCAACAGAGCCGGTGTTCTTGTACATCTCCATGATGCGTGGAACTTTCTCAAACTCAAGCTTGGTAGCTGCAACGGCATCGCCAAGTGAGCCGAATGTTTTAAGGTCGCGTCTTGATATACCGACCAACCAATGTTGTAGCATGCTGTGGATACACATCTACACGGCGTCTTCTGGGTGCATCTCCCTTGCGAGCTGGACATAGTTATTTCTAAAGTGGACGATGTAATCTTCAATCCTCTTGTCCCTCATTTGCTTGATTTGAGACAACTCTAAGATCGATATGTCTTTTCTCATGGTAATGAAATGTGACTTGAAGATTTCCTTCATAGCAACCCAACTGGGCACCGAACCTGCAGGTAAACGTCTATACCAATGGAAAGTGGCTCCCGTCAAGAAAGCTGAAAACTGGCACAACAACAATGATAGGTTGTTTGCAGTGTCTCCACACACTGACTCAAAGTAGACGTGGTGCTCAGTGGTGTCTCTGGTTCCATCAAACAAGTGGAACTTTAGCGGATGCCATCTTGCAGGGAATGTGACTTGATCATGCCATGCTTCATACACTCTCTAATGGTCTTGGGGCTTGATCGGCCGCCAGTTGACACATTCTTCTATTGACCACATCTTCGGCAATACTGTGGTAATCTCTTAATAAATGGACGTCATAGCATGTGTGGCTGAATTTGCCGGCATAGCAATAACATGTGGAGGAGTGGTGCCCATCTGATGGCCAAGCGTGCCCCTACCCCCATGGGAGGAGGATTGCGTAACTGAGACGCAGCTTTTATCTCCACAAATTGCTGGTCAACTTGAGAAACCCATAGCGTATTAGATGGTGGTAGTTGTGAGCCTCCCAATGTGAAGTGCAGCATCATGGCGCAAAGTTGATCCACCCTTGTGGACAACTCGCTCACTTGTCTTCCAAGGGCACTATTTTGCTCATCTTGAGCACCCAGATGCGGGGGTACCTGCTAGTGTTTACCACTTGTACCCATCGTGCATGCCCTTACAGGTGGTTCTTCATGAGCGCCTTCGTTTTCATTGGCCATGTTCATAGGCACAACATTTGTGCCTTCTATCTCTCCTTCATCCCAAGACAAAGCTGAATGCGCAAGCTGAGAGTAGTGTGGCGATTGAGAGCGTGTTTCAAGAGAGTCTACTGTATGAGCCCCGGTACTATATTGCCCCCCATCCTAGGATATGATAAGGCTACTCTCTATTCTTTGTTGAGCAGTCATCTTCAAGAGTGTATCGGGATCAGAACGTGTGGCCACCGTGTGTAACTGCCCTTTATCTTGTGGCAAATGTGATGGAATACTCCTGTAAATATCATGATGGTCATACAGAGATGACCCTCTATCAAGTGACTTGCATCTTCCAGATACAGGAAAGCAAGGGGCAATTGTAGCCTCCTTCTGTAGCTTTGCAACAAGCTACAAGGACCTACTGAAACAAGCCTTCGTATTTGTCACAATCTCTTCATCAAAGGAGTACTCTAACTCATGTGTGACGGGAAGAGGTTCCCAGTCTGAATCTAATTCTTCAGGATTCAATACCCCAATGGTGCCACACATCATGACATCTCCATCATTGGACTTCTTCGATCCTTCGAACGTAGTGTCGTAGTTTATCGACACGTCCGAGCCTGGCTCTACAGGCTGCTATGGTGCATCGGCTGTAGATAGTGGTGCCGCTTCCATGGGGACAATTGCAAACATGTCTTCTGTTGCTGGCTTTTCACTTTCTTTTGTAACAATGATGGACGAGGGTTGAGGTGTCTCGACCCTCTGCTACTGCGTGGCAGGCCCTGTTGCAACAATGACAGTGCTGGCGTCTTGTGTTTGGCGTAGCCTTGGATCCAGGCATTCCAAAAGAAAATTGTACCTTGGATTTGGCTCAAGGTTCAACGTTACCTGAACACTCACTCTTCCATCTTCCAATTGGACTCGGCCATCTGCCCGGACATGGACCTAAACGTGACATAGCAAAAGGTCTTGTAGCTCTCAGAACCACGCTTTGCGGTTCCTCTTCCTTTGTTCACACCTTCGCTGATTCTCATTGAGAGCATATGGAGCCGGGTATCTGTTAGGTGAAGTGGGACAATGCGTCGGTCGTGCAGGAGCCTCTCGCCTCGGGGCCTCATGACTGGAAGAAGCCGCCTCATAGGGGCGTCTCCAGTCACACCCAAAAGGCCTTCTTGCATATTATTGACGCCGTGCTTCTTGGTTCCATCTAGTAGGCGTCCGCATTTTGTGTGGCCGATAGGACAAAGGTGGAGGGCCTCTTAGCTGAGGAGCCTCAGCACGCCTGTCTTGTTGTTCATGATGATTCACAGGACGAGGATTGCCCCCAGGCCGCAAAGTCTCTGTTGCAGTAGCGCTGTGAAGCTATCTCTCGATACCATTTATCTAGTCTTTAAACTACTGCAGCTGCCTTTGTAGCTCATCTAGGTGAGGCACCGACACTTCGCTTGGATGTATGGCGAACCAGTTTGTGTCCTTCGTAGAAGATGGGTCAGACTTCGCACTAACGTGGAAGCAAGGCACCCAGTGCTGATAGCCAGCAAGACTGGGGTTGTAGAGCCTAAGCCTCCTCCCAAGGCGTTGAGACAAAAAATCTTCTACTATGGCTTCCCAAGCTGGGAGCCTGGCTCGCGATGCATGGTGAGTCCATGTGTGGGGAATGGCCTCACTTGCAGCCGCTTCTTCTTCTATGTTGTAGACTGGAGCAAGATGAGAGGCGATCTACTGTCAGAACCTCTGAGCTTTGACATTCTTCCACTGGCAGTCCCAGCGTGCGTGCAACCTAGCTCAGCCACTATCTTCTCTCTGAGGGGAAACCCCTCCAACATAGCATTTTCCTCCACTATGACGCTATGGCACTCATCCTTGATCTGTGAGAAGGTTCTCTTCTGAGCCCTATTCATTACGAGAGCCTGAGCTGGCTCCTTCATCATCTTGGAGTAAATTGCACCCTCGCGCTGGAGGATGACCACGGGTAGGAGTGTCCCGAACTACAGGATCGTGGGAATCGAGTCACGGGCAGGGATGAATCTACTGCATCCACAACATCTCTTGGTTCCTGATGATTTCTTTTGCAAGCAGCACTTGTAGACTTGGAAGACCATCTTGACGACTAGTGCAGCACAGCAAAGATTTGAGGAGAACCATGTCCCACTGGGCGTGCCAATCTGCTTCACAGATTTGAAACACGGCGTTCGAATTGTTGTATTGTATAATGTTGAATGTATCAATTGCGGGCGTGCTAGTATACACAAAGTATACAAAAAAGCAGAGCAATGTAACTGAAACATTGGACTTTATTCATTCATCATTGAAATCATAAAGTACAAGATTCATTGAATACAATATTTGCTCCACACACACATACGCACACGCTATCTAACTAGCTTCTTCTGTGACTGCTCATCCTGGTTCCCGTGGCCTCGTAAAGCCACCGGTTAATTACACCCATCTTTTGAGCAACCTCCAATTAAGCTGCGTTGATAGTCGTCGCCTAGTGGTCATCTCTGAGTCTGCAAGACTGTAGTCACACGCATCAAAATAGAGCAAAGTTATAACGTTAGACAAAGAAAAGCAGGAGATGGGACAAATAGTCTAGCGTGAGCTTCATGGACTATTTATGTATCTTGGGTCATCATCAGGTAAATAGCCTCCGAATTTGTAAAAGTGGAGGGAGAGAGAGCCTAGATGCCTGGCAGTTCACCAACTACAACCTAGCGGGAGCCTGGTGAACTGCATAGTGCCTAAAACTCCTATCTACCACCTCCTGGCCTCAGCATCATTAGAAAAGCCTCAACATTAGCGTCATTGGCAAAATCCGAAGCCAACTAGCCACAAAGGCAATAAGCCACAAAGGCGACAAAGCCACATAGGCAAAAGGGTAATCACATCAGGATCAAGCGGCCATGATCATGCTCAGTTACAAACCAACATTAGGTAATAGGGAAATAAGGAGGCTCAACACCAGAGAGTCATCTCATATGATCTCCTACAAGATGAGATCCTGTATAACACCCTCATTTAAGATAACCAATCAACCTAATGCCCAAGCTTACCAGGCACGGCACATAAAAATAGTATAACAGTCAACCATTCAACCTATCATCCTTCCAGACAGGCACAATATGGAAGTGACGTTCCACACGGGACCAGCTCACAACAAGACACACACCTGTGAGCAAGATACTCTAAGAGACAGCAAAGCAGGTCATAACAGCAGGCACCACGCCTGGTCGTACCACAGTGACAACAGAAAGGCACCCATAGCGCTAACAAAAGCACAGTGACATCACTTGCCAACCGACGAGCACGGCACCAGCAAGCGATCGGCCTCAGTCCTAGAACAGCAGCAAGTTGCGAGCCTCAAACATATCATTGGCCAATACTCAAACCATCAGAGAGGGAAGATCATCAAAGTAACAAACATTAGAGGGGCAACCACAGAGCCCACAAGTACTAGAGATCAACTAGCAAGGGCCTCAGGCCACCCTGTACCTCCGAGAGACAACCACGAACATCTCATAAGCTCAAGTACCAAAAAGCAGTAGGGCATCAACAAGAGAAGCCCTGAAGCAACATCAATCCTGCAGCAATGGCATCAGATCAATGACAGGCGGAGGAACCTACTAGATCTAGCTCATGACTAATTTCAATCACACCACCAGATCATCTCAACCGCAAGCATTACAACCCCTGCACAAAAATCTCAAACCATTTGACCAATGCCTATGAAGAGACATCAATCCAAGGCCAACAAAAAAATCGTGCCACAAGTGTTCCACGGCACCAACAACATGGCTGCACATATGGACAACAATAGAAAGGGCAACACCAAAGCCTCGAGCTTCCTAACAGCTGGCCAACACATTAAAAAAACACCCATGCATACTGGTGATAACAAAGATCAGAAGGCTGACAGTCGGGCTTTGGAACACGGCAAGCCATAGATCACCAATTCAGCCAACACAAAAGAAAGGGGTGTGGAGCAAGCTCTCATCAACAACATAAGGATGTGGCACGGTGGAGCTCAAGCTCCCATCCGGCAATATACGCATGGCGGCACTTACTCCCAGCTTTCAAAATGTGCACATGACAATAGCTAGATAGAAAATGCGCAGGGTAGCAAACACCTCAACGGTAGCGAATACATATATGCGTGCCGCAGCACATATGCTCCCATAGCCACAGTGCAAGCGTCGTTCAGAGCTCACCCCAAATCAAAAGCATCTGTAAAAATCAATAGCGGACCACATGGGCACACATGTCTCACACGACCATGGCATGAGCGTGAGCCGGAGTTCACCAGAGATTAGGAAGAATCAACAACATCCTGCACGGCAACGACACATTCTTCCCCAGCCACGTTACAAGCACCGTTCGAAGCTCCATCACAAATAAAAAAGAACCAACAATGGCACACGCAACGACGGCACGTACTCCACATCCACGACGTAAGTGCTGGCCAAGACCTAGCTCAATGACCATGTCACAAAGGCTGGCCAGCACACCTGTATAACACACGGTCAAAAAAAAAGGCACTAGCCAGACTTCATCGCAAAAGAACCACTGGCCAAATCACACGGCACATCTCCACGGGCACGATGACGAAGCACTAGCCAGAACACCTCGATGAACACAGCATGAAGGCCAGCCAAACCACACATAACACCTACTCGCATGGCGCGGCGTGAAACTCGGTCAGTCACAACACCTACTCACTACACGGATGTGGCACAAATGCTGGCTGGCTGCAACACCTGCTCACTGCACGGATACGGTGTGAACACCGGTCGGCCACCTGTAGCACATATGGAGAGGGGGGAATAGATCACTGCGGAGACTCACTGGTGAGGGCGGTGATGGCCATGGCCCTCTGGCGAGTGAGAACGGCGACAGCAAAGCAGTAGATTACTGCGTCGAGAGTCTCCTTCTCTCTCTCTTTCTCTCTCTTTCTCTCTCTGTGTGTGTGTGTGTGTGTGTGTGTGTGTGTGTGTGTGTGTGTGTGTGTGTGTGTGTGTGTGTGTGTGTGTGTGTTCTCTCGGATCCAACCTCCTCCCCACCGGGGCACCCCTTCCCTGTCTTTATAGTGGTCGCGGGGGGTTCTCAACCGGTGGACGAATTGGATTGGGTAGTTGGGGGAAGAGATAAGGTTGGGGAAAGGATAAGCACAGGTGGGAAGAGATGAACACGGGGATGAGTGGTGATGCAGCTCGGGCACTGGGGTTGCGTAGCTCGGGCGCGACGCGACCAAGGCATGCGCTCGAGTGTGAGGCCCAGGGAACAAAGAGGAGGAGGGGAGGAGAGAGCGAGGGAAGAGCGGGCCAGCTAGCCGGTAGCGTGGCTTGGGAGCGTGGGCGTGCGCAGCATGAGAGAGGCGGCGGCGAGTGCAAGGGAGAGAGGCGGGTGGAGAAGAAGAATAGGTGTGGGGACACCCTAGGGCAGATGCGGTCGAGCAGGGTGATAAGGAGGCCAAGGCTAGGCCAGGCTGGCCTAGTGGAGAAGGGAGGAGGGGGAAGGCTGGACCGGCCCAAAGGCCGATTGAGCTGCCCGCCTTCTTTTTTTTCTTTATTTTGTCTTTTCTTTTTTTCTTCTTTTTTATGTAAATAGGGAATTGCGCAAATATACGGCAAAATACCATTGCACATATTATTGTATATATGAATGCAAGTGATCTTGATGTTTGTCACGGAGAGACGCATTCGAGAAACAAAGGTGTAGATAGGAATCAAGCATGTCTTCATTCTCTATAGCTCATACGCATGCATCTTTCCAAATACACGGTATTATGGGATCCAAGCAAGTAGTATCAGACATAGCAAAGTAGCATGAGTCGGAATCTGACCTTTCACATTTGTTGGAGTTTGACCTTTCCCATTTTCATTTTATTGTTACAACAGGATGAGAACCCACCGTAGTGCTCGTAAAGACAATCCGGAGGGTTCGAATGCTCGTGATGGAGAGCCACCCCCGCCATCACCTATGGCAGAGATGTTGGACCTTCTCAAGGTCATCGCTTAGAACACAACCCATCCTGTTGGAGGTGGAGCCGACCCACATGGAGGTTTCTTTGATTTCCTCCGTACTCAACCTCCTATCATCACTTGCGTTGAAGATCCAAGTGATGCCGATGATTGGCTACACACTATTGAGCAGAAACTCGCTCTCGTGCGGTGTGACGGTTATGAGAGAGTCAGATATACCACTCATCAACTTCAAGGCGCAGACGAGGCATGATGGCAGAGCTACCTCGCCGTGCAAGCCCCTGGCCGCTCTATCACTTTGGCGGAATTCCACGCAGCTTTTCGTGCTTTCCACATCCCTAAGGGTGTGATGGACATCAAGAAGCATGAGTTCCTAAACTTAAAGCATGGGGACGAGTCTATGATAGATTATGTGTGGGAGTTCAATGATTTGGCACAGTATGTGCCTGGATTCGTTTCCACTGACAAGCAAAAGAAAGAATACATCATGGACGAGCTTTCCATGAAGATGCAAAAGTGACTCTCCGCACATAACTTTGATGATTTCAACATGATGGTGAGAAAGACTGTTATGGTGGAGTAAAAGATGAAGAAACATCAGGATGAGAAGAAACGCAAGAGAGATGAACAGTTGGCCGATGGAGATAATGAGCAAAGTTTGTGCGTAGAACAATCACTCTTATCTCATGCAATGATTATGGTGCCTCCACCACCTGTGTGCTTGACCCATTCATCTACTTCTCAAGGGCGTCCATGCTTCAATTGTGGCCATGTTGGGAACCTTGCCAAATGTTATCGCCATTCAAGGCAAGATGGTGTGGTTAATACCCCAATTATGCCACCCCCTCGACAAGCCTCTAAGGCTACGCAAGTTCATAAGCACAGACGGGTCAACTACAACCATCGTCGGGGAAGCTAAGGAAGCAGACAACATGTTGATGCGTAGATTACTTGTGAATTCTTACCCGGCGGTGTGCTTTTCAATTCTGGTGTATCTCATTATTTTATCAAGGAGAGTTACGTCTCGAGTCACAACATGATCACCAAGATTATGTCTTCCTCTTATCGTAGTGATGCACCTGGTGCTATGTTGAGGACCAACCGAGTCGTTCCTTTGGACGAGATCCTCATTGAGGGAGTTCAGTTTTCTGTGAATTTGATCCTACTTGATACTAGGGGAATTGGTGTCATTTTGGGAATGAATTGGCTAGCCAAGAATAAGACCATCATTGATTGTGCTCATAGGACTGTCACTATTAATGACATGTCCAGCACCCAAGTCCTTTTGAAGCTTAAGGAGGCTCATCCTTGTTTTTATGCCCTGAGAGTGGTCACAGCCATGGATTTCCTGAGTATCCTAGTCGTATGTGAATTTCTGGATGTCTTTCCAGATGAGTTACCCAGGATGCCACCCGACCGAGAAGTCAAGTTCACCATTGAGCTTGTGCCTGGAACAGCTCCAATATTCAAGCATTTCTATTAGATGCCACAAAATGAGTTAGCAGAGTTGAAGAAGCAAATTCAGGAATTGCTAGCGATGGGTTTCATTCGCCCGAGCTCCTCACCTTGGGGATGTTCGTTGCTCTTTGTGAAGAAGGACCAAACTCTGCAGAAGTTTGTCGACTACCGTCCGTTAAATGCGGTCACCATCAAAAACAAGTATCTGCTACCATGGATTGATATCCTATTTGACCAACTGACTGGTACCATGATTTTCTCCAAAATTGATGAGGTTAGGCTATCATCAAATAAAAATCCGACTGGAAGACATTCCGAAAATGGCTTTCTCTTTGCATTATGGACTATATGAATATACAATTATGTTCTTTGGCCTGACCAATGTGCCGGCATACTTCATGTGTTCGATGAACACAGTTTTTATGGAGGAACTTGATCAGTTTGTCATGGTTTTCATCAACAACATTCTCATATACTCCAGAACTGAAGAAGAACACTCCGCGCATCTTCGTGTTGTTCTTGGCCGACTTCGAGATCACCAACTCTATGCCAAGTTCATGAAGTGCAAATTCTGGCTCAAAGAGGTCGTGTTTCTAGGCCATGTTCTTTCTAAGAGTGGTGTTACAGTTGATCTGAGTAAGGTGCATGATGTGGTCAATTGGGTTCAACCCAAAAGTGTTACTGATATCCGGAGTTTTTTCGAACTTGCGGGTTATTACTGCTAGTTCATCAAGAATTTCTCTAAGATTGCAAAGCCAATGATCAAGTTATTGAAAAAGAGTGTCAAATTTAAAAGGTCCGATGATTGTGAAGTGTCTTTCTAGACTCATGACGGCACCAGTTTTAGCACAACCAGATATTCACAAGAGTTTCGATGTTTATTGTGATGCTTGTTGCATCGAACTCGGCCGTGTTCTTATGCAAGAGAGTCGAGTGGTTGCTTATGCTTCACGCCAGTTGAAGCCACATGAGGAGATCTACCCCACTCATGATTTGGAGCTTGCTGCCATAGTGCACGCCCAGAAGATTTGGCGGCACTATCTCATGAGTAATGTATGAAACATATACACAAATCACAAGAGTCTCAAATACATTTTCACTCAAGCTGACTTCAACTTGAGACAAAGAATATGGATTGAGTTGATCAAAGACTATGAGCTAGAGATCTATTACCATCCCGGCAAGGCATACGTGGTTGTCAATGCCTTGAGACAGAAGGCTTAGTGCCATTGTCTTATGGTCTCGCTTGAGGATTCCACCCTATGTGATGATTTCAGGAGGTTTGAACTTGAGATGGTCTCGGAGGGGTTTCTTGCTAACCTGAAAATCAAATCCACCCTCCTCAACCAAATCAAGGGAGCTTAGAAGAAAGACAAAGGCATGTAAAGGATTCGTGATAAAATCAAGGAGGGACAAGCCAAGTGCTTTACTCAAGATGATGAGGGTACTCTGTGGTTTGGGAAGACACTGGTGGTACCCAAAGTTCCGGAGTTGAGGAAGAAGATTCTGGATGAAGTCCATGATTCGCTTTTTTCTATCCACCCAGGAAGTACCAAAATGTATCAAGATTTGAAGCAGAGGTTCTGGTGGACTCGCATGAAGCGGGAAATTGCCCATTATGTCTTGAATGTGATTTTGTAGGAGAGTGAAGGCCGAACATCTCAAGCCGGTCGGTACACTTCCTCCTTTACACATTCCTTCTTGAAAGTGGGAGGAGATCGATATGGATTTCATTACTGGATTGCCCAAGACCTCTCAAGGCTATGATTCCATTTGAATCATTGTGGACTGACTCACTAAGTCAGCACATTTTCTTCCTACAAAGACCCAATACGATGCAAAGCATTATGCAGAGTTATTTCTCACCCAAATTGTTTGCCTCCATGGGATTCTGAAGAAGATCATTTCCAATCGAGGCACTTAGTTCACCTCTCACTTCTGGAGAAGCCTTCACGAGGCTATGGGAACCGAATTGTTCCATAGCATGGCATTCCATCACAAACCAATGTACAGATCGAGAGGGTAAATTAGATTCTTGAAGACATGTTGCGGGCAGTGCCCTCACCCATGGGAAGAAATGGAAGATTTGTTTGCCATTTGTGGAGTTCTCTTACAACAACAGTTACCAAGCTAGCATCCAGATGGTTCTATTTGAAGCTCTTTATGGAAGGAGGTGTAGAATGCCATTAAATTACTCTGAGTCCGACGAGAGGGTTTTCTTATGCTAGGACTTGGTCAACGAGGCAGAAGATCATGTCAAGACCATTAGCCAGTTCCTACTCACGGCTCAATCTTATCAGAAAAGCTATGCAGATTGTCATCGACAAGAGCTCACGTTCTTCATTAGGGATTATGTCTATCTTAAGGTGTTGCCTCTCAAAGGGGTTCGACGCTTTCAAGTCCAAGGCAAGCTAGCACCTTCTTATGTGGGGGCATTCCAAATTATTGCTCAGCGTGGAGAAGTGTCATATCAATTGGACTTGCCTACATCTCTCTCCGACGTATATAATGTCTTCCACGTGTCGCAACTGAAAAAGTGCCTTTGAGTCCGAACCAAAGTGATCAAAGTTGCAAACTAATAGTTGCAGCTGAACCTTTCATATAGTGAGCAGCCAACCCAAATTTTGGATGAAGAGAAATGCAAGACTCGATGACATTCAATAATGTTCATCAAAGTCCAATGGAGCAACCACATCGAGGATGAAGCAACTTGGGAGCATGAGGATAAAATCCGCTCCAAATATCCCAAACTTTTTGAGAACTTGTAAATACTGTTGTAATTTTTGCACATTAGAACATCTCACATGTCTATATTCACCAATATGTTGAATGGACGTTTCGTTCCAAAGGCTTGTGCCAAGAAACCACCCAACCGAAAGAGTCATGCTCCTGGCGGTGCGACCATTGTTGGTCTACCGATCTAATCGCCAGTGGCGTTTGGAACTCAAAACTCTCTGGTCCCTAGGTGGTATGACCACCCATGGCTCGTGGTCTGACCGTTGGTTGGCGGTTTGATCGCCACCATACCGTCGGTCTGACCGTAGGAGCCCATAACTCTCTATATAGATTTTGGTCGAACCGTCGTTTCCACGGTCTAATAGGGCCACGGTCTGATTGAGCCTAGCTTCGATCTAACTACCAGCTCATGTGAAGGTTCCCCACTATCTTTTCATTCCATTGATGAATTTCAATGAGAGTTCTTTCCCAATTGTGAAGAGTTCTTTCCATCTTCACCATCATCACCTTCTCCCTTAGTTGCCGAATCTAGGGTCAAGATTATTCTTAAGGGGGGAGGTTTGTCACGCCTCAAATTCCGTAATCAAGTAATTAAGCATAATCATGCATCATAAACACCATATTTAATTGTTGAGCAATTTTATTTGGAAGCACTAGAGTACCTCATTTTGGGTCAATGCGAAGAGAGAAAGAAAATGGGAGAGAAATAATAGAATTTGCAGCTGAAAATAGTGTCTCTCTAGTACATGGGGCCCACTCGCTAGCCCCACACCTCACTCCCTCACCTACTCGACTGCAAGGTAGCAGCCCACTGTGCTCTCTCTCCTTCACTCACTCTCACTCTCACTCTCACTCTCACTCTCTCTCACACTCTCACTCACCTGCTCTCCCCCCCCCCCCCCCCAACCAAACCAAGGAGAAGAGAGGAGAAGGAACAAGGGGAGGCCAAGGAGAAGGTCTCCGGCGACCTCCCCCGCTGCAGCCACCGTAGTTCGTTTTCCCTGTCGAGCCAAAGTCCCTTGGCATCGTCTTCTTCCCCCACGAGCTGGCCAACCACCTCCCAGATAGCCATTTCGAGCTCCGTCTTTTCCCTGACCTCCACAACTGGACCACGAGCTTGATAGGGCATGGTGAGCACCCTAAATCCCCTCCCATTCCTTCCCTGTGGCTAGATCTACTGGATTTGAGCTCTCCAAGCTCAACAATGGCAACCACCATCATTAGAAGCAAGGATCGAGTTTCGGTCATTTTTAACATGTGTGTGTTGTCCTACGTTATAGAGGAGGTTAAGATGATGCTCTAGGTCCAAAATCCCCACCCCAAAAGCCATCAGAATCATCACCGGTGAGCTCACCAAGTACCCCCTGTGGAGCATAGTGGTCTGACCGCCGTTCCAAGAGCCGGACCGCTCGAGGGTCCGGTCTGATTGCCAGACCCCAAATCTCTCTGCATGCCAGCAGTCTGAACGTGTTTTCCCATGGTTCGACCGCCACTCCCAATGGTCTGACTTCCATGTTGGTGGTTTGACCGTGGTCAACTCAAACAAAATTGTTTCAGTGCAGTTCATTGTTTGTTGAAACTTGTAAAATTCATAATAAATTCTCTGTAGCTCCAAAAATTATGAAACTAATTTTTTGGTTTCATAATAACCTACTCTACCTATTAAAAATGTACCCATCCATAATGTAATTAATTAAAATTCTGATATAAATTAATTAGGTTTAGGTTTCATTAATTCACCGTTAATTCTTTACGAGTCCAAAATTGGTGAAACCAATTTTGCTAATTTTCTTATGACTTGTTGTAACTAGAAAAAATATTTTCATGAATTGTAAAGCAAATTTGTAGTATTTCATCATGCTTATTGTGATGCATTATTTTCTATAGCGATCGTCGAATCGGAGAGTAATGGGTTATCATGAGGAGGTTTTGTAGTTGATCTTGAGTTGAAGCTAAGAATCAAGATAAGCATCTAAGCATACTCTACCTACTACTTTGGATCATATGTGTCTAAATTGATAAATTATGCTATATGTATGTTCTGCATAATAGCGAGTTGATGTTGGGATATTGTGGGTAGCCCCTATGTTGATGCATCCATATGATGATCCATATCCTTGTAGCCTAGGTATCAACATGATGATGTTTAACTTAAAAGTGATATGAGATGCTTAGTAAAGCATAGGTCACTGGTCGAAGTCGAGTGGTGGAATGTTCCATCGCTCGTGAGCTAAGACTTAATTACTTTTACAATGATAACAATGTTGGATCGAGGATGTTGGCTGAATGAGTTATGAGGATGAGGCGAGATGTGGGTGGTGCTATGGGTATCATCTGCCTTGGAGGAGTTCCTCGAGGTAGTTCGAGAGAGGAGCCCGGATGCCGTAGATTGCTTACATCATTTAAGCACCGATTGTAGGTATTGTTGGCTTTAGCACTTATCCATACTTACCATATATCGCATATGGGAGCGATAAGCCAAGTGCCATAAGTCCCTGCATTCATTTGACCTCTAAATCGAGGTGTGGGCGAGAATGCTGTTAGAGGTACTTGAGGTTGTGTCCGGTAAGTCATGGTACGCACGTGACATATAGTGCTGATTTTCTTGATTATCATGTTTTGAGAGACACTATTGTTATAGTGATATATAATATCATGTAGTATAATAGTATGCATATGACATTTAGGAAAATATTAGGAGACTAATTGAGATCTCATAACATATCTTGGGAAATAAATTCCATAAGCATGGCATATACACTGAAGATATCATCCTTCTTCTGCCGGATCAAATCATTTTTCTTCATTAGAGGAATGGTTTAAGAATAATTCACTGGTGAAATGCCTTCATTGAAGTGAGCTTCAATATTATCCCCTTTAACTTTCTTGTCTTTACCAATATATTTGAGATACAAATACATCCAAAGTTAGGAAATCTGCTATTTGTTTGTACGATGATTCTTACATCCACACACCGTTAACAAACTTGAGATGTGTCTATACATTTATGCTAAAATGATCTTTTCATTGTGCAATTCCACTCTTTTTTCTACATGTTAGAAAACTTTCTCTTGGATTTCCTGTTGTTTCATTTATGGCCACGAAATTTGTATCCTGAGTGTTAGCATGTACTTCAGGAAGAGGCGCTACACCAGTTGGGTGAATTTGATAACAATATTGTTGTTGCAATATCTGGAACAATGGATGGAAAGTGCATAAAGTTTTCACAATCATTCGAAACTGTGTGATCATAAAATCTCAAAGTAGAACATATTTCGTGAACTTGAGAGTTGTAATATGCAATGAACTAAAAGTCCAAAAAGTGAAGGTAAGACCATTCACGTTGAGATTCAGGTAGGATACCAGATTGTTGCTCATAACGCTCCTAGAGGGAGTTCCAAAGAACAAGTGGATTGTTCTTCATTGGTACCCATATTCGTGATCTGGGTGGAGTCATGGTGGCAATATACCTCTGGGCAAACAAATTGAGTTTGATGTCCAAGGCCAAGGTTAAGTAATTGTTGTCATCCAATGCAAGTTATGTGAATATCCCACATGAAATACCATAAATTTAATTAATTTACTATGAGAGTAAATTAAATATCATGAAAATGTTGTAAAAATTCAAAATTAAAAGTCAATATGAGTAATAAATAATCATTGGTTTAGACCTTCATGACAAACGAAATATTCGTTGCTAATGTATTAGACTTCACTTCTAAGAAGTTAGGTAACATGTAGTCATTACCAAGTACATAGACTCTGTACATGTAAAAAAGTAGGAAACACGTTCAAGGTAATCACAACAAAAGTGTAGACCTCACAGTAGTAGACGAGCAACTTGCTACTATAATATGGACTTCATCCAATTAAGATGGACGACAATATAGTCGTAGCCAATGTTATAGACTCTATTGTCTTGTGTTTAGCCAGTATTCTATAGAAAGGTATTCACCGGAATTTTTCATAAATTTTGCAATTTATTTAAGCAAAGGCTTAAAAAATTGAATTGCAAAAAAATAAAAATAATTAATTGCAAGAAAACAAAATAAAAGTGATATTAAACTGCAATTATATTAAAATTTGAAATATTACTAAGGTAATACATATTCATTGCAGAAAATACACGTAACTATACAATTCTTGATGACCCAAGGGTCTAGATTACCTATTTACATGAGGTAGAAACAACAAAACGTAATTTACATGCAGTCTGAGGACTAAAACATAAAAAATAGTGTGCTATTTTGAAATTTGTAATATTGGGGTGCAATTAATGAAGACCCCTGAGCGTCTTATTTGCATTGAAATCATTTGTAACTGCTGTTATAAACTGCTGCAAGGAATTAGTATGAAACCTGAGGGGTTTTCTGCAAATTTGCTCCGCCTACATGTATTAACGGACATTCAGGCCTAATGACCCTATTTTGAGCAAGTGGGCTGAGGCCCATATGGCCTTTCGGCCTATACGGCGCAGACGGGCCGAAATAACATGGGCTAAGGCCCAATCGGGCCTCTTTTTTACGGTTATCCAAGATTTAGATCCATTTGGTCTTTCGGCCTGTCCGGTTAGTCTGACGGCCCAAAAACCTGGGCTCTGGCCCAAGCTGCTTTCGGCCGGGGCAGCACATGTAGGTCCAAGGCCGTAAAAGGCAGGGTGGGGGGGGGGGGAGGCGCGGGGGAATTTCATTGTTTTCCCCGCCGCCTCCCGTGTGAATGTATGTGGCGGTTGTGCCTGACGCCGGGATGGCGCCGTCGGCTGTCCTTGCGCCAGCCTAGGGCCGGGCACCTCTAAGGGTCACCACCACCGGGGTTCGGTCAGGAGGAGTGCGGCAGTGCACTGTCGGCCTCCTTAAGGCAATCGCCGCCGTCGTGGAGAAAGTCAACTGGTGCCGCGGCTCAAGGCGGCCGCCGGTCGGGCTAATCGCCGCCGGCCATGTGGAGGAAAGGCTGCCACCGGCCGGGATGGGATGCGGCAGGGCACTGCCATGGGTAGTCGCCAGATCCGCTAAAAGGGCTGGCCGCCGATGGTCGGTTGGCCGGCAGGATGCCGCAGCCGCCGCGTTGTTGGTGGGCCGCCGGCCTCCCTTGGCACTGGAGGGCAAGCGACGCCGTGGTTAGATCCGGCCATGGGGCGGGCGCCGCCGGCCGAGGGCCGTCCGTGCGTCACCTTTTCTTCGGCGGCCGTATGGTGCTCCGCCGCTGGCCACCGTCGCATGAGGACGTGCCGGCGGCCTAGGGCCGAGTATACGGCTGGGAGCGCCGCCATGAAGTGGCGGTCGGCCTGTTACTGTCGTGGACACGGCAAAGCAGCAGGTTTGCGACATGCCTAGGCCGTCGCCGTGTGGTCGCGAGAAGAAGGCGCCGTACCGTCCCGCGTGAAGAGGTTCCGCCACCGCCTTCGAAGGTACCGTTGAAGCCGCTGCGTTGTTTGTGCCTCGCCTCGAGATAAGTGCTCTACCTGTCGACGCCAATCTGTGATCGTCCTCTGTTCTTCGCCTCTTTTCGTCTCTTACCTTGTGTGCTTCCTCTGTTCGTCTCCCCTTTGTTGGCGCGTGCTGATAACGTATTGGAGTCTTTGGAGATCGTTTCGATAGAATGAATGAGACAATAGACAAATGATTCAATCTCTGTTTTTCATTGATGTTTTCTCTTTCTCACACACACATAGATAGATAGATAGATCGATCGATCTTCGTAACAGTAGCAAAGGATGATTTTGCATCCATATGAATGCAACTATGCCGTTTACAGAGCCAATGACAAAGTAATTGATCAGGTGTACCAGGAAACTTTTGGAAAGTGGTTCACCCCGTGATGTGTGTCCGAACACAAATTTTTCCTTGTCAATAAAAGTGTCCCAGCATCAAATGTGCTGATCCAAGTTCTAACCAATGTAAATTTTTTATATATAAGATGCGCAAGAGAACTTCAAGTTACTATTTGGAAAATAATTTTCTAAACGCGATACAGGCTGTTTATGTCGTACTAACTCAAAGTTGCATTGCTTAGAAAATCAAGTACAATCCGCCCATACAGAATTATTCGTTATATTTTATACCCAGCAGAAAGGAATTCACAAAGAGTGCTGAATTTTTGTGTCTAGCAGAAGACCTGTTTGGCTGCAGCACAAAGTGAGTTCCCAAAAATGGCTTAATACTTTTCGTTCTCCTTATTAATCCACATGCTTAAATGTAACACCCTACTTTACAACTAAGCCTAATTATTTAAAAATTGAAAATTTTGACGGTATTTCCTCTATACGGCAGTGTAACTGACCACAAAAGATCACAGGCAGGCAATATATGATATAGCCAGCATATAAATAGAAACCTTCCCGACGCTACCAGCGTCGTACCACGATATAAACCAAGTAAACGATAGACTACCAAAAACACCACTTATAACACCAGTTGAGCTATCAACATGGTGATAAGGTAGTGTGTACAGCTACCAAGATCCATCCCCAAATGCACGTCAACATCTAAACATACCTATAAAGATTTAACAGGGGGTGAGACGAGCTCAGCAAGTAACAGCTATGAATATAAACACATCTCACTTAGTTTAAAAGTATTTGGGAATAAAACATTCTTCTCACATCAACAAGAAAAATACATGGTTTTAAAGAGATCATCATTTCGGAATATTTGTCGAGAAAATAACGACAAACTTCAACCTAGTCTTCCACAAAATATAGCATTCAACTCCCAGAATTCTGTATTCTCCAAATATCATAAAAAAAATGTATGGATGCCATGATGCAACTCCATTTGAGAGCTGGACGATGCCAACATCTCATGCAACTCCATGTACCGGTACGAATCACGCGCGATGGCAGTGATCGGCCTTTATCACCATATGAAGTGCATAAATGCATATGTATGCATGTGAATTGACGTCAATTCTTTATTCCTTTTTGAATAGCTCATGATAAAAACCACAACTGATTCATGAAGGCAAACTGATTCATGAAGACAAAGGTACGATCCAAATCAATAAGAAAAGCATTGATTTAAATAATCGAATGCAACGTCATCCATGATTTAAATGGATTAGAAAAGAAAACCATATACTTTAATTTTATTTGCAAAAGAAGTAAAACATGAATATAAACATAGCACGGAACCACACCCCCACGTTACTTGCCTTTTACCCACAAGCGACGCAGAAAAATCGATCAAGAACGCCCAGAAGCAGTACCACCTGTACAGGTATGCTATTAGCACTAAAACACATTTAAAACACATAAAATATGAAGCGTCAACTCTATGTCTGAAAACGTCGCGTATACGCCTATATTTCGGAAAACCGAATAGAAACTGTATCACATGAAATGATACACTATTTTCAATTCAGAGTCAAACTAAAATTCTCGCTACTTAGACTTCGCTCCGATGAACGAAAAGAATACTTCGACTTGGATGTCGTATCTTCGAATCAATAACGATTATCGAAACGAATCAGACTATTGATCACATAAAATGATACGACACGAATTGCTTGATTTGATTTAATCAAACCACAATCGTCCAAGAATTACTGAGAAATCACCTTCGAAGAATTGACGATGAATCCAGCAAAATTCCGAAATTTCCAACTTTTCCCTCTTTTTTCCTCTTCTTTTTTTTCTTCCCTTTTTTCCTTTTCTCCTTCTTTCTTTTTTTTTTCTTCTCTTTTCTTTTCTTTTCTCTTTCTTCCTTTTCTTTTCTTCCTTCTTCTTCCTGGCTTCCTTCGCTCGGCGCTGGCTGCTTCGGCCGACTCTGGCTGCTAGCTCGGCGTTGCACGGCGGCCAGCAACGGCGCAGGCCCGGCGTGCAAGGCGGCGTCGCGCTGGTCCGGCCCGACGGCGACGCGCGGCGGACGGTGGCGCGGCGCAGCGGCAGCTCAGCGGTGGCGGGCGGTGCTGTGCGGCGCAGCAGGGGCGCGGCGGCTGGCGACGGGAGCTCGGCGGCGACCGGCAAGCCGGCGACGAGCTCGGCGCAACGCAGGGGAGAGAGACGCGCGAGCGAGAGAGAGAAGCGGAAAACGCGAGCGCCCAAAGTATCTGGATGGATCGGGTTGAGAATCGATCCATCCGATACTTATCCTTTTTTTATTTTTTATTTTAAAACAACGAACGGTCTAAATTTATTGGACTCGCTACGGGTCTCAAAATGCCCGGAACGGACATATGAACAGCAAAATGGGTTCGTCTCGACGAGATGAACGCAACCACGGTCTCCGATCGGCCATACGAGCAACGGATCAAAAAGTCAAAATTCGGTCAAAACTCTTTTATTTTTTTCTCCAAAAAATCGGTATTACATTAAACCTATCAGTAACATAATACAAACTTATTGGGTAGGGTGTCTCCCAACAGGATAGCTCACCGTAAACAGCCCGCACCGCTAGGTAGAAGGCCAACAAGTTCCCTGCTAACGAGTTCCTTACCTCTTGTCTACAGTTCATCCTAAAACTAAATGGGTAAGAAAATATGCAACAAAAAACTAGAATTCTTTATGCAAACTTATTTTACTCACAACAGCTTTATTCATTCTTCAACTAAGTTCAAGGATTATTGTTGCAACAAGATAAAAGGAATCAGCAGATGCCAGCCCTTAATCGGAGTCCAAATATGATCCACAAAAGGAGATAATAAAGTAATCTTATAGCTTAAGGGTAAAGGCCGCTGCTGTGCTCCTGAGATGCCAGAGTTGTCATACAAGGAATTAACTATAGTTCCATATGTAGCATTCTGAATGCACAACTCTTCCAGGATATCTGAGAAATAGCACTTCACGATGCCGAAGCTGTCACCGCCCCAATGCTGTGGTCAAAAATTTCAATCCAGTAGCCGTCAGGATCTTTGATGAATGCGATGCCTTTGATTGAACCTGCAGCCAAATACCATCTATTACATCTCTGCACTACGCATTACAAAGATTGTGTCAAATGAAACATAATTGGATACAAGGGAAAGATTGTGTCAAATGAAACATAATTGGATACAAGGGAATAAGCAAGTAACATTATTAATCATATGTCAGAGAGCACAGGAATCATCTTTGTTCCTCATGATCTTAGAAGCAAAGTTTTTCAAAGTTTTCATCAGCATTTTTTATGCATCCCTTCTGCATGCTAACTTGAAATGTTGAAATAGCCACCTTTCGAAAAGGAAAGGGGAAAAAGTGTACAGTTAGAAGTTTGCAATCACAATCAGGACAGCTCTAGAGATGCACAATGATGGACAGGGGAGGGAAGATGTGTGTATTCACCACTCCAGACAACATTAAGTTCACGTACTGCCAGATGGAAGCTAGAGCTCAAATAGTACCACAGGTTGCTGTTCTGGAAAAAACCACAGTATAAACTACTCCTATGTTTAGTAATACCATAACTGCACCAATCTTACAAAAACAAAAATAAGCCTTTACCTATTAAGTTCCCTTTTTGAATCAGCATTTCAGCATCAAGGCTGACCAATCAACACTGCATAATGGTGATAGTGAATAGCAACACAAAGAAATTAATTTACCAGCATCTGGTTTCTTCACAAACTCAACTCCAAGACGTTCAAAGCGCTCACAAGCCTTATAGACGTCATCCACGGTTACTCCTATATGACCTGAATGAAGAAAAGAAAACACAAGGGTTTGAGCAGCTAAGAAATTCATAGTTATTTTGATCAAATCTAAATCTAGTTATGTGATTTTAGAAACAGCAACAGTCATTTCAATTGCATTTGAATTTTCAAATCACATACCAAAACCACGAGGGTCTGAGTTCCCATTATGGTAACCTTTGAATTCAGGATCATTTTCAGTGCCCCAGTTGCTACAGTATCACCAACAGTTTATTAATTTGTTAGTGAGCATTTAGGCTACTGAGCAGAAATGAAGGATATCTTCACAAAGATACGGGGAAAGAAAATGTACTGGGTGAGCTCGAGCGTAGCTTTTTGTCTGAAAGTCCATGCAGTCCGCTCAATATGATCAGCAGGGGCTGAGACCACATCCTATAAGCACAAAGCAGAGTCAATGCACATAAGAACTTAAGAAGCACAAGTTGATTGTGCAAATTCTATTTTCCTGTGATGCGTAGTTCTGCCAGTCCATAGAAACTCGAACATAAGCATAAGTTGATTGTGCAAATTCTATTTTCCTGTGATGCATAATTCCACCAGTCCATAGAAACTTTTACCTCGTAACCAAGAAAATACAAACTGAACTTTAACTCAGTAAAATCCAACCTTTTCAGCAATCTGGCAGAGATAAAAAAGTAGTACACATGATAAGTATGCCACAAAGATGTACACACCAAATACTTAAAAATCCTTTCGATCCAAAACACCAAACAATGACTAAGTTAATCATTGTCTCGGTAGCAAGTAATGGTATCAACAGGAATGTAGATCCACAAAAGAAATTACTCTCGAATTTGTTCAGTATAGAAACAAACAGATATTAGTTTACATTAATTGCTTGATGTGATTACACAGAATTACTGTTGGTTTCTCTCACAATTCCTGTTTCTAAATGATGCTTTGGATTATCTTCCACCAATCCAACGCATAAATACAGAAACCTATCAAGTTGCCACATGATAAATAGTCAAGAGGCAACTGTGAGGCTTCATCACCATGATAGAGCAGTGCTCCTATAACTCTGCAGCCAAGTTGATATCGTTTGGATCAGAGTTTTCACAAGGATCATCCACAGTCTTAGGGCCCATATGGAAAGGGAGGCATGCTGTAGTAACTTTAATCCTAAGGATTTGGATCCCAAATCCCAATAACCCTATCCAAACAGGTCCTCAGAGTGTGTTTGGATATACAGATACACATGGATTTGGCCTAATCCCCTTGATTGGAAAGGAACTTGGTTCATTATTCCTTCCAATCCAAGGGGATTTGTCCTAACCCCCCTCAATCCAAACAAATCTGTAGTGGTAAATGAGTCCTCGATTGCTAGTGCGAACATATGAAATATGAATATCGCACAGCATTCCTCGAAAAACAAAGAATATTGCACAGCTGAAATATGCAGTTTTCTTGGCTTAGGATTAAAATGCAGATTCATAACCAATTAAACAAGTCATGCCTGATACACATGGATTTGATCTTATCCCTTTGATTGTTCAGGACAATACCTTCATTATTCCTTCCAATACAATCACACCCTTGGCGCCCGTTTGGATCGGACTAATCCTGTGCCCATCCACTTGGATAGGATGGAGATTAAGCCCATCCAAACGGGCCTTTATTGGTAATTGATACATCCAAAATTTGCATTTTTCTTGGCCTAGAACTAGAATCCTAGATCCACAACCATTTAAACAAGCCGTGCCAGAAAAGAGCTGACTCATTCAATGTACTATAGTCAAATTATCCAACAAAAAAACTTGATTAACCTAATCTATTGAGACATCTCATAAAATTGCGCACTTAGAAGAGTTGGCCATGTTAGTAGGAAAAGGGACAAAAACTAGAAATATACGGCGATCTAATTTGATAACATTTGCAGGGGACACAGGTTAATATCTAGCACCTAATGTAAATTTGGTATTATGATTAATGAAACTCTCACAATGGCAAGCACAATAGCACTACTCTAAATGGATGACTTTTACCGTGTATTCACTTGTAATTCTGTAGCTCACTAAATTGCTAAATTTGTAGCATCTTTGGCATCGCTGAGTTTGTATATGTTGTTCAATGATGTACCAGAGTTCGTTTCTAATTTAGACGCTGGTGATTTAGCAGCTACACTGAACCGAAGGAGAAAAAAAAAACCACCACTCTAAAATAGGATGGCTAATTTTCTCCTCTCTTAGTTGCTTCTTGCATTCGCATCATTTCTACTGAAGACTAGTAACGACCAAAAAAACATGTAAGGCAGCAGCTGTAACACCTAGGGTCGGCTGCAGCATATCATTTAGCTATCAAGTTATTGTTCAATTAAGGATTACATCCTATCTTTGGAGGTTGGTGTACATCAATAAGCTTATCGATTAGATGAAATAGTTAGAACTCTCGACTAGGTCAGGAGAGGTTATGTGCTGTTCGGAGTTAAGCAAGAATGAAACAAACAACCCCGCTAACCCCAAAATCCAGATCTATTCACTTTCCCTTGCACCTCTGTCCATCAAGCCATTGATGCTCAGCCTCTTTCTGCACTCTCCATGTTGTTTACCCATCACGAACTAGGTTCATAACATCAGCATTTGGACTTCAGTTTTCTTTTATCGTTCCACAGAACACAACATCAAACAATTTTCTGAAATTATCCAGAAAGCAAAACTAGGACAAAAATGCATGCAGTATCATGCAAGAATGGGCAGACGAAATTGCCATTCATCATCAGCACAACAAACAGCTTGGCAAATTGCTTTAACGCATACTGAGGGCAAGTTCTCAAGGCTACCTGTGGAACTGAATTTGGTAATTGGCAGGCTTGTACCATGGGAGTGTGCTATTGTTCACCATTGTTTATGTTCAAACGTCAATTGATGATAGCATGCATAACTTTATTAAAAACTCTGATGCTGTCCAGCCACAATGTGAGATTTTACTAAAACTTTGAAAAGTTATACTGTTTATTCCAATATTACGTATTTCACACGCCTGTCACTATGAGAATGGCAAGAATCAGCAACACTAGTTGCAGACAAGATTATTAATTTACATAACATCATTGATGAAATATGTCATTTTTTTGTTGACAGCTGCAACCGCCAGTGTCATCCACCTGTGACTCCAACTACATTTACTCACTAATCTAGGTTAAATTTGACCAAAAGAAAAATCATAGAGTGATTACAAATGTATATGCAATTCACATACCTTACAATCCATAACTTAGACTTCCCATTCTGTTCAAAATAGATTGCTGAATGGAATGTTAAAATGATTTTGAATTGTTATCGGAAATATTCTGAAACTGAGTCTTTGAGTTTTATGTTTCCAGTAGAGCTTATTTCTCCTTTAGGCCAGAAATAACCCGACTCAAAGTACATTTTACAATATTTCTAATTTCCCCATCATCACTCTGGCACAAGTATAAAAGGGAAACACCAATGCATGACCTTTTTTCCTTCCAAACATCCACACATCTAAATAGCATAGATATCACGAAGAATAGAGATGAGCTGTTAAATGTTTTCCTCTGCATGCATGGGTACAATATCTGAAGGAAGAGAAAGGAAGAAAACTCACGACATGCCCATCACACGTGAGTAGAAGTCAAGGCTCACTTTTGGGTCCTTCACACGTAACATCTGCAAACAAAGCAACAGACATTTTCATGATCATTACAGCAACCAGCGCAACAAAAAATGTCCATGGTAACAAGCTGTTACACCAATTGTTAATTACAAAACAATGGAGCGATAATAGTTTAGCACAAGAAAACTTAACGAAATCCATATTGAGTCATTCAGTTGTAAAGCATTGAAAACACCATAGTAGGAATACGAGCCCATCAAACATTTTAGGTCAAATTCTGAGATTTGATTCAAAAGTATCGGAACGCGCTTGGACTTGGATCCAGCCCCAATTCAGAGATCCAAGCTGGTTACATCCAACACATAATTTCTTGCATTCCAGGCAACAGTGATAAAAAAATCGACCGATTAGCCGATTAATCGGTGCTTGGCGGTGGACTGTGCAGATTTGGTGGAAATCGGGTCATTAATCGACAGACCGATTAATCGGAGGGAGGGAGGGGGTCCTAAACGTTATCCTCTTGCGCTCGCGTTTCCCATCCACCAGACTTCCGAGCCGGCTGCGCCTTTCCCCATCCTCCTCCTCATGCACACCTGCCACCGCCCCACCTCCCCCCCTCTCCCCTCCAACCCGTTGCCGCCGCCCCCCTCACGACGCAGCCGCCCCACCTCCCCACCGCCTGTCTCGGTGATTCCCCACATGACGCCGCCACCCCACCTACCCACCGCCCCCCTCCAGGCACGCCGTCGCTGCCTCCCAACAATAGTGCCATTGCCCAGCAGAGGTTTAGTGTTAGTGCACCGAAGAAGGTAGGGCCTATGGATAATTTTGTGAACCCAATTGATCCTTCCATCTCTATGATAAAGAGGCAACAAAATATAAATAACGCTATTGATAAGGAGAGAACTTATAAGGTGGGGCAATATTTGAAAAGATGGATGTACAAGAGAAATATTCCTTTCAATAGTATCGTTGATGATGACTTCAAGCAATTTTGTGATGCTCTTGGTCAGTATGGTCCAAATTGTTGGAGGTACAAAGAACTAAGGATTTGTTGAATCCACATGAACTAGAGAGGATGCAAACAGGGTGCTCTATCATGATCGATGCTTGGATGGACAAGAAAAGGAGGAGCATTATGAACTTGTGTGGGCATTGCAAGTTAGGGACTTCCTTTATAGAATCAAAAGAGACTTCTGCTGATGCACACACAAGTGCATATATATTTAGTTATGTGGATGAGTGCATTGATAAAATGGGCCCCGAAAATGTTATGCAAGTAGTCACGGATAATGCTTCCAACAACATGGGAGCAAAGGAGATGTTAAAGGAGAAAAGGCCAAGCATATTCTGGACTTCATGTGGAGAAAAGACCTCAACTTAATGGTAGAAGCAGTTGGCAAGTTGAAACAATTCTCTCCTACAATCACTAAATCCAAAGAAATGACAATTTTTATATATTCGTATCATGCCACATTGTCCTTGATGAGAATTCATAAAAAAAAGAGATTGTTAGGCCGGGTGTGACAAGATTCGCTTCTGCATTTCTTACCTTGCAAAGATTGCTTGCTAAGAAAAAGCAATTAAGAGAAATGACTTGTAGTGAGGCTTGGGAACAATGCAAGTACACAAGGTCAACGAAAGGAAAGCCAGCATATTCCACAATAATGAGTAGGGGCTTTTGGAACAATGCTGCTCTTTGCACCAAGGTTTTTGAGCCATTGGTGAAATTGCTTTGCTTGGTCAATAGTGATGGTACATCTATGGCCTCTATGTATGGAGAACTTTTAGAGGCAAAGAAGGCCATCAAGCTTACTGTGGGAAATTCAGAAAGAGACTATAATGTGATCATTGGAGCCATGGAAAGCAAGATGCGTGGAAGGCTTGATTCTCCATTGCACATGGCGGCATACCTCTTGAATCCTTGTTATAGCTATGTGGATACATCAATCTTTGGAGATGTAGAAATCATGACTGGCTTCATGGATGTTATTTAAATGTTTTATCAAGGAGATAATGATAAGCAAAATCTCGCTCTTAATGTAGACTTGCCTATGTTTAGATATCAACAAGGCATGCTTGGGAAAGCGGTGGCCACAAAAGCAATTCACAATGATAATTTTGCTGCTGGTAAGCTTGTGTGTTCTTGCAAAATTATCATACATATACATACTTAGAAATGCATTCTTAATTGTAGGGTTGTGGTGGTCAACTTACGGATTGCAAGCTCCTACGTTGCAAAGAATGGCTAACAGGATACTGATCTTGACCTCAAGTGCATCTGGATGTGAAATGGTAACTCTCACAATCCCACTATTGAAATCTTTAGCTTGCTAAATCCTCACCAAAATATCCTAACTAGTTCTTATTTTGCAATTTGAAGGTAGATGCAAAGAGGAGAAACAAACTAGATGTGTGTCATGTGAGCAATCTAGTCTTTGTTCAATTTAATGGAAGAATGACGGATAAAAGAAAGAAGTGTTCTATCTATAGTGATGTCCTTCTGGGTGAAGATGCTTCCCATGCACATGATTGGATATGTGAATGTGATGAAGAGGTTGATCCAACAACAAGGTTGTCATATGATGTAATTGATGAAGCAATGGGGACCACAGAAGCAATGGAGCCTCGTAGGAGCCAAAGAGTGAGAGAGCTCTATGAAGTAGAAGAATTTGTTTTTGAAGATTACAAACAAGAGTTCAATATGAAGGAAGAGATTGAATTTGAGTCCGATGGTGGTGGGGTGGTTTCAACCAAAGAGAATGAATAGGATGAACCAATGGATATTTGAGCCTACAACTTGTCAACTTATTTATTTTGCTACATAGAACTTATTTGAGTTATGCTGGGGATGATCTCCCGCTCCCCCCCCCCCTCTTCGGAGGGTACCACGAAGTCTACTAGAAATATTGCATGCTTGTCGTTGTGGCTTTGTTTCAGGGACTTCAGATCGCAGAGCGCCGTCGGTCGAAGGGTGTAGGCGCGCCCGCACCTTCGATCTCCCGTACCGGCGAAGACGAGGGCGATCTTAGGCTGACGGGCGAAGTCTAGGCCCGCGGTCCGGAGCGATCGCGGCGGGCGAAGATGCAAGCCGACCTTCGCTCGAGGGACGAAGGCTATCTGACGGACATCCGAGCAGAGAACGCTTCGATACATCTTCGGAGGCAGGAATCGCTGCGGGACAGTGGACCCATTTTCGGTCATCCGGGGTAGGGCTGTAATTATGTAATTGTGCTTATCTGTACCATAATACTCCCGGATATTCCTAGAATGTAGCCGGTGAGGGGATATGATTTGTAAAACGCACCTGTAGTGGCCGGGTACGGGCTATAAATAGGGCCGCACTGTATCCGGAAAGGGGATGAAAAAAGACTGTTCCACCACGTGTCACTCTGAGGGTCTTTCGATATCTCCGTACCCGAAGGCCCGCCTTGTCTGGGATTCCGGTCCCAACAGTTGACGCCGTCCGTGGGGATCGAACCCTTCGACGACATGCCACCCAAGAAGAAATCGAAGCCAGCCAGAACAGTGGAAGCATTGTCGGAACCTCCAGTCGCAGCTGGGCCTTCGGTCGAAAGACCCACTTCGGCCATGCCAGGATCAAATAATGCTTCGGCCGGTGGAACTTCGGGCGGACGAGAGCAACATTGCGAAGTTGAAATAGCGCCACAAGGACCAAGTGATGGCCGCCAAGGCGAAGCAGTCCGGGTTAACGCGGAGCCGATACGGGTCATGGAACCAATAGATCGTACGCACTTCGAGCCTTCGGCAAAAGAAGGCGAAAGGGCACGAAATGAAGAATGGGAAGACCTTGACGACTTCGCAGAGTTTGAAAACGAGGAAGAAATGAATGAAGAAAGAACAGCAAGGCTAGAAGCCGAAGTGTTGGAAAGGCAGATAGCGCAGAAGAAGCGCATGTTAGATGGCCTAGCAACAAGTCGAAAAGCCGCAGAGTACCGCAGGCGGGCAGATGAAGCTAGGAAAACATTGGAGAAAATCCAGGAGGAAATCGATATGCCGCACCAAACGGAAGGCATGTATCGCCAGGCGACGCTGCCGAGAGACATGGTACGAGCTTCGCAGGAGCTTCGGCGGAGGTCGTCCACGGGAGACCTAGAGTCCCCATTGGCCATGGATCTGCAAAATCAGCCATGGCCGCCAGGGTTCAAGATGCCCAGAGTGGTTATGTTTAACGGAGAGTCTAACCTAAGGGAATTTGTAATGAGTTTCGAAGCGGCTGTGAAGTCTACCGGAGGGGATGGTACAACCTTGGCGAAAGCCTTTGTATTGGCCATAAAAGGGATAGCAAGATCCTGGTACTCCGCGTTGCCCCCGGGATCCATATCTTCATGGGAGCAATTGCGTAGTGCATTGTACAACAAATTTCAGGGAAACCGAGCAGACAAAATTACCGCAACCGACCTCTTCGCACTGAAACAGCAACCAACAGAAACCTTGCAGAGCTACATGCGCCGCTTCGTACACATATGTTGTCAAGCGAAGGGGCTGAGCGAAGATACAATCATCGATGCGGCAATACAGGGCATCAGAGGAGGGCTATTAGCAGGAAAGCTCACGAGAAAAAGACCCAAAAGCGTGCAAAAGCTGCTTAACAAGATGAAAGAGTACTCAAGATCTGAGCTCGATCATCTCCGAAGGAAAAACGAAATGGTAACCTCCAAAGTAAAACCATATACACCAGCTAGAGAGGCAGTCAGTAGCAATCCTAGAGACAGATTACACCATCCAAGAAAGCCTGAAGTTTCTGACTATCTAAGGCAAAAAGAAGTCAATCAGATTAATTCCAGCCTATTCGAAGCCGCTCAGGAGCAAGCAAAGCTCACAGTGTGGCCAATAGGGGAGGCCGAGCCGGTAGAGGAAGAGGCCGTGGAGGCCAAGGAGGATGGGTTCCGCAGGACCCAACAACCTTTTACTGCGAGCTGCATGGCGAAGGAGCCGGCCACCGGACCAAGCAGTGCCCGCAGGTCGTAGCTATGAAAGAGAGCTTGGCGAAGCAGTCTCTTGATCACGCAAGGACCGTACACCATGCAGTAAGTTTCGGGAGAAGCGAAGGGTGGCAAAACCACAATCAGAACATGGCGTTCGCGAACCAGTGGCAACAAATTCCTGCACCGCAGTATACACCTGCAGCCTCAGCTCAGTTTGATCAAACGATGCAAATGAACCTCCAGGGGCAGCTACCTCCGCCACCACCGAGGCCTGCGATTGAAGCACCACCAGAAAGCAGCAAGTCCGTGAACACGGTAAATCGTGGGTACAATGTGGTATTGGCCATCTCAGGGGATCTAACCAGCAGACAGAATCTAAGAGACAACGAAAAGAATATGTGCGAAGGGTCAACCACGTCGGAGTGGGACCAACGTACATTCATTCAAGATGGTCAAACACTCCCATTACATTCTCGCAAGAGGATATGAGGGTCTTAGACTACCCACACACAGATGTCTTCGTCACTACAGTAAACATCTCGGGAAATGAAATGCACAGGATCTTGATCGACGGAGGAAGCTCAGCGGACATCATCTTTGCTGATGCTTTCGACAAAATGGGGCTGCGACGAAGCGACTTAAAGCAAGCTGGATCACCGTTGCTAGGCTTCGGCGGAAATACAATCAACGCTCTGGGAAAAATAACAATCCCAGTGTCGTTTGGCGAAGGGACGAGTTTCCGCACGAAAGACATTACCTTCGATGTGGTGGACATTGATTACCCATACAATGCGATATTTGGCAGGGGAGTCCTCAATACATTTGGAGCAATACCACACCATGCGTACTTGTGCATAAAGATGCCTGGTCCTGAAGGAGTCATAAAGGTATTGGGAGACCAACAAGTGGCCAGACGAATCGAAGTAGGAATAACTCTAGGAAGACGAAATGTCCACATGATAACAGACCCTTCGACGAATTGGGAGGAAAGTTACAACCAGTCGAAGATAAGCAAAGCAGCAAAGGCTGCACCAGAAGGAGCGACCAGAATAGTGCAGCTACAACAAGGAAAACAAGATAAAAAAAATCACTATAGGAGCGGAGGCTCCAGCGGAGGACCAACAGCAACTTATAATGTTCCTCCACGGTAACGACGATGTTTTCGCTTGGTCTCCTAAGAACCTGCAAGGAGTAAGTCGGGAAATCATTCAGCACAGCTTAAATGTGGACCCTAAAGTGAAGCCAAAGAAGCAAAAGCTTAGAAAAGTTTCAAGCGAAAGAGAAAAAGCAGCGAAGGCTGAAGTGAAAAAACTGCAAGATGCCGGAGTCATACGCGAAGTAATGCACTCAGAGTGGCTGGCTAACCCAGTGTTAGTAAGAAAAAGCAACGAAAAATGGAGAATATGCATCGACTTCACAGACTTGAACAAAGCTTGTCCCTAGGATGACTTCCCATTGCCTAGAATTGACCAGCTGGTAGACTCCGCGGCTGGTTGCGAGATATTAAGACCAGATATGGATGGCGAAGGAGGACGAGGACAAGACAAGTTTCAGAACCTCCTTCGGCATATACTGCTTCATGAGGATGCCCTTCGGCCTCCGAAATGCTGGCGCAACCTTCACCAGGTTGGTGCAGGCAGTACTAAGTTCACAGCTAGGACGAAATGTCTTGGCCTAGTTGATGACATAGTGGTCAAGAGTACCAGAAGGAGCTAACATCTCGAAGACCTGCGTGAAACCTTCGAAAGCCTGCGAAAAGCAGGGCTAAGGTTGAACCCAGAGAAATGTGTCTTTGGAGTACAATCCGGAAGGCTACTAGAGTTCTTGGTATTGAAGAGAGGCATCGAAGTGGAACCTCAGAAGATACAGGCGATAATAGATATGAAACCCCCACAGAACAGAAAGCAAGCTCAACACCTGGCAGGAAGATTGGCGACATTGAACAGATTCATTGCAAAATCTGCAGAGCGAAGTTTACCGTTCTTCAAAGTGTTAAAAAGTTCCGACCCGTTCAAATGGGATGCAGAGCAGCAAGTAGCCTTCGATGAGTTAAAAAGCTACCTGACGAAGCTTACAGCGCTGTCCAGTCCGGATCCAGGCGCGGATTTGTTGTTATACATAACGGCATCCCCTTCGATAGTCAGCGTTGTACTTGTGCAGGAAAGACCCGAAGACAACAAATTGCGCCAAGTCCCAATATATTATGTATCCGAAGCTCTGGCAGGCCAAAAAAGACATACACAGAATTAGAAAAGGTAGCATATGCACTAGTGATGGCATCCCGCAAGCTTCGCTATTATTTCACGTCTCACAAGATTACAGTACCAACTTCCTTGCCTCTTCGCGACATGTTTGAAAACAAAGAAACCATTGGAAGAATAGCGAAGTGGGCCACGAAGGTCGCCCCATTTATGATTATTTTTGTGACAAGAACATCATTGAAATCGCAAGCATTGGCAGACTTCGTGACGGAATGGACTCCCCTAACCGAAGCCCCGGATGATGAACCGCTAGAATCTATCTGGACCGCATATTGCGACGGAGCTTGGGGAGCTACAGGAGCAGGAGTTTCGGCGATATTATTCTCACTTTCGGGGACAAAGCTCAGATATGCCGCCAGATTAGAGTTCCGTTCTACAAACAATACGGCGGAGTACGAAGCGGTCCTCCTGGTACTTCGCAAGGCAAAGCCTTTGGGCGCCCAGAGAGTGTTGGTTAAAACAGACTCAAAGGTCATAGCAAGTCAAATTGACAAGATATTCCAGGCAAAAGAACCAGAGCTGGTTAAGTATAGAGCAGCGGTGCGAAGAATGAAAAAATACTTCCTGCGATTCACAGTCAAGAGTATATCAAGAAATGATAACTTTGAAGCAGATGAGCTAGCAAAAGCGGCTTTGCAGAACCTGCCTATGCCTTCAGACGTTTTCTACCAAAAGCTGAGTGAACTAGCCGCTGAAGACACTTTGAAGCAAACACGTCCCGTTGCGATGATCGAAAGCGAAGACTGGCGCTCTCCAATACTGGCTTATCTTCGTGGCCAGAGCAACATCGAGGATCATGTCGGGGAAAAGCATATGGCCCAGAGAGCTAGAAACTACAAAGTTATGGGAAATAATTTGTACAAGACCGGAGTCTGTGCACCATTCTTGCGATGCATATCTCAGAAAGAAGGACAGAACCTGCTAAAAGAAATTCACAGCGGGTTGTGTGGTTCTCATGTGAGCACAAGGGCTCTAGTCGGAAAAGCATATAGGCAGGGTTTCTATTGGCCGACGACAGTGAATGATGCGGATCAAATGGTCCGAAGTTGTCAGCAGCGTCAGTTCTGGGCGAAGGGGTCAAACAGACCCACGACAAAGACACAGCTCATTCCGCCGATTTGCCCACTAAGGCGATGGGGCATCGACATTGTTGGCCAGCTGCCACCTGCTCCAGGAAATTTGCGATATGCTGTAGTTACGGTAGAATACTTCTCCAAATGGGTGGAGGCAATGCCACTCGTAAGCATAACATCAAGAAACATACAGAAATTCCTATGGCAGAATATTGTATGCCGCTTCGGAGCACCAAGCGAAGTAACAGTAGACAATGGCACTCAATTCGATAGTACCAGTTTCAGGGATTTTTGCAATAGCTTGGGGATAAAAGTAATTTTCGCATCCGTATACCACCCACAATCTAATGGGGCAGTTGAGAGAGCGAACGACATCGTCTTCGCTGGTATCGCGAAGCGTCTGCAGGGGCTGCCAAAAGGGAAATGGGTCGAAGAATTGCCCAAGGTACTATGGTCATTAAGAACAACGGTTGCAAGACCGACAAGATTCACGCCATTTCGCCTCCTTTTCGGTGAAGGGGCATGACCCCAGAGGAATGCAAAACCAAATCATTTAGGGTCGGAAACGAACCAGAGCAAGACGAAGAGTCATCATCGAAGGATGCCCTCAAGGAAGTGAGATTGCAGGCCACTGAAAATCTGGCTAGGTATCAACAAGAGACAAGAAAATGGAGAAATAGGAATATATCCGAAAAAAACCTTCGCCCCCGGAGATCTGGTGCTGCGAAGATTCGGTACAACATCGGTGGGAAAACTTCAGAGTAAATGGGATGGTCCTTTCTTAGTCAATAGGTCGTTAAGACCCAGCTCATATCATCTAGCTAACATTGAAGGTGAGGAGCTTCCACACACCTGGAATGCAGACAATCTCCGCAAGTTCTACGCCTGAAACTCAGCGGCCAAGACGAAGAGTTATATGTAATTTTTCTTTATGCAATCTTTTCGTGTAATCAAATTGTAAGGGAACTGCACTCTTTTCCTCACAGGGGACCCTTCGTTAAGGGGTGAGGTTTTTAACGAGGCAGGAACCCATGTAAACATATTGATATAGTAGTATCCCCAGAAAATACTGCTTGTTTTGAGTACTAGTAGTTTATCGTCGAAGTGCGCCAACCTAAGGGTGGATTGGTGCACCAATCGACGACTGGAGGGCCGCACGTGGGCGGCGCGAAATGAGGTGCGAAGTGTCAACGAAAAAAGACGTACACTTTCGACCGCTAAAAAAAGGGGTACAAAAAAACATACGGGGGCTAAGAATGCCTGCCCCCGCACCAAAGGAAAAACAAACGTTTGGAAGAAAAGCCGAAGTGTCGTCCGACCTACGAGAAGGCGGTGTACTTCGAGCAGAAGTCAGGGGCTAAGAGTGCCTGCCCCCGCATCAAAGGAAAACAAACCTTCGAAAAAAAAGCCGAAGTGTCGTCTGACCTACGAAAAGGCGGCGTACTTCGAGCAGAAGTCGGGGGCTATGAGTGCTTGCCCCCGCAGCGAAGGAAAAACAAACTTTCGGAAGAAAAGCCAAAGTGTCGTCCGACCTACGAAAAGGCGGTGCACTTCGAGCAGAAGTCAGGGGCTAAGAGTGCATACCCCCGCACCGAAGGAAAAACAAACCTTTGGAAAAAAAAACCAAAATGTCATCCCACCTACGAAAAGGCGACGTAGAAGTCGGGGGCTAAGAGTGCCTACCCCGCACCGAAGGAAAAACAAACCTTCGAAAGAGAAGCCGAAGTGTCGTCTGACCTAAGAAAAGGCAACGCACTTCGAGCAGGAGTCGGGGGCTAAGAGTGTCTGCCCCCGCACCGAAGGAAAAACAAACCTTCAGAAAATAAGTCGAAGAGTCGTCCAACCTAAGAAAAGGCGATGCAAATAAAAAAAAAGAGAAAAGTAAAACAAACAACTAACACAAAAGCGTCCGATAAACAACATAAATCTCTATCAGCCGAAGTTACCTGCGACCAAAAATCGAGGAGGACGGCATTTAGAAAACTATTCCTGTGCAATCGCAGGCACCTGCGGCAAAAAATCGGGGGGACGGCGTTGTTCGGTACGTCGTGCCAGAAGTGCCCCCCTAAGACCTGGAAACGTCTCAAATCGCAAACGCCGCTTCGAGCGCGGTGCCATCGAAGTGCAACAAAAGAAAACAAGTGATAATGTAAATACAAAATTTATTCCGCAGAGCAATCAATATCAGGATCAACAAAATCCTTATACCGCCGACTGAAAGCAAACTGAAAAGCAATGCCTTCGCTCGCGTGAAAACGCATGGTTGGGGCCAGTGGGGCCCCAACATGAGTCGAATACAATGGAGATGCTCGAAGACCATCTTCGCCGCCGTCGTGTTCTATTACTTGCGAAGAAGGGCCACGGCGATAGCAAAGTTGCGGCCGGTGCAGGAGGGGCTCGTCATCTTGAAACTCAACCTTCGGCTCAAGGAGCATAGATGGACCTTTGACATCTCCCCTCGCGGTACAGCGCAGGTCGCGCTCAGCTCGGCGATTAGCTAGCGTCGAAGGGCTAAGGGATTTCCAAAACGTTTTCGTCCTAGCATTCATAGCATCATACGCTCTACACTTCGCATGCCAATACCACTCCAGCTCGACATCGGCATGACAGCGGTGAAAAGATTCCCAGCAAGACCAAAACACATAAAAATTATCCTTCATCATGGTCATAGGGACAGCCTCTTCGGCTACCTGCGCAGTGTCCGAAGGAAAGACTTGCGCAGGGAGCGCAACAAGTCAAAAACACTTCGAAACAAATGTAAAATATATTACGTCACCAATGTGCATTACATTGCCAGATCACAAAAGCGAAACTAAAAACGAAACGACGCTTCGCGCTGAATCATCCCACCTTTCCAGTATCTTCGGCCGTCGCAGTTGTTGCTTTAGACGAGGGATGATCCCTCGTCTTGGCCTGCAAAAAGAGATTTCATTAAAAAAATATATATATTTATGTGCTACGACCAGATAAGAGAATAAGTAATGTAAAGCAGCGTACCTGCTGCCGGTTCATCTCCGCTTCTTGAAGAGCAAGCTCGCGCCAAGTTTACACCAGTAGTTGGTGGTAAATGATCGAGCGGTGCTCTTCGATGCCCTCGTAACGGCCGAAGTCGACATGTCCACCGGATACTGGAAGGTAGGTTTCTGAAGAGCAGTATGATGGTCACAGCCCGTCATCTCAATCGATTGCATGAGACTTCGGGCAGCGACCATCGCGCAAAAGTAGCCGTAAAGTTGAGCAGCAGGCAGAAGGCTTCCACTAGTTTCATTGATCCAACCTATAAGTCCTCCGAGCCCGACAAGATCAATTGTTAGGGGAGTCGCCGAGGCACCAATACCTTCGAAGGTATGGCTGATGGCTTCGCATGCGGCAACTGCCTTCGGCTCGAGCTCCCCAATCACGTTAAGAGCATCCTCGAAAAAAGCCTTCGCCTCGCTCAATTCGGCTTGCAGTTGTTGCGCCTTAGCTTTCTCCGATGCACAAAGTGCCTGCAGGTCGCACACTTGCGCCTCGGAAGACTGTAGGTTTTAGCGCAGGCAGTTCACTTCGTCTTCAGCAATTTGCTTCTCCGAGCGAAGGGTGCCGAGTTCCTTTTCAAGCTGTTCCAGGCGAGATTCAGCATCCCTCGCTCGACGCGATAACTCGCGCTTCTGGCCTTCGGCTTTTTTGGTGCGCTTTTGCAACATATCAATTTGTGCGTGTGCGCTCCAAGCCCGGGCTTCGGATTTCTCAGCTTGCTTGCGCTGAGCCCGCGATAAAAGCAAAGCCTGGAATGTCGCACACATGTGAGCAAAATACTAAGTACAATAATATCAAAAAATATCGGTATACCTTCGCAATGGCCACGTCGGAAGCGTCGAGGAGCTCCTTGGAGGGTTTCTGGCCAAGCGGGATTTCAAGCTCGGGGAGGACGAAGGTGTTAAAAATCTTCTTCGCATCATCAACCTCCCCGGCGCTTGATTCGAAAGAGGTAGGCTTGAACGCCTCAGGCGCTATGGCCTTCGCGTCAAGCAGCCCGCCGAGGCCCATCAATCCCTTTCCGCCGCGGCGAGGCGCACTCGGTGTCAATGCCTCAGTCCCAGAAGACGAACTAGAGGGCGAAGAGGGCGAAGAGTATGCTACCACTTCAACATTATCGGTACCCTCAGTTTCGTGTTCCCGAGTGGTAGCCTCAAGGACTGTTCCCGTCTCTATCACCTCCTCGTCATCGCTCAGGATTAGCGTTGGAAGGTCCATGTGCGAGCAGAACAATGACTTCGAAGCCTGGCCCTCCTAGGTGCCTTCGGGAGTTTCCCGCCTAGGCACATCACGTGACGCGGCGGAACCCTCCGGAGACGTTTCTGCATGGGCAACTTCGGGGGCAACTTCGCGTGGCCTCTTCCGGAGGGCGAGAGCCTTATTCGTCCGACCTCCCTTCGGCGATTGCTCAGGATGCTTCCTTTTCGTTGAAGAACCACCAGCGGCCTCTTCGCCTGCACCCGCTGCCGGAGACCCTTCCCTACCACCCTGCAGCACGGTGTTGACCTTCGGCCTTTCAAGATAGGATAGGCCTCGGTATTCAAAGACTCCATTCAATCTTCGAATGAGGCCTTGTTCGGCGCACAACTGTGCTTCGCCCCGTGTAAACTTGCCGACAAGCATCACAGCTCTGGCCTCCACTTCGGCCACCGACAAATCTAGAAAATATCAAAACCATTAAGCAAATAAGGCCGAAGACATAAAATATATATGAATGCTCTACGGGCAAACAGGTACCTGCGAAGCCGTGCACAGGAGGGTGGGGCCGGCAAAGCCCCTCGAGCCCTTTTTCCCCAAATTCCAGGATAGTCCAATCCCGACTAAGGGGCCAAACCCCAGCAGCTATGAACTCCTCCACCAGGTCGCGAGTAGAAAGATATTTCGCGCACCTGGCGAAAGCCTCAAGGGCTGTTTGTTGCAACGATTTCAATCGCACGTCTGGCACGCGATTTCTCTTGACCTCTTCGCATTTCGATACGAGAAATTCTTCGGTGTCCACCTTGTGGCAGAACCACCATTGAGTCCAGTCACTGAGCCATTTATTCTTGTACACAACGACGGGCGTAGTTAGCCCAGCACGGTACGCGAAATTTAAGCAGTCGTAGTGAGCCTCGCTCTGAACTCCACGAGCGAAAACCGGTTTGGGTTGATGATGAAGTCGGTGTGCGGCAGCGAAGGCCCTAGCGGATGCCTTCACACCTTCCGAACAAGCAGCCCAGGCGAAGAGCCCCATCCTCACTATTGCGTTGGGTGTCAGTTGGTGGAGATAGACTTCAAATAATTTCAATACTTTAATGACCATGTCATCGCATGGTAGGCGAAGACCCGCTTGGAAGTAATGGACAAACACAACCGCTTCGTCATCTGTAGGCTCCGGTGTCTCCTGTCGACCGGGAAGCCGAACCTTTGAAACATCACTAATTAACCCTTCCTTCACAAGGCTGGCCAACACTTCGCTATCCACCTTGGACTGCCCGATCTAGTATGTCTTCGGGCGAGAAGATCGGAGCTTCGGCGCCATTTGGTTCAAAGAGGCTGACTCGAACAGCAAACTGCGCGAAGAGCTAAAAACCGGGGCTTCCTCCGAAAGGCTCGAGAAAACTAAGGAGGCTTCATATGAGAGCGACGGCTTCAGCAAAGGCGCGGTAAAAAATATTGACAGCAGCGTGATATTTATAGTGTAGGGCGGTGGCGGTTAGAACTGCCCGCATCGAAAATTGAACCAGCGGGAAAAACCATGCTTCGGTATACATCAAGAGCATTAAATGCAGGCAGTTACTAAGGAACTTTTCGGCAGTTACCAAGGAGCCGTCTGGTAATCTATGACCAAATATATATATATATATATAACAATAATCTTCAACGACATGCATTTGCTCCAGTAGACTTCGACAGACCGAAGGGGACAGCGTTGAAACATCTTGCAGACTACAGGTTCGGCCTATCGAAGATAAACCTTACCAGTAGAGGGCTACTGTTGGGGATGATCTCTCGCCCCCCCCCCCCCCCTCTTCGGAGGGTACCACGAAGTCTACTGGAAATACTGCATGCTTGCCATTGTGGCTTTGTTTCAAGGACTTCATCTGCAAGAGGCGAAGATCGCAGAGCGCCGTCGGTTGAAGGGTGTAGGCGCGCCCGCACCTTCGATCTCCCGCACCGGCGAAGACGAGGGCAATCTTCGACCGACGGGCGAAGTCCAGACCCACGGTCCGGAGCGATCGTGGCGGGCGAAGATGCGAGCCGACCTTTGCTCGAGGGACGAAGGCTATCTGACGGACATCCGAGCGGAGAAGACTTTGATACATCTTTGGAGGCGAGAATCGCTGCGGGACAGTGGACCCGTTTTCGGTCGTCCGGGGTAGGGCTATAATTATGTAATTGTGCTCATCTGTACCATAATACCCCCGGATATTCCAAAAATGCAGCAGGTGAGGGGGTAGGATTTGTAAAACGCACCTGTAGTGGCCGGGTACGGGCTATAAATAGGGTCGCACTGTATCCGGAAAGGGGATGAAAAAAAACTGTTCCACCACGTGTCACTCCGAGGGCCTTTCGATATTTCCGTATCTGAAGGCCCGCCTTGTCTGGGATTCCGGTCCCAACAAGTTAGATGAACTATGTGTCTATGTGTGAATTGTGATTGTGTGAACTACTATTATGTGTGAATTGCGGTCATGTGTGCTGAAATGTTGTCATTTTTATCTGTTTTTGAGATTTTTTTTAGTCTATTTTTATGTGTTTGGTTGAATTAGAATGATTGCTGCCATTTTTTGGAATTTATAGTTTATATTTGAAGCACATACTCATAGATTGTTATTTATTTTGCAGATTTATCACCTTCCGATCAAGCATTCGTCATCAAAACTACAACATCAAGCCATCAAGTTAACACTTTGTTGTCCTAGTTATTTCTTAGCATCTTATACATGTTTACATAAGTATTTTATACCAACCGATTAATTCAGCTAATCTCTGATTAACCGATTAATCCCTACTCCCCAGCTGGCCGATCAGCTACCGATCAACAATTTTTTTAACATTGCCAGGCAACATGAGCAGCAATAAATTGGGATAAGGAAACAGACAAACAGGATATCTAGGGACTGAAAAGCCTTCAATGCTGCATAAAAAAGCACAAAAAATCATCAAAGATCCTCATTTAAATGTAATTAGCTATTCGTTTCCCAAATTTTATACCCAGCTACGAGAAGCACCGACGGATCATTCCTCAGTTCAACAAGTGTCCGACGAATTGCTTAGATTAAGTCCGCACATCGAACCCAAAAGGGGAAACATTTAACTGAATAACACACATCCGTGTCTGATGAACAACGGGTGAAATAGACAGTAAAGAGCGGCTTACTGTTTGCTGCAAGAAGTAGCCCTTGGTGGCCGGATCGATCTCGGTCTGAAGCCCCGGGTTATTGGTCGGCGTCTCCTTCGGCCCCGACGACGTCGACATGGCGGCGGGCGAGATCCGGCCGAATTTCTGCAACCCAACGAGAAATGGCGGGTGAAACCAGCGAAATTAACTCAATAATCCATCAAAGGAAAGCTTCAAGTACGGAATCCTGGACCTTGGAAGTGCGCGGTGCGGGAGATAAGCGGTGAGGGGGAGAGGCGGCGGGAGAAGGCGCAGGCGGAGGAGAGGAGCGAGGCGGCGGCCATGACGAGTGGCACCGGGGTTAAGTTATAGGATAACGAGAAAATGGCTAGCTGGTGCGTACGGCTTATGGGTTCATCGGTCGGGCTTGTCGCGACTCCTGCCGCACCAGGTGCGACGCACGTGTCCGGTGCACGCCTTTGGTGGTCTCGCCAGCTGGTCATTCGTAGCTGCACGACAATGTTTAAACACAACTACACAAGAAAAAAACATATCTCTATTTTTGAAAGAGAATCTCTATATTTATGAAAAATATCAGTAGATATTTAAGATATAAGAAAATTTATCTTTAAGAATAAGAAAGAAGGACTCCAGAGGCTATACGACACCCCCTATATATACGGAGCCAGAAGACCCTATAGAGGACAAATCGATACAACTCTATTGAATTCATTCAAGGCTGCAGAAGCTCTGAACCCTCGAGTATTCTGTAACTTAGATTTATATTAACATTTCTTCCCGACTACTCATAAGGGAGCCCTCTGACTAGATATAGATATATCTAAGATAGCCAAGTTCCTCCTTACAAATAGTTCTAAAGATTAATACAAGATCAACATGACGTAGGGATATTATCCTAAGGGAGACTTATATAAAATCTTATGTGTGCTATGTGATTCGTCTACTAGAAACATCACGTACTCTTTCAACAAGTTCATAAGATCGACAGTTTGCCATCATCAACAGCTAGCACCGTCCATGGGGATCATAACAAAAGTCATTAAAACTTCTACACGCTGCATGCTGTCAGCTTCACCCAAGCATGTGTCGAGAACCAGCATCTCGAATGAGGGGTTCTACGATAACTTTACCCCCTCGGTCAATGATGGATCTAGACTTCTCCCATAGAGATTACCCCCAGAACTCTTCACCATTGGAGACGGGGATGCTGGTCTAGTCGATCATGACGATAATGATCCCGCAAACACGTGGGTCCTTGTCACTTTAGTTGTGGGAGGCAATGGCCAGCCTCTGATGGTGACAACTCCTCATATTCCAAATCCTAACAGAGGGGTTTAGCGATTCAGGTATGCAATGGTGCAAAGGCTTCACCTTCTGCAGGAGGACCTCATGCGACCCCCAACCCTAGAACTGACTACCCCCGACGGCAAGCGTTGGATGAATTTGATCACTGGTCTGGCCAAGGAAGCTATGATCCAGGCTAAAAACTCTCATCTGGCCATCGCTGCGAATAGCTCTGATCGGGAGAAATCTCACGTAGATCCTTCTCGTGGCGACTCAGATTCAAAGAGATGCAATCCCCGGAACAAGATGGTCCAAAAAGATAACTAAGCACCTAGCCACCGCAGGAGCTCGCTAATCAGAGATCATCCCATCAATGATATGTGCGAGGTTATCAATCGGCGAAGACACTCGAAGACCCCTAAGGAGGAATCAACTATGCCTCAACGGTCTAATCGGAGGATGTTTTGATGCCGCTCAAGTAGAAGCTAGAGCAGATCTTTGACTCTTGTGGGTAGAACGCCTATGAGTACTCGAGCCGAGCAAGGCGCCATCAAGCCAGGCCATCTCTTTGGAACTACAAAGGGTAAACTGGCTAACTTGGTTCTGCCTCGAGTCAATTGAGAAGTATAATGGGAATACAAATCATGTTGAGTTCCTCCACTACACTACGGGCATCCAAGCAGCTAGCAGAGATAAGAAGGTAATGAAAAATTACCTCCCTACAACCCTTGAAGGGGCAGCTAGGACCTGGCTGAACAACCTACTGTTAGGGATAATATACTCGTGGGAGCAGCTCTACAATCTATTTTGAGCCAATTTCCAGGGTACGTATGTTTGCCCCGACACAAAAAATGACATCTTCCATTGTGAACAGACGAAGAAGGAAACCTTACGCAAGTTTGTTTGCCACTTCAACAACACCTATAACACCATCCCTAAGATAAACAACTATGATGTCATCCAAGCGTTTACTCAAGGAGTTAGGGGCCAACGATGCATCGAAGACATCATCAAGAAGGAGCCCAAGACTGTTAAGGAACTCATGAAGATCGTTGATAAGGTAGCCAAGGCCGAAGAAGTGCTCATGTTCGTCAAGGAGAGGGACCAGGGCATCAAATGCCCTCAGCTTAGACTTGACAACGACGTGGCAAAAGAGCAAGTGCAAGAAAACTCTAAGGTGGTAAGGGCAAGAAAACCAAAACTGATGCAGTTTTTGCAGATCTGCCCGATACTCGTTCTAACAAGTGCTCCGACTCATCTTGGGGCAAGAACTACAAACTGTGGCACTGATGAACGTCTTGGTGCGATCTCCACTAGACCGACAACCATAGCCTCCACCAGTGCCACCTTTGGCAAAAAACTGGTCAAGGTTGAGATCGATAAGGCCAAGGGAAAGAACACCTAGGTTGTGACCCAGAGTAGGGACTTCAATAGTGGCGAGGACGACTCAGACACCATGTCTTACTAGCCAGAAGAGAGGACCATTGACCACATGTTCAGTGGTTCTGCATCTTATAATTTCAAGTGGCACCGAGAAGTCTTAGTTGCTATCTCCAAGGGTCATCAGGTTGTCAAGTGGTCGAATGTTGAGGATCTTGTTCTGCTAGGACGATAGCCTAGATAACTTCGTATGTCCAGGTCGCTTCTCGATAGTGGTCAAACCTACGATCAACAACTGCAAGGTCTCCCGAGTTCTCATCGACAGAGGAAGTTCCCTGAACATCGTTTCGTAGGTGCACTCAAAGCGATACAGATCTTCCGATCTACCATCAAACCAGTTACACAAGCCATCCACGACATAGTACCCAAATCTTCAGCCATGCCAATTGGACAGATATCGCTTCTCGTTACCTTCGAGAAGCATAACAACTTCTGGATATAGAAGATTCTGTTTAACATGGTAGACTTTGAGATATCATATAACGCCTTCTTAGGACGATCAACCCTAGCCAAGTTCATGGCCACCGCGCATTACGCCTACCAGTACATGAAGATCTTGGGACCCGAGTGGGTCATTACCGTTTGGGGTTGCTCCAAGTCAGGCCTTTGCTACGAGAAGCAGAGTCTCCACATGACGTCTCAGCACCGACCCGGCAAAGAGCACAAGAGCTCAAGGATCAAGATAAAGAAGCCTCCATCATGACAGCGACCACAACGCCTTGAGAAGCAAACCTAATAACTCGGGGATCTAGTTCCACAACTAGTTGAGGGCCAATATAATAGCATTGCGCTATCCTCGACGTAGTAGGGTCCCTGCATATCGGCTTAATCTAGCATGTGTCATTTTGGTTTAAGATAATAGGTCTACAATAATTCGCGAAACATCAATTAGCTCTGTAAGTCCCATGTGTAAGTACTAAGAGTAGCTTCATAATAATAAAGATCATATTGCCTGAAAAGTCGATTGAATACTTTTTCTACCTTTTTGTCTTCTCGTGCATTCTAATGTTAGGCAATAGGGTAAGTCGCCACTGAGTATCTCCGCCCATGAGTGCACTCAAGTTTGCAAAAAGCTTTTTATATGACAAGAAGGCAATATGAGTTCTCTTCATTTTATTACATGTTTCATTTAGACTAGCTACCTAGGAATCATTCCTGGGTAGACAGTCAGAGGCTTAACAGGTACTTAGTACTGAAAACAAAAAATGACATGTTGTGTACATGCTGAAAGAAAATTCCAATGAGAAGGTATGGATCGTTATGTTGTGATTTTTGGGAATGTTGGAAGGTTCCTTATCGAGTTCCACGACTGTCTTGAGGCTATGACACCTTCTACAAAATATCAGGTTAGTACCTATTATTTCACCAGCTAAACAGTTATCTTGTAGGAAAATGTTTACCATAAAGGAGTTAAAGACAACCAGGTCGCGACCACTGGGACCTTGGACACCCTAGACGATCTCTAAGGCATGTCACCGGGCAACCTGTAAATCAGGTTCGCGATTGCCCAGGGCGATGGGTCCTCCAATCCTCAACTCTCATCAGTGGGTGCCGAGGGCTCGGTAGGCTCGTTCCCGCCTCCCTTGAAAGGTGTAATGTCTAGGATTTGAAGTGGTCACGGCTTGGGGGTTGGTGGTGGTACTCTGAGCATCCTATGAAAAGAAATCTAAAGCTTGTGCTCCCATGAACATGAGGAGGGCAACAATGATGATAAGCTTACTTCGGCCACTACATGCCCCAGAAGGACTTCAGCGGGATAAGGATGGAGGCCGACCTCTTGGATGGCTTCTAAGGGACACCTCCGCCAATCCCTGCTCTTGGTGTGGGCAAGGTCATGTCGACCGAAGCACCCACGCCAACAATTGCCTTTCTGCGATCCTGGTCCGGCACCTGTGTGCAAGCAAAGTCAATTACCGTGGCTACAAAAGGCTTCGGTGAAGATTTTTGAACTTACCGGGTGTTGGAGTAGAAGTCTGATGAGGGCACGGCTCCCTCGGATACAAACAAGGTGAATTCATCCCTTATTATTTATATTTTCTTCGTAAATAATATTATACTATTAAGTTTTTGTGTTATTTTTAGGAATATGGGAGAAGCATCACAACCCCTCCTGGATGTCAGCACTTGAAGGCCAAGTCTACTAGGAGTTAAAGTCGAGTCCTACTCAAACTCCAAAGTCTACTCACAGTCCCAAGACATCACGTCAGTAAAACGGGCATAACTCCCGCATACAAAGTCTGATTAAGGCAATCTTGGACATTCTGGACAGCTTATGACAATCCCTATCCAATTGATCTATGCTTGACCAAATGTTCCTTATAGTTTAGTAAGAGTCAATGAAATAAGGTGTTGCATCACTGATGTGGGCCCTGTCGGGTCTTATAGTCGTGTTGGGGTCCGAGTCCAGGTTGTGTACGCCTCTCTCCACGGTAGCACAACTCTAGGTCGACCTCCTCATGTCCCCCCTATATATATGGTATCCATCATTGTTTAGGCTTGGGTTTAGTTTAGATTATTCTGTTTTAGACAGTTTCGCCATTTATCGGTTTGTTGAACCTCAAACTCGAGTTTTGGTAATCAGCAATATTCAGATTGCATCTACCTATTCTTGCTTGTGTTCTTGATTCGCTTGCAGGAAAATCCTTCTTAGCGAGGTCGACTGCTTCTTGGCACGATTGATAACTACAAAGTACTGGTGTAGTGGTTGCGAGGGTTCTTGATCTGTTCTGATCGGAGTCTTTGGATCATCAACGTCGAAACTCCACCAATTGACTTATCATAATCTACGGACGATCGGGCGTTCGCTCATCAAAGTCGGGGCCGGCGCTTCGGGTGTTGGAGTTGAGGTCGGGGATGGATCTATGTGATGTGAGTTGGGGTCGAGGCCTAGGTTTCAGGGGCCATGGACAAGGCTGGAACCAAGGAGTAATAAGTTGGGGCTGGTGGTGGCATGCAATCGCTAATCGGCGAGCCATCACCTGCCAAGAAATCATCCTCATCCAGTGCATCGCTATTAATGGAGGGCGAGAAGGTGACATACATCATCACTCCTGCTTCTGCTTGGGTCTGTAGTCCCCATAATTAAGACATTGTCTGAGTCCTCATCCCAAATGATTGTGTTCTCAGCCTCTGGGTCGGGCCACCCGCATCTTGGACTCTCATGATTTGTGCTAATCACCACCGAGGATTAGGACTACTCAGAAAGAAGAATAAAAAAAGAAAGGAAAAGGCTCATGAGGCTTACTGACAAGATCCCCGCCCAAGCGTTAACCTCTATCTCCATGATGGGGATTGAGATGTCATGGCGATCACGCTCGAGCACTAAGTCGAAAAGGAACTTGGTCCTCTCTACTCCACCACGTCCGGAGGGAGATCTATGGACAAGAAACGACTCATAAGGAATGTGCCCTACATCTCTTCTAACAGCTACTCAGGATAGGTCGGTACCTGGCCCACCTTCTCGGGGCAGGTCCTTCGCAACCATAAACTCCCAAGCACTGGATATCCTGGACCTCAAAGGAAATATGTGGCACTTAATGAAGTCTTCAGTGACGTCCCATGCCATCAACGCCTACTCCTTCAGCTCTCAGATCTCGGTGACAAGAATCTAGGAGACAGTGGACAGCTTTGCTTCAAGGGGGAGAGAAGGACATGATCATCAAGCAAGGATGTGTTATGTTTACCACTAAATCTGATCTTGCTGAAATTTATGATAATGAGCTGCCATGCGATGACTTGAAGTGTACATATGCAGTAGTTTCAATTGAGGATATATCTAGCTCTTTGCATTCTGCTGTCACTAACCTTTTGCAGAATAAGAAAATTAACCAAGCAATGGATGAAGAAAAGAAGTTGCTTGAGAGCCACACCTCCACTGCTACATCTCCTTCCACAGAAAATGCGAACAAAACAGAGAAGAAAAATGAGAAGAAGAGCAAGGAGAAAGAGGAGAAAGTTGCCGCACCATGCTTGTTACAACAAGGTACAAATGCTAATGCACCTATATCAGCTGAGATAGAGAACAAAGGTAATGAAAAGGGTGTTACACTCACACAAGGTGAGAATTATTTTGATGTGCTGAAATTGCCCACTACCCATGCTATTGTAGAGCAATCATTAGTGGATCCTATTGCTGATTTACCTATGTCACATGATGATTTGCTTGTTGTTCCTTGTGATAAAGAAGAGTTGTGTAGTAATGCTTTACTTATATTACAACCACAACTTGTGCATGAATATATTAATTCTGTTTTACAAATGAGTACTTGTTCTGAAATTAAACATGTTTAATTCATTGCTAGTGAGTAAGAAGAGCTGAAATTGCTATCTTCTCTAAACACTTTAGGTTACATTGGATTTGATGTTCTTTGTGATCTGAATAGTTTAGAGGAGTGACTAAAATTTAATTCTAACTTGCCATGCTTGTCACAGAATGCTTTTCATGTTATTGGCAAATACAATGATAAATTAGAATATATGATGCATCGAGTTTATATTTGTTCAAATATGAGATCTCCTATTATTGAACCACAAAGTTAATAATTAGAGGATTGCAATAGCACTAATAATATCATGTCAAGTTTTTCTAGTTCTATTTGTAAACTATAGAATAGTTCTCAAGAATTGGAATCTTGCTGGTTGTTAACATACAAGAAGATACAAATCAATTATACCAGGTTACGATGCATTATCACTTCTTTTAAAGAAGGGGAGCAAGAAGTGACATCTGCATACATTGTACCAATGTTGGCCAATTATGATCAGGTACAATCATTTCAAAAAGAGTTACAATTATTTGATAAAGAACTTATGATATTACAGAACGAGAGTTCCTTGCGCATTTTGCTTTTTGTAGAAATTTATGGGCAAGACAATGCTATACTCAAACCGAGGATGGTTTGTTTTAAAGAAGGGGAGGATGATGAGGGCACGACTCTGTCACGTCCTAAATTTCATAATCGCGTGATTAAGCTTAATCATGCATCATTAGCATCATAATTAATTTTGAGGTAAATTATTTTGGCGCACAAGAGCACTTCGTTTGAAATCAATTGGATGAGAGAAAGAAATTCGGGAGAGAAAAGAATTGAATTCGCAGTCAAACGGACTTCTCTCTTTTGTACGTGGGCCCACCGGCCGGCCCCACCATCTCTCCCTCCACTTGGGCAGCAGCCCCACCTACTCCCTCACTCCCCCATGTGCTCCTCTCTCCTCTCCCAACCAGCCAAAGCAAGGGAGCAGCCCCCTCTCACCCCCTCTCTCTCAAACTTTCTCTTCCTCCCTCAAATCCGAGCTCAAGAGGAAGGTATGCATGTGGTACTCACGCGATCACAAGCTCATGAGCTATCCATTCCTCCAATTCATTTTCGTTTTTCCGGAGGATTTGAGCCGAATTTGGTGTCTTTTGGTGTTTAGGCTTGAAATATGAAGAACACCGGATTTCTTCGCCTCCCAAGCTTTTTCCTCCGTTTCCTCCTTCAATCAGTGGTCCACAACCTCGGTAAAGGCCTTTGGGTGAGTCCCCTAAACTCCCATGGCAAGAATCCGCCTTTTAGATGGTTGGATTTTGAATTTTGAGCTAGGGGTTTGAAGTTCATGAGTTCTTGATGAATTAGAAGCAATAGCCGAGTTTTGGTCGATCTCGGCATATACATGTTGTCCTACGCGGTAGAGGAAGTCAATGTGATGCTCTAGGTCCAAGTCCCCACTCCAAATGTCGCCGAAATCGTCACCTGTGAGCTCCCAAAGTGCCCCCGGCTACTCCCAACGGTCTGACCGCCACCCCAAGGTCGGTCAGACCGCCAGGGGCCAAAACCCTCTGCATGTGGGTGGTCTGACCGCGTTTTCGGCGGTCTGACCGTGACTCTTGGCGGTCTGACCGCCAGCATACCTACGGTCTGACCGCTATATACTCAGACAGCATAGTTACTGCTTGCTGAAACTTGTAAAATTTATAATAAATTCTCTGTAGCTCCAAAAATTATGAAACAAACTTTGTTGGTTTCATAATAACCTACTCTACCTATTAAAAATATCCCCATCCATAAAATAATGAATTAAATTTCTGAGATTAATTAATTAGGTTAAAGCTTCATTAATTCACCGTTAATTCATCATAAGTCCAAAATTGATGAATCCAATTTTGCTAGTTTCCTTATGACTTTTTCTATCTAGGAAAAATATTTTCATCTATTATATGCATATTTTGACATATATTTGCACTCTATTCATACTCATTGTATTGCACACGTTGATCCTTTTTAGAGAACGTCGATCCGTCGATCCCGGAGGCCGAAGGCAATCCCGTCGGGCCGTATCTTTCTGATTCAAGGTAGCAAGGAAAGTATCTATCATATTGCACCGTGTTAACTTGAAAGTCTAAAGTGTTATCTATGCTTATGTATGTATGCATGTGTCGGGTACCTTGGGGTAGAACCTATGCCGTTGCATTCTTCTACCTTGGTCACGAGTTCATGTATGTTCCTTGAAGCCTAGAGGTGATGTCGATGTCTAAAGGTCTTCGCTATGCTTAGCAATGCTTAGGTATTTCGGTAGAAGTCGATCGACGGTGTTCTCTGTTGTTCGCGAGGATAGGATCTACTATTGTTTACAATTACATGTTGATGGTGATGGTATGGTTGGTGAGTGGTGAGTATGAGGCGAGGTGTGAGCGGTGCTAGGAGGGTGTTTAGCCTGCCTGGATGTGGAGTTCCCCTGGGTAGGACGGTAGAGGAAAACCGGGCACCGTAGACCGTTTGCACCGGTTAAGCACCGATCGTCGGTGTAGTCGGCCTGATGACTTACCTTACTCACCACACGCTGATATAATGGTAGGCAAGCCGAATACCTTCACAGTCGTGGCTTTGTGGGCGTGAACAACGACGGTGTGAGCGGGCGAGCTTGTAAGCGGTACTAGTTTGCTCAGGGAGTAGTTCTAGTATCGCCGCGCCGAGCGTTGCATGCCCCACACGGTTGGGGTTGGTTGGGAAAGGTTGTCACGAGTACCCCCTTGTGTGCACTTTGGCCGGTGGCACAAGCCGAATGGTCCTCGTGTCATGTGGGTCCAGGAGTATCCCCCTGCAGGGTGTAAAAACAGTTCGAACTGCCGCGCTCTCGGTTATGAGTATGTCTATCGCTTATTTGCACCGGTCGTAGAGTCTCGGTTGTGGGCGATGGTTCAACTACGTGTTTGTGGATCGGTTATGTTGGAGTTATGTTGGAGTGATAGTGGTGTTGGTTCGAATATGAGATGGTTTGGTGTGGTTATGGTTCGGGTATGTGGATGTGGTTCGGATACAGTGTGGTGGTTTGGGCATGGTGATCGAGTTGGCACCGGTTATACTTTGATACACTTGTTGGTTATGTATATATATGTTCAGTTGGTGGTGCGGGGTTGTTTCATATATGTTGGTTAAGCTAGTTGCTCATACCTACGTCTAGGTTGCTTACCGTTTAATTAAACTTAACCAAGTTAATTCTTGCTACCAGCTTAATGCATGATCCTTGGAGTCGGGAATATATATATACCCATACTGTGTAAGACTTGCGAGTACCTTCGTACTCATGGTGCTGCCCTTAAGTTGTTGCAGGTTCACAGGTTGGTGAGGAAGAGGCGCTGTTTGGCTACCTTGTGCCTGCCGATCAGGGTGGCAAGCAGGAGTAGCACATTCTACTCCGAACTCGGTGCTCTTGGTATGGAGCCTAAGGGCATGTGGCTCCATATCCTTTTGTTGTATAGTTTATTTTCTTCCGCTGCGTAGATCTTTTGTTGGTTAGGAGTTCAGGGGTTTTGTCTCCTTCTAGCTCGCTTTTGTTGTAAACTGTTGAAATCAGTTGCATGCTTAATACTTGTAATATAAATGTTTATTACTCGCTCTTTATTAAGCTATGTTGTGATGTACATGTTGGAAGGCATGTGTTCCGATCCTTGTGCACAAAACACGTGCCGGGACTGCCGGAGCGGTATTTTGATTAATCGTCGAGGTTGTGATTATGTTAATGATCCACCTGATGATTAGTTCGAATACTGTTTGGACGGGTCCTCACAGGCTCCCTCAGATACACATAAGGTGAATTCGTCCCTTATTTTTTATATTTACTTCGTAAAGAATAGAATACTATTAAGTTTTTTTTGTTATTTTTAGGACTATGGGAGAATCATCACAACCCCTCTTGGACGTTATCACTCGAAGGCCAAGTCTACTCGGAGTCAAAGTCGAGTTCTAGTCTAAGTCCAAAGTATACTCGGAGTCTCAGGATATCACGCCAGTAAAACAGGCATAACTCTCGCCTACGAAGTCTAATTGAGGCGATCTTGGACATTCTGGATAGCTTATGACGATCCCTTATTCTTGACCAAATATTCCTTATAGATTAGTCAGAGTCAATGAAATAAGGTGTTACATCACTGATGTGGGACCTGTCAGGTCTTGTAATCATGTTGGGGTCAGAGTCCAGGTTGTGCACGTCTCTCTCCATGGCGGCACAACCCTAGGTCGACTTCCTCATGTCCCCCCTATATATACATGGTATCCATCATAGTTTAGGTTTGGGTTTAGCTTAGACTATTCGGTTTTAGACAGTTTCACCGTTTATCGGTTTGTTGAACCCCAAACTCGAGCTTCATTGGTAATCAGCAATATTTATATTGCATCTACCTGTTTTTGCTTGTGTTCTCGATTCATTTGTATAAAAGCCTTCTTGGTGAGGTCAACCACATCTTGGCACGGTTAATAACCATAGAGTAGTGGTGTAGTGGTTCTGAGGGTTCTTGATCTGCTCTGGTCGGAGCTTTTGGATTATCAACGTCGAAACTCCACCAATCGACTTATCATATTACCTATGGAAGATCTGGCGTTCCCTCATCAAAGTCGGGCCCGACACTTTGGGTGTTGGAGTCGAGGTCAGGGCTGGATCTATGTGAGTCGGGGTCGAGGCCAAGGTTTCGGGGGCCATGGACAAGGCTAGAACCAAGGGGTAATAAGTTGGGGCTGGTGGTGGTATGCAATTGCTAATCGGTGAGCCGTCACCTGCCAAGAAATCATCCTCATCCAGTGCATCGCTGCTAATGAAGGGCGAGGCCAGTGACATACATCATCACTCCCACTTCTGCTTGGGCCTGTAGTCCCCGTAATCAAGACATTGTCCAAGTCCTCATCCCAAATGATTGTGTTCTCAGCCTCTGGGTCGGGCCACCCGCATCTTGGACTCTCATGATTTGTGCTAATCACCATCGAGGATTAGGACTACTCAGAAAGAAGAATAAAAAAAGAAAGGAAAAGGCTCATGAGGCTTACTGACAAGATCCCCGCCCAAGCGTTAACCTCTATCTCCATGATGGGGATCGAGATGTCATGGCGATCACGCTCGAGCACTAAGTCGAAAAGGAACTTGGTCCTCTACTCCACCACGTCCGGAGGGAGATCTATGGACAAGAAACGACTCATAAGGAATGTGCCCTACATCTCTTCTAACAGCTACTCAGGATAGGTCGGGACCTGGCCCACCTTCTCGGGGCAGGTCCTTCGCAACCATAAACTCCCAAGCACTGGATATCCTGGACCTCAAAGGAAATATGCGGCACTTAATGAAGTCTTCAGTGATGTCCCATGCCGTCAACGCCTACTCCTTCAGCTCCCGGATCTTGGTGACAAGAATCTAGGAGACAGTGGTGGGCCTCGGCTCCTCCGTCCATGATAGCCTTCATAGCGTTGCAAGACCTCGATAAGAGAGCTCAGGTGGGCCTGGCTGGTAGTAGAACCACCTCTTATGCCACCTCAACCAAGAACTCTTAGTGGAGAAGCCAATGTACTATGTTAGCTTCCCTTCTCGGAGGCAAAATCTGACATCGCTGGCAACCCTGCCCATGAAACCCATCAAGGGATAGAAATTCCTGAAGAGGTTGATGGATGGGCACAAGCCCAGGAAAGGTTGTCACAAGTACCCCCTTGTGTGCACTTTGGCCGGTGGCACAAGCCGAATGGTCCTCGTGTCATGTGGGTCCAGGAGTATCCCCCTGCAGGGTGTAAAAACAGTTCGAACTGCCGCGCTCTCGGTTATGAGCATGTCTATCGCTTATTTGCACCGGTCGTAGAGTCTCGGTTGTGGGCGATGGTTCAACTACGTGTTTGTGGATCGGTTATGTTGGAGTTATGTTGGAGTGATAGTGGTGTTGGTTCGAATATGAGATGGTTTGGTGTGGTTATGGTTCGGGTATGTGGATGTGGTTCGGATTCAGTGTGGTGGTTTGGTTATGGTGATCGAGTTGGCACCGGTTATACTTTGATACACTTGTTGGTTATGTATATATATGTTCAGTTGGTGGTGCGGGGTTGTTTCATATATGTTGGTTAAGCTAGTTGCTCATCATTGGCGACCCTGCCCATGAAACCCATCAAGAGATAGAAATACCTGAAGAGGTTGATGGATGGGCACACGCCCAGGAAGGCCTCACACAAGTGCGCGGAGACACTGAGCATGACGATGGAGTTGTGGTTGAAATGAATAAACTCAATGCCATAAATGCTGAGAACTTAGAGGAAGAAGCTGGAAGGTGGGAAACAGAAACCATAGTGAAAGAAATCAAGGAAGATAACAAGCTATGTGATGTCTTCACTGGGGATCATCTCTCCCACTTCCGGTGAGCAGGCGATCAAGGCACGCGTGGGGATGACCTGGTCGCGCTCCGCCCAGGCCAAAACCTCGTCCGAGACTTCGGATTTCGGCTAGGGCAGGATTGCGGCCGTGATGGCACCAACAACAAAACTCTCTACGCTATCAACCTTCTTGCAACCCATGGCATCGAGAGGAAGCAGTTGGTGGGTTTACAGTTTTTGGAGGTAGTTGCGAGTGAGAAACACAAGAGAAAATTGCTCAAGGTAAACAATGACGAAAGTGGTAAATGTCGTGTGGGCTCCCCCGTCTCAATTTATACAGGGATGAAGGGCATCTCTTCGACTAACACTGCGATGGTTCTGAGTGTGACTCGGGGCCACATTCTCCTGCTTTACCAGGTAGTTGGAGTAGTAACCCAGAGAAATCGGTGCACCACTCCTCCATGCGTGCACAATTTACCAACGTCATGATAACCTGTTGTTGGGTAAAAGATTCTCACCACTACAAGAAATCTCTACTACGATGGTTCAAATTTCAAACCTGGTCAGCAACAAGTGTTTCTCCCCATCCTTTCAAAAGATCAGGACAATATTTTTTGAATGAATAGGAGTTCCTATTTGGGGGAAAACCTTCTCGGGAGCCCGCCCGAGTACTCGAAAGTATTCAAAATCCCAAATAGATGACCCGAGGACTCTAAGAACCCAGTTAGATGTCCCATCCTATCTAAGGACCTGAGTTCTACTCGAGGGCACAACTGGTCAAAATGTTTATCTTTGCTAACTAGGTTCTTGATCCATCGAAGCTTCATTTCACGTACTGGTAGGGGGCTTGACGATGGGTAGTATAAAACTACCGTATCCAAGCACCCTAGGGTTTTATGTCTGGACTGGGGATCATCTCTCCCACTTCCGGTGAGCAGGCGATCAAGGCACGCGTGGGGATGACCTGGTCGCGCTCCGCCCAGGCCAAAACCTCGTCCTGAGTGTGATGAAACCTGAATCCTAACTTCTCGTGAGTTAGATGATGACAAAGACTCCATGAATAGGTTTGAAGGTTAAGGTGGTTTTTACCTGAGGTAACAAGAGCTCACCACTTGAGGTTATAAAGGCCTTAAGGCCGTGGGCGACTGTGACTCTCTGTCTTGTGGTGTCGTATGGCGGGATTGGCCACATAATGGTTCATGGTAAACCAAGCATCTACCAACATTCAAGTCACGTCTACTCAGTAGGCGATTAACGGGTCTCTGACTAGCGCATAATGGTTTCAAATACAACTCAAAGTTGTGACCTCTCGTGCCATCGTCTCATCGCATTCAATGCCTAGAATATTTTTTGACGCACACGAGGCAGTTGGAACAGTATCCCAGGGAGAACAGCACATTACTCCTCTGTACTCGTATAATTTCCAAATGTCATCATGATCCCTTGCCAAGTAAATATTCCTTTCACCACCATGCAAAATCTTTATTGCAACAAATTCAAACATGGTTAGCGATATGTCTTTTCCCTTGTCCTTTCAAAACATGGGGATGGTATTTCTTGGATGAATTAGGATTCCTATTTCGATGGAATACCTTCTCAGAGACTCGCTTGATTACTCGGAGGTATTTGGAATCTAGCTAGATGATCCGAGTGAAAGGATTGGTGACATCCTAAGAGGGTGAGGGTTAAGGACAACTAAAAGTAATCGGTTCTAAAAACTTCACAAGATAAACCTATATCAATTTCTATCTAAATGCGCTTTAGGTTCATCTAGTGTGTCTAAGCTACCGTTCGAAATGTTAGCAACCTATAGCCAATCCTAGCTAACTACTCTATAAAAGTAAACATGCAAGGATAGATTGCAAAAAGTAAATGCAGAAACGTAAATAAGATAGATAGAGCAAACTCGGCACAAGGGATTTTTATCACATGGTATCAATGGCATAAACTCCACCTCTAGTTCTTTTTAGAGCAGTCACCTAGGCTATAGCTCTCGGACAGCACCCGATCATAGCTCTTGAGCCACATAGACCTCAAGTAGGTTGAACAACCAAGCCACCAAGGCAAGGTCTCACCATAAGCCTCTCTTCGGGTCACTTGCCGCCATCTTCACTTCAGAGCTTGAGCCTGTACAAGCGTCTTGCCACTACTCCACACCAAGTCGGAGGGTCTACAAGCAAGGACTACCAAGGCTCATGGTGCCGGTGAGTCACCAAGATTCTAAGGTGCCGGTGTACCACTTGATATAATGTAGGATCACTCCTTGATCCCTTCTCTAGGCAGCAACACCCAACAACAATTCTCTCTAGTCCTATTAGCACTAATCACTCCCTAAGCTTGTGCTTAATTACCTTAGATGATCACTTTTAGCATTTTGATGGCTTGGATTTCTTCTCAAGTGTCTATGAGATTCCCTGGACTCCAGCCCTCTCAAATGACCGAGTGGGGGGAATATAAATAGCCTCAACCCCATGAACTAGCCGCTTCTCCAATGGTCACAAAAGACTGTGAACATTGGATGATCCGGCGTTAACAACAGTACAAACACCGGATCATCTGGTGTGTACAACAGTAGAAAACTAGCCGTTGGAACCCCACTCAAACACATTGTGAGCACTGAATATTCCGGTGTGACCTTGAACTTTATCACCGGACTATCTGTTGTGTATACTTGAGCCAACCAAGCCACTTCTTCTACACTGTTTATTGTCCAGTGTGTAGATCTTCAGGACACCAGACCATTCGATGTGTAGATCTTCATGTTCTTCTGGAGAAATGCTCCATTGTGTGTATCCTCTTTGAACATCGGACCATTCGGTGTTTGCAAACCTTCTGCATCAAAATATTCCTCCTAGAAAATACTTCGGTGTGCACATCTTGCTGAGCACTAGACCATTTGATAAGTTCATCCTTCTTCTTCTAAAAACTACACTTCTCCTATAAAACACTCCAAGCACTCTAACACCAGACCATCTGGTGTGTTGTTACTCATAAGCTTATTCTGAGCTAAGAACACTCTGGTGTGTACAACAATCTAAGCACCAGACCATCCGGTGAGTGCAATCTTATCTAAACTCATCCAATTAAATCTTTCTTGAGTTTGGCTTCAGTTGCTTCTTCATGTATAGCATCCATGAGACCTACTAAAGCATATACTTGACAAACATGTTAGTCTCATTGACTATATTATCATTATTCACCAAAATCACATGCTTGCCCTAAAATGACCATGTTCACTACGCTGAGGACTCTAAGATCTTGGTTAGATGTACCATCCTATTCAGAGACTCAATTTCTACTCGGAGATGCAGCCGGTCAAAATGTTTATTTTTGCTGACTAAGCTCTTGATCCGTCACAGCCTCATTTCACATACTGATGGGGGACTTGACAGTGGGTAGTATAAAACTACCATATCTGTATAACCTAGGGTTTTCTACGTTCTCGGGGCATATCTCCGCCTCTAGTAAGGGAATCCCTAGACATCTATAAAATGCCCACATGTACCCATGATATCTCATAAATAGGGAAGTTTATCTCTAAGAATAATAAGAAAGGACTCCAAAGGCCGTATGACGAACCCCCTATATATACAGAGCCAGGGGACCCTGCGGAGAACAAGCCAGTTGAAGTCCATACCAGCCATTGAAGCCTATATGAGTTTGAACCGTCATGCCTTATGTACTTTTGATCTACATCAACCATCCTCCACGACTACGCACAAGGGAGCCCCTCGACTAGGATTAGATCCTTCTATGCTAGCCAAGACCTCCTTGTAATTAGTCTCAAAGATCACTACAAGACCAACAGAATATAGGGCTATTATCCTAAAGGAGGCCTGAGCCTGTATAAACATCTGTGTGTGCTGTTTTATTCATCTATAGGAAGTATCCCCTACTTTTTCTACAAGTTTGTAAGATCGACAATTTACAAATCGCCAACAAGTTGTCATGGTCTTATTTGAGGTTTGATACTCCTTGCTAAATTAAATTCACCACCAGCTGTGAATCCCCAAGTTTGTAAGATCGATAGTTCACGTGAAGGTAGTGGATACCAAGCCAGAAGGTACTCGAAGACCAACATGCAAACCTTCGTACTCAGCCACATTGTTTGTGGTTAGGAAGTCAATCTACAAAGCATATTGCAAGCATTCTCCTATCAGAAAGATGAGGATTATCCCAGCCCCCAAGCCTTTGAGCATTAGCGGCCCATAGATCGATCATGTCATCATGTGCGTTATGGGGTTGCTCAAGCTCGGTCCATTCAGCGACGAAGTCAGCGAGCACATGTGACTTGATTCTATGCGAGGGATAAAAAGGACGTCAAACTCCCCAAGCTCGATAGCCCACTTTGTGATCCTTCCGATGGCATCTCTGTTTGGAGGATCTCTATGACTAGAAAAGTGGATGGTATGGTGATCTTGTGAGCCTGGAAGTAGTGCTTAACTTTCGGGAGACCATCATCACCGTATATAGCAATTTCTGCACATGTGGGTAGCATTCCTTCGGACAATGAAGAACTTCACTGACATAATATACCAGTCTCTGGCTTTTCTCCCGCTTGTCAGGTACTCCTCTTTCTACCACCAATACGCCGCTAATGGCCTGTGGTCTAGCTGCTATATAGAGCAAGAGATCCTCCAACGGGTTGGGAGCAACTAGCATAAGGGGATGAAAGATACATTTTAAGATTCTAGAAAGCCTTTTCTGCCTCCTTTGTCCACTCAAACCCATCGTGTTGGCACAACAGGATGAAAAAGGGAAGCCCTTGGTCTTCAAGTTGGGAGATAAAATTGAGAAACCAAGTTGAAATGTGCCTGGATTTATATGTGATGAGTGAGTGATTGATAGGTTGTGGATTTGGTTTGTTGATTTGTGGATTGCATAAGCATGTTTATGTACTGCAATTATGATAATGGCTAACTAAAGTTGTAGAGAAAATAGAGTTGGCATTTTCATCTCTAAGTTCACAAAAATTGTACATGTCGAATGATCCAGCGCTGAGAATTTTGTACACGCTGGATGATTCGGTGCCTAGGAAGACTACATGCTGGAGTATTTACACTCAGAAGCAAAAATTGAAGTACACACCAGATGATCCAGTGATGGACACAGTGAACGTCGAAGCATTTATTGCAGAGAGGTTACAAATCGGCTCTAGTGGACTTACATGTGCCAGATGGTTTGACGATAGAAGATGTGAACACCAGGTAATACACCAGACCATTTGTTGCAGAGAATTGCAAAATTGTTGTCAGGTGGAGATGAACACGTTGGATGGTCCAACGATGAGCAATTGTGTACGTAAGACTTCTTTCATAGAGGATTCCAAACGGCCGGTCTGGGGAGTTGAACATGTCAGATGGTCTGGCGCTCAGGAGGTGTGGACGCTGGATGATCCGGTGTTCACGATTTTTGTGAGATGTGCATTGACTGAGGATTTTGATTATGGGCTAATCTATAATGGAGTTGGAGATACGTGTTTTCTTGTCTCGTGTTGTACAGGTGATGGATGCAACATGGTGGTCGATGGCGGGATTGTTGGAGCAAGAGTTCGTCTTGCCCCAGCAAGTACGGTGAGAGTTTCTTCTAAGGAGAAGACTCAAGCTTGGAGACAAAGTTTAAGAGGAAGGAACACCACAAATGTATTGATGGTAGAAAAAATAGATCGCTCTGGGAGGAGTATCATAGCGTGACTTGGTGTGTTTTCACCTCTGTGTCTTTTTCGCTGTCTAGCTCGCCTCCCCTCTCCCAGGCGACCATGGCCCCCTATTTATAGGGTCATGCGTAGCTTGGCCTACAAGTTATCATAATGTACAAATATCTGGGATCTGACTGAATTACTAGGTCTTATCTCGAATAACTACTTTTTACCCTATCTGGGAGACAAATATCTACCGTAGTAACTATCGTGGTGCTTGCCCCCTGAAGGAGGCGAGCCGGTCGCCAATTGCGGCCCGACGCTGCACTATCAAGGGTGTCAGGATAGCCTCCATTACGCCAGAGTTAAAGAGCGGCATCCATCAGCCTAGGTGTTTAATGCCGGTCACTTCCTTCCAGGCAAAGCATGACTGGTGCTCCCCTTCTGATAGATCTTTCCTAAGGCCTGCCGACTCAACTTGTAGGCTCCGGGAAGTCGGCCCGAGCAGCTGGAGACGGGGGCCTCGGGAGGCATGGATTTGGGAGGTGAAGGCTTCGTGAGGCAGGACACCGGCAGGAGGCCGAGGCTTCGGGGGACCGAGGCTTCGGGAGACTGAGGTCTCGGAGGGGGGGGGGGGGGGGCTGGCTTCGGGAGGCTGGGTTTTGGGAGGCTGAGCTTCGGGAGGCCGAACCGGTTAAGCCAAGGGAAGGCTTTGCAGGTACGATGAGGTATTGTAAAGGGACCTGATGACTTCGGAGGTCGAGCTTTGAGCTGAGGGTCCAGAGATCAAGGCTCCGAAGGGACCCGGATAGTAATCTTCAACAATTATCCTTATGCTGGTTTATTTCCCCCCCTAACAGTACCCCCTCATTCTCGGGCCCCGATGTTTCGGAGGGGGAGAGGATGTAGAGGAAAACCAACCCCAGCCTGGTATAGTATGAAGGATGCCTGATGGAAATTCCCTATCCTTTAAGAAGTTTTTTAGTTAGGAACCGTGGGCGTCGATGGCTTGTTGGAGGTGCCATGCACGGTATCGGGACCTTGGGCCAGTGGGGCGTCGATGGATGTGGTGTACTCTGGGGTCCATGTTGAGGCCGATACATATTATCCAGATTCCTTCAATATGGTTCTTCCTGCCTTTTGAGGTCGCCAGAGTAGAGGTTACGTGTAGGATTGGGGGACCCTATGCATTTTCCTAGCAGGATGAGACGTGCCACTGCCGTGTCCTGACTGCATAATGCGGGGGGTCATTTAGGGTCTAGTGCCCATGCCCCTGTCACGCGCCAAAAATAGTCGGGCTTATTAATGTGACGGGAAATTCGTGCGAGAAAACGAGGCATTTGTCGTGGAACGCTACCACATGCTGGCGGAATGACCGAGGCATGGCCACGGTCCCCTCAGGCATTCAATAGGGGACGCCGCGGTTTTGGTTCCGCTTCATCTTCTGGGCTTACGTGGCTGCTTGGCACGAGTATAAAGCTGGGGTCACCTGGTTGGCTTCTCTACAGCCCTACGAGCGAGCAGTTAACCTTGACTTGGGTATGGCGTCGTCTTCCTCCTTATCCTCTTCGGAGATGTCGATGATCTTGATGGCTTCTTCGGGAGCCGGACTGTTTCGGTCATCGGCAGAGGCGCTGGTGGCCACGCCTCTTCCACCTCTGCAGGGGAGGCGGCTGCCTGCCGCTTCGGCCCTACCTTTGGATAGGGAGGTCCTACCCGTCGAGATCAATGATATCTCCGATGACGATGAGGAGATCGACTAGGATCTCCTGTGGAGGGAGAGCGAACAGGCGTCTGCAGAGGCGACGGCGAAGGAGGAGGCCAGAAAGGCGAGGGAGAAGGCCCCACTGGTGACCTCCTCGGACTCTTCTTCGTCCTATGACAGCTCGGGAGCCGGCTACTGTATCGGCTTCCACAGCGGCAGGCCACATATGAGGCACATACGTTGTCCCATGCGTGGCCCCTGCTGGGACCCGTAGGAGGTGAAGGTGGTCTCCGGGATGGCGTACTTGGTGAAGTCATGAGGCATCCATGTCTCACGGTCGACCATGGCCTTGCAGTGGGATCATGGGTTGACTTAGTCACCTTGTACTCTTTCTCACCCTGTTTTGCTCCGTCGGGATCTATCTTCTTCATGGCAATTTCTGTACTGTCACTTTCGTATGTGTCCTCTGGATGTACTAGTTGTTTAATAATATAATATGGACCTTCGGGGATGGTCATGTCTCCTTCTGCATCGGAGTGCAAGGGGATCTTTCGAACGGGTGACCGTAAGTGTGTGTGCCTTCGTGCCTTCAAGCCTTCAAGCCGCGCTTCTTTGTCCCCTTAGTAGGCGATGACTAGTTTTTCTGATGACCGAGGTACCGAGCCTTCACATAGATCATCGCCGGTTTTGTCCCTTCTGGGGGAGAGATGGCCTCAGGAATTTGGTGGTGGTAGATACATAGGGTAAATAAGGAGAGCCAGGTGAAGCAGTGGCGACCTCGTGTTTCCCAGTTATTGTGTACTCCTCGGGCTCGGCACTGGTAGGGCCTTCTTCCCAATTTGTTCCAGATTTCTGACTCAGCGAAGTCCATCTGGAACCTTTGGAGACAAGCTCCGGAGGTGGTCCTTGACCGTTCGGGTTCCTTAGCGACTGCCCAGGTTGAAGGCGACGGTGTGTCGGAGGCGAAGCTGAAGGCTAGGCGGGAGAGGTGGTCCGCGACCCTCTCAGCCCTCAGCCGCTGCCCAGCTCTGGAGGTACTCTGTCCGGAGCCTGGCGATGGCGTGTCAAAGGCGGAGACAAAGAAGATGCAGGAGAGGTGGTCCGCGATCCCCTCGGCGGCGGGAGAGGTGATCCGCAACCCCCTCGGCTCTTAGCCGCTGCTCGGCTCCGGAGGTACTCCATCCGGAGCCTAGCGACGGCGTGTCGGAGGTGAAGTTGAAGGCTAGGCAGGAGAGGTGGTCTGCGACCCCCTCGGCCCTTAGCTGCTGCCCGGCTCCGGAGGTACTCCGTCCAGAGCCTGGCAATGGCTTGTTCGGGGCAAAGCCGAAGGCTAGGAGGGAGAGGTGGTTCGCGACCCCATCGGCCCTTAGCCGCTGCTCGGCTTCGGAGGTACTCTGTCCGGAGTTTGGTGATGGTGTGTCAAAGGCGAAGCCGAAGGCTAGGCAGGAGAGGTGGTCCGCGACTCCCTTGGCCCTTAGCCGCTGCCCGGCTCCGAAGGTACTCCGTCCGGAGCTTGGCGACGGCGTGTTGGAGGAGAAGCCGAAGGGTAGGAGGGAGAGGTGGTCCGCGACCCCCTCGGCTTAGCCGCTGCCCGGCTCGCTGTAACAAATTTGCGACCTCTGCAATGGACAGTCGAGAGTTCCACTATGTTTCCCGTGCCACACAGCATGGGCTTTTATTAAAAGTTAGTATACAACTCATAAAATGACGTATGAAATGTGTCTTTAAAGGAGGTGGTAGGGTACTGATTTTACCTTTTACCATACGTGCTTGAGTCACGCGGGTCAAACCTTTCCCTGTAGGGAGGGAGATTTTTATACCCCTTTGATCTGTGTGTTGTGCCCTTTAGAGGCCAGCGAGTTTCATATCCCTTCAGCACAGAGGCATTTGCCTTCAAGATGCCAGGGTACTCTTCCCGTTAGGTCCTTTCGGAACCTTTCCGCCTGGCAGAGTTTTCGAAAAACATCCCCATTGCAGGGGGTTTTTGGAAGTCTCTCTGTTTTGGTGGAGGTTTGGTAAAACTCCCTGTTGTGCAGAGGTTTGGTAAAGCTCTTCGTTTTTACCGGAGGTTTGGTAAAGCTCTCCGTTGTGTGGAGGTTTGGTAAAGCTCTCCGTTTTTGCGGAGGTTTTGTAAAACTCTCCATTGTGCGGAGGTTTTGTAAGACTCTCCGTTGTGCGGAGGTTTTGTAAGACTCTCCGTTTTTGTCGGAGGTTTTGTAAGACTCTCCATTTTTGCCGGAGGTTTTGTAAGACTCTCCGTTTTTGCTGGAGGTTTTGTAAGACTCTCCATTTTTGTCGGAGGTTTTGTAAGGTTCTCTGCTTTTGGCGGAGGTTTTGTAAGACTCTGTTTTTGTCGGAGGTTTTGCAAGGTTCTCCGTTTTTGCTGGAGGTTTTATAAGAATCTCCGTTTTTGTCGGAGGTTTTGTAAGACTCTCCATTTTTGCCGGAGGTTTTGTAAGACTCTCCATTTTTGTCGGAGGTTTGGTAAGGTTCTCCGCTTTTGCCGGAGGTTTTGTAAGACTCTTTGTTTTTGTCGGAGGTTTTGTAAGGTTCTCCTTTTTTGCTGGAGGTTTTGTAAGACTCTCCGTTTTTGTCACAGGTTTTGTAAGACTCTTCATTTTTGTTAGAGGTTTTGTAAGGTTATCCATTTTTACCCGTGGTTTTGAAGACTCTCTGTTTTTATCGGATGTTTTGTAAGATTCTCCGTTTTTGCCGAAGGTTTTGTAAGACCCCTTGGCATGTATTAATGCCGAAGGCCCTACACTGTCCAGGAAATCTAGGCAATCTTGCCTTCTAGGTGACCTAGGCATGCTATGCCTGCAGTGTGTAGGCTTATCGTGCTCCCGAGGAAATGCCCGGGGTGAACCGCAACACTGTCCATCAAGGATGTGCCCTGGCGCGTGGTATTTATACGACCAAACCTATGCAATACCTTCCAGGAAACCTAGGCTTGATGCCTTAGCGGTGACCTAGTCTTGCTGCGCCCGCGGTATATAAGCATGTCATGCAGAGAGGATTCCTTGCGACAGCATTCCTCAGAGCACCACATCCTCACATCAGGGAAATCCCCTGATATGCGGCCTCCACACACTATCGAGGCTACATAATACCTTCTAGGAAACCTAGGTAGTCTTGCCTTCCAGGTGACCTAGGCTTGCTACGCCCGCAGTGTGTGGGCTTCACTTCCTAACAGGGCAAAGCCTACCCTCCGGGAAACCTTTTCAGATGACCTTAGGTTTAGGCAAGCAATGCTTACTGGTGCGTGGGCTTGTCACGCCTCTGGAGAAATCCCCCGGGGGCGCTGCAACTACATTGCCAAGGAAGTCCTTTGATACCAGCATCTAACACACTATCGAGGCTACACAATACCTTCCAGGAAACCTAGGCAGCCTTACCTTCCAGGTGACCTAGGCATGCTACACCCGCGGTGTGTAGGCATATCGTACAATGAAGATTCCTTGCGATAGCATTCTTCAGAGCACCGCAACTCCGCCAGCGAGGACATCCCCCGGGGCATGGCTTCGACACCTGAGGCTATGCAAATGCCTTCCAGGGCACCCTGGGCATAATTTGCCTTCCAGGTGACCTAGGCATAAGCGGCACTCGTGATGTGTGGGCCTCACTGTCTACCAAGACTACGCAATGCCTTCCAGGAAATCTAGGCAGTCTTGCCTTCTAGGTGACCTAGGCATGCTATGTCCGCGGTACGTGGGCTTGTCACACCACCCGAAGATGTCCTACGGGTGGCGTCGCAACACGGTCTATCAAGGAAATACCTTGATACGTGGCAACTACACTTCCGAGGCCGCACAATACCTTCCAGGAAACCTGCGCAGACCCGCCCCCCAGGCGACCTAGGCACGAAGCGTCTGCAGGAGTGTAGCGATTTTGCATGGTTATACTAGCTAAGTTTTGCAGTCTACTGTTGGCAATAAGAAGCTAGTTGTAGTATAAAATATAGCTAGTTTATATAACTATTCATGCTAAATGAGGATGTAACTTAAGTTCTACTGTTTCTACCTAGTGGCTATCTATTGCAAAAGCCTTCTAACAATAAGGTTGGAGGCCTCCAACATACTCTAACCTTGCCGTATGAAAGACGGATCACTAGGTAAACTATTGATAGTTAATAGTGAGTGTACCTTTGTAGGAATAAGGCCTCTATTATGAGGCTTGGAGGCCTCAAAGCCTGTGGCTAGGCTGGGAGAGGCGGCGCTTGATCCCCTCAGCTCTTAGCCATTGCCTGGCCCCGGAGGTAATCCGTCCGGAGCCTGGCGACGGCATGTTGAAGGAGCAGTCGAAGGTTAGTCAGGAGAGGCGGTCCTCGACCGCCTCGGCCCTTACCCGCAGCATGGCTCTTGAGGTACTCCATCCGGAGCCTGGCGACGGCGTGTCCCCAACTTAGTTCTTATTGCTGGATATGGTACCATTGGTAGTAGGGTCAAATTATTGGGCCTTATCCTGGATAACTACTTTCTACCCTATCTGGGAGACAAATATCTACCGTAGTAACTATCGTGGTGCCTACCCCCTGAAGGCGGTGAGTCGGTCGCCAATTGCGGACCAATGCCGCATTGTCAAGGGTGTTAGGATAGCCTCCATTACGCTAGAGTCTCAAAGCGGCGTCCATCAGCCTAGGCGTTTAATGCCGGTCACTTCCTTGCAGGCAAAACATGACCAATGCTCCCCTTCCAGTAGATCTTTCCTAAGGCCTGTTGACTCACCTTGTAGGCTCCAGGAAGTCGGCCCGAACAGCCGGAGATGGAGGCCTCAGGAGGCATGGCTTCGGGAGGTAGGACTCCGGAAGGCCGGGGATTCAGGAGGCTGAGGCTTCAGGGGACCGAGGCTTCGGGAGACCGAGGTCTCGGGGGAGGGGGGGGGGTGGGTGGGGCCTGGCTTCGGGAGGTCGGGTTTTGGGAGGCTGAGCCTTCGGGGGGCCGAGTCGGTTAAGCCAAGGGAAGGCTTCGCAGGTACGAAGAGGTACCGTGAAGGGAACTGATGACTTCGGAGGTCGAGCCTTTAGCTGAGGGTACGAAGATCAAGGCTCCGGAGGGACCCGGATAGTAATCTTCAACCATTATCCTCAGGCTGGTTTATTTTTTCCCCCAACAGGGATGATCGGGGCCAAGCGGGGTGCTTGGTGCTGGATGATCGACGAGACCAGGCGAAGTTAATGGTGATCCTAACTATGCACATAGAAGTCAAGCAAAGCATAGAAGGAAGGATGAAGATGACGTGTTGATGAAGTCAAATGAATGGGATACCGATGCAAGTGATAAGGTGGCTTGAGTGATAGAGAGCAAGAGTGACTTGCTGATGGTCAAGATCGCAAGATGGAGTACACAGATCGACATCAGGATGCTTGCTTGGGGTCAGAGCAAGTGGGAGTGAGTCACGCTTTGAGAAGCGTGCAAGCTAGTTTCGAGGTTTGACCTCAAAACCGTGGAAGGATGGAGGGCATATGACATCATCATGAAGGTTGCGTCGAGGTGATGCTATGTCATGAAGGAACAATGTCCGTCCGATGGATGGAGTGAAAAATGGACCAATATGTCCCAGTGATAGGTAGGAGGCAATTGGATGAGAGGGGTATTTTGGGAATAAGGAAACTTAGTGGCTAAGCAACCTCATGTAACACCCTGGTTTTTAATTTTTGAATATCCTAAAGTTTATCTCGATTTAATTAGGGTTTAAATAAATAGAATAGATTAAACCCTATTTTTAACATAAATTTAATTTGGCCATAGGGTATATCTTGTGTGGCATTCATGCTGAAATAGGCATTAGGTTTTATTTGGTGAAAATTGAATTTTGAAAACATCAAGGCATGTCGTCCGAATTTTGGATTTGTTTTTTGAAAAAGGCTTTCATAAAAGAAAATCTCTTTTTCCTCCCTTGGGCCTAATTACCTTCCCTTTTCTTTTTCTTTCCTTTACCTTGCGGATCATTCCTTTTCTCCTCACGGGCTGAGCCCATTTCTTTCCCAAGCCCGACTCTCACCTGGGCTGGTGGAAGGCCAAGCCCAACAGGTAGTTGCCGCCCACCTCTCGGTTGGCACCCACGGTGAAAGCTATCTTCGCCCGTGCGTTGTGCCCCGTGTGGCCACCTCCTTCCTTGCGCTGCGCCGTGTCGAGTCCGAGTTGAACCCAAGCATTGCCGCCTCCCTGAGCCCATATCCCAACAAACTCCTGGCCGATTCTAACTCCCGCGTGAGATAGCCCCTCCCTCCTATATAAGTCCATGCCCCCTCATTTCGATCTGCTTCGCCCCCACACCAAGCTGCCACTAGCCATTGCTATTGCTTTCGACTGAGCTTGCTGCTGGCCGTTCCTGCCACACTTTGCCTCACCCAAGCCACCTGCGAGCTTTGCAGACGTCTGCCGTATGTGTTGGTGCGCTCTCTTTGCATTCTGGCCACCAAAGAATCTTCCCCGCCGAGAACCTGTGCGCCGCCGCCGTCCCTCTCGCCACCGACCTCTATCCCGCACCACGTCGCTTGAGGTATGTCATCAAAAGAGTTTGCCATAGCCTCATCATTGTTTTACGTCGCTCTCTGTCATCTTCTGTGCACGGCGATGAGGTTTTCACCTCTCTCCGGCATGTCCGCCACCGCCGATCCCCTTCTGCCGTCATGATGAAGCCTCCCTGTCGCCGGTCGCCCCTCCCTGGCCGCCCTTTTCTTCTTTGGCTGTTCGATCTAAAAAGTCTAGTCCAGATTAGATCTGGAATACCCCTTCGTCGATCCAATCATGTGTTGTCATGTGGCTTCATTAATCTTAGTCAGCTTTGCCACATCATCCTGCCACGTCATCGCCACCTCAGCATATGAGCCGACGTGTCAATCCTAGTCACAAGCCATGTCATCAGCAGCCTATTTATCTAGTCATCATTCTGATTTATTTTAATTTGGGAAAGTGGCAATTTTTCTCTTAGGCCCTTGAACTTTCCTGTTTTTATAAAATGGCCCCTGCCCTTATTCAAAATAAGTCTTTTCTTTTTTAGATTTAACCCTAAACTTGTTTTAGTGTAAATTTCTCATTTTAGCTCCGATTTAAATGATATTCGCGCTCATGTGTTAGTAGTACCGTGTACTATCTTTTAGTACCATTTTCATAAATGTTAGCTATTATTTGGTGTACTATTCTTAGTTAGTTTTATTGTGTGTTTTCCAGTGTGTTTCGAGAGTAGACGAGGAGCAGTTCGAGAATCTCCAGGACCACGTCTTTGAAGATTCTAAGTAGCAAGCTGGAAGAGGCAAGTGTCTTTGAATATTCTTATCCTAGTTTTTCAAATGTGTTCTTTAATTAAAACATGCATGCTGTTAATTTTGAATCCCATTTACTTATAGCACCATGTTCCATATATTCCTTATCACCTAGTTGTTAGTAGTGATTATGATGGATAGCTTATGCTAAGCCTTTCACAAGAGTATGGATGGGTTGTGGTTTAAACAAGACTAATGAACTATGCAACTATGAGTTGGGAAATTCTAGTAACGGTATAGCAACATGGAACCTTAGGCCTTGAGCAAAGAGATGTTGGTGATGGTGGTTATAGTTATGTTGTTGGTTTGGCATTTGCTAAAGTGATCTAGGTAAGGATGGGTTCGTGGAGCTACAACCAAAGAAGTATTGTACCAACCACAAGGCCTGGTATGGGCCATACCTAGCCTATTAATTAGCGGATCCTCAGCATAGAATAAGCCAATAGTGGTGTAGTGGAATGGAAGAATGAAACTTTCTGGAGCTACAAGGCGTAAGAGGGGGTTTCTGGGTGGTGTGACACCACTTTGACAGCGGTGAAACCTTAGCGGGCTTATTCTTGTTGGGAGGATGCTTTGTAATGGTCTTGTAGTGATTTTTCAGGTGACACACCATAGGCGTGTGTTAAGTGTCTTACAAACACTGCAACATGGAAATCATAACTCATGGAGAAAGCTGGACAACCTCTGTAGAGTGTAAAATTTGATATATCAGCCGCGCTCATGGTTATGAGAGACTTGGATTCTCACATGATTAGTTGGTTTGGTTCGTTGGTGGGTTGTTACCTGTGATAGGTATCAAGTCAGTTGGTTTGGGAATCTGATGTGGTTTTCAGGTAGTTGAGAAACATAGAGAGATGTTTCTAGTAGATGGAAGTCTAGTGATGAATCACCTAGTTAAATAGGTTGCTTTTATAACTCTATGATAGCATAGTTGGTATTTATGCAAATTTAACCTGTTATAGCCTATTCCGTTATTTAAGCTTGCATGTCATTTATTTCCCTCACTTGCAGACTACGACATGTTTTGACACTTGCTATTTCCATCCAAATGTACATCAAACACTACTTAGACACTGAAGGAGAACCAGACTACTACATCGATGAAGATTGCTAGGCGGGTGGACCTCGGTCAATTGCTTGTGGAAGATGGGAGCTTCGCTATGTTTTGCTATTGTACTTTAGTTAAAGACTTTAGGGTTTAAGTTAAACATTGTAATAATGACACTGTGTGACACTAATGAAGTTGCTGCATGTATGAAACTTGATCCTAGCATACATGTGTTTACATCTCGTTTTGTTCCTTTATAAAACCAGATGTGATAGAGGTAGTAGAGCCGTGTTGACCATAGGACGCAAGACTAGTCAGAATGGTTGTGCCTTAAGGATTATTTTGGTTAAGAAAGCTATTTTTGAAAACTCTGCCTTGGCTTTTCTATGTTTTTCTCGGCTGATTCTTTTTAAACCCTATTACTGACTTCTTTCCCTTTGAAAATGTTGTAGATGGCCCGTACCCATGAGACCGCACGCAAGAGAGTTGGTGGTCGTCACCTTGCTCCACCGTTGAGCCCGACCCATGATATGGCTTTTGCAAGACCACAACCGCCTCGTGTTCCGCGTTGGACTTGCGTCTACCACTCCGATGGACACCATGCAGGATTGTTCCCCGCCAAGCGTTGGGAGATACTTCACAGTCTGGGATCCAAGAAGACACTTGAGTACGTAGGAGTAAAGACTGAACATCATGGGACATGCACCGGTGAAAGGGCTTGGTGATTTGACCTCTGGTCGGTCGGGAACATCGATGCCAATCAACTACAGCGCGGTTGTCTCGCGGCTGTCCGCGATGGTGATGACCGTGGCGGCGTAGATCGGACTTTGGCTGGGGCTAGGGCTTGGATAGGGACTTATTATGATGCTAAAACAGTAGTAAGGGAGGAGAAGAAGGGGTCCTCACCTTGCTTTGATGGTCGAGGAAGGAGGATTCACGGAGAAGACGACGTAGTGCATCACGGGCGGCGGCGGCGGCTCCGGCGAATGGCGGCGCTCCGGCGACGTACGGACAGGGCAGCAATGAGTTCTAGGGCTTGAGGGTGTGGAATAGAGGTAGGAGAGGGCGTGCAACTCATATATATAGGGCTAGGGGCGGCTGGTTGAGGTGGAGTCCAAACCGAACACGAATCGGATTCGAGTTCGAGTCGGTTATGGTTTCCTTTTTCGCAGCTTTGTATTCCGAGGATGATATCTCCATCGTCCGGACTCTAAATTGAACGTTTCTTGATTCTAAATTATAGTACTAGAAACGATCTACAACTTTGGTAGTCATTGGAACTTCTAAAAACGCCAGCTTAATTTCCAAAAATGCGTTACAAGATAAACTGTTTGAACTCGGACTTATCTGTGCAGCACTAATTTCGGGGGCCATAACTCCTAGCTCCATTATACAAAATAGGACTTCCATAGGTTTAAATCGAAGCTCTCGACGAGGCCTACAACTTTGGTATTGTCAAGATTTGCATTTGAGGCCGTTTTGAACTCCAAAATTTCATGCGAAGATTTACAGATTTTGTGGATCCTTTGTTGGCCATCTAGAAGACTTGGCTAAGGGTTTGGACTTGAGCAAGATTGAGCCCAAAGACATTTTAGGTATATCTAGGGTTTAGAAAAGAAACTTTTGCAGTGAAATTTGAATTGGGTTTGAATTTGAATTGAGCTTGGAGTGAATTTAAGATAAATGAAAAATGAGGTTGAACAAGAATATGAGTAGATAAGGAATTTGAATTTGGATTTAGGTAGAATTTGAGAAAGAGGAGAGATTGACTTTAAACAATGATTTGGATAAGATTTGAATTGAACTGGAGAAGGATCAGGTATGATCAAGGATTGAATAGATGATGAATTCAAGGATTTTGAATTCCAACCATTAAGATCCTTAACTTATTCACTATTGAGTTTTGTAAAAACCTTTTCAAAATTTTTTTTCACTCAAAACACCAAAGAGAAAGAAAAGGAAAAAAAACTCTAATGCATTTACCTGGATCCTAACATAACTTCGCATGTAATGCATAAAAAATAATAACCTATATCGATTGATTGATTAAGAAAATAGGTCCTGAACCTATACTAGTGGTGAAGCTATTTAATAATCTTGGAAAATTTTAGAAATTTGAGAAATATGAAAATTAGGGTGTTACAACCATGTGTCAGTTGATGAACCTCAAGATGCTTCAGATGTCATGATCGGTATGTTTCTTATCAACTTCAACCCTGCTACTGTGTTATTTGATTCCGGAGCATCGCCTTCTTATATATCGACCAAGTATGTGGCAAGATACAATTTACCTATATCTCTTATGAAGCATAGAATCATTGTTAGCTCTCCAGGTGGAGAAATGAAAGCAAGACATGTATTCTCTAACCTTAGTATTAAAATTAGGGGTAGAAATTTCCTGCAAACCTTATTGTTTTGGAATTCGAATCGATATATATCATACTAGGAAAGGATTGGTTAACCAAATCAATGGAATTATAGACTGCGCAAGAAAAGCCATTCGTCTAACTGCTAAAGAAGGAAAAGAAGTGGAATAAGTTGCAGAAGTATCACCAATGGCTAGAGGGACAGTCAATCAAGCTGATTTATGAGCCCATGGCTCCTTCGGATACAATCAATACCACTAATAATCCTCAAATCATACAAGGTCCAATTAAAAGAGCACGTGCACAGCAATTAGACTACCAGGTGTTGCAGCAAGAGTTTATCTTGCCCTAGCAAGTACAATGAGAGTTTCTTCTAAGGAGGAGACTCAAGATTGGAGACGAAGTTTAAGAGGAAGGAACACTAGGAATGTATTGATGGTAGAAAAAATAGATTGCTCTGGGAGGAGTATCACAGCGTGACTTGGTGTATTTTCACCTCTGTGTCTTTTACACTATCTTGCCCGTCCCTCCTGTCCAGATGACCATGGCCCCCTATTTATAGGGCCGTGCGTAGCTTGGCATACAAGTTATCATAATGTACAAATATCTGGGATCTGACTGAATTACTTGGTCTTATCCCGGATAACTACCTTCTACCCTATCGGGAGATAAATATCCACCGTGGTAATTATCGTGGTGCCCGCCCCCTAAAGGGGGCGAGCCGGTCGCCAACTGCAGCCCGGGGCCGCACTGTCAAGGGTGTCAGGACAACCTCCATCATGTTGGGGGTGTCAGAGTGGAGTCCACTAGCCTAGGTATTTAATGCCGGACACTTCCTTGCAGGAAAAGTATGACCGGTGCTTCCCTTCTGGCACATCTTTCTTGAGGCCTGATGACTCACCCAGCAGCCTCCGGGAAGCCAGCCTGAGCAGCAGGAGGTCGAGGCTTCAGGAGACCGAGCCTTTAGGAGGCTGAGCCTTCGGGAGGCAGGACTCCGGAAGGCTGGGGCTTCGGGAGGTCGAGGCTTCGAGAGACCAAGCCTTTGAGAGGCTGAGCCTTTGAGAGGCAGGACTCCAGAAGATTGGGGCTTCGGAAGGCGGAGGCTTTGGGAGACCGAGCCTTTGAGAGGCTGAGCCTTCGGGAGGCAGGACTCCAGAAAGTCAGGGCTTCGAGAGGTGGAGGCTTTGGGAAACCAAGCCTTTGAGAGGCTGAGCCTTCGGGAGGCAGGACTTTGGATGGCCGGGGCTTTGCAAGGCGAAGGCTTCAAGAGGCCGAGCCTTTGGGAGGCTAAGCCTTCGGGAGGCCGAGTTGGTTAAGCCAAGGGGCCGTCAGGGGTCCTTAATAACGACCCCCAACAGTAGCCCCTCGCGAGGGCGGCCAGAGGAGCGATCGGGCCCGTGGTTCCTTCAGAGTGGGGCCTCTAACGGTTCGTGGCTTGTGGTTGATGGCTCGTGGTCCAAGTATTGCTTGGCTTTTCTGGGGCGGTTTGACCTAGGTGACTGAACGATATGCTAGATGACGTTGGTGACAGGGGGCATTGAATGTGAAGGTGTGGTCCTACCTTGTCAGGCGGGCGTGGGACATGTTGGGGTGTCAAGGGGGTCTGTTTCGCTCCCCCATGATTTTGGCCTGGTAGGCGAAAGGACTGGGCATGCGCCCGCCGCCTAGGGGGCAAGTTGCTCCTTATTTGTAGCAGAAGGGGGATTGCCCAGAGCGACTGTCGGTGGATGAACACCACAAGCGGGGATCCTGAGGGACCCCCTTTGAGATTCGGTTGGGGGGCTGATTCTGGATCTACCTCGTACGTGGATTTAATGCGAAAGTGTGAGGTCTAGGCGGGACGGATGATCGTCGGCTAGTAGGAGTAAATGCTCAAGGGATTTTAGACAGGTTCGGGCCACACGGAGTGTAATACCCTACTCCTGTGTGTCTGGCGTGATATTAATACTCTTGGAATGCCTTTCTCTGGATCTCTGTGTTACAAGGTTTTTTGTCTAAGTCTTGAGCTTCGGTCTTCAAGTCACGATCTCTCTGAGCTTCTACTTGGCTTGAACTTCTCAAAACTTCACCTCTTCGACCTTGACCTCCTCTATTTTCCGAAGTGCTCCCCCCTTTTATCCTACCGGGGGGAGGCTCGGCGTGCCCAGAACAGTGGCACGAGTTATCGTAAGCCATAAATAGAAAGCAACCATCATGGGTCTACAATTTGATGTTATAGGGGTTGAAAATGCGCCCTTCGGCCGGTCCCGTCGCCCATTACTCCCCAACTTTAGCAGGTGCATGGGGGACCCACTGGGCAACCGCTGAATATCCCCACATGCTCATCCGGTCAGAGCAGATCTGACATGGTCTGACACGGCAGGGGGGCAGGCGATACGCCTCGAGCCCAGTGACGACATCTTCAAGCCGTTTCCTTTATGGGCCCCGCAGGGTGACGTGCGAGGGGACCCGTCGCATTAAATGTCCCTACGCCTCCTGCCAGGCGGTGGCAGGGACTGACGTACTCAGTACGACAGATGTGCGGGGGAGTGGTTCGATGTGACAGGCCACGCTCCCTCTTAAATGTAGCATCGGGCCTGCCACCGATTGACACCTCACCGTGGAGCCCTGGTTCCCATGTCACCGACAGCAGCCCCAGGCCCATTGGTAGGCGATGGCCCAGAGACTGCGGATGGGGCCCTTTTTCTTGTAGGCCAGTCACAACATTGGTGCCACGTAGCTTTCTATCGCCAGGTGCCGAAATCTTTGCGGGCCTTGCAGATTTTCGGCCCAGGCTCTTGGTATAGCCCAAATAGGAAACCGAAAGGGCGCGTGCCCTTCTGACTTTCGAGGGAGGTGATGATGAGGCTGGAGGCGCGCCTGGCAACCGCGCGGATCGAGGGAGATGTGCCTCTCATATTGCGCCGAGGAATGGGGCGTTTGAACTGCCCACGATAGAAAAGGAGAGGGGCAACAAACCGTTACCCCCCACGCCATTCTTGCAGTTGCCATCTTATGTCTTCGTCTCCCTTGCGCACTGGGAGCCTTCTCTCCAGTCCTCAGTTGTCACGTCCCGAAATCCGTAATTGTCTGTTTTAATCCTAAAACATGCAATTTCAGCTTCATGTTCCAGTTTGGGTCACTGGAGCACCTCACTTTGAATCAATGAGGTGGGAGAAGGAAACTAAGAGAAATAAGGGAGCTAGAAGCAAGTCTGGACTTTTCCTCTAGGTAAATGGGGCCCACTTAGGTGGAAAATATCTCTCTATAGGTGGGCAACAACACTCTCTCTCCCCCTCAACTTGCCCATACGTACTACTCACCCACTCCACCAGATAAGGCTTTTTGAGGAAGCAAGTTGGAGTTGGCTGTCTCTCACTCTCTCTCTTAGGCTCCCTTTTTTCCCTTTGGATCCCTACCTCTGGGAGCAAGATCAAGGTACGTATGTGGTACTCACGTGACCACCAGCTCAAGGACTACTCGTCCATCCAATTCATTTTCAGTTTCCCCGAAGGAATTCGAGCTGGTTCTGAACTTGTTTGGTGTTCTTTGGGAGAAGCAAGGAAGCAGCAGTTTTTCCTCTCTTCTCCAAGCCATTTTCCGTCGTTTCCTCCTTCAACTGGCGGTCACCAACCTCAGCAAAGGACATTGGGTGAGTCTGCTAGGCTCCCATGGCAAGTATGCTCATTTTGGTTGGATAGATCTTGAATCTGGAACTAGGGTTGCAAAGTTCTTAAAGTTCTTCAGTCTGGGAACAAATGAGGATTTATGTGGATTTGAGTTAGGAATCATGTTGCTAGGCGGTTGAGCAAAGTCTAGACTCTGTACACCCTCCTAGGTATTTTTACTTTTAGTTTAGAAAGACTCCTAGGTTAGTTTAGCCCAGTTTTTTCCCTCGTAATGACTGCTGTTCTGGAGCTGCACGAGGCTGATTTAACTGTTCATCCCGAAGCACTGTAGCACCCGAGCACTCCGAGTACTATTTATCCTCGGTACCCGAGTACTGTTCACCCTAGCACTCCGGGTACTGTTTATCCCGGTACCCCCGAGTACTGTTCACCCGAGCACTCCGGGTACTGTTCGTCCCGAGTACCGGTACCCCGAGCACTGTAGCAGTGGTCGCAGGGCGGTTATCAGGCTTTCGTGGAAGCTGGTAGCTTGTAAAATTTATAGTTAACTCGTACAAACTCCAAACTTCATGAGACCAGTTGCGTTGGCTTCGTATGAACATGAACTACATGTTAAAAATGTTAAAACTCATTAAATACGTTCTGAGAATTTATTTATTAGTTAAATGCATTTCAGCTTAGTTAAATTACAAATAGTCAATGCCATGTTCGAAAGTTGTGAGACCACTTGGAAAACTCTTGTTTTGGACAGTGCAATCTAGGAAAAATATTGTCATGTATTTTGGAGCATATTTTTCTTATATGGTCGCATTTCATACATGCTCATTACAATGCACGCGTTGCTCTCTATAGTGAACGCCGATCCGTCGATCCCGGAGGCTGTGGGCGATCGTGAGGCGCCCCACCTTTCTGATCCAGGGCAGCAAGGCAAGCATCTATCATATTGCACCGTGTCAATTCAAAATCTAATATGTTATCTACACTTATGTATACATTGCATATGTCGGGTACCGAGTTGGGTAGAACCTATGCCGATGCATTCTCCCATTTCGGTCACGTGTCATGTGTTATTCCTTAGAGCCTAGTGGTGTCGTCGAGGTCTAATTATAGTTCGCTATGCTTAGTGGTACTTAGGCTTTCCGGTAGAAGTCGACGACGGCGTCCACCGTTGTCTCGAGCCTAGGACTTATTACTTGTTCACACTTATGGTTGTGTTGATGATGAGTCGGTTTGGTGAGTGGTGAGTTGAGACGAGGTGTGGGCGGTGTTAGGGGTGTCATCTGCTCACGAGGAGTCCTCAGGCAGTTCGGGGAGGGAACCCGGATACCGTAGACCGCATGTACCGGTTAAGCACCGACCGTCGGTGTAGTCGGCTTTAGCACTTACCTTACTCACCACATGCTGATATAATGGTAGGCGAGCTGATTACCTTCGCAGACGTGGTCATGTGGGCCTCGTCATAGACGGTGTGAGTCCGGTTTGAGTCCGGGCTTTTAGCGGTATTAGTTTGCTCGGGGAGTAATTCTAATACCGCCGTGCCGAGCTATGGTTGATCCACATGGTTGGGCCTGGTTGGGAAAGGTTGTCACGGGTACCCCCTTGTGTGCATCTTAGCGGGTGGCACAAGCCGTATGGTCCCTGTGTCGTGTGGGTCCAGGAGTATCCCCCTGCAGGGTGTATAATCAGTTCGAACTGCCGCGCTCTCGGTCATGAGCATCGCTATCGCTTATCTCTACCGAGCGACCATATTTTGGTCGTAGAGTTTCGATGTGGGTTGTGGCATGGTTGGATTGGGGTGGTTTGGTCGGTATGTGGTTGGTGGTTTGGTGGGAATGGTTTGCTTTTATACACTTGTTGTTCATATATCTATTCTGATCAGTTGGTTGGCAGGGTTTGAGTCGGTGGTTGGTTAAGTCAGTTGCTTACACCTAGAGTCTAGGTTGCTTACCGCTTAATGAACTTAAACATGTCTTAATCCTTGCTACAACTTTAAATGCATGATCCTTGGAGTCGAGAATATATATACTCATACCGTGTAAGACTTGCTAGTACCTTCGTACTAAGGGGTGCTACCCTTAAGTTGCTTTTAGGTTCGCAGGTTGGCGAGGAAGATGCAGTGTTCGGCTACTTTGTGCCTGCCGATCAGGGTGGCGGGCAGGAGTAGCACCTTCTACTCCGAACTCCGGCGCTTTTGGTATGGAGCCTAAGGGCATACGGCTCCATACTCTTTTGTTGTATAGGTTTATCTTCCGCTGCATAGTTGTTGTTGTTCCTCTTTTGTTGTAAATTGTGGAAGCAGCTGCTTGTTTAAGTATTATAATACAGCTTAATTACTTGCTCTCTATTAAACTGTGTTGTGATATTTGAGTTGGAAGGCATGTGTTCCGATCCTGGGCACAAAACACGTGCCGGGACTACCGGAATGGTATTCTGGTTAATCGTCAAGGTTGTGATTATGAATAATGATCCTCCTGATGATTAATTAGAATACTATTTGGACGGTTCCTCACATCAGTGCACCTTTTCCTAGTCTCCTCCAGTGCACTCCCCACCCCCAAAAATGCCAAGGGCAGGAAGCAGCCGTCGGGATGCGTCGAGCGCCGGCAGCGTCTTGCTGAGGTCCCACCTCATGAACGAGGAGGGGGTGGAGAAGGTTCGGAAGCTGATGGTCGCCGCTGGCCCGCGCAGGCCTTGGCAGATCATGATCTTTGTCTCCTTCGTCGCTGCTGACCTGGTGCCGCCGTTTTCGACGTTTCTTCTGCAAGTGCTGGACACCTTCGGTGTCCAGCTGGCCCACCTGAGTCCAAACTCAGTGGTCATCCTGGTGCCCACCTCTGCGAGATGTTCGTGGGGGTGCCGCCGTCGGTCACGCTATTTCGGCACTTCTTCATCTTTCGAGCTGCCGGGAAGAAGAAGGGGTCGGATGAGGTAGAGGTCGTGGGCTGCTGCAACTTCCGCCTGTGAGAGGGACTGGGCGATGCCTACATCCTGCAAGTGTTACGTGGCAAGTGGGACGACTGGTGCTGGGACTGGGTTTACATGGACATCAGTCGCCACGACTTCCTCTTGCTGCCCTAATCGCCGGCGAAGCCCAACAAGCTGATCTGGGAAGCGGCCCCCGCGGAGGATGCTCGCCTGCGCCCGGTATTGAACCACATTGAATACCTACACCGGGCGGGGCTTACCTCGCTCATGGTGGTCGCTAACTTCCTACACCGCCGTCTATCCCCTGTGAGGGAACGCGCCCGCTTCGCTTGGATGTACATCGGGCCTCGCGACTTTACGAGGACCTGCATAGGAGAGGATGGGGACCTTAACGAGGGGGCCCTGGCAACACTGCTTAAGGTGGTGACCGGCATTGACGACCTCGCCTTGCTGATCCTGCCACGCGAGGAGCTGCCGCTTTGTGCAGACCCGGGCCGGGCGGCTCTGCAGGAGTCAATGCTGGCCTTTGACGCCCAGGGGCTGGTTGACCATCCGGGGCGCCAAGACCCCGGGACTATGCACATTCCCGGGGCGGATGATAATGGAGGGTGGGGCGCCGCCGCCGCCGACAGCAGGCCGCTGACCCGGGGCGACAAGGGGAAGCATCCCCGGGCGTATATCCCTCAACCGTCCTCATCCTCGTCGCCGTCACCTCGGCGACCATGGCCGACGGCGGGCGGTGCGACGGTGGGCGGCCGATGCAGCCAGTCTTCGGGAGCAGACTCCTGGGCAGAGGCTGGGGCTAGCTCATGGTGACCCACTGGCCAGAGCCCAGCCGGCGGCGCGACTGCTGCCAGCCGAACCGACCAGTCTTCAAGAGCAAGCTCCGGGGTGGACGCTGGGACTAGCCCACAACGGCCTGAGGGACAGAGCCCTCCCCAGAAAAGGAGGAGGCTGGAGCCTCGGCTCGAGCCCAGGCAGCAGGACCCAGAGTTCCAGATCCTGCAGTCCCGATGGCGGTACCGCAGGCCCAAAACCACGAAAGCCCCTTTTCTTTCTCGAGCACATTTTGCCTGAATTTTGGCTGGGAGTTAACCTGGTTTCGTTCCAGGCCGCCCAAGGACTCTGTAGGAGGCCAGGAGTCCCCGGAGCAGCCGAGGCCATCCCCTGCCCTTGAGCCGAGAGCCTCAGCCGACTCTGAGTCAAGAGCCCCGGCTGGCTCTGAGCCAAGGGCCCCGGCCAGCTCTGAGTCGAGAGCCCCGGCTGGCCTTGCCCCGAGCCCTCCGAGTGAGGAGCAACCAGCTGCAGGGGAGGTTGTCACGACAAGGGTGGCGCCGGTGCGGCTGCCGTCGGGGCCCCTGAGTGCCTCTACTGAGAGGGCTCGTAGGGGACCCAGCCCCCGGCCATACCCTGGCCAGGCCCCGGAACCCCTCCCCGAGGTGCTGGGAAGCACCCGGGAGGTCATCAGGCGGCTCGAGGTGGCGTTGCAGTAGTGCGGGCCGAGCTCAAGAAAGAGCGTGCCGCCCTAGTCGACGAAAGGGGCTTGCTGGAGGAGGTCCACAAGTTGCTGGAGACCCGCGTGGCCATGGCTCGCTCGATCTATGAAAGGTCCATGCAGGAGCTGGCCGTGGAGCGGGAGGCACTAGAGGAGGCCTGTGATGAGGCCGTCGCAGTGCAGGAGAGAGCCGACCGCTTGGAGCGGCTCGTGACTGAGCGTGACCAAGCGTTGAGGAGGCACGCCGGAGAGCTGGCCGCTCACGAGGATCAACTTGTCCGGCGCGAGCGGCAGGTTGCTTCACAAGAGTAGGTGGCCAGCAAGAGGGAGGAAGCCATGCGGTCTGCACAGGCGGACCTCTGCTGCCAGAACGACAATCTTGAGCATGGCCGTGCTGACGTCCTCCGCCGGGAGGAGCAGGTCGCACTGCGTGAGATGGATGCCAGCTTGGCATCTTCAGCGCTTGACGCCTGGGAGGAGCAGGTCGCATGGCGTGAGGCAGATGCCGATTTGGCGTCGTCAGCACTTGCTGCCAGGGAGAAGCATGTAGCCAACCAGGAGGCCGACCTAGTCACCCGAGAGCAGGCCATTAAGGCCTGAGCCGAGCAACTGGAGCAGTCTTGTATCGAGGTGGCTGCCCAACATCGGGAGATACCAGCAGCGAAAGACATCCCTGCCAGCGCCACCGATGGCAGCAGTCTCGAGGCTCGGCTGAAGAACGTCGAGGAGGAGCTTGATGTCGTCCTCGCATAGCGGACGAATGCGAAGTTGATGATGTGGGATATCCTTCGGTGGGTGCGGGACACCGTGGAGGCAGCCGGGCTTGGGCATGTGTTTGTGGGTTCCCAATCGCTGGAAACGGAAACGATAGGCCATGTCGCCCTCGGGTTCACAAAGATCGCCCGGTGCCTCGAGGCCCTTCCTGCCGCTGTCCAGGAGCTGGTGACCTGGGAGGGGCATGCGTTGGTCGAAGGTGTGGCCGAGCACATTCTCGCCTACTACCACAGCCGAGACCCCGCCTTCCTGCTGGAGCCAGCTCGGTAGGGTGTGGTTGATGCACAGGTGGCGGAATTTTTTGTGTGGGAGCCGGGCCCTAGTAGTGACAGCAGCAGTGACACGTGCCCTCCTCCTTAGCCTATAAAAGTTAGGGTTTTTGTTTTTTGAATGTTGTAAATATGGGAGTGATTCCCTCCTGAATGGTTCCTTTCAGTGTAATAGAAGCCATCCTTGGAATCGAACTCCGTTCTGTGCTTGATGTTGTTTGTTCTTCCTTGATGTCCCAAGAGGCACTAGCCAGGCCGAGCCTGGCATTCTACCCCCGAGAAGTTAGGTTGCCCCGACCACTCATGTTTGAGTAGCAGGACCACCCGAGCGTCAAGCCCTCAAGCCCTCGTGAGGGCGCGGCTGCTGAGTCAAAGAGACACAGATAGACACAAAACTTCTTTGCTCGGGAAACAAGTCCACCTGGCACAATACACGCCACGACCAGTGAACGCTTTTTGACCTGCGACCTCTCAAACAAATAGACCGGAGACACGCGCGGGTGGAAATGCAACCAAGAGTCCCCATAGTTTGGTGGTGTCTGGGGTAGGACTGACCAGGTCGAGCACCGATAGCTCGCCCCCGGGGTCTAGGAGGTCCCGACCACTCATGTTCGAGCGGTAGGATTACCCGAGAGCCCCAGAGGCTCAGTAGTGCTTGGGGTACTGCCAAGCCGGCCGGGCACTACTGTCACCGTGAGGGACATATGTCAACCATCGCCGCCTGTGCTATACACTGACTACTGTTTGTCTTTGTCGTTCCGGAAAAGTGAACACGAGGGCAGGGTTTTTGCGCTCGAGGAGACTGCCTCGCTGAACAGATTAGCATACGAGGGTCCCAAGGATAACTCAGGAACAATAGTTTGTTGCGTATGTATGAAAGGAAATTCATATGACTTTAGTAACTCCCCAAGCAGGTGTCAACCTTCCGGCTGGCCAGGCCAGGAAGGAGTAGGTGTCCTGAGCTCAGGGTGCCCGGGAACATGGGTTCCCTTGTGCAGAGCGCTTGAGCCCCTAGGACATCATTTTAGCACTCGAGCACTGCAAACCCGGTAATGGAACCAGGGGCTAGGCGGTCCCGACCACTCATGTCCGAGCGGTAGGGTTACCTGAGGATCCTGGAGGCTCGAGCAGCGCCCTGGGCATTGAGGCCCTTGTGGTCGGGCTGCATGGTTCTTGAGCATTTATCTGTAAGCTTAAAAAATAGGCAAAGATTCTTTGCTTAGTGCGTTCTGTTAGTGCGGTACTCATTATAGAGTGCTCTCATTTTTTACCCGAGAACTCTCGAATGCCCGGACCGGCGAAGTGTACAGACAGGAACATGACCAAGAGGTCCAATGGTCCGGTTGTGCCTGGGGTAGGACTGACTAGGCGGAGCACTGACAACCTGCCCCTGGGGTCTAGGCGGTCCCGACCACTCATGTTCAAGTGGTAGGATTACCCGAGAACCCCAGAGGCTCGGTAGTGCTTGGGGTAGTGCCATGCAGCCGGGCACCATAGCCTACCACAACAGACTTAAGTCAGCAGTTGCTGCTTGCACGCATACTGACCGGGATCCGTTTTTATCAGCAGGAAAAATTAGAGAGCGTGTTTTTCTCGCACAAATCGAGAATCTCACCAAGCAAATTAAACATATGGATTCCAGAGGAAAAACTCAGAATAAGAGAAATATGAGCGTATGTTGATGATTTATACAGAAGTGACGAAAATGAATAGCAAGTGCTAACTTACATGGTTGGTGGCAGCCCCCGGCCAACTTGGGCAGGGGTACAGCCTCTGTCTTGGTTGGCCCGAGCACAAACACGCCCACCTATGGATAAAACTTGCGTAGATGCTCGATGTTCCACGCGTTTGGGAGAGGCTGTCAGTCCTCTGTGGCCAGCCGAAATGATCCTCGCTGCGGGGCACCGGTCACGATGAAGGGGCCTTCCCACATGGGGGAGAGTTTATTCTTTCCTTCGCGCGTCTGGGCGCATCGGAGAACTAGATCCCTAACCTTGAGTGACCGGGCACGGACATGGCGCTGATGGTTGTGAGGAACCGTCCAAATGGAATTCTAATTAATCATCAGGAGGATCATTATTCATAATCACAACCTCGACGATTAATCAGAATACCATTCCGGTAGTCCCGGCACGTGTTTTGTGCCCAGGATCGGAACACATGCCTTCCAACTCAAATATCCCAACACAGTTTAATAGAGAGCAAGTAATTAAACTGAATTACAATTATTAAACATGCAACTGCTTACACAATTTACAACAAAAGAGGAACAACAACAACTACGCAGCGGAAGAGAAACCTATACAACAAAAGAGTATGAAGCCGGATGCCCTTAGGCTCCATACCAAAAGCGCCGGAGTTTGGAGTAGAATGTGCTACTCCTGCCCGCCACCCGGATCGGCAGGCAAAAAGTAGCCGAAAACTGCCTCTTCCTCGCCGACCTGTGAACCTGAAAGCAACTTAAGGGCAGCACCCTTAGTACGAAGGTACTAGCAAGTCTGACACAGTATGAGTATATATATATTCTCGACTCCAAGGATCATGCATTTAAAGCTGTAGCAAGGATTAAGACATGTTTAAGTTCATTAAGCGGTAAGCAACCTAGACTCTAGGTGTAAGCAACTAACTTAACCAACCACCAACTCAAACCCTGCCAACCGACTGACCATAACAGATATGTAAACAACAAGTGTATAAAAGTAAACCAATACCACCAAATCACCGACCACAAACCGACCAAACCACCCAATCCAACCATGCCACAACCCACATCGAAACTCTACGACCAAAATATGGTCGCTCGGTGGAGATAAGCAATAGCGATGCTCATGACCGAGAGCGCGGCAGTTCGAACTGATTATACACCCTGCAGGGGGATACTCCTGGACCCACACGACACAGGGACCATACGGCTTGTGCCACCCGCTAAGATGCGCACAAGGGGGTACCCGTGACAACCTTTCCCAACCAGGCCCAACCATGTGGATCAACCATAGCTCGGCGAGACGGTATTAGAACTACTCCTCGAGCAAACTAATACCGCTAAAAGCCCGGACTCAAACCGGACTCACACCGTCTATGATGAGGCCCACATGACCACGTCTGCGAAGGTAATCGGCTCGCCTACCATTATATCAGCATGTGGTGAGTAAGGTATGTGCTAAAGCCGACTACACCGATGATCGGTGCTTAACCGGTGCAAGCGGTCTACGGTGTCCGGGTTCCCTCCCCGAACTGCCTGAGGACTCCTCGTGAGCAGATGACACCCCTAACACCGCCCACACCTCGTCTCAACTCACCACTCACCAAACCGACTCATCCTCAACACAACCACAAGTGAGAACAAGTAATAAGCCCTAGGCTCGCGACAACGGTGGACGCCGTCGTCGACTTCTACCGGAAAGCCTAAGTACCACTAAGCATAGCGAACTAAAATTAGACCGCGACGACACCACTAGGCTCCAATGGAATAACACATGACACATGACCGAAATGGAAGATTGCATAGGCATAGGTTCTACCCAACTCGGTACCCGACACATGCAATGCATACATAAGCGTAGATAACATATTAGATTTTCAATTGACACGGTGCAATATGATAGATGCTTGCCTTGCTGCCCTAGCTGCCGCTCACAGCTACCCGAGTCACGATCACCACTGCGGGAACCTTCGGGGACAGCCTCGTTCGCCTCGTTCGCCGGGTCGAAGTTCCCTAAAAGAATCACGCGTGCAATGTAATGAATATGAATGACATGCAATGAAAGATGCTTCACTGTAAGACAACAGCGGAGATGCAATGCACTTATGCCATGAGTTAAAAGCCTGAAGGATTTCCTTATTTGAATTATTGTTTAACATTTAACAACTTATTAATCCTCAGTAAGCATTTCATAAACCCTAGCATTTTTAATGAACATGGCATAGTTTAACAAGATTAACAGAATTTGATTTACCAATTTTGGACTCATCAAAAATTGTTTATGAATTATTAAAGATTAAACACATTCGTTAATTGAATAAAATTAATTATACCTTTCACAACACCTAGTATTTTTCATGTGCAGAGTATGATAATACAAGGCCAACAAAATTAGATTCATCAATTTTGGAAACACCAAACTTTAATTAGGAACTATCAAAGCCTAGACATAATTTATTAACTCAATAATTCACAGCACATATTTCATGGCCACTGGCATTTTTAATGGACAGATCATGATGCAACAAAACCAACAAAATTGGTTTTAGGAATTTTGGAGCTCTACACAATTTCCTATGCATTTTTCAAGTTTTCAGCCGATTTAACATTAAACAAATATTCTAATTCGCATTTTCCGGAGTTTTCCCGATTAATAAAAATGCCCGAAATACTTTTTGCACACCCGGCCGGTTAGCCACTGAGGCTGACAGTGGGCCCGGTGGGTTTGACCCGGGTCAAAATTGACCCGCGCCCAGTACCCCACGCCGACGGCTCGGGCGACGTCGCCGGCGGTGAACGGCGGTCTGAACGGCCCGGCCGAAGGTGGCAACAGCACCAGCACGAGCACGTGGTCACGGTGGGGGTACATGTCGACGCCGGCGATGGCCGGAGCACGGCGATCGGCGGCGAGGGGCAAAACCAATCCGGCGGCGGCACGGCTTTGACGCGCCGAAGGCGAACGGCGACGCAACAGACTCGGGTGAGGGCAGCTATAGCTTCTACGAGGGCGCGTGGACCAAATGGCGCGGCCCAACGCTGAAGAACTCGACGGTGGCACGGCCGGCGGCGAGAGCTATGGCGCGGCGGCAGCCGGTCGTCGCGGACTCACGCGCCAGCGACGGGACGGAGGGAAAGCGGCATGCGCACAAGGTGTACAGGAGTATGGGGAAGCTCACCGAGCGCTTCACTGGGCCGAAGAAGCAGCAACGAGGCAGCTCGACGGTGAGGTGCGGAGGGAGGCCGCCGGCGCCGAGGAAGACGGCACGAGCTCGCCAAATTCGACCGAGAGGGGAGGGGATTCGCACGGAAATTAGTTGGAGAGGCTCCGACGATCCCTCTTTGCGCTTCTCACGGCTTGAGCTCGAGGGAGCTTGCCGGTGGCGCGTCGGATTTGGCCGGCGGCGCGGCGCAAAGCGGCTCTGCTCTGTGGTGCGCTGGGCGACAGGGAGAGAAAGCGAGGGAGAGAGAGAGGAGCCACGAGAGAGCGTCCAGGGGGGGGTTAAGGCCGACGACGCATCCACTCGAACGTTCGGCCGGTGACTCGACGGCGTGCTGGGTTTGCCGGCCACCGAAGTCAACAAAGCCAGCACCGCCCTCTGGAAGCAGCGCGGCTGAGTGAGGAGGGAGGATGACAAGCGGGTCCCGCAGGAACAGTAACCGCCAGGCAAAATATCTCCACCAGTTTAGCCAACCATTTTGGAGGTCTTACTGTGGTCTAAAATTTGTGGAACAAATTTTGTTGGCTTCTATAAATCATGAACAATCCATTTTACTTTGTTTGACCCAAAAATCTTGCACCAAACTCAAATGAAAATTCTCCAAAGAGGCAAGCTTTTCAAACTTGTGCTGATTTTTATGCTTTGAAAACAATCCCCAAAAATTTGGAAAAATTCATTTATATTCTCCTCCAGGCACCTAATAATTTCTAAAATTATTTCCAACTCTATGTTGTATAGCAATATTGTGAGTTGCTTAACAACGCATCAACTAATATTGATTTTTACAATTTGTTTAATTGAAAATTGCATGCCTAAAACTGCTCAAAACCAAACAAATGATGCTAATGACGCCCATTAGCACTTAAATATATGTTTTAGAAATTCTGGGCCATGACAATGGTAGTGCTGTAGGCTCTGATGATATCTGGTGGCTCGGACGGCAGCTCGTCGCCGAAGCTCCTCCAAGTGCTCGACGTCGTCACATCTTCGTTGTTCCTGTTCGCCCTCTGAGTATGCATTCACCCGAGGGGAGCCGAGCGTGAGCTCAGAGGGGAGGACTGCCTCGGCGTCGTAGACGAGGAACAAAGGCGTCTCCCTGGTGGCCCGGCTTGGCGTGGTCCAGTTGGCCCACAACACAGTAGGAAGCTCGTCAATCCACCCTTTCCCATGCTTTGCTAGCATGTTGTAGGTCCGGGTTTTGAGCCCCTTCAGTATCTCAGCATTTGCATGCTCGACTTGCCCGTTGCTACGGGGATGAGCAATAGAGGCAAAGCAGAGCTTGATGCCGAGGTCCTCACAGTATTCCCCGAATAGGGCAGTTGTGAACTGGGTGCCATTATCGATGATGATCCTGTTCAGGACGTCGAAGTGACTTGTAATACCGCGGATGAATTGGATTACCGTGTTCTTGGTAACCTTGGCGACTGGGACAGCCTCTGGCCACTTGGTGAATTTGTTGATGGCGACGTAGAGGTACTCATAGCCCCCGATTGCTCGGGGGAATGGATCCAAGATGTCCAGCCCCTAGACCGCGAAGGGCCAAGATAGGGGGATGGTATTAAGAGCCTGAGTTGGCTGGTGAATCTCCTTTGCGTGGAACTGGCACGCCCTGCACTGCCGAACCAGCTCGGAAGCATCCTGGAGGGCTGTTGGCAAGTAGAAGCCTTGCTGAAAGGCCTTCCTGACCAGCGTGCGGAACGATGCATGGCCACCGCACTCGCCCTTGTGGATCTCAGTGAGGAGCTCACTGCCTTCTGCCCGGGTGATGCATTTCAGGAGGACACCGTCCGTGCCGCGCCGGTAGAGATCCCCATCTACAATGGCATTGCGTTTGGACTGCCGTGCAATCCTCTCTGCAGAGGCATCATCCCCGGGTAGGATGTTTTCTTTCAAGTACCCTTGGATCTCGTCGATCCACGAGGCCTCTTAAGAACTACCGGCAAGCACAGCGCACTCGCTGGGTGGCGGCACCCTGACGAGACCTCCCACTGAGGGTGCGGCCTGGGTCCCCTTGACTGAGCTCGAGGGTTCCCCTTCATCCTGGTCGGCAGGCAGGACAGATGGCCGTGTGAGCCTTTCTTCAAAGGTTTCGGCCGGGACGAGCGTGCGGGCGGAGGCCAGGCGGGAGAGGTCATTGGCTAGAGTGTTATCGCAGCAAGGTATATGCCGCAGCTCCAGACCGTTGAAGTGCCGCTCCAGCCTCCTGACTTCCGCCACATACGCTGCCATCTGCAGGTCTACGCGTTGGTATTCCTTGGATACTTGGTTGACGACCAGCTGGGAGTCACCCTTGACAAGCAGCCGCTGGATCCCGAGTCCCACCGTTGCTTGGAGGCCAGTGATGAGTCCCTCGTATTCTGCCATATTGTTTGTCGCTCAGAAATGCAGCTGCACGACATACTGGAGTACTTCACCCGTTGGGGAGGTGAGTACCACTCCAGCCCCCGAGTCTTTCAGCATGAGGGAGCCATCAAAGTGCATGACCTAGTACCCAGGCCCGTCTTGCCTGGGGTATGCGGACAACTCTTCATTGTCGATCTCGGGGACCGGCGTCCACTCTGCCACGAAGTCGGATAGAGCCTAGCTTTTGATCGCATGGTAGCCGATGAAATGCAGATCGAATTCTGCGAGCTCAACTGCCTACTTGATGACGCGCCCAGTGCCTTCGCGATTCCGCAGGATCGGCCCCAGTGGCTGGGTAGTCACCATCGAGACCTTGTGCGCCTGGAAGTAGTGACGCAGCTTCCTGGAAGCGATGAGCGCTGCATAAAGCATCTTCTGGGCTTGGGGGTATCTTGTCTTGGTGTCTCGAAGGACATCACTAATGAAGTACACCGGTCGTTGTATCCGGCGGGCCCCGAATGCCACCTCGCCTGACGACCTGTCACAGCCCTCGAGCTCGGCGCAGTGGTTGGGGCCGGCCGAGGTCTCGGGCTCGACTCTCTGGTGGGGAGGTGCCCCGAGTCCTGTAGGCTGCTCGGGGGCGACCAGGAGCTTGGACCCAGCACCTTGCCCCGAGCACTCGTCATGCTCCACCACCAGTACATGCTCACGACCTGAGGAATGGCCGAGACGTAGAGAAATAAAGGTTCGCCCTCGGAGGGGGCCACCAGTACGGGCGGTGAGGTGAGATACTGCTTCAAGTCTTGGAAGGCCTGCTAAGCCTCTGGTGTCCAGTCTAAATGACCGACTTTCTTCAGCAATTTGAAGAGCGGGAGCCCTCGCTCCCTGAGTTTGGAGATGAAGCGCCCCAGGGCCACCATGCACCCATCGAGGCGCTGGACCTCTTTGAGCTGAGCCGGGGGACGCATCTGCCCGATGGCCCGGATCTTTTCGTGGTTGGCCTCGATTCCACGGCTGGAAACCAAGAAGCCAAGGAGCTTGCCCGCGGGTACCCAAAAAACGCACTTCTTGGGGTTGAGCTTCAGGCGAGTGGTGCCTGCGTGGTAAGGGTAATGCGCACGACCCACTGGAAGGAAGATCCAGTGTTCCGCAAACCAAAAGGCATTGACACATAGCAATAGGTCCCCACTGGGGAAATAAAAGATGTTTTTTCTTCGTCCTGCTTGGCCATGCGAATTTGGTGATAACCCGAATTTGCATCTAGAAAACACAAAAGATGGCACCCCGCGGTGGAATCGACAATCTGGTCTATGCGGGGTAAAGGAAAATGATCTTTTGGACAAGCCTTGTTAAGGTTGGTGTAGTCGATGCACATCTAGAGCTTGCCGTTGGCCTTCGGGACGACGACGGGATTTGCTAGCCACTCCAGGTGGAGGACCTCTCGGATGAAGCCGGCATCGAGGAGTTTGTTGACTTGCTCCCTGATGAACTCCTGGCGCTCAGGCGCCTGCCGGTGGATCTTCTGTCTCACCGGCCATGCGTCTAGGCGCACAACAAGGTGGTGCTCGATCACCTCCCTAGGGATCTTGGGCATATCTGACGGCTGCCATGCAAACACGTCAGCGTTAGCCCGGAGGAAGGCGATGAGCGCGCTTTCCTATTTGTCGCCCAGGTCACCACCGATTCGGATGACCTGGGATGAGTCTTCGCCCACCGCAACCTCCTTCGTGTGGATGGAGGCGTTGATGGTGAGTTGGGGTTTGGATGACGAGGGTCCTAGTCCCCCTGGGTGTCCTTCGACCTCGGCTCGAGTGGAGACCAAGGCCGAGTATAGCTGCTCGCCGCAGGAGATGGTGCTGCCGATCTCGGTGGGCACGGAGATGGGGCCGGTAGGGCCCGGCATCTTGACCGTGAGGTAGGTATAGTGCGTCACCACCATGAACTGGGCGAGCGACGGGCCCCCGAGGATTGCGTTGTAGGGGAGAGGGACCTCCACGACGTTGAAGACGACGTTATCTGTCCGGAAATTGTCCCGGCTCCCGAAGGTGACGGGCAACTAACCTGCCCGAGGGGTAGTGTGTGTCCCCATAAAAGGGGAGGGACGACTTTAAGCGCTTCGAAGGCACCTGCAGCTTCTTGAACGCCTCCGGGGACAGGAGGTTCAGGCCTGCACCCCTGTAGATCAGCACTCGGCTGACCTTCACATTGCAGATGGTGGGGGACACTACCAGGGCAGTCGCCCCACCCCTGTAGTACTCGCGGGATGGTCCGTCTAGCTGAAGGTGATCGGGGTCTCCGACCACTTGAGGGGCCTTGCGGCCGCTGTGCCCGGGGTTGCCGAGCACACCTCATGCTGCATTGTTTTGACACAGCGGCGAGAAGAAGGCGTGTACGTGCCTCCGTCGATGAACGCGACGGTGTGCTTGGGCTCTTGAAACCCGAGCTCTTGATTTTTGGGGGTGGCTTTGTCGTCGCCACCCCTACGGCGTTCCTTGCGCTCCTTCTGGCACTGCTCCACGAGACCCTTGATCGATCGGCACTCAGCGAGGTCATGCCAGTTGGTTTGGTGGATTTCACACGATTTTCCCGTCTCGGGCCTCGCGAGAGCGGACTTCTTGTCGACAGCCGACCGGCGTGCCGACCTGCGGGAAGCGCCTTCTGCCGGTAGGATGGGGGCAGCGTCACGCTTCTTCCTCTTTTCTTTTCCCACTTGTCAGAGCGGGAAGGACCTGCTTTGTCAGCAGTGGGTTGCTCAGGGCGCGGGACATGCCACGCCTGAGCCTCCGCCGCCTTGGCGCACTTGTCGGCCAATGCGAAGAGCTCCGCAATGGTCTCGACCTCGTGCGTACCTAGCTTTTCAAGCATCCGCTCGTCGTGGACGCCCTTCCGGAAAGCGACAATGATGGCGTGGGGGGTGATCTGTGGGATAGTGTTGCGGACCTGGCTAAAATGCTATATGAATTGCCTCAGCGTCTCCCCCTCCTGCTGCTTAATAGCGTGGAGGCCGCACTCCAGGCCGGGGCGCGCGAAAGTGCCCTGAAAATTAGCCACAAACTGGTGGCACAGATCATCCCAGGAGCAAATAGATCCTGAGGGTAAGTTCATAAGCCAAGAGCGGGCAGAGCCCCTCAAGGCCACATGTAAGTAGTTGGCCATCACCTTTTCATTGCCGCCCGCTACTTGGACAGCGGTGGTGTAGTTTTGGAGGAACTCGACAGGGTCGATGGACCCGTCATACTTCTCCGGTAGTTCTGGCTGGAACTTCATGGGCCAGTTGACCCGGCAGAGCTCACTGGTGAACTCACGATAGCCCGTGCCGTATCCCACGGCACCGGCCGTTCCCCTGAGGTGTGAACACTGGCGCGCCGAGGAACCCCGGCAGTCGCGGGCAGCATAGAGGAAGCTTGGTCCTCTGCCTCGGCCTCGCACCGGGACTCCTAGTGGCGCTCGAGAGTGACGCGCGCATCCTCGATGGCCCTCCACTCATTGAGGTGCAAGCGGAGGTCCTGAGCTCCTGTTGTGACCAGGGGGTCGGCCGGTTCTGCTGCCACATGAAGATGGTCCGGCTCTTGTTGCACCGCGGTGGGAGGTGGCGCGGGAACTTTTGGCAAGTACCTGCCGGTGAGCTGTTCCCCCCAAGTCGGCCACCTCCCGCAGCCAACGGCCCTCCGGTGTTTCCCCCGCTGCTTGGTCAGGCGGGTGCCTAAGGAGTGCTTGCACCGCAAGCAAAGCACTCCCAGGGCTGGCATCACTGAAGGTGAGTTTATGCCATAATGGCGCCTGGCGTTGTCCGGACACCGACCTTGCGGCAGAGACGACTGCCGCTTGCTGTGGGTTTTGCGGCCCGCCTGTGGCGGCCGTGGCCTTGCTGGGCCCAGCACCGTTGTCCCTGGTGTAGGGAGGCGCCGTACGGGCCAACTGCTGTTGCTGCTGAGGAACAGTAGGAACTGGAGCCTCCTGGGCCACGTTTTCCATTTCTTCGCTCGAGTTTGAGCTAGTGCCCTGAAGATGATGTCTGCTCACCATTTTTCTGCAAAAAACAAGGCGGATTCATTGATGCAACCCCCCTACCTGGCGCGCCAGCTGTCGACAGATGAACACAACAAGCGGGGATCCTGAGGGACCCCCTTTGAGATTCGACCGGGGGGTTGATTCTGGATCTACCTCGTACGTGGATTTAATGTGAAAGTGTGAGGTCTAGGCAGGACGAATGATCGTCGGCTAGTAGGAGTAAATGCTCAAGGGATTTTAGACAGGTTCGGGCTGCATGGAGCGTAATACCCTACTCCTGTGTCTGGCGTGATATTAAATGCTCTTGGAATGCGTTTCTCTGGATCTCTATGTTACAAGGTTTTTTGTCTAAGTGTTGAGCTTCGGTCTTCAAGTGCCGATCTCTCTGAGCTTCTACTTGGCTTGAACTTCTCAAAGCATCACCTCTTCGACCTTGACCTCCTCTATTTTCCGAAGTGCTCCCCCCCTTTTATCCTACCGGGGGGAGGCTCAGCGTGCCTAAAACGGGGGCACAAGTTCCCGTAAGCCATAAATAGAAAGAAACCATCATGGGTCCACAATTTGATGTTACAGGGGTTGAAAATGCGCCCTTCGGCTGGTCCTATCGTCCATTACGCCCCAACTTTAGCAGGTGCAGGGGACCCACCGGGCAGCCGCTGAATATCCCCGCGTGCCCGTCCGGTCAGAGCAGATCAGACACGGTCTGATGCAGCAGGGGGGTGGGCAATATGCCTCAAGCCCAGCGACAACAACTTCAAGCCATTTCCTTTATGAGCCCTACAGGGTGACATGCGAGGGGACCCATCGCATTAAATGTCCCCACGCCTCCTGCTAGGCGGCGGCAGGGACTGACGTACTCAGTACGACAGGCGTGGGGAGGAGTGGTTGTATGTGACAAGCCATGCTCCCTCTTAAATGCAGCATCGGGCCTCCCATGGATTGACACCTCATCGTGGAGCCCTTGTGGGGTCCACCGGTGAGGGGCTTCTCAGGTCCTCGGGGAACTCTGGGTACTCGAAGACCAACTGTTCTTGGCCCCGAGCACCCTCTCCCGGATTCATCTCTTCTCGGGTCCTCGGGGAACTCCGGGTACTCGGGGGCCAATTGTTCATGGCCCCGAGCACCCCTCCCAGAACTGGCTCTTCTTGAGTCCTCGGGGAACTCTGGGTACTCGGGGGCCAACTGTTCATGGCCCCGAGCACCACTCCCAGATTTGTCTCTTCTCGGATCCTTGGGGAACTCCGGGTACTCAGGGACCAACTGTTCTTGGCCCCGAGCACCCCTCCCAGAACTATCTTTTCTCAGGTCCTCAGGGAGATGGTCCCCGAGGGATAGCGCCGTGTGGCATTCTGCTGTCCTGGTCTCGGGACTCGGGGACCCCTGGTTCCCATGTCACCGACAGCGACCTTTTCAACAACTCCTCGTTCTCATCTTCCTTTGTCTTCAGTGTCTTTTGCTTTGCATGAGTCATCCTTTGATCCCTACTCTTCTCTCTCTTGTAATCCAGTGCCTTTCGCCATCCTCCTGTGGTTCGTATGGCTGGCTTGAGTACCCCGTGTGAAGTCGGAACTCGGGCGGTGAGGGAGATTGCTAGAGTAGCCATGGCGGGGGACCCTTAGGTGGTGCCGGCTTTCCCATCACTGATGGGGCCGCCACCAGGGGTGGAACTCCGACATGCCAGCAAAGGTCACTCCCAGCAAACCACCGCGTTGGGGGTGTCTATCATTGGTGATGAGGATCTTGATCGGATGGTTAGGGAGGGGAAGATTCCCTCCAGAGCTATCGCTCGGCCTCCGCTGGGCGAGGAGGTCCTGAAGCTTCTGGCCCATGAGGTCGTGGTGTTTGAGGCCTTCTTCGAGGCAGGCCTGGGTTTTACCTCGGTGCCGCTGCTCGAGGAGGTGCTCCGCCACTTCTACGTGGAGCTTCCACAACTCCACGCCAATGCCATTGCCTGCCTGGCCACCTTTGAGTGGGCCATGCAGGCGGAGGGGTGTGAAGGGAGGGCGGATTCTTTGCGGCCCTCCACTTTGCCAGCCGCTAGCTGCCAGCTGAAGCTGATCAAGGTCGAGAGAATGACAAGGCCCCTTAGCTTCACGAGTGTCAACTTCCAGATACGACCATAGTATCGTGATGCCTCCCTGACGAAGGCCATTAATGGTCGGTGGTATACCGGCTGGTTGCTGCAGTGGTTCTACTACAACGTTGGCCCTGCATCGCCCCTTCGCTCCATGAACTGGGATATTGCATATGTTCTGGAGCCAAAGACGGGGATTACAGATGACCAGTTTGCCTCACCATTGGCCCTTCTCCGGAGGGTGGCTGAAAAGATGAGCATGCGTGAACTCATGGAGGAGTTCACCATGTTGCGCGTTCGGCCCCTTCAAACAGGCTAGAACTGCGTCCTTGAGCAAGGTGCGAAAGAGTGGCCAAAGGTGTACTCCGGCCCGCCCGTCAGTGCTGGTGAGTTCCCCTTGTAGTTTGGTTTTTGATCTGCCGATGTGAGCCATCTTTTTTCTTTCAGAGAGCTGCCTCTCACTGGAGCACGCAGCGGACAGAAGGTGGCCCTAGCATTCCAAAGATTGAAGGGAATCCAGATGTAGCAGTACATTCCAAAGGGGGTAATGAAGCTTGTCTTGCTCTCATCCTCCGTTGCCATCCACACCTGGTGGTACTAGGAGTAGGCGTCGAGGAAGCTCAACAGTTTGCAGTCGACGGTGGAATCCACTAGTTGGTCGATGCGAGGAAGGGGGTACGGATCCCAGGGGCATACTTTGTTTAATGACATGAAATCGATGCACATACGCCATTTTTCACTGTGTTTCTTGACCAGGACGGTGTTGGAGAGCCAATGAGTGGATGACCTCTCGGATAACACCGGCTTTTAGTAGCTTCTGGACTTCTTCCTTTGCGGCTTCTGCCCACTCAAAAGAGAGCTTGCAAAGCCCCTGGTGTATGGGCCTTGCCTTCGGGTCGACCTGAAGTGAGTGCTCGATGATGCTGTGGTTGACTCCTAGGAGATCCTGCGTGGACCATGCGAAGGTGTCGAGATTACCCCGCAAGATGTCTGAAGTTGTGCTTCTTGCCCGGAGGTGAGGTCCACCCCTATTTGGAAGGTCCGGTTAGGTTGTTCTTGGTGTATGGGGACCAGCTTTATGTCCCCCTCCGGTTGTGGCCTCAGAGGGCAGTAGTGCCTGGGGTGCGCCGACAGTGGGTCCTTCGAGTCCTCCTATGTGATAGAATGGATATGGCAACTGGGGAGCAGAGCAGGGTGCCCATACTCGATGCGCCTAGCTAGGTCTTAGCTGCCGTGGATGGTTATTAGCCCCTGGGGTCTAGGCATCTTTAGGCAAAGGTAACTGTGATGGGGTATAGCTCCGAATCTGTTCAGAGTTCCCCGTCCCAGGATGACATTGTAGGTGTATGGTACGTCCACGACATCGAAGGTGATGACCTCGGATCATGATGCGGAGCCCTCGCTAAAGATGATCGGGGGTTCTATCTGTCCTTGGGTGTTGAGGGGGCCCCCATTGAATCCCTGGAGGGGTCTGCTGCTTGGTGAGAGCTGGCTTCGTGGAATTTGGAGCTGGTCGAAGGCATGCATGAATAGGAGGTCCGTCGAGCTACCTCCATCGACCAGTATTCTTTGGACCTCGACTTCGGCGATGTTGGCTGAGATGACTAGGGTATCGGAGTGGGGAAATTTTATCCCCTCGGAGTCATCGACGGTGAATGTCACGGGGGTGTCAGCCCAGTCGGAGCCCTGTTGATTGATGCTAGTCGCTCCGATGTGGTGTACCCTGCGTACATAGTCTCACCGCTGTTGTTTTGAAGTGCAACCGGAGCTCCCTCCGCCGGTAATGGCAAGGAAAATTTGTTTGTCCAGTGCCCCTTCGTCATTGTTCCGCTCTAGGGATGACTGGGGTGGTGAAGGTAGGGCCGCTGCGGAGGATTCTGCAGGGCCAGATGGTTGACCCGTCGGTTGGCCGGTGGCCTGTGATCTTCGGACCGCCCCTTGGGGGCCCCATCAGTTGAGGTGAAGGCCGCCTACCTCCCAAGGTACTAACCTCGGAAGGTGGTGAGGGTTCGGCAGTTGTTGGTATTATGTCCTCGTCCTGCGCCATGTAGAGTGCACCAGGATTCTTCCTCGGAACGTTGGTTTGGAGCGTGGATTCACTCTGCGAGGCCTCTAGAGCGTCCCCGGCCGCATCCCTTGGGGTGGCTTTGGTTCGGAGCCCCACGGCTTGGGCTGATATTGCTGACATTTTGGTGTTGTCGCTACCTCCCCCTTTGGGACCTGGCAGTAAGGGCCTCCTCGAAGCTCCTCTTTGCTGGGGGAAAGGGGACATGTGACAATCCGGCCTGCGAGTGCGGCCTCTCAAAATTGGCACGGGAAGCCTCGCTAGTTGTGAGTGCCTCCGATAGAGTTTTTCCTCCTCCGCCCGCGCATATTCCTCAAACTTGCTCATGAGGACTTCTACCGTGCATATTGGGCGTCAGTTCAGCCGATCGTATAGGGGTCCTTCGGCCAGGCCCTAGGTTGCGGTGTCGATGACCGAAGAGTCCGATATGCCCCTAATCTAAGCTTTAGTCTAGGAGAACCTTTAAAAGTAGTCCTGAAGGGTTTCGTCTGGCTCCTAATTGATAGTGAACAGGCTGCTGGAGGTTACTGGTTCAATGAAGGTGCTCTGAAAGTTGCTCTGGAAGAGATCTTGGAGTTGGGACCAGGTGTGAATGGTACCAAGGTCTAGCGCCCAGAACCAGCATATGGCCACCCCTTCTAAGGCTAGGGGGAAGCATTTAGCCATGGTGGTCGGTCCGCCCCCGCTGGCCTCTATAGCTAGGGCGTAGGATTGGGCGAACTCATCGGGGTCCGAATCGCCTTTAAACTTGGGCAACTTTGGGGTCCAAAAACCCTATGGGAAGGGCATGGCCTGTAGGTTGGCTAGCAAGAGAGAGTCGTGGTCTTGGAGGCAGTCCTCACGACGTCGGCTCTGAGGCTCCGGGGACCAAACAGGCCGAGTCCTTGCACCGAGGGGTTTGTCTATTCATGGAGCTTGGGTCGGAAATGCATCGACCGTCCTGGGAGCGGCGGCGAAGGTATGGGAAGCTTGCTATTTTTCCCGCAGGGCTGTCCGTAAGTTCCTCCATCTGGGCCAGGAGTGCTGCTAAGCGTTATTGCCGCTCAGGCGGAATGGTGTTTTCGACGGTAGTGCCCGCCGCAGCCCCTAGGGGTGCAGCGGGGGCCTTCCCTTGTTGCTGTTGGGTCTCTGGGGTAGAGAACCCTTCAGTGTCGCCCACAGCTGTGGTTATGGTTGGGTCGGTAATGGCCGTAAGGTTCCCGTTCCCCCTGACTGAGGGGCCATCGTCGGTGCCGCCTGCGTATTGCTAGCTGGACTACTGCGCAGGGGTGATTGGGGGTCAGCAGCCGTCAACGCAGCCTTGGTGGTCTTCTTCTTGGGTGGCATCCTACCTCTCTTAGCACTTATGTGTTCAAGTCCCCATGGACGGCGCGCTGTTGGAGCAAGAGTTCATCTTGCTCCAGGAAGTACGGTGACAGTTTCTTCTAAGGAGGAGACTCAAGCTTGGAGACAAAGTTTAAGAGGAAGGAACACCACAAATGTATTGATGGTAGAAAAAATAGATCGCTCTAGGAGGAGTATCACAGCGTGACTTGGTGTATTTTTACCTCTGTGTCTTTTTTGCTATCTTGCCCATCCCTCCTACCTAGATGACCATGGCCCCTTATTTATAGGGCGGTGCATAGCTTGGCGTACAAGTTATCATAATGTACAAATATCCGGGATCTGATCGAATTACTGGGCCTTATCCCGGATAAGTACCCTCTACCCTATCAGGCATATAAATATCCACCATGGTAATTATCGTGGTGCCTGCCCCCTGAAGGGGGCGAGCCATCAACTGCGGACCAGCACCGCACTGTCAGGGGTGTCAGGACAGCCTCCATCATGCCTGGGTGTCAGAGCGATGTACACTAGCCTAGGTATTTTATGCCAGTCACCTCCTTAGAGGCAAAGTACGACCAGTGCTTCCCTTTTGGCAGATCTTGCATGAGGCCTGATGACTCACCCAGTAGCCTCCGGGAAGCCGGCCCGAGCAGCGGGAGGCCGAGGCTTTGGGAGACCGAGCCTTTGGGAGGCTGAGCTTTCAGGAGACATGACTCCAGAAGGCTGGGGCTTCGAGAGGCCGAGGCTTCGGGAGACCGAGCCTTTAAGAGGTTGAGCCTTCGAGAGGCAGGACTTTGAAAGGCTGGAACTTCGAGAGGCGGAGGCTTCGGGAGATCGAGCCTTTGAGAGCCTGAGCCTTCGGGAGGTAGGACTCCGGAAGGCCGGGGCTTCGGGGGGTGGAGGCTTCGGGAGACCGAGCCTTTGAGAGGCTGAGCCTTCGGGAGGCAGGACTCCGGAAGGTCGGGGCTTTGGAAGGCGAATGCTTTGGGAGGCCGAGCCTTTGAGAGGCTGAGCCTTTGGGAGGCAGGACTCTGGAAGGCCAGGGCTTTGGGAGGCGGAGGCTTTGAGAAGCCGAGCCTTTGGGAGGCTAAGCCTTCGGGAGGCCAGGCTGGTTAAGCCAAGGGGCCGTCAGGGGTCCTTAACAACGACCCCCAACACCAGGTGAACTCATCCCTTGCTGTTCATGCTTCCTTGGATGGATTACTAATAAATTCTTATGATATTTTATTGCTTTGGAATGTGGGAGAAACAGCACAACCTCACCCAGACGTCACACTTTGAAGGCCAAGTCTACTCGGGCATCACTCTCTCATATGATGTCCGTTTTAGATGTTTCTAGACTTGATGGAAAGCTTATGTCGAGCCCTTTCCAATGGATCTATGCCTAACCAAATATTCCTTATAGTTTAGTCAGAGTCAAAGGAATAAGGTGTTGCGTCACCATTCTGGACCCTATCGGGTCTTGTAATCGTGTTGGAATCGGAGTCCAGGTTGTGTATGCCTCTTTCCATGGCTGCACAATCCTAGGTTGTCCCCTCATGTCCCCCTATACATATATGGTAGCTGTCATAGTTTAGGCTCGGGTTTAGCTTAGATTATTCTATTTTAGACAGTTTTGCCATTTATCGATTTGTTGAACCCCAAACTCGAGTACTTCATTGGTAATTAACAATATTCAGATTACATCTACCAGTTCTTGCTTGTGTTCTTGATTTGCTTGAAGGAAAAGCTTTCTTGGCGAGGTCAATGGCGTCTTGGCACGGTTGATAACTATGGAGTAGTGGTGTAGTGGCTACGAGGATTCTCGATCTATTCTGTTTAGATCCTTTGGATCGTCAACGTCAAAACTCCACCAATCGACTTATCATATTACTTTTCAGAAGATCGGGAAAAAGCGCATCAAGTGGTATTAGAGCCTCGGTTTCCCGTTAGGTAATCTCAGTTATCCCCTTTGTTTAGTTTTGTTCCATTACCTAGAGTACAGAAAAATTGCCCCACAAAAATATTTAGACCATAGTTTTTCCCGCTGTCCAAACCACATTGAGCTTTTCACAATTTTGTTTTCATTTTTCACGTTGTTGAGTTTGAGTCCATCGTTGGTGTCTTTCTTGCTGGTCGAGTCATCATGTTCTAGTTTCTAGTGTCAAGTCTTTGTTGTCTTAGTCATCGTATATCTCGATTTGCCCTTGTCTGCTTTAGTCGAGATTGTGTCACAGGCCATATCGACCACTAGTCAAGTTCGACCATCAACTCGGATTCAACTACTAGTCGTGTTCGACCTCCTACTCTGCTTCAACCACTAGTCAGGTTCGACCATCAACTCAGGTTCAACCACTAGTTGTGTTCGATCACCTACTCGAATTCGACAATCTACTCGGGTTCAACCACTAGTCTAGTTTGACCATCTACTCGAGTTCAACCACTAGTCAAGTCGACAATCTACTTGGGTTCAACCACTAGTCGCTTTAGCCATCTACTTGAGTTCGACCACTAGTCGAGTTGACCATCTACTCGGGTTCGACCACTAGTCACTCCGACCACCAACTCAGGGTCCGACCAGGTACTTCACCACTCACTCGTGTCCGACCATCTAGTCGCCGCGACCACCTAGTCGGATTTACCCACCTTCTCGGATCCGACCACTTAGTCAGAGTCGCCCACCTTCTCGGATCCAACCACCTTAGCCGAAACAAAGGCAGCCAAAGTTCAGAGAGAGAGAGAGAGAGAGAGAGAGAGAGAGAGAGAGAGAGAGAGTTTGTGACCCATACCTCTTTTTATTACCTTTATACCCCTGCTCTTCGGAAAAAGTTTGTGACCTATATACCTCTTTCGACTTAGAAAAGTCAGTAGAAGAGTTTTGAGTTTGTGTCACATTCGCGAAAAAAAGCAAGCAAGAAGCAAAGAGTGCCAAAAAAACAGAAAGCAAAGAGTGCAAAAAGAGAGAAAAAAAGAGAGAGAATTTAAAAAATAAGAGAGAATCAGTATACATTGTGAATTTTGTTCCACTGTGCTTGTGTATGATAGTCTTCGGCTTGCTTGAGCTAGTTTTAGGAACGTGATCGGGCTAGCAAATGTGACGATTACTGTGGACTTTTATTCATCTTTGCTAATCTAATTCCATTAATTGCTATTCCTTGCTACTCAATATTGCCTGTCTAAGCTACACCTTTTCTCGATCAGAACGGTATCTTCCCTTGCAACTACCTCACTCACACCCGATAAGGTATCACGAACCAGCCACCGGTTGTGCCAACTGTGGTGATTGGTAAGAACACTTGCAAGAGCGTGGTAAGACACGTGAGAGTGTGTGACTCCACCTCCACCACCTAGTAGTTGACTGGTCGCACGACTGGGGTTATTTGCCACCAATGTAAGGGAATGGGCCATGTCATGAAGGATTTCCCAAGTCAGCGCATGTACACTGTAATTGAAGACGGTGGATATGTAAGTGTTAGTGATGTTGAGGATAAATATGCTCTTGCAGCTAACCATGAAGGTGATGAGGATGGACGTGAGACAGATACCGACAATGAGGAAGAATTGAGAGCCACTACCATGCAGGATTATCGGACCCTCATTGTGCAACGAGTGTTAAGAACTCAAATAAAGCAAGCGGAATAGCTACAAGGCCACAATTTGTTTCAGATATTCCTCATAGTCAAGGATTATCGTGTTCGAGTCATTATTGATGGAGAAAGCTGCAACAACTTGGTAAGTTCAGACATGATCAAGAAGCTTGCCTTGCCGATAAGAAACCATCCTCACCCTTATCATATTCAATGGTTCAAGAATAGTGGTAAGGTGAAGGTAATGCAAACTGCTAGGGTGCATTTTACTATTGGTTTATACCATGATTGTGCTAATTTCAATGTAGTGCCCATGCAAGCATGCTCACTTTTCTTAGGACGACCATGGGAGTTTGATACTGATGCAACACATCATGGTACAAGTAATAAGTACATCCTTATGTATAAACAAACAAAATAACTTTTCTACCTTTAACCCCTGCTGAAATTGTGAGATGTGAACAAGAGATAGCTGAAAATAAGAGAAAAAAGTTTGAGAATAAATCTGAAAATCAGCAAGTAGCGGAAAACGTTTTTCCACCCAAAAAGGAGAAAGCAACAACAATTTCTAAGTCCAATGGAATTAGACTGAAAGGGTGTGTTATGGTTGCTACTAAATATGATCTTGCTGAAATTTATACTAGTAAGCTGCCATGCTATGCTTTGATATGCAAAGAGGCCTTAGTTTCACTCGAGAATATATCTAGCTCTTTGCCTTCTACTGTTGCTAACTTTTTGCAGGAGTTTTTGGATGTATTTTCAGTTGAAGTTCCCCCGGGATTACCACCAATTCGAGGGACAGAACATCAAATTGATTTGATTCCGGGAGCAACTTTGCCAAACCGTGCTGCATATAGGACCAACCCGGAAGACACTAAGGAAATTCAGCGACAAGTCCAGGACCTTTTGGATCGCGGGTACGTACAAGAAAGTCTTAGTCATTGTGTTGTTCCTGTTCTTTTGGTTCCGAAGAAAGACGATAGTTGGCGTATGTGTGTTGATTATAGAGCCATTAATAATATTACTATAAGATATCGTCACCCTATCCTTAGGTTAGATGATATGCTTGATGAGTTGAGTGGTTCTATAATTTTCACTAAAATTGACTTGCGAAGTGGATACCACCAAATTAGGATGAAACTTGGAGATGAATGGAAAACTGCATTTAAAACTAAGTTTGGCTTGTATGAGTGGTTAGTAATGCCTTTTGGGTTAACTAATGCACCTAGTACTTTCATGTGATTGATGAACAAAGTTTTATGTGCTTTCATTGGAAGATTTGTGGTGGTATACTTTGATGATATCTTGATTTATAGGTAGTCACATGAGTCACGCTTTGATCATCTATATCCTGTTTTTAATGCTTTGAGAGATGCACGTTTGTTCGGTAACCTCGAAAAGTGCATCTTTTGCACGGATCAAGGTTGTTGAAACAGAAGCTCACCCATGCTCCATTGCTCCAACTCCCTGATTTTGATAGGACCTTTGAACTAAAATGTGATGCTAGTGGGATTGTTAATTCAAGAAGGTAAACCTGTTGCTTATTTCAGAGAGAAATTAAATGGGCTAAGTCTGAATTATTCTACTTATGATAAAGAATTGTATGCTTTAGTTTGTGTGCTTGAAACTTGGCAACATTATCTATGGCCCAAAGAATTTGTTATACATTCTGATCATGAATCGTTGGAACATATTAGGAGCCAAGCTAAATTGAATAAACAACATGCTAAATGGGACGAATTTATTGAGCCTTTTCCATATTTCATAAAATATAAGAAAGGAAAGGACAATGTGATTGCTGATGCGCTTTCTAGGTGTTATACCATGTATCAACTTGATCATAAGATTTTTGGTTTAGAGACAATTAAGGACTTATATGCTACTGATTTGGATTTTAAAGAAGTGCTAGAACATTGTAAAGAAGGGAAAACATGGAATAAAGATGTGTTGAATGAAGGATTACTCTATCGTGCTAACAAGCTATGCATTCTAGCTAGCTCTGTTCGTCTTTTGTTGTTACAGGAGGCGCATGGAGGAGGATTGATGGCACATTTTGGAGCAAATAAGACTGAAGATGTGCTGGCCGCTCACTTTTTTTGGCCAAAGATGAGACGAGATATCGAACGCTACGTGTCCCGATGCACCACTTGCAATAAAGCTAAGTCTTGCTTGAATCCACATGGTCTTTACATGCCTCTTCCTATTCCTAGTGCACCATGGGAGGATATTTCTATGGATTTTGTTGTAGGACTGCCTAGGACAATGAGGGGGAGAGATAGCATATTTGTAGTTGTGGATAGATTTTCTAAAATGGCACATTTTATTCCTTGTCACAAGAGCGATGATGCTACAAACATAGCTGATTTGTTTTTCAGGGAAATCGTTTGACTACATGGAGTGCCTAATACTATCGTCTCAGATCATGACACAAAGTTTTTGAGTCATTTTTAGAGATCACTTTGGAATAAATTGAGGACAAAGCTGTTGTTTTCTACTACGTGTCATCCCCAGACCGACGGTCAAACAAAGGTTGTCAACCGTAAAATATCGACCATGTTACGGGCTATTCTAAAGAAAAATTTGAATATGTGAGAAGAGTGTTTACCGCATATTGAATTTGCTTACAATAGGTCGGTACACTCCACCACCAAGGTAAGTTCGTTCCAGGTGGTGTATGTATTTAATCCCCGTGCTTCTATTGATTTACTACCTTTTGTCTACTTTCGAAAGACTTAATTTAGATGATAATAAACGTGTTGAATTTATTCTTAAGTTGCATGAAACAACTAAAAAGAATATAGAGAGCATGACTGAAAAGTATAGGATTGCTGGAAGTTAAGGTAGGAAGGAACTAAAATTTGAACCGAGTGATTTAGTACTGTCACGCAGGCCACCGGGTTCACACCCTTCTGCCTCTTGTATGGAGACGAGGCCATGACGCCCACCGAGGTCAAGTGCTGCTCACTAAGGTTACAACTTCCACAAACTGACGGAGAAAGGGAGTTCTCCCTCGACCTCACCAAAAGCACGCGGCACCATACCATTCAGAATCTCGATCACTACATCAAGAAAACTAAGGCCTGGTACGATCCAAGGGTTGCGTCGTGAAACTTCAAACCCAGTGAACTAGTACTTTGATGTGCCCTAGCTCTAGGAAAGCTGCGCAACAAATGGGAAGGCCCATACCTGGTCCTCAAGTCAAACAGGCCCGGCTCCTACCGCCTGGCCGATACAGAAGGGACCCCCCTCGAACATAGTTAGAATGCGGAGACCCTCCACAAGTACTATGTATAGGGGGCCCTAGGCTCAGTCCTCTCCGAAGTACAAAAAACCACGAAGACACTCCAGCATCTTGAAGGCATAAGCCTCCGTGCTAGACAAAAATTCCATCTACCATCTTTTAGGTCTCGCTAACCTACGTAGTGGATAGGCAAATACCGCTCCAGCATCTTGAAGGCATAAGCCTCCATGTTGGACAGGTATTCCGTCCACCATCTTTAAGGTCTCGCTAACCTACGTGGCGGATAGGCAAAGACCGCTCCCGCATCTTGAAGGCATAAGCCTCCGTACTGGACAGACATTCTGTCCGCCATCTTTAAGGTCTAGCTAACCTATGTGGTGGATAGGCAAAGACCGCTCCAGCATCTTGAAGACCTAAGTCTCCGTGCTGGACAGGCATTCCACCCGTCATCCTTTGGGCCTAGCAAACCTAAAATGGCGGATAGGCAAAGACTGCTCTGGCATCTTGAAGGTAGTGCCATACATAACATACAAAGAGTTTCTGCATATAGCTAGCCGTTGTACATCGAATTTATACCCAACAAACTTGCTAGCCTAATACGCCTCCCTGTAGCACTACGGGAAGACAAGGGTGCCCGACCACCACGCCTCCCGTGAACACCGCGGGACCTAGAGAGTCATCCTTGACAAGTGTGCATAGGAGGCCAATGCGAGCCCCTCCGTAAAAAGAGCTACAGCAAAAAATGGAGACTCGGCCTCGAGAAGACAAAGGATCGGCCGGGAAAGGATATGAGTCGAATGTCGAGAAGTCCAGCTGTTCCTCCTCCTACCCCTCCGGCGAGGCCTCCGCGGCGTGTACCTCCTCCACCTTCACCTCGTCAAGGATAGACACAAGAATTTCCGAAGGCACTCTTCCATCAAAACCCTAGGGAAGGACAAAGCGTTGTAGGAAGCGTGAGCCGGTAACCTCCTGGGCTGTTCGAGCTGCACACCTGTCGTCCCTTGAAACAAAATATACATCCGAAGCAGACATAAGGGGATCCTCCGGCTTGACCTTGACCAAGACATCGGTGGCCACCTGCGGATCAATGCGCCCCTTGGAATCGCGGGGCATAACGAAATGACTCCACCGTCAAATGGATGGAATAGCCCCCGACGCTCCGAACGCACTCGATCCCTCCCTGGAGGCACTATCCAAGATACGGACAAGGCCTCCTCCGGCCTCGGGCCGCCGTACCTATACACGCAGATCGGACTCCAATTAAACTCAAAGGCACAAACATTCCAGAAACAACATAGGCAAACCACAGGAAGACAGGAGGGGTTCCATCAAATAAGGAACCACCGCTGTAGTAGAACCACCGCTGCAAGCAACCGGTATACCACCAACCATTAATAGCCTTCACCGAGAAGGCATCATGATACTGTGGCCGTATCTGGAAGTTGACACTCCCGAAGCTAAGGGGCCTCTTTGTCCCCTCGACCTTGATTAGCTTCGGCTGGCAACTAGCAAAGTGGAGGGCCGCAAAAAAAATCCACCCTCCCTTCACACCCCTCCGCCCGCTTGGCCCACTCAAAGGTGGCCAGGTGGGCAATGGCATTGGTGTGGAGCTGTGGAAGCTCCACGTAGAAGTGGCAGATCACCTCCTCGAGCAGTGAAACCAAGGCAAAACCCAGGCTCGCCTCAAAGAAGGCCTCAAACACCACGACCTCATGGGCCAGAGGCTTCAGGACCTACTCGCCCAGTGGAGGCCGAGCGACGGCTCTGAAGGGAATCTTCCCCTCCCTAACCATCTGATCGAGCTCCTCATCACCGATGACAGACACCCCCAGCATGGTGGTTTGCTGGGGGTGACTTTTGCTGGCACGTCGGAGCTCCACCCCTGGCGGGGGCCCCATTAATGACGGGAAAAATGACACCACCTGAGGGTCCCCCACCGTGGCTCCTCCAGCGATCTCACTCACCGCCCGAGTTCTGGGCCCACCTGGGGTACTCGAGCCAACCATACGAACCACAGGAGGATGGCAAAAGGAGCTGAATTACAAGAGAGAGGAAGAGTAGGGATCAAAGGATGACTCACACAAAGTAAAAGACACTGATGACAAAGGCGGATGAGAATGAGGAGTTAGCGAAAGGGTTGGGCAATCCCTCTCCTTCTTCAAATAAGGGGCAACTTGCCCCCCTAGGCGGTGGGTGCATGCCCAGTCCTTTCGCCTGCCGTGCCAAAATCATGGGGGAGCGGAACCGACCCCCATGACCCCCCAACAACAAGACGCCACGCGTCCCATGCTCGCCTGACAGGGCAGGATCGTGCCTTTCCCCAGGGTGCATTCAATGCCCCCTGTCGCCGATGACATCCAGCGTATCGTTCCAATCACCCGAGTCAAACCTTCCAAGACAAGCCAAGCAATACTTGGACCACGAGCCATCAACCACGAGCCAGGGACCGCCGGAGGCCCTGCACTGATTGAACCACGGGCCCGACCACTCCGTTGGTCACCCTCGCAAGGGGCTACTATTGGGGGTCATTGTTAAGGACCCCCGGCAGCCCCTGGCTTAACCTGCCCGGCCTCCTGAAGCTCCGGCCTTCCGGAGCCCTACCTCTCGAAGGCTTCACCCCCCGAAGCCATATCTTCCGAGGCCCCCGTCTCCAGCTGCTCAGGCCGGCTTCCCGGAGGCTATAGGGTGAGTCATCAGGCCTCAGGAAAGATCTGCTAGAATGGGAGCGCCGGTCATACTTTGCCTTCAAGGAGGTGACCAGCATTAAATGCCTAGGCTGGTGGACGCCGCTCTGACACCCTAGCATAATGGAGGCTATCCTGACACCCCTGAAAGTGCGGCGCTGAGCTGCAGTTGGCAACCAGCTCGCCCCCTTCAGGGGGCAGGCACCACAATAATTACTATGGTGGATATTTATTTGTCAGATAGGGTAGAAAGTCGTTATCCGTGATAAGGCTCAGTAAATCGGCCAAATCTCAGATATTTGTACATTATAATAACTTGTATGCCAAGCTATGCACGGTCCTATAAATAGGGAGCCATGGTCTCCTGGGAAAGATATAGACGAGCGAGACAGCAAAAAGACACAGAGGTGAAAACACACCAAGTCACGCTGTGATACTCCTCCCAGATCGATCTATTTTTTCTACCATCAATACATTCGTGGTGTTCCTTCCTCTTAAACTTCATATCCAAGCTTGAGTCTCCTCCTTAGAAAAAGCTCTCGTCGTACTTGCTGGGGAAAGACGAACTCTTGCTCCAACAGGCGATAAGAAGAGCAGGTGTCGAGAAGGTTTAGATAGTCATACTCAGAGCTAGAGTGTACTATCTGGTCTATTCTCGGTAGAGGGAATGCATCTTTTTGAGTAGGCTTTGTTGAGATATGTGAAGTCCACTCATTTGCGTCACTTTCTATTTGACTTCCTAACCATGATGGGGTTAGCTAGCCACTTGGGGTGCTCCACCCCTTTGATGAATCCTACCTTCAAGAACCTCTTGCTTTCCATCATGATTGCTTCCTTCTAGTCAGGAGCGAACCGCCGGACCTTTTTCTTGATAGGCTTGGCATTGGGATGGCCAACTTGTGCTCAATCACCACCCTAGGGATACCGGGCACATCAGAGGGTTGCCATACGAACATGTTAGAATTTGCCTAGAGGAAGGGGATGAGCTTGAGTTCCTATTTCTGATTCAGGTCAGAGCTGATCTGAAGTGTCTTAGATGGGTCCGTTGGGTCTAGAGGAACGAATTTTACTTCACTATGAGATTTCACCGCTACTTTGGTCCTCAAGTTCTTGGTTTCTTGTTTGCTTGATACTGCACCACCAAGTCTAAACTTTGCTTGTTGTAGCGTAGACCTGATTTGGCATAGCCCCAAATAGTGATGACTCCCTCGACCCATGTGATCTTCATGTACTGGCAAGCATAATGCATGACATCCATGAACTTAGCTAGAGTTGTTCATCCTAAGATGGCTTTGTATACCATCTCAAAATTGACCACATTGAATAGAATTTTGTTTGTTCGGAAATTGTCTGACTTACCAAAGGTGATGGGAAGCGTGATCTGGCCAATTGGTGTGGCTAAGGATCTGGGTACTATGTCATGAAAGGATTAAGACACTGGCTTGATGGTAGATCAAGGGATCTACATCGCATCGAGTGCACTGTTGAAGAGGATTTTCAGGGAACTCCTTCCACCCATGAGCACTCACGAATCCTTGTAGTTGTTAACGGTGGACTCGACCATGGTTGGAAAGCGGCTGGGCCGGATGAAGTTCTCAAGATAGTCATCTTGCTTGAAAGAGATCTCGATGTTTGACCACTTTGATCGCCAGACAATTCTTAGGGATGGCAGCTAATACCTCCCGGGACACCATCCTACACTGCCTCTTGGACTCGTAGGAAGACGAGCCCTGAACATGTGGTCAATAGTTCTCACTTCATTCTAGAAAGACATATGGTCTAAATTATCATTAGAACTAGAGTCCCTACTCTGGCTCATGACCTATGGAGCTTTCCCCTAATTCTTCTTCACCTTAGCCTTAATCGCCTTTAAAAATATGCAGCACTCCTGAAGATTGTGGCTGTCATGTTGGTGTATATCACACCAGGTGTTGCCAGAATGCTCGACAGTGGTCGGTTGCTTGCCCATGCCTTAGGATGATCCAAAGCTTGTCGGGAAGGTTCACCATGACTTGCACAGCCTTAGGCTTCTTCCTGTTGCTTCCCTTGGAGGGCTTCTTCTTGTGCTTGTTCTTCGATGAGTCATTATTGAGTTCGGGTTGAGGGCATTGCACGCCCTACTCCCTTTCCTTGATGAACAAAGGGGCGCCTTGTTGATGATGTTCATCAGCTCTTGGACCATATGGGGGTCGGTGATGGCAACATATTTAGCACACCTATGGTTCCTACAACCACAGGCAAATGCTTGGATGACATTAACATTGATTACCTTAGGGATGGTGTTTCGGGTGTTGCTGAAGCGCCAGATGAACTCGCTTAGGGTCTCTTTTTCCATCTAGAATAGTTGGAAACGATCATTCTTCTTGCTGGGATGGATGTACGTGCCTTGGAAGTTTTGATGGAATGGTTCAAAGATTTGCTCCCATGAATAGATATTCCCCGGCTACAAGTTGGTCAGTCAAGTCGTAGTCAATCCCTCAGGGTGGTGGGGAGATAGTTAGACATGACCTTCTCATCCCAATCAGCCATTTGGACAGCAATAGTGTAAATATAGAGGAAGTAAATGAGATTAGTTACTCATTGTACTTCTCTATTAACACAAGTTTGAACTGGGCTAGCCAGCGAACCCTTCTCAGCTCTGGTGAGAAAGCCTGGCACCCGTTGATGGCGCCCTGAGTAGCCATACGCACCCCACATTGTAGGTGTCAGAGATAGGCCATGACCCCGACTCGAATGACTACAATGTTGGGTTGTCCTCTGGTTAGGTCCTTGTGGAAAGGGTGACTAGTTTTGAGGGGTCCTTATGTGTCTTTGCTCTTCAATGATGTCATGTAGATCCGAGATGGGGTGATTTTGGACCGGAGAGTCGGATTCCATGGGTGACGTCTCTCTCGATCTGATTCATCATAAGAAGGGTTGGTGCGGGCCTTCCCTCTAGTGGCCTTGTTGGCCACTGCTGATAGATGGGAGGACTCAGCCTGCACTTGTGCTTTTTAGATGACCTCCTCCATGTCATTTAACCAATTCTTTCCCTTGAGGGTAGAAAAATCCTCCGTGGGAGCAAATTTTGGACACCTAAGATCCTTTGAGCAATTCAAGATCTATAGCATCTGGCACCTTGTTGATGGTATGGGGTATTAGGATCTCGAAGCTCAGTAGGGTTTTTCACCTAATCATGAGGTATTGTCACTTGTGGGGGAAGAGTCTAATTCCCCCCAATCAGATCAACAATGGTGTTTGGGTCTGCCAGATCATCATCTTGAGGAAGGTTGGACTGTGTACCACTTCCGTCCCCGATAGTTAAAACTTCTCGAGGGTATCCTCTGCTGGAAGAGGATTCTATGTCCATCATAGACCTGTCATTGGATGATATCTCCGGGAAGTTTCTTTGACAATCTGAGTTGTCGAAAGCTACGGGGGATGATCATGACTTGCAGCATACATTGCTCGCTCGAGCGTTTTTGTTATCGAGCGATTAAAGCTCGATACCATAAGCCCTGGCACACTCTCCATAAAATGATTTACATCATCGCTGGACTTGTAATGAAGGATGGTGTCACCAAGATCCACCCGTTCGATCATTGGATCTTTATCGGGTGAGTGGGCAAAGTTGCCGTAGAACACTTCATCTGAGTAGGTGGATTTTGAAATGATCCTCGGTGGAGTTAGTGACAATGTTGGTTGTGAAGATTTGGTGTTGCTATCATTGATCCACACGGACAGCACTAGCTATTGAGGATCATTGAACCGTCAATCTTATGAATATGTGATGAATTTAGGGATAGTCAATCGTGCCAAATCAAGCGCCAAAAGACTAATATTTATATAGGTCAAGGACTCCTAGAGGATAATAACACTACGTCATGTATTCTTGTATTAATCTTGAGACATATTACAAGGGGGGAGGGGTGTGTCTAGCCTAGATGGGATCTATAGCTAGTCGAAGGCTCCTTGCACATTATACGGTGAGTTGTCAATGCAGATGGCAATTGTGGTTCAGATTGTCTGTCTTTTGAGCATTTTCTCCACATAGTCCCCCAGCACCATATATAGAGGGTGCCATGAAATATCCAGACTCCTTTCCAAGTAGAATTATGTCATCCTTAAACTTAGGGATAGACTTCTGATGAGGACATCACTCCTTCATATATGTGCAACACTAATGCACCTTACGACATAGAAGGGCCCATTACAAGAGCGCATGTGAGACAATTAAACCACCAGATGAACTCATGCCTTGCTATTCATGCTTTCTTGGTAAAGGATGGGATGCTACTAATTTCTTATGATGTTTTGTTGCATAGGAATATGGGAGGAGAACCACAACATCATCTGGATGTCACCCCTCAAAGGACAAATCTACTCGGACTCAAAGTCAGTCGTTCTCAAGCCAAAATCCAAATTTGATTCAGAGTATGTGGACAACAAGTCAATAAAATAGGCATAACTTTTGCATACAGAGTCCAATTTTGAGGTGTTCTTGGACTAGATAGAAATCTTATGATGAGCCCTTTCCAAAAAATCTTGTCTCACCCTTATTGGGTCTTGTAAGGGTGTCAGAGTCCAAGTCCAGGTTGTGTGCGCCCTCCTCATGTCCGCATAACCCTAGGTCAACATCATTACATCTCCATTATATATATAGTAGTCATCATAGTTTAGACTCGAGTTTTACTTAGATTATTCTATTATAGATAGTTTTACCGCTTGTTTGGTTTGTGGAACCCTAACTTTGAGGTTATCATAGGTAATTAGCAATATTCAGATTGCATCTACCGTGTTCTTGCTTGTCTTCTCGATTCACTTGTAGGAAAAGCCTTCTTTGTGAGGTCAACCATGTTTGGCATGGTAATAACCACAGAGTAGTGGTGTAGTGGTTGCGAGGGTTCTCAATCTGCTCTGGTCAGAGTATTCGGATAATCAATATCAAAACTCCACCAAATCGACGTATCACATTACCTTTTGGAATATTAGTTAATACTACCATCAAATGGTATGAGAGCTTCAGTTGCCCATTAGGTAATCTTGTTTATTCCCCTTTGTTTAGTCATGTTCCATCACCTATAATCCAGAAAATCATCGCACAAAAATATTTAGATCTTAGTTCTTCTGCCGTCCAAATCACTTTGATCCTTTTCACAATTTAGTTTTCAGTTTTCACTTTGTTGAATTTGAGTCCATCGTCGGTGTTGGTCTAATCATCATGTTCTAGTTTCTAGCATCAAGTCTTTGCCGGTATAGTCATCATATCTCTTGGCTTGCCCTAGGTTGCACTGATTGCATTTAGGGTTTTATTTGCTATAGCAGAGATTGTGTCAATAGCTGCTTCCACCACTTACTTGGATTCGACCCCCTACTCGAGTCCAACCTCCTACTCAGATTCGACAACCTACTCGGCTCTTACCTCCTACTCAGATTACCACCTACTTGGGTTCGACCTCCTACTCGGTTTTGCCCCCACAACCTTACCGGACCCTTCTATTTCTAGTTGCTCCTCGACACCCCACACACTCATCATATCGTGCCCTTCCAGATAAAGTTCGAGTAGAATTTCCATAGCCGAAATAGAAGTTAGCCAAAGTTTAGATAGATAGATTACCTTTTTACCTCTACCATCTTGGAAAAGTTTGTGTCTCGCTTACCTCGCTGGACCTAGAAAAGGTAGTAGAAGAGATTTGAGCTTGTGTCAGATTCACAAAAAAAGAGGAAATGAAAAGAAAAGAAAGCAACAAGCAAAGAGTGCAAAAAAAAAAATGAGTACAAAAAAATAATAAAGCAAAAGAAGAAGAAAATTTAGTTTGCATTGCAAATTTGTTCCATTGTGCTTGTATTTTATTTTTTAGTTAGATCTAGGGACGCGTTCGGTCCATCAACTGTGACGAGTACCATGGACTTTTATTAAGCTTTGCTAATCTGAATTCATTACTGCTATTAATTGCTACTAAATATTGCATGTTGGAACTCCACCTACTCTTGATCAGAATAGGTTTTCCCTTATAACCGCCTCACTCACACTCAATAAGGTATCACGAACTAGCCATCGATTGTGCCACCTATTGTGATTGGTAAGAACACTTGCAAGAGCGTGGTACCTCCACCACCTAGTAGCTAATAGGGATAATAAATTTTGGTTGTCTCTAGTATGCTACTAACCAAGGCATGTAGAACATTTGAGGAGATGCAGGAGTTCGTGAGGATTTATGGGTAGAAGATTGATGACCTGGTTGTGAGTATCAACATTCAAATTGAGAAGACGGATGGGATGCAACAAATGCTTCAGAGCCATGAGTGTTGGCATATGTGTGTTGATTGTAGAGCCATCAATAATATTACCATAAGATATCATCATCCTATCCCTAGGCTAGATGACATGCTTGATGAATTGAGTGGTTCTATAATATTCACTAAAATTGACTTGCAAAGTGGATACCACTAGATTAGAATGAAACTTGGAGATGAATAGAAGATTGCATTTAAAACTATGTTTGGCTTATATGAGTGGTTAGTAATGTCTTTTAGATTAATAATGCACCTAATACTTTCATGCGATTGATGAACAAAGTTTTACATACTTTTATTCAAAAATTTGTGGTTGTTTATTTTGATGATATCTTGATTTATAGCAAGTCACATGAATTACACTTTGATCATTTATGTGCTATTTTTAAGGCTTTGAGAAATGCACGCTTGTTTGTTAACCTCAAAAAGTGCAACTTTTGTTGGTGAACATTCACTCTAAAACCATTCAATTAGGAGATCATAGATCATTACCACTTGACGCGCAATGTAGTGGAAGAAGAGTTGGAGTAGACCGATCCAACGTTGTGCACGTCAAACTCCTCAAGAAACTTCTCGATCAGATCCATGACTAGCCCCACGCAGGTGGTCACGCTCCTCGACCAGCTTCAAGCAGGAGATCATGCTTCTTGACTAGTTCCTCGAGCAGGTCTGTCACTTACGACCAGCTCTAAGTGGTTGCGTCATGCTCCACGACCAGACTAGCAGGTATGTCGACCAGCCGAGTAGGTCCTCAACCAACCATATAGAAGCGTTGCAATCAATAGCAGCAGCACCTCTACGGCATCCACACGTACTGGGTAGAATCGTTGAGCGCCGATGTGCTAACACTGCATGCAACTAGGGTTTTGGGAGATCGTGTAGAGGGTTGTGGCTAGGGTTTTGGAGTGGCTCACCTCTCACTCCCCATCCCTCGCCTCTGCTTATATAGAGGTCGCTAATGGGCTCCCACGTTGGAAGCTCTTTAGGACTCTAACACCTCATGGATCACAATCCGATCAAACCCATATAGGAATCCAATTTGTAAGTTTTGTTCCAACCCATTAAGTGTGTGATCCGTTAGGTTCATGTACAAATGGCTACAACTCACAAACTCTTTCCATACAAAAATCAATAGGGGTCCCTAGCAGGATATGTTGACTCCTGAGTATACACAAAGCTCGTATTGGCTGAACCTTGATATACACATGCATTGATCCCTTCCCCTCATGATACCAATCAAGCTTAAGGCATGATATGTGCCACCCTTATGATAGCTCGACCATTCACTCAATCACGTAGTGGATTCATCATGATTAACTCTTTATTCATATTGGAATGGCCATGCACTTTCTCAATCCAACTTCCTTGAGGAGCCCAGAGATATCTCTCCCATTATCAAGGAGGAGAAAATTTCATCTTGATCGCTCACACCCCACGACATATTTCTTGACAAACCTGAAAGCTGCCTTTATGACTACTCAGTTATGGAAGAGCGTTTGGCAGCCCCAAAGTATGTCACTATACATTCTAGCAATCAATGACAATCTCAGGTATAAGGATACTACAGGTACACCATCTGAGATAACAATTGATGTCACATCATAAATAACAATGCTAACAGTATCTCAAGGTTGGTCTATCCAACATCATGTTCTCTAACATAAATGTCCACATTATTGACCTGGTATCTCTATACCAATGATCTGTGAAATGTGATCATAAATCAATACATGTGCTGGTCTTACAAATTGTCACAATGATACGTGACCACGGATCAATTTAGAATAACATCATGATACAAACAAAGAGTTCCACGAACAAGTCGCATACTTACCAATCAATGTAAATGATAGTCATTCTTGGAATAACATATTATTCAAAAGTACGAAAACATATACGTTATACAATCATCTCTATGATTGCCTCTAGGACATATCACCATCACCTTTTGCATGGATCAAGACTCTTTTCTTGGCTATGTTGTTGCTTCACATGGAATAGAGGTGGATGAAGCAAAAATTGAAGACAAAAAGAGCTAGTCAACCTCTGAGACTGTCACATATGTTAGAAGCTTTCATGGTTTTATAGGGTTCTATCGGCGCTTTGTGCAAGATTTCAGCATCATTGATGCCCTATTGTACGACTTGACAAAGAAAGGAGTGTCATTTAAATAGGGACCTGCATAAGAAAAGGCATTCAACTTGTTAAAAGAAAAGTTTACCCACGCTCCATTGTTCCAACTTCCAGATTTTGGTTAGACTTTTGAGCTAGAATGTGATGCTAAAAGAATTGAAATTGGAGGTGTGCTAATTCAAAAAGGTAAACCAGTTGCGTATTTCAATGAGAAATTAAGTGGGACAAGTCTGAATTATTCTACCTATGATAAAGAATTATATGCTTTAGTTCGTGTGCTTGAAACTTAGCAATATTATCTATGGCCCAAAGAATTTATTAAACATTTTGATCCTGGATCACTGAAACATATTAGGAGTCAAGCTGAACTGAACAAACGACATGCTAAATAGGTAGAATTTACTATGTCATTTTCATATGTCATAAAGTATAAGAAAAGTAACGAAAATGTGACTGCTAATGTGCTATCTAGGTGTTATACCATGTTATCTCAACTTGATCATAAGATTTTTTGTTTAGAAACTATTAAGGACTTCTGTGCTATTTATTTGGACTTAAAAAAATGCTTGAAGATTGTAAAGAAGGGAAAACATGGAATAAATATGTGTTGAGTGATGGTTTGCTCTATCGTGCTAGCAGGCTATGCATTCTAGCTAGCTTTGTTCGTCTTTTGTTGTTGGTTGCAGGAGGTGCATGGAGGAGGGTTGATGGCACATTTTGGAGCAAAGAAGACTAAAGATGTGTTGGCCATTCATGTCTTTTGGCCAAAGATTAGACGTGATTTCGAGTGCTACATGTTATGCTGCACTACTTGCAATAAAGCAATGTCCTGCTTAACTCCACATGATCTTTACATGCCTCTTCTTGTTCTTAGTGTACCATGGGAGGATATTTCTATGGATTTTGGTTTAGGGCTGCCTAGGACAAAGAGGGGGAGGGATATCATGCTTGTAGTTGTGGATCAATTTTCTAAAATGACACATTTTATACCTTGCCACGAGAATGATAATGCTATAAACATAGCTGATTTCTTTTTAAGGGAAATCGTTTGCCTACATGAAGTGCCTAATACTATTGTCTCATATCATGATGCAAAGTTTTTGAGCCACTTTTAGAAATCTCTTTGGAACAAATTAGGGACGAAAATATTGTTTTCCACTACATGTCATCTCCAAACTAATGGAGAAACAGATGTCGTCAACCACACATTATCCACCATGTTATAGGCTGTTTTAAAGAAAAAATTGAGGATGTGGAAGAGTGTTTACCGTATATTAAATTTTCTTACAACAGGTCAGTACTCTCCACCACCAAGGTAATTCTGTTTCAGGTAATGCATGGTTTTGATCCCTGTGCTCCTATTGATTTACTACATTTTCCCACTTCACAAAAATTAATTTGGATGCTAAGAAGCGTGCTGAATTTATTGTTAAGTTGCATGAAACAACTAAAGAGAATATAGAGCACCTGACTAAAGGTATAAAATAAATAAATTTTGAACCGGGTGATTTAGTTTGGTTGCATTTGCAAAAGGATAGTGTTGGGGATGATCTCCCACCCTCCCCATTCGGAGGATAGCTCGAAGTCTGCCGGAGGCTTCGCACACTTGTCACTGCATGTTTGTTTCAGGAACTGCAGGCGAAGATCATGAAGTACTCTTGGTCGAAGGTTGTAGGCGTGCCCGCAGTCCTGACTTCCCGCGTTGACGAAGGCGGTGGCGAGCCTTCGGCCGAAAGCTGAAGGCTACACCAGCAGTTTTGTTGACTGGAATGGGCGAAGATAGCAGTGTGTCTTCGACCTGGAGCCGAAGACTAGCTCGTGGCACCAGAGTGGAGAAGTCTTCAGCGGATTTTCGGGGACCGAAGACCATGACTAGATAGTGGAGCCCGCTTTAACTGCCCGTGGCAGAGTTGTGATTATGTAAATATGCTTGATTGTACCATAATGCCCCCGAATATTCCAAGAATGTAGCAGGCAAGGGGGTAGAAACTGCAAACCACGCATGGAGTGGTTGAGTACGGCTATAAATAGGGCCATACTGTATCCGAGAGAGATATCAAAAATAGTTTTACCCCAATCACGTGTCACCCCAAGAACCCTTCGACATTCTCCATAAGCGAAGGTCCACCTTGTCTGGAACTTCGGTTCCAACAGTTAGCACCGTACATGGGGACCGAACGGATCGAAGCCATGCCACCTAAGAAGAAGATGAAGCCGATCGGTATAGTGGAGGCGTTATCGGAACCTTCGGCTGTGGTCGGGGCTTCGGTCGAAAGACCTGCTTCGGTGTTGCCAGGGTTGAGCAATGCTTCGACCGAAGGAGCTTCGGGTGGGCACGAGCTATGCTACGGTGTTGAAGTAGAGCCACCAGGAAGCAATGATGACATACACAGAGAGGCCATCCAGATAAATGCGGCACCAGTGTGGGTCACGGAAACAAGCGATCGCGCACGCTTCGAGCCTTCGGCACAAGAAGGAGGGAAGGTAAGAGACAAAGACTGGGAAGACTTGGATGACTTCGCAGAGTATGAAGATGAAGATGAAACACAGGAGGAAAGGACAGCCAAACTAGAGGCCGAAGAGCTGGAAAGGCAGATTGCGCAGAAGAAGCGCTCGTTAGATAGCCTGGCAGTGAGCCAAAAAGCTGCAGAATATCGCAGACGGGCAGAGGAAGCTAGGAAAACATTGGAAAAAATGCAAGAGGAAATCGATATGCTACATCGTGCAGAGGAAACAGCTTGCCAAGTGATGCCGTCCGAAGACACGGCACGACCTTCGCAAGACCTCCGGCGGCGGTCATCCACAAGAGACCCAGAATCCCCATTATCCATGGGTCTGCAGAACCAACCATGGCTAGCGGGCTACAAGATGCCCATAGTAGTAATGTTTGACGGAGAGTCAGACCCAAGGGAATTCGTAATGAGCTTCGAATCGGTGGTCGAGTCCGCCAGAGGAGAAGGTGCAACACTGGCAAAGGCCTTCGTGTTAGCTGTAAATGGGATAGCAAGATCTTGGTACTCTGCGTTGCCCCTGGGATCCATATAATCATGGGACCAATTGTGTAATGCCATGTACAACAACTTTCAGGGAAATCGGGCAGACAAGATCACCGCGAGTGACCTCTTCACACTGAAGCAACAACCAACAGAAACATTGCAGAGCTATATGCACCGCTTTGTGCACATACGTTGCCAAGCGAACATGCTGAGCGAAGACACAGTCATGGATGCGGCAATATAGGGCATCAGAGGGGGACTCTTAGCAGGAAAGCTTACAAGAAAAAGACCCAGGAGTGTACAAGAGCTGCTCAATAAGATGGAAGAATATGTGAGATCTGAGCTTGATCATCTTCGAAGGAAAAATGAAATGATAGCCTCAAAAACAGTAAAAACAAATACACTAGCCAAGGAGGCAGGCCCTAGCCACCCTAGAGACAGATTGCGGCACGTGAGGAAAGCTGAAGCATCTGACTATACAACAAGGCAAAAAGAGGTCAATCAGATAGACTCCGGCCCATTTGAAGTTGCTTAATTGGCAGGTGAAGCTCAGAGTGCGGCTACTCGAGGAGGCTGAACTGGTAGAGGAAGGGGCCACGGGGGCTGAGGTGGATGAGTCTCGTAGGACCCGGCCACATTTTACTATGAGCTACATGGCAAAGGAGCCGGCCACAGGACCAAGCAGTGCTCGCAGGTCATGGCCATGAAAGAGAGCTTGGCGAAGCAACCCTTCGATCAAGCAAGAACCATACACCACACAGCAAATTTCAAGCAAAGCGAAGCGTGGGAAAACCCCAACCCAAGCATGATGTTTGCCAACCAGTGGCGACCGATGCTCACGCCACAATATGCCCCTGCAGCCTTGGCTCAGCTAGATCAAACGAGGCAACTGACCCTCCAAGGGGAGCTACCTCCGCCACCACCAAGGCCTGCGATCGAAGCACCACCAGATAGCAGTAAGTCTGTGAACACGGTAAATCGTGGATACAATGTGGTGTTGGCGATCTCAGGAGGATCTAATCAACAGATAGAACCTAAGAGACAGCGGAAAGAATACGTGCGAAGGGTCAACCACGTTGGTGTGGGGCCAACGTACGTTCATTCAAGGTGATCCAACTTGCCCATTACATTCTCGCAAGATGACATGAGGGTCTTAGATTACCCACACACAGAAGCCTTCATTATCACAGCAAACATTTCGGGAAGCGAAGTGCAAAGAATCTTGATTGATGGAGGAAGCTCCGCGGATATCATCTTCGTAGACGCCTTCGACAAAATGGGTCTACGTCGGAGCGACCTGAATCAGGCTGGATCCCCATTACTAGGCTTCAGCGGGAATGCAATCAACGCTCTGGGAAAGGCAACAATCCTAGTGTCGTTTGGCGAAGGGACAACTTTTTGGACGGAAGATATTACCTTCGATGTGGTCAACATCAATTACCCATACAATGCGATATTTGGTAGGGGAGTCTTGAACACATTCGGAGCAATACCGCACCACGCGTATTTGTGCATGAAGATGCCTGGTCCTGGAGGCGTCATAACAGTGCTTGGAGACCAGCGAGTGGCCTGAAGAATCGAAGTGGGAATCACTCCAGGACGGTGAAATGTCCACATGGTGATGGAACTTTCGGCAAATCGAGAAGAGAGCGAGATCCAGCCAAAGATGAACAAAGCAGCGAAGGCTGTATCAGAGGGGGCAACCAGAATAGCGCCGTCGCATCAAGAAAAACAAGATAAAAAAGTCACCATAGGGGCGGAGGCCCTATAGGAGGACCAGCAACAACTCATAATATTTCTTCGCAGCAATGAGGATGTCTTTGCTTGGTCTCCAAAGGACCTACAAGGAGTCAGTAGGGAAATCATTCAACACAGCTTAAATGTAGATCCCAGTGCGAAGCCAAGGAAGCAAAAGCTTAGAAAACCTTCGAGTGAAAGGGAAGAAGCAGCTAAGGCTGAGGTAAAAAAGCTGCTCAATGCCAGGGTGATACGTGAAGTGTTGCACTCAGAGTGGCTAGCCAACCCAGTATTGGTCAAGAAAAGCAAAGGCAAGTGGAGAATGTGCGTCGACTTCACAGACTTGAACAGGGCTTGTCCGAAGGATGTTTTCCCATTACCTAGAATCGATCAGCGGGTGGATTCCACGGCTGGTTGCGAGATGTTAAGTTTCCTAGATGCATACTCGGGGTACCACCAGGTCTGGATGGCAAAGGAAGATGAGGAGAAGACAAGTTCTAGAACCTCCTTCAGCATATACTGCTTTGTGAGGATACCCTTCGGCCTCTAAAATGCTGGCGCAACCTTCACTAGGTTGGTGTAGATGGTGCTAAGCTCATAGATAGGGCGAAATGTCCTAGCAAATGTGGACAACATAGTGGTCAAGAGTGCCAGAAGAAGCCAGCATCTCGAAGACCTGCGTGAAACCTTCGAAAGCTTGCGAAGGGTGGGGCTAAGATTGAATCCAGAAAAATGCGCCTTCGCAGTGCAGTCTGGAAGGCTATTAGGATTCTTGGTGTCTAAGAGAGGCATCGAAGTGGAACCTCAAAAGATACAGGCGATAATAGACATGAAACCTCCGCAAAACAGAAAGCAAGCACAACGCCTGGCAGGAAGGTTGGCAGCACTAAACAAGTTCATTGCAAAATTTGCAAAACGAAGTCTACCTTTCTTCAAAATGTTGAAAAGCTCTGATCCATTCAGATGGGGCGCGGAGCAACAAGAAGCCTTCGATGACTTGAAAAACTATTTGACGAAGCTCGCAGCCCTTTCCAGCCCCGTTCCAGGCGCAGATTTGTTGTTATACATAGCGGCATCCCTTTGGCAGTGAGCGTCGTACTTGTGCAAGAAAGGCACAAAAACAACAAATTACAGCAATTCCCAATATACTACATGTTAGAAGCTCTCGCAGGCCCAAAGAGGCTATACACCGAAATGGAAAAAGTAGCATACACACTCGTCATGGCATCTCGCAAGCTTCGTCATTACTTCACAGCGCACAAGATCACAGTACCAACCTCCCTACCCCTTCGCGACATGTTTGAGAACATGTAACACCCTGATCTTCAGATTTCTCAAATTTCTAAAATTTTCCAAGATTATTGAATAGCTTCAACAGTAGTATAGGTTTAAAACCTATTTTCTTAATAAATCAATATAGGTTATTATTTTGTGTGCATTGCATGCTGAGTTTTGCTAGGAGCCAGATAAATGCATTAGAGTTCTTTTTCCTTCTCTTTCTCTTTGGTGTTTTGAGTGAAAAAGATTTTAAAAAGGTTTTTACAAAACTAAGTAGTGAATAAGTTAAGGATCTTAATGGTTGGAATTCAAAATCTTTGAATTCATCATCTATTCAATCCTTGATCATAACTGATCCTTCTCCAGATCAATTCAAATCTTATCCAAATCCTTGTTTGAATTCAATCTCTCCTGTTTCTCAAATTCTACCCAAATCTAAATTCAAATTCCTTATCTACTCCTATTCTTGTTCAACCTCATCTTTTTCGTTTCTCTTAAATTCACTCCAAGCTTAATTGAAATTCAAACCCTATTCAAATTTCTCTGCAAAAGTTTCTTTTCTAAACCCTAGATATACGTAAAGTGTATTTGGGCTCAATCTTGCTCAAGTCCAAACCCTTAGCCAAGTCATCTAGAAAGCCCAACACAAAGGATGCACGAAATCTGTAAATTTTCGCGGAGTCCTGAACAGCCTCATCTTCGCATGACGTTTCAGAGTTCAAAATGACCTCAAATGCAAATCTTGACAATACCAAAGTTGTAGGTCTCGTCGAGAGCTTTGATTTGAACCTTTGGAAGTCATAGCCCCCAAAATCAGTGCTGCACAGAGAAGTCCGAGTTCAAACAGTTTATTTTGCGGTGCATTTTTGGAAATAAAGACGATGTTTTCAGAAGTTCCAATGACTACCAAAGTTTTATATCTTTTTGAGTACTACAATTTAGAATCAAGAAACGTCCAATTTGGGTCTGGACGATAGGGATATCATCCTCGGAATACAGAGCTGCCAAAAAGGAAACCGTAACCGACTCGAACTCGAATCCAATCCGTGTTCGGTTTGGACCCCACCTCAACCAGCCGTCTCTATCCCTATATATATGAGTTGCACGCCCCCTCATACCTCTATTCCACAACTCCAAGCCCTAGAAGTCGCTGCTGCCCTGTCTGTGAGTCGCCGGAGCGCCACCGTTCACCGGAGCCGCCGCCACCGCCGCCCGTGATGCGCTACGTCGTCTTCTCCGCGAATCCTTCTTCCTCGACCACCAAAGCAACATGAGGACCCCTTCTTCTCCTCCCTTACTACTGTTTTAGCATCATACTAAGTCCCTAGCCAAGCCCTAGCCTCAGCCAAAGCCCGATCTATGCCGCCACGGTCGTCGCCGTCGCGGACAGCCGCAAGACAGCAGCGCTATAGCTGATTGGCATCGACGTTCCTGGCCAACTAGTGCACTGTTTGCCATTCCCTTTCACCAGCACATGTCCCATGATGTTCCCCATGCCCTCACCAACCAGCTCGGCCAGTAGAACAGCCAAACCACCGCAATCAATGGCAACATACCCGCTGTCCGGTTTCTGCACGCGCACCGGATTTGCATTCGTGTCCCCTGTCAATCCGAAAGCTGTATGGATGCACCAACCATGTCACGGCGTGTCCCATGGAGTCTTCTAAGTGACCCTAGTAGCCCATCCCCGTTTGTGCAGCGACATGACCAGGACACCATTGCCAACCACAGTATGTCGCAGCCATCACTCGTCTCCCATCTATGCTGATTATTCTTACTCTCAGTGGATGATCTACCAAAACCCATGCCATAGCATTGTGTTTTTGGGTTATATGAACATATTTGTTCAAACGGTTTCATAAATTTCATGGCCAATCTCCTGGAACGCGAGCGTCTTCGTTCCTACATCTGTTCGCGGTCACCACCAAACCTAGAAGCAGTCATCGCTGTTTTGCCGCTACCTCGGATGAACCCTTCAAAAACCAACCATACCGTTGAGTTAGTCTTTCTGCATTCTACGCCATGCTTCCCTCATTTCACTGAAACACCACTGAAGTCGACATCAATGTCTGTGGCCACGTACCCGATCGCTGTCTTCGATGAAACCCAAACCACCACCACTACATAGAGTCACCAGTAGTATCCTTAAACTAGATGCACAACCTTCGGCCTTTTTGATCCATCTTAGGTGATCAATACTAGATCTCAGCGTATCCTTTCTTTAATCCAAGATGGTACTTGCATAGCATGTCAAGTTAGCACCACATCATTCTCCTTAGCCTAGCCAGTGAAGTCTAGTCTGCCCTAAACTTCTTGAATCTTACGCAATGACGTTTTCAAGCCTAGCGCAATGATTGCACAATAAACTCTTTTCCTATAGGAAGATAACTCCAGTAAATTAATTTTTCCTTTTCAGTCTAATCCATCTCTCGAAAGCTGTTCTCTTTTCATCTTAACTCCGATTTAGGCGATTCTTGCGTCTAAATGTTCTAAAATCATTCCTATCCAACCATAGGGTTTTTAAAGTGTTTTGATGATGTTTGGTATGTTGTTCTTAGTGTTTTCCTTTGTGTTGTTTGTCGGTAGTTCTTGCGATTAGTTGATAACGTTCCGGAGCAGTTCGAGGGACTTCAAGACCAAGATTTCGACAACACTGAGCATCATTGGGAAAAAGGCAAGTGTCCTTGATCATATTGAACCTATGTTTTTAAATGTTTTGTTTTACAAAATTGCATGCAGAGTCAATATGATGGGTAGTCACCTATGTTAGGGTTTTCCCTATATTTTCCCTTATCATCCCTTGAAACCTAGATGGTTTATGGTTAGGTGTTTTTTATGGGTAGATTGCTTAGCCATGCTTTTGGGATGTTAAGAAGTGTCATAATCTTGACTAATGAACATATATAACATTGATGGTTAATTTGTTAATGGTCTAGAAACATGGAACCTTAGACCTTGAGCAAAGTGGTTTTGATGGTTGTCATGGTTATGATGTTGGTTTAGTGTTTGCTCAAGTAACCTAAGTAAGGACCGGTTCGTGGAGCGACAACCCAAGAAGTAACGTACCAACCACGAGGCTGATATGGGTAAGGCGTGACATACTGATTAGAGTCTATCCAGTGTGTTTTGGGTCAGCACAAAAGGGGGCTTCTAGGTAGGAGCTTTGCTTACGTAAAGCCTAGCGGTGAAACCTAGTGGGCAGACACATACTGGATTAGTCTCTGGTTAGTGGCAAATGTCATACAGTGATTCTTGGCGGCACACTACTGGTGTGTGTTAAGTGTTTCACGAACACGGCAACATGAAATTCACTGACTCGTGGGGAAAGCTGGACAACCTTTGCAGAGTGTAAAATTGTTATAACAGCCGTGCTCACGGTTATGAGAGACTTGGATCCTCACATGATTAGATGGTTGTGGTTATGAGTTTGGTTGTGGTTATGGTTCTAGGACAGGGAGTACTAGATGGTTGTGGTTATGGTTCTGGTACAGGGAGTACTAGATGGTTTTGGTTATAGTACAGGGAGTACTAGACGGTTATGGTATGCAAGGTGGGGAGCCTTGTATGCTGCGTTTGGACTATATGGGTTACATTCACTTAATAATTGCTTAATGCTTTTGAGTCCAAATATCTTTTTATTACTCGCATTTATGCAAATATACCATGTGTTATACTATTCTTGATATAAGCCTGCAAATCATTACTTTCCCCCACTTGCTGAGTACTCTATGTGCTCACACTTGCTATTTCCCTATACCATGCGACATGTATGCTGCTACTCAGTGAGTGAAGATGTTGAAGACTATCAAGACGAGGTCATGACGTTCTTGGCGCGTGTCTCCCGGTCGGTTACTTGCGGTGTTGTTGGGTACCAGTGCTTCTGTTCCGCTGTAGATATCTTCATAGAAGACAATATATGTCAGTTGTTGTAAGAGTTTAACGTTTATTTAATAGAAGTATTGCTTTTATTACTTCACCTGTGACGTCCTTATGTGTGTTGAACATCCTGGGCACACATAAGCCGCATCTGGTTTTGGCCATTAAAACCGGGTGTGACAGAACAGAGAAGCTATAGGAAGAATGGCGAAATGGGCAGCGGAAGTCGCCCCACTCATGATAGTTTTTGTGGCAAGAACAGCGACGAAATCACAAGCATTAGCAGACTTCGTAGCGAAATGGACATCACTAACTGAGGCCCCGGAAGAACCGTCAGAACCGATCAGGATCGCATATTGCGATGGGGCATGGAGGGCTACAAGAGCAAGCGTGGCTGCGGTATTATCTCCACCTTCGGGCATAAAGTTGAGATATGCTACCAGATTAGAATTTCTGTCTACAAACATTACCATAGAGTATGAAGCCGTCCTCCTTGGACTTTGCAAGGCGAAGGCTTTGGGTGCCCGAAGGGTGCTGGTTAAAACAGACTCCAAGGTAATAGAAAGCCAAATCGACAAGACATTTCAGGCAAAAGAACCAGAGCTTGTTAAGTATAAGGCAGTGAGCCGAAGTATGGAAAAGTAATTTATGGGGTTCACGGTCAAGAGTATATCGAGAAATGACAACTTCGAAGTAGACAAGCTAGCCAAAGCCGCCGTGCAAAATCTGCCTATGCCACTAGATGTATTCTACCAAAGGCTGACCGTGCCAGCCGTCGATGACACTTCGTGACCAGCGTGTTCCGTTGCTATGATCGAAAGTGAAGATTGGCGCTCTCCGATAATGGCTTATCTTCGTGGTTATTACAAGCCCGAGGATAACGTTGAGGCGAAGCGTATGGCCCAAATTGCTAGAAATTACAAAATTATGGAAAACAATTTGTACAAGGCTGGAGTCTGCGCACCATTGTTGCGGTGCATATCCCAGGAAGAAGGGCAGAATCTGCTAAAAGAAATTCACGGTGGACTGTGTGGTTTGCATGTGGGTACACGAGCCTTAGATGGAAAAGTATACAGACAGGGCTTCTTTTGGCCGAAAGCAATCAGTGATGCAGATTACATAGTCCGAAGTTGTCAATAGTGTCAATTCTTAGCGAAGGGGTCAAGCAGGCCTTCAACAAAAACACAACTAATCCCACCAGTTTGGCCGTTAGTGCGGTGGGGAATTGACATTATCGGTCAGCTGCCAGCCGCTCTAGGAAATTTGCGGTATGCCATCGTTGCGGTCGAGTACTTCTCCAAATGGGTGGAGGCAATGCCGCTTGTAAACATAACATCGAGAAATATCCAGAAATTCCTGTGGCAGAATGTCATAAGCCGTTTCGGAGTCCCGTGCAAAGTAACAGGAGACAACGGCACCCAATTTGACAGTGCAGGATTTAGACACTTTCGCGAAGGTTTGGGGATCAAAGTCCTTTTCGCATTTGTATACCACCCACAGTCTAATGGAGCCGTCGAAAGAGCAAACGACATCATCTTCGCTGGTGTCGCGAAGCGCCTACAGGGCCTGGCAAAAGGGAAATGGGTCGAAGAGTTGCCCAAAGTCTTATGGTCTATAAGAACAACGGTAGCAAGACCAACCGGTTTCACACTGTTTTGCCTCCTCTTTAGGGAGGAGGCAATGACCCCAGAAGAATGCAAGAACAAATCATTTAGGGTCATAAACGAACCAGAGCAAGGTGAAGAGTCAACATCAAAGGATGCCCTTGAGGAAGTGAGATTGCAGGCCGCCGAAAATCTAAGCAGGTATCAAGAGGAGACAAGAAAGTGGAGAGACAAGAAGATATCCGTATAGAACTTCGTCCCCGGAGATTTGGTGTTGCGAAGGCTCAGCAATGCCTCACCGGTGGGAAAACTACAGAGCAAATGGGACGGCCCCTTCTTAGTCAAAAGGTTGTTAAGACTCGGCTCGTATCACTTGGCTAATATGGAGGGCGAGGAGCTCCCACATACTTGGAATGCGGATAACCTTCACAAATTCTATGCTTAACAGCGGTGAAGGCCTTCGCGCATCCCGGCAATGAGTCCGTGCCAAAGAGAAGTTTGTGTAATTTTCTTTATGCAATTTTTCTTTTCATGTAATCAAAATCTACGGGAACTGCACTCTTTTCCTCACAGGGGGACCCCTTCGTTAGGGTGTGAGGTTTTTAATGAGGCAGGAACCCTTGTAAACATTGATATAATAGAAATACCCTTGAAAAAGAGCACTCGTTTTGAGTATTAATAACTTGTCGTTGAAGTGTGCCAGCCTCTCAGAACAAGGTGGCACACCAATCGACGAGTGAAGGGCCGGAAATAGACGGCACAACTAGAGGTGCGAAGTGTCAACGAAAAATGACGTACACTTTGAACCTTAAAAAAAAGCCGAAGTGTTGCTCAACCTAAGAGAAGGCGGCGCACTTCGAGCTAGAAAGTCAGGGCTAACAGTGTCTGCCCCCGCATTGAAGGAAAAACAAAACTTCAGAAGAAAAAGCCGAAGTGTCGCTCGACCTAAGAGAAGGTGGCACACTTCGAGCTAGAAAGTCGAGGGCTAAGAGTACCTACCCCTGCACCGAAGGAAAAAACAAACCTTCAGAAAAAAAAAGCCGAAGTGTCACTCGACCTAAGAGAAGGCGGTGCACTTTGAGCTAAAAATTTGAGGGCTAAGAGTGCCTACCCCTGCACCGAAGGAAAAACAAACCTTCAGAAGAAAAAAAAATAGCCGAAGTGTCACTCGACCTAAGAGAAGGCGGCGCACTTCAAGCTACAAAGTCGGGGGCTAAGAGTGTCTGCACCCGCATCGAAGGAAAAACAAACCTTCGAAAGAAAAAGCCGAAGTGTCGCTGGCCCTAAGAAAAGGCGACGCACTTCGAGCTAAAAGTCGGGGGCTAAAAGTGCCTGCTCCCGCACCAAAGGAAAAACAAACTTTCGGAAGGAAAAGATGAAGTGTCGCTCGACCTAAGAGAAGGCGGCGCACTTCACGCTAAAAAGTCGGGGGCTAGGAGTGCCTGCCCCCGCACCCAAGGAAAAATGAACCTTTGGATGAAAAACTCCCCTAAGAGCGCCCGCTCTCGAACAAAAATAGTAAATTTCTATCAGCCGAAGGTACCTACGACCAAAAATCGTGAGGGGGGGGGGGGACGGTGTTCTTAGAATAGCACTTCTCTAGCAGTAGCATGTAGCTACGGCAAAAAATCAGGGGGGGAGGGACGGTGCTATCCAATCTTAAAAATTCATCGCTGCCGAAGCGTCACCCCAAATAAATAATTGAGAATGTCGTTCACCAAAGAAGACTTCGCTCAAGTAAGCGAGAAAGCGTTCCTAACATCCAAAAACATTGCGAAATGCGCCAAGGTCACTTCAAGCGTGGTGCCGCCGAAGTATCAATGTAAACGCCCAAAAAAGCAATGTAACAATAATCGTAAAAGCACCCTTTATTCCGCAAAGCGATCAATGTCAGGACCAATAAATCCTTATACCACTGACTAAAAACAAATTGAAAGGCTATGCCTTGACCAGCATGAAAATGCATGGTTGGGTCCAGAGGGGACCCAACATAAGTCAAAGCCGATGGAGATGCATGAAGGGCACCTTCGCCTTCGGTGTGTTCAACCAATTGCGAAGAGGGCCCACGGCGGAAGCAAAGCTGCGGCTGGCGAGGAGGGAGCCCGTCGTCGTCTTCAGGCTCAATCTTCGGTTCAATGAGCATAGTCAGACGCTCAACATCTCCGCGTGCGATATGGTGCAAGTTGCGCTCAGCTCTGCGGTTAACTAAGGCTGAAGGGCTAAAAGATTTCCTAAATGCTTTGGTCCTATTATTCATTGCATCGTATGCCTTACACTTGGCTTGCCAATACTGCTCGAACTCAATATCTGGATGACGGCAGTGAAATGATTCCTAGCAAGACCAAGACACAAAAAAGTTGTCCCTCATCATAGAAACGGGGACAGCCTCTTCGGCTACCTACGCAGTGTCCGAAGGGAGGACCTGCGGAGGGAGCACAACAAGTCAAGAACATTTTGTAACAAATAGAATAGTATATATTACATAGTTAATGTATGCTACATTGCCCCAGGGCATAAGTAAATATCAATAAACAAAATTGCTTCGCGTTGAGTCGTCACACCTTCCCAGTTTCTTTGGCCACCTCGGTTGTAGCTTTAGACGAAGGATCGTCCCTCGTCTTTGCCTGCAAAAGAAATATTTCTTCAAAGCGTACACGACCAGGAAGACAACAAAACTATTAGTATGAAGCAATGTACTAGCTAGCGGTTGATCTCCGCCTATCGGAGGGCGAGCTCGTGGCCGTGTCTGCACCAATAATTGGTAGTAAACGATCGGGAAGTGGCCTTTGATGCCCTCGTTATGGCCGAAGTAGAAATATTTGTGGGGTACCGGAAGGTGAACTTTTGGAGCGCAATATGATGGTCGCAGCCCATCATTTCAATCGACTGGACAAGGCTTCAGGCGGCAACCATCACGCAGAAGTCGCCATATAACTGAGCAGCTGGGAGAAGGCTCCTGCTGGTTTCTTTAATCCAACTTATAAGACCGCCCAGCCCGACAATGTTGAGTGTTGGGGGCATGGCCGAAGCACCAATCCCTTCAAAGTTATTGCTGATGGCTTTGCACGCAGCGACGACCTTCGGTTCTAGCTCCCCAAGCGCGTTTAAGGTATCTTCAGACAGAGCCTTCACCTCGCTCAACTCTTCTTGCAACCGATGTGTTTTAGCGCTCTCTGTGGCGCAAAGCGCCTACAAGTCAGACACTTGCGCTTCAAATGATTGCAAGTTTTGGCGCAAGCATTTGACTTCTTCTTCGTCCCTCTATTTCTCTGAGCGAAGGGCGCTTAGTTCCTTCTCGAGTTGCTCCAAGCGCGACTCGGCTTCCCTTGCTCTACGCGAAAATCCGCGCTTCTGGCATTCGGCTCTTTCAGCCCGCTTTTGCAGCATATCAATCTGCGCATCCGCACTCTGGGCGCGGGCTTCATAATTTTCTGCTAGTTTGTGCTGAGCCCGCGAAATAAGCATAGCCTGGGACATCACATGGATATGAGCGATTATTAGAAGGACAAAAAAATAATAATAACAATAATAATAATAATTGAACATACTAGTATACCTTCGCAATCACCACGTTAGAGGCGTCGATAAGTTCGGCGATGAGCTTCCGGGCGAGCGAAATCTCAACCTCGGGGAGGACAAAGGTACTAAAAATCTTCTTCGCATCACTGACCTCCCCGGTGCTTGGTTCAAAGGAGGAAACCTTGAACGCCTCGGGCACAATGGCCTTCGCGTCAAGTAGCCCGCTGTGGCCCATCAACCCTTTCCCGCCATGATGGGGAGCGCTTGGGGTTGATGCCTCAGTCCCAGAGGATGAGCTCGAAGGCGATGAGGGTGAAGAGTAGGCTACCGCTTCAATATTTTCAGTCCCTTCGACCTTGGTTTCCCTGGTGGTAGCCACAATGATAGTTCCCCTCTCTGCCAACTCCTCCTCGTCGTCGCTTAAAATTAGCGTGGGAAGGTCCACGCGAGAGCAGAACCCCGACTTTAGAGAAGGATGGGGATCCTGGGTGCCCTCCGGGATCTCTTGCCTTAGAGGCACGTCGCACGGCATAGCTGAACCCTCCGGAGACGCCTCTTCGCAGACATCATCGATGGCAACTTTGCACGGCCTTTTTCGAAGGGCCAGCGCCTTCTTTTTTCGGCCTCCCCGTGGCGAGCGCTCGGGCTGCTTTTGTTTGTTCAAGGCACCCATGGTAACCTCTTCGCCGACATCTTCTACCGGGGAGCCCTCTCCAGGACTCTGTAGCAGCACGCTAGCCTTCGGCCTTTCCCGGTATGAAAGGCCCCTGTATTCCAAGGCTCAATTGAGCTTTCGAACAAGACCGTGTTCGATGCATAACTGGGCTTCGCCCGGCGTAAACTTCCCAAAAAGCATTGTACCTCTTGCTTCGACTTCAGACACCGACGAATCTTGAGAAGGTCAGGAAGCGTAAGAAAATGACAGTGAAGTTAAAATCCATAAAATTAATAGCAGAAAAATAAATGTGTACCGGTGAAGCCGTGCACGGAAGGATGAGGATGGCAGAGCCCGTCATGCCCTTTCTCCCCAAACTCTGGGATACTCTAGTCCCGGCTAAGGGGCCACACTCCAGCGGCTACAAACTCCTCCACGAGGTCACAAGTGGATAAATACTTTGCACACCTGGCGAAGGCCTCGAGAGCTGTCCGCTAGGACGCTTTCAAGCTCACGTCTGGAGCGCGGTTTCCCTTTACTTCCTCACATTTTGAAACAAGAAATTCTTCTGGATCTATTTTGTGGTAGAACCACCACTGTGTCCAGTCGTTTGGCCATTTGTTTTTGTACACCACGACAGGCGTGGATAACCCAGCGCGATAAGCGAAGTTCTGGCACCCATAATGCACCTCGCTCAGGACGCCATGGGCGAACACTGGCATCGGCTGGTGATGAAGCCGATGAGCGGCAGCGAAGGCCCTGGCCGATGCCTTCGCTCCCTTAGACCGAGTGGCCCACGCAAAAAGCCCCATCCTTACAATGGCATTGGGCGTGAGCTGGTGAAGGTAAACTTTGAATGATTTCAGCACCTTAACAACCATGTCATCGCATGGCAAGCGAAGACCCACTCGAAAATAATGAACGAATACAACCACTTTGTCATCAGAAGGCTCTGGTGTCTCCTAATTCCCAGCGAGCCTGACTTTTGATACATCGCTGATCAATCCCTCTTTCACGAGGTTGACCAGCACTTCATCGTCCACCTTAGACTGCCCAATCTAGTATGTCTTTGGGCGAGTGAACCTAGCCTTCAGTGCCATTGGGATGAATAGAGAAGCCTTGGACGGGGAGAGACTCAGAGGACAGTGACCTTCGTACGAGTGTGACAACTTGAGCAGGGACGCACGGTAAAAACAAACAACTGTGGGCCCGTATTTATAGCAAAGAGGGCAGCGGTTAAAACAAGGCACGTCAGAATTTGAATCGGCGAGGGAGATGATGTTTGGGTACACATCGAAGGCATTAAATGCATGTCAACAAAACAGTTACTCAGGGGCTGCATGGTCATACTATAAAAAAAATTCATTAGCAATTTGCCGAAGTGCATCCGCCCCCGCATGTCTTCGACAGGGCGAAGGGGACGGCGTTAAGATGCATCTTGAAGACTACAGGTTCAGCCCATCAAAGATGAACCTTACCCGTAGGGGGCTGCTGTTGGGGATGATCTCCCGCCCTCCCCCTTCGGAGGATAGCTCGAAGTCTCCCGGAGGCTTCGCACTCTTGTCACTGCATGTTTGTTTTAGGAACTACATGCGAAGATCGCGAAGTATTCTTGGTCGAAGGTTGTAGGCGTGCCCATAGTCCCAGCTTCCCGCGTTGCGAAGGCGGTGGAGAGCCTTCGGCCGAAAGCTGAAGGCTACACCAGCAGTTTTGTTGACTGGAATGGGCAAAGATAGCACTGTGTCTTCGACCTGGAGCCGAAGACCAGCTCGTGTCGCCGGAGTGGAGAAGCCTTTGGTTGATTTCCAGGGACCGAAGACCATGACTGGATAGCGGGGCCTTCTTTAACTGCCTGGGGCAGAGTTGTGATTATGTAAATATGCTTGATTGTACCATAATGCCCCCGAATATTGCAAGAATGTAATAGGTAAGGGGGTAGAAACTGTAAACCACGCGTGGAGTGGTTGAGTACGGGCTATAAATAGGGTCATACTATATCCGAGAGAGGGATCAAAAACAGTTTTACCCCAAGCACGTGTCACCCCAAGAACCCTTCGACATTCTCCATAAGCGAAGGTCCACCTTGTCTGGAACTTCGGTTCCAACAGATAGGTTTATGGAATTAAGAAAATCAAAGTTGATTCATAGAGAAAATGGACCATTTAAGATAATTGAGAAAATAAATGGCAATGCATATAAATTGGAACTACCTAAAAATTTTGGGGTTAGTCCCACATTTAACATTTTAGATTTAGAGCCATATGCGTGGGAGAAGAAGATGAGTTTGAGTCGAGGCAACTCCAATTCAAGAAGGAGAGGATGATGAGGACATCACTCCTTCGTATACATGCAATACTAATGCACCTCAAGACATACAAGGGCCAATTACAAGAGCGTGTGTGAGACAATTAAACCACCAAGTAAACTCATTCCTCGCTGTTCATGCTTTCTTGGTAAAGGATGGGATGCTACTAATTTCTTGTAATTGTTTGTTGCTTAGAAATATGGGACGAGTACCACAACATCATCTGGACGTGACCCCTCGAAGGCCAAGTCTACTCAAACTCAAGGTCAATAAAACAGGTATAACTTTTTACAAACGAAGTCTAATTGAGGTGTTCTTGGACTTGATAGAAAGCTTATGATGAGCTATTTCTAATAGATCTGGTCTCACCCTTAGATTCCTTAGAAATTAATCAAAGTCAATGAAATAAGGTTGTTCAAGATTAGTGCCGGACAATATATTCGTAATTAAACTGGGGTACCTTCGAGATCAATGATCGAGCTTAAAACAAGACACGTGATGTATATAGGTTTGGGCCCCCAATTGGAGTAATATCCTATGTTGTGTGTGGATGCTGCTGTATATTAATATCTCAAGTATGAGTAATGTGGCTAGACCTATTACAATTGAGGGGAATGGATCATGACTAATCTAGGGTTGAAGTCGTCGAGTATCTCTGATTGCTAGGGTCTTGGTCTTACATGCGTCGAGTTGTGTACGTGTAGATTGTCTCGTGGTTCAGAAATTGTTTTAGGGTCCCCACCTTATAAGGGGTCAAGGCACCACCTTAGTCTTAGCTGTAGTTGATAGAGAGTCATTCATGTTGTCGGCCAAGGCAAAGCAGACGAATCAACCTAGATACTAGTTGTACTTGAGTCGGACAACACGATCAAGACCTTCCTAGTGTATGTCTTCAAAATGTCCAAGTGTATCAGATCCTGCATATTTGGGTTCGCAATATCTAGAGTTATTAAACAAGCGTATGGTATACATTATCTGTATACAATGTACTAGTTATGCGTATATACCATATAGTTAGATATTCGACACTAGCCCCCTAACTCTACTCAAAAGGGAAGGCTTCCACAAGAACCCACTTGAGTACTGCTAAGTGTAGGCATGGTCGAGCAAGATGGATCAAGCTTGTAGTCGAACGAATCGAGCAAGAAAAGGTCCTCTTCCAAGTATCGAGTGGAAACGCAGTTGGGTCAAGTGTCCTACTGTTGTTCGCACTTGATACTCAAGAAAGGCTTGGAATTTTACTTATCGACACCTGACTCTGAGTAGGGTTAAAAAAAGAAAACTTTGAAGTTTGTACCATTGGGTATAGGCGCATTTGATGTGTGTGCATGGGCATGCAAAGATTTGCACGACACCAACACTCCACCTTTCACGCCAAATGAGGCACCACAGTAAAGGGAGTGGTTACCAAATAGACGATAAGTCCTGGCTATTTATCTGTACTAACCTGGACTATAGTCATTCTTTTACCCTCTTACCATCAATCTTCTTCCATAAGCTCTCATGATTCTCCGCCCAAGCACATGTCATCGCACAGAAACTCAACCCCATTGCTTCAAATTCCTCTGCAAACGCCACTGCTCCTTCCTCACCTAAGAAGAAGTCCAACACGAAGGCCACCAATGTCTCTCCCAAGCAATTGGACGAAGTGTCCTAATAGATGTCTGGTCAATCTCGTCGATGCAAGAACTGGAGCTCTAGGAACTCAAAGCCAAAGGAATCATTCCTCCTCGCGAGCTGGCCAAATGGAGGCTGGCATCGAGTGAGCAATTCCCCTCATATCAATTTGATCATGAGATTGTCGTGTTTGAATCTTTTTACCAATGTGGATTCAATCATCCCCCTTACTAGTTCCTTCTCACCATACTCGATTGCTACCAAATTGAGCTCCATCACCTGAATCCCAACTCGATTACCACGCTTAGCGTGTTCGTCGACCGGTGTGAATCCTATGTTGGTATCATGCTGAGCTTGAATTTGTTCCAGTACTTTTATCATTTGAAAATGATTACTGAGAACAAATGTGTCAAAGGCTATGGTTTCCAGCTACTGAATGGAATGAAGAATTCCTATGTTTTGCTAACCTTGTGCTGGCAGAAAGATTAGAAAAAAACATTGGTTTTATGTCTCCAACCACGACCCAGTCAATTCTCCCTTAGTCTATAAGGGCCTCCATCCCCACCCAAATCTGTCCTGGTTGAAGAAGCACCATGGGTCTGACCACACTGCCCATTATGTCAAAAGGATCGGTGAACTTAGGCAGAGTAGTTTAACCTGGTGGCATGTGGCCAAAGACTTCATTAGTCAGAGGTCGAGTCCTTTGAAAGCATGGGACCACTTTGCCTGATACTATCTTGGAGATGATGATAGCTCCCAGGACACAGTCGGATGTAAGATTTAGAAGGCATTTTGTGCTTCTGTTGCCGTAGTCGAGCTCTTTCGAGTGACTCTTTGTTCTTCTTTTTCAGCCCTTTCTCTGTAAGATATCGCTGCTCAATTGATCAAGCTATTTGCTAAAGATGCGCAGCCATGCTCTATTGATGAGCCCATGGCTCCTTCAGATATGATCAATACTATTAATCTTCCTCAAATCATACAAGGTCTAGTTACAAGAGCACGTGTGCGACAATTAAACCACCAGGTGAACTCGTTCCTTGCTGTTCATGCTTCCTTCGATGGATTACTACAAAATTCTTGTGATATTTTATTGCTTAGGAACATGAGAAAAACACAACATCCTTACCTGGACGTCACCCCTCAAAAGCCAAGTCTACTTGGACTCGAGGCTGAGCTCTAGTCGTGGTCGTGGTCGTGGTCGAGTCTTAGAAAACACATCAATAAAACAGGCATAACTCTCTCATACGAAGTCCATTTTAGGCGATCTTGGACATTATGGAAAGCTTATGACGATCCCTTTCCAATGGATCTATGATCTACAATTATTCTTTATAGTTTAGTTAGATTAAAAGAAATAATGTGTTGCATCATTGTTTTGGACCCTATTGGATCTTGTAATCATGTCAGGGTCCGAGTCCAAGTTGTGCACGCCTCTTTCCATGGCTGCACAACCCTAGGTCGACCTCCTCACGTCCCCCTATATATACATAGTAGCCGTCATAGTTTAGGCTTGGGTTTTACATAGATTATTCTGTTTTATACAGTTTCGCCGCTTATTCGGTTTGTGGAACCCCAACTCGAGCACTTTATTGGTAATTAGCAATATTCAGATTGCATCTACCTATTCTTCCTTGTGTTCTCGATTCTCTTGTAGGAAAAGCCTTCTTGGAGAGGTCAACCGTGTCTTGGTATGGTTGATAACCATAGAGTGGTGGTGTAGTTGTTGCGAGGGTTCTCGATCTGTCCTGCTCAGAGCCTTTGCATCATCAATGTCGAAACTCCACCAATCGACTTATCATATTACCTTTAAAAGATCGGGCAAACACGCATCATCTATTTAGCCCTACTCCGTCATAAATCCTCAACCATATGTGAGAATTTTTATTGATAGGGGAAGCAGTACTGATTATTACTTGTTTGACCTGATTCGTCTTTGTGATTCCAAGTTCTAGTCTTCCACCAAGAAATTAACATCCCCACAACCAGGATCCTTGTTCTTGGGGACACCTCCTCCTTCAATGCTACTGACAAACAAGGCCCTCTTCCCACAACCACCGTTGTTGCAGAAGAAGCTGAGACCAAGGGGAAAACGTAGGCTAATCAAGAGGTCGAAGGGTATCCTCGATCTAGGACATTATCCTTTACATCTAAGCCACCACCCCTCAAGCGCATTCGAAGAATTCAACTTGTACTAATATTGATTTGTCAGGTGACACTTATCTAGTTGCTACACCGGTTATCAAGCACATACCAACTAATGCCTGGCTTGTATGGGTGGCTTTCTACAGGAAACAACTAGAGCACCTCCTCAATCGCCTCCTCGAGTAACCGGCACGTCTAATGACTCGGTAAGAAAGGTAATTCATATCAAGTTGCCCTTGTTATGTTGGTCCTTCTGTTGAGGATTGGCTTGATAAGTCTAGAATGATGATGAGTCATTGTGGGTAGTTTTCTTGCAGGTAGTGACTGCCTTGGCTTCATTGGACCCCCAGGAGATCCCTTTGACACAACTGATCCAAGTTGTCAGTCTGATGAAGAAGAAAATATCAATCAAGAGGAAGAAGTTGAATATCCTTTCAAGCATTCTGGTCACCAAAGGGTTTGACTTGAGTATTTGCCTTGATTCAAGGCTTTCCTTTCCATTCTTTACCTTGTCAATTGAAGGTCGCCACGTATGAAGAAATCGAAGGAGCAAACTACAAGCGATTTGGCCGGTCAGCTAGTTCCATCTTTCTTCATCGCTCCACCTTCACCTTATCGAGCAGGTTAATATCCCGCAGATGCGCCTAAACCAAGCTCAAAACTCAACATAGTTGAAGCCCTAGTGACAGTGCCAACTGTTGATCCTTGGACAGCGATAGAAGCTCACATCAAGGCTGCAAGCGCCTAGGTAGCAGTCACCAAAGGTCAATATTCGGTGATCAACCGTACTGACTGTCAAAGGGTCCTTGAGGAGATGGATGCCCTACTTGCCACTAGCCAAGAGAAGATCAATGGTTAGTTTAATTGTAGATCATTAGTGTATGATTCAAACATTTAACCACCGATGCTAAATTATTTTCGTTCGCTTTCCTAGCTCTCGAAACCAACTTGAAGATCAAACTCAAGGCTGTTGATGAGGCAATAAAAGAAAGGAAGAAGAAGGATACAATGCTAGAAGAACTTAGGTGCGCTTTGAAGAAAGTAGAAACCTATCGGGACTCCATGGCTACCAATCGGGACACCGCAGTTACAATGCTTCAAAAGTTGAGGGATCAGACCATCGATTGCATGAAATAGTCAGCTTTCATCAGTGCCGAGACAATGCTTGGTCTCCTCAAGAGCTATAACCCATTGCTATAGTCGAGCTCTTTTGAGTGACTCTTTCTTCTTCTTTTTCAGCCCTTTCTCTATAAGATACCGCTGCTCAATTAAGCAAGCTGTTTGCTAAAGTGGTGCAGCCATGCTCTATTTATCCCTACTCTGTCATAAATCCTCGACCAGATGTGAGAATTTTTATTGATTGGGGAAGCAGTACTGATTATTACTTGTTTGACCAGATTCGTCTTTGTGATTCCAAGTTCTAGTCTTCCACCAAGAAATTAACATCCCCACAACCAGGATCCTTGTTCTTGGGGACACCTCCTCCTCTGGTGCCAATGATGAGCAATGCCCTCATCCCACAACCAGCACTGTTGCAAAAGAAGCTGAGACGAAGGGAAAAATGTAGGCCAATCGAGAGGTCAAAGGGTCTCCTCGATCCAGGAGATCATCTTCGCCACCTAAGCCACCACCCCTCAAGTGCATTCAAAGAAGAATTCAACTGGTACGGACATCAAGTTGTCAGGTGATCACTTATCTAGTTGCTACTCCGGTTATCAAGCACATACCAACTAATGCCATGAAGGTGATATGCCCTAGAGGGAATCATAGAGATGATTGTATCACACATCTATGTTCATGTACTACCGAATAATTTTTTATTCCAAGAATGACTATCATTTACATTGATTAGCAAGTATATGACTTGTTCATGAAACTCTTTGTTTATATCATGATGTTATTCTTAGTCGATCCCTGGTCGCATATCATTGTGATGATACATAAGACCAGCACATGTATTAATTGATGATCACGTTTCATAGATCGTAGGTATAGAGATACCAGGTCAATAATATAGACATTTATGTTAGAGAATATGATGTTGGATAGACCCACTTCGAGATACTACTAGGATTGTTATTTATGATGTGCCATCACTTGTTATCTCAAATAGTGTACCTGCAGGATCCTTAGACCTAAGATCGTCATTGATTCCCAGATTGTGTAGTGTCATACTTTGAGGCTGCCAAATGCTATTCCGTAACTGGGTAGTCCTACATGTAGTTTTCGGGTTTTTCATGAAACATGTCGTGGGGTATGAGCGATCGAGATGGAATTTTCCCCTCCTTGATAACGGGAGAGATATCTCTGGGCCCCTCGAGGTAGTTAGATTAAGGAAGTGTATGGCCATGCCAATAAGATTAAAGAGTTAATCATGATGAATTCACTACATGATTGAATGAATGGTCGAGCTATCACAAGGGTGGCACGTATCTCACCTTGAGCATGACTGGTTCGTGAGGCGAAGGGATCGGTGCATGTGCATATCAAGGTTCAGCCGATATGATCTTTTGTGTATACTCGTGAGTCAACATGTCCTGCTAGGGACCGCTATTGATTTTGGTTTGGAAAGGGTTTCCGAGTCGTAGCCGTTTGTACATGAACCTAACAGAACATGTGAATTGTATTCGTGTATGGGTTTTGATTGGATTGTGATCGATGAGAAGTTAGAGTCCTAAAGGGCTTCCAATGTGTGAGCCCATTGGCGAACTCTATATGAGGAGAGGCATGGGTAGGGCGTGCTAAGGTTGAGCCACTCCGAAACCCTAATCGTAGCCTTCCACACAATCTCCAAAAACCCTAGCCGGGTGTGCGATGCAAGCACATCGGCGCTCAGCATTTCTGTCCAGTACGTGTGGATACCGTAGAGGTTCTAGTACTATTGTGGTGCTAATCTTCTCGAGGAGCACGACCACCTGCTCGGAGTTGGTCAAGGAGAATGACCACCTACTTGAAGTTGGTCGAGGAGGGCGATCACCTGCTCAGAGTTGGTCGAGGAGCAAGACCACCTGCTTGGAGTTGGTCGAGAAGCATGACCACCTGCTCGGAGTTGGTCAAGGAGCACAACCACCTGCTCGAAGTTTGTCGAGGAGCGTGACCACCTGTGCGGGGCTAATCGCAGATCTGATCAAGAAGCTACTCGAGGAGTTTGATGCGCACGACGTTCGATCGGTCTATTCCAACTCTTCTTCTGTTGCACTACGTGTCGAGCAGTAACAATCTATGATCTCCCACTAGCATGATTTCTTAGGTGAATGCGGTAGAAAATTTTTATTTTAGGCTCGCGTAGCTGGCTCATTCTCCAACAGTGGTATCAGAGCCATCTTGTGTAGTTTTTGATCTAGATCGGTCACATATATGTGATATGTGGTAGTAATAGATTGGATCTATTATTTTAGTGGTCGGTTCATGTGATGGATCGGTCACTACACGGTTTGGTGTAATTGGGATTGGATGAGGTGCGAGTCAATGGAACCATACGACCAAAAAGATTAGCTCGATCTCCCACCTGGATGCGCGTGCGACTTGCCCCTACCGACTGGAAACACTATCGGGGCTAACAGCGCACGCCGCTTAGTGGTCAGGAGAACAATAGATCGAGGTTGTATGTGTCATCGTCGTTTACAAAAAACCTCACACGATGATCAATATGATTGATCTAATGAAAATTGAGGCATTGTGAATGACTCGGAATCGGCTTGATATGATCAATCTGATGAGATTTTCATAATGATTTCATAGATACAATCTATGAATTTTTGAGAGGTTTTTAGGGTACTGCCCTGAAATCCGTGGGGGCGACTTCCACCTCGACCCCCCACCCGCTAACTGGCTAGCGGGACCGTCGTGCTACCCGAGCCTAGGGCTTATAAAGATAACATGTTGATGTTGCGATATTAGAATTTGATTCCACGCCTAACTAGTTTTTGTAGAGAATGTTGTGACTAGTATGGCCTTATTATGTATGTGATGCATGTTTGTAATTTTTATGACCTGCGTGTCATGGTTAATTGCAGCCCAAGGCTTGTCATGTTAATGTATGACGGCCTGCGTGCCGACGTGTGATGCTTCATATTCTCATGTAATTTGTCTAGTGCTATTAGGTGTAATAAACTAATACATAATGATGAAGACTCGAAGCATGTTGAATCAGAGGACAGGGACCATGGCGATAGAGATGACCATGTGAATGGGCCATACTATGTCACCGTTAATATGATTGCATGTGATGCTTATTTATGTTCATGTCATGTTGTTTTATTCATGTTTTCTATGAGATGGATATGTTTACTTGATAGAATAGCTTCCCTAAAAAAATAAGAATAATTGATGCCCTTCCAATAGCTGCACCTACTTAGGTTTTGATCATTATTTGGTAGGTCTACCAAAGTAGGATACCATCTTTAATCTTAACCAGTTAGGGTGGCAATGTGCCTAGAAAATAATGGGGTTACCTTCGTGAATCAAAGATCAAAGATGAAGCGAGGCACACACGATGTGTACGGGTTGGGCCTCGGGTTGGAGTAATACCCTACATCCAGTGTGGATGATTATATATATGTATTCACTTGAGTATAGGTGGCTAACCTTTTACAAGTAGTAGATCAGTCTAGTCTAACATAGGGCTAAAGTCACCGAGTTCCTTCTGTGTCAAGGTCCTAATGCTTGCCTCGTGTAGCCAGAAATAAGAGCCTCTCCAGGGGGATCTGGGTCCCCGCCTTATATAAGGGTGATGAACCGCCTCTTATCCATCTGTAATCGAAAGGGAGTCTTCTTGTTGTCCAAGTAGAAAAATCTGTTATGGATACTAGTTGTTGGGGGAAATACCACATCCCATAGATATTGCTAAAAGGTCACCACCAAGAGCTCCTCTGGAGCCCTTGGGCTCCAGATCCAATGGAGGAAGCCTGGATTCCGAAGGCCATAGGCCCCTCCAGCTACTATCCCCCAAGACAAGAGAAGAAGCCATCCTCCGAGGGAGGTTGGGGGTTGTCTCTGAGGACCCCCGATGCCTTGGTCTTGCTGGCCTCCCAGAGCCCCAGTCTCCTGGAGCCAAAGCCTCCCGAAGCCCTAGTCTCCCCGAGCCACAGCCTCCCGGAGCCCCAGTCTCCCAGAGCCACAGGCTACTAAAGCCACAGCCTCCCGAAGGACCCCATCTCCCTGAGCCTGGGTGGGCTCCCCAGAGCTCACAAGAAGGGGCCATCAGACCTTGGAAAAAGATCAACCATAGCAGACCCACTAACCATCCTCCACCTGCAAGGAGGTGACATACATTTAATGTGATGCATGTGGAGGCCATCGTGACATCTTGGCAATGCAACGCTACAATAGGTGACTGACAGAATACCACGCCTTTAGGACCACTTGCATTATTGTGTCGCCATAGTAGATATTATCTTCTAAGTTAGGGGCAAAGGTATCCCACCTAGACCCGTGTTGTATGATTCAAGCGGCTCTAGGCTTATGACGTATTGCAATATTTGTATCGCTGTAAGGGCATACTTGTATCTCTATACCTTGAATAGCTGTCACACCCGGTTTTAACGGCCGAAACCAGATGCGGCTTATGTGCGCCCAGGATGTTCAACACACATAAGAACGTCACAGGTGAAGTAACAAAAGCAATACTTTCATTAAATAATGTTAAACTCTTACAGCAATTGACATATATTGTCTTCTATGAAGATATCTACAGCGGAACAGAAGCACTGGTGCCCAACAATACCGCAGGCAACTGACCGGGAGACACGTACCTAGAATGTCACAACCTCGTCTTGATAGTCTTCAACATCTTCACTCATACCGACCTATGGTGCAGAAGCCCCCTCTTGTGCCACTTATACCGACCTATGGTGCCCACGATGCTAGAAGGTGACTAATTAGTTGGCCAGGCTGTACCCATATAGGTCTCGTGGTTGTGCGGATAAAACTTGGTTACATGCCCAAGAACCGGTCCTTAGGACCCCACACAGATACAAACACAAACATGCCATAGGCTCCACTTCAAACCATCCATTCTGTTGGGGAAAACCTATACCATGTTGCAACAAAAAGAATTACCATCTCCCAACATTGCTGCATAGTTCATTAATCAATATTAAGATTTCCCAACCAAGACTGCGCTAGTATAAACTACCCATTTTCATAACATGATGAACAACGGTGACAAGGAAAATATTGATTCAAAACTAGTAAACCCTCACATAGGATTCATGTTTAGACAAGCATGCATTTTGAAGGTTAAAAACTACACCTGCAATTCTAATATAGGATAAATATGCTCAAGGACACTTGCCTTCGACAGGGTGCTGCTCAGCGTCTTCAAACACTTGATCTTACGGATTCTCGAACTGATCACCTCCTAATCGACAGACCGGAAAAGACATACAACACGAAAACTTAAGAACAGTACACCAAACAGTATTGAAACTAGACAAAAAAAAAACCCTACAAAAAGATTCTACACGTCGCTACGAACATTTGGGCGCAAAAATCGCCCAAATCGGAGCTACGAGCAAAAAGTATTGAGCTTTTGAAGTTATAGGGGCTATTATGCAAATGTTACTTGAATTTCAGAGAATTACTGAATTGGTTATACTGAAAACCTTATTTATAAAACAAATCCAGGGGTTTCTATAAAAGTACAGGGCTTTTATGAGGTTACAGAGAAGTCTATGGGCTAAAGTGCAAAAATACCACTTTTCCCGAATTAAAATAAATATAAATCTGACTCGATAAATGGATGATGATGTGGCATTGCTATGCGGGCAAAAAGGCTGAGGTGGCCGGCTTATGTGGGCGATGAGGTGGCGGTTCTTTGCCGACTGGGATTACATAACACACGTGTCGCAACGGAATTGGTTAGGCCAAGGGGTTTTGGTGCATCTAATCTGGGCCATCCATCTCGGATTCGACGGTGGGAAAATGAGGGAGCTCGGACCGGCGGCGCAGACACGGCGGTGGCGGAATGGCCGGAACCTCGCCGGAATCACGCAAACGGTCACAAAATACGACGGGACAAGTTTCAAACGTAAGAGGAGCTCACGGACGTGCATACCGAGGCTTCACAGTGGCGGAGATGGTCTGAGTGATGGCCGATGATGGGGAAGAACGGGCGGCGGCCTTGGAGCTCGATGCGACGGCGTTTGGTGGCGGGAGAGACACCGAGGAGCGTCGGGAAGCGTCGCTCGGGGTCCTGCGACACCAAAGAAGCGAAGACCAAGGTCAAAAGGGGTTCGGCACAGTGAAACAAGGCGGCGGCGAGCTTCTCACCGGCGGCAATGGAGGAGACGGCGTCGAGCTCAAATCCGAGCGGAAGAAAAGGGGGAAACAGGTGCAAAAAGCGCGGAACGTCACAAGGGAGACGATGGCCGGCTTACATACGAGAGAGGGGGAGAGGATCGGCCGGAATTTGAAGAGAAGCAGCCGGCGGCCATGGCCTTCAATGGTGTCAGTTTTCTCGCATTCAATCGAGCTATAGAGAGGGGAAACCGTCAGGGAGGAGGGAATAGGGGGCGTGGAACCCGGCAACGGTGTTTAATTGGTGAGATAGTGCGTGGGGCGGCTCGGATTTCAATCAGCGGTGGTGGATTTTGGGGAAAAATGGCCGGCGGCTGGAGGTGAGAGAAGCAGAGCCGCGGCTCGGGCAGAGCGGCTCAGCGTGGGGCGGCTCGGCGCGGGGCCCGCACGTCAGAGAGGGATTGGCAGATGAGGCCGGCTCGGCCAACGGGCCGGCACGGGGAAGGAGGAGGCGGCCCACGAGAGAAGGAGAAAGGGGAGGGAAGATGGGCCGAGGGAGAGAGAATCGGCCCAAGGGCATTTTTCCTTTTAGAAATTCTTTTTCCAATATGATTTTCAACAATTTTCAAATAGGAGTTTGAACGAGCGATTTCTAGCGAATTTTAACAATTTTTTCCACACAATAAAAACCTTAATGCATCTCTAATGGCATGAATGCATCAAACATTATCCTAGGACAATTTAAATTTAGAAATTAATTTTCCTATTGAACAAAATTGCAACCACCTATTTAATTTCTAGCAAAATTTTAAATTATTGCAAAAATTGAAATTTGGGGTGTTACAAACCTACCCCCCTTAGGATGAATCTCGCCCTTGAGATTCAGAAGGATCGAAGAAGAGATGGGGAAACTCCGTCTTCAGATCATCTTCTCTTTCCCAGGTAGCTTCTTCTTCTTAGTGATGCTTCCACTGTACTTTGCACATTCGGACTTGCCTGTTTCTGGTAACCCGTTCTGATATCTCAAGAATCTTAACCGGATACTCCAAATATGAGAGATCTTCTTGTACATCTAGTTCTTCTACTGGCAACTGTTCTTCGGGAACTCTTAAGCACTTGTTTAACTGTGACACATGGAACACATCGTGTACTCCCGAGAGTTGAGGTGGTAACTCAAGCTGGTAAGCTACTTCTCCTTGTCTTCCCAAAATCTTGTACGGACCAATAAACCTAGGTGAAAGCTTGCCTTTAACCTTGAATCTGCGTAAACCTCTGATTGGGGATACTTTGAGATATACGAAGTCTCCTACTTCGAAAGTTAGTTCCCGGCGTCGATGATCTGCGTAGCTCTTTTGTCTTGACTGTGCTGTTTTCAAATTATCTCTGATCTCTTGCACTTGTCTTTCTACTTCTCTTAGGACTTCGGGACCAAAAACTTGACTTTCCCCGGTCTGATTCCAGAACAGCGGGGTTCTACATTTCCGTCCGTATAGGGCTTCAAAAGGGGACATCTTGAGACTAGCTTGATAACTGTTATTGTACGAGAATTCTGCATACGGTAGATTCTTGTCCCAACTGTTACCATTCTTCAGTGCACATGCTCTCAACATGTCTTCAAGAATTTGATTTACTCTTTCTGTCTGTCCGTCAGTCTGCGGGTGGTATGCTGAGCTGAAATTCAATCTTGTATCCATAGATTCATGCAATCGTTGCCAGAATCGTGAGGTAAACTGGCTGCCACGATCGGATACAATTATCTTGGGTACTCCATGTAGACACACAATTCTGGACATATACAATTCAGCTAACTTCGAGCCTCGATAGAATTCTTTGACTGGAATGAAGTGAGCTACCTTTGTCAGACGGTCAACAATGACCCATATAGAATCATATCCTGATTGCGTTCGTGGTAGACCCACTACAAAGTCCATGCTGATTTCTTCCCACTTCCATTCAGGTATTTTCAATGGCTGTAGCAGTCCTGCAGGTCTTTGGTGTTCGGCTTTGACTCGATGGCAGATATCACACAAAGCTACATGTTCTGCTACTGCACGCTTCATTCCATACCACCAATACTGATCTTTGAGATCTTGATACATCTTGGTACTTCCAGGGTGGATAGAATACGCTGAATCATGGGCTTCTTTTAAGATGGTGTCCCGGATAGACTTTATGTCCGGAACACAAATCCTGTGCTTGTACCACACTGTGCCTTGCTCATCTTCAGAGAAATCCAGGGCTTTGCCAACTTTGATGAGATGTTTAATTTTCAAAATCTTTTCATCTTCAAGCTGACCCTTTCTTATTTCTTGCTCAAGCGTTGAGTCTATTTCCATTGCAACCATCACGGTGTTATACACCATTCCCAGATTTAACCTCTCGAACTCTTTGCATAGCTCGGGACTCAACTCTTGAAGAGTCATTGCATTAATTTGAGACTTTCTGCTCAGGGCATCAGCTACTGCATTTGCCTTTCCTGGGTGGTAGTTGATTCCTAGATTATAGTCCTTGATAAGCTCTAACCATCTGCGCTGCCTGAGGTTAAGATCCGGTTGAGTAAAAATATACTTCAAGCTTTTATGATCAGAATAGATCTCACATCTCTGACCAATCAGATAATGCCTCCAGATCTTGAGTGCATGAACCACTGCGGCTAGTTCCAAGTCATGCGTCGGATAATTTTCTTCATGTTTCCTTAACTGTCAGGATGCATATGCAATGACATGACCTTCTTGCATGAGCACACATCCCAAGCCTTGACGGGATGCATCACAATACACCGAAAACGGCTTCTGAATATCCGGCAGAATCAAAACTTGTGCTGAGGTCAACCTCTTCTTTAATTCATTGAAACTAGCTTCTCGAGCTGTTGTCCACTTGAACTCTGCTCCTTTTTCTAGTAGTTCTGTCATTGGCTTCGCTATTTTGGAGAAACCTTCTATAAAACGACGATAGTATCCTGCTAGACCCAAAAAACTGCGAATTTCAGATACATTTTGCGGTGGCTTCCAATTCAGAACATCACTTACCTTGGACGGATCTACAGACACACCACCTGCTGATATGATATGACCAAGGAAAGGAACTTCTTTCAGCCAGAACTCACATTTGCTCAGTTTAGCGTACAACTGGTCTTCCCTTAGCTTCTGTAAAACCATCCTTAGGTGTTCCCCGTGTTCTTCTTCGTTCTTGGAGTAGACCAAGATGTCATCAATGAATACCACAACAAACTTGTCCAAATATTCCATGAAGACCTTGTTCATTAAATACATGAAGTATGTTGGGGCATTGGTCAATCCGAAAGACATCACTGTGTATTCGTACAGACCGTATCGAGTAACAAATGCTGTCTTGGGGATATCCGAAGTACGAATTTTCAACTGATGGTATCCAGATCGAAGATCAATCTTGGAAAACATATATGCGCCTTTCAGCATATAAAATAGATCTTCAATGCTTGGCAGAGGGTACTTGTTCTTGATTGTTACTTCATTTAGAGCTCGATAGTCTATGCACATCCTTTGTGTACCATCTTTCTTTGGAACGAAGATTACTAGGGCTCCCCAGGGTGAAGAACTGGGGCGGATAAACCCTTTGTCTAGGAGCTCTTGGATTTGTTCCTTGAGCTCAGCCAACTGATTGGCATCCATTCTATATGGCCTCTTGTATATAGGAGTCGTTCCAGGTACTAATTCAATGATGAATTCAATTTCTCGATCAGGGGGCATACCTGGCAAATCCTCCGGGAAGACGTCTGGAAATTCACCGACCACCCTGCTATCTTCCACTGCGTTGGCTTTGTTTAAACTGGCGTTGATAGCTGACTCTGTCGTGGCCTGAAACTCCACCTTGGTTCCGTCTGTATGGGTCAACTGAACCATCTTTGTAGCACATCTGATGACTCCTTTGTACTTGGTTAGCCAATCCATTCCCAGAATGATATCAATACCCTTGGACTCCAGGATAATGAGGTTGGCCAGAAAGCCTACCCCCCTTATGCATATACCTATTTTAGGGCATACATGCCTTGATTCCATTTCTCCTCTAGGAGAACTTACTAGCACTCGATTTTTCATTAATGCTCTTGGTTATTTATATGTATTCACAAACTGATATGATATGAATGAATGCGTAGCACCGGAATCAAATAACACTGTTGCAGGATGAGAGTTGGCAGAAAACATACCCAGAACCACGTCAGGAGCTTCCTGGGCTTCCTCCACTGCAACATGGTTGACACGACCATACATTGCATTCTGGTGAGCCTGCTGCTGTTGATTGTTGCCCTGGGCCTGCCCTTGCTGCTTCTTGGGACACTTGTTGGCGAGATGCCCAAAGTTGCCACAACTGAAGCATGGACCAATGTTGCTTGACCCTTGGCCGTTGCGATTCTGCTGCTGTGGCTGGTTGTTGTTGGGTCACTGCTGCTGCTACTGGAAGCTGGGACGAGACTGCTGCTGCTGCTGCGGCTGCACTGGCGGCTTGAATGACCCTATTCCCTGATTCTGCATCTTCTGCTGCGGCCTCTGCAGCTGATGCTGCTATTGCTGGTTCTGCCCTCCATGGCGGAACATCGGTCCAGTGGCAGGGGCGTTGAAGGGGGGCGGGTGTTACTACCAAAAGACTAACCCTGCAGATGGCGCTTACGCTCTTCACCCAGATTCTGACGCTTTTTCTCCATGATGAAGGCCCTATTTACTAGCTTCTGGAAACTGGGGTACTCATTGGCGGAGAGGGCATACTGTAGACCAGGGTGAAGACCCTCAAGAAAACAATCTTGCTTCTTCTCGTCTGTGTCAACATCATCGGGGGCGTAGCGAGACAGTTGAGTGAGCTTGGTGAGGTACTCCCTCACAGACATGGGGCCTTGCTTGAGACTGAGGAATTCCTTCCTCTTCAGCTTTAATTCTCTGGCAGGAACATGATGGGCACGGAAACTGTTCTTGAATTATGTCCAGGTAATCTCCTGGGGATCCTCGTGAGCAACGGTGTAAGCAGTCCACCATTCCTGAGCTGGCCCGCTCAGTTGGTGGGATGCAAAGAGAACTTTTTTCCTTGCATTGCACTGAGCTATCTGAAGCTTGCTCTCTATTGTCCTCAACCAGTCATCTGCCTCCATAGGCTCCACTGCCTGAGAAAATGTGGGTGGTTGAGTGCTCAAGAAGGTCCTAAGCCTGGACTGCGGCTGCAGCGGTGGTGCTTGCTGAGCTTGAGGTTGCTGATTAATGGCTTGGACCAAACCTTGAAGAAGAGTCAGGACTTGGTTGGCGTCCATGAGGGGTGGCGGGGGAGGAAGGTCATTATTGTTGGCAGCGTTGTTGTTGATGTTGTCATTGTTGTCGACAGCGTTGTTATTGATATTGTCGTTGTTGTTGACAGTGTTGTTGTTGCGCCTAGTGTTCACCATCTATTGTTGCCAAGATACGGAAAGCATAAGAAAGAGGCAAGGGTGGAAAAGACAAGCCAAGAACAGATAGGAACTGAAGGAAATAGATAGAAATGACTCCCAACAATAATTTATTAACTGATGAAAATGTAGAGGGGAAACCCCTACATCACACCAACACACATGCAAAGATCCAACTCATTACAAGGCTCACACTAAACAGACACAAACACACACAAGGACAAACGACACGAGTCTAACGATTTATTCTGCTAGGGACAACTTCCTAGCTCGACTCTACTCCTGACCAGTGGTGCCTGAAGGGCCTGCAACATCTGCCTGACGGAGCCTCTTGCGCGAAGGAGAGCGGGGTGGTGCAGGGGCGGAAGACGGTGCTGGGGGAACCTCGTCGGGGTGCTGGTCAGGATCTTGCAGCATCATCTCCAGCTCATAGATCATCTGCTCATGCTCGGCATGGCACTGGTGAAGATCCTCCAACTCGTCGAGTGCTCTGTCCAGCTCGGCGTAGAGGACGGCGGCGAGGCGGACCTTCTCTCGCAGACGAAGATCCGGCTCGTTGTTGACAGGCGCGGAGATGACCTCCAGACTGCCTGACAGGCGCTGCGGGAATTTCCCGAACTGAGTGAGGCAGAGGTCCTGTCTGTTCTCCCGGCAGAGAACAGCCAGAGCCTGGCGAGCAGCGTCCTCGATCCCTGCCTCGAACGTAGCTCTGGGGGCGATGGCGGTGTGGACTCGGAGAACTCGGCGAAGATTGTCGTCAGAGGGCTTCTCGAACATGGTCACCTCCACTGACCAGGAGTAACCACGTTCTCCAAGCGGAACTCTAATGCCTCTGAAAAGGGGAGCGTCGTGGTAGCCAAGAACTTGCAGCAGGTACCACAGCGTACGGGCGAAGTACCCAGCCAACTGTCCATCGGCGTGGAACTCAACTGGGGGTTGGTGCCTCCAGACTGCACCAGCAGGAACCTCCATGTCTGGGACCAGCACGCGCTTGCGCGGGGTGATCTTCGTCCGGTCCATCTAAAATTTTGAAGAAGACAAAAATTAGTAACCATTTTATAAAGAGCAAAAGATAGAGAAAGAAAAAACTGGAAGAAAAACAATTTTGCTAAAGTAGTTTGTACAAACATAAGCCCTTAGCACATCCAGTCTATCTAGGCTGCGTCCTACGGTCAACCTGGCTCTGATACCACTTCTGTAACACCCAGTTTTAAAGGAACAAAACCGGGCACAACACATGTATGCCAGGATCAAGTTTCATACATGTGCTTACATCATTAGTAATATCATCACAGTGCCTTTATTACAACATCGTATTTAACTTAATACAAAAGGACCCGAGGGTCTAAAGAAAACACAGCGGGGAAAACTAAAGGGTCTTCAGAGCCAGCGGCTCCATCTTCCACAGGCGCCAACCGGGGGCAACACAGCCTAGAACAGAAGCTCTGGGTCGAAGTCGTCGTCGAAAACTCCAGCTTCGTTGCTAGCTTCTGAACAGCGGTAGGATGCAGGGTAGGGGACAACAAGTGTGAGTACAAAGATTGTACTCCGCAAGCGTAGGAAAAACATGATATGCGGCTTATATCAAGCAATGGACTTTGACACTGGCTAACAGCACTAAGCAACTATGATCTGCCTATGACTCCAACATCAGGCATCCTATTTACTAAGTGAAGAGACACGACTATATCCAAAGGTTTGACTCATCGGATTCCATCCGACTACCAAGACTCACCAGATAATTACATTACCTGGCTACCCCAACCCACCATACCAAACCATGACCCCAACTAATCTTGAAGAAGTCCAAGCTCGCTCTTATCCGTGAGCACGGCTGATCGACCAGATTGACACTCTACAGAGTTTGCACTACTTTCCCCATGAGTCGTGATTCCCTTGTTGCTCCAAACTTCCGGGGTGTGGAGTCGGGGTCTCACTACAAGGCCTTTACAAAGCTCCCTCTAACCCGCAGGCACCCACTGAGGTTTCACCGCTAACAGGCAATTACATTGTTGCAGAAGCCCCCTCTTGTGCCACTTATACCGACCTATGGTGCCCACAAAGCTAGAAGGTGACTAATTAGTTGTCCAAGCCGTACCCATATAGGTCTCATGGTTGTGCGGATAAAACTTGGTTACATGCCCAAGAACCGGTCCTTAGGACCCCACACAGATACAAACACAAACATGCCATAGGCTCCACCTCAAACCATCCATTCTGTTGGGGAAAACCTATACCATGTTGCTACAAAAAGATTCTACACGTCGCTACGAACATTTGGGCGCAAAAATCGCCCAAATCAGAGCTACGAGCAAAAAGTATTGAGATTTTGAAGTTATAGGGGCTATTCTGCAAATGTTACTTGAATTTCAGAGAATTACCGAATTGTTTTTATACTGAAAACCTTATTTATAAAACAAATCCAGGGGTTTCTATAAAAGTACAGGGCTTTTATGAGGTTACAGAGAAGTCTAGGGGCTAAAGTGCAAAAATACCACTTTTCCCGAATTAAAACAAATATAAATCTGACTGGGTAAATGGATGATGATGTGGCATTGCTACGCGGGCAAAATGGTTGAGGTGGCCGGCTTATGTGGGCGATGAGGTGGCGGTTCTTTGCCGACTGGGATTACATAACACACGTGTCGCAACGGAATTGGTTAGGCGAAGGGGTTTTGGTGCATCTAATCTGGGCCATCCATCTCGGATCCGACGGTGGGAAAATGAGGGAGCTCGGACTGGCGGCGCAGACACGGCGGCGGCGGTGGAATGGCCAGAACCTCGCCGGAATCACACAAACGGTCACGAAATACGACAGGACAACTTTCAAACGGAAGAGGAGCTCACGGGGAGTGCATACCGATGCTTCACAGTGGCGGAGATGGCCGGCGACGGGGAAGAACGGGCTGCGGCCTTGGAGCTCGGTGCGACGGCGTTCGGTGGCGGGAGAGACACCGAGGAGCGTCGGGAAGCGTCGCCCGGGGTCCTGCGACACCAAAGAAGCGAAGACCAACGTCAAAAGGGGTTCGGCACGGTGAAACAAGGCGGCGGCGAGCTTCTCACCGATAGCAATGGAGGAGATGGCGTCGGGCTCAAATCCGAGCAGAAGAAAAGGGGGAAACGAGTGCAAAAAGCGCGAAACATCACAAGGGAGATGATGGCCGGCTTATATACGAGAGAGGGGGGAGAGGATCGACCGGAATTTGAAGAGAAGCAGCCGGCGGCCATGGCCTTCAATGGTGTCAGTTTTCTCGCATTCAATCGAGCTATAGAGAGGGGAAACCGTCGGGGAGGAGGGAATAGGGGGCGTGGAATCCAGCAACGGTGTTTAATTGGCGAGATAGTGCGTGGGGCGGCTCGGATTTGAATCGGCGGTGGTGGATTTTGGGGAAAAATGGCCGGTGGCCGGAGGTGGGAGAAGCAGAGCCGCGGCTCGGGCGGAGCATCTCGGCGTGGGACGGCTCGGCGCAGGGCCCGCATGTCAGAGAGGGATTGGCGGATGAGGCCGGCTCGGGAGCGGCTGCAGGCCGGCTCGGCCAACGGGCCGGCGCGGGGAAGGAGGAGGCGGCCCACGAGAGAAGGAGAAAGGGGAGGGAAGATGGGCCGAGGGAGAGAGAATCGACCCAAGGGCATTTTTCCTTTTAGAAATTCTTTTTCCAATTTGATTTTCAACAATTTTCAAATAGGGGTTTGAACGAGCGATTTCTAGCAAATTTTAACAAATTTTTCCACACAATAAAAACCTTAATGCATCTCTAATGGCATGAATGCATCAAACATTATCCTAGGACAATTTAAATTTAGAAATTAATTTTCCTATTGAACAAAATTGCAACCACCTATTTAATTTCTAGCAAAATTTTAAATTATCGCAAGAATCGTCTAAATCGGAGTTAAGATGAAAAGAGAATAGCTTTCGGAAGATAGATTAGACTGAAAAGGAAAAACTAGTTTACTGGAGTTATCTTCCTATGGGAAAAGAGTTTATAGCACAATCACTGTGTCAGGCTTGACAACATTATTGCGCAAGATTCAAGAAGTATAGGGCAGACTAGACTTCACCGACTAGGCTAAGGAAAATTATGTGGCGCTGACTTGGCATGCTATGTAAGTAACATCTTGGATTAAAGAAGGGATACGCTGAGATCTAGTATCGACCACCTATAATTGATCAAAAAGGCTGAAGGTTGAGCTTCTAAGTTAAGGATACTACTTGTGTCTCTATGTAGCGGTGGTGGTTCGGGTTTCGTCGGAGATGGCGATCGGGCATGTGGCCACAGACATTGATGTCGGCTTCAGTTGTGTTTCAGTGAAACGAGGGAAGCATGGAGTAGAATGCGGAAAAACTAACTCAGCAGTATGGTTGGTTTTGGAAGAGGTCATCTGAGGTAGTGGCAAAACAGCGATGACTGCTTCTAGGTTTCGTGGTGACCGCGAACAGATGTAGGAACGAAGACGCTCGCGTTCCAGGAGATTGGCTATGAATTTTATGAAACCGTTTGAATAGAGATGTTCATATAACCCAGGAACACAATGCTATGGCATGGGTTTTGGTAGATCATCCACTGAGAGGAAGGATGATCAGCATAGATGAGATGGGTGATGGCTGCGACATGCTGTGGTTGACAATGGCGTCCTGGTCGTGTCGCTGCACAAACGGGGATGGGCTCCTAGGGTAACGTAGAAGACTCCATGGGACACGCCGTGACATGGTTGGTGCATCCATACGGCTTTCGGATTGACGGGAAACGCGAATGCAAATCCGGTGCGCGCAGAACACGTCTAGAAACCGGACAGCGGGTATATCGACCTTGATTTCGATAGTTTGGGTAATCTACTGGCCGACCTAGTTGGTGAGGGTGTGGGGAACATCATGGGGCTGTCTCGCGGCTGTCCACGATGGTGACGACCGTGGCGGCATAGATCGGGCTTTGGCCGGGGCTAGGGCTTGGCTAGAGACTTAGTATGATGCTAAAACAGTAGTAAGGGAGGAGAAGAAGAGGTCCTCACCTTGCTTTGATGGTGGAAGAAGGAGGATTCGCGGAGAAGACGACGTAGCACATCACGGGCGACGGCGGCGGCGGCTCCAGCGAACGGTGGCGCTCCGGCGACGTACGGGTAGGGCAGCAGTGACTTCTAGGGCTTGGGGGCATGGAATAGAGGTAGGAGAGGTCGTGCAACTCATATATATAGGGCTAGGGGCGGCTGGTTGAGGTGGAGTCCAAACCGAACATGAATCGGATTCGATTTCGAGTCGGTTGCTATTTCGTTTTTCGCAGCTCTGTATTCCGATGATGATATCTCCCTCTTTCGGACTCCAAATTTGACGTTTCTTGATTCTAAATTATAATACTCAAAAAGATCTACAACTTTTGTAGTCATTGGAATATCTGAAAACGCCTTATTGATTTCGAAAAATGCGCCACAAGATAAACTGTTTGAACTCAGACTTCTCTGCGCAGCACTGATTTCGGGGGCCATAACTCTTAGCTCTCTTATCTAAAAGAGGACTTCCATAGATTCAAATCGAAGCTCTCGACGAGACCTACAACTTTGGTATTGTCAAGATATTTATTTGAGGCCGTTTTGAACTCAGAAACATCATGAGAAGATAAGGCTGTCCAGGACTCCGCGAAAATTTACAGATTTCGTGTATCCTTTGTTGGGCCTTCTAGATGACTTAGCTAAGGGTTTTGACTTGAGTAAGATTGAGCCCAAAGACACTTTAGGTATATCTAGGGTTTAGAAAAGAAACTTTTGCAGAGAAATTTGAATAGGATTTGAATTTGAATTGAGTTTGGAGTGAATTTAAGAGAAACGAAAAATGAGGTTGAACAAGAATAGAAGTAGATAAGGAATTTGAATTTGGATTTTGGTAGAATTTGAGAAAGATGAGAGTAGATTTAAACAAGGATTTGGATAAGATTTGAATTGAACTAGAGAAGCATCAGATATAATCAAGGATTGAATAGATGGTGAATTCAAAGACTTTGAATTCCAACCATTAAGATCCTTAACTTATTCACTACTGAGTTTTATAAAAACCTTTTCAAAATCTTTTTTACTCAAAACACCAAAGAGAAAGAAAAGAAAAAAGAACTCTAATATATTTACCTGGCTCCTAGCAAAACTCAGCATGCAATGCACACAAAATAATAACCTATATCGATTGATTGATTAAGAAAATAGGTTTTAAACCTATTCTACTGATGAAGCTATTCAATAATCTTAGAAAATTTTAGAAACTTGTAAATTCTGAAAATCAAGGTGTTACAAATCTACCCCCTTAAAGGAATCTCGCCCTCGAGATTCGGGCAGATCGAAAACAAGATAAGGGATCTTGATCTTCAAGTTTTCTTCTCGCTTTCCAAATTGCTTTTTCTTCTCAGTGTTATGCTCATTGCCCTGACATACTCTTGTCACTTTGCTTTTTATGTCTTTCACAACTATCTCAAGAAATCTTGATTGATTACCCGGAGTTTGTTGGATTTTCACGGATATTCCATTCCTGTTATCTTCAACGGTTGTAGTTGTCTCTGATGTACTATTCTAACTTTTTGACATGTGTCACATATGACCATATACTTTGCTACACCACTCTTGTTTCCATACTACCGATAACAATCCTTGAGATCATGGTACATCTTAGTGTTTTCTGATTCCTGAGAATTCCGTAGCTTTAGCACTCCTGATAAGTTTTTTTTTTATCTTCTCATCTGTTGATTGACCTTGGCGGACCTTCTTATCCTTGATGATTTAGTAAGGCATATCCAAGATCCGAGGAAAGAGTACTTGTTCTTAGCAATCACTTCTGTGGTCGGAGTGTAGCTTTTGGGTACTGTTCTTCCTTTAGCACATTTTATTACCTCATTACCTTTGCTGACTAGCCGTTTCCAATATTTGTCTTTAGGTTCCAGAACCAAGAGATTAGCTAGAAAGTCTACCCCCCTTAAAAAGGAGCGGACTTCACTGACTTACATTTCCAGTTCTTGAGAAGTAGATAGACATGTAGCCTTTGACATGGAATATATCACTCTTTTTTTTTGTGCCTACTAAGCTTCTGTGAGCTTGATGGAATCTCGTCGATCTTGGCTATCTTGAGTTACAGCTTGAAAGTCGTGACAGCCTGAATGTTGAATTGAGATCTTCATATGGGATTTGGGGTTGATCCAGTTCCGTGCAGGGTGCTTCATGGGATATCTTTTGACCCAACGTGTAGGTTCTCCAGAGTGGACACACACCTTCTTATCATCAGGTACAAGCATCCTTAGGGGACATCCATTTGCATAGCGTCTTTCTTCTTCACAGCAAAAACACACCTTCCTTGTAGGGGTACTCTGCAAATTTTCTCTCGACCTGTGAAACTTCCTAGCTGACAGAACAACGTGCTTGTTCAGGAGTGGAACGTAACCAAGAATTGTTGTTTGCTTGATGGTCTTCAAAAGATTTCTTCCTCTTCTTGATGTTTCCTTGCTTTCCACGCTCGTCTTCTGCACCCAGAGCTTCGATGATCTATAGCAGACTTTCTATATTATGAGTCATTCCTTGAACGATTTGAGTCTGCGTCTCCAAAAACTGTTCCTTGTTGAATTGAGGTGGCATCTACTGGTTGTTGTTGTTGTTGTTGTTGTTGTTGTTGTTGTTGTTGGTACCTTGACCTTGCTGACCTTCTTTCGAGTTCACTATCTAATTGGAATTGAGGAGGAAGGTTGGGGCATGAAGAGAAAAGGCTAGAAGGAGAAAACCCTACTATTAGCTATATAGATATATAAGGAATATAGCTGTTATCAAATGCTAAAGCCTCAACGCATTCTAGCACTCAAACAGAAAAGCCGAATCACACAAGGCACACAACGCAATCACATGACCTAACAGCGCTCTAACGATTCCGAAGATTGGGGAAAATCCTCCTATAACTCGAAGAACTAAAACTGGGAGCAGAGAGAGATAGATCTTCATGTCTTCAGTGTTGTGGTAGATGGTTCTTCCTTGTAGTGATGGATCTTCATCTTTATCATATAAATCTTCACACAATGCAGGAGTGCCTAGAAAGATCTTCAAGTGCATCCTTCTCGAACAGAGTTACCAGGATAGTTCAACAACTAATAGTTTGAAAAGGAGGAGTGTCGGAAATTCATTTTTCTAAAAAGAGTGAAATAGGTAAGTAGAGAGAGAAACTGAGAGGTCAGAAAAGCACAGGGATGGGTTTTTCAAAATAGGCTTTTAAAATATGACCTTGTGGCATGACCATTCTATCTAGGCTTGCATCCTACGGTCAACCTGGCTCTGATACCACCTCTGTCATACCCGGTTTTAATAGCCCTATAAATACAGACCCTTGGCAATCAAGCTAAGGGACCGATCCTTTTTACCATCAACATATTTGGTGTTCCAACCTCTCCACTTCATCTCCAAGCTTGAGCCACTCCTGTGAGTGAGCTCCCGCCGCACTTGTTCATGCAAGATATCTTCTTGCGCCAACAGCGCGTCGTTCGTGGGGATCTGAACATAGAAGTACAAGGGAAGGTAGGACGCCACCAAGGACCACCTAGGCATTGGCGCAAGCAGCCACTTCTCACCACAACCATGTAGGAGAACGCATGGCATCTGCGATCGGGCACCCTATGTGCCACCGCTCTCTTCATAGAAGCCCGAACCGACGTAGAAGCTTTGCAGTAGTGGCGCCGGTGAGGACATCACCGCACCTCAGGGGGTTGCCACTAAGGCCGCTGCAAGACAGGCCACCCTCCAATGGTTCTGGGTGCTTGAGCCCAAGGGCACCCATGCTTAGGCCTAGCCCCTAGATGCTTCTGGCGGCGACATCCCCAGCACCTCCCTCGAGCCAGTGTCCTCTTAGAGCTTGGTCACTCGGCAACCTCCTTGCCCCCTATGGGTGGTAGGAAGTTCCAGGGGGATCACATGCTCTGATATGTGCAAATCTCACCGGCACCAGGGGAGCTGACCATAGGCTCTGACACTACCAGAAGAATACCATTGCATCTTGCACGGGGCCGAACGTAGCCACAGTACCAGTCACTATCGGACCCTAGTAACCTTCTGGGAGGAATACCTCGGGAGAAGGACGGGATGCCAGGTAGAAGGAAAAGCTGGCAACAAGCAACCCGATGGTCCTGAGGCTGCAGCTGGCCACCGAGCAAGAGGCCGGATCTTACAAAGCCTCACTCGATCCACAGGGTCGCCTCTGGCTCTACCACCAACGGTGCAATTCCCCAAAGATGGGAACAGAGTGGTGGTACCCCACACTAGCCTCCCGGGACAGGTTCAACGTTTGAGAGGTTGGCTATAGCAAAAGAGTACAAGGCTCCAGCCATGGGACTCCGAATACTTCGGACTCCCATGTAGCCTAGACCTTTCACCAAACAACTCCGGCTGTGGAGCCAAGCCTTCTAGTGCCTTTACATTGCAAAGGCTCCCTGGCCCCCGACCTTGTGGCAGAGGCTCCAATTTTGCAAAGGTACACCCATCTATATCCACCTAGCAAAAGATTATCTAGCTAGTTTATATTTATATAGCAAAGTCGGCATAACCTAGAAATAGCTAGCCTTGCTATTAGGAAGTCTCTGCGATAGATAACTAATAGGCAGCAGTAGGGTACTATAAAACCTAGGTCGCACCTCTGCCCAGTAGTAGGCAGCTTTACTTAATCTTTATCACTGTTCAACAGTAAAGTATGAAACTTAGCTTAAAAGTTGTACCTTGCCTCAAAATAGCATCTAGCATGCGGTGGATAAGACCCCACTAGTGGGTCAATGGTGTAAGACTTGATGCCAGAGGTACAAAAACTTAAGTCTAAGGTTATATATCGGCCTGGCAGTAGGTAGTAGAACCTAAGCAATGCCTCGGTCTGACATGTTCTAAATAATAGCCGTTCGACCTAGTCATGAGTTATACTGCCAATTTGCTAGTTGCCGACAAACAGTAAGGTACCAGACCTAGCTTGGGTTACACCTCTATTAAAACAGTGGACAATAGAATTTAAAATATATCTCTACACATGAAGGCGTTGTCTAGGTAGGAGACATGGCCTCTCCAGCATTGCTACATGCCCAGAGAGGAGCGGACCCCTTCCGACATTACTACATGCCGGAGTAGTGTGGACCTCCTCTGGTATATTTTTATGCCAGGGTGACATGACCTCTCTGGCATTGCTACATGCCCAGAGAAGAGTGGACCCCTTCCGGCATTACTATATGCCGGTGTGGTGTGGACCCCCTTCGCCATATTTTTATGCTGGGGTGACACAGCCTCTCCTGCATTGCCACATGGCCAAAGAGGAGTGGACCCCTTCCGGTGTTGCTACATGTTGGAGTGGTGTGGAGGGGTAGAGGGGCATCGTCTTGACTCCACCATTAGTATTTTTGTCGTTAGCACCGTCATTGGTCTCACCCTTGGCGACATTGTTAGACTTGGAGGTGTCAACCTACGCAACACTGATATGGATACATGTATTAGTATCGGGCGGATACACTATTTTCCTAAAAATTCCGATACGTGGATACATTTGACTTTAAAAAAAATTAATATAGTGCATATAATAATAGCTGGAACAAATTACCTTGTTCTTGTACCATTTCTTCTCTCTTTTCGTACAACCATTCTGATGATCCAAGTAGCCAATGCCCAACAGTTAAGGCTAAAAAATAATATACAAGAGAGTTACAATTACAAACCACAAGTGCATAGTTGTATAGAAGTGAGGGAAAACAGATTGAATTATAGCACCTTCGAGGATGAGGAGCCTTCCACTTCACCCGGCCTTTCTTCTCTTATATATTCAGTCAATCAGATAGCATAGCACATAGCTACTGCATAGTGTAGTTCACAACATAGCACAATATATTGAGATTGACATAGCACATAGCATTTCACAAATCACAACAATAAATCATAGAGTTTAAGTTCTACTTAAAGTTCTATTACATCACAATAACATAACAGTTTCAAATTTAGCAAACGATAATTCATGAAGGAGATAACAGGCTGGCAAGCTGCAACTCCAAGTTCATCCTCCACCAATCCAACTAGGCTTCTTCATCCTCATTGGCTTCAAGAATGAATATCAACCTATACGTCTCCAAAAGACACCGCTTGCAACTCAGGCTCATTGAGAGAAAGGTTAGCCACTTCAAGAATGCCTAAACCACTAAGAGAGTGATACGTCACGATGTCCCGATCTTCACGACGTAGGATCAATCACCAGATAACTAGCTTCAAAGAAGCCAAGATAACTTGCTGCAAGCAGCGATAACTAGTGCAACCTGGCAAATAAAACTCGAAGCCAACCACCGTCTTTAACCGGCAACCTGAATCGAGGATTCGCCCAACCACACTCTCAAAGAACCAACCAATACAGCCTACAATCAATCAAGGCGAACCTTCAAGGGAGTAGGAGCACCAATTGGGAGCGGATGAAGCCGCCGCTTCTATAATCCTGCGAAGGAAATCACAAGAGCAAAGAGGTAGAGATCACTCTCAATATTTGTTAGCACACAGCTAAACAAAGGGGTTCTGTATTTCGATTATCAAAAAGTCTGCGTTTGCTATGAAGCAATGGGGTATTTATACTAGGAACAGCCCTCCTAGATAGGTATAAACATGAAAAGAAAATAAAAAGATAGACTATGTGAATAGGCTTCCACGAAAAGAGTCTCTGAGTAGTTCCCGCGTGGCTGTTGGTCTTCTGCGCAGTCTTCAGTGTTTTGTCAATAACTCCATCTTGGAAAGTCCAAATGATGTTCTGTTGGTTGCGTTGGAAAGCTAACTTGATAAGCTTTCATACCATGTGCAGAATGCACCACAAAACTTTCTAGAGTGGTACAGTTTTACACGGGAACTTGAACATCAGGATGACTGTTGACTTTCTGACCAGTCTTCACTAATCCAGTCGAAACTCAGCATTGGAAATTCCAAAGTACTCGGCCCTGGTGGCATTGAAAACTAGACTTAATAAGATTTCCAAAATGTGCTCATTCACCTTCATAGCCTTTGGAAATCAAAAGTTATGAATGTTTCTTTCTGACTGTTCTGCAGGACTGGCCTGGTTCGAGTGTGGTTCTTCTCTATAGTCATCGCCTTGTGTGTTCTTGCCATCCTCCTTGGTGAACCTGAGCAATAGCAACGTGCACGACTTAGGCAGTATATACTTCTCATTAATATTAAGATGAACTTCATAAAGTAGCGCGTTCACCTCTTGTTGTAGCTTCTTTGCTCGACTACGTGTAATCAGTCCATCAAAGACTTGGGCTGGTGTCGATGTAGGTGGTACTTGAGTTGGTGTAGCTTGAATTGGAGGTTGTAACATGTTGCTTGATGGCGTGGTCATATCATCCTCCCCCCTTGAAAAGGAGTCATCCTCGACTCTGAAGCGTCTTCACTTGTGAATGGTAATAGGTCAGCCACATTGAAGGTGTTGCTCACGCCATAACTTGCTGGAAGATCTATCTTGTATGCATTATCATTGATCTTTGCAAGAACACGAAATGGACCATCTCCTCGAGGCAACAATTTGGATTTGCGCTTATCAGGAAAGCGATCCTTGCGCAAATGTATCCACACTAAGTCCCCTGGTTCGAATATCACTTTCTTCCTATGTTTGTTCAGACTTGCAGCCTTGCGCTCTGCCTTTAGTTCAATTGCTTCCTTAGTCTTCTCATGTATCTTCTTTACATATGCAGCACGCTTGGAGGCTTCTATGTTGGTTCTCTCCTGCAATGGAAGGGGCAACAAATCTATCGGAGCAATAGGTTTGAAACCATATACAATTTCAAAAGGACACAAGTTAGTGGTAGAGTGCACTGTCCTGTTATAAGTAAACTCCACGTGTGGCAAGCAATCCTCCCAAATCTTCAAGTTCTTTTTCACCATGGTTCGCAGCAACATTGACAATGTGCGTTCACCACTTCGGTTTGCCCATCGGTTTGAGGGTGACAAGTTGTTGAAAACAACAGCTTGGTCCCAAGTTTGGCCTATAATGTTTTCCAAAAATAGCTCACGAACTTGATATGACGATCAGACACAATGGTCCTAGGCATTCCATGTAGCCTCACAATTTCCCTGAAGAATAAATTAGCAACATGTGAAGCATCGTCGCTCTTATTGCAAGGGATAAAATGAGCCATCTTTGAAAATCTATCAACCACAACAAAAATAGAATCCTTTCCTCTCTGAGTTCTAGGTAACCCCAAAATAAAATCCATGCTTATGTCTTCCCAAGGGATATTAGGAGCAGGTAAAGGAGTGTATAAGCCATGAGAATTTAGTTTTGACTTAGCTTTGTGACAGGTGACACATCGCTCTACAAATCTGATGACATCTCTTCTCATCTTGGGCCAATAGAAATTATCACTCAGCAGTTCGTAAGTTTTCTTTTGTCCAAAATGACCTGTTAATCCACCTCCATGTGATTCCTGTAACAAAAGCAATCTAACCGAAGAATTTGGAACACAAAGCTTGTTAGCTCTAAACAGAAATCCATCATGTATGTGATATTTTTCCCAACCTTTTCCATCTTTACAATGATTATATGGTTCTGAAAATTCAGGATCATTATTATACATACCTTTCAAACTTTCAAGACCCAACACCTTCACTTCGAGTTGATTCAGCAACACACTCTTTCGGGACAAGGCATCGGCAACCACATTGTCCTTACCTTTCTTGTATTTCACAATGTATGGAAATGTTTCAATGAACTCAACCCATTTGGCATGGCGACGGTTCAGCTTAGCTTGTCCTTTCAAGTATTTTAAAGCTTCATGATCGGAATGAATAACAAACTCTTTTGGCCATAAGTAGTGTTGCCATGTTTCAAGCACACGCACCAAAGCATACAATTCTTTGTCATATACAGAATAATTCAATTGAGCACCTCCCAGTTTTTCACTAAAATATGCTACTGGTTTTCCTTGTTGCATTAAAACTCCTCCTATGCCAATCCCACTAGCATCACATTCTACTTCAAAAGTTTTTGTGAAATCAGGAAGAACAAGTAACGGTGCTTCAGTCAAACGTTTCTTTAATTCTTGAAAAGCATTTTCCTGTGAGTTCTCCCACTTAAAATCAACCCTTTTCTTTGTTAATTCATTCAAAGGAGCAGCTATGGTACTGAATTCTCTCACAAATCTCCTATAGAAACCAGCAAGGCCATGAAAACTTCATACTTGACTTACATTCGTAGGAGTTGGCCAATCCTTGATGGCTTTCACCTTTGATTCATCCACTTGTATTCCTTTTCCTGAAACAACAAAGCCAAGAAACACAACATGGTCTATTCAAAAACTGCACTTCTCAAGATTAGCAAATAATTTCTCCTTTCTAAGCTCATCCAAGACTTGGCGAAAGTGATTCACACGCTCTTCAAAAGACTTGCTGTAGATTAGGATATCATCAAAGTAGACAACAACAAATTTTCCAATGAAAGCTCTCAGGACATGGTTCATTAATCTCATGAAAGTACTAGGAGCATTAGTCAAACCAAATGGCATAACTAAACCATTCATACAGCCCAAATTTAGTTTTAAATGCAGTTTTCCATTCGTCTCCAGTTTTCATTCTTATTTGATGGTAACCACTTCTCAAATCAATTTTAGTAAATATTATGGAACCACTCAATTCATCAAGCATATCATCTAACCGTGGAATAAGATGACGATAGCGAACAGTGATATTATTTATAGCTCTACAGTCAACACACATCCTCCAAGAACCATCCCTTTTAGGTACTAATATCACGGGAACAGCACAAGGACTTAAGCTTTCTCGAACAAAACCTTTATCAAGAAGTTCTTGTACTTGCCTTTGTATCTCCTTCGTTTCTTCAGGATTGGTTCGGTATGGTGGACGGTTAGGGAGTGCAGCCCCTGGAATGAGATCGATTTGATGCTCAATCCCACGAATTGGAGGTAGTCCAGCCGGTGTTTCTTTTGGAAAAACATCTTCATAGTCCTGCAAAAGATGAGACACAACACTCGGAAGAGAGGTGATATCGTTAGGTGAAATTAGAATGTCTTTGCACACAAGTACAAAGAGCACTTGATCTGGGTTGTTCCTCACTTCTCTCAGCTCAGATTTTGTGGCTAGCATAACTAGATGCTCTCCCTCTCCTTTCTTTTTATCCCTCAAATTTGGCTTGTGGCACTCACTCACCGAATTAGGGATGGCACTCAATTTCTTTTGCTCTTCTCCTCCTTTACTTGCTGGACTAATTTCAGATTTCTTTTGTAAGTGCTCAGCCATGATTTGTTGAGGTGTCATAGGCTTGAGTACAAACTTCTTCCCTTTCAAATCTAGTGTGTACTGATTTGTTCTCCCACAATGCTGAGTATATCGATCATATTGCCAAGGTCTTCCAAGCAGTATGTGGCACACACACATGGGTGCCACATCACACTCCACTGTGTCAACATATTCACCAATTTTGAATGGAACTTTTACTTTATATCCAATCTTGATATCTCCTGAATCATTCAACCATTGGACATGGTATGGATGAGGATGCCGCTGTAGTTTCAAACCAAGCTTGTCAACCATCTCACGACTAGCAAGATTATGGCAGCTCCCGCCATCAATGATCACCTTGACTACTTTATCTTGCACTTTAGCTCTGGTTTGAAAAAGATTATGTCGCTGTCCAATTTCAGCTTCCTTCATCTGAACACTCAAGATTTGAGCCACCACAAGAACAGTGCCTTGCTCAAATTCACACCTGGTATGTTCCTCTTCTTCATGGGCTTCATCAACATACTCTTCCTCAACTTCCTCTTCACTAGCTGATTCAAATTCTCCATTATCATTCACAATGATCACACGATTATTTGGACACTCCTTAATTACGTGCCCACGGCCTCCACACTTGAAGCACTGAATCCCACTACTCTTGGCTGTAGAACCTACTGAAGTAGAGGTGGATGCTGCAGGTTTAGAACTCATGCTTGGGGCAGCAGTGTTCTTCCCACTAAAAACACCTTGAACATTAGAACGTAAGCCTCCACTTGAGTTTTTCACCGATGAGGGTGCAGCAGCAAACCTTGATATTGACTTGCTTCCTCCTGACATAGTCTTCGTGCCATATAACAAGGACTTGCTATTCTTAGCATCTTGCTGCAGTTGGCGTTCAGCTTTGGTTGCTTGATGTACCAAATCAATAAGATGACGGTATGGCTGAAACTCAACAATGCGCTGAATATTGCGATGTAGACCAGCCATAAAATGTGCAATAGTTTGCTCTTCATCTTCATACACATTGGCTCTAATCATAGCCTTCTCCATCTCTTTATAATACTCTTCAACAGAGAAACTTCCTTGCTTCAGATTCTGCAATTTATCAAAAAGATCACGCCGAAAGTGCTTCGGCACAAAACGAATTCTCATTTCTCGCTTCATCTCATCCCAAGTAGCAATAGGATTTTCTCCATCTTCTTCACGATCACGGAGAAGTTGTTCCCACCATATCAGAGCATATCCATCAAACTCAAGAGATGCCATTGCTAATTTCTTCTCCTCTGAATAATTATGCAGGCGAAAGATCTTGTCCACTTTCAACTCCCAAGTGAAATAAGCTTCAGGATCAGACCCACCATCAAATTTTGGCATGGTAAATTTCAGCTTTCCGAACCTCTCCTCATGGTTGCCTCCTCTATGACGTCGACGACCAAAATGATATTGTGAATGGTTATCATCATCCACATCTTCAGATTCATCATTGTCATCATTTCTTCGACCTCGTCCTCTTCCTCTACCATGTGCAGCACCTCGGTTCCTTCTTTCATGTTCTCTTGCTCTTCTAGCAGCAGCTCCTCCTTCACTTTCTTCCCCATCTTCACCATGGTTGCTTGCACCATCATGAGGTTGGCGACGTACTCTGATTTCAGCCATAAGGGCCTGAAGATCTTGTGTCAACCTATCTTGCTTATCTTCAATGCTTTGCTTTAGTTCATTAAATTGTGCCATAGTAACACAATCTTCTACCTCAATTCCACCCATCTTCCTGTAAAGTTAGCTAAACACGGACAATAGGTATTTGTGGAATTATAAAAATTTGGTAGCTCTCACAACCTCACCTCTCTTACCAACCGAAGCTCTTATGAAGTCCCTGCGGGTTAGAGGAAAAACAACATGTGGTGGTAAAATAAAGTGATGGTTAGGCGAATACAAGACCAGAGTACCGATTACGATGGCTTGTATGTGGAGCTTGGTGGGAAGTGATACACAAGGAATGCAATCTGAATTCTAGTTGTTGTAAAGTTAAATAATAATCCAAACTAGAAGTACTTTGCCTAGTGCTGACCACAAGATATGAAAGATATAAATGGATCACACTCACGCGCAAAGAAATTTCAGAGTTGATGCAAACAAGGAATATGATTGGGATGCAAGTGTTGTGATCAAACCCAACCAAAATTTTGCACCAAACACGAATAGCCAACTGGTTGCACAACTTGATATGATAAACTTTCAGCACGTGCACATAAACAAACTGATCTTCAACTATTCTTTCACAATCTTTCTCAACTCTTTCTTTTTTTTTTGCAACTTTTCTTTCTTCTCTTTTTTTTTGACACACTTTTTTTTTTATAGAACTAAACACAAGGATCAGCTATAACACTTGCACACTTTATGATAGAACAAAACACAACCAAAAGCTATAACTTGATAGGATTAAAGTTTACACGAAGGATGATGTTGGCTATAGATTTTTTTTTTGTAGGGATTTTCAGATATATGAAAGAGGCTCAAAGGATACGCAAAGGATGATATGATCAGCAATTAAAACAAAGACTCTAATAGACTGAAACTTAACAAAACTCACTAAAATAACAGATTGAAACAAAGGGCTATGGCCAAATTTTTTTTTTTCAGGCTTTTTTTTTGGGTGGATAGGACGAAACAAAAATATATGTAGCTAAGGGTAAAGAATCCTACCGTGGGAACGAAAGCTCTGATACCAGATGATACGTCACGATATCCCGATCTTCACGATCGTAGGATCAATCACCAGATAACTAGCTTCAAAGAAGCCAAGATAACTTGCTGCAAGCAGCGATAACTAGTGCAACCTGGCAAATAAAACTCGAAGCCAACCACCGTCTTTAACCGGCAACCTGAATCAAGGATTCGCCCAACCACACTCTCAAAGAACCAACCAACACAGCCTACAATCAATCAAGGCGAACCTTGAAGGGAGTAGGAGCACCAATTGGGAGCGGATGAAGCCACCGCTTCTGTAATCCCGCGAAGGAAATCACAAGAGCAAAGAGGTAGAGATCACTCTCAATATTTGTTAGCACACAGCTGAATAAAGGGGTTTTGTATTTCGATTATCAAAAAGTCTGCGTTTGCTATGAAGCAATGAGATATTTATACTAGAAACAGCCCTCCTAGATAGGTATAAACACGAAAAGAAAATAAAAAGATAGACTATGTGAATAGGCTTCCACGAAAAGAGTCTCTGAGTAGTTCCCGCGTGGCTGTTGGTCTTCTGCGCAGTCTTCAGTGTTTTGGCAATAACTCCATCTTGGAAAGTCCAAATGATGTTCTGTTGGTTGCGTTGGAAAGCTAACTTGATAAGCTTTCACACCATGTGCAGAATGCACCACAAAACTTTCTAGAGTGGTACAGTTTTACGCGGGAACTTGAACATCAGGATGACTGTTGACTTTCTGACCAGTCTTCACTAATCCAGTCGAAACTCAGCATTGGAAATTCCAAAGTACTCAGCCCTGGTGGAATTGAAAACTAGACTTAATAAGCTTTCCAAAATGTGCTCATTCACCTTCATAGCCTTTGGAAATCAAAAGTTATGAATGTTTCTTTCTTACTGTTCTGCAGGACTAGCCTGGTTCGAGTGTGGTTCTTCTCTGTAGTCATCGCCTTGTGTGTTCTTGCCATCCTCCTTGGTGAACCTGAGCAATAGCAACGTGCACGACTTAGGCAGTATATACTTCTCATTAATATTAAGATGAACTTCATAAAGTAGCGCGTTCACCTCTTGTTGTAGCTTCTTTGCTCGACTACGTGTAATCGGTCCATCAAAGACTTGGGCTGGTGTCGATGTAGGTGGTACTTGAGTTGGTGTAGCTTAAATTGGAGGTTGTAACATGTTGCTTGATGGCGTGGTCATATCAGAGAGTCAAAAGAATCTCCTCCCACATCCCACATCCTTGATTCTCCTTTCTTGTATGCATCTGTTCTTCTAGAGAGATGTCTCAGATTTGAGTGCACATGGACCAAATCTTCAGCACGCTCTGGAGTTAAGGCATTTCTTTTGACACTATGGATGAAGCTATAAGTACTCCAATTCCTCTCACAGCAAGAAGATGAGGCTGGTTGGCTAATCAATCTAATTGCCAAACTCTGTAATAGAGGAATATATTATCCATGGAGTTAAGGCATTTCTTTTGACACTATGGATGAAGCTATAAGTACTCCAATTCCTCTCACAGCAAGAAGATGAGCCTGGTTGGCTAATCAATCTAATGGCCAAACTCTGTAATAGAGGAATATATTGTCCATGATTTGACCACCAAGTCATTGGATCACAAAGCCATCTATCACGAATTGAATCATGATCATTGAATTCCTCGGAACAAGTTGAGAATCTTGCGTATTCTTCTTTCACTTTTGTTAATTCTTCTTGTATGGGAAAGAACTTCTTGAAGCAATCCATCCTCATTTTTGATACCTGAATATCCTTGTGTGGGGGTACATGGCCAACACCTCCATCAAGCCAATTTTTGCTATAATATCTACAATGTTAGTATCAAGCAAAAGGTTAAAAGTTGTATAGCTTGAGCCTTGAAAAAATATATGAACATAAGCAAGAGTGCAAGACAGCAAGAAAAGTGTAATGATAGGTAGATAACCTTGGATTAAGTGAATGAGCCAAACAATGAAGTGGATTATTGCCTTTTGTCCATCTATCAATCAATATCTTATAAATAACTGAGAACAAATTAGATTCCTCACTTTGTTCATTCCCTTCCCATAGATATATCTCTTTCTTCACTTTCTCAATCATTGAATCCCACATCTCATAAATCAGATGAAGACATGGTGTGTCGGTGTCTGCAACACATATCATATCATAGATAGGTTGAGTAAATTTGAGAATGAACTCCACATTACCCCACCACACATCACTAAGTATCTTCTCTTTGACATGAGCAGCAATTTGAGCATCATCTTTGTAGTGATCCCATTGCTCACTAATTACCATGCTTTGAAGAGGCCTCTTTACCTCCATAAACCGTTGTAACATACACATAACTGAGGCAAATCTTGTTTCAGCAATAGCAAGTAACTTCAAATGGCTAAACTCATTAAAAATTGAAAGTCGCATGCCATGGTTCATGATAAAATTCTTGATCATTTGAGCTTCAGTTTTAACATTTGTTATAAATTCAAGTGTGCTCCAAACAAAAGCCTCTTCATCATTTTTCGCCTGTTTAGGCTCACAAATATTCTTCAAAGCAAGATTGAGTGTGTGTACAACACATGGTGTCCAAAATAGGGTATTATATTCAGCTTGCACAAGCAGGCCCGGACCTTTGCAATTTGCAGCATTGTCGGTGATGACTTGTACCACATTGTGTCGACCAACTTCTTCAATTACAGACCTCAGCTTGGCAGCAATGTATTCTTTTGTCTTCACATCGCCTTCACAATTATCAGCCTTCAAGAATGTAACACCCTGATTTTCAGATTTCTCAAATTTCTAAAATTTTTCAAGATTATTGAATAGCTTCACCACTATTATAGGTTTAAAACCTATTTTCTCAATCAATCAATCAATATAGGTTATTATTTCTTTTGCATTACATGCTAAGTTTTGTTTAAGATCCAGATAAATGCATTAGAGTTCTTTTTCTTTTCTTTCTCTTTGGTGTTTTGAGTGAAAAAGATTTTGACAAGGTTTTTACAAAACTCAGTAGTGAATATCGATCTTAATTGTTGGAATTCGAAATCTTTGAATTCATCATCTATTCAATCCTTGATTATACCTGATCGTTCTCCAAATCAATTCAAATGTTATCCAAATTCTTATTTAAAATCAATCTCTCCTCTTTCTCAAATTATATCCAAATCCAAATTCAAATTCCTTATCTACTCCTATTTTTGTTCAATCTCATCTTTTTTGTTTCTCTTAAATTCAGTCCAAGCTCAATTCAAATTCGAACCATATTCAAATTTCTCTGCAAGAAGTTTCTTTTCTAAACCCTAGATATACCTAAAGTGTCTTTGGGCTCAATCTTGCTCAAGTCCAAACCCTTAGCTAAGTCTTCTAGATGGCCCAACAAAGGATCCATGAAATTTGCAAATTTTCGCGGAGTACTGGACAGCCTCATCTTCTCATGAAGTTTCAGAGTTCAAAACGGTCTCAAATGCAAATCTTGAAAATACCAAAGTTGTAGGTCCAGTGGAGGGCTTCGATTTGAACCTATGAAGTCCTCTTTTGGATAATGGAACTAGGAGTTATGGCCCCCGAAATCAGTGCTGTGTAGATAAGTCCGAGTTCAAATAGTTTATCTTGTAGTGCATTTTTGGAAATCAAGATGGAGTTTTCAGAAGTTCCAATTACTACGAAAGTTGTAGATATTTTCGAGTAATACAATTTAGCATCATAATAAGTCCCTAACCAAGCCCTAGCCCCGGCCAAAGCCCGATCTATGCCACCACGGTCGTCGCAGTCATGGACAGCCGCGGGACAGCCGCGCTGTAGCCAATTGGCATCGATGTTCCCGACCAACTAGAGGTCAAATCACTAAGCCCTTTCACCGGTACATGTCCCATGATGTTCCCCATGCTCTCACCAACCAGGTCAACCATTAGAGTAGCCAAACTATCAAAATCAAGGTCGACATACCCGTTGTCCGGTTTCTAGACGCATTCTGTGCGCGCACCGGATTTGCATTCGTGTTCCCCGTCAATCCATAAGCCGCATGGATGCACCAACCACGTCACGACGTGTCCCATCGAGTCTTCTACGTGACCCTAGGAGCCCATCCCCGTTTGTGCAGCGACACGACCAGGACGCCATTGCCAACCACAGCACATCGCAGCCATCACCCGTCTCATCTCTGCTGATCGTTCTTCCTCTCAGTGGATGATCTACCCAAAACTGTGCCATAAAATTGTGTTCCCAGGATATATGAACATCTTTGTTCAAACAGTTTCACAAATTTCATAGCCAATCTCCTAAAACGTGAGCGTCTTTGTTCCTGCATCTGTTCGCAGTCACCACCAAACCTAGAAGCAGTCATCGCTGTTTTGCCGCTACCTCGGATGACCCCTTCCAAAACCAACCATATTGCTGAGTTATTCTTTCCGCGTTCTAGGCCATGCTTCCCTCGTTTCACTGAAACACCACTGAAGCCGACATCGATGCCTGTGGCCACATGCCCGATCGCCATCTTCGACGAAACCCGAATCACCACCGCTACATAGTATCCTTAACCTAGAAGCGCAACTTTTGGCCTTTTTGATCCATCATAGGTGGTTGATACTAGATCTCAGTGTATCCTTCTTTAATCCAAGATGGTACCTGCATAACATGACAAGTTAGCGCCCCATCATTCTCCTTAGCCTAGTCAGTGAAGTCTGGTCTGCCCTACACTTCTTGAATCCTGCGCAATAATATTGTCAAGCCTGACACAGTGATTGTGCAATAAAGCCTTTCCCATAGGAAGATAGTTCCGAAAAATCAGTATTTTCTTTTCAGTCTAATCCATCTCTCGAAAGTTGTTCTCTTTTCATCTTAACTCCGATTTAGACGATTCTTACATCTAAATATTTCTAAAATCATCCCTATCCAACCATAGTGTTTTTAAAGTGTTTTGATGATGTTTGGTATGTTGTTCTTAGTATTTGGTTTGTGTTGTTTGTCGGTAGTTCTCGCGATTAGTCGATAACGTTTCGGAGCAGTTCGAGGGACTTCAAGACCAAGATTTCGACAACACTGAGTACCATTGGGTAAAAGGCAAGTGTCCTTGATCATATTGAACCTATGTTTTTAAATGTTTTGTTTTACAAAATTGCATGCAGAGTCAATATGATGGGTAGTCACCTATGTTAGGATTTTCCCTAAATTTTCCCTTATCATCCCTTGGAACCTAGATGATTTATGGTTAGATGTCTTTGTTGAGTAGATTGCTTATCCATGCTTTTGGGATATTGGGAGGTGTCATATACTTAACTAACGAACATATGCAACAATAGTGGTTAACTGGTTAATGGTCTAGCAACATGGAACCTTAGGCTTTGAGCAAAGTGGTTTTGATGGTTGTCATGATTATGATGTTGGTTTACTGTTTGCTCAAGTAACCTAAGTAAGGACCGGTTTGTGGAGCGACAACCCAAGAAGTTCCGTACAAACACGAGACTGATATGGCAAGGCTTAGCGGATTAATTAGGGTTCTTCCAGTGTTGTGTGGGCTAGATGGGAGGCGTGGATGAGGGAAGGTAATTCTCAGAAACCACATGGCACAAGAGGAGGCTTCCAGGTGGTAGCATCTAGCGGTGAAACCTGGAGTGTTGGTGACACATACTGGGAGGATTCTTTGTAAAGGCTTCGTAGTGATCTCCTAGCAACACACCACTGGCGTGTGTATAGTGCTTGGCCGGCATTGCAACATGGAGACTTTAGTCATCTGCTTGCAGGTGATGAAATCACGACCCGTGGGAAAGTTGTACAACCTCTGCAGAGTGTAAAATCTGATATATCAGCCATGCTCACGGTCATGAGAGACTTGGATCCTCACATGATTAGATGGTTGTGGTTATGAGTTTGGTTGTGATTATGGTTCTAGTACAGGAAGTACTAGATGGTTGTGGTTATGAGTTTGGTTGTGATTATGGTTCTAGTACAGGAAGTACTAGATGGTTGTGGTTATGGTTCTGGTACAGGGAGTACTAGATGGTTGTGGTTTTGGTTATAGTACAGAGAGTACTAGATGGTTATGGTATGCAAGGTGGGGAGCCTTGTATGCTGCGTGTTGAACTGTATGGGTTACATTCACTTAATAATTGTTTAATGCTTTTGAGTCTAAATATGTTTTCATTACTTGCATTTATGCAAAAATACCATTTGTTAGCCTACTCTTGATATAAGCCTGCATATCATTATTTTTCCCACACTTGCTAAGCACGTCATGTGCTCACACTTGCTATTTTCCCTACACCATGCGACATGTGTGTTGCTGCTCAGTGAGTGAAGATGTTGAAGATTATCAAGACGAGGTTGTGACGTTCTAGGCGCGTGTCTCCCGGTCGGTTGCCTGCGGTGTTGTTGGGCACTAGTGCTTCTGTTCCGCTGCAGATATCTTCATAGAAGATAATAAATGTCAATTGCTGTAAGAGTTTAACGTATATTTAATAAAAGTATTGCTTTTGTTACTTCACGTCCTTATGTGTGTTGAACATCCTGGGCACACATAAGCTGCATCTGATTTTGTCCGTTAAAACCAGGTATGACAAAGAACATAGCTACTTTCCCAGAAATTGCAACATAATTAATGAGTGACCACCTCTGTGGATCTGACCAGCCATTAGCATAAATTGTCACTCCCTTCTCACTCCATGTGCTCTTTGTACTCTCCAATAATGTGTCAATGTGAGCCCTTTCTTGTTTGAGAAGGGTAATCCTTAACTTGTTGTACCCCGGCATTTTATAACCCTTCAAGTCATTGCTGCAAGCATAGGTAAATGCTTCTTGAATGTTTGGATTTCTTGCAAAATTGAAACAGATCCCTACAAAAAAAAATAGAATTAGAACAAGCAATGGTCTTGAAAAATTGCAGCTGTAGTTGAACAATGAATATGTGTTGCATTGCAATTGCATACCTCCTGAATAAAATGCTCTTGCAATTAAAGCATCCATGTGCTTGCGCTGGTCCATTTTCCAAGCTTTCTCTAGTGCAGAAGGAGGTCCACTCCGCTTTTTCTTATTGCTATTGGATGAAGAAGTAGGCAAGGACACAGTTCTTTGTTTTGATCTTTCTAATTGTTCTTTAGCAGCTGCAACTTCTCTCCTCATTTGGCTAAGCTCATCTATTATCACCTTCGAACACATACTGATTCCCTTGTTGGACTTTTTCAGCAAGTGAGCTTCCACTCTAGTGTAGCTACAAATTTTTTCAATTGAACAATAATTGCATCTCCATCTAGCAGTGCCTCCACCTGCAGCTAGTTTCTCTAAAATTGTGACATGATCCCACAGTGGAGCCTTGAGGTCACTGATGGATCGAGCACTTGAGGTTGCACCACCACCACTACTAGAAGTTGCCATCTAAATTTAAAGAGAAAAATTGAGTATAATGTGCTAATCTATACTGGTCTGAATTTAAAGATATTTGAGTAGCATACCTCCTGCTACCTATACTGGTCTAAACAGTCAAAAGGGGAAAATAAGTGCTAACCAAAATATAAGTGCTAACCAGTGAATCGGGTGCTTGCTGCTTGGCTGCTTGGTGTGCGCTGCTCGGCTGCTCGGTGCGCGCTGCTCGGCTGCTAGGTGCTCGCGTCCATGTTGTCGACTGTGTCGTCGCTACAGGAGCAGATCCTCGCCGGTCACTACAGATCCTCACCGACCATGTCATCGCTGCAGGAGCAGGAGGTCGCCGCCTCGTCGGTCCTTGCCCGCTACAGATCCTCGCCGTTCTCTGCCGGCAGGTAGTCACGGATCGCGGCCGAGCGGTGACGCGCCGGTGTGTTGCTTCTGGTGGAGTGGTGATGTTGGATGCGGTCGCCGGCGCGTTGCTTCTGATTGACGAGAGATAGAGTTCGAGAGACGGCTATGGATTAGCCGATTAGGTCATGGAATCAGATGCCATCTTGGGCCGGTCCGTATCACTCGCGTAATGACTACGTATCACCCAGGTATCCAAAATATATTTATTTATTTAATTTCCGATACTCCAAGGATACGTATTGGGGCCGTATCCACGCCGTATTCGTATCGGATATGATGTCAGAGACAGATACGTCGGTTCCACCACGTATTCGTGTTTTCCAGGTGTCAACAGGACTTATAAGCTTGGAGTCCTTGATCTCAACCCACGCTCTACTTGTCACATTTGACCACCGTACGTTGGTCTCCCCTGACAATTATGACCCCTTTGGGACCCGAGATCTTGAGCGACTGGTATGCATAATGTACCATGGCCATGAACTTGCCCAGCATTGGGCATCCCAGGATCACATTCTACGCCATCTCAAAGTCTACGACATCGAAGGTAAGCTTCTCTTCCTGGAAGTTTTTAGGTGTGCCAAACGTAACCGGCAACTGATTCTAGCCCAAGGGCATGGTCGATGAGTTTGGGGTTATTTCATGGAAAGGCTCGACTCTCGCCTTAAACTCTGACCTCTGAACTCTCATCTTTTCTAGGGTCATGGTGAAGATGAGGTTAAGTGAACTACCCCTATCGACCAAAGTTTGGGAGACTCTGATGTTGAGGATAGTCACTTAGACCACAACCGGATATCGACCAAGGTGTGGAACTGCGGCTGGGTGGTCAACTTGATTGAATGTGATCGGAACCTACGACCACTTGAGGTATCGAATAGGCCCAGTCAGAGCCAAATTGACCTCTCCTTCGACCATCTTGTACTGCCTTTTAGATGCATATGCAGTGGATCCTTTGAAGATGTGTGCTAGACTTTGGTCGATCTTGTACAATTTGGGCTTGTCACCATCAATGTTTAGCTTGGCCTATTTCCTGTTATGCTTAGAAACAATGACCTTGAGCTTTTCATCGACATTCTTTTTGATGATATGGCATTCATATGTATGGGACTCACTTCCCACCACCTCAACTCAGGCCTTTGTTGTCCCCAGTGTTACGCGACTTACTCCTGTCGACCACAGCTATGGCCATATCTGGACCCTTGCGTTTGTCACTGAGTTTATTCTTCTTCCCCCTGTTCTTCGAGGACTCGGACTTATCCTTGCCAGATCAAGGATTTTTGGTGCATACCTAGGCTTCCGCTCACTTTGCACACTTGTTGGCCAACTCGAAGAGCTCTTTGACTTCGTGAATCTTCCGAATAGCCATCTTCCTGAGCAAATCCGTGTCCCGGATGCTCGCTTCAAGGCGGTGATGACTAACTCGTCAGAGCTGTCTTTGATCATATTACATCGGTCGATGAACCGATGAATGAAATTGTTGGGGATGATCTCTCGACCTCCCCCTTCATAGCATAACTCGAAGTCTACTGGAGGTTACGCATTCGGGTGATTACAAGGGTATTTCAAGGAGTGCAGACGAAGATCACGAAGTACCTTCGGTCGCAACCCGGAGGTTGAACCAAGTCCTTCATCCGTGCGGGTGAAGACCCGGACGATCTTTTGGTCAAAGACCGGAGGCGTGCCCGTGGTCCTAGTTACCTGCATCGATGAAGGCGACAACGGGCCTTCGGTCGGAAGTCGAAGACTACATCGGCATTTTTGCTGATCGGAATGGGCAAAGGTAGCGGCATGTCTTCGGACTGGGACCGAGGATCGACTCATGGTGCCGAAGGGGAGAATCGAAGCCCGTGGTGAACCTCTGGCAAATAGCTGAGAAGTCTTCGGCGAAATCTTGGGGTCAACAGAAGACCATGACTGGACGTCAGGGCCCACTTAACTACCCAGGGCAGAGTTGTAATTATGTAAATATGCTTGACTGTACTATAATGCCTCTGAATATTCTGAGATTGTAGCAGGTAAGGGGGTAAAAACTGTGAACCCCACGTGGAGTGGTTGAGTACGGGCTATAAATAGGGCCATACTATATCCGAGACGGGCGAAATCATTGAGACAATTTACCCCAAACACATGTCACACCTAAAACCCTTCGGCTTTCCCTATAAGTGAAGGTTCTCCTTGTTCGGGACTTCAGTTCCAACAGTTGGCACCACCTGTAAGGGACCGAACGGACCGAAGCCATGCCACCCAAGAAACTGGTGCATCGAAGGCGTTGCTGGAACCTTCGGCTGCGGCCGGGGCTTCGGTCGAAAGAGCCCCTTCGGCGCTACCAGGGTCAAGCAATGCTTCGGTCGGAGGAGCTTCAGGTGGGCGCGAACAACACTACGGTGTTGATGTTGCACCACTAGGAAGTAATGAGGACAGGCACAGAGCGACCGTCTAGGAAAATGCGGCACCGGTGTGGGTCGCGGAAACAAGCGATTACACACACTATGAGCCTTCGGCACAAGAAGGAGTGAAGGCGCGAGACGAAGAGTGGGAAGACCTAGATGACTTTGCAGAGTATGAAGACGAAGACGAAACACAGGTGGAAAGGACAGCCAGGCTAGAAGCCGAAGAGCTGGAGAGGAAGATTGCACAGAAAAAGCGCATGTTAGATAGCCTGGCAGCAAGCCGAAAAGCTGCGGAATATTGCAGGCGGGCAAAGGAAGCTAGGAAGACATTGGAGAAAATGCAAGAGGAAATTGATATGCTGCATTGTACGGACGAAACAGCTCACCATGCGACGCCGCCCAAAGACACGGCACGACCTCTGCAGGACCTTCAGCGGTGGTCATCCGCGGGAGACCCAGAATCCCTACTATCCATTGGTCTCCAGAACCAACCGTGGCCCTCGGGCTTCAAGATGCCTAGAGTAGTAATGTTCAATGGAGAGTCAAATCCAAGGGAATTCGTAATGAGTTTCGAAGCCGCAGTTGAATTCACTGGAGGAGACGGCGCAACACTGGCTAAGGCCTTCGTGTTAGCTGTAAAAGGGATAGCAAGATCGTGGTACTCTGTGTTGCCTCTGGGATCCATCTACTTGTGGGAGCAATTGCGTAATGCCCTGTATAGCAACTTTCAGGGAAATCGAGCAGACAAGATCAACGCGAGCGACCTCTTCGCACTAAAGCAACAGCCAACAGAAACATTACAGAGCTACATGCGTTGCTTCATACACATACACTGTCAAGTGAAAGGGATGAGCGAAGACACAATCATTGACGCGGCAATACAAGGCATCAGAGGGGGACTCTTAGCAGGAAAGCTTACAAGAAAAAGGCCAGGGAGTGTACAAGAGCTGCTCAACAAGATGGAAGAATATGCGAGATCCGAGCTATCTTCGGAGGAAAAATGAAATGGTAGCCTCAAGAGCAATAAAAACAAATACATTGGCCAGGGAGGTAGGCATTGACCACCCTAAAGACAGATTGCGACGTGTGAGGAAAGGCGAAGTATCTGACTATACAACAAGGCAAAAGGAGGTCAATCAGATAGACTCCAGCCCCTTTGAAGCTGCTTAAGCGAAAAGCGAAGGTCAGAGTGGGGCTACTCGAGGAGGCAAAACTAGCAGAGGAAGGGGCCGAGGAGGTCGAGGTGGATGAGTTCTGCAGGACCCAACCACGTTTTACTGCGAGTTACATGGTGAAGGAGCTGGCCACAGGACCAAGCAGTGCCCGCAGGTCATGGCCATGAAAGAGAGCTTAGCAAAGCAATCCTTCGATCAAGCAAGAACCATACACCACGTCGCACAATTCAGGCAAGGCGAAGCATGGGAAAACCCCAACCCAAGCACAACATTTGCCAACCAGTGGCGACCGATGCTTGCGCCATAGCAATATGCCCCTGCAGCCTCGACTCAGCTGGATCAAATGAGGCAACTGACCCTCCAAGGGGAGCTGCCTCCACCTCCACCAAAACCTGCAATTGAAGCACCATTAGAGAGCAGTAAGTCCGTAAACACGGTAAATCATGGATACAATGTGGTGTTAGCGATCTCAGGAGGATCTAATCAGGAGACAGAATCTAAGAGGCAGCGGAAAGAATACGTGCGAAGGTTAAACCACATTGGTGTAGGGCCAACTTATATTCACTCAAGATGGTCCAATGTGCCTATTACATTCTCTCAAGATGACATGAGGGTTTTAGATTACCCGCACACGGATGCCTTCATAATCACAGCAAACATCTCGAGAAACAAAGTGCATAGAATCTTAGTGGATGGAGGAAGCTCCACGGATATCATCTTTCCGGATGCCTTCGACAAAATGGGTCTACGTCGAATCGACCTAGACAAAGCTGGATCCCCATTGCTAGGCTTTGGCGGGAACGCAATCAACGCTCTGGGAAAGATAAAAATCCCAATGTCATTTGGCGAAGGGACAAATTTCTGGAGAGAGGATATTACCTTCGATGTGGTCGACATCAACTATCCATATAATGCGATATTCAGTCGGGGAGTCCTGAACACGCGTATCTGTGCATGAAGATGCCTGGTCTAGGAGGCATCATAACAGTGCTTGGAGACCAGCAAGTGGCCCGAAGAATCGAAGTGGGAATCACTCCGGGACAGCGAAATGTCCATATGGTGACGGAACCTTCGGTGGATCGAGAGGAGAGTGAGATCCGGCCAAAGGTAAACACGGTGGAGAAGGCTATACAGGAGGGGGAAACCAGAATAGTGCCGCTACATCAAGAAAAAACAGATAAAAAAATCACCATAGGGGCGGAGGCCCCAGAGGAGGACCAGCAAGAACTGATAATGTTTCTTCGCAACAACGAGGATGTCTTTGCTTGGTCTCCAAAGGACCTGCAAGGAGTCAGTAGGGAAATCATTCAGCACAGTTTAAATGTAGATCCCTGTGCGAAGCCAAGAAAGCAAAAGCTCAGGAAAGCTCCGAGTGAAAGGGATGAGGCAGCGAAGGTTGAGGTAAAGAAGCTGCTCGATGCTGGCATAATACGTGAAGTGTTGCACTCAGAGTGGCTAGCCAACCCAGTATTAGTTAAGAAAAGCAACGGTAAGTGGAGAATGTGCGTAAACTTCACAAACTTAAACAGGGCTTGTCCGAAGGATGATTTCCCATTACCTAGAATTGATCAGCTGGTGGACTCCGCGGCTGGTTGTGAAATGTTGAGTTTCCTAGATGCATACTCAGGGTACCACCAGGTCTGGATGGCAAAGGAAGATGAGAAGAAGACAAGTTTTAGAACCTCCTTCGGCATATACTTCTTTGTGAGGATGCCCTTCGGCCTCCGAAATGCTGGCGCAACCTTCACTAGGTTGGTGCAGACAGTGCTAAGCTCATAGATAGGGCGAAATGTCCTAGCATACGTCGATGACATAGTGGTCAAGAGTGCCAAAAGAAGCCAGCATCTCGAAGACCTGCGTGAAACCTTCGGAAGCTTGCGAAGGGCGGGGCTAAGATTGAATCGAGAAAAATGCGCCTTCGGAGTGTAGTCCGGAAGGCTATTAGGATTCTTGGTGTCGAAGAGAGGCATCGAAGTGGAACCTCAAAAGATACAGGTGATAATAGACATGAAACCTCCACAAAACAGAAAGTAAGCACAACGCCTGGCAGGAAGGTTGGCGGCACTAAACAGATTCATTGCAAATTCTGTAGAACAAAGTCTACCTTTCTTCAAATTGTTGAAAAGCTCCGACCCATTCAGATGGGGTGCGGAGCAGCAGGAAGCCTTTGATGAATTGAAGAACTATCTGATGAAGCTCACAGCCCTTTCCAGTCCCAATCCTGGGGCAGATTTGTTGTTGTACATAGCGGCATCCCCTTCGGCAGTAGGGCGCGGTACTTGTGCAGGAGAGGCACGGAAACAACAAACTATAGCAGTTCCCAATATACTACATGTCAGAAGCTCTTGCAGGGCCGAAGAGATTCTACACCAAAATGGAAAAAGTAGCATACACACTGGTCATGGCATCTCGCAAGCTTCGACATTACTTCACAGCTCACAAGATCATACTACCAACCTCCCTACCCCTTCGCGACATGTTTGAAAACAGAGAAGCTACAGGAAGGATGGTGAAATGGGCAGCGGAAGTCGCACCACTTATGATAGTTTATGTGGCAAGAACGGCGATGAAATCCCAAGCGTTAGCAGACTTCGTAGCAGAATGGACACCGCTGGCCGAAGCCCCGGCAGAAGAACCGTCAGAACCGGTCTAGATCATAAACTGTGATGGGGCGTGGGGGGCTACAGGAGTAGGTGCAATGGCGGTATTATCTTCACCTTCGGGCGTCAAATTAAGATATGCTGCCAGACTGGAATTTTGATCTACAAACAATATCGTGGAGTACGAAGCAGTCCTCCTTGGCGTTCGCAATGCGAAAGCTTTGGGGTGCTGAAGGGTGCTGGTTAAGACGGACTCCAAAGTAATAGCAAGCCATATCGACAAGACGTTTCAGGCAAAAGAACTAGAGCTTGTTAAGTACAAGGTAGTAGTCCAAAGCATGGAAAAGTACTTCCTAGGGTTCACGGTCAAGAGTATATCGAGAAATGACAACTTTGAAGCAGACGACCTTGCCAAAGCCGCCGCACAAAATCTACCTATACCACCAGATGTATTCTACCAAAAGTTGACCATGCCAGCCGTCGACGATTCTTCGCGGACAGCGTGTTCTATTGCTATGATTGAAAGCGAAGATTGGTGCTCTCCAATAATGGCTTACCTTCGTGGTCATTACGAGTCCGAAGATAATGTTGAAGCGAAGTATATGGCCCAAAGAGCTAGAAATTACAAAATTGTCGGAAACATTTGTACAAGGCCGGAGTCTGTGCACCTTGGTTGTGGTGCATATCTTAGGAAGAAGGGCAGAATTTGCTAAAAGAAATACACGATGGACTGTGTGGCTCGCATGTGGGCACACGAGCCTTAGTCAGAAAGGTATACAGACAGGGATTCTTTTGGCCGAAGGCGCTTAGTGATGCGGATTACATAGTCCGAAGTTGTATACAGTGCCAATTTTGGGTGAAGGGTTCAAGCAGGCCTTTAGTGAAGACACAACTAATCCCACCAGTTTGACTGTTAACATGGTGGTGAATTAACATTGTCGGCCAGCTGCCAGCCGCTCCAAGGAACTTGCGGTATGCCGTCGCTGTGGTCGAGTACTTCTCCAAGTGGGTGGAGGCAATGCTGCTCATAAACATAACATCTAAAGTATCCAAAAATTCTTTTGGCAGGACGTCATATGCCGTTTCGGAGTTCCGCACGAAGTGATGGTAGACAACGGCACCAAATTTGACAGTGCAGCATTCAGGCACTTCTGCGAAGGCTTGGGGATCAAAGTCCATTTCGCGTCTTTGTACCACCCACAGTCAAATGGAGCCATCAAAAGAGCAAATGATATCGTCTTCACTGGTGTCACGAAGCGACTGCAAGGCCTGGCGAAAGGAAAATGGGTCGAAGAGCTGCCAAGGGTCTTATGGTCTATAAGAACAATGGTAACAAGACCAACCAGTTTCACACTGTTTCGCCTGCTCTTCGAAGAGGAGGCAATGACTCTAGAAGAATGCAAGAATAAATTATTTAGGGTCATAAATGAATCAGAGCAAAGCGAAGAATTAACATCAAAAGATTCCCTCGAGGAAGTGAGATTGCAGGCTGCCGAAAATTTGAACAAGTACCAGGAGGAGACAAGAAAGTGCAGAGATAAGAAAATATCCTTAAACAACTTCATCCCTGGAGATTTGGTGCTGCGAAGACTCGATAATACCTCATCAGTGGGAAAACTACAGAGCAAATTGGACGATCCTTTCTTGGTCAAAAGGTTGTTAAGGCCCGGCTCGTATCACTTGGCTACTCTGGAGGGCGAGGAACTCCCGCATACTTGGAATGCGGATAACCTTCGCAAATTCCACGTGTAATAGCGGTGAAGGTCTTCGCACCCCTAGGCGAAGAATTCGTGCCAAGGAAAAGTTTATGTAATTTTCCTTTTATGTAATTTTCTTTTCATGTAGTCAAAGTGTACGGGAACTGCACTCTTTTCCTCACAGGGGGACCCCTTCGTTAGGGTGTGAGGTTTTTAATGAGGCCGGCACCCTTGTAAACATCGATATAATGAAAATACCCCCAGAAAAGAACACACTTGGTTTGAGTATCAATAACTTGTCATCGAAGTATGCCAACCTTTCAGAACAAGGTAGCACACCAATCGACGGGGGGCGCGCCGGAAATTGACGGCACAACTTGAGGTGCGAAGTGTCAAGAAAAGACAACTTACCCTTTCGACCTAAAAAAAATAAAAAAAGGCCGAAGTGTCACTCGACCTGAAAGAAGGCAGCGCACTTCTTGCTAAAAAGTCGGAGGCTAAGAAAAAGTTGAAGTGTCGCTCGACCTAAAAGAAAAAGTCGAAGTGTCGCTCGACCTAAAAGAAGGCAGCGCACTTCTCGCTAAAAAGTTGGGGGCTAAGAGTGCCCGCCCCACACCGAAGGAAAAACAAACCTTCGAAAGAAAAAGCCGAAGTGTCGCTCGACCTAAAAGAAGGCGGCGCACTTCTCGCTAAAAAGTCGAGGGCTAAGAGTGCCTGTCCCCACATCGAAGGAAAAACAAACTTTCGGAAGAAAAAGTCGAAGTGTCGCTCGACCTAAAAGAAGGCAACGCACTTCTCGCTAAAAAGTCGGGGGCTAAGAGTGCCTGCCCACGCACTGAAGGAAAAACAAACCTTCGGAAGAAAAAGCCGAAGTGTCGCTCGACCTAAAAGAAGGCAGCGCACTTCTCGCTAAAAAGTCAGGGGCTAAGAGTGCCTGCCCCCGCACCGAAGGAAAAATAAACCTTCAGAAGAAAAAGTCGAAGTGTCGCTTGACCTAAAAGAAGGCGGCGCACTTCTCGCTAAAAAGTGGGGGGCTAAGAGTGCCCGCCCCCGCAACGAAGGAAAAACAAACCTTCGAAAGAAAAAGCCGAAGTGTCGCTCGACCTAAAAGAAGGTGGCGCACTTCTTGCTAAAAAGTCGAGGGCTAAGAGTGTCTGCCCTCACACCGAAGGAAAAACAAACTTTCGGAAGAAAAAGACGAAGTGTCGCTCGACCTAAAAGAAGGCAACGCACTTCGCGCTAAAAAGTCAGGGGCTAAGAGTGCCTGCCCACGCACTGAAGGAAAAACAAACATTCGGAAGAAAAAGCCGAAGTGTCACTTGACCTAAAAGAAGGCGGCGCACTTCTTGCTAAAAAGTCGAGGGCTAAGAGTGCCTGCCCCTGCACCGAAGGAAAAACAAACCTTCGGAAGAAAAAGCCAAAGTGTCGCTCGACCTAAAAGAAGGCAGCGCACTTCTCGCTAAAAAGTCGGGGGCTAAGAGTGCCTGCTCCCGCACCGAAGGAAAAACAAACCTTCGGAAGAAAATGCCGAAGTGTCACTCGACCTAAAAGAAGGTGGCGCACTTCTCGCTAAAAAGTCGGGAGCTAAGAGTGCCTGCCCTCGCACCAAATAATAAAGTTCCATCAGCCAAAGGTACCTACGACAAAAAGTTGGGGGACAGTGTTCTCGGAACAGCATGTCTTTCGCTACTAAAGGTACCTACGGCAAAAAGTCAGCGGGACGGCATTCTCCGGTCTTAAACATTCATCGCCGCCGAAGCATCACCCCAAGTAAATTATCGGAAATGACACTCGAGAAAACATTTCGCCGAACGTACTTGGTTCCCACAGCTAAAGTCAGGTGAATGGCGTTCGCCAAGGGAGACTTTGCTCAAGTTATTGCAAAGTGTTCCTAACCTCTGAAAGCATTGCGAAACGTCTGTCAAAGTCACACTCCAAGCACGGTGCCGCCGAAGTAACAACTGAAACGCCCAAAAATGAAGTAACAATAACTGTAAAAGGCACTTTTTATTCCGTGAAGTGATCAATGTCAGGATCAACAAAATCCATATACCACCAACTAAAACCAAATTGAAAGGCTATGCCTTGACTAGCATGGAAAGGCATAGTTGGGTCTAGTGGGGACCCAACATAAGACGAAGCAGAGGGAGATGCTTGAAGGGTGCCCTCGCCTTCGGTGTGTTGAACCAGCTGTGAAGAGGGCCCACGGCGGTTGTAAAGCTGAGGTTGGTGAAGCGGGAGTCCGTCCTCATCTCTGGGCTCGATCTTTGGTTCAATGAGCGTAGGTGAAGGTTCGACATCTCCGCGCGCAATTCGGCGCGAGTTGCACCGAGCTCTGCGGGTAACCAAAGCCGAAGGGCTAAAAGATTTCCAAAATGCTTTGGTCCTATTATTCATCGCATTGTATGCCCTACACTTCACTTCCCAATACCGCTCGAACTCAATATCTGGATGGCGGCAGTGAAAGGAGTCCCAGCAAGACCAAGACACAAAAAAATTGTCCATCATCATAGTAACGGGAACAACCTCTTTGGCTACCTACACAGTGTCCGAAGGAAGGACCTGCGCAGGGAGCGCAAAAGTTAACATTTTGCAAGAAATAAAAATAGTATATATTACATTGTTAATATATGTTACATCGTCCCAGGTTATAACAAAATTTCAATCAACAACGTGATGCTTCACGCTAATTCGTCACACCTTCCCAATCTCTTCAGCCGCCGTGGTCGTAGCCTTAGCTGAAGGATCGTCCCTCGCCTTCGCCGGCAAGAGAAATATTTCTTCAAAGCACACACGACTAGAAAAATCAAACAAAATTGGTAGTTTGAAGAAACGTACTCGCTGGCGGTTCATCTCCGCCTCCCGGAGGGCAAGATCGCGGCCGTGTCTGCACCAATAATTGGTAGTGAACGATCGGGTAGTGGCCTTCGACGCCCTCGACACGGCCGAAGTAGACATGTTCGTTGGGTATCAGAAGGTGTGCTTCTGGAGCGCAGTGTGATGGTCACAGCCTGCCATTTCAATTGATTGGACAAGGCTTCGGGCTGAGACCATCGCGCAAAAGTCGCCATATAACTGAGCTACTGGGACAAGGCTCCTGCTAGTTTCATTAATCCAACTTATTCGACCACCCAACCCGACAATATCGAGTGTTGGGGGCGTGGCTGAAGCACCAATCCCTTCAAAGGTGCTGCTGATGGCTTCTTATGCGGCGACGGCCTTCGGCTCTAGCTCCCCAAGCGCATTTAAGGCATCTTCGGACAGAGCCTTCATCTCTTCTAGCTCTTCTTGCAACCACTGTACTTTAGTGGTCTCTGCAGTGCAAAGCGCCTGCAGGTCAGAGACTTGTGCTTCGGATGATTGCAAGTTTTGGCGCAAGCATTTGACCTCCTCTTTGGCACCCTGTTTCTCTGAGCTTAGGGCACTAAGTTCCTTCTCGAATTGCTCCAAGCGTGACTTGGCTTCCCTCGCTCGGCGCACAAATTCGCGTTTGTGGCCTTCGGCTCTTTTAACACGCTTTTGTATCATATCTATTTGCACCTCCGCGTTTCGGGCGCGGGCTTCATAATTTTCCGCCTGTTTGCGTTGAGCCTGCGAGATGAGCACAGCCTGGGACATCGAGCAGATATGAGAGCGAGTAATAAAATGACAATGAAATCTAAACATAATAGAACACACTAATATACCTTTGCAATCGCCACGTCGGAGGCGTCAAGAAGTTCGGCGGTGGGCTTCCGGGCGAGTGAAATCTCAAGCTCAGGCAGGACGAAGGTACTAAAAATCTTCTTCGCATCACTGACCTCCCCAAAGCTTGGTTCGAAGGAAGAAACCTTGAACACCTCAGGCTCGCTGGCCTTCACGTCAATCAACCCACCGTGGCTCATCAGTCCTTTCCTGCCACGGTGGGGCGCACTGGGAGTCAATTCCTCAGTACTAGAGGATGAGCTCAAGGATGATGAGGGCGAAGAGTAGGCTACAGCTTCAGTATTGTCACCCCCTTCGACCTCGGCTTCCCTGGTAGTAGTCTCAACGGTAGTTCGTGTCTCTGCCAAGTCCTCCTCGTCATCGCTTAGGATTAGCGTGGGAAGGTCCACGCGAGAGCAGAACCCTAATTTCGGAGAGCGACGGGGATCCTGGGTGCCCTCCAGCACCTCTTGCCTTAAAGGCACGGCGCGTGGTGCAACCACACCCTCAGGAGATGCCTCTTCGTGAGCGTCCACGGTGGCAACCTCATGCGGCCTTTTTCGAAGGGCCAATGCCTTCTTCTTCTGGCCTCCTCGCGGCGAGTGTTCGGGTTGTCTTCGCTTTTTCAATGCGCCAGTGGGAACCTCTTCACTAACATCCTCCGCAGGGGAGCCCTCTCCAGGACCCTGCAGGAGCGCGCTAATCTTCGGCCTCTCTCTGTAGGAAAGGCCCCTTTATTCTAAGACTCGATTGAACCTTCGGCCAAGACCTTGTTCAGCGCACAACTGGGCTTCACCCGGCGTGAACTTCTCGACAAGCATCATAGATTTAGTTTCAACTTCAGACACTGACAAGTTTGGCAAAGATCAAGAAACGTAAGCAAATGACAGCGAAGTCAAATCCAAAAACATTAATAATAGTAAATGAGTGTGTACCCGTGAAGCTGTGCACGGAAGGATGGGGATGGCAGAGCCCCTCATGCCCCTTCTCCCCAAACTCTGGGATGCTCCAGTCCCAGCTAAGGGGCCACACTCTGACAGCTATAAACTCCTCTATGAGGTCCCGAGTGGATAAATACTTCGCACACCTGGCGAAGGCCTCGAGAGCAGTCCGCTGGGACGCTTTCAATTGCATGTCCAGAGCGTGGTTCCCCTTCACCTCCTCGCATTTCGACACGAGAAATTCCTGTTGATCTACCTTGTGGTAGAACCACCACAGCATCTAGTCCTTCGGCCATTTATTTTTGTACACGATTGCAGGCGTGGACAACCCAGCTTGGTAGGCGAAGTTTAAGCACCCATAATGTGCCTCGCTCTACACGCGTCAGGTGAATACTGGCTTTGGCTGATGATGAAGCCGGTGAGCAGCAGCGAAGGCCCTGGCCGATGCTTTTGCCCCCTCGGACCAAGAAGCCTAGGCAAATAGCCCCAGCCTCACAATGGCATTGGGCGTAAGCTGGTGCAGGTACACTTCGAATAATTTTAGTACCTTGTCAACCATGTCATCATAGGGAAAATGAAGGCATGCTAAAAAATAGTCAACAAAAACAATAGCTTCGTCTTCAAAAGGTTCCGGTGTCTCCTGGTTTCCTGGGAGCCTAACCATTGAGACGTCGTTGATCAATCCCTCTTTCACGAGACCGACCAGCACTTCATCATCCACCTTTGACTGCCCAATCCAATATGTCTTTGGGCGATTAGACCTAGCCTTCGGCGCCATCGGGCTGACCTGAAAAGTCTTGGATGGTGAAACACTCAGAGGAGAGAGTGAGAAGCTTCGTACGGGAGCTGCAGCTCGAGTAGTGGCGCACGGTAAAAGAAACAACCATGGACCAGTATTTATAGCAGCGAGGATAGCGGTTCAAACGATGTGCATCAGAATTCGAATCGAAGTGGAAATGATGTCTCGGTATCCATCGAAGACATTTAATGCATGTGAACGAAACAGTTACTCAGGGGCAGCATGGTCATTCCAAAAAAAATCATCCGGCAAATCCCAAAGTGCATCCGCCCCTGGAAGCCTTCGACAGGCCGAAGGGGATGGCGTTGAGACACATCTTGAAGTCTACAAGTTCGGCCCATCGAAGATGAATCTTACCCGTAGAGGGCTACTATTGGGGATGATCTCTCACCCTCCCCCTTCGTAGGATAACTTGAAGTCTACCGGAGGCTACGCATTCAGGTGATTACAGTGGTGTTTTAGGGAGTGCAGACAAAGATCACGAAGTACCTTCGGTCGCAGCCCGGAGGTTGGCCCAAGTCCTTCATCCGGGCGGGCGAAGACCTCGATGATCTTTTGGTCAAAGACCGGAGGTGTGCCCACGATCCTCGATACCCGCATCGATGAAGGCGACAACGAGCCTTCGGTCGAAAGCCAAAGACTACACCGGTAGTGTTGCTGACCGGAATGGGCGAAGGTAGCAGCACATCTTCGGACTGGGACCGAGGATCGACTCATGGCACTGAAGGGGAGAAGCGAAGCCCGTGGTGAACCTCTGGCTGATAATTGAGAAGCCTTCGGTGGAATCTCGGGGTCGACCAAAGACCATGACTGAACCTCGGGGCCCACTTAACTGCCCGGGGCAGAATTGTAATTTTGTAAATACGCTTGATTGTACCATAATGGCCCCGAATATTCCAAGAATGTAGCAGATAAGGGGGTAAAAACTATAAACCCCGCGTGGAGTGGTTGAGTACGGGCTATAAATAGGGTCATACTATATCCGAGACAGGCCAAATCAATTGAGATAATTTACCCCAAACACGTGTCACACCTAGAACCCTTCGGCTTTCCCTATAAGCGAATGGTCTCCTTGTTCGGGACTTCGGTTCCAACAGAAATCTCGAAGTGCTTCTTCGTCACCCTGGTTCAGTTGATGGAGATTGTTCTCCGTTCCTGGTCACTCGAATGTGCCTTGGAAGTTGGCTATAAACTAAGCCTTCAACTCGACCCACGATCAGTTCGAGTTAGGAGGTAGGTGCAACAACCAAGACCTAGCTGGTCCATCGAGCATGATCAGCAGATAATTAGCCATTACCTTGTTATTGTCACCCGCTGCTCAAATAATCGTGGTATAGGTTTGTAGCCACTTGTTGGGGTTGATCTTCCTTTAATACTTCTTGATTGGGCCACCTTAAACTTCTCGGGTCATCGTATCGACCTAAGCTCATGTACGAAAGCTTCGCAACCTCCATCGAATTCTTCAGGAGGAGGTGGGAGGACTATCACGCATGTTCCTTCGAGTAGGGGAGTCACGTCAACCATCTCATCCTAGAAATCTACGATCTTAATGACGATGGTCATCGTCACGGTGTTCCTCACGGTGGTTGTCTATCACTATACGTAGATCATGTCGATTGCGGGGAATGTGATTCCTCATGTCTCCCTGGTTCCTGCACCTATGGATAGGGTAGTTATAGTTTGGCACGCAAAGTGGTGCTCAAGTTCGATCACCTGAGCTTCCTGCCTAGGATCCCTTGAGTTCGGGATACTCGTGTCTGTGGCTCCTCAAGCTGTCGTCTTACTGGCTGGGCCACCTAGAGTTGCTAGGATTGTTTGCTCGAGCAACTTGGATCTTGGCTACATTGAGTAAGATCCTGACATGGTTAACCATAGGGGTTAAAGGATTCGTTGGATCCTACTTCGGAAGAGAACACAGAATCAGATGGGATCCATAGACATTAGCATCCAGAGTGCTAAAAACATCACTGCCCAGACTTGGCTATGGTCAAGATGATGCTGCTCTGCGGTTGCTATTTTGAGGGAGCACGTCCCTTAATTTTTGAGACATTGGTAGTGGAGGTGTGCCCACCGGAAGTTGTCGTTGAAGACCAGGAGGTACCTAACCTCCTATGGTCTGTTGATGGAGAGTTGTGTCAAGGACACATAAGGGTCTAGCTACAAATGTCTCCGTTAGCATATCACCAACAATGCCGGTACCATGAGAGGCAGCTACCGCTGCTGGATCCTTAGGAATCTCCATGCCATTTTTCACTATGGCATTTGGATCTACTGCCACTGGGTCAGCAGGTGGGATACCAGCTCCCCTAGGCATGAACAAAAATCGATATGTTCGGCTGCACAAACTGGCGGCGGAGTCATCTTCACCACCCTCATCGCTGTCGATGTCCATGCACTGGAGAACATTGGGCTCCCTGGGATCCTATTCGAGATGTCCCACCTCGCGGTATGCATCCAATGGTTTGGACTCGATAATACCGGTGCAGATCAGTTCACCTTGATGGTCCTAGTGGAATATCAGAGTTCCGAATGTGATCTCCAATTTGGCTAGGGGCGATTCGAGGGTGATCATTGTTGGCCTGATGTGGTAGTAGAAGCCGTTGTCAGAGAATCCAGTGCTGATGTACACTCGAGACATAGTCGATCATAAAAAGCAGAAGACCCCTACCTGGCACGCCAACTATCGAGGATTTGTTCCTAACAATGTGTCCAAAAAATAGCAGGGTTACCTTCGTGAATCAGAGATCGAACATGAAGCGGGACACACGCAATATATACAGGTTTGGACCCCCGGCTGGAGTAATACCTTACGTCCTGTGTGGATGATTATGTATATGTATTCACTCAAGTACATGCAATATGACTGACCTATTACAAGGAGTAGATCAGATCTAGTATAACCTAGGGCTAAAGTTGATATAGGTGCATTATCTTTCTCAACCGATATAGGTGCATTATCTTCTGTACGTTCTTGAAGTATGCATGGAACAACAACTTGCTCCTCTTTATCCTTGCTCTTCTTCTCATCATCCATCACTTTATTGATTTTGTTATCCTACAAAAGGTTAGCAACATTGCAAGATAAAGAGATAGATATATCCTCAGTTGAAATTAAGGCATTTTTGCATTTCAAAACATAGCATGGTAGCTCATTATCATAAATTTCAGCAAGGCCAGATTCACGCTCACACTCTTTTCTCTCATTTTTCAGATAGCGCTTTTTCAGATTTTACAATAGGGTTTAGACGTTGCAATTTCTTATGCAAATCTATTTGAAAAGAGGGTGGAACAAATCTGTTACGCACAGCTGCCTTTAAGGCATCCCATGTAGTAGGCACTATCCCTTCCTTGCATACCTTATTCCACCAGTTGATAGCAAAACCTTTGAATTCACTAGTGGTTTGCTTAACTCTATGCACTCTAGGAACTAAATGAGCATTAAATTTCTATTCTACCATCATCTCCCAATTTAGATACATTATAGCATCATAAGCACCCGCAAAAGATGGTATGGTAAACTTGACTTTATCAAATGGATCATCATTAACCCGTGTGTCGAGGATTTGTTCCTTGCAATGTGTCTAGAAAATAACGGGGTTACCTTCATGAATTAGAGATCAAACATGAAGCAAGGCACACGCGATGTATACAGGTTCATGCCACCGATTGGATTAATACCCTATGTCCTGTGTGGATGATTATATATATGTATTCACTAGAGTACAGGTGGCTGACCTATTACAAGGAGTAGATCAGATCAAGTCTAATATAGGGCTAAAGTCACCGAGTTCCTTCTGTGTCAAGGTCCTGATGCTTGTCTCGTGTAGCCAGAAAAGAGCCTCTCCTGAGGGATCTAGGTCCATGCCTTATATAGGGGTGATGCACCGCCTCTTATCCATCCGTAATCGATAGGGAGTCCTTCTTATCATCCAAGTAGATAAATCTGTTATGGATTCTAGTCTTCTCAAGTTGGGCAAGCAATCAAGGCCTTCCTAATATACGCCTTCTAGATTTCGAGAGTATCAGGTACCACAGATTCAGCTCCGTAATATCCGGAGTTGTCAAGTATGCACACAGCATACCCCAGCACTATATGGTACACTCCTTATATGTATATACCCCAGAGTTAGATATTCGACATGTGCATTATATTTCTGAACGTTATTACTGTAAGGGAACACATAGGCTACGCTAGCCTAAAACAAAAAAATTCTATCGCATTCACCCAGGAAACTATGCTAGTAGGAGATCATAGATCGTTACCACTAGACGCGTAGCGCTGCGGAAGAAGAGTTGGAGTTGACCGATCCAACATTGTGCGTGTCACACTCCTCGACTAGCTCCTCGATAAGCTCCATGACAAGCTCTGCACAGGTGGTCATGACCTCAACCAGTTCTTCGACCAGCTCCAAGCAGGTGCGTAGAGTTCTCGATTAGTTCTGAGTGGTCGTGTCATGTTCCTCGACCAGTTCCAAGTGGTCATGACATGTTCCTCTGAAGTGATCAGTGACATCATAAGAGGGGGTGAATTAGGACACTTAGAATCTATTCGACTCCAAAAACTATACAAGATAAACCTATATCAATTTCTATCTAAAAGTGTTCTAGGTTTATCTAGTGTGTCTACTCTACCGATCAAAGCACTTGCAGCCTATCTAAGAAGGTAAATTGCAAGAATGTAAGTACGGAAGCGTAAATAAGGTAAAGAGAGCAAACTCGGCACAAGAGATTTTATCCCGTGGTATCGATGGCATGAATGCCACCCCTACTCCATATTGGAGCTCCATAAAGAATATGCTCCCGGTCGGCACCCGGTCACAGCTCTTAAGCCACCAAGTCACAAAGATAAGGCCTCCACTCGGATGAGCCACCAAGCCACCAAGGTAAGGTCTCACCACTAGCCTCTCTTCCAGTTCCTTGCCGCCGTGATCACTTCGGAGCTTGAGGCACCAAGGCAAGGGTCTCCGCATCCCCGGACACGCTTCTCATCGCCACTCCACACCAAATCATAGGGTCAACAAGCTTGCCGGCGAGTCACCAAGACTCTAAGGAATCGGTGTACCACTTGGTACAAAGTGGATCACTCCTTGATCCACTCTCTAGGCAGCATCACCTAGCAACACTATATAGGCCTATAAGCACTAAAAAATCTCTAATCTCATGCTTAATCACCTTAGATAATCACTTTAAGCACTTTTATGGCTTAGATATCTTCTCAAGTGTGTATGAGCTTCCTCTAGACTCTAGCAGTATGCCACACCTTCGAATGACTGAGTAGAGGGGTATTTATAGCCTGAAACCCGCACACTAGCCATTAACACAACGGCTCAGAAAAGTTGTTAACACCGGATGATCCGGTGAAAATAATAGTACTAACACCGGATCATCCGATGAGTACACTCTCACAAAGTAGCCATTGGAACCCCACTCAAGCATTTGTGAACACCAAACACTCTGTTGTATACTTCATCTCCATCACCGGACTATCCGGTGAGTAATCCTGAGTCATCCGAGCCAACTACATCGTCTCTGTGTAAATTGCTCTGGTGTTAGCATCCGATGCACAGCACTTCATCACCGGACTATCCGATGCCTTAAACTTCGTTCTGCCTCTTTGAACTCCAGATATCACGGAACCGAATTAGCGGTACCTGATACACCCGGAATCAAGGAAATACATACTGAGAAGGATTTGATTGGTTACCCAAACTGATATGACTCACATTCAAAATAGATCTATTTACTTGGACATCAAGGAAGACAACTCCCTATCGACTACGACTAGATAGGAGTTGATATCTCACCCCTATATAAGGTGGAAAGGCTGGGGGAGGAGAAAAACACACGAACAAGGAACTACAAGCAACACGAAAGGCAACAACGGAGGATTTACTCGATGACTTTAGCCCTATGACAGATTAGATCCAATCAACTCCTTGTAATAGTCTTATCCACCTTGCTTGTACTCAAGATCATCAATATAAGGCATCAACACCCCCGCAAGATGTAGGGTATTTCTCCAATCGGAGGCCCAAACTTGTATACATCATTTTGTCTCCCTTCGTGATTAATCCCTACTCTCGAAGGTACCTAGTCAATTAATAGACATATTATTGGGAACTAATCTTTGATAGTTGGCGCACGAGGTTGGGGCCTTCTTCTTTTTTAGGATTAACCATGTCTCAGACTTACTCTTGTGTCAGATTTTCCGACCTCGGCTTCTACGACTGCTTCGAGTCGACGGAGGACGTCTTTGAGTCCCCATTCGTCGACTCGGAAATTATCTTTGGAACTATGGTTTTCATTGGGATGATCAAGGTGGACTGATCCACACTGGTATCCTTGAGTCCATACCATTGGATGCGTACCGCGATGTGGGACATCTTGAGTGGGATCCTGCGGAGCCTAATGCTCTTCACTGCATTGACACCGACGGCGATGAGGGTGGCGATGATGGCTCTAATGCTAGCCAGAGCAGCCAAATAGATCGATTCATGTTTATGGCTAGAGGAGACGACCCCTCATCAGTTGACCCAATGGCAGTATATCCAAATGCCGTGGTTGATAAAGGCGCTAAAATCCTTGGAGATCCAACGATAGCAGTCGCTACCGATGAAACTGGCATCGAGTTACCAATCGAAACATCCGCATCTGGAGCCGTACGTGCACCCGACACGGCCCTCCATCGGCGGACCACAGGAGGCAGATGCCTCTTGGCCTCTCCCGATGACTTCCAATGGGTGTACCTACGTCCGCGACAGCCCACAGCTTAAGGGACAAGCTCCCTCCAAACAATCACCATGAGGCTTCATCGACTCGACCGCAACCAAGTCTCGGTAGCGACATATTCAGTACTCCAGATGCTAACATGCAAGGAGCTCATCTGATTCTCAGATCCCTTCCATAATTGGATCCAGCGAATCCACTAACTCTCATGGTCAATCAAGTTAAGATCCAACTTGATGCGCTGATGAGGACATCACTCTTTCGGATACACACACATCGAGTATTCCTCCAACAATAGGTCCATTGACACGAGCTCGTGCACGTCAACTAAATCATGAGGTGAGCTCGTTCCTTAGTGTTCCCTTATATTTTGATAAGGATGGGATGCTACTGAATAATTGTGATGTATTATTACTTAGGAACATGGGAGAAGAACAGCAAGGGCGCCCAAGCCAAGGTGGAGGTCCAATCAAGTTCGAGTCTGTTTCGGAGTCCAGGACCAGCCTGCACTAAAATCATTGCCCAGGACGCATACAGACTCCGTTTTCGACGTTCTACACATGGTTAGAAAGCTAAGGAGATAATCTTTTCAACGGGACTGGTCCCATGTCCAAATTCTTTCTGAGTCAACAAGAATCATCAAAACAAGTGGACATCCAGAATCTGTCAGGGTACTGCGCCACCATCTTTTGGGCCGTTGGGCCGTGTAACGTGTTGAAGTCTATTAGGGACGCGTCCAGGGGTCCTTGGCCAATCCTAGTCTTTTATATACAATAGCCACCGCCTAATTAGGGTTGGGTTTTTCTTAGATATTGATCTACACATAGTTGTGAGATTTTCGCTCTTGTTCCGGACCGACTAGGCCGCCGCAAGTGTTTGTGGAACCCCAACTTCGAGTGCTTGAATTCTATTCACAATATTTCAGATTGCATCTTCTACGTTCTTGCTTGTGTTCTTGGTACGCTTGCAGGGATTGAGCCTTCTTGGCGAGGTCAACCGCGCGACACGGTTGATAACCAACGGAGCTGTGGTGTAGTGATTGCAAGGGAGACGGTCTGTTCGGGTCGAAGCCTTCGGATCATCAACGTCAAGTTCTCCACCCACCGACTTATCGCTACCTATCAGAAGATCAGGCCAACATTGCTCATCAACTGGTATCAAATTTTCAGGTTGCCCATTAGGTAATTTCGTTTTCCCCTTTAGATTAGTCTGTTTTTCATTACCTAGAGTCCAGAAAAAGCGAAAAAAATTCCGTCAATTTCCGCTGCCCTAGAACCCTTGGTGCCTTTGCAATTTTTATTTCTGTTGCGCGTTGTTGAGTTTGTGTCCGTGGTCGAGTCTTGTTGCTGGTTTTAGAGTCGTGTTCTTGGTCTTTAGTCAACGCTCTGTGCTGTTTTTGATCACGCCGCTATCCCATCGCCACCATCCCCACCAACAAGTCGAGCCACCACATTTCTCGATTTGCCACCGCGAGCCGCCTTGTGTTATTTTCCGCCACGCCAACCCTAGATAGGTCGCAAGCCGCCTTGTATCAATTGCCCTGCCACCGCTGCCCTTCTTGTTCATCTCACGATCCTATTGCTTGCAATACCTTAAAGAGGCCAATTTCTGCAATAGGTGCTTTGAAAAAAAACCCTAACTCGATAGGGGTTCAGTAAAACGGCCATAACTTTCTCATACGGACTTGGAATCAGGCAAAAAAAATTTTCACGGACATCTACAGAAAAAGTTACATCCGTCCGCCAAAATTTTTTTCCCAAATTCGGCTCGGAAGATTGAGTATTCGAGCCGCGAGATTTCCGCAGGCTTTTCAGAGAACGTGCTTGATTTTCTATAGGCCACATCTTGCATCCGTTTGAGCTGAAAATTTCTGTGGTTGTTTCTTGTGTGCTCCTAGTTCAGAAAAAAAATATCAGAAAAATACGAAAAAAAAATTCGTGATTCCTACTAGTGCTAAAAGACAAAAAAGAGGAGCACATAGAGAACACACAGATCATTGTGCTATTTGCTGTGTCGTTCTCTGATCATCCTTTTTAGCTTTGTTTCAGCTGTTGTGCTAGGACTAGGGACACGTGATAGACCAGCAACTGTGATTCATACTTTGGACACTTATTTAGCTTTGCTCTTCTGATTATAGTTATTGCTAATCCTTGCTACTATATTGTGCCTTCCAAGCTCCACCTCCTTTGATCCGAACAGGTTCACTCTTGCAATCATCCCACGCTTCCAGACTCGTCACCGGTTGTTCCTCCTTGCTGCGTTGGTAAGAACGTTTGTAAGAGCAATTACGTCGTGACCAACAACAATGTCGTCAAGGTAATGGAGGTAATAATGTTAATCGCAACGGTCGCGATGATCCTTATTCTAAGATTAAGTTTTCAATGTCTCCTTTTGATGGTGCATATGATGCTGATGCTTATTTGAATTGGGAAATGACGGTTGATCAAAAGTATAGTTCTCATATGGTTCCTGAAATGCATAGAGTTAGACTAGCCACTTGTGAGTTCACGAATTATGCTATTATTTGGTGGAATGGTTTAGTTTCTAGTGGCTTAGAACCTGAATCATGGCCTAGACTAAAGCGTGCCATGCGCAATAGATTTATTCCTCCTGATTATACACGTGAATTGAAAAAGAAATTGCAGCGCTTAAATCAAGGTTCTAAATCTGTGCATGATTACTATCAAGAGCTTCAAATTGCTATGCTTCGTTGTAGTATACAAGAGGATGATGAGGATACCATGATTCGTTTTTACTCTGGGTTGAGACGTGAAATTCGGGACCTTGTTGATTACAAAGATTACAATACTACCAATAGGTTGTTCCATTTTGCTATCTTGGCAGAAAAAGAACTGCAGGGTCGACAACAGGTGCAGAAATTGCGGAACAATTTTGGGAGTACATCTACTTCTCGAGTACCACCGGGACAAGCAACAATATTCCCTTCTACATCTACACGATCTGCTGCCCCCTCCTCCAACACTCGGGCGCGTTCAGCAGGAGCACCACAACCATCACGTGAGGTGAGTAAATCTAGTGTTTCGCAGAATCCAATGCCACGCTCTTCTTCAGGTGCAGCTACCACGGGTCGTACAACGGGCATTATGTGCCGTCGCTGCCAAGGTATTGGCCACGTCATGAAGGATTGCCCAAGCCAGCGAGCATACTCCGCAACAGCAGATGGTGGATATATTAGTCATAGTGATGTCGAGGAAGAATATGCATTTGAAGCTAATTTTGCAGCCGATCATGACATGGATAGTGAGGGGGAGGAGATTAGTGGTACCGCTGCCACGGAGAGTTATGCAGCACGCACCTTCATTGTGAACCAAGTTTTGAGTTCTCAAATGGGGCAAGCAGAGCAGCTACAACGCCATAATCTATTCCAGACATTCCTCATTGTCAAAGACGCATGTGTTCATACCATAATTGATGGCGGGAGTTGCAACAACCTCTTGAGCTCCGATCTTGTGAAGAATCTTTCCTTGCCAACACGTGCACATCCTCATCCATACTATATTCAGTGGTTCAATAACAGCGGTAAGGTTAAGGTAACTCAATCTGTGAGAGTACATTTTTCTATTGGTTCCTATCATGACTATGCTGATTTTGATGTAGTGCATATGCAAGCATGTTCACTTTTGTTAGGCCGTCCTTGGGAATTTGATACCGATGCTACACACCATGGTAGAAGTAATAAATACTCTCTCATGCACAAGGGAAAGAAAATCTCTTTGCTTCCTTTGACACCTGCTGAAATTGTGCAATGTGATAAAGCGCTAGCTGAAAAAGAAAAGAAAGAACGTGTTTTGGAATCTGAAAATCAGCAAGTAGCTCAATCTGTTTTTCCACCTAAGAAATAGAAGAACACACCTAGGTTCGAAGGCATTAAGTTAAAGGGTGGTGTTATGCTTGCTACTAAATCTGACCTTGCTGAAATTCAAGATAATGATACTTTGTGCTATGCTTTGGTATGCTAAGAGGTTTTATTTTAAATTGATGATATACCTAGCTCTTTGCCTGCTGCTGTCACTAACCTTTTGCAGGAGTATAAGGATGTCTTTCCAGCTGAGATACCCCCGGGGCTGCCACCATTGAGAGGGATAGAGCACCAAATAGATTTGATCCCGAGAGCGATTTTGCCAAACCGCGTTGCATATAGGACCAATCCGGAGGAGACTAAGGAAATTCAGCGACAAGTCCAAGACCTTTTGGACCGTGGGTACGTACGAGAGAGCTTTAGTCCTTGTGTTGTTCCTGTTCTTTTGGTTCCTAAGAAAGATGATACATAGCGCATGTGTGTTGATTGTAGAGCCATTAATAATATCACAATAAGGTATCGTCACCCTATTCCTAGGCTAGACGACATGCTTGATGAGTTGAGTGGTTCTATTATTTTCACGAAGATTGACTTGCGTAGTGGTTACCACCAAATAAGAATGAAATTGGGAGATGAATGGAAAACTGCTTTCAAAACTAAGTTCGGTCTATATGAGTGGTTAGTGATGCCTTTTGGTTTAACTAATGCACCTAGCACTTTCATGAGATTGATGAATGAGGTTTTACGTGCTTTCATAGGAAGATTTGTGGTGGTGTACTTTGATGATATTTTGATCTATAGCAAGTCACATGAAGAACACATTGATCATCTACGTGCTGTTTTTACTGCTTTGAGAGAGGCATATTTGTTTGCTAACCTTGACAAGTGCACCTTTTGCATGAATAGAGTTGCTTTTCTTGGCTCTGTTGTTACTCCACAGGGAATTGAAGTGGATGAAGCTAAAATTGAAGCCATCAAGAGCTGGCCGACCCCTGGGACTATCACACAGGTGAGAAGCTTTCATGGCCTTGCAGGGTCCTATCGGCGTTTTGTGAGAGATTTCAGCACCATTGCTGCCCCACTCAATGAGTTGATAAAGAAGGGCGTTCTGTTCCAATGGGGGTCAGCACAAGAACAAGCTTTTAATACGCTGAAAGATAAGCTTACGCATGCACCTCTACTCCAACTTCCGGACTTTGGTAAGACTTTTGAGTTTGAATGTGATGCTAGCGGCATTGGAATTGGAGGAGTGCTACTACAAGGAGGTAAACCCGTTACTTATTTTAGTGAGAAATTGAATGGGCCATCTCTTAATTATTCGACTTATGATAAGGAGTTATATGCTTTAGTGCGAGTTTTAGAAACATGGCACCATTATCTTTGGCCCAAGGAGTTTATTATTCATTCTGATCATGAAGTTTTGAAACATATTAGAAGCCAAGCCAAACTGAACAAACGTCATGCTAAATGGGTTGAATTTATAGAGTCATTTCCTTATATCATTAAACACAAGAAAGGTAAATATAATGTCATTGCAGATGCGTTATCTAGACGTTATACCATGCTGTCCCAACTCGATCATAAGATTTTTGGTTTAGAAACAATTAAAGGATTATATGCTACTGATTTGGACTTTAAAGATGTTTTTGAACATTGTAAAGAAGGAAGAACTTGGAATAAATATGTGCTGAATGATGAATTACTATACCGTGCTAACAGGCTATGCATCCCAGCTAGCTCTATTCGCCTATTATTCTTGCAGGAAGCGCATGGAGGAGGTTTGATGGGACATTTTGGAGTGAAGAAGACCGAGGATGTACTGGTTACTCACTTCTTTTGGCCTAAGATGAGGCGCGACATCGAGCGCGACGTGGCACGCTGCACTACTTGCAATAAAGCTAAGTCTCCCTTGAACCCACATGGACTTTATATGCCTCTTCCTATTCCTAGTGTGCCTTGGGAGGATATTTCTATGGATTTTGTTTTAGGATTGCCTAGGACCAAGAGGGGGAAGGATAGTATATTTGTCGTTGTGGATCATTTTTCAAAAATGGCACATTTTATACCTTGTCACAAGAGCGATGATGCCACAAACATAGCTGATTTGTTTTTCAGGGAAATCATTCGCTTGCATGGAGTGCCTAACACCATTGTTTCGGATCGTGATGCAAAATTTTTGAGCCACTTTTGGAGGACACTTTGGAATAAACTTGGGACAAAGCTGCTGTTTTCGACGACATGTCACCCTCAAACCGACGGACAAATGGAGGTTGTGAACCGCACATTATCCACCATGTTGCGGGCTATTTTGAAGAAAAATTTGACGATGTGGGAAGAGTGTCTACCCCATATTGAGTTCGCTTACAACAGATCAGTTCACTCCACCACCAAGGTAAGTCCGTTTCAGGTAGTGTATGGTTTTAACCCCCGTGCCCCTATTGATTTACTTCCTTTACCAACATCCGAGAAATTAAATTTTGATGCTAAGACATGTGCTGATTTGATTCTCAAAATGCATGAGTTGACTAAGGAAAATATTGAAAACATGAATGAGAAGTATAGAATTTATGGTAGCCAAGGTCGGAAACATATTACTTTTGAAATTGGTGATCTTGTGTGGTTACATTTGCGCAAAGATAGGTTTCCTGATTTGAGAAGGTCTAAATTGCTGCCTCGAGCTGATGGTCCTTTTAAAATTGTGGAAAACATCAATGATAATGCATATAAGCTTGAGTTGCCTGCAGATTATGAGGTTAGTCCCACATTTAACATTTCAGATTTAAAGCCTTACTTGGGACAAGAAGATGACATTGCATCGAGGACGACTCCAATTCAAGAGGGGGAGGATGATGAGGACATCACTCTTTCGGATACACACACACCGAGTATTCCTCCAACAATAGGTCCATTGACACGAGCTCGTGCACGTCAACTAAATCATGAGGTGAGCTCGTTCCTTAATGTTCCTTTATATTTTGATAAGGATGGGATGCTACTGAATAATTGTGATGTATTATTACTTAGGAACATGGGAGAAGAACAGCAAGGGCGCCCAAGCCAAGGTGGAGGTCCAATCAAGTTCGAGTCTGTTTCGGAGTCCAGGACCAGCCTGCACTAAAATCATCGCTCAGGACGCATACGGACTCCGTTTTTAACGTTCTACACATGGTTGGAAAGCTAAGGAGATAATCTTTCCAACGAGACTGGTCCCATATCCAAATTCTTTCTGAGTCAACAGAAATCTTCAAAACAAGTGGACATCTAGAATCTGTCAGGGTGCTGCGCCACCATCTTTTAGGCCGTTGGGCCGTGTAACGTGTTGGAGTCTATTAGGGACGCGTCCAGGGATCCTTGGCCAACCCTAGTCTTTTATATACAGTAGCCGCCGCCTAATTAGGGTTGGGTTTTCTTAGATATTGATGTACACATAGTTGTGAGATTTTCGCTCTTGTTCCGGACCGACTAGGCCGCCGCAAGTGTTTGTGGAACCCCAACTTCGAGTGCTTGAATTCTATTCGCAATATTTCAGATTGCATCTTCTACGTTCTTGCTTGTGTTCTCAGTAGGCTTGCAGGGATTGAGCCTTCTTGGCAAGGTCAACCGCGCGACACGGTTGATAACCAACGGAGCTGTGGTGTAGTGATTGCAAGGGAGACGATCTGTTCGGGTCGAAGCCTTTGGATCATCAACGTCGAGTTCTCCACCCACCGACTTATCGCTACCTATCGAAAGATTAGGCCAACATTGCTCATCATGCGTTCAGAACCAAGTCACTCAAGCAAACAATCCCCACAACTCCAGGCCCTCTAGTCGGAACTGTCGATCCACGGGCGAGAATGCTCATGAGTAGGGAATCCTATACGGGAAGCTCAGGTGGTAGAGCCCAAAAACGATAATGTGGGCACGGTCAAAGAGCTTTTTGAGTTGGCCAACAAGTGCGCGAAATGAGCAGAAATGCAGGTGCACGGTAGAAACCTCCAATCTGGCAAGGACAAACACGAGTCCTCGAAGAACGGAGGAAAGAAGAACAAACCTGGTGACAAGGGCAAGGGTCTGGATACAACTGTAGCCGTGGTCGCCAGGAGCAAATTGCGCAACACTAGAGACAACAAAGGCCTCAATCGAGGTGGTGGAAAGTGGTGCCCCATCCATCAGAGCAACCAGCACAACTTTGACGAATGTTATGTGTTCAAGAAGAAAATTGATGAGAAGATCAAGGAAAATGCTGAGTGTGGTAGTAAGCAGGTTAAGCCTAATGTTGAGGGCGACGAGCCCCAATTTCACGAGGCTGGACACAGCTTGGCGCACATCTTCAGAGGATCTGCCACGTATGAGACTCTGACACCCTTGTTTTTAATTCCCCAAAATTTTGCTAGAATTTTATTAGGGTTAAATCAACAAATTAGGGTAAAACCTATTTTCTAAAAATAAATTCAATTTTTTCCTTGGTTATATTTTTGGTGTTGCATTCATGCTGGAGTAGATGAATTAGAGTTTTATGTGTGGAAATGAATCTTTGAAAACCTCGAGGTGCATCGTTTAATTTAGAAAAAGCTTTGAAAAGGGGTTCTTTAAAAGAAAATTCCTTTTTTCTCTCCTGGGCCAAATCTCTCCTCCTTTCTAATTTTCCCTCTTTGCCCAGTGGCCCATCCCTCCTATCCCTCCTAGGCTGAGCCCGCTACGTTTTTCCTTCCTTTCTCCCGCCTCCCCCGCCCCCCCCCCCCCCCCCCCGCGTGGGTCGAAGCCTTCCTGGCCCATCTCCGTGCTCAGCCGAAGCCAGGCCACTCCCGCGCACGTGCATGCTGCCTCTGTGCCGCTAACGCGCGGGCCCCGCACCGTCTTCCACCGCCCTCCCTGAGCCCGAATCCCAATGAACTCATGCTAATCCGACTCGCCCGCATTCTCCCGCCTATATAAGTGCATGCCCCCCTCCCTGTTTCACCTGTCTTTGCAACCGAGCGCTAAAACCATAGAAAAATCGCCACCGCCGCCCGCCATTTCTGCCGAAGCATCGAGCTTGCCGACCATTGTGTTTGCTGCCTCTCCACCGCATCCGAGCGTAAATTTGGCACCACGTGCCCGCCAGGAGCGATTCCGCCGCTCCTCGTCGCGTCCTGGCCACCGGAGTTTTGTCCCCGACGCGCAACCGTGTGCCACCATCACCCCTCTCGCCGTCGACCATCTTCCCGGACCGCGCTGCGCTCGATAAGCCATCAAACGAAAAGCCCTCACTCTTCCGAATATTTTGCATCGCTCGCCGTTATCATCCATGCTCGGCGATGAGGTTTCCACATCCCTCCGGCGAGCCCGCCGCCATGGATTCCCTCCAGGCACCGAGTCCGCTTCACCGTCGGCCGGTTAATCCCTTGCCAAACTCTCAGCAATCGGATCCGAGTTATATGGTCACGATTAGATCCAAAATACCCCTTCGCCCGAGCCAATCACGTGTTGCCACGTGGCCTCCTTAATCCAATCAGCTGCCCAGAGCCACATCATTGTCCACATCAGCCGGCCACGTCATCCAAATCACTGACGTGTCTGCCACGTCAGCAAGCCCATTACCCAGTCATTATTCCAATTGTTCTAATTCAGGGAAAAAGGCCAATTTTGCAATAAAGCCCCTGCACCTTTTTGAATTTACCAAAAGCCCCTGTATTTTTACAGTTTAGACCTGAACTTCTCTCTAATTACAAAAGGAGCCCTATCTTTTTACACTTAGGTCCCTAAACTTTTATAAAACTACTTTTAGGTCCCTTTATTTTTACAAAAGGCCCCTGACCTTTCTGTTTTATCCAAAATAGGTCCTTTTCTTTTTCAGAATAACCCTAAAACTTGTTTTTAGCATTCTTTCTCATTCTAGCTCTGATTTAGGCGATTCTCACGCTCCCGCGTTCGTAGCAACGTGTACTATTATTTAGTACCTTTTTCTCATATGTTAGCTATTGTTGGTGTACTATTCCTAGTTATTTTTGTTGTGTGTTTTTCTGGTATGTTTCGAGAGCAGACGAGGAGCAGTTCGAGAATCTCCAGGACCAAGTATTTGAAGAGACTGAGCAGCAAGTTGGAAGAGGCAAGTGTCCTTGAACATTTTGATCCCAGTTTTTAAATGCATTCTTTTTTCAAACATGCATGCTGTTAATTCTGAATCATATGTACTTATAGTATCCTGTTCCATATATTTCCTTGTCGCCTAGTTGTTAGCGATGCATATGATGGGTAGTTATGCTTAGCTTTGTACAAGGGGATGCAAGGGTTAATGGTTAAATATGACTAATGAACTATGCAACTATGAGTTGGGAATACTAGAGATGGTATAGCAACATGGAACCTTAGGCCTTCCAAACTAGTGTTGTTGATGTTGATGGTTATGATGTTGGCTTAGGTTTGCTCAAGCAACCTAAGTAAGGACTGGTTCATGGAGCAACAACCCAAGAAATATCGTACCAACCACGAGACCTGGTATGGGACAAGCCTAGCCTATTGATTAGTGATTCCAGTTTTGTGCATGCCAAATGGAAGAGTGGATGTGTGGGGATGGCAAAGGCTAGAACCATTTGGTTAGTGGTATGGGATGGGTAGTGGAAGGGAAGGGTGAGAACTTCCTGGAGACTACAAGGCACAAAAGGGGGTTTCTGGGTGGTGTGAATGCCACTTTGACGGTGATGAACCTAGCGGGCATGCACATAGTGGATGAAACTTTGTAACGGCTTTGTAGTGACCTTCCGGACGGCACACCACTGGCGTGTGTTAAGTGTTTTGTGAACATGGCAACAAGGAAATTCATGACTTGTGGGGAAAGTTGGACAACCTCTGTAGAGTGTAAAATCTAATATATCAGTTGTGCTCACAGATATGAGAGACTTGGATCCTCACATGATTAGTTGGATGGGTTTGGTTTGGTTCGGTTGGTTTGGGAGCCTGATGTGGGATTCAGGTGGTTGAGAAACACGTGGAGATGTTTCTAGGAGTTGGAAGTCTAGAGATGAAGATTGCTAGGCTGGCAGTTCCCCCGGTCAATTGCCTGTGGAAGTTGGAGCTTCCTGGTATTTAGTTTGTGTGCTTTTGTTTAAGACTTTGAGGTCTTTCTATTTTTGTTTAACTTAAACGTTGTAATAAAGACATTGTGTGTGATACACTGATAAAGTCGCTGCATGTATGAAACTTGATCCTGGCATACATTGGTTTAAATCTGGTTTTGTCCCTTTCTAAAACCAGGTGTGACAGAGGTGGTATCAGAGTCGTGTTGACCGTATGACACGAGCCTAGTTAGAATGTTCGAGTCTTAAGGAATATTTTTGTTAAGAAAACTAATTTCGAAAACTCTGCCTTGGCTTTTCTGTGCTTTCCTTGGCTTATTCTGTTTAAATCCTGTTACTAACTCTCTCTGTTCTTTTCAAAATGTTGTAGATGGCCCAGACCCATAAGACTGCACGCAAGAGTAATAATGGTCGCCTCCCTGCTCGACCGTTGACCCTGACCCGTGCCATGGCCTTTGCAAGACTGTAGCCACCCCGAGTTCAGCGTTGGCACCGTGTCTTCCACTCCGATGGACACCGCGTTGGATGGTTCCCCGCCAATCTTTGGGAGATACTTCACAATCTGGGATCCAAGAAGGCACTAGAGTACGAAGGAGTGATGATTGAGTATGCAGATGCCCCTCCTGAGTGCAAAATCGAAGTGCTGATCTTCGGTTCGCTACCAGAGTGTGGAGCCTACGAAGTGACAAGCATCCACTATGCCATCTCACCAAGAGCTACCTTCGAGGCTGGAATTCATGACGCCGCATGCCAAGCCCTTTTGGTCCTCTGCCACCCCCACAGCAATGACCTGATCTTCACTCAGTTTAGCCATTACCCTCAGTGCATCAATGGATTCACCGGCATCACGGCTTCACCGACATCACGGCTACACCCATCATTGCAAAATGTACTACCAGGCTTGGAGAGCAAACCGCCCTGGCTTTGGAGCTAAGTTAGGAGTTGGATCATACCACCGAGGAGCTACAGTATGTCAGAGGCAATCTAGCTCAGGCGCAGAGTGAGCTACGCAACAAGAAGCGTCACCACCCAGACTACTGGGAATCTTCTTCATTTGACTCTGAGTCTGAGGAAGAGACTCCATGTTCCATGCACCGTCTTCAGGCCCATCATCGTCCAGCTCTAGCACCCTGAGGTTTTGGCAGAGTTAGGAGTTCATTTAGGAGGTTCTCCTATAGTTGTTATGTGTTGTTAGAATCGTGTGTTAGTGAGTGAGTTGATCTGGTGGTGTGTTATGTAATGATTTGGACCTTTGTTTGAGTGAGTGATGTATTGTGAAGAGCTTCTTCACGAATGCGTCCTTATAATAGTAATATATTAGTTAGTTTGGGAGTCTATATCCATTTTGCTTCTATTGTTCTTCATAATTCCCTTGTTTCCTCATCTTCTTGCACCTATCTTAGATGGTGAACCTAAGGAACTGCACCAACACTAATGGCAATGCTTATGATGGACAAGACAATGACAATCCCTCCCCACCGCCACAGCCATCCCTCGAGTAGCTTATGGCAGTGCAAACTCAGATTCTACAAGGAGTGGCCCGGACCATGGCCCAAATGCAACAGAATCCCCTCGCCACCGCCCCTACACCACCACAGTAATCCCGTGATAAGCTCGGAGAATTCCAAAGGACTAAGCCACCTACCTTCTCTTATACTGTTGAACCTATGGACGCTGATGACTGGCTCAAGGTCATCGAAAAGAATCTCTCAGTCGCTCAGTGCAACACCAGGGAAAAGGTTTTGTTCGCTTCACACCAGCTGATAGGACCTACCACAGACCGGTGGGATGCCTATGTCGCTGCTCATGAAAAACCTGATAGCATCAACTCCTAGGAGATCAAGAATGCTTTCCGTGCTCATCATGTACCCCAAGGAGCTATCAAGATAAAGGGAAAGGAATTCGTATCACTCAAGCAAGGAGGAATGGCTGTGAGTGAGTACGTCACTAGATTCACCCAGTTGTCCCGGTATGCACCAGAAGATGTAGATACCGATGAGAAGAAGCAAGACTGCTTCTTGGAAGGACTGCTGTATTCTCTGGCTTCTCGTGATTTCAAGAACTTCCAGGCCCTTGTAGATTGTGCTCTTATCTTGGAGCACAAGAGAAACAATATTGAGCACAAGCCCAAGTCAATCAGGCAGCAATGCCAGGCCCCATTATGACACCTCTCAGTCTGGACCTAGGAATCGTTCTGGTCAGCAGTACAATCAACCCAGGACCCAGTCTACTAATCAGAGCTCATCCAGGAATGCAGGATAGAACCAGCGCTCCAACTTTCAACCGCCCCGCAATTCAAGTCAGATTCCTCAAAGGAACAACAACACTGGCAACAACCCTCAAGCCTCCACCAAAGGAAAACCTTGTTTCAATTGTGGAGTAGAGGGACATTTTGCTTACCAATTCCCTCATAAGCGTCCAAATTATCCACCCGCCCAAGGAGCAAACCAGTAGAACCACAATGGGAATCAGCCCCAGAATCAAGCAAAGCAGAATGTTGCTAGAGGCCATGTGAATCATGTGGCAGTTGACGAAGCTCAAGATGCCTCAGATGTTGTGATCGGTATGTTTCTTATCAACTCCAACCCCGCTACCGTGTTATTTGATTCTGGAGCATCACATTCTTTTATATCAACCAAGTATGTGGCAAGCTATAAGTTACCTATATCTCTTATGAAGAATAGAATGATTGTTAGTTCTCCGGGTGGAGAAATGAAAGCAAGGCATGTATGCCCTAACCTTAGTATTAAGATAAGAGGGTAGATTTTACAGTGAACCTTATCGTTTTGGAATCCGAAGAGATATATGTCATACTAGGAATGGATTGGTTAACCAAATTCAATGGAATTATCGACTCTGCAGGAAGAGCCGTTCGTTTGTCTGCTAAAGAAGGAAAAGAAGTAGAATACATTGCAAAAGTATCACCAATGGCTAGAGGAACAATAAATCAAGCTGATGGAACCCCAATGGAGAGCATTCCAGTTATTTGCCCGGATGTTTTTCCAGAAGAATTGTCAGGTATGCCACCTGACTATGACATCGAGTTTGTTATAGAACTAGTACCTGGTACAGATCCTATATCTATAAGGCCATATAGAATGACTGCTAACCAGTTAGCAGAACTTAAGGAACAATTGCAAGAGTTGTTAGACAAAGGTTGTATCCGACCTAGTTCGTCACCATGGGGTGCACCAGTGATTTTCGTACCCAAGAAGGATGGTACCCAAAGGATGTGTATAGATTATTGCGCCTTCAATGAGGTGACCATCAAGAATAAATACCCTCTTCCCAGGATCGATGACTTATTTGATCATCTTAGAGGTGCATGTGTGTTCTCCAAGATCGATCTTCGCTCAGGATATCATCAGTTGAAGATTCGAGCTTCAGACATTCCTAAAAGCACTTTCATCACCTGTTATGGATTATACGAGTATACGGTTATGTCTTTTGGATTGACCAACGCCCCTGCCTACTTCATGTATCTGATAAACAAGGTGTTCATGGAGTACTTGGATAAGTTTGTAGTAGTCTTTATTGACGACATCCTAGTTTTCTCAAGGAATAAAGAGGAACATGCAGGACATCTGAGATTGGTTCTACAAAATCTTAGGGATAATCAGTTGTATGCAAAGTTGAGCAAATGTGAGTTCTGGCTAGATCAAGTTTCTTTTCTCTGCCATATCATCTCCGCCAGAGTAATAGCTATTGACCCACGAAAGGTGGAAGATGTTTTGAATTGGAAGTCTCCCCAGAATGTCTCCGAGATCCGTAGTTTTCTTGGATTGGCAGGTTACTACCGCCGGTTCATAGAAGGTTTCTCCAAGATTGCAAAGTCCATCACCAAATTACTTGAGAAAGGACAAACATTTAAATAGACCCTTGCTTGTGAGGCAAGTTTTGAAGAGTTGAAGGAAAGACTAACATCTGCGCCAGTACTAGTCATGCCAGATACACAGAAGTTGTTCTCCATTTATTGTGATGCCTCTCGTCAAGGATTAGGATGCGTGCTTATGTAAGAAGGCCATGTTGTAGCCTATGCATCAAGGCAATTGAGGAAGCATGAGGAACACTACCCAACACATGATTTAGAGTTAGCTGTCGTGGTACACGCACTCAAGATATGGAGACACTATTTGATTGGAAAAATGTGTGAGATATATTCGGATCAAAAGAGTTTGAAGTATATTTTTACTCAGCCAGATCTCAACCTCAGGCAGCGAAGATGGTTAGAGCTTATCAAGGATTATGATTTAGGATTTAACTATCATCCTAGAAAGGCGAATGTAGTTACCGATTCTTTGAGTAGAAAGACTTATCTCAGAATAATGTCCATACAAGACAGACGACCCGAGCTATGCAAAGATTTTGAGAGACTTAATCTCAGTTTGGTAAATAACACAGAAGCTGTGGTAATGGAAGTCGATTCGATATTGGAACAAGAGATTCATAAAGGACAACTCGAGGACGAGAAGATTATGGAAATCAGGCAGTGTATTAAGGAGGGTAAATCCCTAGGTTTTACGGAGGATGAGAATGGTATGGTACGGTTTGGGAAACGAATCTATGTTCCAGATATCGAATCTATCAAGGAAACTATACTTCAAGAAGCGCATGAGTATGCATATTCTATTCATCCCGGGAGCACCAAGATGTATCAAGATCTGTAGGATCGATATTGGTGGTATGGAATGAAGAGAGAAATTGCAGAGTATGTAGCAAGGTGTGATATATGTCAGAGAGTCAAAGCTGAACATCAGAGACCCGCAGGATTACTTCAATCCTTGAAAATACCAGAGTGGAAATGGGAAGAAATTAGTATGGATTTTATTGTTGGATTGCCACGAACTCAATCTAGATATGATTCTATTGGGGTGACAGTGGATCATTTGACAAAGGTTGCTCATTTCATCCCAGTCAAGACCACCTACACAAGACCTAAAGTTGTTGAGCTGTATATTGCCAGAATTGTGTGTTTGAATGGAGTACCCAAGAGGATAGTGTCTGATAGAGGAAGCCAGTTCACCTCCAGGTTTTGGCAAAAACTACATGAGTCATTGGATACCTGGTTAAACTTCAGTTCAGCATATCACCCGCTGACCGATGGTCAAACTGAGAGAGTAAATCAAATTTTGGAAGATATGTTAAGAGCTTGTGCCTTGAAAAATAAGACTAGTTGGGACAAAAATCTTCCTTATGCAGAGTTCTCCTACAACAATAGTTATCAGACTAGTTTGAAGATGTCACCTTTTGAAGCGTTGTATGGAAGAAAATGTAGGACACCATTATACTTGAATGAGACTGGTGAAAGTCAAGTGTTTGGCTTAGAAATTTTGAGAGAGGTAGAAAGGCAAGTTCAGCAGATCAAGGAAAATTTGAGAACAGCCCAACATGACAGAAAAGTTATGCTGATCATCGACGTCGTGAGTTGACTTTTGAAGCAGGTAATTTCGTACACCTTCGGGTTTCACCGATCAGGGGTTTTCGCAGATTTAAAGTCAAAGGAAAACTTGCACCTAGATTTAGTGGACCTTTTAAGGTGTTGGAAAGACGGGGAGAAGTAGCATATTGATTGGAGCAACCGCCTCAGTTGGCGGATGTTCATGATGTTTTGCACATATCTCAGCTAAAGAAATGCCTACGAGTGCCTGAAGAGCAAATGCCCATAGAGGAAGTAGAAGTTGGAGAAGATCTCACCTACATGGAGTATCCCATCAAGATTCTAGAGATGTCAGAGAGAATCACAAGGAATCGAAGGATCCGTATGTGCAAGGTGCAGTGGAGACATCATTCCGAAGAGGAAGCAACCTGAGAAAGAGAATCAAATCTGGAAGTCGAGTTTCCGCAGCTCTTCTCTGATCCTTCTGAATCTCGAGGGCGAGATTCATTTTAGGGGGGGGGGTAGGTTTGTAACACCCTAGTTTTTAATTCCCCAAAATTTTGCTAGAATTTTATTAGGGTTTAAAACAACATATTAGGGTAAAACCTATTTTCTAAAAATAAATTGAATATTGCCCTAGGTTATATTTTTGGTGTTGCAATCATGCTGGAGTAGATGCATTAGAGTCTTATGTGTGGAAATAAATTTTTGAAAACCTCGAGGTGCGTCGTTTAATTAAGAAAGAGATTTGAAAAGGGGTTCTTTAAAAGAAAATTCTTTTTTTCTCTCCTGGGTTGAATCTCTCCTCCTTTCTCTTTTTCCCTCTTTTTCCAGTGGCCCATCCCTCTTTCTCTCCTGGGTTGAGCCCGCTCCGTTTTTCCTTCCTTTCTCCCGCCTCCTCGCCCGCTTGGGCTGAAGCCTTCCTGGCCCATCTCTGCACTTGGCTGAAGCCAGCCCACTCCCATGGGCGTGCTTCCTGCCTCTGCGGCGCTGACACATGGGCCCCGCACCGTCTTCCACCTCTGACTCGGACTGGATTCCCCGCCACGCCGTGCGGAGACCGAGCCGACCACGACACCGCCGCCCTCCCTGAGCCCGAATCCCAACGAACTCGTGCTAATCCGACTCTCCCATGATCTCCCACCTATATAAGCGCATGCCCCCCCTCCCTATTTCATCTGTCTTCGCAACCAAGGGCTAAAACCCTAGAAATTGCACTACCGCCGCCATCCACTGCTACCAAAGCATCGAGCTCACCGACCGCTACGTCTGTCGCCTCTCCGTCGCATCTGAGCGCAAATTCGGGACCACGTGCTCAGCTGGAGCCGATTCCATCACTCCTTGCAGCGTCCCGGCCACCGGAGCTCCGTCCCAGACGCGAAACCGTGCGCCGCTAACGCCCCTCTCACCGTCCACCACCTTCCCAGACTGCAACACGCTCGATAAGCCATCAAACGGAAAGCCCTCACTCTCCTGAGTATTTTGCGCCGCTCGCAGTGGTCATCCATGCTCGGCGATGAGGTTTCTGCCTCTCTCCGGCGAGCCCGTCGTCGTAGATTCCCTCCCGCCGCCGAGTCCGCACTGCCATCGGCCGATTAATCCCTCCCCGAACTCTCATCCGTCGAATCCGAGTTAGATGGCCACGATTAGATCCAAAAAATACCCCTTTTTGCCCGAGCCAATCACGTGTTGCCACGTGGCCTCCTTAATCCAGTCAGCTGCCCAGAGCCACATCATTGTCCACATCAGCCGGCCACATCATCCAAACTGCTGACGTGTCTGCCACGTCAGCAAGCCCATTATCCAGTCATTATTCCTAATTGTTCTAATTTGGGAAAAAGGTCAATTTTGAAATAAAGCCCCTGCACCTTTCTGAATTTACCAAAAGTCCTTGTATTTTTACAGTTTAGACCCTGAACTTCTCTGTAGTTACAAAAAGAGCCCTATCTTTTTACATTTAGGTCCCTGAACTTTTATAAAATTACTTTTTAGGTTCTTTTGTTTTTACAAAAGGCCCCTGACCTTTCTGTTTTATCCAAAATAGGTTCTTTTCTTTTTCAGTATAACCCTAAAACTTGTTTTTAGCATATCTTTCTTGTTCTAGCTCTGATTTAGGCGATTTTCATGCTCCCGCATTTGTAGCAGCGTGTACTATTGTTTAGTACATTTTTCTCAGATGTTAGCTACTATTGGTGTACAGTTCCTAGTTAGTTTTTTTGTGTGTTTTTCCGGTATGTTTCGAGAGCAGACGAGGAGCAGTTCGAGAATCTTCAGGACCAAGTATTTGAAGAGTCTGAGCAGCAAGTTGGAAGAGGCAAGTTTCCTTGAACATTTTGATCCCAGTTTTTAAATGCGTTCTTTTTTTCAAACATGCATGCTGTTAATTCTGAATCCTATGTACGTATAGTATCTTTTTCCATATATTTCCTTGTCGCCTAGTTGTTAGCGATGGATATGATGGTTAGTTATGCTTAGCTTTGCACAAGGGGATGGAAGGGTTAATGGTTAAATATGGCTAATGAACTATGCAACTATGAGTTGGGAATACTAGAGATGGTATAGCAACATAGAACCTTAGGCCTTGAGCAAAGTAGTGTTATTGATGTTGATGGTTATGATGTTGGCTTAGTGTTTGCTCAAGCAACCTAATTAAGGACCGGCGTGGAGTGACAACCCAAGAAATATCGTATCAACCACGAGACCTGGTATGGGACAGGCCTGGCCTATTAATTAGTGGATTCCAATTTTGTGCATGCCAAACAGAGGAGTGGATGTGTGCGGACGGCGAAGACCAAAACCATTTGGTTAGTGGTATGGGATGGGTAGTGGAAGGGAAGGGTGAGAACTTCCTGGAGACTACAAGGCAAAAAAGGGGACTTCTGGGTGGTGTGAATGCCACTTTGATGGCGGTAAAACCTAGTGGGCATGCACAAAGTGGTTGAAACTTTGTAACAGCTTTGTAGTGACCTTCCGGATGGCACACCACTGGCGTGTGTTAAGTGTTTTGCGAACACGGCAACAAGGAAATTCACGACTCGTGGGGAAAGCTGGACAACCTCTGTAGAGTGTAAAATCTGATATATCAGTCGTGCTCACGGATATGAGAAACTTGGATCCTCACATGACTAGTTGGATGGGTTTGGTTTGGTTTGGTTGGTTTGGGAGCCTGATGTGGGATTCAAGTGGTTGGGAAACATGTGGAGATGTTTCTAGGAGTTTGAAGTCTAGAGATGATTCACCTAGTCAAATAGGATGCTTTTATAATTATTCGTTAGCATAGTTGGCTTTTGTGCAAATTTAAACTGTTACAGCTTGTTCCTTTTTTTAAGCTTGCATGACATTTATTTTTCCACACTTGCGGAGTACGATATGTACTCATACATGTTGTTTCCTTCCAAATGTCCTCCAAGCGCTGCTCAGACATTGAAGGAGAACTAGACTTCTTCGTCGATGAAGATGAAGATTGCTAGGCTGGCGGTTCCCCCGGTCAATTGCTTTAAGACTTTGAGGTCTTTCTATTTCTCTTTAAGTTAAATATTGTAATAATGACACTGTGTGTGATACACTGGTGAAATCATTGCGTGTATGAAACTTGATCCTGGCATACCTATGGTTTACATCTGGTTTTGTCCCTTTCTTAAACTGGGTGTGACAGAGTCCAAGAGACAGTACAAGGCGGTCGAGCGAGAAGTTAACCTGGCCCTAACTCGGCATACTTGGTATCTCAAGTGGTCGGAACAGCCGATCATCTTTGATCAAACCAACCATCCAGCCACGGTACCACATTCTGGTCGATACGCGATCGTAGTTCAGCCGACCATACTCAACATCAAGGTTTCTAGAACTCTGGTCGATGGAGGTAGTTCACTCAACCTCATTTTCTCAAAAACCTTGGACAAGATGGGAATCCAGAGGTTAGAGCTCAAAACTTGAGTCGTGCCTTTCCACGGCATAACTCCTAACTCAACGACCATGCCTCTCAGCTAGATCGAGCTACCGGTCACGTTTGGCACGCCCGACAACTTCCGTACAGAAAAGCTGACCTTTGATGTCGTGGATTCGAGACGGCATACAATGTGATTCTAGGCCGCTCAATGTTGGGCAAGTTCATGGCGGTGGTTCACTATGCCTACCAAGTGCTTAAGATCCCAGGTCCCAACTGGGCCATTACGGTTAAAGGAGATCAGCGTACGGTGGTCAGATGCAACAAGCAAATCCTGGATATGGTTGAACACTTCAGTCGAGTGGCCATCGCTCCTAAGGATGCAAGATCTAAGCGTCAAAGGCAGCAAGGTGTTTGTCGGTGACACAGGAACCGGGGGTCCCCGAGTCCTGAGGCCAGAACAGCAGAGTGCCACGTGGCGCCCTCTATCGGGCGTTATCTCCCCAAGGTCCGAGAATACCAAGTTCCGGGAGAGGATGCTCGGGGCCATGAACAGTGGTCCCCGAGTACCCGAGTTCCCCGATGACTCGAGAAGATCAAGTACTAGGAAGAGAGTGCTCGGGGCTGCGAACAGTGGTCCCCGAGCACCCAAGTCCCCCGATGACAAGAAAAGCTAAGCTCCGGGAGAGAGTGCTCGGGGCTGCGAACAGTGGACCCCGAGCACTCGGTTCCTCGAGGACCCGAACATTCAGTTCCGGGAGAGAGTGCTCGGGGCCATGAACAGTGACCCCCGAGCACTCGGTTCCCCGAGGACCAAGCAAGGGTATATCCGGGAGAGAGTGCTCGGGGCTGTGAACAGTGGCCTCCAAGCACTTGGTTCCCCGAGGGCCTGAGAAATCCTTCGCCGGTGGTCCCCACAGAGGCCCAGCGGTGAGGTGTCAACTGGTGAGAGGCCCGATACTGCATTTAAGAGGGCGCGTGGCCTGTCACTTCCAAACTGCTCCCCCCACGCTTGCTGTCAGTCCCTGCCAAGGCCTGGCAGGGAGGCATTGGGATATTTAATGCACAAGTCCCATCGCGCGTCATCCAGCACGCCTCGGGATAACGTTGTAGAGCTCGAGGTGCCCCGTCTGCCGCCCTGCTGTGTCAGGCTTGCTCTGACCGGGCAGGCACGCCGGGCTGCTCGATGGCTGCCCGGTGGGCCCTCCCCATGGCGCCCGTTGAAAAGCGGCATGATGACGAACAAAACAAACGGGGGCGCATTTTCAACCCTCCCCATCACCTTGCGCAGTAGCCCATGATGGTTGCTTTCCATTTATGATGCCTGAGAACTCGCGCCATCCTTTCTAGGCACGCTACTGCCCCAGCGGGTATATTGGCGGGGCGGGCTCCCCGGAGAAAGACGATTCAGTGAAGTTGAGTCCAGACCGGGTCAAGTCCAAGCTGAGGATGAGTCTCGAAGAACACAAGACAGAAGCTTAGATCCACCGAAGAACAAGGAGCACGAAGCTCTAGGCTAGACAAACATTCTTGTAACCCGGCAGATCCTCAGAGAGACATTCTCAGAGCATTTATAGCATACACACAGGAGTAGGGTGTTACGCTCAGTGCGGCCCGAACCTATCTAAAAATCCCCTGAGCATTTACTACTTCCTGCATCCGATCATTCCACCTCCACCTGCATCTCATTCACTCACATTTATTTCACCTACGAAGCGGATTCAGAATCATCCCCCCAGCCGAATCTCAAAGGAGGCCCCTCCGGATCCCCGCTTGAGGAGTTCACCCTCCGACAGTGTTGTTGAGGCCAAAGACTCCAGGCTCATAAGTCTTGCTGGCGCTACCAAATCCGATGATACCAAAGGCAAAACCAACGACAGCGTCAGCAATAAAAAAGACCGATGGTTGCGATAAGGTAGTGCCCCACGACCCTTCTAAACCATCCAAGACCATTATGGTTGGGGCCAACCTCAACCCCAAATAGGAACTCGAGCTCGTCACCTTCCTCAAGGCAAACCAAGACGTGTTCGCATGGAAATCGTCCGATATGCCTGGGTCCCTAGGGTGGTGATCGAGCATAGTCTGGTTGTTAAACCCGATGTCAAACCTGTGGTCCAGAAGCAGTAAAGATTCGTGGAAGACAGGAAGCGAGCCATCCAGGAGGAGGTCGATAAGCTCCTAAAGGCGGGCTTCATTCGAGAAGTACGTCATCCTACATGGCTTGCAAATCCCGTCCTCGTCAAGAAGGCCAATGGCAAATGGAGAAAGTGCATCGACTCACCGACCTGAACAAGGCTTGCCCCAAGGATCCCTTTCCTCTCCCGCACATCGACCAAATCGTCGACTCTACAGCAAGCTACAAATTATTATGTTTTCTAGATGCCTATTCGGGGTATCACAAAATTAGAATGGGATTAGAGGATGAGGAGAAAACTGCTTTTACTACTCCTTTTGATGTATTTTTTATGTAAAGATGCCTTTCAGTTTAAAAAATGTTGGTGCTACGTATCAAAGGTGTATCCAAAACTGTCTGCAACCCCAATTCAGGCCCAATGTACAAGTGTACGTCAATGATGTTGTAGTCAAATCAAAATCCAAAAATGCAATGGTTAACGATCTCAAAGAAACGTTCGACAACCTCAGTAAGTATCGCATGATGCTCAACCCTGAATAGTGCATGTTTGGCGTACCGTCTGGCAAGCTTCTTGGCTTCTTGGTGTCGAGTTGAGGTATTGAGGCCAACCCGCGCAAAAAATGAGGCTCTCGATCAGATGCGGTCACCTCGAATACTGAAAGAGGTCCAGAAATTGACAGGTTGCATTGCTACTCTTAATCGATTCATTTCCAAGATGGGCGAGCGAGGGATGACTTTCTTCAAGCTATTGAAGAAATAAGATCAGTTCGAGTGGATGGAAGAAGCAGAGTGCACCTTCTAGGACTTAAAAAGGTACTTATCGTCTCCATTAATCCTTACACCGCCTAACAAAAAGAGGAGCTCTTTTTGTATATTGCAGTTACCCCACAAGTTGTAAGCACGGTACTGGTGGTCGAACAGGAATGTCCCAAGAGAAAGGCCAAGGTCCAGAAACCTATTTATACATGACCAAGGTTCTACACGATGCAAAGCTACGATACCCGCAAGTACAAAAGCTGACATATGCAGTCTCGATGTCTTTCTGGAAATTACAGCACTACTTTCAAGTGCACAAGATCACCGTCATGATGATGTACCCATTGAAGGATGTAATATGCAATCAGGAAGCTACTGGATGAATCACGCAATGGGCGATAGAACTAAATGAGTTTGACATAAGCTACGAGCGTGAAATCCGGAGTGTTAGCGGTCTTCATCGCCGAATGGACAAGCATTGAAGAAGCTAAGGCCAAACATGGTCGAAGATCACTGGACGCTCTTCTTTGATGGATCGCTCATGCTCCAGGACGTGGGGGCTGGTGTTATACTCATATCTCCAATGGGCAATGAACTCAGGTATGTTGTTCAATTAGATTTTAAAGCCTCTAACAATGTTGCAGAATATGAAGGACTGGTAAACGAACTCCGCATAGCTACGTTGCTTGGAATTAAACAACTTATTGTGAAAGGGGACTCACAGCTAGTCGTGAACCAAGTTTAAAAGGAGTACCAGTGCTCAAACGACAATATGGCGGGGTACGAAAGATTGAGCAAAAGTTCGAAGGGCTAAAAGTGACGCACATCAGAAGGAGTGATAACTCTGGTGCAGATGAACTTGCTAGACTCACTTCTTCTTGAGCACCGGTACCCATAGGCATCTTTGTTGAGAAACTCCTTAAACCATCTATCCCGATAAGTTCCTATTTGTGGCTATCGACACGTTCACCAAGTGGATAGAGGCTGAACCCATAGGAAAGATAACCGCAGAAGCAGCTAAAAAGTTCATGAGGAGCATAATTATTCGATTCTGCATTCCGCATCGGATAATTATGGATAACGGTACCTAGTTTAGAAGTGGGACCTTTATTGCATTCTGCGAAGAATTCGGTATCAAAACTCATTTCGCCTTAGTAGCTCACCAGCAGAGTAATGGTCAAATTGAACGTGCTAATGGAATAGTTTTGCAGGGCATCAAAACTCGGGTCTTCGACAGGCTAAAAGCCTACTCGAAACACTGGGTAAAAGAACTTCGCTCAATACTATGGGTCGTTCGTACTTCGACCAATAGAGCCACTAGTGAAACACCGTTCTTCTTTGTTTATGGAGCCAAAGCAATGCTCTCAACTGAGTTGCAGTTCAGATTACCTTGAGTGGAAAGTTACTCCGAAAAAGGGCAGGAGCAACTACGAGTGGATGACATAAATTTACTCAAGGAGTACTGAGATTGAGCATCTATTCGAGTGGCTAAGTATCAGCAGGCGTTGCGTAGATATCAAAGCTAGAGAATTCAACCCAGAGAATTCGCTGTTGAGGACCTTGTCCTACAAAAAGTGCAAAAACAAGCCCGACGCCACAAGTTATCACCTAAGTGGGAAGGACCTTACATAGTAGTTGAAGTCAATCGACCTAGGTTAGTATGGCTATCTACTCCGAACGGCGAGATGCTCGAGCACTTGTGAACATTGACCAGCTCCGAATGTTTTATTCATAGAAAAGGTAGATTAGAGGTAAGTCAATTATGATTCAGTTAACTACTTGATTATATAATCTTTCCCTTTTCCTCTAATCCGTGTGGCTAGTGCAAAATTAGCAGAAAGGATCCACCTAGCTCTGGCAATTAGTGAAGATCTGCCACCTCTGAAAGTTTGGAAGCGTATGGACCCTCATTCGCCCTTGAACGAGTCGAGGAACCTTTTATACTCTTTCCTCGGGTGATAGCTGATCACCCCAGGAATCGGTCGCCGATCAGCACAAGGGCTAGGAAAAGTGGCTGAGGCGAAGGCACTGCTGGAGCTGCTGACCGGTGCTGGTCATGCCAAGTGGTCTTCTGCCTGGCGTGAAGGTGATCTGGCGGTTGTCGACGGAGAAGGCAATTGTGCCTCCTTCGCCAGTGACGACTCAAGGGCTCCACCGCTGAAGACCTCAATGGTGGCTTGGTCGATGAGCCGGTCAAGATCACCACCATCCTCATTCCTCTCCGGTGCAAAGCACTGCGCTGAATCATAGGTCTTGATGTAACGGGCAACGTGCTGAGTGAGGGGATGGTGATGATCTATGGTGGATGCTTCTACCCTCTACTTCTAAGGCCCGCTACTCGAGTCCTCGTCATCGGAGGACGTGATCATGACCTCAGGAAGTATCATGGTAAGAAGCCTAGGGGAGAGGACTTCTTGGATTGGCTCAAGAGGCAGAGATGGAGTGGAGGCCATGGCTTCAAGCTCTACAAGTCTTAGAAGGCAATAGGCAAACAAAACAAAGCAAGCGACAGACAAACGGCTTCGAGTCCCCTCTATTTATAGCAGGGGAAATAGGTCATACTGTGTAAACGTAGTGATCAAGATCTGAAGCTATGGCGTCGCCTCGGGCGCCTAGCACGTTTGGTGGAAGTCATGATGGCTTTATGGCTTGTCTCGTCTCTGCAAAGAGGGATGGGCGGCCATTATGACGCGTTAGATCAATATTGCGGTGAAAAATGAGTACAAATGGGAGTGGGATCTTTAAATGCCCACCTGCTCATTGTTTCGAGTTCACTCGATAATCATATTGTAGTCAAAACCATAACACTCGGGGCCTTGCATTCTCGAGTATTCAGTCGAGAACGAGCCTTACTCTTCAGTCGAATATGTGGTTGAGTACATGGTCGAGAACGAGCCTTACTCTTCGACCAACTCAGTCATCAAGTACATGGTCGAGAACGAGATTTGGTCAAGTACAGAGTTGTGAGATATAACACTGTTCTCCGATCAATGGTACAGGTATATCCTTTTCTACTCTCCGATCGAGTAATTTCTTCCTCGATCATAGAGTCAGGGGGGCTACATCGTAATACCATATTTCTTTTATATGTTTTTTGCAAAATTTTATTTGGCTCTACATTGATCACAATAAATAGAACCAACGGAGGCATGTGTTGGGTCGATGACAGATAACTATACCTCAGGAGGCATAACGGCACAGAGATTGTCAGACATCTCACGCCTAATGGCCAAAAGGGTTCTGAAGTTCTAGTCTGCCTTCTGTGTGTTCTCTATCGAGTTCATGTTTGTATGCTGATCAAATGCGCAAATTGATAAAAGTTCGCCAAAAATTCGATATGCTTTTTCTTTTTCTAGCTCTGTATTAGTCTTTTCCTCACTATTACGGTCTTCTTGAGTACTCGAGGGTCGCGCATCTAATGGCTTATCTAGTTAAGATTTCAGGTGTTGACAGATGCGTAATCGTATGGTCTTGAGAACGATGATAACATGTATCTATCAGTTATTGCATCTAGTTATGCTAATCCTATTTCATCCAGAAGGGAATAGCAGATAAAAGCGTAATAGACTAGCAAAGTGTAGTATTGTTGCGGGCATTCTTAGATCATAAAATATGTTTTAGTAGTGCCAGAATAGGATGGACCATCAGTCCAAGGGACTCCCCTCACTATCGTCACTAGGCAAATTGAGCCTCAATGACTCGACAAATGCTGGAACTACCGGCTGGATGCTTTCTACAAGCTTTCGGCCTCCTTGCTAGTGCAATTAAACCCGACTATCATCAATGAGGTATCAAGCACGGGGTTATAGCTCTTGAGAATACCTAGCAATGTGGCAGCGCTTGCAGAGGTTGCTTGAGACATGAGGTTGAGGGTCTGCTCCTTCAGCTCTTGAAGAGCGAGGACAGCAGCATCCCTTTCAGCCATCATTGCCTTCTTTTCAGCTCTCACTTGATTCCTGAGTCTCTCCCGAAATTTGACATCATCGTTAACTTTCTTCATTCTGTCAGCAAGAAGCTTTTCCTTGTTGTTGCAGGAGGACTCAAGGCCTAAAAAAGGTAAACTAAACAGTAGTTTTTTGCTAGTAACCTAATAATTGAATCATGCACTTGTGATCAAGAACAAACTTACGTTCAATTTTCTCCCTCTTGGCTTCGAGCTTCTTGTGGTGGTTGGCCTCGACGGCAGCTACCTAAGCGCTTGTATCCTAGAGAAGAGTTTTTATCGCCACCCACGGATCATCAGTCAGAATTGATATTGAAGTTCCTCTTCCCCTGAGCTGCAGGTCTTCTTCAGGCGTGCTCGAGGTAGGATTTCTAATTGGAGCCGAGGATGAGTAAACCAGGGAAGTTAGCCCCAGATGGCTGGTCGAGACGCTGGCAACCTTGGTTTGCGCCTCAGACGATAGTCTGCAATTAACAGAATAAGAGAAGTGAAAAAGAAAGGACTGCCAACCGACTAGTCGAGATTAGAATCCAGGACAAACCTCTTTAAAATCAGAAAGTGTGAAATGATGCTTGACTTTAGCCTTTTTGTGGTCATCTTCTTTGTTCTTGGTCCAGTAGGCGGAGCCGATGGAGGAGTTACACATGGACCAGGCAAAGTCAAGTCATCAGTAGCCTGGAAAGAACCAGATAATAAGAATGCATTATAGAGTGAAAGTATGACCAACTAAAGAGCGATAATTCGACTAAAAATACCTCTCTAGTCGAGTCATCAGGCATGACGGTCCCTCGAGTTGGCAATTATGAGGATGCGCCAGATGTCCCCTAAAAAAGAGCCATCCATGCAACTCGTCATTAATAGAAAGACCGAAAGGAAATCGATAACTTGAGAAGAGTTACCTTTTTGGCCGGGTCATCGAGAGCGGCGGTTGCTCGAGGAGGCGATTGGGCTGGTACGCTCGATGTTCCCTAACAAAAGGCCACTCATCTAAACCTAATGAATTCAGGTATCTACTTGATAATTTGAAAGGAAATAAGAAGATAATAAAAACTTTAATCAACATACCCGAGGGCTCCTTCGCTTGCGCTTGAGAGGGCACGGATCCGACAATAGATGAGAAGATGGGGACGATCTCTTCGATCGAAGAGACCCCTCAGCCTCCTTGTTGGTCGATCCCTTCCCCTTGTCGATGGCATCGGCAGAAGTAGTGCCATCGAGATCAAAGATCTCGCTCGAAAGGATATATGTTCTTGACAGAAAACTGGAGCCTGCAGTCACACAAACAAGTCAGAACAAATAGACAATAACATGTCTTACTGTTCTATTAAGAAAATCCTTACGTCTAGTGGAGGATTCGCTAAGGAGTAAAGTGCAATGTCACACTCTGGTGCACCGGAAGAAAAAAGCTTGTTCAACATGGTGGTGACATCCTGTACAGGCATGGCTGAAAAAGAAAAGAAAGATTTACTTGACAAAGCTCGAAGATCATAGCCAAACGAAAAGGGCAAAGTGCTAACTAAGCCTTACATCCGGCCACATCCCTGGAAGCATCCTCATCCCCACTATACTCCCAAGCTAGGCACGTTCATGCCTTCAAGGGACTCAATCTCTTACTAATGAAGTCTCTGGCCACATGCCACACAGTAAGGCCAAAATGCCTCAGCATGCCAATCTTGTTGGCGAAGTAGGTGGTGTGGCTGGACTCTCAATGCTCTTGCGTCCAAGAAAGATTTTTGACGGGAAAAAGACCTCTATACACTAAAGAAAAATCGATCGGGTCGGGACTGGAGACGTGAAACCAAAGTTTCTTCCAATCCTTCGACCAAGAGGAAGTTAGGGGAACCAATATATAGGAGTTTCTCATCCCACTCCTCAACTGGAAACCACATCCCCCAACACATTTATTTTCGGTAATCCTTTTCAGTTTATAAAATACAGAAAAAGATTCAAACTTGGCTCGATGCCAAGGAAAGCCTCATAGAGATGAACAAAAACACTCAACATGGTGACTGAATTAGGGTTCAGGTGGTGGAGTTCAATCTGGTATCGATCGAGTACATTGAGAAGGAACTTGGAAGGGGGGATATTAAAACCACAACAGAAGAAAGACTCAAAAACTATGAACTCATGCTCGATCTTGCAAGAAGGGAATCTCTCATTCGATGTCATCCTCCATTCGACCAAGCTGCGCGGTGGCACCAGTTGTTCTGCTTCGAGTTTCGCCAGCCGAGACTCTTGCATCACTGAGGGTGTCCAGGCCTCGATCATGAACCGTGTCTCATCGTACTGATCAGGTAGGCACCGTCTACCGCTACATCTGACTGCTTCTCCGGCGAGGAGGAAGTCAGAATCATCGAGGAAGAGTTGGGATCCATGGATCTAAACTTCTTTCTAGCGGTGGCACGTGCCGAGGCAGAGAAAGCCGAGAGGCTTGTGCAGAAAGACTAGTGGCAAAGGACGAAGAATGGTCGTTGCATGTCCGGGTCGTACGGGTAAAAAACCGAAAAATTACCACCGTTTCAACCACTCCCACCTTTACAATGCCCCGACTGGCGCAAAAAAAAAAGAATGATCATGATGTGCGAATCTCTACACACCCTTCTCCCCACGTTAAATGCACCCATACCCGTCGTTTCAAATTTCGAAAGGTTTTTAACTCTACTCGGAGTCAAATGTCGACGAATTGAGTTTCGTCAAGTCCCAAGTGTGGTCAGCCACAAGGCACTCGACCCAACTGAGCTTCCACTCGATACTCGAGAAAGGATCCGTCCTTACCCAATTCTTTTGACTATGAGCCTAATCTACTTTACTCGACAAAGCTTAAACTTGACAGTACTCGAGTAGGTGCTTATGGAAACCTCTCCTCTGGAGTAGAGTTAGGGAGCTACTGTCGAATATCTAACTATGGGGTATATGCGCATAAGGAGTTCATCATATACAGATAAGGTATATACGACGCATATTCGGTAGCTCAAGATATCATGGAACCGAATCAGTGGTGTCTGATACACCCGAAATCAAGGAAATACATACTGAGTTAGATTGGTTATCTAAACCGATACAACCAATATTCAAAATAGATCTATCTACTTGGATGTTAAAGAAGACAACTCCCTATTGACTACGACTGGATAGGAGTCGATACCTCACCCCTATATAAGGCAGAAAGGCTGGGAGAGGAGAAAAAGACACGAACAAGGAACTACGAGCAACACAAAAGGCAACAACAGAGGAGTAACTCGACGACTTTAGCCCTAGGACAGATTAGATCCAATCAACTCTTTGTAATAGTTTTAGCCACCTTGCTTGTACTCGAGATCATCAATACAAGGCAGCAACACCCCCACAGGACGTAGGGTATTGCTCCAATCGGAGGCTCGAACCTATATACATTGTTTTGTCTCGCTTCGTGATTAATCGCTACTCTCGAAGGTACCCAGTTAATTTATGGACATATTGTCAAGAACTAATCTTTGACAACTTTTTCAATCCAACTACCTCACGGGGCCAAGAGACATCTCTCCCGCTATCAAGTAGTGGCAAATTCCATCATGATCACTCACACCCCCATGAACTATTTCATGACAAACCCGAAAGCTACCTTTATGACTATCCAGTTACAAAATAGCGTTTGGCAGCCCTAAAGTATGTCACTACACATTCTGAGAATCAATAATGATCTCAGGTCTAAGGATCCTGCAAGTACACCATTTGAGATAACAATTTATGGCATATCATAAATAACAATCCCAGCAATATCTCAAAGTGGGTCCATCCAATATCATATTCGCTAATATAAATGTTCATATTATTGATTCGGTATCTCTATACCTATGATCCGTGAAACATGATCATCAATCAATACATATGCTGGCCTTACAAATCATCACAATGATATATAACCAGTCATCAACTTAGAAGAACATCATGTTACAAACAAAGGGTTTCACAAACAAGTCACATACTTACTAATCAATGTAAATAATAATGATTCTTAAAATAACGCATTAAAACAAGTCACATACTTGCTAATCAATGTAAATGATAATGATTCTTGGAATAACACATTATTTAGAAGTACATAAACATAGACACGATACAATCATCTCTATGATTAACTCTATGGTATATCACCATCAATTACCTCTCATACCTTGACAATTGAAGTTCAATTGATTACTTTGTCATGCATCAAAGGTGTCATGGTTGTGCATCTCATTATCATCGACAACCTTATGTTCATGGGCTGCACCATGAGAATACACATGCCCATTGTTCGGTGGCTGATTGGTCAACTTATCAAAGCGTGCATTGAGCATTGCAATACTATCATTGAGTCATTGTAATGTAGTATTTATTTACGCAAGCTTCTTATCAATGGTGTCATTAAAAGAATGAAGGTGTTCATACAATAACATTATGATTTCTTCCCTCAAAACACACTCTTACACATCCGATGCTTCACCTGTTAGGGTTAGTAGCAAACAGGAGACAACAAAAATATATTATCCCTATCAACTACTAGGTTGTGGAGGTGAAGGTGGAATCACACACTCTCAAGCGTCTGACCACGCTCTTGCAAGTGTTCTTACCAATCAGAATAGGCAGCACAACCGGTGGGTAGTTCGTGATACCTTATCGGGTGCGAGTAATGCGGTTGCAGGAGGAGAACTATTCTGTTCAAGAGACGGTGGAGCTCGGATAGGCAATATTTAGTACCAAAGAATAGCAATTAATGAAATTAGATTAGCAAAGCTGAATAAAAGTCCATGGTACTCGTCACAGTTGCTGGTCCGAACACGTTCTTAGAACTAGCTCAAGTAAGTCAAAAATAGGATATATACAAGCACAATGGAACAAAATTCACAATGCAGACTGAATTCTCTTTCTTTTTTCTTCTTTTTGTTCTTTCTGAATTCTCTATTTCTTTACCCTTTTTTTTGGCACTCCTTGCTTCTTCCTTTTTTTTTCAATGTGACACAAACTCAAAATACTTCTACTACCTTTTCTAGGTCCAATGAGTTGAGTAGGACATAAACTTTTTTCGGAGAGCAGAGGTATAAAGGTAATAAAAGATACTCTCTCTGAACTTCGGATTGCTCTGTTTTGGCTATAGAGTTACTACTCAAACTTTGTCAGACAATGCTCAATATGAAGGTGCATGGGAATGTTTGAGAGCAGCCAAAAACCGAAAAACTCCAACTAGATTGTGAAGGCGAAACCGAGTGGGTGGTTGAATCCGACTAGATGGACGAACCCGAGTAGGTGGTCGAATCCGACAAGGTAGTCGAACTCGAGTAGGTGGTCGAACCCAAGTAGATGGTCAAAGCGACTGGTGGTTGAACCCGAGTAGATGGTCGGCACGACTAGTGGTCAAACCCGAGTAGGTGGTCAAAGTGACTAGTGCTCGAACCCAAAATACTCGACAACTAAAACAACAAAGACTCGATGCTAGAAATTAGAACATGATGACTCGACCATCAACAAAGAGAGTGATGATAGACTTGAACTCAACAACGCGAAAACTAAAATCAAAATTGTGAAAGACATAAAATGGTTTGGACAATGTAAAAACTAAGATTCAAATCCCTTTGTGGGGCAATTTTCTAGGCTATAGGTAATAGAACACGACAAAACAAGGGGATAAACGAGATTACCTAACGGCAATCGAGGCTATGATACCACTTGATGCGAGTTTGCGCGATCTTCCGAAGGTAATATGATAAGTCGATTAGTGAAGTTTCGACGTTGACGATCCAAATGCTCTGACCAAAATAATCGAAAAGCCTTCGTAACAACTACACCACTACTTCGTGGTTATCAACCATGGCAAGACACGGTTGACCTCGCCAAGAAGACTTTTTTTTAAGTGAATCAAGAAAACAAGCAAGAACAGATAGATGCAATCTAAATATTACTAATTACTAATGAAGTACTCGAGTTTGGGGTTTCGTAAACAGATATATGGCAAAACTATCTAAGTAAAACCCGAGCTTAAACTATGATAGCCACTGTATATATATAGTGGGAACATGAGGAGGTTAACAAAGGGTTGTGTAACTATGTAGAGAGAGGCGTACACAACCTGGACTCTGACCCCAACAAACTTACAAGACCTGACAAGGCTCACAATGATGATGCAACACCTTATTTCATCTACTCTGACTAAACTATAAAGAATCTATGGTCGAGACTAGATTCATTGGAAAGACCTCGTCATAAGCTTTTCAGCAAGTCCAAAACGCCTCAATTGGACTTCGTATACGAAAATTATGCCTGTTTTATTGATGTGATGTCCTGGGACTTGACCCTGAGCTCGATTCTGACTAGACTTGAGTAAACTTAGGAGTTCAATTCGGACTCGACTTGGAGTCTGAGTAGACTTGTCCTTCGAGTGATGACGTACAGAAAAGCTTGTAATGCTTCTCCCATATTTCTAAGCAACAAACCAAAACAAAAACTTAGTAGTATCCTATTCTTTGCCAAAAAAATATGAACAATGAGAAATGAGTTCACCTTGTGTGTATCTAAAGGAGTGATGTCCTCGTTACAAGGACAATGAAAGATGGATTAAACAACGTACAAGCTGTGTAGACTCACAGACAAGGACATTCTCAGTGTAAAGAAAGAGTGATCTCTATTGTTGAGATAATTCAAATTTCATCTATGTATCCCGTCTTGAGTTATATCTAACTGCATTAGTAACACATTCATTGCCTCGGCTTTTTGGCTCCATCGACCTAGCAAGCTTTATGCTCTTCTTCAATACTAAGGAATTGGCAAACATGAATCAACGTCAATAAAATTATTGGTAGTCACAGAACAAAACCAGCAACTACATATACTTTCTCATGCAAACAGAAAAGGAGTTGACTTTGCAGTCATACTAGAAAGTCGGCTTCTTGCGTCATGATAATGGAGATCAGTCCACATAAAAGCAGCTATTTGGGACAAGGAAACAATTGTAAAGTGTATGTTGGCATGGCATCACGATGACATAAACAAAGACAGCTGAAACTAGAAATGCATGTAAACATACCCTTAGTATAGAAAGAGCAATCACATGGCTTTGTGGCAACAACTTCTTCCAAGCCACCAACTCTCATTGAAGCTCTCATTGAAGCAGGCTGAACGTTGGAACTTGTCATGTTTCCACCTACCGTGAAGTCCAATGAACACAGAGGCTTCTAATTTTCTGATGATCCAACTATCTCCTCTTGAGTCAGACATTCACAGTCAGTGGCTGTGATTTTACTAACCAACTCTGAGCTACCAAATTGACTCGACAAATCACCATCTATCTCATCATCATCCTCTTCACAACCACCTCTTGATTCCAGCAAAGACTCCAGGTCCTTGTCACTGAGATCAGATGAATCCATCAATGCACAATGGTTCCTCTCCTTGGTTGCCATGTGTTGAACCTTTGTGCCACAAAAAAAGAGGAGCTTTCGAAATTCTCTTTGCAACACCATCAAACAAATTTCCAAATATGATTTCTTTCCCTCCACCACTGGTTTTGGCATTTTCTTTTGACTATTTCCAGAATCAATGTCCTTATCGATTCGTCTAATCTTTATTCCACTTGAACTCATCTCAAAATTTGTTGGGGCTCATCGCTTGCAAAGGACATCTGTCAAGTCCCCAAATGCATGACAACCACTACCATGATTGTTTTCTTCCATTACAACTTACAGATTCTCACCAACTAGCTATATTAATAGTAAAATCTTCACCACGACCCCTGGACGCAAATATACTAGTCAATCCACAAGCAAAAGGTGCAGTAAGAAATATATTTGCATTGTGTGAGGTAACAATACAAGTATGGCTCCAACAACATGATGTGGATGCAAATAAAAAGCTATATTTTGCGAATTGTTAAAACATTTGGATCCGGCCTATGCAGGAGGCAAATAAAGTATATGCACAGGGAGCTAATTGGACGTTCTGAGCAAATCTTGCTGCAGACAATGAACGCTGCATACAAACTTACATAAATCGAAGGTTTTCTGAGATATGATCTTCCCAATCAAGCCCAAGAAAAATCAAAGATAAAAAATGTGAAGTTGAGGTTGTTACAGACAATGCCATAGCACTCATAGCAGAAGAAATACCCTAAAGCCTTAAAATTAGAGAGCAAATAGCGTTGGATCCCCAACTCTGAGGAGAACTTTCGACGAAAAAAAGGCACAACCACAATTTACCGAGAGGGTTCAGCTACGAACTCGGAAAGCATGGCAGCTACCAGGGACAAACAAAGCGTTCAAGTTGCAAGCATACCAAAACAAGGGAAATCTTACCGACGAGAAGGAAGTGGAGACGGAGGTGGAGGCGGTGTCCATAGAGGCGGAGGTGGAAGGGGGCAGCCGTGGAGGTGGAGGTGGTTGCGGTGTCGGCGGAGGTGAAGAGGGGCCGGCCATGAAGGTGGAGAGGGGGTGATGGCGGAGGTGGTGGTAGCGACGACGTAGGCTAAGGTGAAAAGGGATGGCCGCAGAGGTGAAGGGGGTGGCAACATCGACCGTGAGTCACGAGCGAGCGTCAGTCATGAGACGGGGAGTCATCTCTGACTTGTGTAGGTGCGGCGTGTTTCCTATGTGAACGACATGGGTCAGGACATATATACTCATCGCGTGGGCCTCCAAACATGCTCTTTATCTAGCCCGTGAATTGTTCCCTATAGATTTGCTGCCCAGGAAAAAGAGCTAGGATCCCAGCGGGGTTTGGACCTCCCAAAAAGGACCTTAGGGCAACTCCAACGGAGCCCGTATCCGCTCCCCCAGCCGCATCCACATCGGATGCGGGTCAGCGTGAGGGAGCGAGCTGGTCTCCAGCGGAGCCCGTATCGGCCGCAACAGGGATGCGGAGAGGGCCTGGGAGACGGCAAAATTGTGGAGGGATGTGGTGACCGCTTCCCTATAGGCGAGGGGAATCGGGCTGTGTTTGGGACTCCCGCGGAGCGACGGAAGGGGAGCTGGCGGGCACGTGCGGAGGTGAGGCGGGTGGCCTCATTGGCCAGCAAAAGTGAGAAGAATCCGTCGAGCCGGCGGAAGACGCATCGTCCCCGGTGGTGGAGGATTGGGTGGCCGCAGATCTGGCGGGCGCGCTCCCATGTTCCCCCCTGTCAGTGTGCTCGGCCGTAGTAGCAGGTCCCTGGTTGTCCCCCAGTCTGTGGTAAGTCTTGCACTGAGATATCATCGGTTAGCCGGAGTGGGGCGGGGTGGTGGGATCCCTGATGTGCCGGTGGTCCTCGCCGTAGGGAGGATGGGGGAGATAGAGAGGGACACAGGGAGAGGTTGGGGGAGCAGCGATTATTGTTGCTTTGTGGTTATCAGTGTATCAAGGTGCTTGGGTGTCTTCGCCAGCTTGCCAAGCTCCCCTTGTTGTGTTTGTTGTGGTTGTGCGAAGAATAGCTTCGATTGAAGGTGAAGAAGGAGATGGTCGCGTTCTGCATGCTGCCGTAGTCGCAGGGGCGATTCTGGCATACTTGAAAGGCTATGATCGGTAGCTTCAACTAGTGTTGCAGTGTGAATGTTCCTACTTCTGAATAGCTAGGTTCATGCTGTTTAATTGTTGTATGCATTGTGTGAATCTTGCTAATTGTGAGTACCCAGTCAGGATGGTGTTTCATTGTTGATATGCCTGTTGTCATGGAAAGATGCAATTGAGTAGAACACAACTCTCTCATGGGGTTCAGGTACTTTGGGACTTTGCAATTGGAGTTGTCAAAGTGGTTATAGCTCATACCAACAAAGTTCTTTGCAGTGGTTGAAATGTACAGATTATAGGTTATGTTCAGAATTTGATGAAATTTGGTTTGTTGGTTAGGGTGAATGATAGAGAGTATAGGATATGTTGTATGTACAATTAAAGAAGTATTCGGTTGTTTGCAATTGGAGTTTTGGAAGTATATAGGTCATACCTAGTAGCTTTTGTTGAGAAATTGAGCAAATTTCATGTCTTGATGTCCGAAGTTTACATTGTGCAGACTATAGGTTATGTTCAGAATTTGATGAAATTAGGTTTGTTGGTTAGGGTGAATGGTAGAGAGTCTAGGATATGTGGTCTGTACAATGATAGAAGTATTTGGATCCTGACAATTGGAGTTCTGAAAGTATATAGATCATACCTGGTAGCTTTTGTTGAGAAATTGAGCAAATTTCATCTCTTGATGTCCGAAGTTTACATTGTGTGCTAGTTATTTGGTCATGGTTGCTGTTGTGGTTGTCTGTACATGTTGCCATATTGGTACACTCCAATTTCCCTCTATTTTTGAAACTATGGTCATTGATGCATGGCCTGGTCCTAGATGGATGCCACAGAGCTTGTCGCTCTTGTGTCGATGCTCCAGGACCATGTGCAGGAGGTAGCTCAAGCGTTGAAGAAGGTTGCCTTCGACAATTTGACTACGGACAGCTGCCCTGCGGCCATGGATCTGAATCGAACACTTCTCGAGGTGGACAACATAGCGCAGGACTTGGAACAGGTTATCTTTTAGGTAGAAGATGCTTTGCTCAACGCTAGCGTACCCAACCATTATGGTAACGATGACAACCTGAGTGTACCAGTCGACGAGGAAGCGTTGGGATCAAAGGGCATTGATGAAGATGACGTCCTTCCCGCTGACTGGAGCTCCGAAACCGTGTTGTGTCCTGATTCAGATGAGGACATATCCATTGAATCGGATCATTCATGGAGGCTGTAGAAGGGTAGGTTTAGTAGTTGTAGTTGTTTGTGATTTAGCATGGCGACTAAGCCGATCCCTATATTTGTGTGTACTGTCAACTGCTTTTCAATAATGTTTTAAGACATGTGGTGGAAGGCCTCTTATTTAACTGGAAGGAAACATGTTGAAGTTGTTCAATACATTGTGTATGTTAGTACTTATTTGCAATTGTGCAGGGACTCCTTGGAGTATGCAGACTTCCTTCGTGGGGACGACGATGCAATTCCCTAGGATGATGTTGTGCCGACCACCCAAGAAGGCATAATCGGCACACAACCTCCTGCACCTCAGGTCAAGTCTCAAGAAGCACTGACAGAGATGGCAATAGGCGGTGGCCGTGGGCAGAGCTATTCCATGAAGGAAGATCTACTACTTGTGGCTTCATGGCTTAACGTGAGCATGGATCCCGTGGTGGGCTCCAACCAGAGTTTAGGAGCTTTTTGGCAGAGGATCGAGTCATACTTCCACGAGAACAAAGACTTCCCTTCTACCCGCAATAAGAAGTCGCTGCATGGGAGGTGGATAATCATCAACGGTATGGTCCAGAAGTTCTGCGGCCACTACGCTCAGGCCATGCGTGCTAGGAGGAGCGGTACCACCGAGGGGGAGATGGTATGATGGTTATGGTGCCGTCAGCAATTTCAGATCTTGCTTTCTCATATTGTTATGACAATCGTGGCTAACTTATTGCAGATCGTGGAGGCATGCAAGATGTTCTAGGCTGTGGAGCACAAAGAGTTCATGTTGCTTCTATGTTGGCAGGAATTGAGGCATCATCCGAAGTGGCAGTCTGAGTCCTCACGCAAGAAGTAGAAGACGTCCGAGGGTGGTGAGGCGTGCAACCCCTTGTCCATGCAGAACGTGTAGTCCTCGGCAGGAGTAGGTGAAGCGGAGGCCCTAGCCTCCAATGCCACACCCCGAGCAAAACGGCCTCCTAGGAGGACTCGGTCCAAGGAAGTTGCGCGTGGTTCAACGTCGTCCAACTCCGCTTGATTTTGATCACCATCATCTTCGCTTGAGTTTGACTCTTGCTCTTGCCTCCTCATCTTTGCCTTCATGTGTGAGTATTGAGCTTGCTTGCTTTGTGATTCTTAGTGTTGGATGAGGTAGGAGGTTCCACCTCCATGTTCATTGTTATCTCATGGGTGGTGATCTTACTGAGCATTTAACTTAGAGTCATCTTCTTGATGTTATTATTGTCGTAGATCATAGAGACTATTAACTTGTACTTTGGAAGAAAAGCTTGAACTATTCTTTGCACCACTTGATCATCTTCAATTGGTATCAAACCTAACCCATTGATCTCATTGATAAGAATATTTAAACGTGAGTACATGTTATTAGCACTTTCATGGGGTAATTGATTGATGTCATTGAGCTTAGTCATAAGCATATGATATTTCTCATTGTGCACATCCTTTGTGCCTTCATGTATTTTAATGAGACTAGTCTAAATATCATGTGCATTGATGAGAGAATAAACACGATTAAATGCATTAATATTTAAAGATTATAAAAGATGCTCTTCACCAATGCATTCAATTCTCTCCTTATTGGTAATGCGAAGTCTCATCCCTTCCTCGGTGACTCTTTAAACATCTAAACCATTAGCTTGTAAATAATAAGACATTGGAATTTTTCAACGGGGAAAATTTGTGCTATCGAAAAGTGAAACACTATAGGAATCCATTTCAACCACGGACGTCACAACTCACTAATCGGTGAATCTTAACCGATCAAATGAGATGGGGTCTCAAATGGTACTTGCATGGCGTGTCCTTATAAAAGATTTGGGCCCTGGCTCTAATACTAATCGTGAGGATCAGTGACGTCCTAAGAGGGGTGTGAATTAGGACACTTAGAATCTATTTGGTTTCAAAGACTTCACAAGATAAACCTATATCAATTTATATCTAAATGTACTCTAGATTTATCTAGTGTGTCTACTCTACCGATCAAAGCACTTGCAACCTATATAAGAAGGTAAATTGCAAGTAAGTAAATGCAGAAACGTAAATAAGGTAGAAAGAGTAAACCCAGTACAAGGATTTTTTCCGTGATATTAATGGCATGAATACCACCTCTAGTCCGTGTTAAAGCTCCACCAAGGATATGCTTCCGATCGGCACCCGATCACAGCTATTGAACCACTAAGTCACATAGATAAGGTATCAATCTGGATGAGCCACCAAGACAAGGCCTCATCACAAGTCTTTCTTTCGATCCTTTACCGCTATGATCACTTCGGAGTTTAAGCCATCAAGGCAAGTGTCTCTTCATACCTATACACGTGTCTTGCCGCCGCTCCACACCAAATCGGAGGGTCAACTAGTTGCCAGTGAGTCACAAAGACTCTGAGGCGCCAGCGTACCTCTCGGTACGCAGTTGGATCACTCCTTGATCCAGTCTCTAGGTTTTGCAGCACCTAACAACACTTCTCTCTAGGCCTAATAGCCTTAATCACTCTCTAATTGTGTGCTAAATTGCCTTGGATGCACACTTTAAGCACTTTGGTGGCTTGGATGTTTTCTATGTATATGTGATTCTTTGTACTTCAGCAGCATACCACACCTTCAAATGACTGAGTGGAAGGGTATTTATAGCCTCAAACTCACGGACTAGCCATTGCTCCAACGGCTCAACTTTACTGTAAACACCGGGTGATCCGGTGATAACAGTAGTACAAGCATCGGACCATCCGATGTGTACATTAGTGGATACTAGCCGTTGAAACTCCACTCAATCTTCTTCTGAACACCAGACACTCTAGTGTACCTTCAAATCCATCACCGGACATTTCAGTGAATTATCTTGAGCCATCTAAGCCTTTGCATCTTCTCTGTGTAAATTATTCCGGTGAAGCTTTAGGTGTGCATCTCTTCATCACCGGACCATCTGGTAAGTTATCCTGAGCTAAACCGCACTTTTGCAGCCTCTTTGTGTAAAATTCTTAGGTGTTAATTCCATTCACATCGGACCATCCAGTGAGTTAAATATTCTCTTCTTTTCCCTGAAAATGCTCCGGTTCAACTATCCCAGTGATCACCGGACTATCCGGTGACTTCATCTTTCTTCTTCAACAGCTACAGCCTCTCTGGTAGGAATGCTTCGATGAGATCATCCAGTGTGCGCAAGCCAAACACCGTACCATCCGGTCAACTAATCATGCTGCTCGGCACTTGCAACCCTCTTTGCAAGAATTGCTTCGATGTATATCTTTCGCTGATCACTGCACCATTCGGTGGGTTGTTCCATTTTGCGTTCTAAGTAGAAACACTCCGGTGAGTACATGGGTCTTAATATCGGACTATCTAGTGCCTTCTTTATCCTCTGCTGAGAATACTTTGATGATTACAGCCATCAGTACACCGGACCATCCGGTAAGAATAAATCTCCTGAAATTTCTCTAATTCAACCAAACTTTATCCCGGCTGTGGTGGCTTCTTCATGTAATGCATCTATGAGACCTACTAACATATATTCTTGACAAACATGTTAGTCTCATTGGCTATATTATCATTAATCAACAATATCACAATCATAGCCTAATAGGATCATTTTTGCTACACATGAAGCGTGGTTTGATATTGACGCTTGGATAGCTCCATGGTTTGCTAACTAACATGTTGCTGACCGTCTGCATGTTAGCATCATGGGAAGTTGCTGTAGAAGTTATTTGGAGCCTATAGATTCGGGCTTGTAGATTCGGTCATTCCAATAGTGAGGATGCATTTATGGTGTGTTTGGTTGCCTAGCCTAGCGCTAGGCCAGGCTGAGCCGATGCAAGCTGGCGTGTTCGGTTGTTTGGTCAAGCACTCGGGGCCAGCCCTAATTTTGCAAAATCGTTGTGTGAGCCTGGCTCCTGGGAAATGGATTTCAATCGCGTTTCTCACAAGCCAGGCCAAGCGGATACAATTGCTCATGTACTGTATGTGTAATTTTTCATTTAACATTTGATTTTATCTAAGATTGTAAGAGTGGTTCAAAAATTCTTAACATTTTCATGAGCAAATTAGAGCTCACTAGCAACCCATTTTAATTAGTTTAATCAAAAAAATAAGTAAATATTTAATAAATTCTTCAAAGAAGCCTACTTTTATCACTCAGTAATTTTTTATGCCTCAAATAAATTTTCAAAAATTAGAAAAAATTCACTAATATTCTTATCATGTGATGTACTAATTTATAAAAATATTTTTAACTCTAGGTTATTTAGTAAAAAAGTGAGTTCCTTTATAATACTCCATTCATATGCATTTTTATATGATATTCTTATACGGACAACCAAACACAATCTATTGTCAGACAAACTAAACACATGCAACCAATCAAATAGACTCTATTACATTTTCTCAACCTAACTAAACTCAACCTGGCTCACTAGATACGAGCTAGATTGAGCCATACAGGCAACCAAATAGGCCTTTAGTAGTTGTGATGCATTTGTTTATTCGAATGTACAGACTTTGGTTGCTGGTGTACATACTTCCATGAGCACCATGCTAAGTGCTAGCCAATATGACTATGACTTTCCAATAGGATGTATTCAATCAGTTTTTAAGGAGTTTATTGTGCTTCTCACAAAGTAGTATTATACTTCCTTTGTTTAGTAGTATATACTCCTTTTTTTCAAATAGTTGTATATATACTTCTCATAAAGTAGTATACTTCTTTTTTCCAAATAGTAGTATTATACTTCTTTTCTCTAGATAGTATATACTTCACACAAAGCAGTATAATACTTCATTTTCCAATTAGTAGTATATACTTCTCACGGGATATCATACTTCCCACGAATTAGTATTATACATTTGCGAAGCAGTATTCCCAAAAGAGTATACAGGGGGCAAAAAATAGTACATGAAATACAAGGTGAAATAAAAGAAGTATGCTGAGAACACCAAATATAGAAGCAGTATAAGCAAAATATGTGTATACGGCACTTTAATCAAAGGAGTATGCTAAAGCCGAAGATAGGCATGCTCTGATGACACGAGTTCTATCAATTAAGTACTTTCATCTTTGTGCATTAATGAAATGGTACCATCATATACAAATGAAGTATATGCATTCCCCACATGGTCTATGCAGTTGTCCACGAAGTATACATTCCCAACAAGAGTAGCTTTTCAACAAAGTACAGTAATACAAATTGGAGTACAGATTCTTAAAAATGGAGCTAGAATGTATAAAGAAGGATGCCACTGCTGATAGCAGCATAGAGAGTCCATGCTTCATACTTCGCCAATAACCAGATACTTCTTGGCGCCTTTGGTGGCTCCTGTGCCTCAAATTTAATCAAACTACCATAGCGCACTCTGATGCAGATTGATGAGCACGTCCTGTGCCTCAAGGGGTATTTAATGATCAATAGTATATGAATGCAGTTCATGAAGATTACAATTCATTCATGAAAGTTCTGCAGGCTCTATAAACTAAACAAGGGCACAAAAGATAATCCATTGGTAACAGCAATCAAATATGGCAGTATACTTTAGTCAACAGAAACATTACTTTATTCTATAACATGCTTAATCCTCTATAAAATGCTTAATCCTCTGATTATACCCATTATATTGCTAGTATACTTGTTTTAATCATAATACTTTATTCAACAGAAACAATCATCTGTGAAAGAGGAAATTCAGCCTTCCCTGAAATGCCATGATGCCAGAGGCCAGTAGGCCATGTATAAAACACACAGTAGCCATGTATAAAACACACAGTAGCTAAAAGTATCAGATTCTATACATGGAGGTATCAGAGACATTGTAGTAGTTCGATATACTGAACAATGGTACGTAACTGCACGAGATTGAAACAGTTTTGAGCAACCATATTTAAAAAAAAAAAAGAAATATGAAATTGGAGCATCATGCTTAGTAGAAAGGAGTATATACGACTATATAAGTACATGAGAAACTGGAGCTTGCTGCCATATAAATAGTCCATGGTTCAGTGAAAGGTTGAAGGAATTCAGTCCTAAATACGTCATAATCTAAGAAAAAAATAAGTATTACAATTAACAAGTAGCTATACCAGATGGTCATATAGCATATTTGGATTGGCTAGTCTGGTCAGCATCTCTCAGGTGAACATAGAAGAAACAGAACCTACACGCAGTCATGCATCTCAGTGACCGGAAGAAAAAAAAACAAAATTAACATCATATACCCAACTTTGCATTGCCTAATTTGATTCTGAACACTCTAGTGGACCACGATGAAACCCAAAATACTGCATGCATGTTAGAAGGAACTCACAAATTTGCATTATCTGCCCAACAATTTGTTAGCTAATCTAGTAATCATCACTCCATGGCAAGATTACAGCATGAAGCCAAGTTATAAGAAGTAATAAAAAATTAAGGACCTATCTGTGATGAGGAATGGGAGATTTTCTGTTCCTGTAGCGTTGGGCCTATCAGAAAATCCAGCCTCCAGGCACTATGGAGCGCAGGATTAGGGGCCGCTGTTCACCGCTGAGGAGACGCTCAGATTTCCACCGATGAAACCTAGCTCTGCTGCTGTTAGGAGCCGAGATAGGGTGCTGCTGCCGGGGTCAAGTTCCCTGATCTGCATGCAGCAAGCGTAGTTAGGATCAGGCAACAAATAATCACTCGCAAAATCAAAGAATGGGATGGATTTTGTCTCTATTGCACTGGAATTCCATCTCTGTGTGCATCCGCATTTGGTCGCCGTGCGATTTTGTCTGGTCGCCGCATCTGGTCGCAAAATCAAAGAATGGGATGGGTTTTGTCTCTATTGCACCTGGAATTCCATCTTTGTATGCATCCGCATCTGGATGCCACCACAAAATCTTGATGCTGAACGAGGGGAGGAACGCTGTGGATGACGACGTAGGCCGAAGCCGCTGGTCGCCGCGCGATTTGCCGTGGGAGCCGCTGCCACATGAGATGGGATTAGGGAAAGGGAGAGATTATCCACCTGGTCATTGCGGTCTGGTCGCCAAATGGGAGGAGGGCTCGGCCGCCGCGATGACATCGGCCTATTGCCGTCCACTACTCGACATTGGTGCCTTTGGAGGCTTGGAGCCGCCGCCGTCGCAATGCTTCATCGGTGGAGAGGCGCAAGCCGACGCCGCTCTGGACGAAGTCAAATTGGTGAGATCCAAAACAGCCAGTAGTAGCTATCCGAATATTTCAAAATATTTATCCGCCAATTTCGTTAAATTCAACGGGTCCGCAGCTTCACCCGGTAATCAGCCTGGGCTCCACTGCGTATGCGCGGGAGGGGGATCAACAGGTGGTTGCGACCGGGAATATATACTCCTGGAGTCCAAAGTAGTTTTCCTATACACACACAAAAAAGATGAAGGGTGAGTTCATGACCGTTCGGAACGGGCAACTCCGTAGGGACATGAGAATCTACTTATGGCAGTTGTAGGCGGCTGATCATTTCACAGCACTCCTCTGATCAATCCCGATATCTGTATATATTAAATCAAAGCTTTAAAAAACACTATGGAAAAAAATAAGAAAAAATATAATTGTAATATTCTATTGAAAACTCCTTAAAAATCTAGTGGAAAAGATTAGAAGAAAATGATATAGCATATATATGCTTGTATTGATATTACTCATTAAAACCCAATTAAATTGGAAAAACTCATAAAGGAAAAGAGTGCTATATATATGATATTATTATCATTAATAGGTTATTAGGAATTTACTCCTCTGAGCTTTGCAAATATCGAAGTCTTATACTAATTATATGCACATCTTTTTGAATATAGATTTCAGTAGACTTTATGAATAAATCTGCAAGATTATCACACAATTATGTCTGTAAAATTTCTATCTCTCCACTTTTCTGTAGTTCATGAGGATAGAATAACTTTGGAGTAATATATTTTGTAATATTGCTTTTTTATGTAACACGTTTGCATATGTGCAATACAAGCTGTATTATCTCCATAGATAATAGTTGGTGACTCTAATACACCAATACCACATAATTGTTATACGTGATTAATCATTCTACGAAACCATGTATATTCTCGTGATGTTTCATATAATGTGATTATTTCAGAATAATTAATAGAAGTTGCAATGGGGATTTGTTTAGATGACTTCCACGAAAATGCTATTCCACCATATAGGAATATAAATCCTATTTGAGATCTGGCATTATGCGGATATGATAGATAGGTAGTATCGGTGTATCCAATCATAATCATATTTTTATTTCTCTAATAGAATAACCAAAGATCTTTAGTACCATTAAGATATCTAAATATATTTTTAACTCCTGCCAAATAGCGTTTTGTTGGAGTTATGCTGTGTCTAATTCATTGCAAATGTAAGATTAGATCTGGTACAATTTGAAGGATACATCAACACTCTAATGGCACTAAGATATGGGATTTCATGTCTCAATATCTCTTCACCATCATCCATAGGTTTGAATGAATTTTTATCCATGTCAAGAGTTCTAATGACTATGTGTGGTTTTGATGGATATGCTTTATTCATATTGAATTTTTCCAATATCTTCAGGATATAAGTAGGTTGGTGCACAAGTATCCATGATGAAAAATGCTCAAGTTGAAGATCTAAGTAGAATTTTGTTTTACCAAAATCTTTTGTCTCAAATTCTGTTATTAGATGATTGCGTGCTTCCATTATATCTTGTGTGTTTTCGATAATATTGAGATCATAGACATACAGTGATATGATACAAAATCCTGTTGAAGATTTCTTTGCAAATACACATAGGCCATTATCATTGTTGGAGTAACTTTTATATAGAAGGAACCCACTCAGTCGGTTGTACCACATCCTGCCTGACTATTTTAAGTCATGTAATGACTTTTTCAGTTTAACACTGTATATGTCACGATTTATATTTGGATTCTGAATTGAGTGACTCATATAAGTATACGGTCGCTCCATCATCAACTGCATTGATAAATTCTTTTGAACCTCCAAAGATATTAAATATCAAAATGATCTTCCACTCATCACCAGAGAATAAGTTTCATCAAAATCGATGTTGAGTCTCTACATGAAAATTAGAATGTACTTCATGAAAATCAGAACCTTCGAGTTGAGTGACAGAATCTGGAGTATCTGGATGAACTCGGAGACTCCAGGTTCTATCAACTCGATAGAGATAGCTAGAGTGCTGAGGACTTCTAGAATCCGGATACTCCGGGTTAGGCCGGACCATTCGGGTTCTTGAGGATTGTAGAACTGGATTTTTAGCTGAGATTCAACACTATCTTTGAGAGATTTGATAGTTGGACAATTAAGACATTTTTACCAGTTGTGATTAGCCAACAAACAATAATACATAACAAGGAGCTCCTCGAGTTCAATCTCTCAACTTTCTCCTTCTCTTTAGCAAGGAGCTCCTCGAGTTTAAGGTTTCTCACTTTTCAAAGATGGGCAAGTCCTCTTGCTTCTCGAGAATCCTCTTCTAGGCCAAAATGAACCGGTGCATGTAGTTTATTGAACTGGATCTAGACAAAACTCCAAACATGTAAGAATCTACCTTGAGACTCCATATTGTTTCCATTAACTCTTTCATCTTAGACATGACATTTTTACTCAAACATAAGCAAAGATTCACAACCACTATCGCTATCACTATCTTTATCTAGGAGCTTGAGTTGTGATTTTACCTGGTGCCCTTTTGCTATGAGACACTTGGAAGTGTTGTCATCGCGCATGTCACCAAAGATGAGCAAGTCCTCATGCTTCTCGAGAATCTCCTCTTGACTCCATATTGTTTTCATTAGCTCTTTCATCTTAGACATGACATTTTTACTCAAACCTAAGCAAAGATTCACAACCACTATTGCTATCGCTATCGCTATCTAGGAGCTTGGGTTGTGATTTTACCTGACACCCTTTTGCCATGAGACACTTGGAAGTGTCATCATCACTCATGTCACCAAAGATGAGCAAGTCCTCATTTTCCTCGAGAATATTCTCTTGACACCCTATTGTTTCCATTAGCTCTTTCATCTTAGACATGACATTTTTACTCAAACTTAGGCAAAGATTCACAACCACTATCACTATCGCTATCGCTATCTAGGAGCTTGGGTTATGATTTTACCTTACACCCTTTTGCCATGAGACACTTGGGAGTGTCGTCATCGCTCATGTCACCAAAAATCGACTTTGTCGGTGTAGAGGAGTGGATGGCGATGGTGGCGATCCCTTCATCATTGGATTCGAAGTCGGAGTTGGAGTCTTACTTGTTGCTGATGTGAGCTTGACCAAAATATTTCTTCTTATGGGTCTTGTACTTGTCCTTCTTGAAAACCTTTGTAGCGAAAATGATCATTAGGTCATGATTGTGATTTTGGTGATTAATGATAATATAGTCATTAGGACGAACATGTTTTTCAAGAATATATGTTAGTAGATCTTATAGATACAATACATCAAGAAGCCACTGCAACCGGGACAAAGTTTGATTGAACTGGAAAAGTCCCAAGAAGATTTGCCCCACCAGAAGATCTGGTGCAGAGGGGTTGAACCCACTGGAGCATTATGTCTAGAGACTGATAGGCTCGCCAGATGGTCTGGTGTTTAGGGGTTAAACTCATCGGAGTATTTCTGACAAAGGGGGAGAAGGCTGACGACCTCATCGGATAGTCCGGTGATCTGCACTGGGTAACATCAGAGTATTTTTTGTAGAGAAGAATTCAAGTACAGAAGATTGAAGATCTACCCACCGGAAGGTCAGATGCTTGGTTTGTGCACACCAGAGTATACCACAGCAGCATTTCTTGAGGAGGAAACTACAAGTATTAAAGAATGAAGATCAACTCACCAGATAGTCCGGTGATCACAAAGATTGTTGCACCAAAGCATTTCTAGGGAAAAGAAGAGAAGGTTTAACTCACCGGATAGTCCAGTGTGAATGGAATGAGCATCGAATGAATGGATTAGAGCATTTTACACAGAGAGACTGCAAAGGCTTGAATGACTCAAGATAACTCATCGGAAGGTCCGGTGATGGATTTGAAGACACATCGTAGTGTACGGTGTTCACAGAGGCATTGAGTGGAGGTCCAACGACTAGTTTCTAAGGTTGTACTCATTGGATAATCCGGTGTTAGTACTACTGTTCTCATTGGATCATCCGGTGTTAAGAGCTTTTCTGAGCCAATAGGAAAATGGCTAGTTGGCGGGTTTGAGGCTATAAATACCCCTCCACTCAGTTATTTGAAGGGGTGGCACGCTGCTGGAGTCTAGAGGAAGCTCATATACACTTGATAAGACATCATAGCTACCAAAGTGCTTAAAATGATCATCCAAGGCGATTAAACACAAGATTAGAGAGTGTTTAGTGCTTATAGGCCTAGAGTGAGTTGAAGCTAGGTGCTGCAGCTTGAAAAAACGATCAACGAGTGATCCTAGCTTGTACCGAGTGTTATGTCGGCACCTTGGAGTCTTGGTGACTCGCCGACATCTTGGGCCTTTGTGGCCCAAGCTTGTTGAGCATCCGACTTGGTGTGGAGTGGCGGCAAGACACGTGTACAAGGACACAGAGACCCTTGCCTTGGTGGCTTAAGCTCTGAAGTAATCATGACGACAAGTGACCGGAAGAGAGGCTAGTGGTGAGACCTTGCCTTAGTGGCTTGGTGGCTCATCGTGCTTGAGACCTTGTCTTGGTGACTTGGTAGCTCAAGAGCCGTGACCCAAAGAGACTTGACAACCGGGACCATATCCTCTGTGGAGCTCCAACGTGGATTAGAGGTGGCATTCATGCCATCGATACCACAAATAAAAATCCCTTGTACCGAGTTTGTCTCTCTACTTTATTTACGTTTTCACATTTATATACTTTTAATTTACCTTCCTAGAGTAGTTTACAATCCTTTTAAGTGGTAGAGTAGACACACTAGATAAACCTAGATCATATTTAGATAGAAATTGAGATAGATTTATCTTGTGAAGTTTTTAAAGCCAATTTGATTTAGGTTTATAAGTGTCCTAATTCACCCCCTCTTAGGACATCACCATTCCTTACAATTGGTATCAGAGCCTCATGCTCTTGATAAGCTTAACATCCTAAAGTTGTGATGTCCAGGGTTGGGATGGATATTCATAGTGCTCCACTTTTTGATGGCATAAATTTCCGTCATTGGGAAATTCTAATGTCTTGTTATTTGCAAGACAAGGGTCTAGATGTTTGGAGAATCACTGAGGAAGGGATCAAACCTTGCATCACCAATAAGGAGAGACAATTAGATACATTGACGAAGAGTATCCTTTTATCATCTTTAAATGTTGATGCATTTAATCGCGTTTATTATCTTACCAATGCACATGATATTTGGAATAGTCTCATTGAAATATATGAAACTACAAATGATGTGCGCAATGAGAAACATCATATGCTTGTTACTAAGCTCAATAGCATCAAACAATTTGCTCATGAAAGTGCTAATGACATGTACTCACATTTGAATATTCTTGTCAGTGAGATCAATGGGCTAGGTTTGATGCAAATTTATGATGATCAAGTGGTGAGAAGAATACTTCAAGCTCTTCTTCCAAAGTACAAGTTGATAGTTTCCATCATTTACGACAACAACGACATCAAGAAGATGACTCTAAGTCAAGTGCTCGGCAAGATCACCGCCCATTAGGGCCATGAACATGAGGGTGTAAGCCTTTTCCTCATCCAATGCTAAGAACCTTTCTCTCACAAGCAAGCAAGCACCATGCCCACATATGAAGGTGAAGATCAGGAGGCAAGAGCAAGAGTCAAGCTCAAGCAAAGATGATGACGATGAAGACAAAGAGAGCAATGAAGATGATGAGCAAAGCACATCAAGCGATGAAGAAATGAATCCCGAAGTGGAGAAGAATATCAAGAAGATCAATGCCAAGATTGATCAACGAATATCCATGAAAGACTTAGTAAAAACTATTGATCCCATCAAAAAGGAGAAGAAGACAAAGAACAAGAGGGAGATAAGGGGAAGAGCCAAAGCATTTGCAAGTATGAGAAGATGGGTGAGTGAAGATGAAGATTCAAGCTCAAGTGATGAGAGCTTCATCACCCATTCCTCCAAGAGAAGCTCTTCCTCAAGGTCATCATCACGAAAGCCATCATCACACAAGTGTCTTATGACCAAAGGTATGAAAAGCGATATAAATAATTATGAATTCAATGAGAATTCTCTCTCCTATGATGAACTCCTTCATTTGATCAATGAGCAACAAAGAGCCTTTAAGAAACAATGTAAGGAACTTAAGAAATTCAATTCCCTCAATGATTGTTTCTAATTATGAGTTATTATTAAGCAAATTCAATTTGCTAAACAAGAAGCATGAAGAGTTTAAGACAAAATTTTAGTACATTGAATCTCAATCTAAGGCCCTTTTAGAGTAATCTATCTCTCTATTTAATTTCAATCATAAGGTAGATGCTTGCATTTTTGTGATGATTTGATTGGTTTACCTAGCTCACCCCTTTGCAATGAGATTTGTGTTGAGAATATTGTTGTAGAACCATCTAATGAACTCATTGCACAAGAAAATGATGAGCTCAAATAAGAAGTCGAAAAGCTTAAGAAGGACTTGGCAAGATTAAAGGGCAAGAACCATATCTATCCTCCTCAAGATAACCATGCAACCATGGTGAAGAAGCTTGCGGAGGGGTTCACCATGACATGCTTCAAATGTCATCAAGAAGGCCACAAATCTTTCCAATGCAAGTAAGTCAAAAAGTAGACCAAGGAGAAGAAGAAAGCATGAATCTCTCCAACAAGAGCTCCAACTTCTACACTAAGCCCAACAATAAGATCAAGACCAAGAGCAACCACTACAAGCTCAAGAAGAAGAACAATGGCAAGGTGGTTGCACATATGGTTGGGAGAAAGGACCAGGAGTGGAACCAACCTATTTGGGTATCCAAGAAAGTCATCACCAACATGAAGGAGCCCCAATCGACTTGGGCTCCAAAGAAGACTTGAAGCCCGAGGCAGCTATGAGAATTTGGAGATTTGGCTCAAAAAATGAAGTGAAGGTTCAAGCAAAGAAGCCAAGTGTATAAGATTGGACGATTTGATGAAGATCATGATTATCATATATCCAAATCCCCATCCAAAAGTAATGAGCTAATGGTAGCTAGACTTTTTTTCCATGTTTTTTGAACCATTGCCTTGTCTAGGATTGTATGTGCATATTTTAATTTATTGCAATACATAGTGTAGGTTTTTATATGATAGATTGCTTGTGTTTCTCTCTTTCTTATGAGTAACCTACATGGTTTATTAGTTATAAGTTTCTCTTCATGGCATTAGTTCCACAGTTGGTATCTTTTATGCGCCATGAACTAATCCATAGGGTACCATTCTCATTGTTATTAATAACAAGTGCATATGTCTCGCAAGTATTCAACACTTGTATGCACATATTTAGGGGGAGTATATCCTATGGGTTGTGATTTTGATACTAACATGTGTTGCTAGATGTATATTTTATAGTCTCATAGAGAAATCAATATATCCCCAGAGGTATACAATGCTTAAATGCTTCAATTGGCATCATTGTCAATTCATTTCTACATTTAAGCTACCTCCATACATGATATGACTTAAACTTCCTACCTCTACTTATTGTCTAAGATATGCATATATTGCTACATTCCTACAAGTGTTATTCACAAGTGGGTCTCATTATATTTATACGCACATAAAGGGGGAGTTTAGATTATATCATGTGAGTTTCATGAATTATGATCCCTGTTTGTCTTTTTCAATTGATACCAATGTCTTCTATCCTTACAATTGGTATATCTTTTCCATTGGTATTATTTCATTAGATCACGATTTATGAAGCTCTCTCCCATATGCTCTAATGCTTTTCTCGAGTTCAACATATTTTGTAGCTTTTTTTGAGATTGTTGACAAAGGGGGAGAAGTTTGATGACCAAAGTAAGAAGCATAATATAGTGTCTAGGAGTGCCAAAGTTGACAAAAGGGGAAGAGAAGAAGATACGAGAAGCAACATGAGGCACCTAGATTGACAAAGGGGGAGAAGCTCTTGCATGGGTCGATCAAGGCAGATAGTGGCAATGGAAAAAGGGGGAGCCAAAACAAAGGGGGACTAAATGGTAAGAACATGCATCCAAGCAATGGGGTAAGGCTTTGTGCTCTTTACGATTAATATCATTTATTATTTGTCACTTGCTTTGGTTGTGTTGTCATCAATCACCAAAAATGGGGAGATTGTAGTGAAAATGACCCTATTAGGTCTTGATTGTGATTTTGGTGATTAATGACAATATAGGCATCGGGACTAACACGTTTATCAAGAATATATGTTAGTAGATCTCATGGATGCAATACATCAAGAAGAAACCACAGTCGGGACAAAGTTTGATTGAATTAGAGAAGTCCCATGAAGATTTGACTCACTGGAAGGTTCGGTGCAGAGGGGTTGAACTGATCGGAGCATTGTGTCGAGAGGCTAATAGTCTCATCAAATGGTCTGGTGTTAAGGGTTTAACTCACCGGAGTATTTTTGACAAAGGGGGCAAAGGTTAACAACCCCACCGGGTAGTCCGGTGATTTGCACTTGGTAACATCAGAGTATTTTCTGCAGAGAAGAATGTAAGTGCAGAAGACTACAGATCAACCCACCGGAATATTTGGTGCTTGGTTTGTGCATACCAGAGGATAGCACTAGAGCATTTCTTGCAAAGACAACTGCAAGTATTAAAGAATGAAGATCAACTCACCAGATAGTTCGGTGATCACAGAGATAGTTGCACCGGAGTATGTCCAGGGAAAAGAAGAGAATATTTAACTCACCGAATGGTCCGGTGTAAATGGAATGAACACCGGATGAATGAACCAGAGCATTTTACAAAGAGAGGCTGCAAAGGCTCGGATGGCTCAAGATAACTCACTGGAAGATCCGGTGATGGATTTGAAGGCACACCATAGTGTACAGTGCTCATAGAGACATTGAGTGGAGTTGTAACGGCTAGTTTCTGAGGTTGTACTCATCGGATGATCCGGTGTTGGTACTACTATTCTCACCGGATCAATCGGTGTTAAGAGCTTTTCTAAGCCATTGGGAAAATAGCTAGCTGGCGGGTTTGAGACTATAAATACCCCTCCACTCAGTCATTTGAAGGGGTGGCATGCTGCTGGAGTCTAGATGAAGCTCATATACACTTGAGAAGACATCCAAGCCACCAAAGTGATTAAAGTCATCAATCAAGGCAATTAAGCACAAGATTAGAAAGTATCTAATGCTTATAGGTCTAGAGTGAGTTGTAGCTAGGTGCTGTAGCTGGAAGAAGGGATCAAGGAGTGATTGTAACTTGTACTGAGTGGTACGTCAACACCTTGGAGTCTTGGTGGCTCTCCAGCATCTTGGGTCTTGGTGGCTCAAGCTTGTTAACCCTCTGAGTTGGTGTGGAGCAGCGGCAAGACACGTGTATGAGGGCACGGAGACCCTTGCCATGGTGGCTCAAACTTCGAAGTGATCACGGCAGCAAGTGACCAGAAGAGAGGCTAGTGGTGAGACCTTGCCTTGGTGGCTCATCGTACTTGAGACCTTGTCTTGGTGACTTGGTAGCTCAATAGTTGTGACCGGAAGAGACTTGGCTACCGAAAACATATTCTTTGTGGAGCTCTAACGTGGATTAGAGGTGGCATTCATGCCATTGATGCCACGGGATAAAAATCCCTTGTGCCAAGTTTGTCTCTTGTAACACCCTGATTTTCAGATTTCTCAAATTTCTAAAATTTTCCAAGAGTTTTGAATAGCTTCACTAGTAGTATAGGTTTAAAACCTATTTTCTTAATCAATCAATTAATATAGGTTCTTATTTTGTGTGCATTGCAAGCTGAGTTTTGCTAGGAGCCAGGTAAATGCATTAGAGTTCATTTTCTTTTTCTTTCTCTTTGGCGTTTTGAGCCAAAAAGATTTTGAAAAGGTTTTTACAAAACTCAGTAGTGAATAAGTTAAGGATCTTAATGGTTGGAATTCAAAATCTTTGAATTCATCATCTATTCAATCCTTGTTTATACCTGATCTTTCTCTAGGTCAATTCAAATCTTATCTAAATTCTTGTTTAAAGTCAATCTCTCCTCTTTCTCAAATTCTACCCAAATCCAAATTCAAATTTCCTCATCTACTCCTATTTTTGTTCAACCTTATTTTTCGTTTCTCTTAAATTCACTTCGAACACAATTCAAATTCAAATCCTATTCAAATTTCTCTGCAAAAGTTTCTTTTCTAAACCCTAGATATACCTAAAGTGTCTTTGGGCTCAATCTTGCTCAAGTCCAAACCCTTAGCCAAGTCTTCTAGAAGGTCCACCACAAAGGATCCACGAAATCTGCAAATTTTCGCGGAGACCTGGACAGCCTCATCTTTCCATGACGTTTTGGAGTTCAAAACAGCCTCAAATGCAAATATTGACAATACCAAAGTTGTAGGTCACGTCAAGAGCTTTGATTTGAATCTATGGAAGTCCTCTTTTGGATAATGGAGCTAGGAAGTATGGCCCCTGAAATCAGTGCTGCGCAGAGAAGTCTGAGTTCAAACATTTTATTTTGTGGTGCATTTTTGGAAATCAAGATGACGTTTTCAGAAGTTCCAATGACTACAAAAGTTTTAGATCTTTTTGATTACTACAATTTAGAATCAATAAACGTCCAATTTGGAGTCTGGACGATGGAGATATCATCCTCGGAATACAGAGCTACGAAAAAGGAAACCGTAACCGACTCGAACTCGAATCCGATCCGTGTTCGGTTTGGACTCCACCTCAACCAGCCACCCCTACCCCTATATATATGAGTTGCATGCCCTCTCCTACCCCTATTCCATGCCCCAAGCCCTAGAAGTTGCTTCTGTCCTGTCCGTGCGTCGCCGGAGCGCCGCCGTTCGCCGGAGTCGCGCCGCCGCCGCCCGTGATGCGCTACATCGTCTTCTCCGCGAATCCTTCTTCCTCGACCACCAAAGCAATGTGAGGACCTCTTCTTCTCCTCCCTTAATACTGTTTTAGTATCATACTAAGTCCCTAGGCAAGCCCTAGCCCCGGCCAAAGCCCGATCTACGCTGCCACGGTCGTCGCCGTCGCGGACAGCCGCGAGACAGCCGCGCTGTAGCTGATTGGCATCGATGTTCCCGACCGACCAAAGGTCAAATCACCAAGCCCTTTCACCGGTGCATGTCCCATGATGTTCCCCACGCCCTCACCAACCAGGTCGGCCAGTAGAGCAGCCAAACCACCGCAATCAAGGTTGACATACCCGCTGTCCGGTTTCTGGACGCGTTCTGCACGCGCACCGGATTTGCATTCGCGTTCCCCGTCAATCCGAAAGCCGTATGGATGCACCAACTGCGTCACGGCGTGTCCCATGGAGTCTTCTACGTTACCCTAGGAGCCCATCCATGTTTGTGCAGTGACACGACCAGGACGCCATTGCCAACCACAGCATGTCGCAGCCATCACCCGTCTCATCTATGCAGCTCGTTCTTCCTCTCAGTGGATGATCTACCAAAACCCATGCCATAGCATTGTGTTCCCGGGTTATATGAACATCCTTGTTCAAACGTTTTCTCAAATTTTATAGCCTAGAACGTGAGCGTCTTCGTTCTTACATCTGTTCGCAATCACCACCAAACCTAGCAGCAGTCATCATTGTTTTGCCACTACCTCAGATGACCCCTTCAAAACCAACCATACCGCTGAGTTAGTCTTTCCGCGTTCTACGCCATGCTTCCCTCGTTTCACTGAAACACCACCGAAGCCAACATCGATATTTGTGGCCACATGCCCGATCGCCATCTCCAACGAAACCCGAACCACCACCGCTACATAGAGTCACCATTAGTATTCTTAACCTAGAAGCGTAACATTCGGCCTTTTTGGTCCATCATAGGTGGTTGATACTAGATCTCTGTGTATTCCTTCTTTAATCCAAGATGGTACTTGCATAGCATGTCAAGTCAGCATCACATCATTCTCCTTAGCCTAGCCAGTGAAGTCTAGTCTGCCCTACACTTCTTGAATCTTGCGTAATAATGTTGTCAAGTGTCATGTGGGGAAAGAGATACACCCGTAGAGCTAAAAAGTCAAGTCCATCAAGCCAGGATAGTGGCTAGAATGGCGCCTGTAGAGGGAATAATGGCCGCACCATTAGCTGGTGCTATTTTTAGGAAGCTATTAAGTAATGATTGAGAGTGATTTGAGGGGAATCAGTTAGCCAGATGGCTATGTAAGCCGCAGGGCACCCGGAGAAAAGAGGAGGAGAATGAAGTTATCTTCTTCCTATCTCTACTCTCTCTGACAAAATAGGGAGTCGAGGGGCAAAACCTCGCTCCACCTCTACCAGCGGCTACGCTCTGCGTAGTCAGGGTTCTCCACCTCTAGTACCACCATTGCCCACTCACCGACGCCACAACACCTTGGTATCAGGTTCCAGCCGATCCTCGTCGCCCACTCCGCCGCTAAACCCCACTACCCCTGCGCCATCGCCCGCTGCCTCGGTGACCTCCGCTATGGCTGAACCGACCACCACTGATCTCGCGGCCCTCATCAAGACCCTGGCCGAGACCGTGGAATCTCTGAAGTCTTCCATCGCCGAGCTCAAACAGGAGCGCCGCCCCGAATCCTCCTCGTCGGGCACGAAGGCCCCTGCCACCAGAGAGCACCAAAATGATCGCCCTCCTCACTTTCAGAATATGGATTTCCCGAAGTACGATGGTAAGACTGATCCACTGGCGTTCATCAACCAGTGCGAAAATTATTTCCATCAGCAGCGCATCATCGAGGACGAAAAGGTCTGGATGGCCTCCTACAATTTGGAGGACATTCCACAGATGTGGTTCATCCAGGTGCAACAGGACAAGGGCACTCCTCCATGGCGGCACTTCACCGAACTCCTGAACCTGCACTTTGGCCCTCCCCTGCGGTCCAACCTGCTGGGTGAAGTGGCCGCGTGTCGACGCACGGGCTCTGTGGTCGACTACCAGGACCGCTTCCAGGCCCTCCTACCGCTCGCAGGCAAGACTCACGGAGGCCCAGCGTGTCCAACTCTTCACCGCCGGCCTTCAACCGTCCCTGAGCCTCGACGTCGAAATCCACAATCCGCAGTCCCTGTCGGTCGCCATGAGCCTCGCCAGGAAGCTGGAATTTCGGGAGCACTTGGCTGCCCCCCGGCCGCCCACCAGCGGCCTGCCGGCCGGGGTCTGCTGCCCGCACCGCGCGCTCCCCCCGCGTTTCCCACGCCCGCCACCGTGGCCCCACCTGCATCACCGTCGAGGGCCGCCCGGTCAAGAAGCTTTCCCAGGCGGAGATGGAGGAACGCCGGCGGCTCGGCCTCTGCTACAACTACAACGACAAGTTCAACCGCGGCCACAATAAGGTTTGCCCGTGCCTTTTCTTGCTGGATTTGGACGACGCATAGGATGACGGCGGCACGGAGGAAACAGAGGCGCCGGACGACGCACCTCTCATCTCCCTCCACGCCATCGCGGGCGTCCAGTCCAACGACACCATGAAGGTCCTGCTCACAATGGGCGGCGCCACTCTCCACGCCCTGCTGGATTCCGGATTGACCCACAACTTCATCGTCGAGGACAGCGTGGCGGCCACCGGCCTCCTTCCCCAGCACCGTGACGCCCTGTCCGTCACCGTCGCCCACGGGGAGCACGTGCCCTGCGTCGGGATGTTCCGCCGTGCCGCCTTCGCCATCGAGCAGGAGCAGTTCACCGCCGATTTCTACGTCCTCCCGCTCGCCGGATACGAAATCGTGCTAGGTACCCAGTGGCTGGCTATGCTGGGTCCCCTACTGTGGGATTTTGGGCAGCTCACCTTGAAATTTTGGCGCGACTCCCAGCTCGTGTGTTGGCACGGCATTGCCGGACCAGCCAGCCCGCGCCTGCACGCGGCCACAGGCGGTGACCTCCTTGACGCGCTGCTGGAAGAGTTCCAGGATGTCTTCACCGAGCCGAACGGGCTACCGCCGCCGCGCTCCCACGACCACCACATCACCCTGCTGCCTGGTGCTGCCCCGGTGGCCGTGCGTCCATACCGATACCCATCGGCGCACAAGGCTGCAGCAGGGCCTGATCCGACCCAGCCCGTCGACATTCTCCTCGCCGGTCCTCCTCGTCAAGAAGGCTGATGGGTCGTGGCACTTCTTGCGTCGATTACCGCGCTTAACAGCATCACCGTCAAGGATGCCTTTCCGATTCCGGTGGTTGACGAGCTGCTGGACGAACTACACGGCGCGCGCTACTTCACCAAGCTAGACCTCCGTTCGGGCTATCATCAGGTTTGGATGTTTCCCGCAGATGTGCACAAGACGGCGTTCCGAACGCACGACGGGCTCTATGAGTTCCTCGTCATGCCTTTCGGCCTCGCCAACGCACCAGCGACCTTTCAAGCCTTGATGAATGAGCTCCTCCAGCCGTTTCTCCGTCGCTTCGTCCTGGTGTTCTTCGACGACATTCTGATCTTCAGCACCAGTTGGGTGGACCACCTCCGACACGTCCGCGTAGTCCTCTCCGTGCTACAGCAGCATCGCCTGTTCGTGAAGCGCTCCAAATGCGCTTTCGGCGAGTCGAAGATCGCGTACCTCGGCCACGTCATCTCGGCCGACGGCGTGTCCATGGATGCCGACAAGGTCCAGGTGGTGCTGGAGTGGCCTGTGCCCACAACAGTACGTGCTCTTTGTGGCTTCCTCGGCTTGGCGGGCTACTACCACAAGTTTGTGCAGGACTACGGCCTCATCGCCGCACCCCTTACTACCCAGCTGCGCAAGGAGGGGTTCGGTTGGTCCGACACGGCCGCAGCCGCCTTCGCTGCGCTCAAGATGGCGCTCACCATAGCCCCCGTGCTGGCGTTACCGGCTTTCGACAAGCTGTTCATTGTGGAGTGCGATGCCTCCTCGTCCGGCTTTGGCGCTGTACTGCTTCAGGACAAGAGCCCACTGGCCTTCTTCAGCCGTCCAGCAGCGCCGCGTCACACCTCCCTGGCGACATACGAGCGGGAGCTCATCGGCCTCGTCCACGCCATCCGCCACTGGAGGCCTTACCTCTGGGGTCGTCACTTCCTAGTCCGCATGGATCATTATAGCCTCAAGTTCTTCTCGACCAGCGCCTGGCGACAATTCCGCAGCACCATTGGGTGGGCAAGCTGCTGGGGTTTGACTTTGAGGTCGAGTACAAACCTGGCAGCACTAACATCGTCACTGACGCGCTCTCCCGCCGCGACGTCGACTCGGCCACGACATTCCTCCTGGCAGCTCCACAGTTCACCTTCATCGACAGGCTGCGCCAGGCCAACACCACCGATCCCGCGCTAGTGGCGCTGCGGGAGGACATCCAGGACGGCCGCCGCGCCGCACCCTGGGCTCTGGTGGACGGGCTGGTCACCTTCGACGCCAAGCTCTACGTCCCCCCGTCCTCCACGCTCCTACACGTCCTGGTGGCCGACATCCACAACGACGGGCACGAAGGCATCCAGCGGACTCTGCACCGCCTCCACCGTGACTTCCACGCCCCTAATCTTCACTCAGCTATGCAGGATTTCATACGGGGCTGCCTCACTTGCCAGCGGCACAAGACTGAGCACCTGCTCCCTGGCGGCCTACTGCTGCCCCTCCCTGTACCGTCCATGGTGTGGGTCGATGTCGCGCTAGACTTCATCGAGGGGCTCCCAAAAGTAGGCGGCAAGTCCGTCATCCTCACCGTGGTGGATCGATTCTCCAAATACTGCCACTTCATTCCGCTAGGCCACCCCTACACCACCGAAGCCGTAGCCAAGGCTTTCTTCGCTGAGATCGTACGCCTGCACGGCATCCCGCAGTCCCTCGTCTCCGACCGTGACCCGGTTTTCACCTCGGTGTTCTGGAAGGAACTCCTCACCCTCTCCAGCACCAAGCTACATATGACCACCGCCTTCCACCCGCAAGCTGATGGCCAAGCTGAAGCCGCCAACAAGGTGATCACGATGTATTTGCGCTGCTTCACAGGTGATCGGCCATGCCAGTGGCTTCGGTGGCTCCCCTGGGCTGAATACACCTACAACACGGTGTTTCAAACATCCCTCCGAGACATGCCATTCAAGCTGGTGTATGGCCGCGACCCGCCCACAATCTGCTCCTACGATCCAGGAGAGTCCAGGGTCGCGGCCGTGGCCAAAACCATGGCCGAACGGGACGAGCTGCTGGCGGATGTCCGCTACAGGCTGGAGCAAGCCCAGGCAGTCTACAAGTCCTACTACGACCGTCGTCACCGGTCGATGTCCTACAATGTGGGGGATTGGGTCTGGTTGCACGTGCGTCACCGCACCCCACTCTCCCTTCCAACCGCGATGTCGGGCAAGCTCCGCCCCCGCTACTACGGGCCATATCAGGTTGCAGAGGTCATCAATGTGGTCGCCGTTCGCCTGCATCTGCCGCCTGGCGTCCGCATCCATGACGTCTTTCACGTCGGCCTCCTCAAGCGCTTCAACGGTCAGCCTCCGGAGTCCCCACCACCACTGCCCCCTATGCATCACGGCGCAGCAGTCCCAGTTCCGGCAATAGCAGTCAAAGCCCACCTGGCACGGGGCATTCGCCAGGTACTCATCCAGTGGCAGGGCGAACCACCTTCTGCAGCCACCTGGGAAGACGTCGACTCCTTTGTCCAGCGCAACCCGCAGTTCCAGCTCGAGGACGAGCTGCTCGTCGAGGGGGGGGGGGGGAGAGAGATGTCATGTGGGGAAAGAGATACACCCGTAGAGCTAAAAGGTCAAGTCCATCAAGCCAGGATAGTGGCTAGAATGGCGCCTGTAGAGGGAATAATGGCCGCACCATTAGCTGGTGCTATTTTTAGAAAGCTATTAAGGAATGATTGAGAGTGATTTGAGGGGAATCAGTTAGCCAGATGGCTATGTAAGCCGCAGGGCACCCGGAGAAAAGTGGAGGAGAATGAAGTTATCTTCTTCCTTTCTCTACTCTCTCTGACAAAATAGGGAGTCGAGGGGCAAAACCTCGCTCCACCTCTACCAGCGGCTACGCTCTGCGTAGTCAGGGTTCTCCACCTCCAGTACCACCATTGCCCACTCACCGATACCACAACATCAAGCCTGACACAGTGATTGTACAATAAAGCCTTTTCCATAGGAAGATAGTTCTGGTAAATTAGCTTTTGCTTTTCAGTCTAATCCATCTCTCGAAAGCTGTTCTCTTTTCATCTTAACTCCAATTTAGGCGATTCTTGCGTCTAAATGTTTCTAAAATCATACCTATCCAACCATAATGTTTTTGAAGTGTTTTAATGATGTTTGGTATGTTGTTCTTAGTGTTTTCCTTTGTGTTGTTTTTCGGTAGTTCTCGCGATTAGTCGATAACGTTCCGGAGCAGTTCGAGGGACTTCAAGACCAAGATTTCGACAACACTGAGTAGCATTGGGAAAAAGGCAAGTGTCTTTGATCATATTGAACCTATGTTTTTAAATGTTTTGTTTTACAAAATTGCATGCAGAGTCAATATGATGGGTAGTCACCTATGTTAGGGTTTTTCCTAGATTTTCTCTTATCATCCCTTGGAACCTAGATGGTTTATGGTTAGGTGTTTTTTGTGGGTAGATTGCTTAGCCATGCTTTTGGGATGTTGAGAAGTGTCATAATCTTGACTAATGAACATATGCAACAATGGTCATTTATGTGTTAATGGTCTAGCAACATAGAACCTTAGGCCTTGAGCAAACTGGTTTGGATGGTTGTCGTGGTTATGATGTTGGTTTAGTGTTTGCTCAAGTAACCTAAGTAAGGACCGGTTCGTGGAGCGACAACCCAAGAAGTAACGTACCAACCACGAGGATGATATGGGTAAGGCGTGACATACTGATTAGAGTCTATCCAGTGTGTGTTGGGTCAGTACAAAAGGGGGCTTCTGGGTAGGAGCTTAGCTTGCGTAAAGCCTGGCGGTGAAACCTAGTGGGCAGACACATACTGGATTAGTCTTTGGTTAGTGGCAAATGTCATGCAGTGATTCTTGGCGGCACACTACTGGCGTGTGTTAAGTGTTTCACGAACACGGCAACATGGAATTCACTGACTCGTGGGGAAAGCTGGACAACCTTTGCAGAGTGTAAAATTGTTATAACAACCGTGCTCACGGATATGAGAGACTTGGATCCTCACATGATTAGTGGGTTGTGGTTATGGGTTTGGTTGTGGTTATGGTTCTGGTACAGGGAGTACTAGATGGTTGTGGTTATGGTTCTGGTACAGGGAGTACTAGATGGTTGTGGTTTTGGTTATAGTACAGTGAGTACTAGACAGTTATGGTATGCTGGATGTTAGACCGTATGGGTTACATTCACTTAATAACTGCTTAACATTTTTGAGTCCAAATATGTTTTCATTACTCGTATTTACGCAAATATACCATTTGTTAGCCTATTCTTGATATAAACCTGCATATCATTACTTTCCCCCACTTGCTGAGTACTCTATGTGCTCACATTTGCTATTTTCCCTACACCATGCGACATGTATACTGCTGCTCAGTGAGTGAAGATGTTGAAGACTATCAAGACGAGATTGTGACGTTCTAGGCACGTGTCTCCCGATCGGTTGCCTGCGGTGTTGTTGGGCACCAGTGCTTCTGTTCGGTTGCAGATATCTTCTTAGAAGACAATATATGTCAATTGCTGTAAGAGTTTAACATTTATTCTATAAAAGTATTGCTTTTCTTATTTCACCTGTGACGTCCTTATGTGTGTTGAACATCCTGGGTACACATAAGCCGCATCTGGTTTTGGCCGTTAAAACCGGCTGTGACAGAGGTGGTATCAGAGCCATACTGACCGTAGGACGCAAGCCTAGATAGAATGGTCGTGCCATAAGGTCATATTTTAAAAGTATATTTTGAAAAACTTATCCCCACGCTTTTCTGACCCCTCAGTTTCTCTCTCTACTTACCCATTTCAATCTATTTAGAAAAACAAGTTTCCAACACTCCTCCTTTCAAACTATTAGTTGTTGAACCATCCCAGTAACTCTATTCGAGGAGTATGCACTTGAAGATTTCTCTTGGCGCTCCTACCTTGAGTGAAGATTTATATGATAAATATGAAGATCCATCATAACAGGAAGAATCGTCTACCACAACACTGAAGACATGAAGATCTATCTCTGCGCTGCTCCTGGTTTTAGTTTTTCGAGTCATAGGAGAATTTTTCCTAATCTTCGGAATCGTTAGAGCGCTGTTAGATCGTGTGCTTGTGTTATGTGCCTTGTGTGATTTGGGTTTTCTATTTGAGTGTTGGAATGCGTTGTGTGATGCTTTAGCATCTGGTAACAGCTGCATTCCTTATATATCTCTATAGTTAATAGTATAGCTAGGTTTTCTCCTTCTAGTCCCTTCTTTTCTTGCCAAACCTCGTGCCTCAATCCCAATCAGATGGTGAACACAAAGAAATATCAGCTTGGTAAAGGTACCAACAACAATAATAGCAACATCCAGTAGATGCCACAAGGAAGAATTTTTGGAGACGCAGACTCAAATCCTTCAAGGCATGACTCAGAATATAGAAAGTCTGCTACAAATCATCGAAGCTCTGGGTGCAGAAGACGAGCGTGGAAAGCAAGGCAACATCAAGAAGAGGAAGAAATCCTTTGAAGACCATCAAGCAAACAATAGTTCTTGTTACGTTCCACTCCTGAACAAGCACATTGTTCTGTCAACCAGGAAGTTTCATAGGTCGAGAAAAATTTGCAGAGTACCCTACAAAGAAGGTGTGTTTTTGCTGTGAAGAAGAAAGACGCTATGCCAATGGATGTCCCCTAAGGATCCTTGTACCTGACGATAAGAAGGTGTGTGTCCACTATGGAGAAGCTACACGCTGGGTCAAAAGATGTCTCATGAAGCACCTTGCACGGAATTGGATCAACCTCAAATCCCACATGAAGATCTCAATTCAACATTTGGACTGTCACAACTTTCAAGTTGTAACTCAAGATAGTCAAGATCGATGAGATCCCATCAAGCTCATAGAAGCTCAGTAGGCACACAAAAAAAGAGTGATATATTCTATGTCAAAGGATACATGTCTATCTACTTCTCAAGAGCTGGAAATGTAAGTCAGAGAAGTCCGCTCCTTTTTAAGGGGGTAGTCTTCCTAGCTAATCTCTTGGTTCTGGAACCTCAAGACAGATATTGGAAACGGCTAGCCAGCAAAGGTAATGAGGTTGCCAAAGGAAGGACAGTACCCAGAAGATGCACTCTGACCAAAGAAGCGACTACTAAGAACAGGTACTCTTTCCTAGAAGTTAGGATATGGCTTACTAAATCTTCAAGGATAAAAAGGTCTGTCAAGGTCAATCAACAGATGAGAAGATCCTTAAAAAAACTTATTAGGAGTGCTAAAGCTACAGAATTCTTAGGAATCAGAAAGAACTAAGATGTATCATGATCTCAAGGATTCTTATCGGTAGTATGGAAACAAGAGTGGTGTAGCAAAGTATATGGTCCTATATGACACAGGTCAAAAAAGTTAGAATAGTACATCAGAGACAACTACAACCGTCGAAGATACCAGGAATGGGATATCCAAGAAAATCCAACATACTCAAAATAATCAATTAAGATTTGTCGAGATAATTTTAAAAGCCATCAAAAGCAAAGTGAGCAGTGTTGTCAGAGCAATGAGGTTAACACTGAGAAGAAAAAGCAATTTGGAAAGCGAGAAGAAAACTTGAAGATCAAGATCCCTTATCTCGTTTTCGATCTGCCCGAATCTCGAGGGCGAGATTCCTTTAAAGGGGGGGGGGGTAGATTTGTAACACCCTGATTTTCAGATTTCTCAATTTTCTAAAATTTTCCAAGAGTATTGAATAGCTTCACTAGTAGTATAGGTTTAAAACCTATTTTCTTAATCAATCAATTAATATAGGTTATTATTTTGTGTGCATTGCATGCTGAGTTTTGCTAGGAGCCAGGTAAATGCATTAGAGTTCATTTTCTTTTTCTTTCTATTTGGTGTTTTGTGTGAAAAAGATTTTGAAAAGGTTTTTACAAAACTCAGTAGTGAATAAGTTAAGGATCTTAATGGTCGGAATTCAAAATCTTTGAATTCATCATCTATTCAATCCTTGATTATACCTGATCCTTCTCCAGGTCAATTCAAATCTTATCCAAATTCTTGTTTAAAGTCAATTTCTCCTCTTTCTCAAATTCTACCCAAATCCAAATTCAAATTTCCTCATCTACTCCTATTCTTGTTCAACCTCATTTTTCGTTTCTCTTAAATTCACTCTGAACACAATTCAAATTCAAATCCTATTCAAATTTCTCTGCAAAAGTTTCTTTTCTAAACCCTAGATATACCTAAAGTGTCTTTGGGCTCAATCTTGCTCAAGTCCAAACCCTTAGCCAAGTCTTCTAGAAGGTCCAACACAAAGGATGCACGAAATCTGCAAATGTGGGGAGCCTTGTATGCTGGATGTTAGACCGTATGGGTTACATTCACTTAATAACTGCTTAATGTTTTTGAGTCCAAATATGTTTTCATTACTCGCATTTACGCAAATATACCATTTGTTAGCCTATTCTTGATATAAGCCTGCATATCATTACTTTCCCCCATTTGCTAAGTACTCTATATGCTCACACTTGCTATTTTTCCTACACCATGCGACATGTATGCTGCTGCTCAGTGAGTGAAGATGTTGAAGACTATCAAGACGAGATTGTGACGTTCTAGGCACGTGTCTCCCGGTCGGTTGCCTGCGGTGTTGTTGGGCACCAGTGCTCCTGTTCCGCTGCAGATATCTTCTTAGAAGACAATATATGTCAATTGCTGTAAGAGTTTAACGTTTATTCTATACAAGTATTGCTTTTGTTACTTCACCTGTGACGTCCTTATGTGTGTTGAACATCCTGGGCACACATAAGCCGCATTTGGTTTTGGCCGTTAAAACCGGGTGTGACATCTCTCTACCTTATTTACGTTTCTGCATTTACAAACTTGCAATTTACCTTGCTAGAGTAGGTTGCAACGCTGAGGAGACTCTCCTATTCATCAAGGAAAGGGACCAGGGCATCCAAATCCTCAACCCGAGCTAGATGAAGGCTCATCGAGGAACAAGTGCAAGAAGAAGAACTCAAAGGGAGGCAAATGTAAGAAAACTAAAACTGATGAAGTTTTGGCAGATCTTCCCGATATGCATCCTGACAAGCATCCTAGCTCATCCTGAGATAAAGGCAATCCATCAGGCATCGTAGAACGGTTCGGTAAGCTCTGGTGCAACTTCCACCAAACCAACGACCACAATCAACAATGCCGCATCTTCGGAATGCATTCAAGGCTGAGGTCGACAAGGTTAAGGGGAAGGTGACTCAGGTCGTAACCCAGAGTAGGGACTCTAGCTCTAGCGACGACTCAGACTTGCTGTCGTTCCATGAGAAGGATAGTACCATCGACCACATGTTTGGTGGCTCAACATCCTATGAATATAAAAGGTAGTACAAGACTATGGCCTGGGAAGTACTAGCAGCTATCCCCAAGAGTCGGTAGGCCGTTAGGTGGTCAAACATCGCAATCTTCATTGACCAAGTCAACTACTTGAAGAACTTTGTACGACTAGGTCGCTTCTCAATAGTGGTCAAACATCACAATCTTCTTTGACCAAGTCAACTACCTGAAGAACTTTGTACACTCAACATCTGCAACATTACCTGAGTGCAAATCGATAGAAGAAGTTCCCTAAAAATTCTCTTCACTGGTGCACTCGATATGATGTAGATCCCTTGATCTACCGTCAAGCCGGTTACTCAAGCCTTCCACAGCATAATACATGGATCTTCGGCAATGCCTATCAACCAGATAACACTTCCCGTCACCTTCAGGAAGCCCGACAACTCCCAAACAGAAAAAAATTCTATTCTAAGTGGTTGATTTGAGATGGCATACAATGCATTTTGGGATGACCAAATCTAGCCAAATTCAAGGCTATCGTGCACTACGCTTACTAGTGCATAAAAATTCCAGGGCCCGAGGGAGTTACCACCTTCCGAGGCTACACCAAGACAAGTCTACGCTGCGACAAGCAGAGCCTCGACACGGCGGTCAGTGAGATTTTCTTTTTAATTCAAATGATTATGTGCTTCCTGTTGTGTACTTACAACCAGTGAGTGTTCTCCCTTCAATATATATGCATTAGGGGGCGTTTTTGGTATGTGTGCACTGTTGCAGGCCGAGGCAGTACATGACAAGTTTTCACATTTTATTTGTTATGGAGTATTTTCATTCCATATGATTGTTGATTATTTCTCATTAGAATCACTGTGATGCGCCCATAGTGTTCATACATGAGCACCGCGCCGGAGTGTTTGTCTTTACTTGACTACTTAATACTCGAGGTATTGGATCAAAAGAATAAGTTTGGGCCCCTGCACTCCTTTTTTGTTACTACATTCGCGCACTTTATCATGCACGAGTTTAATTCTCCTATGTAATTTTTTCCTTCGCACAAGGAACTTTGTTTCTACCTTGAAGGGGCTTTACCATTCGGTTAAGATAATTATTCTTCGCATGTATGGCGAAGTGTTTATTTTTTGCGTGTTTGCATTACATAAATGCACCAAAGTATTTATTTTTTCTTATATGAACAAGCATTTAAATGCAAACATCTACACATTTCACGTGCTTGCATCGCACAAGTGCGCCGATATGCATATTCCTAGTTTAGATACCAAAGTATTTACTATTCACATGTGAAGCATTGCAAAGTCATGCTAGTGTGTTCATTCTTCATGTGTGCATTCCGGCATCTCCTCTTCATACACGTTCATTGCAGTAACGCGCTAAGGGGTTTACTTGCGAGCATCACATTAAACATCGAGGCATTGGCGCTTCACACGCATGCACCACATTCATGTGTAGAAGTATTTACTCTTCGTACATGTTTATTTTCCATGCGCTCTCATTACATATGCATCAAAGAGCTAACTCTTCGCACGAACGCCAAAATCTCTATCTTCTATGCACAAACATTATATAAATACATCAATGTTTTCACTCTTACATATGCGCATCCTTATCCTATGTATAATTTAATTTCTCATATGAAAGTTTTCCTCTTCGTAAAAGGGAGTTTATTTCTCTTATGCAGGTTTTAATCCTGAGTAAAAGGTTTCTACTCCTCGCATGGGGGAGTCTATTCGCAAATGCTGAAGCATTTACTTTTATGTGCACATCGCATCCATAAGCCGAAGTGCTTACTTTTCGTGCGTTTGCATTACATATGCACTAAATTATTTACTCAAATGTATTTATCCTTCTTGTGCTTGCATTACATATGCATCGGAGCACATACTCTTCTAAATGTGCATATGCAGGTTTTTTAACCTTGGCAAAAGTATCTATTACTCATATGCAAGGTTTTACACTTCGCATGAGGGAAAATTTGTTTCTCAAAATGCAGGGTACCTAACCTTCACATTAATGAATTTATTATTATATGCCCATGTGTTTCATTTCTGCTTACATGCGTTGCTTCCCTATACCAAAGTATTTCTCGTGCTGCATTACATATGCATTAAACTTTTTAGCCTTCGCTTGCATGTTGAAGTGTTTATTTTTTGTGCTCTCTCGTTGCATTTGCATCGAAGCACGCATTCTTCGCATAAGTGCTGAAGCATTACCTTCGACGTATTTGTTACATAAATGCATCGAAGCATTTGTTTTTCGCATATGTAGGTTCTTACCCTTCGCTTAGGGGAATATTTATTCCCCATGCACATGTTTTGGTCTTCTCAAGAAAAAGATCTTATATGTAGGAATTTTTAATCCTCGCAGGATGGGACTTATCCGTTATATACCGAAGGTTTTATCCTTCTCTACCACATTTAACTTTATGCTAAAGCATTTACTCTTTGATTGTACTTTTTGTGCATCTATTTAATGCATGCACAAAAGACGGGGGCAAAGTGCATGCCCCCACACTGAAGACAAACCATGTCTTCGAGTTACAAAAGACGAGGGCTAAGAGTGCCTACCCCCGCACCAAATACAAATCATGTCTTCGGGTTACAAAAGATGGAGGCTAAGAGTGCCTATCCTCGCACTGAAGATAAGCCATGTCTTCGGATTACAAAAGACGGGGGCTAAGAGTGACTGCCCCCACACAAAAGACAAACCATGTCTTCAGGTTACAAAAGATGGGTGCTAAGACTGCCTACCCCCGCACCAAAGACAAACTTAATCTTCGGAAAGCTGAAGCATACAAGTGTTACTTGGGCATGTGCCGAAGCATACAGGAAGTCAAAGTGCCACTGGTCCTTAGGTAAAGGTAGTGCACCAATCGACTTAAATCATGGATAGGGGTTCGCCAAAGAGGACCGAGGTACTGCATAGCTTAAGGCAAAGACAACGCTTCACTCACACCTCAGACCATATGCCTTAAAGACATGAACCTTTGTGCCCAGTGGAGCCAAAGGTCCTTTTGTAAATGGTTCATTACTGACCACCTTTGTCGACAATGGCTACTCCTTTGGCTACATTTTCACCTTCGACATCGACTCAGGATGGAGTCGTCGTCACCTTCAGCATCAACATCAACCCGAAGAGGGTCGTTGTCACCTTTTGACTACATGTGTATATATATTTTGATTGTTTGGTTTATTGGTTGAGTATATGAGTGTATAAGAGGATAAATATATAGTATATACACTGTATATATGTATATATACATGTGTGTGTGCATGAGAGAAAATGGAAAGGTTAAAAGGGAAAGCTTTTTGAGTTATATAGACCAAAGCCCATCTCATTTTCTCTCCTCTCTTTATCTCTCGGCCCACTCAACCAAACTGGCCCGAGCCTAGCTCCTCATCTCTATCCTCTGCTTAGCTCAGTAGCATCAGCCGACCACCACCCGTGTAGATGTCGCCACTCCTAAGCCAGAGATCGACCATCCAACTACCAAATAGAATTGCTAGGACTTCTAGAAGCATGAGCCCGTGTTGCATTCGACAGAGCCCAAGCCAATCATGAGAAAGCACCAAGAACAAGTCTGCCAGGTGCACAGTATCTCAACCAAATTCGAGAGATTGCATTGGAGTTACGCTTCGGAGTAAAAGGAGAAGGAATCCAGCAGGCATACATGAGATTTTGCTCATGAGATAAGAGTTTGAGCTCATTTGAATCCTCAAAATTGCTTTTGAGCCACCGCCGCCTCTCTATTCAAATATGAATCTATTTGGAGATATGGTAGCCACCCATGTATAATATATGAGAGCCCAGAGCTTCCTTAGATCATTGCGTAGCTTTTGCCCATCGAGCCAAGGTGAAATCGTTGACCAAAGCTTAGCTCTGACGAGGTCCGAAGCTTCAAGCCGCCATTCGATGTCGCTAGCCTCAACCACGCGTCGCTGATGACAACCTGTAGCCCAGTAATGTTCACTATAAGCACGTGGTCATGTTCCGCTGCTCGTCGGAGGGTTTGGAGCCTGGCAACGAGCTATTCATTGATTGTTGGTGCCACATCGCCTCGGGAGCCCTCGGAGCTACTATCCTCGTCATCAAGAACGAAGGAGATCAACGGTAAGCTGTCAGATCTTCCATCTACGGTTTTGATTAGATCAATAGATACCCCTTTGCGACTTTAGATCTGAGCCGTTCAACCTGAGATTAACCATCCCGATTTAAAGGTCTTAACGACACCGCTAGTTGGCGTTGATGCCATTCGTCTACCACGTCACCCGTCACGTGGATCAGCCGCATTAGCATTTGTGCACGTGTGGCAGCGCAACATCAGCAGTTGAGCAGGCGTGGAGTGCACAATCAACTTTTCTCTTTCTTTTATTTGTTTTAACTGATTTACTGGTGTCATAATTAGTATATATTCCGCAATAAATAGATTTCTAGTGTAAAAATAATTCTACAAATAATAATAATTAGAAAATTAATTTCTAAAATGTTTAATAATGTTCAATAGGTTTATATTTAATTCTATTTAATATTTTAAATAGTTTTATAGTACCAATAAATGCTAGAAAATTCCAAAAAAATCCAAGAAAATCATAGATGGCTTGGAAAAATTCTAGAAAGTTCCTAGCTTTTCATCTGTAGATAATCTTTTTAGTACTGTTTTCATCTTTAGGAAACCATAACTTATTAACCGTAGCTCCGTTTGGACCCGTTGTATGTCGGACTATCCGGGAAAGTGCGATCTTGTATGTGATGATGTTTGTTGTGTGATATTGGTTTCTTTTCGGATCTTGGTGTTTATGTGTTGTTATTTCTCGTATATGTTGCGAGTAGATGCCAACGTTCAGGAGGAGTTATAAGGTCTACACGATCAGGATTTTGAAGACTTAACTGAGTCAAGTGAAGGCTAGTTGTGTTCTTGATCATATCTATCCTAATTTTACAAATGTTTATTTTACATACATGCATGCTAGTAATGTGTTGGAAATCCCATGAGTTAGGCTTTACCCTAGCTTTCCCTTATCATCCTTGTCGCCATAGTATGGTTTTGGGTTATGAAATGGTATATGATGCTACCTTACTTTGGGATGGTAATCATGATAATTGTTCCACGAACATGATAATGGTCCTTTTGGGTTATGAATGGGTAGATGATACTTAGCCTTACTTTGGGATGGTAATCATGATAATTGTTCCACGAACATGATAATGGTCCTATGTAACAATGGTAAATTATGATGGAATAGTTTTTGTAGCAACATGGCATAGGGATTTGAGCATGTGGTATGATGAGATGTATGGTCGGGAAAGTGGTAGTCTTGCTCAAATCTAAGGACCGATTCATGGGGTGACCTTTTTGTGTTTACAGTATAACCACAAATCTGGTATGAGATAGTCCTAGCCAAATAATTTACTTTACTCTCAGCATAGTGTAGACCATCTGGTAGTACGGGGAATGGACGGGATGGACTTCTTTTGATCGGTAAGGCACAAGAGGGGGCTTCTGTTGTTGAGTGGAATCACACGGCGGTGATACCTTAGTGGGTAGATATGTGCTAAGAGGGGCATTGTAAAGGCTTTGTAGTGGATTCCTAAGGCACACCTTAGTAGTGTGTAAGAGTTTTCTGTCAGCCAACGGAGCTCAGTAAAATGGGATGAAACGAATTGTGGGTAAAGTACAACCTTTGCAGAGTTAAAACTGAATATTCGGCCGTGCTTATGGCCACGAGTGGCACTAAAAACCTACCATTATTATAACTTGATATTTTGGTTAGTATGGTCAACTATTATGGTGGAAATCATAGTTGAGGGTCATCAGTCATAATGGTGGGAACTATGATTGAGGTATTCAACTTTAGTGGATGGAACTTTAGTTGAGGTGGTCAGTTGTGGGTTAAGTCAAGATGGATGGAATTTAAGGTAGTTTGTCATTCACTTAATTATTATTGATTTTCAACCTATTTTACTTAAATGTTGTTTCATGCAAAAGAGCCATTTAGCCATATTCTTGTTAAAGTCTTCATATGCATATTATTTCCTTCACAACTTGCTAAGTACGACAAGTGCTCACTCTTGCTATCACCAAACACTCAGTTGGAGAGGGTATCGAGGAATACGTTGAAGGTGGATCATTCTAAGATGCTTTCTACATTGATAATACCTGTGGAAGAGTCATAAAGGATTAGAGTTTTTGTAGTTCATTTAGTTTTGCTGCAGTTTATTTGGTTTTTCAACCCTTGATGGTCACTTTTGTAAGATGGTTAATTTGATTAAGTATGGATATTATAATGATTATCATCAATAAAGTCACTATGTGTTGGGATTGATTCCTAGGCTTAGCACATAGATGAGATTGGTTTATTTTTTGAACCAGTCTTGACAGAGGTGGTATCAGAGCCATTACGACCTAGAATGTAGCCTTAGATAGCTAGTCAACCATAAAAGGAGGAATTTTAGAAAGAATAAAAGCTATACTTATAAACCCCTTACCATCGTCTCTTCTAGTAAGGTTTACTTAACCTCCTCTTGTGCTCAAACCTACAGATGGAGTTGGATCTCAACGAAGTTTGCCATTCCAATGGATTGAGCCAAGGGATCTTGCTAAGGATACTGTGTGATTCTTGTTTGCCTGATCTTTCGAAGGTAATATGATAAGTCGATTAGTGGAGTTTCGACGTTGATGATCCAAAGGCTCCGATCAGAACAGATCAAGAACCCTTGCAACCACTACACCACTACTCCGTGGTTATCAACCGTGCTAAGACGCGGTTAACCTCGCCAAGAAGGCTTTTCCTGCAAGCTAATCAAGATCACAAGCAAGAACAAGTAGATGCAATGTGAATATTACTAATTACCAATGAAGCACTCGAGTTTAGGGTTTAATAAACCGATAAATGGTGAAACTATGTTAAACAGAATAACCTAAGCTAAAACCAAGCCTAAACTACAACGGCTACTGTGTATATATAGGGGACATGAGGAGGTTAGCCTAGGGTTCTGCAACTGTGGAGAGAGGCGTGCACAACCTGGACTCCGACTCCAACACAATTACAAAACCCGGCAGGGTTCAAAAAGGTGACATCCTTAAATTCTTCCCATATCCTTAAATTCTTCTTTAGAACTGCCTGCAACATGGTCGATAATGTGCGGTTGACGACCTCTGTTTGACCATCAGTTTGGGGATGACATATAGTAGAAAATAGCAGCTTTGTCCCCAATGTATTCCAAAGTGATCTCCAAAAGTGACTCAAAAACTTTTTTCATGATCCGAGATGATAGTATTAGGCACTCCATGTAGTCGAACGATTTCCCTGAAAAACAAATCAGTTATGTTTGTAGCATCAACGCTCTTGTAACAAGGTATAAAATGTGCCATTTTAGATAATCGATCCACAATTACAAATATGCTATCCCTCCCCCTCATTGTCTTAGGCAATCCTAAAACAAAATCCATGGAAATATCCTCCCAAGGTACACTAGGAACAGGAAGAGGCATGTAAAAGCCATGTTGATTTGAGCGAGACTTAGCTTTATTGCAAGTTGTGTAACGTGACATGTAGCGCTCGATGTCACGTCTCATCTTTGGCCAACATAAATGAGCGGCCAACACATCTTCAGCCTTCTTTGCTCCAAAATGTGCCATCAATCCTCCTCCATGCGCCTCCTTCAACAACAAAAGATGAACGGAGCTAGCTTGAATGCATAGCTTGTTAGCACGATAGAGCAATCCGTCATTCAGCACATATTTATTCCATGCTTTTCCTTTTGTACATTGTTCAAACACTTCTTTAAAGTCTAAATCAGCAGCATATAAGTCCTTAATGGTCTCTAAACCAAAAAACTTATGATCAAGTTGAGATAACATGGTATAACGTCTGGAAAGCGCATCAACAATCACATTGTCTTTTCCTTTCTTATGTTGTATGACGTATGGAAATGACTCAATAAATTCTATCCATTTAGCATTTCGTTTACTCAGTTTAGCTTGATTTCTAATATGTTTTAGCGATTCATGATCAGAATGTATAACAAATTATTTGGGCCATAGGTAATGTTGCCAAGTTTCAAGAACACGAACTAAAGCATACAATTCTTTATCATAAGTGGAATAATTGACACTTAGCCCATTTAATTTCTCGCTGAAATAAGCAACAGGTTTACCTTCTTGAATTAGCACACCTCCAATTCCAATCCCACTAGCATCACATTCTAGTTCAAAGGTCTTACCAAAATCAGGGAGATGGAGCAATGGAGCATGGGTAAGTTTCTCTTTCAACAACTTGAATTTTTTTGTGTGCAGGTCCCCATTTGAAAATTACTCCTTTCATTGTCAACTCGTTTAATGGAGTAGCAATGGTGCTGAAATCCCGCACAAATCATTGATAGAAACCCGCAAGACCATGGAAGCTTCTTACTTGAGTAACAGTCTCAGGGATTGGTCAGCTCTTTATGGCTTTGATTTTTGCTTCATCCACCTCTATTCCCTATGGAGTAACAACATAGCCAAGAAAAGAAACTCGATCCATGCAAAAGGTGCACTTTTTGATGTTCTCGAACAAATGTGCATCTCTCAAAGCATTAAAAACAACACGTAAATGATCAAAGTGTTGTTCTTGTGACTTGCTCTAAATCAAGATATCATCGAAATAAACCACCAGAAATCTTCCAATGAAATCACGTAAAACTTCATTCATCAATCGCATGAAAGTATTAGGTGCATTAGTTAACCCAAAAGGCATTACTAACCATTAATACAAACCAAACTTAGTTTTAAATGCAGTCTTCCATTCATCTTCAAGTTTCATTCTAATCTAGTGGTATCCGCTTTGCAAGTCAATTTTAGTGAAAATTATAGAACCACTCAGTTCATCAAGCATGTCATCTAACCTAGGGATAGGGTGACGATATCTGATAGTAATATTATTGATGGCTCTACAATCAATACACATACACCAACTACTATCTTTCTTAGGAACAAAAAGAACGGGAACAACACAAGGGCTAAGACTTTCTCGTACATACCTGCGGTCCAAAAGGTCTTGGACTTGTCACTGAATTTCCTTAGTTTCTTCCGGATTGGTCCTATATGCAGCACGGTTTGGCAAAGTTGCTCCTGAAATCAAATCAATTTGATGCTCAATCCCTCGAATAGGTGATAATCCCGGGGGTACCTCAGCTGGAAATACATCCAAAAACTCCTGCAAAAGGTTAGCAATAGCAGGAGGCGAAGAGGTAGATATATCCTCAAGTGAAACTAAATCATCTTTGCATATCAAAGCATAGCATGGTAGCTCATTATCACAAATTTCAATAAGGTCCAATTTAGTAGCAAGCATAACACACCCTTTCAGTTTAATTCCATCGGACTTAGAAGTTGCTGTTGCTTTCTCCTTTTTGGGTGGAAAATTTTTTCTACTACTTGCTGATTTTCAGATTCATTCTCAAGCTCTTTTCTCTTATTTTCACCTATCTCTTGTTCACATTTCATAATTTCAGCAGGGGTTAAAGGTAGAAAAGTTATTTTCTTTCCTTTATGCATAAGAGTGTACTTATTACTTCTACCATGATGTGTTGCACCAGTATCAAACTCCCATGGTCGTCCTAGCAAAAGAGAGCATGCTTGCATGGGAACAAATCGAAATCAGCACAATTATGGTATGAACCAATAGAAAAATGCACCATAGCTGCTTGCATTACCTTCACCTTACCGCTATTGTTGAACCACTGAATGTGGTATGGATGAGGATGTGTTCTTGTCGATAAGGAAAGTTTCTTAATCAAATCTGAACTTACCAAATTGTTGCAGCTTCCTCCATCAATAATGACCCGAACACGAAAGTCCTTGACTATGAGGAACATTTGAAATAGATTATGGCGTTGTAACTATTCTGCTTGCTTCGTTTGAGTACTTAACACTCGCTGCACAATGAGTGTCCTATAATTCTCCGTAGTAGCTGCACTCAATTCTTCCTCATGGTCGATATCCATCTCGAGTTCATCCTCTTTAACTGCAAGGTTAGCTGCAAGAGCATATTTATCCTCAACATCACTAGCACTTACATATCCACCATCCTCTGTTGCAATGTATGCTCGCTGACTTAGGCAATCCTTTATGATGTGGCCCATTCCCTTGCATCGGTGGCATACAATCCCAGTCGATCGGCCTCTAGATGCAACCGAAGAAGAGCTCTTGGCTAGACCCTGCACACTTACGGATTTGCTTACCTCAAGAGCGTGTGACGGTGTTGAGGGTATTGCTGAATGCACCCTACTCGAGAAGGGGGCAACATACCATGAAGCTGAATGTGGGGCTATTTTGTCTTGACCCGGTGTTGATTTTGAAGATGTCGAGCTTCCAAAATTGTTCCTTGGCCTCTGTTGTCGTCCCTGCAATTCTTTTTTTGCCAAACACGCAAGTTGGAACAAATTAGGAACACTATCGTATTCTTTGTAATCAACTATATCCTGAATTTCACGCCTTAACCCTCCATAAAAGTGTGCTATTGCAGCCTCTTCATCCTCAATAATATCACAACGCAACATACTAATTTGTAGCTCCTAATAATATTCTTCTACGGATCTATCACCTTGGTTTAAGCGCTGCAATTTCTTACGCAAATCATGTTTAAAAGACCGTGAAACAAATCTGTTACGCATAGCAACCTTTAAAGCATTCCATGTCATAGGCGCTAATCCATCGATGCAAACTCTATTCCACCAGATGATTGCAAAATCTTTAAATTCACTAGTGGCTTGCCTAACTCGATGCACTTCAGGAACCAAATGAGCATTAAACTTCTGTTAGACCGTCATCTCTCAATGTAAATACTTTTCAACATCATAAGCACCTGCAAAAGATGATATAGTAAACTTAACCTTAGCAAATGGATCATCATTAACACATGGGTTATGTTGCTGAAAATCATTACCTCTCATACCTTGATGGTTGAAGTTCAATCGATTCCATTGTCATGCATTAGCGGCATCACGTTCTTGCCTCAAAATTTCTTCATTTGTGACGGACTCCTCTTGTTCATGAGCTGCAACATGAGGATCTAGTCGACCATTGCTTGGTGGCAGATTAACCAATCGATCAAAGCGTGTATTGAGTATTACAATGCTTTCATTGAGTCGTTGCAATGCGGTATTGGTTCCCGCAAGCTTCTTGTCAATGTCGTCACTAATAGTTTGCCGATGATCATCTAACAACATTGTGAGTTCTTCTCTCAACACACACTCTTTTGCATCCAATATTTCACCTGCCATGGTTAGTCAGAAGATAACAAAAGATATTATCCCTATCGACTACTAGGTGGTGGAGGTGGAGTTACACACTCTCAAGCGTCTTACCACACTCTTGCAAGTGTTCTTACCATACACAGCAGCTGGCACAACCGGTGGCTGGTTCGTGATACCTTATCGGGTGCGAGTGAGATAGTTGCAAGGGGAGAAACCGTTCTAATCGAGAGAAGGTGTAGCTTCGATAGGTAATATTTAGTAGCAAGGAATAGCAATAATTGAAATCAGATCAGCAAAGCTGAATAAAAATCTACAGTACTCGTCACAGTTGCTGGCCCGGACACGTTACTAGAACTAGCTCAAGCAAGCCGAAAACTATAACAAACACCAGCACAATGGAACAAAATTCGCAATGCAAATTGATTCATTTTTTTTAATTCTCTCTCGTTTTTGGCACTCTTTGCTTCTTCTCTTTTTTTTCTTTGCTTCTTGCTTTCTTTTTGTTGGCGAATATGACACAAACTCAAAACTCTTCTACTGCCTTTTCTAAGACTAGTGAGGTATGTGGGTCACATTTTTTTCGGAGAGTAGGGGTATAAAGGTAATAAAAAGATGGTGGTCAGAACTCAAAACTCTTCTATTGCCTCTCTCTCTCTCTCTGAACTCTGGCTACCTCTGTTTCGGCTATGGTGGTCAGATCCGAGAAGGTAGATGACTCTGACTAAGTGGTCGAATCCGAGAAGGTGGGCGGAGTGACTGGTCAGACAATGAGTGGATGGTCGGAGTGACTAGTCGGACCCCGAGTGATGGTTGGAGTGAGTGGTCGGGACCCGAGGGGTGGTCAGAGTGACTGGTCGGGACCCGAGGGGTGGTCAGAGTGACTGGTCGGGACCCCGAGTGGGACACAAACTCGGCTATAGCAGACTAGACAAGTCGAGTAGCTCGACGACTAAATTAGCAAAGACTCGATGCTAGAAACTAGAACACGATAACTCGACCAGCAACAAGACACCGACGATGGACTCAAACTCAACAAGGTGAAAACTGGACATAGAATTGCGAAAGGCACAAAGTAATTTGGACAGCGGAAAACTAAGATCTAAATCCTTTTTTTTGTGGGGTAATTTTCTAGACTCTGGGTAAAGGAACTCGACAAAACAAAAGGGATAACTGAGATTACCTAACGGGCAATCGAGGCTCTGATACCACTTGATGCGCGTTTGCCTGATCTTTTGAAGGTAATATGATAAGTCGATTAGTGGAGTTTTGTCATTGATAATCTACAGGCTCTGATTAGAACAGATTAAGAACCCTCGCAACCACTACACCACTACTCCATGGTTATCAAGCGTGCCAAGACGCGGTTGACCTCACCAAGAAGGCTTTTCCTGCAAGCAAATCGAGAAACACAAGAAAAAACAGGTAGATGCAATCTGAATATTGCTAATTACCAATGAAGCACTCGAGTTTGGGGTTCAACAAACCGATAAACGGTGAAACTGTATTAAACAGAATAATCTAAGCTAAAACCAAGCCTAAACTATGACGACTACTGTGTATATATAGGGGGGCATGAGGAGGTTGACCTAGGGTTGTGCGACTATGGAGAGAGGTGTGCACAACCTGGACTCCGACTCCGACGCGATTACAAAACCCGACAGGGTTCAAAAAGATGATGCAACACCTTATTCCTTTGACTTTGACTAAACTATAAGGAATATTTGGTCGAGCTCATATCCATTGGAAAAGGCTTGTTATAACTTTTCCAGAATGTCCAAGATTGCCTAAAATGGACTTCGTATGAGTGAGTTATGCCCGTTTACTGACGTGCTGTCCTGGAACTCGACTTTGACCACGACCACGACTTCGACCACGACTACGACTAGAGCTCAGCCTTGAGTCCAAGTAGACTTGGCCTTCGAGGAGTGACGTCCAAGTAAGGTTGTGGTGCTTTTCCCATGTTCCTATGCAATAATACATCACAAGAATTTAGTAGTAATCCATCCAAGAAAATATGAACAGCAAGGAACGAGTTCAACTGGTGGCCTAATTGTCATGCACGTGCTCTTGTAATTGGACCTTGTATGATTTGAGGATTATTGGTGGTACTGTTTGTATCTGAAGGAGCCATAGGCTCATCACGGTGGGCCTTAGGCCCTGTTTGTTTCAGCTTCGGATTCTGGCTTTCAGCTTTTATAATCCGAAGCTGAAACAAACAGGCAGCTTTTGGTTATAGCTTTTTAAAATCTGCTGGTTGGATTGTGAGAATCTGAGAAGCTGGTTTTCCTCAGCTTTTGATAGATTGTGAAAGTCCATTTTACTAAACTGTCCATTAAATTTTTTTAGAATCTACAGTCTAAAAGCTTTTCACAATCCAGCTTTTCACAATCCAGCTTTTAACAATCCAGCTTTTATAAGCTGCTTTTCAGAATCTCTAGCTGAAACAAACAGGCCCTTACTTACCAACATAGGACACCAAAAGAAGCCAATGTACGAAAGGAACAAGGAAAGCCAACTGCACTGAATGGTCCGTCACCATCTTAGTCTATCGACACCGCGCACACAAGGGAGAATTCAGAGTTGAACGCACCTACACCACTGAGACAAGAAGGTCCAGCTTTGAAGAAGGCATATGAGATGCCTCCTGTTGAGCCCTCTACCTCCTGTGCTTGGACTATGGAGGAACAACCAAGGATTTGCTATCCCGCTATGTCCCCATTCGTGATGACTAAAGCCTGTCTACAAGAGTCTGCTGCTATTGCAATGAAGAGAATACCACACTAAAAATTCAAGCTAAACTCACCGTCGCCCTTGATCGACTCTATGAGAGCACCATGCAAGAACTGAAGGAGGTTCGCCATCGCTTGGAAGAAGCTGAAGAGGAAAACATTACGCTTTGACACCACTTGTGTGAATTCACTCCTACACCAGTGTCGCCCCCAAGCAAGAGAGCTCACTCCGAACCTCTCTTTAGCTCAGGATCAAAGTACTTAGATAGTGACTCGGATGAAGAACATGCAACCCCACCATGTCTACCAAATAGGGAGTCCCCTGTTAGAATAATAGAAATCGATCAGTAGTGTCGTTTAAGTCGTTCTGAAGTTTTTTGGTTCTTATGGATCCTATTGATTGTGAGTGTGAGATGTGAGTTGCAGGATCATCCTTAGGCACCATGTCTGCATCCGCGTCTTAGAAGTAGGGTTTGATAATAATAATAAATATTATAAGAGTTTTTTAAGTAAAATTAGTCTCTACGACATAGACCTCTCCCTAGAATATTGTGCTTTTCTCTTATCTATGCTCTACTCGGCCAGATGGTCAACACCAGAAGCAACCTTGGAAGCAATGACAACCACACCGAAACTCCACCTCCACCACCACCTTCAATGACTATTGAGCAGCTTATAGCTATGCAAACCCAGATCTTGCAGGGGATGGCCCAAGTAATAACCAACATGCAACAGACTATTCAGAATCAGCCTCCAGAACAGCCCTGCAACCACAACCAGTCCAAGTTGGGGGAATCCATGAAGAATAAGCCACCTACGTTCTCCCACACAACTGAGATGCTTGATGCAGATGATTGGTTTAAGACAACAGAGATGAAGTTGTTTATTGCCCAATGCAATGATCGTGAGAAGGTTCTGTATGCCGAACATCAGCTCATCGGTCCTGCCGCTGACTGGTGTGATGCTTTCTGCAACACCCATGAGGACCAGGAGTTAGTCACTTGGACATAATTTAAGGAAGCTTTTCGTCACCATCATGTGCCATCAGGCACTATCGCTATGTTGAAGAAGGAGTTTTGCAACCTAAAGCAAGGGTCTACGCCAGTGAATGAGTATGTCAACCGGTTACTCAACTCTTAAGGTATGCATCATAGGATGTTGACATTGACGAGAAAAAACATGAGTGTTTATTGGATGGATTAGTTTATGGGATGCAAGCTCAGTTAAGCACCCATGATTACCCAGACTTTCAGCATTTGGTAAACAAGGCACTGGTATTGGAAGACAAATATCGTATTCTTGGCAAAGATTGCAAGAGAAGAATGGCTTCACAAGGACAACACTCAGGCAGTAACTCTCGCCCACACACCATGCCGCATCAGGGACAATAGCAGTCATCCACTCAGCCCAGACCTCAAGCAGCAGCACCCTGCCTTGTGAACCAGCAACCCCGCTCCAACACAAGCTACAACACACTAGCCCCAACCAAGAACCCTAACCCACTGGCTCCAACGGGACGTGCATGTTTCGACTGCCATGAGATTAGTGTCCTATTCAACTTGAACACACCAATGAAGACACCTGCTCCAACTCAGAACCACAACCAGTATCAGATACCTTCGCTGCCCAACAGAGCCCAACATAATCATGTGAAGGGACACATGAACCACATCTCCGCAGAAGAAGCTCAGGACACACCTGATGTCGTACTTGGTCTGTTCTTTGTCAACTCAGACCATGCATCTATTTTGTTTGGTTCTAGAGCCTCTCATTTGTTCATTACATCCAAGTATGCGGCCAAGCATAGTTTGCTCGTAACAACCTTGAAACATAAGATGCTAATTAGCTCACCTAGTGGAGAAATGAGTTGGTCTTGAACCATCCAAACCCTATAGATCCATCAACTTGAAGAATCCCTTCTTCCGATGGCTAATTCTCTTATATTTAGGAGATTTTCGTCAAGCTTCTTGAGTCCTTGTGCTATGCCTCATAATATGGCCTTAGCCGGTACCTAGTGTTCACATTCTTCTAAGAAGAGCATTGGAAGTTTTTCTTCTGTTCTTGTCTCTCTTGCTTCCATGTGTGGCTTTGAGGTACGTTGGGTTCAAGAATTGGAGAAGACCATCAATTTCAAAAGAAATTTGTTAAGGCACCTATTCACTCCTCTCTACTCACCTATCTCGGTCCTCCAATTTGTATCAGAGTAGGTTTGATCACTTGTTGACTCTAACCAGTATTTTGATCCATAGGCGACAATAGAGAGATATGGGAAGATTTCTCTCTTTGAAGGTCGAGACTTTTTGTACTAGAAGATGCATATGGAGGCTTACCTTTTGAGCCAATGAAGTGCAAAATGGGAGATTATGTACTCCAACTATGAGATCCATGTTGCTCGTACTACTCAGGTCCAAATTGAACAATATGAAGCCAACAACAAGGCTGAAAATATATTATTCACAAGCCTGAGTCGTAATGAGTTTGACGAAGTCCAGCAACTCCGTACTGCCTATGAGATTTGGACTACTCTTAGTTTCTTTCATGATGGCACTAACTAAATCAAGGCATGATGTCACAGCACATACAATCAATAATATTAAATATTTGTGTAAGGATCTGGAGAATCTTGGATGCTATGTTTGCTTGGTTTGATGGGATTGTTAGCAACCTTAGATCCATTGGTGTTTTTCCCTACTCTGATCATGAGAGGGTGATCAAGCTTCTCTATGCTCTTGACCATAGCATATGGGAAGTGAAGATCTCAACCATTGAAGAGTCATCCAGTTATGACACATTTACTTGATAAGCTCTTTAGCAAGCTAAAATCCACCGAGATAGCCAAGGCAGCTAGAATAGGCCTAGGAAACCCCCTATCTCAGAACATGGTATTGGTTTTAGGACCTAGTAGTAGTAGTCCTGCTGGAGTTGGTTTTTCTTGTGCTAACCCTTCACCTAGTGGCTTTGCTTTGGCTTCTTTGGTTTCTATCATAGAGGAGCAAGTGGAAACACTTGATGATGAGGATCTTGCTTTAATCATGAAGAAGTCCACCTGCTTCTACAACCGCAGAAGAGACCAGAGGAGAGGTAGCCCTCGGGCTTGTTATGAGTATGGTGATTCCACTTATTTTAAAGCTAATTGCCCAAAGCTCAAGAAGAAGGAAGATCACGGTCATGACCACGGCAAGCACAAGAATAACAAGAAGCCCTTGCTCAAGAACCATGACAAGTTAGCCAAAAAGGTGACAAGGCGACAACTCAAGCTTTCATGGCAGCACTCAGCGATGGTGACACTTCCTCAAGCTAGGAGGAGGAGCTGCCCTTGAAGAACAAGAACTTCACTGGCATTTGCTTCATGGTGGACGACAACAACAGCGACCCCAAGCTTGATTCATCTGATATATCACTTTTGTACGACTAGCTTTTTGTTCAGGTCGATACCTTGAACGATGCGCTTGTTAGCCAGGATAGATTGCTCAAGAGTGTGGTTCGAGAAGCAAAGGAACTCAAGTCTAGGTTAGAATGTGCATCTTTTGAGCAAATGATGAGGAGTGTGATAGTTACCTTGTGGTCATGAGTGAGCTTGCCGAGCTTTATACTTTGCATGCTCAAGTCACTAGTTGGCTTGAGACTATCAAGAAGAAGCGTCTTGAGGAGGAGTCTAGACCTACTCTCTTAGGCGCTTGCAAGAATTTCCCTTTTCTTTCAAAGATTTTGACATGAAAGCCAAGCGCATAAACGAGCTAGAGTCTAGATTAGAGAGTATTGAGTGTTCTAAGGATGTGCAACCAAACTACTCCACTTACAGTGTCCTTAAGGACAAGTTCGACTGGGTTAGAGGGCAAGTGAAAAAGCTCATGGTTGAGAATGAGTATCTCCTTTCTCTTGTGGAGAAATGCTCAGAAGGCAAGGGCAAGATGAATTTGATTTTGGCCAAAACCAAAATATGCGCAGATAAGGCGGGTCTAGCTTTGGGGTTGGGTTTTGAGAGGGTGGCTTACAATGGAGATGGTAAGAATATTTTCACCACACCTACCACCTTTCATGCCGAGAAATCCAATATCAATACTCCACCATAACCCACAAAGAAGAAATTCACACCACAACCTAAGAAAGCTCCACAGCCAAAGATGAAAGCCCTTGAGAAAGAGTCTAGAGTGACCGGTAGTCCAGTTCTTGAGAGACGCAACCACTACACCTACTGCCAGAGAGAGGGTCACCTAGTTGGGTTTTGCTTTTGCTGTAGAAGGGATGAGCGGCATGAGTGGGAGTGGAGTACTTGGGACATGTACAAACCCTCTGTTGGTATGTATGGGCTTTTTTCTTGTTCTTCCTCATGAGGTTTTGGTGCTTTTTAGTTTCCTCCTAGAGGTGGTGCCCAGCGTTGATCATACCATGATTCATATGGATTTGGTCCACATCTTCCTCATTGTGGTACTCAACCCCGGTGTACTAGTGTTGATTTGAAGGCACCTACTTTTATTGCTTCAGGGCAGATGACCTAGTACTGGATTCCCAAGAGGTTTTGTCTATCCCCATTACTGAGCTATCCACATATTATTCTTCTCATATGTAGGTGACAGGAGGAGGTCTGAAGAACAAGTGGCTTATCAACTCGGTTGTTCATAACATATGATCGGAGATGCATCGTGGTTCTCCAGCCTCACCCCGATGAAGCAACACGAGTACATCACATTCGGGGATGATAGAAAAGTTCGAGTGAAGGCCAAATGTATGATAAGAGTGAGTGAAAGTTTCACTCTCAAGGTTGTGGCTTTGGTGGAGCATCTAGGATACAATTTGCTTTCTGTATCTCAGTTGTTGGATTAGAACTTGGAAGTGCACTTCAAGAGCGATACTTTTAGAGTTCTTGATTTCTCGAGCGCTTTGATTCACCAGATTTCTTGAATAGGGAGAGTCTTTGGAGCTGATTTTTCTGAGTCTTTCGGTTCTTGTTGATGATTAATTTCTGAGCTTTGGATGTGGTATAGGAGACTAGGGCACATGAGTTTTGATTTGCTTTCTCGTTTGAGTGTTCTAGTCCTAATTTGAGGATTGCCTAAGCTCAAGTTTGAGAAGATCCTGGTTTGTACATCTTGTTGACATGGCAAGATGGTTGCCGCTTCTCATCCACCAGTCAATCTGGTGATGACAGAACGACCGGGAGAACTTCTCCATATGGACATTGTTGATCCTTCCCAGCTTTGTTCGGTGGGTGGGAAGTGGTATGTACTTGTCATTGTTGATGACTTCTCTCGCTACTCTTGGGTGTTCTTTCTTGTGAGAAAGGATGATGGGTTCTCACACTTTTAGAGCTCAGCTTTGAGATTATTGAAGGAATTCCCTAGTGCATTGAAAGCAATTCAAAGTGGTAATGGCTCCGAGTTCAAGAACTATCTCTTTGATGCTTTCTGCCTTGAGCATGTCATTGAGCATCAATTTTTTGCCCCACGTGTTCCTTAGCAGAATGGCGTGGTTGAAAGGAAGATTCAGACTTTGGTTGAGATGGCTAGGACAATGCTAGATGAGCATAAGACTTCTAGAAAGTTTTGGGCTGATGCTATTAGCACTGCTTGCTACATATCCAATTGGATTTTCTTGTGCTCGATCTTGAATGTGACTTCTTATGAGCTGCGTTCTGGGAGGAAGCCGAAGGTTTCTCATTTGAATGTTTTTGGATGTCATTGTTACATCCTGAAGTGTGGCAATCTTGACAAGCTTGAATTGTGTTCTTCTGATGGGATGTTCTTGTGTTATTCACTTCATAGTCATTCTTACAGGGTATATAATCTTCATAGTAACACCATCATAGAATCCTGTGATGTGACCTTTGATAAATCAACCCTTTGTGCTAGCACTGTTCTTCAGCCTGCAGGTTAACAAGAGATGGGAGAAAGCATCTTCATAGATGGTGACCATCTAGCTCTTGGTGATGATGAGGATGATCCCTAATTTCTACCATCACACCTTCTTCTAAGCTGGCTCCTGCTTCCTCGACACCGGTAGAGGGTCCTACAACCTCTACATCTACTTCAGTTGCATTCGAGTCTACACCTGCAGAGGTAGAGGGGGAGATTATCTTACAACAAAAGGCCCCTTGGCACTTTCAGCGGATACATACTCCTCAATAGATAATTGGTGACTTAGGTGAGAGGGTAACAAGATCCAAATCTTCTTATTATGCTCATTTTACTGATTTTGCATTCGTTGCTTCTTTTGAGCCAATGATATTGGACACGCTCTTTCTGATTCAAATTGAGTCTATGCCATGTGTGAAGAATTAGAAATTTTTGAGAGAAACCAAGTTTGGGTCCTTGTAGAGCCACCCCCGAGTGTTCACACCTTAGAAACCAAATGTGTTTTCAACAACAAACAAGGGGAGGATGAGTCTATAGTGAGAAACAAGACTAGACTTGTGGCTCAAGGTTTCACTCAAATAGAGGGGATAGACTTTGGAGAGACCTTTGCTCCAGTAGCTAGACTAGAAGCTAGTAGAATCCTCCTCGCATTTGCGGCATCCCAAGGTTTTAAGTTGTATAAAATGGATGTCAAGAGTGCTTTCCTAAATGGGTTCACAAAGGAAGAGGTCTATGTTAAGCAACTCCCAGGTTTCGAATACCCCAAATACCGATATAGATTATACAAGCTTTGTATGAGCTTAAGCAGGCACCTAGGGGTTGATATGATAGGCTTAATTCTTTCTTGCTAGAGCATGGGTATGTGATGGGATCGGTTGATAAAACTTTGTTCACCTTTAGGCATGACAATGACTTCCTACTTGTTCAGATATACATGGATGATAATTTTTGGTGGATCTTCTTATGCTCTTGTGGCCAAGTTTACAGAAGCTATGAGCAGGGAATTTGAGATGTCGATGATGGGCAAGCTTAACTTCTTCCTTGGACTACAAATCAAGCAATGCAAGCAAGGTACATTCGTCCAACAGACAAAGTATACAAAGGATTTGCTAAAGAAGTTTGACATGTGTGATGCAAAGCTCCTGGCGACACCTATGGCTACCTCGACCATGCTTGATCCAGATGAAGATGGCGAGGAGGTAGACCAGCAGGAGTATAGGAGCATGATTGGCTCCCTCCTGTACCTGACGCTGACTAGACCCGACATCCATTTTGTCATCTGCTTTTGTGCCTGCTTCCAAGCTTCACCAAGGACATCTCACTGCCAAGCAGTGAAGCGCATACTCAGGTATCTTAAGCACACCCTTGAGTATGGTCTTTTGTTTCCTGCATCCTCTTCACTTTCTCTTTGTAGATTTTTGGATGCGGATTTTGTTGGTTGTAAAATTGATAGGAAGAGTATCTCTGGTACTTGTCATTTCTTGGATACTTCTCTACCGTGTTGGTCTTCTTGCAAATAGTCTAGTGTTGCGCAGTCACGGCTTGAAGATGATTATGTTGCTATTGCTAGCTGTTGTTCTCAGATTTTGTGGATCGTTGCTACTTTGAGAGACTTTGGGTTAAACTTCAAAAGTGTGCCACTCCTATGTGACAACACCAGTGCATAAGTCTAGCCAATAACTCAGTCCAACACTCCAAAACCAAACACATAGATGTGAGATTTCACTTTTTGAGAGACCAAAATGAGAAGGAAAACATTGAGCTGAAATATATAGATACCCAAAACCAGTTTGCTGATATCTTCACTAGGTCTCTAGATGTTTCCAGATTTACTTTTATGAGGGGAGAGCTTGGAATGTGCCATCCCTATGGCATTGTGTGAGGGGGAGTTGCAACTGTACATACTCTATCTTACTTTTATTGCATTTGCATTGCATCACATCATGTAAGATAATCATAGTAGTTGAGCTTTGACTTGTATGTCTTTAGCATTTTCTGTTGCTAGACTTGAATTTGGACTAAGTTGAGTAGTTGTGGAGAGTAAGCTTTTAATCTTAGGCTTCTCTTGATGCTTTGACATTAAATATTTCAAGCAAGCTAGCTTTCCTAAGATAAAATTTGGCAATTTTAGGAATCATGTAGACTATAAAATGCTACATTCTTGATCACCACGTTCATAATTGCTTTGGCTTAGTCAATATGTGTGTTAAGGCTAGTTTGATGAATATCTTGCTCTAGGCTTCTTAGTTCAATATAGTGGATTGGGGAACATTGCACTATATTTTCTATCTTTGTCAAATGTTTAGCTCATGATAGAACTTTTAGGGAACATGTGTTCCTTGTGTCGCAACGACACTACTTGACTTGATCCTGTGAAATCTTGATAATTTGTGCAATTTGAATAATCTTAAGCAATCAAGTTTCTTGTGCTCAAATGAGATCCAATACGGTTGTCTTGAAGCCTCAAGGTATTTGTTTTACCCAGTCGCGTGATACTTTGCTTCGATAAGAGACAACTTGAGGATAAAAAGAATAATAATGAAAAATGTGCCAAAATGATAAATACCGTTTTAATCACTTGATCTAACTAAGTCTTGGTTTCATATGTGAGTGTTTGCAAAGCCTTCTGTCTTGAATGCTTGTCTGTCTAGTTTGAGATTGAAGTTGGGTAGGTCTTAATGCTTGTATTGCCTCGACACGAGTGGATGCTTATGTGGTGATCTCATTTTACATGATTCAGCTATACGAACCTAAATAAACCAACAATTTTTCAGTTTAGCTTGTGTAGCTTCATGTTGTTGTGTAACTGTATCTTTTCAAGCATTTGTGCAATTGGGAGCTCCTCATTCCACTCTTCATAGCCCTATGAAGTGTCTAGCTCTTGCAAATGCTTTGTGGTATACTTGTAAAATCTCGTTAGGATTGCATGTTCATGCATTGCATGGTGCTTTTGTTCTTGATGTTTGCATTGCCAAAGGGGGAGAAAACATGCTATACACAAAGAATCTTGCATAAATGAAAAAGGGATAAAATATGCTACAATGAACCTATACATTCATCAAAGGGGAGCATTTGAGTTTTCATTGCGATCTTTAGGTTTTTGCGATCTTCTTATGCCAAGTGACATCAGCTTTTGCCCTCTCTTGAGTTCTTAGTCACTTGGATGAGCTTCTTGAGTTTTCCTGAAACCATTTCTTTGTGTCTTGTGAAGTTTTCAATGCACTCATCAAGGGCCAGATTGAGAAACCCAGTTGAAATGTTCCTTGGTTCATATGTGCTGAGTGATTGACAATGGTGTTGATTTGGTTTGATGATTTTGAGATTGCATGGGCATGGTTATATACTGCAATTATGATCAAAACTAACCAAAGTTGTAGAGAAAATGGAGTGGCATGTTTGTCTCTGAGTCCAGGAAAATTGTACACACTGGATGATCTGGCGTTGAAGAAAATGAACTTGCCAGATGATCCAGAGTTCACATGCATTACGAGCTGGAACATTTCAAAGAAGAAGCGAAAATTGAAATACACGTCGGATGGTCCAGCGTTGAGCATCAGTGAGTGTTGAAGCTTTTCTTGCAGAGAGGTTGCAACTGGCTCTGAAGGACTTGTATATGCTGGATGGTCCGACGCTAGACAATGTGTACCCCAGATGCTTCGCTGGAGTAATTTTTCCAGAGACAGTGCAAAGCGGGTTACAACAAGAATGGATTCTCCGGATGGTCCGACGAAGGGCATAAATACACGATGGACTATTTCTTGCAGAGAGGATTTTAGAAGGCCTGGTCTACTGAGTTGAACACACCAGATGGTTCGGTGCTTGGGAGTGAACATCACTTCATCCAATGTTCATGATTTTTCAGAGATGTGTCATTTTTGTAGGATTTTGATTTTGACTAACTTGTGATGGAGTTAAGTGGTGTTGGATGTACATGTTAGCTTGTCTCATGATGTGTAGGTGGTGGAGGCAACTTGGTGGCTGACGGCGGGAAGATCAGGGCTAAGCGGGGAGCTTGGTGCCGAATGATAGATGGAGCCGGGTGGAGTCAAGGGTGATCGTAGCTGTACACATGGAGTTCAAGCAAAGCATGAGATGGAGGATGAAGATGGCATGTTGACAAAGTCAAGTGAAAGGGATATTGGTGCAAGTGATAAGGCGAACTAAGGGATTGGGAGCAGGAGAGACTTGCCGATGATCAAGATCATAAGGTGTATGCAAGTGGTTGTGAGTCAGGCTTTGAGAAGCATGCGGGACAGTTTCCCGGTTTGACCTAAAAAATCGCTGGAGGATGGATTACATGTGGCATCATCGTGAAGCTTGCGCCGAGACGAAGCTAGGTCATGAAGGCTCCACGACCATCCAATGGGCGGAGAAAATTTTGGACAAAATTACCCCCGATGGTAGGTGGGTGCATTATAAGGGAAAAGTAGTTTAGGGACATGATTTATTAACGGTTAAGAAAGCCCCTAGTCCTATAAATAGAGGGGTATGGCTGGTGGAAATAAGTGAGCCATGGAGAGCCTTAGAGAGCCAAGGGTTAAGAAAGCCCCCTAGGCCTATAAATAGAGGGGTATGGCTGGTGGAAACAAGTGAGCCTTGGAGAGCATTGGAGCCTTTGAGAGTTTTAAGAGCCTTCCACTTGTGTTGTGTGGAGAGGGAGAGAGGAGTACATAGCATATGTTTAGGTGAGAGCTTTTGTGATAAAAACACTTTGTAATCTGTTAAAAGAAGGCATTCCTCTGAGCTGAATGAAGAGAGCGTTATTGTATATGCTTGAGTTCATCTCCTTCTAGTCTCTTGCTTTTAGATCTCATGTTTTTGTGCTTATTTTTTGTGTTTCATTGTTGACTTTTGTTTTCCTTGAGAGCTGCTTGTTTTGGATTGTGTAGGTGGTGTTCTTCTTGTTGCTAGAGGGTGAATCATCTCCTATTAGTTGGTCTTGAACCATCCGAACCTGCTAGATCCATCAACTTGAAGAATCCCTTCTTCCGCCAGCTAGTTCTATTGTATTTAGGAGTTTTTCGTTAAGTTGCTTGATTCCTTGCGCTATGACTCTTAGTATGGCCTCAATCGGAACCTAGTATTCACATTCTTCTAAGAAGAGTGTTGGAAGTTTTGCTTCTGTTCTTGTCTCTCCACGTGTGGCTTTGAGGTACGTTGGGTTCAAGAATAGGAGAAGGCCATCAATTTCAAAAAAAAATTGTTAAAGCACCTATTCACGCCCCCTCTAGTCACCTATTTCAGTCCTACAACCTTGCTTGTACTTGAGAGAATACATATACATCAACTTCCATATAGGACATAGGGTATTACTCCAGTTGAGGGCCTGAATCTATCAACATCACGTGTCTTGTTTTGTGCTCAATCCTTGATCTCTGAGAAACCCCAGTCTAATTATGTACATATTATTAGGAACAAATCTTTGACAGTCGGCGTGCTAGGTTGGGGCCTTCTTCTGCTTTTCAGGATCAATCATGTCTCAACTGCGCTTTCGCGTCAGATTCTCCGACACTGGTTTCTATGACCACTTTGAGTTAGTGACATTCATCTTGGAATCACCTCCAGCTAGCGCTAAGATCACCTTTAGAATTATGGTTTACCGCTAGGACAATTAGGGTGGACTTATGCACAACGGTATTCTCGAGCCCAACCCATTGGACACATACCGTAAGGTAGAGCACCTCAACTGGGATCCCAAGGAGCCTAACATTCTTCAGTTCATGGACACCGATAGTGATGGCAAATGCCAGGAAAGTAACAACAGAGGCTCCATCGACGGCTAGAGCAGTTGAACAAATCAATTGTGTTTATGGCCGGAACCAGCGAAGCATCCATCGAGAAGAACACTGGAGATCAGGATGCTCTGATGAACGATGATGTGGAAATCCTTGAAGACCCAGTGGTGGCAACCACTACTGCAGGAACCGGCATAACAGAGGCGCCACCAACAGGTGTTGTCCCTGATAGAACTCTTCATCAACGGACCACAGGAGGTCAAGTTCATCCTGGTCTTCAACGATGACCTGCTGTGGATACGCCTTCACCAGCAGCGTCCAGAGATCAAGGAATGAACCCCGTCAGAATAGCAATCACGGGTGACATCGGCTCGACCACAGATAAGCCTGGGCAACGATGTTTTCAGTACCCCGGAGGCCAATGTCCAGGGCGCCCACATGGTTCTAAGATCTTTCCCTGAGTTGGATCTGGCGAATCCACTGACCCCGTTGGTCAACCAACTTAAGACCTTGCTTGATGCGGCTCAAAGTCTAGGTGGCTTGAGAAAATAATCCCAGTGGCTCTAGACACCCTAGTCAGCAAGGTGCTGGTTCAAGGAGCAACGAATGTGGACATCCCCGAGTCAAGGGATTGCAGATGGGAAGCTCGCGTGGTCAAACTCAAGCACAACCCTATGGGCCGAATTGTAACTACCCTATCCATAGGCGTGAAAATTAGGAAGACTTAAGGAACTGCATTCCTCATGATCAGTAGGATCTATGAAGAGTGGTAGTGTAGGACCAAGAATGATGACTAGATGGGGGTGAATAAGAGTCTTACCAATTTCTTTTAAAATGAATGGTCTTCTCCTGTTTATCACCCAACACACCTCAAAAATCAATAGCAGAAGCAAAAACTGGAGAGAATCAAGATACTATGAAAATCCCCAGAAAAAACCATGGCTCTTGTGGATGCATATGAACCCTAGGTTCCATTGAAGCTCATCTCACGGATCATCACCACAAAAGATGGCAAATTGAAGGAAGAAGTCTTTGATCCAAAACAAAGGTCACCGAAAGAAGAGATTCTCCAAGTTAATGATCTAGAGACAAGGGAATTTAAGACTCACATGTATACATTAGTATGTGAATTTTATGCCTCTAGCAACAAGAAGAACAACTTCTGAAAGTGGGAAAATTTCAGTCTTCGAACGAAAAAGAAAATCATGATCACAAAGGGAAAACTTGCAACAAAGCAAGGGAGCCAATAGATGAAAACTAGAAGGAGGTGAACACAAGCATCAAAAGAAACAAGCACTTCCTTTCTTGCAAAGGTTAGCCCTCTTTTAAGCAGATTACAAAGTAGTTTCACTGACAAAAGCTCTCACCTACACATAGGCTAAGCACTCCTCTCTCCTTTCCTTTAAAACCCTAGCATATAAACTCAAATGGCTGGCTCACCCTCTCCCTACAGCTTTACCCCTCTCTTTACAGGCCTAGGGAGGTAGCTTAGCCCTTAAGTTTCCTAATTCCCCAAATACCTCTCTCTTCTAATGGCCTCATACCTACCACCGGGGCATTTTGGTCCTTTTTTCCTTCGTCCATCGAACGGCCATAGCATCTTCATGACTTAGCTTTGCCTTAACGCTAGCTTCGTGATGATGCCACCTGCACTCATCCTTCTACGGTTTTGAGGCAAACCATGAAAGCACCTTCCACACTTCTCAAAGCGTGACTCATCGCCACTTGATACACCTTAAGCAAGCGTCCTAATGTCTACACTTGTACCATGTCTTGTGATCTTACCAGCAAGTCTCTCCCGCTCTCGGTCCCTCGAGCCACTTTGTCAGTTGCACTGATATCCTCTTCAACTGACTTTATCAACACACCATTTTCATCCATCACTCCATGCTTTGTTTGACATCCATGTGCACAGTTAGGATCACCCTTGACTCTGCTCGGCCTCCATGATCGTTTGGCACCAAGCACCCCACTTGGCCACGATCATCTGTCACACCCGGTTTTAACGGACAAAACCAAGTGCAGCTTATGTGTGCTCAGGAAGTTTAACACATATAAGGACGTCATAGGTGAAGTAGCAAAAGCAATACTTTTATTAAATAAATGTTCACATCTTACAGAATAAATGCTCAAAAATTAAACTAAACAACAGCATCTAAATGACGGCAGCAGGACGAAAACATCGGCGACCAAGCACTCCACAGGCACCGACTGGAAGACACGCTCCTTAGAACACCAGGTCGTCGTCTTGGAGATCTTCAAAATCTTCCACTGAGCAGCATATGTTTTTGTAGGAGAAAGTAAGGGTGAGCACATAGAGTACTCAGCAAGTGTGGGAAAGTAATGACATGCAGGCTTATATCAAGAATAGGCTAACACATGGTATATTTGCGTAAATACGAGTAATGAAAACACATTTGGACTCAAAACATTAAGCAATCATTAAATGAATGTAACCTAAACAGTTCAGCATCCAGCATACAAGGCTCCCCACCTTGCATACCATAATCGTCTAGTACTCCCTGTACTTTATCCAAAACGATCTAGTACTCCCTGTACCAAAACCATAGCCATAACCATAACCATCACCCTCTAATCATGTGAGGATCCAAGTCTCTCATATCCATGAGCACGGCTGTTATAACAGTTTTACACTCTGCAGAGGTTGTCCATCTTTCCCCACGAGTCAGTGAATTTCATGTTGCTGTGTTTGCAAGACACTTAACACACGCCAGTGGTGTGCCACCAGGAATCACTGTATGATACTTTCCACTAACCACAGACTAATCCAGTATGTGTCTGCCCACTAGGTTTTACCGCCAGGCTTTACGCAAGCTAAGCTCCTACCTAGAAGCCCCCTTTTGTACTGACCCAACACATACTTGATAGACTCTAATCAGTATGTCACGCCTTACCCATATCAGCCTCGTGGTTGGTACGTTACTTCTTGGGTTGTCGCTCCACGAACCGGTCCTTACTTAGGTTACTTGAGCAAACACTAAACCAACATCATAACCATGACAACCATCAAAACTACTTTGCTCAAGGCCTAAGGTTCCAGGTTGCTAGACCATTAACAAATTAATGACCATTGTTGTATATGTTCATTAGTCAATATTATGGCACATCCATCCCAAAAGCATGGCTAAGCAATCTACCCATAAAGGACACCTAACCATAAACCATCTAGGTTTCAAGGGATGACAAAGGAAAATCTAGGGAAAACCCTAACATAGGTGACTACCCATCATATTGACAAACATTGCATGCAGTTTATTAAAACCAAAACATTTAAAAACATATGTTCAATATGATCAAGGACACTTGCCTTCTCCTTGCTGTTGCTCAATGTATTCTTGCTCCTGGTCTTGATGTTCCTCAAATTGATCCGGGGCGTTGTCGGCTAATCCCACAATAACCAGCAAACAAATAAACAAGATATACTAATAACAGAGCACAAAACAAAAGAACACCGAGATAAAATCTGTCTAGAAAGAAATACTGAAAAACGAATCTATCAGTGCAAGAATCGCTTAAAACGGAGCTACGACAAAAAAGTTAGCACGTATATATGAATTAGGCTCTGTTTTGATTATGGTTGATGTTTTTTTTGGCTTGGGTTAGAACAATTTGATCATGAATTAGATATTTTTCATGCGTATATGTGTGTTTGTGTGCCTGTTATGTTGTTTTGAAAAATAATGGGACTCAGATAGGATGATTTTGGGTTATGGCCGGGGCACTTTTGATCTCGGACAGGAGCTAGAATGAGGGGATTTGGAGAAATCATGAAGCCCTAATGCAAATCCTAAGGAAATCCCCAAAACCCCCTTCTAAATCTGAAACCCTAGATGTAAAAGTCCCCAAATCTTGCCTAATTTTGGGACCCTAACCCTCAAACCCCCATTCAAACCTAAGATCTAGAGGGAAAGAGAGTACTTAAGGATTCTTGTTCACATCGCCATCACTGGAACCATTGCAGAGCTCCTTACTTCACCAGTTGTGTGCGGATGCCTTAACTCTACGTATGCTTGTGATCCTCCAGCATGCGCCTTCCTTCTTGTGACACACGTGCTGCCATCATATGAGGCACCACCGGCGAGTGAGCCCACAACAGTGTCGCTCAGCTCCCTGTTCTCCCTCTCTCTCTCCTTCCGTCAACCGGCATCTCCCTACCGCCATCGCCGCCGGTGCTGCACTCCCAGTCGACCACATTTTTCAGAGGGGAGGGGAGAGAAATGGCTAGGGTTAGGTAACGGGGACATTGGATACCGCTTTTTGTTCTGACCAAATGTTGCAGCACTATCGGATCAGAATGGACGACCAAAGATGGCATAGATGGCATCAGTCGGGCCGACACCACATGCATGGGGCCACACTAGCGTGCGCAAGGGTTACCGGGCCGGGAGTTGGGTTGCACCGCATTGTAGGGCCAGTGGCGTGTGTGTGCTCATGGTTTGAGGCTGGCTAGGCCGTTTTTTTCGCTCGGCCAGTTTTAATGTTTTATGGGCTTTTTCATTTATTTGGAATTTTCCAATGAATTTTAGTGTTTTGCATTTATGCACTGGTTTTCTTAATGAATATAGCCCAAAATTAATATTTTTAATGCACAAAAATTATGATTAATTCTATAGACGAATTGGAACCAATGGGGAGATTTTTTGGAGAATTTTATGGTCAATTTACATAGGCTCATAATAACTTTCTGACCAATGTTGACTGTAATATTGCACCATTTATTTTTTTTATTTAAATTCTTTTCCATTTTTCTGCCCAATGGTGATATGGATTAGAGTTTAATTTGCATTATTTTAATTAGATCAACGTAGGGTTATTTTCGTGCAAAATATTTATTTATGGTAATTATCTAATCTAGCCCAAATTATCTCACCAGCTTTTAACACTTCCTCTATTGATGCTGAAATTGACAGCATAGATCAATTTACGAGGAACAATTTTTTCGCTTGGAAAGCTAAAATGACAGTTATACTTAGCATTCTGGACCATGACTATGCACTCAGGGTTGACGCTCCCACTACTCCTATCGTTGGCATAGACAATTATGAAGAACTTAAGAAAAATTGTGATCCAATTGCTAAAAAGTTAGAGCGGTCTAACCGCATGTCACTAATGATAATGAAAAACTATATCTCATAGGCCATAAGAGGAGCAATCCCTTACTCAGATAGAGCTAAGACATAGTTAGCATCCGTGGATGAGCAATTTAAAGGCACCTCTAAGGTTTATGCCAGTACACTCAATCAGAAACTCTTGAACACTAAGTATAACAGGTCTGGCAGCATAATGGAGCATATTATGATTATGACAGACATGGCTGCCAAGCTCAAGGGCATGGACATGGAAATTTCTAAGGGTTTTCTTGTCCACTCATTATGACATATCTCCCTTATGAGTTTTCTCCCTTTAAGATCAACTACAATACTCAGAACAAGAAATGGACCATGAGCGACTTGATCATGATTTTTGTCCAAAAGGAAGAGAGATTGAGGGCTCAAAAGAACAATTTTGTTAATCGAGTAAGTAGCCCCAGGGAACAAAATAAAATTCCAAGCAGATTATAAGTCAAAGAAGAAGTTGCATTTCGCCACTAAGCATGACAAGGTAGGGCAGAGGGTGCCCAAGGCACATGCTCCTCCTTCTCCTACCACTTAAGAACTTGAGGATGACGGATGGCACTTTTGCCACAAAAAGGGACACAACCAGAGAGACTGCTTTGGTTTCCTGAAGTGACTCGCAGGAATGGGTGATGATTTAATAACATTCATTAATGAATCACTTTATGCTAATTTCTCCCTTAATTCCCGGTGGATTGTGCATATTACCAACTCCTTGCAGGGATTTCTTACCATGAGAACACTAAGAAAGGGGGAGCAAAGTCTTAAAATGGCAAACAGGAAGGAAGCTGAAGTTGAATCTATCAGATCCCTTCCCTTAGTCCTTCATAGTGGCTTCACTCTTAGGTTGAATAATGTAGTTTATGTTCATTCCATGAGGAGGAATTTTATTTCAGTTTCAATATTAGATGACGATGGTTTTCATTGTAATTTCAGAGATAATAAGTGTTTCATTAGGTTTGATTCATATGTTATTAGTCTTACCATCTAACAAGAAAAAATTTATATGCTTCCTCTTAATGAATTCTCTATATCTATGAATGTCTGTGATGTAAGCCATAAGAGAAAGAGAAGTGCAATTAATGAGACTTCTTCAAAATTGTGGAATTATCATTTAGGCCACATTTCGAGTGGGAGAATAGAGCATCTCATTAAGGAGAATAGATTCACCAACCCTCAGACCTCTCTGACTCTGACCACTGTATAAATTGCATTAAAGGAAAATATGTTAAGCAAATAAAGAAGGGGGTCACTCGGAGCATCATAGAATTAATTCACATGGACATATGGGGTCCTTTTCCTATGACATTGGTGGATGGTTTTGATTCATTCGTTACCTTCATTGATGATTTCTCCCGTTATGGCTATATCTACCCCATTAAGAATCGATCTGAGTCTCCCAAAAAATTCAAGATATTTAATGTTGAGATAGAAAATCAGCACAACCTAAAGATTGAAGTAGAGAGATCAGATCAAGGGGGAGTATTACAGGAGACATTCCCCTTACGGGTAAATCCCTGATCCCTTTGTTTGATTCCTTCAAGAAAATGGTATAGTAGCCCAAAATTCTACACCTGGTGAACCTCAGTAGAAAGGGGTAGCTAAGGGACTAAACCGTATACTTACGGACATGGTGCAAAGTATACTTAGTTATTCTAGTTTACCAGTTAGACTGTGGATGGAGGCCCTTAAGACAGCCATGCACATTCTTAATCGAGTTCCCAGTAAATCAATTCCAAAAATTCCTTATGATTATAGACTGGGAGAAAATCGAGCTTGAAGTATTTACATGTGTTGGTATATGCAGCTAAAGCTAAAGTATTTAATCCACATATTGAGAAATTAGATCCTAATACAATTAGTTGTCACTTTATCCGGTATCCTGAAAGATCAAAGGGGTATTGCTTTTACTATTCAGATAGGATCACTAAGTTCATAGAAACCAGACACGATGTGTTTCTTGAGAATGGGGATCTAGAGCCCAGGAAACACTACTGCAGAAACCCCCTTCACTACCGGTTTTGGAGCTAGCAGTGGGCAACGGGCAGTGATATTCGAGGACTATCACTGTCGGCTCGATAGACTGGTAGTGAAGGGGGTTATCAATGCTGGCTGAAGGATTTGGCCGGTAGTGATACCCAAGGCATCACTGACGGCTAAAGCCTTCGGCCGGTAGTGTTTTCCCTCTCCTCCCTCCTCAGTCCTCCCTCTCTCTGTCCTCTCTATACTCCCCCTCTCTCCTCGATCTCTTTGTCTCTCTCTCAATACATGCATACAATGATACATATATTTACTGTAAATCAATAATAAAAGTACCTTCATTAATACATAGTAATGAACACATATTACAAGTTAGCCATCGACAAACACACATATATACATAATAGTTCTCACAGGTCACCCCCTGAAAAGTCGATCGAGTTGAGCCAGTCCAGTATCCCTCTACCATTCCCACGATAAGTACCACGTCTCCGCACTAATGACTGATGGCGTGTGTATGTTTGGGGACACTGGGGGGCCGATGGTGGTGGAGCAAAGGACCCGGCCACGCCAGATCAACCGTAACGTTGCCTATGCTCCAGGCTCACCAGTGTGTCAAAGATATCGAAGTCTGACCCTTGAACACCTCAACAGTTTGAGCCTTTGGCCTCCTCTGTAGCACACTGATGGGCCACCCTCTCGTCCTCCTCCTCCTAGGCACACTTACGGGACGCTGCTTTTTGCTCCTCCTCATTACATAGTTGATGGGCCAGCCTACCATCCTCCTCCTAGGCACGCTTATGGCACGCTGCTTCTTGCTCCTCCACAGTGCACAGCTGGTGGTCCAACCTCTCATCCTCCTCTTGAGCATGCTTATTGGTCGCTGCTTCTTGCTCCTCCTTCGCATCATCATTGGGAGACCATTCTATCAAAGAGTTGACCGATGATACCAACTTTGCATCATACATAGTAATTCATATCATTCATTAATAAATAGTAATTAATGTCATTCATTCATATTGTGTCAATTGGTGAAATACAATACGTTATCAAGCTCCTTGGTAGCCTTTTTCCTTGTTGCATACTCTCTACTAGAAGGTACGATATCATCTGAAGGTCTCTCACGTGTGGACGACACGATCGATTCATGAAACTCACCATTTGGGTTGATAACATGTTCCAAGAAGAACCCAGTCATATGTTCTTGAAGGGCATGTATTTCTGCAGGTTGTAACACATTTGTGCGTAGTTTGGAGTGCTACGTTTGAGGAATCAAAAAAATTAGTCCTTGAACACGTGTAGAAATTGAAAAGAAGGCATCGATATGTTATTTCATACCTCAAGATCATTCAACCTAACAGCGTCTCTGTCTAGGTTGAATGCATGCATGAAAGTAAGAACATAAAACGCGCAGAGATTGTTGTCGGGTGGCTGCCTCATACACTTCAAGATGAACGGGTTCGTTAGTGGAATGAATTGAACCTTTTTATTCAGTAGGAAATGCAAGACATGAATATGGACTGTGTACCAGAAAGTCCATTTTACATTGTACTGCTTCCTGAATGGAAAGTGGATGACACTCTTCTTGCGGTATCTTTTGTACACCATGTACATGAAATGAATACCAATTAAACATAGATGCAATCGTTGAGAAGATTAAATGATCTATTTAACCTATTTAGCATGTCGATGAGGTGTTGGTAAGTCATCTTACCTCTCTTTTGTGAGTCCAAGACAATGATCTTGCTCAAGTCTGGGTAGATGACAAAAAGGATCCAATGGGAACTACAGAATATTTCATCATAGCAAATTATTACTAGAATCGAGTTGCCCATAAAATGAGGACACCCTGGCGTGCAAACACGTACTCATAGCTGTAGGGTAAGAGTATGAATATCTTGTATTGGTGGTGAAGTAGACACTTCAATAAGTAGTTCTCGGTGAAGTCTGGATTCTTCGTTATAAGTTTTTGGTTCACAAGCCCAGGATCGATGAATCCTACTTTCTTATCTAAGTCTTGTTCGTATGATTGGATCTCCATTCTACGAAAGAGAGAAGTTATGCAATTTCTAGGTACAAGATCATATAACGTGAATTATATGCATAAGTCACTTATAGAGTCCATGCTCTGACTATAGCCACATCGAGGGTATCTTCCTTGTACAGTTCATACAAGTGCAGGAATTCGAACCAGAAAAAGCTGTCTCCCTTGAGGAAATATTCATCTCTGTATCTTACGGGGAACACTTGAAAACCCTACCTGGACTACTCCAAGTACCACTGATGTAATCGACACGTTTGAGTTGTAAGGTTTCTTTCTATATCTGGTTTGACCAAAGGTTTGCTGAACTCAAATGGCCATGTAACATCCAAGTTTGATATATCCACTCCCGCAGTAAGCCATGCTAGATCCTCTGCTATTATTCTTGAATCATCCAGGAAGTCTGCAATTCTTGGAGCATCCTTAATGATTGGGCTTGGTTTGCTCTTGGCATGCTTCTTGCTGATGCATTCATAGTCAGTCGATGGCTTACTTGAAGCCATCGCCGTCTATTTAGCTTTGGCCCTTTTCATGAAAAATTTCAAGGCATCTTCAGGCACAACAGGCTTCGGTGGAGGTGGTGGAGGATGGAAATGAGACATGACACTGGTGCCCACGATTTTTTTGGTTTCCTGAGCAGCGAGTGAATAGACATCCTTTGGTTCTGCCAACTTCTTAGATGCCACTAACTTCTTAGATGATGTCGTCTACTTGGATGTTGCAGAACGTGATCTTGTTTTCCAAGCTGATGGCTGGCTTCTTGATGGTGCTGGCTTCTTAAGCAATGGACTTTTTCAAGGCAATGGCTGAGGAGGTGGACTTCTTTTGGGAGATGGCTGAGGAGAGGGAGATCTTCGAGGCGATAGTGGCCCAGGGTGTAGTGGAGAGTAGAGATTCTTGGGAGCTATCCCTGGTGGAAACACTATGTAGACCTTCTCCCACATGATGAATATGTGCTTGTTCTCTCCTATAGTTTTCGCCCCCTCCTCTGCGGTGTAGTCCACCTCAACATAGCGGTACTAGTCAACTGCCTCATCTACTTCGACCACGGTGTAGCCCTCAAGTATCAAATGTCCGTGCAAATGTTCATGGGAGTCGCAGGGATAAGCCACGCTGGAAGCCACCTTGATGGTTATGTTTCTAGCACCAAAGTGTAGTTCACACGGTGTTCGTGTTGTGATGAGATCCACAACATAAGTGATGGAGTCAGCTCCCGGAACTCCCGTGGATGCACAACTACTCTGATGACCACCGGGGCTGAAGCGCACAACATTAGGAGACGCTGACGGTCGTTCATGTTCGCTCACAATGGCACCCCATTCACGCATGAGAGCTTGTCATACTGCTTGTGCTATTTTTTCTTTTATATGTTCCCTCTCCTTTTTTAGTACTTGTTCAAGCATTTCCATCATCCTAGCTTGTTCTGCCTCTCGTTCTACATCTCTCTCTGCTTGGGATCTCTTTCGACTCTTGTAACTATAAACGTCACCTGGGAATCCATATTTTCAACCCATCACCCCAATGCCTCGTGTGCTACCACCGTGCTTCTAGTTTCCCAGGGCCAAGGTGTGCTCGTTTGTATCCCTATTTGGCTTGAAAGAGCCTTGTGTAGACTGCTCGTGGGCTTCCGCAAGCTTTTTTGCAAGATCTTACGTCACTTCCGGATCTTTGGAGGTCGTAAAGGATAAGCTTCTATCATACAGGTAAGAAGCACCCCTCCCAAGAAAGAAGTGTGTTGATCATTCGCTCCAGTCCTCCATCTCAGGCGTGACACCTCTCTCTCACAGTTCATCTAGCTATTGTTGCCACTGCTTTTCTTTCCTCACGTATCCACGACTACCGACTTTATGGGGGTACAGGTTCTTCTTCGAGTTTGCTTTGTTCACCTCACTCAACCTTTGTGCTTCTTCCGACAACTTGTACTCCGTAAAGGTTTGCCAATGATCTTCTAGTTGTAGCCATTTGTGGAAATCTGGCATTGTACCTTTCTACACATATGTTTTGTTCAGTGTCCCCTTCTAGTTCTTAAATGGAAGGCCCATGATCATTAGCGTTTTATGCTTAACTACTTCATATTTGTCTCTTCGGGGAAATCAAACTTCTCTAATATCTTAGGCCACAAGATGTCATTCTTAATCAAATTAGGAACCACGTGCGGATCACCTCATTTGCCAGTCCACAATCTGTAGCTAAAGGGCATGTGATCCTTAACAGCAATCACATAGAATGACTTGTATGGCCCCACAACTCTCTCTGGTGTAGTTGGCTCCCCTGCTGGTGAGACCTCTGTGATCACAAATCATCCCATAGGCATCTTAGAGGGACCTAAAGCATGATGTTACTCCTAGGATTGCTCATTGTCGTGACCCTCCAGAGCATCAAGCATCTGCGCATAAGTGAGAGAACTATTGGAAACCTATACTATAATATGTAGAATATATGCATTCATCTACTTATGAATTACCTCATCGCCTCCATAGGCGTCTGTTTGGTCTAGGTTCAGGTAGTGGCTCGGGCTACCTTTTTCTATGTTTGACGATGGCACTACATCTCCTTCTAGCAGCTGGGTTGGATTGGCTGTTGGTGATGTCGTCCCTTCCTGAAAGTTCTGCATACGATGATGACAAGCGGTTGAGTATTCTACATATAAAGAGCATAGGAAGGAGGGAGATAGAAATAAAGCCAGAGGGAGGGAGGGAGGTTGTCGAAAAAGTGAGATAACCATGAAGGAGTTGATAGATAGAATGCATACACATATAATATTGTAAATGAGTACATTACGACCATATTTAACAAAAAAAAGTCACATCTTACATAGAAAAATAGACATAAAGGTACTGACAGTTGATACATTGATCTTACAAATCACATCATCTTACATAGCAAAATAATGATGATTACAACCAGAACTAGGATTATGATATCTTTACCCGTGAAATCACACTTCTTCTTATTTTTGAAGTTAGCCAATTTTAGCTTGACTTAGATAACTTGACTATTGTATGCCGCAACAGCTTCATATTTGGACTTGTATCCTTTGTAACATGCTCCTTTGAATCCATTAACTTGTGCGTGGTATTCCTGCCAACTGGAGAACACTCTAGTTTGCCAATCACGATGAACAACATAACATATCATAGCAGTCCTAAATTTTAGAGAATATGCAAAAATAATATACTACAAACCACACTAACACCAAAGACCATGCATACAAAATTTATGAGCCAGAAATTCTAATTCTAAAACAACCTTGAAAAAACTGCACCCTATCCACACCCTAATCAAACAGAGTGTCAGCATAGGTAAAACCATTTGCTACTGAAGAACATGAATCTAACAAGTCATGCGCATGTTCCACACATAGAAAAACAAGAAACAATGCAGACAACCAGGAATCTATATTAAAAACACATTCTTTTAAGTTGGCTATATCCATACATGATGAACTCTCTTTTGGACTAAATCAACCAATATATTTCATTGGTGATATGCATGTGTAATTACATTGCAATATCGATTTACATTGCTATATGATTGATTCTATTAAACACATGAACTCTCTTTACAACTAAATAAACCAATCTCTTTGTCCAGCTGGTAATATCCACACATTATTTCTCTCTTTGAATATGTTAATGATGTACCGATGCTATACCATTTCATAGTACATCAAAAAATAAGAAAGATGATTCAGTTACCCCAACAATCACCACTGGAACCCACTCTCATCTCCTCCTCTAATCCAATCTTCCAAGCTAATGTGATCCTCATGATCGACCAGTTACCCTAATAATCACCACTGGAACCCCCTCGGAGCTCAAATCGGTCAAATGCAGCACATAATTAAAGCTCAAAACGGTCGGTACCTATGAGATAGCAAGGATCTGGGTGGCGGGGTGCACGAGCTGGGCGTCGAGGAGGACGGAAATAGCACCAGGGAGGAGGATGGTGATGGCGCTGGGGAGGAGGATGACAGCGCCGAGGAGGACAGGGACAGCGGGCACGGGCTTGTCGGTGCAGGCTCATGGTCCTCCAACGGCATAGGCTCCTCAGCGGAGGGCACAGGGAAGGGGAAATTTTTTCTAAATGTCAAAGAGCATAAGGTGTCAAGCCATTTTATAGGGGACAACTTTCACTGTCGACTCAATATGACCACCGGTAGTGAAATGGTACCTTCACTGCCAGCTCAAGAGGACTATCAGTAGTGAAACTACTTTTATTACCGGCCCAATAAATCCACCGACAGTGAAAGTAGATTCACTGCCGGCCCAATATGTTCACCGGCAGTGAAACCCCTTTCACTGCTAGTGCCGCGGGGTGCATGTCACACCCCAACATTCCAATTTTGGATTGTGAGCATTTTAAAACATTAAAATAACATTGTCCCTGAAATTTGAAAGCTTTTCAAATAAATTTTAGAGTTTAAAAAGGATTTGTTTTGTCTGATGAAAAAATGTATTGATAAAATATTAGAATAGGTTAAGGAATTTCAAGGTTGGATAAGTCCTTGCTCCTTTTTCCCAATATTATCCAAGATCCCTATATTAATTTCTTCCATTTCATATCTTGTCACCATTTCTCCAAAGCTCCAAAGTTCCTTATCTTTATTTCTCCCTAATTCTTTACTATACCAAAGATGGCCCAAGCTGTCTTGTCCCTTCTTCCATCTCCAGATCAAGAGGAGGACATGAACAAAGCCATTTGCCTTCCCGATTCCATAGCTGCTGCATATAGGAGCTCCCAAAACCGATGAATTCAATATGCACCCGTGCTGTTTAAATGCCAATATTGAACATTTTTTTGTCCTCATTCAAACCCCTTAGCAATTCCCTCTTTATTTTCCTCAATTCATGATCAAAATCGCCACTTTAAAGGCCATAATGGCAATTGAAGCCGGCTACCAATTACTCCTTATCGCCAGCCTCGTCTTTTCACGAAGTTTCGAAGTTCAAGATAGCTACAAATGCAAATCTTGAAAATACCAAAGTTTTAGGTCTCATCGAGAGCTTCGATTTGCACATATGGAAGTCCCCATTTGGATAATGGATCTGAGAGTTATTACCCCCGAGATCAGTGCTGCACAGTTAAGGTTGAATTCAAACAGTTTTTATTGTAGCGCAGTTTTGGAAATCAATATGGCGGTTCTAGACGTTCAGATGAATACCAAAGTTGTAGATCTTTTCGAGTACTACATGATAGAGTCTGAAAACGTCCAATTTGGAGTTGTAACGGCGACGTTATTGTCCTTGAATCAGAGCCATTCGTTTCATCTTCCTGAGCCATTCATTTCATCTTCCACCTCCAGCCTCTTCCTCTTCCTCTTCTTGTCCAGCATCACCCAGGCTATCAAGAGGAGTTCCATACCCTCCCTTGCCCCTTACAATTCCTCCCAAATCATATCCACAGCTACTTCCTTGCCTGTGCATCGCCGTCGTTCCGATGAGTCATCGCCCATGGAGGAGCTGCCCCGTCGCCCCACCACCGTTGACAATTTCTCTGCGCTACAGCATGTCATCAACACCACCGAGGATCCTCTCCATACCCCTGCTCTCTGGACAAGCGCCGCTATGCCGCCAGTGCCACATGTTGTTGCCACCGATGCCATCGTCGTCTCCGCGAATTCTTCTTCACCGATCGTCGTAGCAAGGTGAGGACAAGGACGAGCCCTTTCCCCTCCTCTCCCTAACTGAACCCCGAGCCTGGCCAAAGCCCTCGCTGCTCCACCACGACCATCGCCGTTGCGGACAGTCGTGCGACCGCCGATTCATTGGCGTTCCCCGGTTGATCTAAGGTTGGATCACCGCGCCCTTTGAGCATCATGTGCCCCTGGATGTCCCACACACCCTCACCAACCCATTTGGACATTAGAGCCCTGACACCGCCAAGATCACGATTGTTGTGGCCGCTGCCCAATCTGGAGTTCTGCGTGTGCAGCGCGGGTTCAGATCGCGTTCCCTGGCGAACTAGCACTCAAATCCATGAGTCCTTTGGCCGAGATGTGCCCCTGCTAGTCCTCTACATCCTCCCAAAATCAGTTTCTCTAAAGTTGCAACAGAGCCACTGTTCTCAACGTCGTAATTCCTACTGCCCAGTCTCGTACATGTTCTACGTACCTAGAATGTCAGCCGCGTTCCCCGGTGAATCGGAGCTCCAATCATCAATCCCTTCCACTGAGACGTGCCCCTGGTCATCCTCAACAGCCAGAAGAGCACCAACGCCGATGATTTTGTGGTCGCTACACCGCTGCCCCCATGTCTGTGAGGGTTCTACACGTGCACCCAGAATGCATTCGCATTCCCTGTCAATCTAGGAGCCGTTTGGACGCACTGACTACGTCACGGTGTGACCCATCACATCTTCTAAGCGGCTACATGAGGGTTCTCTCGCATTTGCAGCGACGCACCAGGAACACGATCCTAACTTCCAACATCGTTGCCCAATCTCACCAAAGTTCCAACCAATCAATCTCCTTCTCAGGTGAAGCCCTATCCAAACAATCAATCTCCTTCTAGAAAATATGGATGATTCTATTCAAACCATATTTTGAATATCACAGCCAATCCCTGAGAACACGCACGTCATCTTCTCTATGTTTGTACGTGGTCACCTCCGAACCTAGGATTGTTCATCTTTGTCTTTCCGCTACGTCAGAACTTCTCTAACAAGAACAACCATAAAACTGAGCTTGTCTTCTCACACTCTACGCCTGTGCTCCCCTTGATTTGTTGAAACACCATTGTTGCCCAATGTCAACATCAATGATCGTCATTGCTATCGACATCTAATCGTGCACTTTGCCACCTTCAACTCATCGGTGTGTGCGTCCTTCTGTACCTCAGGTCAAACTGAGCCCTTCATGAGTTCATGGCTATGCAGCGACTCCATCTGCACCATCTCTGTCAACCCCAAGCATTTCCCCCACCAATGACACCGAGAGCTCACTGCCGGTGGACTCCTCCACGCCAAACTCCCCTGCTCTACTCTCTGATCTCTCTCTTTTGGTGAGAATACCAAATAACCCCTCCAGAGATCCTTTATGTCTATATTTACTTTCATGTTTATGATGTTTACATGTTAGCCTCTGCCTTCTATAGTTAATTATGTTCGAGCCCTTATTATTCAAATAGAATTCATCTTTTCAAATCTTGTTCAGTGAATTACATTCAAATCCAAGCAGCACTCCGTGAATTCATCTAATCTCGTATCCTATCCAACCATAGAGTTTTTATGATGTGATGCCTCTATTTGATGTATTGTTCTTAGTTGTTTGTGTGTTCTCTTTTGTCGGTTGTTCCGACGAGTAGATGACTACGTTCCAAAGCAATACAAGGATCTCCAAGAGCAGCGGTTAGTTGTTTATCCTTCATGAATGTTTGTTTAAAATTGGAAACCTATGATTAGGGTTTACTAGTAATTGCCTGATTATCCTTGTCGTCGTTGAAAGAGTCATGGGAATAAGGGTAGATATGCTAGTCGCTATCACGGTTGGTTTCTGAGTTAAACTTGATTAATGTCTATGCAACATGATCGGGAGTGGTAATCTTTTGTAGCAACATGGTATAGGGATCCTAACTGGATGGTTGGTTTTAGGTGGTGCTGCACAATAGGTTAGTTGTTGTTCCTGTGTGGGATCCTAAGGACCGGTTCTTGAACATGTAACCAAGCTAAAATCGCAACCATCCATGGGGGCTATATGGGTATGGCCTGGCCAATTAATTAGCCACCCATCTGGTTCTGTGAGCACCATTTGGACGGTTGAGTGGCACAAGAGGGGGCTTCTACCGTGATGTAATCATCTGTTAGCGGTAAAACCACAGTGGGTGCTTACAGGTCGGCAGGAGCTTTGTAAAGGCCTTGTAGTGATCTCCTGGTGCACACCTCGAAAGTGTGTAGGTGCTTGACCGGCACGACAACATGGAGACTTTCACCTGGTAATGCGGGTGATGAAATCACGACCCGTGGGGAAAGATGGGCAAACTCTGCAGAGTATAAAACTGATCGATCAGCCATGCTCATGGTCAAGAGCAGCTTGGACTTCTTCTTGATTAGTTGGGATCAGGGTCCTAGTTTTTATGGTCGGGTAGCTAGGTAATGAGATTACCTGATGAGTTTTGGTAGCCAGATATGGAATATCTGGTGAGCTAAGTAGTCAGATAGGATCTGATGAGCTGTTCCTCTTGTTTAACTTGTGTCTTCACACTTAGTAAACAAGATGCTTGTTTCTTGGAGTTATAGGTTAAGGTTGCTTAGTGCAGTAAACCAGTGTCTGACCTTTTCTTATCATAAGCCCTCATGTCATGTTTTTCCATACTTGCGGAATACGATATGTACTCACACTTGTTATTTTCAATAATAAATGATGCTCACTTGGAGAAGACTACAAGGAGATCAAGGAAGCTGAAGACCGTTGATTGAAGACGGAGCGTCTTGGGTCACGTTGCCCCCAGTCGATTGCCTGTGGTGTGCACAGAAGATCCTTAGGAGTCCTCTTGTGTTCTTCCATTGCTGTCTTGTAAACTCTAGTATTTATTTCAATAAAGATGTTTTTGTTCGATATAGAACTGTATATCACTGGTAATATCACCGCATGTATGATGAAACTGATCCTGGCATACATGTGGAATGCACCTGATTATTCTTTTGAAAAACTGGGTGTGACTGTGCAAAAAGTTGTTTTAGCTTCGCGCGCGCGAAGAGACTCGAACCCGCGACCTACACCAAGTAAGACCAAACAAACCGCTGCGCTACTCAAGTGATTTTGATTGAGTTTGTACTATCTATATTTATTAACATTCTGTTGACCTAAAATCCTAATACATATTTATTTAAATTTGAACTTGCTATATACCAAAATTATGTTTTATATATACCTAAATTTCCTGGTTCAATTTTCTAATTCAATAAAAAATTAAAATAAATATGTTCATACCTAAGTTTCTATATTGGGGCTTGCTAATTAATTACAAAATATAATTGAAGCTTCCTATATATCTTAATTTCATTGAAAAATGTTTAAATCATTAAAAATTTAAAATACATATGCTCATAACTATAGGTAATTATTAAAAATAAAAAATAGTAATACATAGCAATAGTGCTAGCTTGTGCTATTGCTAATTCATTATTAAAAATAAAAAAATTAATATGCTCAATAATAAAGACATCTTCCACCATAAACTACAAATTGAAGCTTTCATAACAAAAGTGAGGCATAATTGCATCTAAAACAAATTCATACATAGTAATTAATACAATTTAGCTAATTTGTCTTAACGTTTCGGCCTTCATTATGACCATCGCGTACATAGGGTGGTTCGTCGGTGTCTTCCATAGGACCAAGGTCGAAGTCCTCTTCGAAAGGAGGTAACGCATCAAATTGATTATAGTCTTCCTCGTCAGCAACATTCTCCACTCCGATAATCCTTCTTTTTCCTTGAAGAACCACGTGGTGCTCCTCCTTGTTAGTCAAGTCCGAGTCTTTTACATAGAAGACTTGCATAACATTATTCATAAGTATGAATGGTTCTTCTCTATATCCAACAAGTTTTTGATCCACTGTAGTCATACCGTACTTATCGATCTTCACACCCTCTCGGAGTCTGACCTATTAGCACCGAAAAAGAGGATCCTTTAACACTCCATAATTGAGCTCCTAGATCTTCTCTACAAATCGATAGTAGGTCTCCCTATTTCCATTGTAGTCGTAAGCATTTATACGGACACCGCTATTTTTGTAAGCGCTCTTATAATCCTGAGCTCTCATTTGAAATGTATAGCCATTTATGTTATATCCTTGGAATGTGAGGATTGTAGTTGACGGTCCGTGAGCCAACACAGTCAACTGAGCACACTTTATCTGTTTATACATCACCTGTCTATGTAACCAGGCGCCAAAATGATCTTAGTGCTCTCGTGCGATCCAAACATCGTACTTTCCTGGGTTTCTGGTGTGTAGCATCTTCTGGTGTTCTTTGACATATGGGTCCATTACAACTGATTGTTGCAGAAATGTGAAATATGCTTGCGTGAATGAAAGAGGGTCGTTAGTGTGGAATGATTTTGCACCTATCGTCCCTTTCCCATGTAGCTTCCCCTCATGGTGAGATACAGGCACACCAATCGATTTGAGATCCATGTAATCGATGCAAAAATCAACGACATGCTCGGTTCTCCAACCTTGGACCATGCAGCCTTCCGGCCAATTTTGGTTATGAACATATTTCTTCAGAACTCCCATGAACCTCTCGAAAGGGTACATCTGATGCAGACACACAGGGCCAAGAATCTGTATCTCTGTCACAATGTGAACAATGAGATGCACCATGATATCAAAAAATGATGGAGGGAATAACGCCTCAAGCTGGGATAGAGTCTCAACCACGTCATCCTATAGCTTATCTAGCTTGGTCGGATCGATGGCCTTCTGTGATATCGCGTTGAAGAACGAACACAGCTTTATGATTGGGTTTTGGACCTTCAGTGGCAGAATACCTCTAATTGCAATTAGAAGCATCTGTGTCATCATCACATGACAATCATGAGACGTTATGTCAGTTAATTTCAAATCTTTCATGTTTACTAGTCTCTTTATGTTGGCGGAGTAACCTGATGGAACTTTGATTCCATGCAAGCACTTTCACATTGCAATATTCTCCGCTTTGCTCAGACTGTGGCTAGTGGGACCAAGATATCTGTCGCCTTCTTCCATATCTTCGGGATGTAGATCCTGTCTGAGTTCCAAACATTTTAGGTCCTTTCGTACTTGGAGTGTACATTTCAAGCTATCACATACGTTCTTCTCAATATGTATGATATTGATTGCTTGTCGAACAACCAAATCCGGCCAATAAGCTAAGTCATAAAAAATAGAATTCTTTTTGAACATAGGAGCTCTAAGATTAGATTTCAGAACCGGTGTACTCTCATGTCCCTTTCCAAGAATAACCCTAAGTCCCTTTACCATCTCATATTCCTGTCTCCCATTGCGATGCTTAAGAGGTGATCGAGTCTCAACTTTCCCATCAAAAGCTCTCCTGTTACTGCTGTACGGGTGATCCTTGCGAAGAAATTTATGATGACCTAGGTACACCATTTTTCAGCTATTCTTTAGCCACAAAACTCTTCGTTTCATCCAAACAATGCACGCATGCACAATAGCCTTTGACAATATGGCCCGATAGGTTGCCAACGGCTAGCTAATCTTGGATTGTTATGAATAGCATTGCGCGTAGGGTGAAGTTCACTCGTTTGTATGCATCCCATACCTACACACCATCATTCTATAGTATTACAAGATCCTCCATTAATAGTTTCAGGTAGACATCCATATCGTTGTCAAGTTGCCTCGGCCTTGGTACCAGCATCGGCATCATAATGTACTTTCGCTTCATACACAATCAAGGAGAAAGGTTGTAGATACATAGAGTCATGGGTCAAGTGCTATGACTACTGCTCATGTTGCCGAATGGATTCATCCCATTCGTACTCAACCCAAATCTTATATTCCTCACATCTTCTGCTAATGGCTCCTTGTATTTCCTATTGATGTTTCTCCACTGCGTAGAATCAGCAGGGTGTCTCAGTATTCCATCATCCTTGCGCTCCTCAACGTCTCACCGCATCAGTTTGGCATGCCTTTTGTTGATGAATAAATGCTCCAAATGGGGGACTATAGGAAAATACCACATCACCTTGATGGGAGGCCTTTTATTCTTTCCTTCATCATTTGATATCATCATGGTCACGCTTGTACCGTGATGCACCGTAGATGAGACATGCTTCCAAGTCTGCATGCTCTCCGCGATACAACATGCAATCATTTGGACATGCATATACTTTCTGCACTTTCAACCCCAATGGACACACAACCTGCTTGACCTGGTGTGTTTTCTAGCAGCACATTTCTCTTTGGAAGCAATTTCTGCAAGAACAGTAACAACTCTATAAATCTTGTATTAGACCACCTGTTGCTTGCCTTCAATTGTAGCAATAAAAGCATGGTACGCAACTTTGTGTGCTCCATCTCGTAGCTCGGGAACAATAGTGTTTTAGAGTCCTCTACCATACGCTGGAACTTTTGAAACTCTTTCATCATTGAACTCTCCCTCTCCATCGCGCAACATCTGCTCCAGATCATCGGTGTCGGCATCATAGTCGACGTCGAACAATATCTCATCTAGATCATCATCGACCAACGTATCTCCGGCAAGTGGCATATCGGTGCACAAGTTTTTGTCTTCTCTGCCAATGTATTACCCTTCCTGTATGATCTCAGCTTCATCATGCTCGGTCTAACAAGTGGGAATGTATCTACTAGGTGGTGGAAAACTTCTTATTCTCGCAATCAACGCATTTACAACACATGTATTGAGACTATGTATTTGACTTGTGCGTCATGGCTTGTACCAAGAAACAATCCACACCGTTCTTGTACTTTGCGCTCACACGGCTCACATTGTACATCCATCTTCTATCCATCTACAATTATATCATTATTATAAATCCAAATTCATAACATCTAGAAGATCTTGTGATCACCAACAAATAAATTACCTTGTCATCTCCTACCAGCAATTGGCCCGGGTTGGAGGAGCCGCCTTTAGCATACTTTCACGTCTGCTTCCGATAAGTATTTGTGGTACCATCCCTAAAAACTTTCTTTATTATTCAACCCCTTATCTATGACTCATTAAGGAAACATGAAAAATAAATATGCTCGTATATAAAGTTTCTATATTGGAGCTTGCTAATTAAATAAAATATCAAAAATACAATTGGATCTTGCTACATACCTAAATATAATGGCAAAATTTTCTAATTCATTAAAAATAAAAATAAGGGATAAGATCAACTTTGGTGTTAAAGGTAAAATTTTGAGTTAAAATGCTAAATATAGGATGTAACTTGGAGATGTCAACTTACCTAAGCTCAAGAGGCTGCTAGAAGCTTGCTTGCTATTTGGGAAAAATCCAAGGTTCACTTCCCCAAAAAATGAAGAAAAGGCAAATGAGCAAATGGAGAGGAAAGAAGGGATTTTGTTTGGGAAGCTAGAGAGAGCTCATCTAGACCATCTTCTTGACCAAAAATGAGCTTGAGTGGTGGGGGAATCAAAGGAAGAAAAGGAATGAAGTGGGTGCTGCCATGTGAGAGTTTGTGAGGGGGAGAGAAAGTTCTAATCGAGCTGTCTATTAGCTCGAGCTTGGAGAAGGTGGGGAAGGGGGCATCACTATTAGCTCATTTAACCAGCTGGTAGTGATGTTATGCTGTCACTGTCGGTTGATGGATTAAACCGACAGTGATGAGGGAGCAAGTCATCACTACTAGTTCAATCCATCTATCGGCAGTGATGACACTTATCACTACCGGTTCATAAGACACGATGTCTGATTCTTCCCATGCAGTTTATGAACCGGCAATGATGCCACATCAATGCCAGTCCATTAGGAACTGACAGTGACGCACCGGCATATAAGCCTGGTTTTATAGTAGTGAAAGTTGATCTCGAGGAAAAGTGGGTTTATGTTCTTGCACCGCTGATCCAAGAACCCTACATTCCTATGCCCCAATTGGTTGCACCTTTAGTAGAAACTAACATCAGTGCACCCGCTATTGAGGTCTCTGAAATTCCTAATGATGCACCAAACGATGAGCCTCAATAGTCCTGTGCAATACCCTATCCAAGTCCTACAATGCCTAATGAACCAATCAGGAGATCACAGTGTGACAGTGACCTGCCATCTTGAATGATTATGTTGTCGATATGAATGAGGATGTTAATGATATAGGGAAGGCCGAAGACCCCAACTTATATAAAGAGGTCATGATGAGTGAGCATTCGTCTGAGTGGCTTAATGCCATTAAGGACGAATTAAAGTCTAAGAGTGAAAATGATGTGTGGGACCTAGTAAAAATCCCTAATGGAGCCAAAACAGTAGGCTATAAATGGGTCTCCAAAACAAAGCATGACTCTAAGGGGAACATCGAGATTCATCAAGAACGGTCCAAAGGTGTATTACGATTATCTCAAAAGGCATACATTGACAGAGTATTAAAGAAATCCAATATGCATAAATGTTCTGCCTCGCCTGCTCCTATTGTTAAGGGTGATATGTTTGGGACATTTCATTGTCCAAGGAACCAATATGAAGTTAGTTAAATGAAGTTGGTTCATTATGCTTCAACTATCGGAAGTATTATGTATGCTCAAGTATGTACTCATCCTAATTTAGCTTTTTTGACTAGGATGCTTTGAAGGGTTGCGGGTAGGCTACGCTAGCACAAAATAAATTTTCTCTACCGCATTCAACCAGGAAGCCATGCGAGTAGGGGATCATGAATCGTTACAACTTGACGAGCAGTGCAGCGGAAGAAGAGTTGGAGCAGACCAATCCAACGTCGTGCGCGTCAAGTAGTCGATCGTCAACCTCGTCCCGAGCACGTCCCGAGCACCTTCCGAGTGCTCGCGGGTACGTCCCGAGTACTCCCGAGCAGATCAGCACCGCAATAGTAGCAGCGCCTCTACGGTATCCACACGTACAAGGATGGAATCGCCGTGCGCCGGTGTGCTAGCACCGCGCGCCCGGCTAGGGTTTCGAAGGGAGTTCGGGAATAGGAGGCGGCCAGGGTTTCTGAAAAACTCAATGCGCCTTGGCCCCTGCCTATTCTTATATAGAGCACGCTAATGGGCCTTTAATCAACATTAAAGCCCATTATGACTCTAAACCCTAATGGTCCTTTAATCAACATTAAAGCCCATTAGCAGATCCAATCCGCAAACTCGATCGCCTCTAGGGTATATTACCAACAATCTCCCACTTGCACTAGAGTTAGCACAAGTTTTATATTCCATCCCCTTAAGTGTGTGACCCGTTAGGTTCATGTGTAAACGGCCGCTATCCGGAAACCCTTTTCCGAATTGCAAGTCAATAGCGGTACCTAGCAGGACATATTGACTCCCGAATGCACACAAAGATCATATTGGCTGAACCTTGATATATTCATGCACCAATCCCTTTACCACACGATACCAGTCAAGCTCAAGGCGAGATTCGTGCCACCCTTGTGATAGCTCGACCATTCACTCGATCAAGTAGTGGATTCACCATGATTCACTCTTTAATCACATTGGCATGGCCATGCACTTTCCAATCCAACTACCTCGAGGGGCCCAGAGATATCTTTCCCGTTATTTAGGAGGGGTAAATTCCATCTTGATCACTCACATCCCACGACATGTTTCATAACATACCCGAAATCAACCTTTATAACTACCCAGTTACGGAATAGCGTTTGGAAGCCCCTAAGTATGTTACTACACATTCTGGAATCAATGATGATCTCAGGTCAAAGGATTCTGTAGGTATACCATTTGAGATAACAACTGATGGCACATTAAAAATAACAATCCCAGCAGTATCTCAGGGTGGGTCTATCCAACATCATGTTCTCTAACATGTGTCCACATTACTGATTTGATATCTCCATATCTATGATCCGTGAAACATGATCATCATTCAGTCAAATGTGCTAATCTATAAATCATTATTGTCCCACACAATGATATGAGATTAGGGACTATGTAGAATAACATCATAAAAACAAAGAGTTTCACAAACAAGTCACATACTTGCTGATCAATGTAAATGATAATTATTCATGGAACCAGATAACAATTATCCAAAAGTACATTAGCATAGACAGAACACATTCTCTCACATGCACTAGAGTCTATCCCGCAAGTATCTAATACCCATAGAGCTCAAGTGTGCCTCATGCTTGGGCTGTGAGAGAGGCTTCGTCAATGGATCAGCAATATTCGAATCCGTGTGCACCTTGCATATTTTTACATCACCTCTATCAATAATCTCTCGAATGAGGTGATAGTGCCGAAGTATGTGCTTGGACTTCTGGTGCGACCTAGGCTCCTTGGCTTGTGCAATGGCACCACTATTGTCACAATAGAGGTCCATTGGACTGGACGCACTAGGGACCACACCCAACTCAGAAACAAATTTTCTGATCCAAACAGCCTCTTTTGCAGCTTCCGAAGCTGCGATATACTCAGCCTCCGTCGTGGAATCAGCAACCGTTTCTTGCTTGGAACTCTTCCAACTCACCGCACCTCCATTAAGGCAAAACATAAAACCAGACTGCGATCTCGAGTCGTCCTTGTCGGTTTGGAAGCTAGCATCGGTGTAACCATTTACAACGAGCTCCTCCTCACCTCCATAGACTAGGAACATATCCTTAGTTCTTCTCATGTACTTGAGGATACTCTTTACTATAGCCCAGTGACATTCACCTGGGTTCGATTGATATCTTCTCGTAACACTTAGAGCATAGGAGACATCTGGGTGTGTACAAAACATAGCATACATGATGGACCCGATAGCAGAAGCATACGGGATCGCACTCATCCTCTCGAGCTCATCAGATGTCTTAGGACATTGATTCTTGCTGAGAGTGATGCCATGTGACATTGGCAAGAAACCTTTCTTGGAATCCTGCATATTGAACCAATTCAATACCTTGTCAATGTACGTGCTCTGGCTTAATCCGATTAGTCTTTTCGACCTATCTCTATAGATCTTTATGCCCAATAAGTATGCTGCCTCTCCTAAATCTTTCATTGAAAAACTCTTTTGCAATGAAGATTTGACAGCATCGAGCATTGGAATATTATTTCCGATCAATAATATGTCATCCACATATAAGACCAGAAACACAAGTGCGCTCCCACTAGTCCTTTTGTAAACACAAGGCTCTTCTTCATTCTTGATGAAACCAAACCCTTTGATCACTTCATCAAAACGAAGATTCCAACTCCGAGAAGCTTGCTTTAGTCCATAGATGGACTTTTGCAGCTTGCAAATCTTCCCAGCATTTTTCGGATTGACAAAACCTTCAGGCTGTGTCATGTACACATCCTCACTTAGGTTTCCATTAAGGAAAGCCATTTTGACATCCATTTGCCATATCTCGTAGTCGAAATATGCAGCAATTGCTAGGAGAATCCGAATAGACTTTAGCATTGCGACGGGCGAAAACGTTTCATCATAATCAACACCTTGAATTTGCCTGAAACCTTTCGCCACCAATCGTGCCTTATAGATGTGAACATTTCCATCAACATCTATCTTTTTCTTAAAAACCCATTTACACTCGATAGTTTTCACACCATCAGGTGGATCGACCAAGTTCCAAACTTGGTTTTCTCGCATGGATTCTAACTCGGATCTCATGGCTCCAAGCCATTTTTCGGAGTCTGGTCCCACCATTGCTTCCGAGTAAGTCTTAGGTTCATCATTGTCTAACAATAATATGTCGCGCTGCCCCGTGGTTAGGAACATAAACCGCTCGGGTGCACGACTGAACCTTTCCGACCGACGTGGGGCTGGTGTCTCGACAACAGGTTTTGCAACATCTTGCATACCGAGTTGTGGTTCAATAGGAGCTGAAACACTTTCAAGTGGTTCCCGAATTTCTTCGAGTTGCACCGTGCTCCCACTGACTCTCTTCGCGAGAAACTCTTTCTCAAGAAAGACACCATTCCGGGCGACAAACACTTTGCCTTCTTCCCGGTTATAGAAATAATATCCTTTGGTTTCCCTAGGATACCCCACAAAGAAGCATTTATCAGATTTGGGAGTGAGCTTATCAGACGACAAACGTTTTACATAAGCCTCACAACCCCATATCTTAAGGAAAGACAATCCGGGACGCTTCCGGGTCCATATCTCATATGGTGTCCTCTCTACAGCCTTAGATGGAACCCTGTTTAACGTGAAAGCAGCAGTTTCTAGAGCGTATCCCCAGAAGGACAATGGAAGATCAGATTGGCTCATCATCGACCGGACCATGTCTAACAAAGTTCGGTTCCTCCGCTCGGACACCCCATTCCATTGTGGCGTACCCGGTGGAGTCAATTGTGGAACGATTCCACATTGCCTTAGATGATCACCAAATTCATGGCTCAAATATTCACCTCCACGATCTGATCGCAGAAATTTAATTGTCTTGCCTATATGATTTTGTACTTCATTCTGGAACTCCTTGAACTTTTCAAAGGATTCAGACTTGTGCCTCATTAGGTAGATGTAACCATATCTACTAAAGTCATCGGTGAAAGTAATGAAATACTGAAAACCACCTCTAGCTGTAGAACTCATCGGTCCACATACATCTGTATGTACTAGGACCAATAATTCATTTGTCCTCTCACTTCGACCAGTGAAAGGCATCTTAGTCATCTTGCCAAGTAAACAAGACTCGCATGTATCAAATGATTCGAAATCAAATGAATGTAGAAGACCATCTTTATGGAGCTTCTGCATACGCTTCTCATTTATATGACCTAATCGACAATGCCAAACAAAAGTGGGATTCAAATCATTAAGCCGAGGCTTCTTTGTATCAATGTTATAGATAGTTATATCCTCAAGATCCAATATATATAATCCATTTACTAATGGACAATTACCATAGAGCATACCATTCAAAAATATCGAACAACACTTGTTCTTTATTATGAATTCATAACCATCTTCTTCCAAACATGAATGTTTTTGCCCAAGGCAGGAATATAATAACAATTATTTAATTCCAAAACTAATCCTGAGGGTAGCGATAAGGAGTAAACGCCAACGGCCAACGCAGCAACTTTTGCACCATTACCGACGCGAGCATCCAATTCGCCTCTTGCACACTTCCTAGTCCTTTTCAGTCCTTGCAACGATTTGTAAGTATGAATCATTGATCCGGTATCAAATACCCATGAATCATCAGGACGAGTAGCAAGATTAATTTCAATAACATTTATACCTGAAGAGGAAGTCTTACTTCCCTTCTTCTTTTTGAGTTCTTCCAAGTACAATTTGCAGTTCCTCCGCCAATGACCAGTCTTATGGCAGTGGTGGCAAGTGTCAGAAGCGGCAGAGCTAGCCTTGGGCTTTCCAACAGGTTTAGGCTTAGAGCTCGAGATCTCATCCGAAGTTTTAGCCTTACCCTTGTGCTTTCTCTTCTTGCTATCCTTTTGAGTGGTGAACCTTCTCAGCGGAACTATTTAATTTCTTTGAGTTTTCATTGAATCAAACAAAAATGATTGTTACGAAATGGGTTTTTTTGTCAGCTATTTTCACTTTGTGAACGCAAGTTTTGGCTAGATATATAGAACCCCTATCACTTCCAAAAATTTGATTGAATGTTGATTGAAACTTGCTCTGTTATTCTTGAAAGTATAATGCTTGTTAGCACAACAGTGTTGTATTCCTCTATAGTGTATTTGCTATCTACATGCAAAAAAGGGTATGCTTGTCAGTCGTAGTTCACATACTAGGTTGGACCTAGCTGTTCAACCCTTGAAAATGATGTTGCCTTCATGCGGTATTTCTATGTTAGTCTGGTAGTCCTCGATGCTCAGTTTCAGACATATTAATTCCTATAGTTCTGTATAAAACCACTTATTTCACACTTGGATAAATATGACGTTTAGCTCATAGACTAATATGCAGTGATTTCATAAATGTTTTGTTTGTGTCAAGATTATCCCCATGAGAGGTATGACAAACAAATGAAATTTTCATTGTGATTACTGACCAAGAAAGAATGACCAAAGTGTCATTCGTTACTTGTTTTTATTATTTTTTCCTTGTGATTGACTAGGTTTGTGGGGTCAGTAACAAAACTAGCTAACATGAAAGATGTTATCAGCTCCATCAAACCAACCAGTATTTCACATGGTCTCTAGACCTGTTCTTGCAATTGTTTTTCATTTTTCTATTTTGATCAACTGCAAATTAAGTGTATAACTGACATGAGAGAATGTCTTCATGCCCTGTGTTCATAAGTACAACCGTGATGGTTGGAACTAGAAGAAGCCAAAAACCTCTGATACATGTGAAGATAAAAATGCAGTGAAGAAATCTGATTTAGTTTACTGAAATTTCATATATATTTTGTTAGGATCAAGACACAGTACACAATATTTCATTATCATCCGAGGTTCTTCCATGTTCATGGTTTCATAGGATTCAAGATAAGCTCTGTGTGATTGTTTGGTCATCTACATTTCCATTTCTATTGCCAATATGGTTTCTCATGGGATTCTTGACACACACAATTTTATATACAATTGAAAATGTTTGTTTGGTTGCGATCTTCACTTCTGTTCAAGGTTCAAGAGTCTAGTTGATGAGTAGGTGAACTTTTGGTTTCGGTGAATTTGTAATTCAATGCCATACAAATTACTACACAATACCTCACTGGTACAATTTGGTGGAACATACATCCAACACAGGAAGCATTGTGATTGGGGATTGTAGGAAGAATGTTGAGGATATTCCTTTGATCTGGGGATCCAAGGTGAGGCTAATAATTGATAATTTTTTTCATCTAACATAAAAGAGTGTATAATTATCATCCATTATAATTTTAGCACAGTGATTGATGTTTCATTATTTTCTTGATATAGAACTTGAATTTGGAAAATGTCTACCTTTTTGTTGTTGTGGATTATAATATTACTATGTTTTTGCCGATCGTAGTGTATGATTGGTGTGAGATCGACTACAGCGGGTTATAATTTGGCCATGCTTACTAAAATTTGAACAATACATAGGACACAACAAGGCTTGTTCTTCTGCAAATTACTCACAGTCGGTAAGTAAGTGTGCAGTGTGTGACTTTTGTGTCACAAAATTTTGTACCAAGTCTCATTTTTTTGTTTATTTATCAGCATTACATGATGAAGAGGAGTCATCGATTTTGCAAGAAAATTGTGAAGGGGTGACTGAAGAAAGGGCACTGCAACATCTATGAAATTGCATAAGATACTTTGCCCCAAATATGTTGGTATATATTTTACCTCTATGGTAAATTAGGGGATATGGAACAAGTAAAATGATTGAGGCTGTTAGAAATATATTTGTTATATTTTATGCAAGTGTAATATCCTCGTGCTATAATGGGTTCTTTGTATATTACTCACATATACATGTATATATACTGGCCTATAGTCTCTATGGAATACAAGTTGATATTACTTATAACATCGGTTCAATCAATTAGGTTATCCACATAGATGTAACAATTTGTTCTTCTGCAGGTGTTCACGACCGGATTTTTTGTTATTAACTTCATGCACGCGTGGAACGGTCAATAACTACAACCACCAATTGGCACTATGAATGCTCTCAACGGCATTATGGTTTACATTCAGTAATTGGCCATCTAGTTGTGCATTTTTTTTTACAATTACAATGATATATAATGCACTTACAAGATGGAAATGAATATAAAGACAATAACCCTGAAGTTGTACGAGAATTTGTTAAATGCATCAGGGATTTGATGGTTCAGAATAAGAGATTAGTTGTGTTGTATTTTTGCTAAAACTATTGTACCATTTATTTTCCTTCTTTACATATTTTAAAACCATTTAAGTATATGTTATCTTACCCAAAAACGCATAATCAGATCAGTTATTTAACTTCAGTTATGTAAAATTATAATAAGTGACCGTAAATTTCTACTCCGTTGTTTGTTTTTAAATGCGAGGTCTATAAGCACATGTGTGGCACACGTAGATGGTTACTAATAGGAGTATAGAAGAAGACATAATGTAACGAGATATAAATATAGTATAACTCCTTGCAGTTCTTTAATCCATTGCTATCGGTTTTGGCGTGTGTCCGCATATATGAAAACCTTCTGACGATGACTAGTACAGAACTAACATGTACAAACATCCTATATGTATATGAATCCCCTAGGGTTTCCTAGATTCTCGGAGCGTACGTCTGTATTCAGAAAAGGAGTCCTGGACGTATGGAAACTGCCCGCAGGTTTCTGGATATCCTTCAAATAAGGAAGTTTATCCCTAAGTTTAAGGATGGTCATATCCTACTCTAAGGAGTCCGAATGCTACATGGCACCACTCATATATACGCGGAGCTAGGGGACCTTGCGAAGGGATATATAGATCGACAACCACCATTGGTAATCTACATCGATAACTTGCCAAGACTATGCACAAGGAGCCTTCGACTAGTTTTAGATCCCATCTAGGCTAGCCACAACCCCTTGTAATCTGTCTCGAAGATTAATACAAGAACACAGGATGTATGGTTATTATCCTTTGGGAGTCCTGAACCTGTATAAATCTTCTGTGTTCTGGCATGCGATTCGGCTAAAGGGAGCGTCCCCTACTTTATTCATATATTCGTAATATCGATGGTTTACTAATCGTTGATAGCTGGCGCTATCCATGGTGATCATGACCAACAACATAGAATCTTCACTATGAAACATGTCACTGACTCCACCAAACTCTACACCAAGAACCGGCTACTCGAACAAGGGGTTCTATGATAACTTCGTCCTCTTGCCCGACAAGGATCCGATGATAGATCATGTGGATCTAGGAGATGACCTCCTAGTGATGAGTCCAGCAATGAGCCGAAGATGACCTACTTGGGGGGAGCAACTATGCGACCTATTCCAGGGGAACTTCCAAGGAATCACAACAAATGCCAGGAGATTCTTTTTTTATCAAGGAAAGGGAGCAGAACGTACGACGCCCTCAACCCGTACTCAATTGTGACTCTTCGAGGATCCAGTCCCAGAACGACCACTACTAGGCACCCGAGGTATGGAATTGTACTTTGATGTATTGATAATGCTTAAAAACTCAGGGGCTAGAGCAACCCTCCTCCCCGAGTGGAGAATCCCTAATGTATTTTTTTGCAGATTGACTCTCCAATTACAAACAACGTGGCCGAGTACAAAGGCTTGCTCACTAGTCTTCGAATAACACCTACACTCGGCAACCACCACCTTTTCATGAATTTGAGATTCATAACTGGTGGTGAAGAGAGTTGACAAAGAATATTAAACCTCATGGCAACTTACCTTGTGGAGGTGAGGAAGCTAAAAAGAAATTCATCGAACTCAAGAAAAACAATTGTCTTGCCGATAGTCTTGCCCCACTAGCCACCTCACGATCTCTAGGACAAAATGGGATCTTACAAGAAGACTTTCGAAGCCATCCATGAAATCAATAGATGATATGGCCAAAGGAGTTGTAGCCTATGAGACCTATAACCAACTCCGGGGCTCGCCAGGAATCGACTCCCCAAAATGAGTCACAGGGGAACTCATAGCTCCGCTCGAATACGAGGATGTGTGGATAGATCCAATCCGTAAGTTTCTTTAGGATCGAGTTATACCCAAGGATGAGGCACTATCTGAGCAAATTTCCCATTGATCCAAGATGTAAAACCTTGGTGGACGGTGTCCTTGATCACAGATGCCCCCCAGAGTGCTCATGAAGTGCATCTCTTGGAAGAATGGTAGAGAACTACTTGAATAAATCCATAGAGGGATGTGCAAAGCTCACGCTTCCTTCTAAATCCTGGTCAGAAAGGCTTTCACACAAGGTTTCTACTGGCCTACAGTTCTCCATGATGCAAGCAAGATGGTAAAAAGATTCATCAAGTACCAGTTTCATAGCAGATGGGCCCTTTAATCTGTTTATCATGGTCTTTCATGACTTAGGATCTAGATATTTTGGGGTCCCTTCCCGGTAGCGCCCAGGGGCTTCAAGTTCCTTTTTGTCTCTTTTAGTATCTCTACCAAGAAAGAACTCAAGTGTTGATACGATTAGCCGAATATCAAATCCCTCCAGAGCTACTATGACCAAGATGTTCGATAACGAACCCTCCAAGCCGAGAACCTAGTTCTACGACTTGTTCAGAGCCAACGTAACATCAACAAGTTATCCTCGAAGTGGTAGGGTCTGTACACGGTGGTCGAGTCTACTCGTCAGGGGTCTCTTAGCAATGGAGGATGGATGAGTCTTCAATAATTCTTGGAACATCAACCAACTCCAAAAGCTTTATGTGTAAGTGCTAAGAGTAAGTTTATAATAGTAAAGGTTCGTATTTCCCATAAACCTCTTTGTGGTCTTTTTTGTCTTCCCTAAACTAAACGTTTGGCACTCGTAAGATGGGTACACCGACAGTAAGTCACAATCCTGGTACCTTTACCTATCGCGCACACCCGGATAATCCCTAACAGAGTCACATGGGAATTGACTTCAGAAAACAAGAGTTTCTACAACTAAAGGGGAAGTATGAGTGTTCAATCAGTTTCTCTTACCCCTTTTGGCTAATTCATAATGGCTATTATCTTTCATTGTCAATCTGAGTTTTCTTCCCAGATAACATGTTAGGGCTGGATGAATACAATATACTAAGAGCTAACGATAACATATTGCGTGTGTGCCCAAGTGACTTCCTTCATGTGAAGACGATGTTCTAAGTTACGACCTCGCGAGATATGACAAAGGTTACTTATCGCGTTCTAGAGTGCCCGGAGGCTATGACACCTTCCACTCACGTGGACCTAGGGCTGACCCAATTAAACTCCTTGATTAGTGAATAAGTCCTCCTACCCTAGCTGGAGGAGGAAGCGAGTAGCATTAAGCATGTTAGGTTGTTGGTATCTCCTCGTTATCTAGTTCCCAAGAAGTCCCACTATTTTCATTTACATTCTTTTTTTTTACTAACAAAATGATAAGTTTCTATTTCCAAGCACTGGTTACAGAAGAAAGCCTAAGCAAACTCAGCGATTCCCTGACTAGCCACCACGGCGGTTTTGAGTACTACTCAGAGCTATTATCTTCTATGCCAGAGTTCCATCACATTTTATGTTCAGGATCTCTTTCGGCGCATGCGGTGGCTGTTGGTATGAAATACCAGGAGAGATGGCGCACTACACCAACAAATAGGCTCGGTTTCCAAACATCATCATGCTCTTTTGTTAGAAAAGGAGGAAAGATTCTTTCACCATCATACGAAATATCTACCGCAATGGTTCAACTTACGAAAAGCCCACTGGATAGAGAGCTAGATTTTCCCAACCTTCTTGGAATCCCAAGAAATTGGGATGATGCTTATCGGTTGACCCAAATTTCCTACTCAGACGAGATCCCTACCCAGAGGCTCATGGAGCTACACGGATAAGGCCTAATATCCTGACTATAAGACCAGATGACAACTAGGAAGCCAGATATACGTACATCCTGCCTAGAAGCCTGAGTTATCACTAGGAGAGACAGCCAATCGAGATGTCTTCCTCGGCTACCGTCACAGCCTCATTTCATGTATTGATGGGGGTCTTGATCATGAGTAGTATAGAACTACCATATTCAAATATCCTATATGTATATGAATCATCTAGGGTTTCGTAGATTTTCGGAGCATACAACTATATCTAGGAAAAGAGTCCCAGGACATAAGGAAACTACCCGCAGGTTGCAGGATGCCCCTTAAACAAGGAAGTCTATACCTAAATTTAAACATGGTCAAATCCTACTCAGAAAGGAGTTCGGATGCTACATGGCACCCCCATATATGCGGAGTTGGGGCCCTACGTATGGACATAGAGATCGACAATAACAACCGCTATCTACATCAATAACTCGCCAAGATTACACACAAGGAGTCTTCGACTAGTTTTAGATTCTATCTATTAGAAATAATAGCACTTTCAAATTTAATTTAATTCAATTCCTGATATAACATGAACATGAAATAGATGCAGATAATTAATTATCAACTAGCTCGAACGAACCCTGACAAGATTCGAGTAGAATCGACTAGAATTCAATCAACCCCAATCAGCCTCGACTAGATACTTGAGAAGGATCTTGACTAGCTCACTCGAGAAATGTATCGACTAAAACACTCGAGTAGTATATCGAATAGTTCACTTGACTAAACACTCGAGTAGGACTGCAGTGTATGTACCCGATGGTGACATGAGATGCAGAAGCCCACGTGATGTTGATGCAGTAGGCAATGAAAAAGATGAAGTAGTCAAAATTGATCTCGATGTAGCAGACAACGACGATGGTGGCAATGTAGATGAAGTAGCACACGATGATATAAAGGAAGCAGATCGTGAGTAGTCACAATGAGCGCTTCCTAAAAACCTTATTCGCCCTCTCCCAATGTAGGATCCCAATAGGACAAGTTTCGGAGACCTACTCTCCCATTCGTCGGTGCACACCAGTGCAGTGGGATGGAGTAGTCTACGTGTGAAGGCGCAATAGAGAGAAATTGGCAAAACCCTAACTACGAATATGCAACTCGCGTCTCACCTTTGTGCGGTGGCTAGTAGGTATATATAGAGGGAGAGTGTGTGGTTGAGATGCACCATGATCGGAGTCGGTTATGCCACCACGATCGGACTCTTGACCGACACGATGTTCATATATTTATCTGTTTGCCCACACAGCAAAAGGGAATAAAACCACAAAAGGAAACCGGACCTGATTTTGACGAACCATTCACGCAGGTGTCGTGCGCCTGCGCCCTCCTCCTCGGACTCATCCACGGCCCAGCCTAGCCCAGCGAGTGAGCGCTCGTGTGTGTTCTTTTAGTCCTCTCATCCACACATGCTAAGTGGATGAAGGAGATAAACCCTTTTAAGTTGATCTTCATCCAAATTCACTAGCAAGGTGTGACTAAAAAAACATACCTCTCTCATACGATTGGACCTTTGAGATTTATTTGGAATTATACAAATATAATGGGCTAAGCCCATATATTCTAATACTATCTAGGCTAGCTACGACCCACTTGTAATCTATCTCGAAGATCACTTGTAATATATTTATATTCATATATCATAAAATCGATGGTTTACTAATTATGGACACCTTCTGTATTACAACAGCAATAACCTCTGTGTTTATCCCGTACTACCTAAACTGAAAACAAAACAATCTTAGTCGTCCATGCTACTCATTGTTCCCCATACTGGACTAACTATCTAGGTCGGCAATGAGAGCAGCAGTAACGCGCCAATGTTTAGCTAACATGGCGCGATGCATGTTATGCAGGGTGAGAAGATTTAGAGGAAAACCATCTCCAACCTGGGCTTGTAACAAGAATGCCCGAAGGTCATTCCCTGTCCCTGAGGAGTTTTTTGGTGGAAACTGCGGGCATCAATGGTGAAGCTCAAGGCTAATGGTGCATTGGTGGTGGCGGCACGGCCTTGGGTTATGCTGAGGTCGGAGGTGCAGGCGGCGTCGAAGTCAAAGTTGAAGACCAAAGACGTATTAGCGCAAGAGGCATGCTCCAGAGCTTGTCGGAGTTGGTGTGAGCGGTATCGGGGACTGAGGCCGGAGGGGTGTCGGTGGAGGTGACGTGCTATGGGGTCCGTGCCGAGGCCAATTTAGATTCTTTGGACTTTTTTGGTGATGGGTTTTCTCGCCATTTGAGTTTGTCAAAGTGGGGGATTACGTGTGGGATTAGGGAATCCCCACGTTCTCCAGTTTTAGGACGGTAGGATGGGATGTGTCACTGGTGCGTTCTGACTGGATAATGCGTGGGTTCATTAAGGTCTTGTGCCCACGCCCCTGGCATGCTCCGAAAGGAGTCTATGTCATTAACATGATGGGACGTTCGTGCAAGAAAAATGAGGTGTTACCGTGGGATGTTGCCATGTGTCGGTGGAACGACCGAGATATGGCCACGGGCCCCCAAAGATTAATGAGGGATGCCATGGAGCGACGCCGCATTGGTTCCGCTTCTCCTCCTGGGCGTGCATGGCAGCTTGGTCCGGATATAAAGCTAGGGTCATCTGGATGGATTTACCACCGCCCCACGAGCGAGCACTCAACTTGACTTTGAGTATGGCATCGTCCTCCTCCCCATCTTCTTTAGAAATGTCGATGATCTCGACTGCTTCTACTGGGGTTGGGCCATCTCGACCACCGGTGGTGGTGTTGGTGGCCGTCCGGCTTCAGTCCCTGCGGGGTGGACAACTGCCTGTCGCCCCTGCCCAACCCCCGGTTCGTGAGACCACGCCTATCAAGAACATCAATATTTATGACGATAATGAGGAGATCGACTAGGATCTCCTGTGGAGGGAGAGTGACGAGGAGGAGTAGGCTTCGGTGGCGAGGGAGGGGGCTGGGAAGAAGCGGGAGGAGGCCCCAACGGTGGCTCCTTCGATTTCTTCTTCGTCTTCTGATAGCTTAGAGACCGGCTACTGCATCTGCTTCCATGGCAATAGGCTGTGGACGAAGTTCATACGCCACTCCATGCGCGGCCCCTGCCGGGATCCGTAGGAGGCAAAGGTGGCCTTCGTGGGTGCTTTGTGGTCATCCCTGTCCTGCCGTTCGACTATGCCCCTGCCACGGGCCCTAATTGCCTTTTGCCACCTTGTACACTTTTCTCCTGCTGGTTTGCTCTTTCGGGGTCTGTTTCCTCCGTAGGCCTTTGTACTGTTTTCTTCTTTGTACATGTCATCCGGATGCATGATTATTTTAATAATATAATTTGGACCTATGGAGCAATTGTATCTCATTTTGGGCCGAAGTGTGAGGGGATCCTTTGAGTAGGTGACCGCATGTCTGTGTGCCTTCATGCTGCGCTTCTTCGTCCCCTTCATAGGCGGTGGCTAGTTTTTCAAATAACTAAGGTACCGAGCCTTCGCATAGATCATAGCCAATTTCGTTCCTTTCAGGGGAGAGGTGGCCTCGGGAATCTAGTAGTTGTAGACACGTAGGGTAACTAAGGGGGTTGGGCGAAGTAGTGGCGACGTCGTCATTCCCGGTCATCGTGTACTCCTCGGGTTCGGCGTTGGTAGGGCCTCCTTCCAAATTTGTTCCAGATTTCTAACTCAACAAAATCCATCTAGAACCTTAGCGGACAAGCTCTAGAGGTGATCTGCGACCCTTCAGGTTCTTAGCCGCTACCTGGCTTCGGAGACGATCCGCCTAAAGCCTGACGATAGCGTGTCAGAGGCAAAGCCGAAGGCTAGATGGGAGAGGTGGTCCTCGACCCCCTCGGCCCTTAGCCGCTGCTCGGCTCTGGAGATAATCCTTTGGAGTCGGGCGACAGCGTGTGAGAGGCGAAGCCAAAGGCCAGATGGGAGAGCTGGTCCTTGACCCCTCAGCCCTTAGCCACTGCCTAGCTCCAGAGGTAATCCATCCAGAGCCTGGTGATGGCGTGTCGGAGGCAAAGCCGAAGGCCAGGTGTGAGAGGTGGTCCTCGACCCTCTCAGCCCTTAGTCGCTGCCCAGCTCCGGAGGTAATCCATCCGGAGCCTGGCAACAGCATGTCGGAGGCAAAGCTGAAGGCTAGACGGGAGAGGTGATCCTCGACCCCCTCGGCCCTTAGCCACTACTCGGCTTAGGAGGTAATTCGTCCAGAGCCAGACGATGGTGTGTCGGAGGCGAAGACGAAGGCTAGATGGGAGAGGTGGTCCTTGACCCCCTCAGCCCTTAGCCGCTACCTGGCTCCGGAGGTAATCCACCTGGAGCCTGGTGACGGCGTGTCGGAGGCAAAGCCGAAGGCCAGATGGGAGAGGTGGTCCTTGACCCCCTCAACCCTTAGCCGCTGCCCAGCTCTCGAGGTAATCCATCCGAAGCTAGGTGATGGCGTGTCGGAGGTGAAGCTGAAGGCCAGGTGGGAGAGGTGGTCCTCGACCCCCTCAGCCTTTAGCCACTACCGGGCTCCGGAGGTAATCCATTTGGAGCCTAGTGATGGCGTTTCAGAGGCGAAGCCAAAGGCCAGGTGAGAGAGGTGGTCCTCGACCCCCTCGGCCCTTAGCCGCTGCCCGGCTCCAGAGGTAATCCATCCAAAACCTGGTGACAACGTGTCGGAGGCGAAGCCGAAGGCTGGACAGGAGAGGTGGTCCTCGACCCCCTTGGCCCTTAGCCGGTGCCCGGCTCCGGAGGTAATCCATCCGGAGCTGGGCGACAGCATGTTGGAGGCGAAGCCGAAGGACAGATGGGACAGGTGGTCCTCGACCCCCTCGACCCTTAGCCGACGCCTGGATCCAGAGGTAATCCATCCGGAGCCTGGCAATGGTGTGTCGAAGGTGAAGCTGAAGGCCAGATGGGAGAGGTGGTCTTCGACCCCCTCGGACCTTAGCCACTACCTGGCTCCGGAGGTAATCCATCCGGAGCCTGGCGACAGCGTGTCGGAGGCAAAGCCGAAGGCCAGGTGTGAGAGGTGGTCCTTGACCCCCTCGGCCGTTAGCCGTTGCCCGGCTCCAGATGTAATCCACCTGGAGCCTAGCGACAGTGTGCCAGAAGCACAGTTGGGGATTCCATCTTATTTCCCGTACTACGCAAAGTGGGCTTTTACTTAATATTAGCATGATCTTTATAAATGAAGTATGAATCGTGTCTTAGATGAGACTGTAAGGTAAATGACTTTACCTTTTACCATAGGTGTTTGAGTTACGCGAGCCATACCTCTTCCTGCGGGGAGGGGGATCTATACCCCTTTGATCAATTGGCTATGCCTCTTAGAGGCTAGTGGGTTTCGCACTTCTCTGACATGGAGGTGTTTGCCTTCAAGATTCCGGGGGGGGGGGGTTGTTCGATCGATCTTTTTAGAACTTCTCCGTCTGGCGGAGGTTTTTTGAAAGACATCCCCATTCGTGAGGTTTTTTGAAGACTCACTGTCTTGCGGAGATTTTTACAAGGCTCTCCGCCCTGTTTAGGTTTTGGAATTTTCCTCCGTTTTGGCAGAGGTTTTTGTAAGACGCTCCGTTTTTGCCAAAGGCTTTGTAAGACTCTCCATTTTTGTTGGAGCTTTCACTGGACTCTCCGTTTTTGCTGGTGGTTTTGCATGTTTCTCCGTTTTTGCCGGAGGTTTTGTAGGCTCTCCATTTTTGTCAGAGGTTTTGTAGGACTCTCCGTTTTTTGCCTGAGGTTTGGTAAGATTCCCCGTTTTTGTCGGAGGTTTTGTAAGACTCTTCGTTCTTGCCAGAGGTTTTGTAGGTCTCTCCATTTTTGTCGGAGGTTTGGTAGGTCTCTCCATTTTTGCTGGAGGTTTTGTATGTCTCTCTGTTTTTGTCAGAGGTTTTGTAAGTCTCTCTATTTTTTCTAGAGGTTTTGTAAGTCTCTCCGTTTTTGTCGGAGGTTTTGTAGGACACTCCGTTTGCCGGAGGTTTGGTAAGATTCCCCATTTTTGTCGGAGGTTTTGTAAGGCTCTCCATTTTTGCCAGAGGTTTTGTATCCCCTTTGGCATGTATTAATGTCGAAGGCTCTACACACTATCGGAGCTATGCAATACCTTCCAGGAAACCTAGGTAGTCTTGCCTTCCAGGTGACCTAGGCATGCTACGCCCGCGGTGTGTAGGCTTGTTGTGCTCTCGAGGAAACGCCACGGTGCACCACAACACTGTCCACCAAGGGTGTGCCCTTATACGACCGAAGCTATGCAATACCCTCCAGGAAACCTATGCTTGATGCCTTCGCAGTGACCTAGGCGTGCTGTGCTCGTGGTATATAAGCATGTTGTGCAATGAGGATTCCTTACGACAGCATTCCTTAGAGCACCGCATCTTCACATCAAGGTCATCCCTTGATATGCGATGTCCACACTACCGAAGCTACACAATGCCTTCCAGGACAGCCTAGCATAATCTGCCCTCTGGGTGACCTAGGCACACTGTGCTGCTGCAGGTGTGTGGGATCCACTACCCAGCAGGGCAAAGCCTACCCTCTGGGAAACCTTTTCAGGTGACTTTAGGTTTAGGCAAGCAATGCTTATAGGTGCATGGGCGTGTCACGCCTCCCAAAAAAATTCTTCGGGGGCGCCGTAACTACATTACCAAGGAGGTCCCTTGATAACTGGTATCTACAAACTATCGAGGCTATGCGACGCTTTCCAGGAAACCTAGGCTTGATGCCTTCACGGTGACCTAGGCTTGTTGTGCCTGCAGTGTGTAGGCATATCGTGCAATGAGGATTCCTTGTGATAGCATTTCTCAGAGCATCGCATCTCTGTCTTCGAGGACATCCCTTGGGGCATGGCTTCAACACTATCGAGGCTATGCAATGCCTTTTAGGACACCTTGGAATACTCTACCCTCTGGGTGACTTAGGCATGCAGCGCGGTTGTAGGCATGGGTTTTTGTATGGTTATGTACTAGTTAAGTTTTGCAGTCTACTGTTGGCAATAAGCAGCTAATTGCAGTGTAAGACACAGCTAGGTCAGATGACTATTCATAGCTCATGTCAAATGAAGATGTAACTTAAGTTCTACTGCTTACTGCTAAACAGGGACATAATATAGATTTACCATTTCTACCTAGTGGCTATCTGTTGTAAAAACTTCTAGCAGTAGGGTTGGAGGCCTCCAACATATTTTGATCGTACTGTATGAAAGATAGACCAGCTGGGTAAACTACGATAGGTAGTAGTGGGTGTATCTTTGCCAGAATAAGGCCTCTATTATGAGGCTTGAAGGTCTCGAAGCCTATGGCTAGGCCAGGAGAGGTGGTCCTCGACCCCCTCGGCCCTTAGCCGTTGCCCGGCTCCAGACGTAATCCATCCAGAGCCTGGCGACGGCGTGTGTCGAAGGTGAAGCCAAAGGCTAGTCGGGAGAGGTGGTCCTCGACCCCCTCATCCCTTAGCTGTTGCCCGGCTACGGAGGTAATCCGTCCGGAGCTTGGCGATGACATTCTCCAACTCAGTCCTCATCGTTGGGATATTGCACCGTCGGTGGCGGAATTGGTGGCGACATAGTGGGGTCGGAGGGCCAGAGATTTGCCCGGGAGTTTACCCTAGGCTTCCGACCCCTGTGCCGTCCTTCGCTGGTTCCCTCTGTGGCCAGGTATCCTGCTTGTCTTCTGAGGTACTCCTCTCGGAAGGTCATGAGGTTTCAGCAGTCGTTGGTGTTGTGGTCGCGCCCTGATCCGTACAAGATACACCCATATGCCTCCGGGGTACCAGAGCTTGTGGTTGATATTGAGGTTGCTGTCGAGGTCCACGTGCCCCGAAGCCTGTAGTTTCCCTAGGGATTCCTTTCCTTTAGGGAGACCGTCGAGGTCATCTGATGAACCAGTTTTCGGAGCCAGAGTGGCTCCGATTATGCCTCCCTGGACGAGGTGGACTTGGGTTTCCCTGCACGCGGCTGATGTCACAAGGGCTGCGTCGTGGGCGCTGGTGGGGTCTACGCACTACGAAGCGTTGCGACTCCTCAGAATCCTCTTTCGCCGGAGGGGCCCGAGGAGGACGCCGGGTAGACAGATTCTCCAAAGATGTTGGCTCGCCCAGGGCATCCCAGGTGCTGTTGAAGGAGATACCTTAGGACCAAGTCCAAGAGGGAACATTCCTGGGTTCGATCGCCCAGAACCACTGGAAAGTGGCCTTCCTGGCGGTGACCTCAGCCGCGACCTCTCCTGGTGCAACGAGGTCTCCGCCATGTAGAGGCCATAAGGCCTCCGTGCCATCTGGAGTTTCAGTACCGACCAAAGGTTATGGGTCGGTCAAGGCCGGAGGAACGCGATCCCATATGGCAGCGAGGCTAGAGGGTACATGTGGTGTGCATGGCTGAGACAGCCATGCATATGTTGCATGGTTGCAACGGTGGATATGGTGGCTAGCGCATTGGTGGTTTTTCTAGTGGATTCCTACCTCTCTTTAGCACTTTTGTGTTCGCATCCCCACAGACGGCACCACTGTTGTGCAAGAGTTCGTCTTGCCCCAGCAAGTACGGTGAGAGTTTCTTCTAAGGAGGAGACTCAAACTTGAAGACGAAGTTTGAGAGGAAGGAACGACACAAATGTATTGATAGTAGAAAAATGGATCGGTCTGGAGAGTATCACAACGTGGTTTAACACTCGGGCACCTTTGTGTGCTGCGTGTTGCCTTGAGCGTTCTCCTTCTAACCTCCCTTTCCAGATGACTACTACCCCCTATTTATAGGGTGGTATGTAGCTTAGTGTACAAGTTATCACGATATACAAATATCTAGGATCTGGCCGAATTACTGGGCCTTATCCCTTATCCTAGATAACTACTTTTTACCCTACATAGAGGATAAATATCTACTATAGTAACTATTATAGTGCCTGCACCTTGAGAGGTGAGCCGGTCACCAATTGCAGCCCGTCACCGCACTGTCAGGGGTCTCAGGATAACCTCCATTATACTGGGGTGTCAGGACGGCATCCACTAACCTAGGTATTTAATGTCGGTCACTTCCTTGCATGCAAAGGATGCCCGGTGTTCCCGTTCTGGCCGATCTTTCTTGAGGCTTGATGACTCACCCTGTAGCCTTTGAGAAGTCTGCCCGAGCCCCGGAGATGGAGACTCCAGGGGAGGCATGGCTCCGGGAGATGGAGGCTCCGGGGGAGATGGAGGTTTTAGGGGACATGGCTGTTGGGGAACGGGTAGGCTACGCTAGCACAAAATAAATTTTCTCTACCGCATTCAACCAGGAAGCGATGCGAGTAGGGGATCATGAATCATTACCACTTGACGAGCAGTGCAGCGGAAGAAGAGTTGGAGCAGACCAATCCAACGTCGTGCGCGTCAAGTAGTCGTTCATCAACCTCGTCCCGAGCACCTTCCGAGTACTCGCGAGTACTTCCCGAGTACTCCCGAGCACAACCCGAGTACCCCCGAGCAGATCAGCACCGCAATAGTAGCAGCGCCTCTACGGTATCCACACGTACAAAGATGGAATCGCCGTGCACTGGTGTGCTAGCACCACACGCCCGGCTAGGGTTTCGAAGGGAGTTCAGGAATAGGAGGCGGCTAGGGTTTTTGGTGGTAAGATCTGTTTTTCGGAAAAACTCAATGCGCCTTGGCCCCTGCCTATTCTTATATAGAGCACGCTAATGAGCCTTTAATCAACATTAAAGCTCATTATGACTCTAAACCCTAATGGTCCTTTAATCAACATTAAAGCCCATTAGCAGATCCAATCCGCAAACTCGATCGCCTCTAGAGCATATCACCAACAACGGCTCTAGGAGATGGAGGCTTTAGGAGGTATGCTCCCTGGGCATGGGCTAGCTGAGCCATTAATCATCCGTTGCCTCGTGTCAGGTTGGCTGTAGGGGGTGTCCTTTTCTTCCCTGATATTATCTCCGGGGGCTAGCTAGATCTTTAGGCTTCGGAAGGCCACATGGGTACCGGAGGGGTGGTCCAAAGGGGTTCGCAGCTTTTGAGGGCTAGACCTCCTGTTGAGAGTCCGGAGACTGAAAGCTCCAGAGGAACTTTTGATAGTGTTGTCAACCATTATCCTCAGACTGATCTATTTTCCTCCAACATCTGCTTTGCATGCAAGCAAAGAAGAGCCAGTAGTTTGCAGTGCCTTAGTTTGGCAAATCTGAATAGGCGCTTGAGTTAATCATACAGCTGCGCCTACGAAGAAAGGGTAGAGGAACAAGTGCTATGCAGAATGCTGCATGCAGCGCTAGCATGGTGTTCTTGATACTCCGCTGTCATCCTCGGTGCAGTGGCAGATGCAACTCGATCACAACCATTCGAAAGTCAAGTGTAACTCTATTTAGGAAATGGGAAGGAGTTAAAAGGTACGTTTCGAACGGAGAAATTTCGCAGGAATTTATTGGGATTCCAACCGAAACCTGCAAAGTCTCGTGATGTTCCTATGATGCATTTCATTTAGAAGGAAAACTCCTAAGCTTGGACGGTATGCATGTTCACTTGTGTGCACCTTTTATCTGCTTTCCTGTCTCGATTGATTTGCTGGTTATATTTCTGACTATGGCTAGTCTCCAGATGTGTTTATTTACTCTTTTTTTTTAGGGAATACAGTGGAGAAGCCCCCACTGTTGTATTTATTGATATATATAAAGCAAAGGAAAACAAGCAAAACTGTACAGTTCCCAGAAACCGAGCGAACAAGTGAGGTCTCCATAATGAGTTTATTTACTTGATGAATCACGTATCAGCTTCACTGTTGGGCCTGATAAATCTGTGCTCAAATCCTTCAAAACAAAATTTGTTCTCAAGAAACAACTGGAGTGTACGTCCTGGTTGGGCCGAGTGATCCAATCACGTGATATGAGCTTTTGGGTTATTATAGTAGAGATTAACGAGGATGATGATATGTAGTTACACAGGAATATTTAAATATGCCAATAGTACGTACTAGTTAGTACAATACCCTTCCATTGTAATTAATTTTGAATTTGGCACCCCTACATTGCGAGCAAAGCCAAGCATGGGAGAAATATATAAGCCATGAGTAAGTGGGCAAGTGATGCTTGATTTGCCATCTTTCAAAAAAGGGAGTGGCTAACCAACTGTCCACATATTTGGCCCATCTAAATATGTCAGATTTTAGGTCATCTGATGGGTCACAGTTGAGATTAGAAACCCAACCCGCATCGCCTCTACCTCATTCCCACCGGGCGCCTCCCCACCGCATTGCCTCTTCCTCATTCGCCTCAGCTCCTTACCTCCTCGCCCCACGCGACAACTCCCTGCCACCTCATCGGCGCCGTGCCCGACTCCAGTGCGTCCCACCCACCTCCGTCGCCACTGCTTCTCCTCCTCGCGCTCCCCTGCCTCCACCACCTCCCCGCCCGACTCCGATGGCACCCGCGCTGCCAGATCTACTGCCCTCGACCGCCGCCACCACTAACCCATCCTACCTCGACGCCCCGCCGCCATCCCTGCCCAACCGTTGGTCATCCGCTGTCCGCGGCCAGCGGCGCTCCTACTGCCTTGCTGCCCCACCCCCATGACAGCCACCATCGCCAGGTCGGTGGCCTCCCACAGAGCTCCCTCTAAGCCTACAACCCCCAAAATTCCTCCCGAAACCCGAACCCTAACCTTGAAAACCCCAACCCTAACCCGAAGGAAGCTCCTCAGAGAAGAAAACCTCGCCGGCGATGATGAGTGCTCGCCGTAGAAGAGGGGTGTTGCATGAATCTCACGCAAATCGTAAGGTACGAAATTCGATAGATTTTCTTCTTCCTTTTATCGACAGACAAATAGCAATTTGGTTCAAGAAAAGTTGGCCGATTTGCCATTTTCTTTTTCTAAAAAAAAAATCCTTAAGGCAGAGATATAACTTTTTAGACCAGACAACAGCAAGAGATGGTCTCACGGGGTACCTGTTGGCTGTAGCAGGGGGCTTACTCCAGTCATTTTGCACTGTAACGCATGTGAACCAGTTCTCCGGAACAAAGAAAAAAATTCAGAAAAAGAGCTGGTATTCTCATAGCAGACAAGCGAAGGCAGTAGAGGGCAAAACTCAAGAGAGAGAAACTGCCACCACGTGCAACGTAGCAACTGAAAAAACTCCATGTATGTATCAAAGAAAACACGCCTGTCTTTCAGAGCAATTTGTCATTTGTTCACCTCTGTCTAAGTTTCTTGAGCTCAAGACAGTAGAATCGATCATCTGAATGGAGAGCTCAAGTGTTTTGACTGATTTCTTCCCCCTGATCGTCTGATCTTACCATTCATGATCTTTTGCTGGATAGGATTCGCGGTACAAGATCAGGAACCAGTCCTAGCATCAACATGTACAGGTAGCTAGTGGTAACAGTGGCACACTGGCACTGGACAATGGCAGCAGTCACAAAAAGAAGCAGCAGCCAGCTGCTCCTGCTCGTCCTGCCCTGCCCTCCATTAAGTGGGTTGGCTGCCAGTGTGTGCTGTATCTTAGGAGTTTTTAAATATTATTTTTTACAAAAAATTTAAAAATATTGCATAAATTAGAAAAATTACAAAAATAATCTACTGTGGCTAAGTGGTTGAGCGAAATCTAATGTTTGCACAATGAAGAAACGAAAATTAGATTTTCGCTATTTCAACGCATGAAAAATTGAATTTTCACTCATTGAAATAGCGAAATATTTTCTATGATTGAAAGAGCAAAATTCAATTTTTCGCAAGACCATCGTGCGAAAACTGGAAAATTGTCAGATGAACAAAAACCGACATATTTCAAGTTGTCTCCTTCCCTATTTCTTTATTTAGACAGTGTGGTTATTATGCTCCAAAATTCACAAAACTTTTTCATTAGGTCCTATAAATTCAAACATGTACAAATTCATCCAAACTCTTATGAAATACATATAAATATCACATGAAATTTATTCATGTTTGAATTCAAATTTGTGCCGAAAATGAAACTGTCAATTTGTCAAGGATAGAGCTAACTACTGAAAATGGCTTCAATCAGAGCAACACCACTGGGAGAATAGATCTTCAAAAGCAAGAGCAAGCAGAACAGCTGTGGCCTGCAAGGGGCTTGCAAGGGCTTCATATTCGCCCTCCAGGTCACGGAGCTGTTGGAATCATGGCCTGAGCAGGTCCCCCATGGCAGGAGATGGGTAAGCAGCTCATCCTACACTGGAAACTAGCTGTCATTATACAGACCTCAGCTCGTATTAGCATCTCATACAGTTCTTGCTCATGAATTTGTGTATATATTCAGGTACCAGTCGAGAAGGCGTATGAAGTCTGTCAGTATGATTGGATGCGAGAAACGCTAGACAAACTGAAGGAGCGGCTGCTGTTCGAGAGCAATTTCGCACTTCTGTCATTGCCGGAGCTGCTGGACTCGTCGAGCCTATACATGGTGATGCCGGCAGTAGCTGAAGGAGTTGTAGCATTGTGCTAATGCTGCTGATCTCACTCCAATTGGGGTGGTGAGCAGCTTTGCTCATCATCTGAACTTCCTGGAGCCAATGTTTCAGACGGTGATGATGGTTCAGGCTTTTCTATCTCACCTGCAGAAAGAGATGCAATGTCAGAATCTTGTAGAATCACCAGAAGGACGCCTCATCTTGTTAACGATTATGTAATAACTGTATCATGTTGCTGAGAACTAATTGAAAGAAAATTAGCTAACAAATTTCACATTTCATTTGTCAAATGTTTCAGCCTTCTAAATTAAATCCAATCACCAACTGTAACCTGTCCTTGAATGTTATTAAAACTATCTGGTGCCATGAGAACAGAATTGAGTGATGCAGAAAACTGAGCACTGCGAATGTGCAAGTCAGAATAGCAGAACAATACAAAGCAGGAAAAAGCTAGATTTCAAAGACAAAATGGAGTCAACAGTACCATTACATGTGTTCATCGAAGAAGCAAATTCATTCAACATATGACATACTACTGTATTGAATCATCTCAAAAACACTCACACACCGAGACATACCTGATGGAGAAGCTGCTTATATCAAGTCATTTGCAACCCGATCTCCGAAAAAAAACACTGGCAGCCCGCTTAATACAGAACCATTAGTCCGATTGGGAAGCTGGAAATGCACAGTACAAAAGTAGAAGAAACAGAGAAAGTACTGATAAAGTGAAAGGCAAAAGGATACGAATCAAATGCTATGCTTTCTGAAAACCAAACATATACCTCGGACAACACATAAAAAAAGTCAGGAAAATGATATGGTACAGGAAATGCTAGTGCAGAACTAAAAAGGTAATCAAATGCTATACTATCTGAAGACAAAATATACCCCTGACAAATACATCCCGAAAATCAAGATAAGGAATTGGTACAGTACATTCTAGCAAATTATTCACTGAAAATTAAGGTTAATTAGCATTCTACACAACTCACAAGTCACAACCTAATGCACTCAATCAGCTGCGAAATGAAATGATACACCTCAAAGCTAATTCTAAACAGTCGGCTTCTTGTATAGTGCTACTACTCACTAACACATACATGTACAGTTGACACACTCCACTTAACCCACTTATTCAGAAGAATAGAAAGCCTTCTGTGGAATTGTGAGCTATATACAGATGGACGTTGCCATTTATTTGATCAAGAATGTGGTTTTCTCTTCTTTGGTAGGGGGCTAAATGCAGCTGCAGGATCCAAAGAGGCAGAACAACCATTTGGCTGGCCAAGGCTACCAGCTACCACTGAGTGGCTCACCATGTCAAAGTTTATTCTAGTGTTAATTCTCCTGCTAGTACTGCAAATTTAACATGAAACGGAGTGATACCAGTAAGTGTTGTGCCATTTAGGTGTACCGTAAAAGTCTTAAAAAAAAAGGGTGTCCCATTTTAAACTAAAACGTACTAATTTAGGCGGCTATTTATAGCAGCCAAATCTTTCGACGGACCCTGATAAGCATGGGTGCCTTCGCCGATGCATGCATAAAAACTCCTGGAACTTGGTAAAAGCAGTGCATCCATCTGACAGGTGCAATAAAGAAGCATGTGTTAAAATGACATGGGAATGCACAAAGAGTTTAATGCTAATTGCTAATTGTAAACATTGAATCACATTACCCTAGCCCATGGTTAAATAAAAAATCAAGCTATTTAGATGTCTATAGATTACTAAACTGTGACATGAAACGGACAATAAGGCTGCAGCAGTACCACTGCCACCTAGCCTCAAAGCATTTAACAAGTGGACAATTTTCCTGTGCTTTACAAAAGGGCTACTAGCCCTAAGGTTACTTAAAATAAGGTGACATGTGGTGACAACAACTGTAGCAGCAAAGAGTACTCCAACCCCTAGGAATTTAGAGACCTGCATATTGAGAATTGTCCCTGTCACTTTGGCATGTAAGGAGCAACCTAGTGGATATTTTTTCTACATAATACATTACTGTGTTGTGTATATAGAGAGTTTTAAACATCCATACGCTATATAAAAAGATCATCCGTAACCTTACTACCTTACCAAAATAGATTGGAGGTATATAAGTCAGCCTAAGAACTTCAAAAGAACTAAAGGAAGAGCAAACAGGCAAAGTAAAGCAATATTACACGGAATGAGGAAATAAAAACCTTAGTTTGCCGCAGCGGAGACACATAAATATTATGAGAAGATTGTACTTTCTTCGGGGACATATCTGGTAAATTTGAGAAAGGAGATGGCTTAGGTGATCCAGGAATTTGGCCTACAGAGCAAGTAATAGTAACAACATCAGTCACTCACAAGTGAAGAAATAGCAGTTCAAAGTGAGAAAAGGGGGTATAGTTGTGAAGAAATAGCAGTTCAAAGTGAGAAAAGGGGGTATAGTATGTACTAATTTCATTCTTCAGGCTTGGCTGCTGAAACAAACACCTCATTATAAAAAGTAATGATATCAACATGGCCTGATCCTAGTCCCTGTTAATAGAAAAGAACTGTCAGAAGAAAGGAGCAATAACGATGAAAGCAGCAGCTTTAGAAAGAAATGTAAAGAAGATGAATATTGAAATCTGAAGGTCAGGTACATACTCCATTGCGATTTCTACTCCCTAGATACTTAAAAAAACTTCTGGTTTGCATTGCGGCTCCCTCTTGTAACTGTTGAGTATCTCCCTGAATGACAGGGTTAATTGAGAAACCTGTCAGAGAAGGTATGATCAGCTCAAATAACAGGGAAAAAAATAACAGGAATTCATTAACTAGCACATATGTACCTTTGCAACACCATAGAGGCAGCAAAGAATAAGTTGGTCAATATGATATTTATATGTATTCCATAAGAGTTTGGATGAATTTGTACATGTTTGAATTCAAATTGAATTAAAAAGATAACATCACATGAATGATAAAAATGCATATAAAGGGAGCATTGCAAAGGAACTCACTTTTTCACCAAGTAACCTAGGATTGGAAATAATTTTAGAAATTATTAGGCCATATGAGAAGAATATTACTGAATTTTCTCAGATTTTTGGGATTCTTTTTAGGACTTAAAAATTGCTAGAAGTTCTAAAAGTAACCCTCTTTGGAGTTTTTTATTTTGAAACCTACATGGGATACTGAGGTGGATCTGTTTAAAATATATTCACCATGAATTATAGAACTTACTGTCCAAATAGAGAAAGAGGGAAGGAGAAAATTTGGAATATGTTGGTTACTATTCAGCCGACAATTTTTTCTCAATGAAAGTTTCACACGACAGTCCAACGAAAAATTGAATTTTCGCTCTTTCAATCATAAAAAATATTTTTAAAAAATAGCGGGAAGTGTACCTCACGGTGCTGGTGCAGGAGCTCTTGGAGCTTGTGGCATATATCGTCGAATGTCTTTTCCATCGGGAGGAGGGGCGAGGGGTTTTTTTATGGGTACAAATTACGACGCGCACACAACACTCTGTATTCTTTTTGTTTAATAATATTTTTTATTGAAAAATTGTAAAACTAATAGCTAAATTCAAAAATTGCAAGAATACATATATATCAACACACGAAATGTCGATAAGGGTCCTGTCGGTGTTCCGAATGCCGATAGCCTACGTGGCACTGAGCCAGAGCCCTGTCGACATGCGGAAAGTGAACAAAAGGCTTGTCGGCATTCCGCGTGCCGACAGGACCCCAGATAGACACTGATAGGGTTGTCGCGGGAGCGGAGAGCCAATATGCTTGTCGGTAAATGGAAAGTCGATAGGTCTATCGATGTTCAGTTTGCCAGCAGACATCTTTTTATTGATTTTTATTAATAATTAGGGTTGACGACAGCTACTTTTCCATTTGAATTTCATTTTTTTTTAATAACTTTATGTTATAGGAATATTGACAAAAAACTATTAATCGAACAATAATAGTCGGGGAGCACAATTATCATAGAGTCAGGCACGGATGTTACATACGCTGAAAAATATTACATGGGATTTATCATCGGTGCGTGAATGGACCCTAACCATAAAAGAGGTGACGATAACAAATGTTGGTATGTACAGTATGCCTAAAGACTAACATAATAGTGTGCTGCTGCTAAACCTAACATGCTTTAGTGATTGAAAGTAGGTCGGGTTACAATAGATGCTCTCTACTAAGTGCATCTAGGATATTTGCCCTTTCGCAGAGCATTGGGGCCTCCTGCCTTAGCGCGATGGGTCTGTTTCGCGTCTTCAGCTGCGGCGCGCTCCTCCACCACCTTCTTCATGTGTTCCTCGTCCTGACACTTTAGCCATAGTTCCTCCTACTATTGCTCGTATTCCCGATGTTTGTACGCTTCGCTCCTGCGCTTTTGGACTCACTGCTTCTAGTGCTCATTTTGCTTCATATCCAGCTATTCTATGAAGTCACAGATAGGTGGAGGAGACTAGACAAATAAAATAAGAGAGAAGATTAGTAAGACAATGCATGAAATCATATGGAAAGTGTTACATGAGTGATTTATGTCGCTATACCGGTGGGTACTTAAATGGTCTATATCAAAACTTATCGTACTGGTAGTTGGCACACATGAAAAAGCGTAGACTATAGGTGTAGGAGATGTCATGGGACTCACGAAGCCTACAAGGGTCATCACAGAAGCACATCGAGGGTTTAACCCCCAGTGGGATGAAAATCCCCCCAATGTTTCTTGGGTGAGCTTGGTGGAGCTGATGAAGACATTGCAGTTGAGATAGTTGAGGAAGGAGTGATCTATCCATGGATGAGAGTGTAGTTATTTATAGTAGCTGAGGGCTGGTGCATGGACTAAGTACATGGGCTTGGCTAGGGGCTGGAGCATAGGATTTTCTATGAAAGCTGGAAAAGCTATGACATTGATGCTTGGCAGAGATTCTCTGTGAAAGTTGTTGCTTGGTGTGGTCATATCATTCTCCAAAAGTTCAGCAAGGAGTTCTTATTCCCTCTGCATGGAAGGTAGGGAATCCTATGAAAGCACTGGGCTTACAAAAAAGGTATTGATAAAATGATAAAACCAGATCATTTCATTAAAGAAAGTAAAATACATCACAAATAAGGGTCATCTTAAGCATTCATTGCCTGTCTGTGGGTACAGTACGTAAGGCAATATGCACCGACTCGTACCCTGCTCGTACACATTCTATGACAAGTTACAATGGCATATAGTACTCCATCGCTAAAAGAAGCATGCCTTATGGAAAGACATATTGTCGGGTGTAAGAAAATATCTACTAGGTTGGTGGAAAAAATGGAGGCTTCTCATCTAGTACTCCATCGCTAAATGAAACATGTCTTAATGGTAAGTAGTAATGGCTGAACATGTAATACATAGAACGTAGACATGTATGGATAAACTTTTTAGTGGTACCCCTAATAGGCCAGTGCAGTCTAGCGAATAGACTTCTCAGTGCTACCCCAAATTGGTCGGTGCAATCCACACCCCTATTTAGACGTCTATGGTAGAAATACTACGGAAATAACAATGCTCTTCCTTGCGCGTTTTGGCCGCCATGTTGGCATGGAGATGACGCTGTAGTCCAAGTTTATGAGCATTTCAGCGACGCAGGCCATCGATTCTTTCATTGTCCACATTTCAAAGTAAGACCAAATAAAAACGCACATTCTTTGTGATTTTCACCATACCATTTACTTATCTCATATATCAATTTTTTCAGATGGATGATTGTGGTTTCCAATACTGGATTGACCTGTGGTTCGAACCACACATTCAAAAATACATCATTATCACGTTATTATCGCGAAACTACATGAACAATTGCGCCAATAGAGAGCCAACAACGTAAGAAGTCGCTATATCCTGCATGGTAGGTCGAAGGAACAACTGGGAGTAATATGGATGTGTTCTAGCGGATGGCTCATGCGTTGATTTCGTATTTAATGTGTACTATTTCCGCCAATGTATTTCATGTAGGTCATTCATGTGCAGTATGCTACATGTATCATACTATTGTAGTTGTAGTATATGAGGGTATTGTCAATTCATATTATGCTACATGTATCATACTATCGTAGTTGTCAGTATGAGTACTATCGATGTATTCCGAGGTAGTGTGTTACACTTATGTAATTTTTTATTGTATGTGTTGTTTGTAATTGAATAAATTGTACCCTGTCATGTAACAGTTATTAGTGGTACCCCTATTGTGTTGTTGCAGTCAAGATGGCATGCAGATACGTTCGAAAGCTAATAAGATTGCATAATGCTAAGCTTTTGGAAGGCAGGAGAACACGGGTAATAAAACCAAGGTTGATAACATAGTACCAACATAAACATCCTACATGACATGTCAATCAGATAATAGAAATAACATAAACATGTACAGGTACTGTCTAAAGGCATAGTCAAGGGGTGTCTCCATGGCCACAGGGGCGCTTGATGCGCACACCCACCAGCCTCCGTCTGGCAGCTGCTCTGTGACGCACCTAGTCGGTGGAGAACGTAAAGGGGTCGCGCGAAGGGTGGCAAGGGCATGCAGCATCTGCAGGGGTGGTAGGGTCGGCCTGTGATAGATGTGTCAGTGGAGGTTCCCCAGATGTCTGCGACGGGCCCTCCTCGTCGGTCGGCTCCATCAACCAATCATCCTTCAAGGAGAGCAACGAGTCAGACGCTGCGTCGAAGGATGGTGGAACTGTTGCATGGTACAACTCTGTCAAATGCCATACATCACAGTATAGTTGAATTGAAAAATACAGTCCCGAGTGATACCATTGATAGTGATGAACCTAGAACTGAAGTATCCGAGCGAAAACCTGGAGTTGGCATGTAATGCAACGGTTGTGGCCGAGACAATGAGGCGTGTTCTGTGTGGAAGCAAGTTAGCGTAGCCCGAGCACGTGATGGTGACCTCGTTTGTGTGGTGGGCCCAACAACGTCTGATACCCTCTGCATCGAAATCCATTGAGGCAATGCTGTGCTAGCCAACACAGACCGGCCATGAGCTCACCTAGGTCAACCTGCGGTGGGACCGACTCCTAGCGATCCACGAAGTCTAGTAACTCAGTGCCGACATCCCTACCCGAGCGACCACATTTAATAATGAGAATGGAAGTCAGTACAATGAAATAGCCTCACGTACATTGCGTGGTACGCCACCTATGGCTCCGTAGCAAACGTATCTGTGACCTCCGGCTCGTGCTGCGGTGGCTCCGGAGGCATAGGGAAGCACCTAACTCGCGTCACCTCGTGGAACCAGCGCAAGTATGCGTCCTCTGTCCTAGGGTCGTAAGGCTTGCTGGGGATGTGGATTGTGCAGCCGCATCCGCCCACTCATCCACCCACGCCTGCAACTTACCCCTCCAAGTTGCATCGTACGGGATGCCTTGACACTTCCTCATAATCCTGCAAGATGAAGTTACGGTTACGGAAAAAAAATAGCACGGATAGTAAAGAATTTGTACCAACAAATACTTATAAGTGAATGTTGTCTGTCGGTAGTCACGGCAGGGGGAAGTGCTGGTGATACCCGAACTGCATGAACACTCTATCCGGGTAGTAGGGCTCGACAGTGACTGTGAGGAACCGTCCAAACAGTATTCTAATTAATCATCAGGAGAATCATTATTCATAATTACAACCTCAATGATTAACCAAAATACCGGCATGTGTTTTATGCCCAAGATCAGAACACATGCCTTTCTAACATGTACATCACAACATAGCTTAAGAAAAAGCGAGTAATTAAAAACCATATTACAAGTTCTTAAGCATGCAACCATTTGCAATAGTTTACACAAAGAGAAACTACGCAACGAAAGATTAAAACCTTAACAACAACAAAAGTAGAGTGGAGTCATATGCCCTTAGACTCCACCCCAAAAGCTACGTCTCACCAGAGTAGGATGCACTACTCTTGCCCACCACTTGCATCGGCGTGCGAAGTAGCCAAACACCGCCTCATCCTCACCAGCAGAACCTGAAATAGTAGCGTGAGTACAAAGGTACTTGCAATCTTAATCCATATAGGGCACATATAAATAACCCGACTCCAATGATCATGCATTGAGCTATTAGCAAGAGTAGGCTACCAGGTTAAGTAAAACATATGTGGTAAGCAACCTAGACACATACGTATGAGCACCTACACTTAACCAACATGAACATAGAGTAAATAGATCCAACATAAACATATGCGAAGCGAACCGTCTCATCAACAAACCCACCATCCATACCATCATCCACAATCGTGACTCTGCGACCGATACAAATGAAACAATAGCATGCTCATGACCGAGAGCGCGGCATTTTGAAATATTTTTACACTCTGTAGTGGGGTACAACTTTACCCACACGACTCGAGGACCATTCAGCTCATGCTACACGCATAAGTACATACAAGGGGGGTACTCGTGTAAACCTTTCTCATACCCGGAACCACCCACTTGCGATGCCCATATGGCACCGGGGTTACCGCAAGCGTGTCTCGGACACCTCCGGCTCCCCACCACCTTGCTTCTCCTTTTCTTTTTCTCTTACATGTCATAGCGCTGGAAGGCAAGTGTCGGTATCGCATATGTTAATCAGTTTACCTTACCATTAGATCAGCATATGATTAGTACGGAAAGTGCTAGAGCCAGTTGCATCGACGGACGGGCCTTAAACGATGCAAGTGATATGTGGCATCCAGACTCCTCTCCCAAATTACCCAGAGGACTCCTCCTGGGCAGAAGATACCCCTAACACCGCCCACATCTCGCCTCAATCTCAAATTTCAACCATCCATCTCAACCTCATCTTTGTATCTGTGAACAGTGATTCAGCCTTAGGTTCGCAAATAACGGCAGCACCGTCGCTTGGCTTCTACCGAGGACCTAAGCATTGCCAAGCATTTTGAATAACCCTTGCAGCTAGACACCAACTATATCATTAAGGCTACAAGGATAAGAATTCATCAATAAGTCAAGGTAGAGACCATGCATCAACATAGGTCCTACACACATCAGCCCGATACTAGACCCAACACATGCAAACATACATAAAACATAATTTATCAATTTAGACTCCATTTAATTTGAACAAAGGGTGCAGTATGTTTAGATACTTGCCTTGCTGCTCCGATGTTTGCTTGGTACTGCCTACACAAAACTCGCAGAAGTGTGCCTCGGTGTCACTCTCAATCACACCCGCGTTACGCTCCGGTCCTTCGTTCACTAAAGAACACATGCAATGATGAGCATGAATGACGCACAATGAAAGATGCTTCACAGTGCATGGCAATAGTGGAGATGAAATGCATCATGCCATGAGTTTAAAGCCTCAAGATTTTCTTATTTTGGATTATTGACAAACATTTAATATTTTCTTGGATTAATTAAGCTTAAAACAAGGCTTAACCCTAAATAGAAATTTAATCATATCTAACATGTGGGTGATTATTTTTACTGAACAGGGCATCCATTAATAAGATTAACAAAATTAGTTTCATCAATTTTGGAGTTACCAATATTTAGTTAAGAATTAAAGAAGATTAAACATATTTCAATAATCCATTAAATCTCAACACATATTTCATGACTCCTAGTATTTTTAACATGTAGAGCATGGTAAAAACAAATCTAAAAAAATTGGTTTCACAATTTTTGGAGCTATATTTTATTTCTTATGCATTTACGATGTTTCAATTGATTTAACCATTAACAAATAATTCTATTTCGTGATTTCTGATTCTACCGAATATTTAAATGGCTGGAAACCCCTTTGCACCTAGGGCCTTCTAGCCATCGTGGCTGATAGCGGGCCCGGCGGGTTTGACCCGGGTAAAAATCGAGCCGTGCCATGGCCGGCCATGGTGGGTGGTGTTGTGCGGTCTACCGGCGGTGAACGACAGCAAACTCCGACCGACCGAGGGTAGCACGAGCATCAGTGCGCCAAGGGGAATCCGTCGGTGGCACATGTAGTTGACAGCAATGTCCGGTGGGCAGTGGCCGGTGGCGCACAACGGAAATAACACGGCAGTGGGTCGGTTTGGATCACCAGTGGCTAAACGACGACGCAATCGAGCCGAACGAGGGCAGCTATAGCTTCTATGAGGATGCGCGGACCCAACGGTGTGCTCACCAGTCGATGGGCCCGGCTGAAACTAGGCCGACGGCGTGCAGCCATGGGCGACGGAGCTCGGTCGCCGAGGAAAGCCGCGCTAGCGACGGGCCAAGGACCAAAGCCCATGCGCACAAAAGAGAGAGGAGAGTGGGGAAGCTCATTGCGGGTTCAGTCGGGCTGGAGAAGCTGTGGTCCAGTGGGTTGATAGAGAGAGGTGGAAGGGAGGGAACTGGCACTGAGGAAGAAGCACGAGGAGCTCCAATCCGGCGGGGAATACCGTCGAATCGGCCAGGAAGTGCTCGATGAAGGTCCTATTGAGCTTCTGGAGGCTTGGCCGAGGCGATGGTGAGCTCGACGGCATGGACTTGGCCCGCAGCCATGTCGTGTGCATGCCTACGCTCTGCTCTATTAGCTTGGCCGAGCGAGAAAGAGAGAGGAAGCCGAGAGAGAGGGCCAGGGGAGGAGATGAGGGCGACACCCAGCACCTCGGGAAGGAGCACATGCTCGACTTGTCCGGTGACGTGGCCGGCTTCAAAGTCAAGGAAAGCAGCAGCCAAAGGCAGAGAGCGGGAGAGATGGATGATGAACAGTAGCCAGCCGAAGAAAATATCTCCACCTCTTTTCTAATCCATTTGGAGGTTTTCCTGTGGTCCAAAATTTGTGGGACATTTTTTGTGTGAAACTACAATTCACTGGAAATCCATTTTAACTTGTTTGACCCCAATAGCCTGAGCCAATTTCCAATTAAAATTTTCCAAAGATTGAAGCTTTTCTAACTTGTGGTAATTTTGATGCCTTCAAAGTAATTCCCAAAAATTTGGGAAATTCATTTATATTGTCCACATGTCATGGACTAGTTTCTAAAATTGTTTCCAGCCCGATGTTGTATAGCAACTTTGTGAGTTGCTTCACAAGGCACCATTTAAAATTGACTTTAACCATTTTGGTTCATGTTAAATTACAAGCCAAAATTGCTCAAAACAATAAACATGATGCTTAATGATGCTCATTAATGCTTAACAACCTATTTAACGACTTTGGGCTGTCACAGTGATGTCATGATCACTGCGTAAGCCAGAGAGCATGGTCCATGTGGCACAAGTCAAAGAGGCCAATAGGCGCACGCGTCGTGACTACCTCGTGGTCGTACTGTGTCCAGTGCACCCTGTCTGTCTGCAGCTGGTCGAATGCGGCAACAAGCTGAGGGTACGAAGAGTGTGTTGTCCCCGTCACCCACCTCGGGCTGCATGAAAAAGAAAAATGTCAAGCATATATGCATCATGAAAGAACAATAATGAAAAAAAATGTGTTAACATGTAATACTTACGTTGCACTTGCACCAGAGCGAGCCCATCATAGGGTCATCCACTGCGTCGTGCAAGCCGAACTCGGCGGGGAATTAGAAAGACTGATTATAAGCGGCATACGAACTCAGGTATAGACGCCCTATGTTGAAGCACTCGTATGACCATAGGGTCAGGAGCAAAGGACAACATGTGATCGACCCAGACTCACTCCTCCTATAGTAGGCCTCGCACAATGCCCGGTACATCTGTGCTAGGACTACAGAGCCCCAACTGAGTTGAGGGACCTACTCCAGGGAGTCGTCTGCAATCTGCTGCCAGAAGAAGAGGAACCGCTTGTTGATGGTGTCCACATGCATGCTGGTGAAGAGGGGGTCGTCTGCAATCTGCTGCCAGAAGAAGAGGAACCGCTTGTTGATGGTGTCCACGTGCGTGCTGGTGATCGAACAGCCACAAAACATATGCCTCCATGTGCCATCGTACTCTCCAGTCCTTTGACTCTGACGTCATGCGGTCCACCTAGAACTGTTGGACCCAGGCCTTTGATGGACCGTGGGGCGAGTTGAAGCCACCAGCTCGGGCTGCTGACCCTCAGGGATGACTCCTTGGAACCTAGCCAGGAGCTCGTCCCTCCACCCAGTGTGCAAGTCCAGCCCAACACAGCAATCTCCTCCAAGGATATGTTCTTGGCATGAAATTCACCGAGATCGGTCCAAATGAGTATTAGTTTTGTCTCAAAAGGCATACATTGACAGAGTACTGAAGAAATACAATATGCATAAGTGCTCTACCACACCTACTCCTATTGTTAAGGGCGATAAGTTTGGAACATCTCAATGTCCAAGCAACCAATATGAAATTGATCAAATGAAGTCAGTTCCTTATACTTCAGCTGTCGGAAGCATTATGTATGCTCAAGTATGTACACACCCTAACTTAGCTTTCGTGACCGGGATGCTTGGCAGATATCAGTCAAATCCAGGACCGGACCACTGGAAAGCCGTTAAGAAAGTCCTTCGCTATTTGCAAGGCACTAAAAACCACATGCTCATATTTAAAGAATCCGATAACCTTGAATTGTTGGTTATTCAGATGCATACTTTGCAGGGTGTGTAGACACTAAGAAATCCACGTTAGGTTATATCTTCACCCTCACTGGAGGAGCTATCTCGTGGCAAAGCTCCAAACAGACACTTACAACATTTTCAACGATGCAAGCTGAATTTGTGGCATGTTATGAGACTACTGGGCAGGCTGCATGGCTAAAGAACTTTATCCCGGGATTAAGAGTGATCGACAGTATTTCAAAACCACTTACTTTATACTGCGACAATCAACCCATAGTTTTCTATACGAGTAACAACAAGTCGAGTGGTGCTGCCAAACACATTGACATTAAGTATCATGTTGTGAAAGATAGAATCGAGAATCAAACAATAAGTGTCAAGCATTTAATTACTAAGTTAATGCTTACGGATCCACTTACTAAAGGCTTACCACCTCATATTTTTCGTGATCATGTTGCCGGCATGGAGTTATTGGAAAGCCTAAGATTCTGGATAAGATGACCATGATGCATACCAACTCCCATTAGTAATAATGTATTTCCATTTTGAGATGGAGTGATACACTATAGGTTTCTGGGTTTCAACGGTATATCATTAGCCACTGTAATGCTTAGCCTTGGTGTGTTGATTCATTAAGGGTGGGCTTATGATGTTAGCCTTACAATCAGGGGGGGGGATGTTGGAATTGATCTCGGCAAACAAACTAATGTATCCTAACTAACGAGACCGAGATATGGGGGAGTCCCGTACGCGCCAAGATCGGAGGCGCAACCAACACATAGTTGCGGTGCCGAGTCGAGCAGCGCCATATAGATAAGGGGTCTGGCGCCTTGCGTGTGTAAGCTAATCCCATGAGGTTCCAAACGCCCTAACAAACCCTTCCTGATCCTAACGAGACATTGAATCGACTCGAAGACCGTCGCCACTGCAGCGACAAACCAAGGACCGAATGGCTTCTCCAGGCTTCAGTATGTGTTCACGCTTCCGCTTTTAGGGTGTTTGATCTTAGGGCTAGCTATAATAATGGTTGAGTGAAGTTTTAAGACTAATAGCCACATCCAGTGCCACCACCGTACCCCGCATCTTCCGAGTCCCAAACCCCAAGCCCTAGCATGTCACGGCGAAGCACGACCAAGGAACGCTGCCATCAGTCACAGTAATGGACCTCGGCGGGGGATACCACGGGTCGATGGTCGCGGTTGTCCGGCACGCTGCGGTGGAGTGGGGGTTACGTTACTCCTTGTCATGGGACATGGCGTGCCACAAGAGGTGCCTCCATGGTCGTGCGCATGGCGAGGGCTTTCCACGATCGGACGGCGGTGGGAGCAGAGCGAAAGGACGGCTCTACTCGTGGGACCCCGCCAAGGCAGCTTAGCACAATACCAACGTCAACTTGTACGAGTCGCTAGTGCCTGTGAGTGTGTTTTTTGTACTGCACTCTAATTATTCAGTCTTGTAAAATATTCAGTTCGTCCCCCGAATGACTATCAAGTTCCAAGCATTGGTCGATTTTGTGGCTAAGTGGTCATCCTTTGAGCCCAAGCAGGAACAACAACCAGAGGAGGACGAGCACTAGACCATGCACTTCGATGGGTCATTTACACTAAAGGAAGAGGGGGTTGGAGTGGTCTTGACCTCACCTACTGGTAGCACCCTTAGGTACGTAGTTTAATTATGTTTTCACGCACACTAATAATGTTGCAGAATATGAGGGCCACTTGTCAGCAATGAGAGCAGTCTTCGCATTTGCTATAACATGCCTACTAGCAAATGGGGACTCGTTACGGGTCGTAAACCAAGTGCAAAAGGAGTTTCAGTGCTCTGACCCGACAATGATGGCATAACTCACTAAAGTGAGAAAACTAGAGCGAGGTGTTATCAGTTTCTAGGTTAAGCATGTCCTACGTAGGAATAACTTCCTTGCTGATGGCTGACCCTTCTAGCTTCTTCTCGCGCACCTATCCCGCATGGAGTCTTTGAAGAAATACTAACACGACCATCCACCGTGGTCTCAAGCCATGGTGAAGGGGATGCTCCAATTGGAAATAGAGCACTCGAGATAACACCTTTGGAGGCAACGCCTCCTTTGGTGCAGCCCTCGGGCAGCCATCATGTGATCGCCCAGCTTGATTCATGTACAACTTGGATGGATCAGATCTTGACATACTTTCACAATCAAGCGATCTGTGATGATGATATGTCAGCAAAAAAGGTCACGCGACAACCTGTAGATACTCCCTAGTTGAGGGATGCCTTTACCGTAGGAGGAGCAATTGTCTTTTACTGAAGTTCATCACTCAGGAAGAGGGGAGCACGCTACTCTTTGATATCCATGGAGTCATATGTGGTAGCCACGCTTCATACCGCACTGAGTCAGAAAAGCATTTCGACAAGTATTCTATTAGCTCCACAACCCTCCAGGATGCTTACGAGCTAGTGAAACGGTGCGAGCCGTGTCAGTATCATGGCCGACAGACCAATCTACTAGCTCAAGCATTGTAAACCATACCATTCTCTTGGCCTTACACTGTTTGGGGGCTCGACATTGTAGGACCATTCCCCAAGGCCCCTACGGGTTTGAATTCCTGTTCATGGCATCGATGAATTCACTAAGTGGATTGAAGCTGAGCCAATTAGGAAGATCACTGCTGCGGCAGCGATCAAGTTCATACGAGGGCTGGTAATGCAGTTTGGTAGTCCAAACTGCATAATTACTAACAATGGGACTCGGTTCATCAGTAGCGCTTTTAGAGACTACTATGAGGTTGGGACCAAAGTATGCTACACGTCTGTGGCCCACCCCCAGAGCCACTGGCAGATCAAAAGGGCAAACGGGATGGTACTACGAGGAGTCAAAACTAGAGTCTTCGATCGGCTTCAGTGCTACTCGAGATGTTAGGTGGACGAACTCCCCACAATACTCTAGTCTTGCTGTGAATGACCCCCAATAGAGCCATAGCCGAAACTCCGTTCTTCTTGGTCTTTGGCACTGAAGCAATGCTCCCCTCCGAGATCGCTCTCCAATCTCCTCGAGTAGCAGCTACTCGGATGATGACCAGGTGGCTTGATGGGAGGATGACATAAACCTAATTAAAGAGTTTCATGATTGAGCTCTAATCCGAGAAGCCTTATACCAACATAGCCTCAAGTGCTACCATGACCGCAAGGTCGTAGGCAATCTCGTCTAAAGAAAAATCCAGAATAAGGCAGGTCGGAACAAGCTTGCTCACATGTGGGAAGGGCCCTACACAGTGGTCAAGGTTACCTGACCTGGTGCAGTCAAACTAGCCATGGAGGATAGTCGTGAACTGCACAATTCTTGGAATGTAAACCAATAGCACAAGTTCTATGTGTAAGGCTGCTCGAGCAAGAGCCTATTTGTCTATTTTGTAGGATCTCCCGGACAAGACCGAACTACCCTCGGCTTGTAAGTTTTTTTGATTCAAATACCAAAAGATCTATTTTGTAGGATCTCTCATACAAGAAAGGTCTACCCATCGGCTTGTAAGTTTTCCAATTTGAAAGTTAGACTGCCTGGTCGGTAGCTTTGCTGACGACCAGACAGTCAGGGGCTAGAGTAGTCTAGGATTCCTTTTCTTGCTGCTAGCCTTTTTTTGCCTGGTCGCTCATGTGGTGAGTACCAAATTAAAGGAATGAATAGAAATAGCCACTCGCATATCAGGAATATGGTCTGTTGAGGGATAACGACCACGAGGTCACAAGTCCTAACTTGGGTTGAGCGCTGGTCGCCACAGAAGGGCTTGTTGTGTTAAGGGTTGTCCTGGACACCACAAACCTAGCTAGCGAGCAGTACAGAAAGCCTTGATACCCTCTAAGAATAAGAGCCTACTCACCACATAAACATAGGAAAAGGTGATATAAAAGAAGGTCCTTATGTTACAAGGTGACTACTCGGGTAAAGCCCGAGGGCTGGTTCTAACGATTTTATTCAATGTCCACAGGATCCAAAGATGCCCCTCAACGGGTCAAATCAGACAGTCCAAAGGAGCGAGTAGCTTACAGAAATGAGCATGCATGGTCATCGAGCTCCATGTGGTTCATTGAACACCGCCAAAGCCTACAGAGATCACTAGAGCAAGGTCGAGGTCGGGGAAGTGATCACTGACGCAAGGAAGGGCAAGACAGGTGCTGGAGACTCCAACCTCAAAAAGGTGGTCGACGATGGTCTCACAAAGCCTCTGCTTGAGGTCCCCTACCTCCTTGGAGGCTGCTAAAAACTAGTCAATATGACCAACCACGGTATCCATAGGGATTGGTCGTGTCGAAGATTAGTTTCCGATAATATGTCCGTAAATTGATTGGGTACCTTCGAGTGTAGGGATTAATCATGAGGCTAGACAAACGATGTATACAGGTTCGGGCCTCTGATTGGAGTAATACCCTATGTCCTATGGGGGTGTTGCTGCTGTATCGAGTACAAGAAATGTGGCTAAGACTATTACAAGGAGTTGATTGGATCTAATTTATCCTAGGGTAAAGTTGTCGAGTAACTCCTATGTTGATGCTTGCCTCTGTCTCTTGTTCTCTCATTTTTTTCATCATATCTTTCGTCTTTTTTCCTCCCCCCCCCAGCCTTTCCGCCTTATATAGGGGTGAGGTATCAACTCCTATCCAGCTGTAGTCAATACAGAGTTTTCTTCCTTGACATCCAAGTAGATAGATCTGTATTGAATACTAGTCGTATCAGGTTGGGTAACCAATCTAAACCTTCCTGGTATATACTTCCTTGACTCCGGGTGTATCAAGTACCACTGATTCGGTTCTGTGATATCTGGAGCTGCCGAATATGCATCGTATAAACCCTGTCTGTGTATGATATACTCCTTATGCGCATATACCCCATAGTAGCCCCATAACTCTACCCCAGAGGAGAGGTTTCCATAAGCACCCACTCGAGTACTGCCAAGTTTAAGATTGGTCGAGTAAAGTGGATCAGGCTCATAGTCAAAAGAATTGCGTATGGATGGATCCTTCCGCCAGTATCGAGTGGAAGCTTAGTCGGGTCGAGTACCCTGTGGCTAACTGCACTTGAAGAAAAAGATTAAAGAACTCAACTAATCGACACCCAACTTCGAGTAGAGTTAAAAAAAACCTTTCAAAATTTGAAACAGCAGGTATAGGCGCATTTAATGCGAGCAGAAGGGCGCGCAGAGATTCGCACGTTGTCATTGTTCCTCTTTTCGCGTCGGTCGAAGTGTTGTAAAGGTGGGAGTGATTGAAGAGGCGGTAACTTTTTAGTTATTTACCTGTAAGACCCAAACTTACAGCGACCATTCCTCGTCATTGCCACCAGTCTTCCTACACGAGCCTCTCAGCTTTCTCCGCCCTAGCACACACCACTACAAGAAAGAAGTTTAGATCCATGGATCCCAACTCTTCCTCAATGATCCTGACTTCCTCCTCGCCAGAGAAGCAGTCTCACACAGCGACCGCCGGTGCCTCGCCCGATCAGTACGATGAGGGGAGGTTCATGATCAAGGCTTGGACACCCTCTATTATGCAAGAATCTCGGTTGGCGGAACTCAAAGCGGAAGGAGTGGTGCCGCCTTACAGCCTGGTCGAATGGAGGATGGCATCCGGTGAGAGATTCTCCTCCTACAAGATCGAGCACGAGTTTGTAGTTTTCGAGTCTTTCTTCCGTTGTGGTTTTAACATCCCTCCTTGCAAGTTTCTTCTCAACGTGCTTGATCGATATCAGATTGAACTCCACCACCTGAACCCCAATTCCATCACCATGTTGAGTGTTTTTGTCCATCTTTGTGAGGCTTTCCTTGGCATCGAGCCAAGTTTGAATCTTTTTTAGTATTTTTACAAAATAAAGAGGATTACCGAAAATAAATTTGTCGGGGGATGTGGTTTCTAGTTGAGGAGTGGAATGAAAAACACCTATATCATGGTCCCCCTAACCTCTTCTTGGTCGAAGGATAGGAAGAAACATTGGTTTTACGTCTCCAATCCCAACCCGATTGGTTTTCCTTTAGTGTATAGAGGTCTTTTTCCCGTCCAAAATCTTTCTTGGACACAAGAGCATCGAGAGTTCGGCCACACCACCTACTTCACCAACAAGATTGGCATGCTGAAGCAACTTGGCCTAACTGGGTGGCAAGTGGCCAGAGACTTTACTAGTAAGAGATTGAGTCCCTTGAAGTCGCGAACACGGCTGGCTTGGGAATACAATGGGGATGAGGATGCTTCTAGGGATGCGGCCATATGTAAGGCTTAGTTAACACTTTTCCCATTTCATTTTGCTATGATCTTCGAGCTTCGTCGAGTAAACCTTTCTTCTATTTTTCAGCCCTGCATGCACATGATGTCACCGCCCAGTTGAACAAGCTTTTTTCTTTCGGCGTACCGGAGTGTGGCATTCTGCCTTACTCCTTAGTGAATCCTTGACCAGACGTAAGGATTTTCTTAATAGAAAAGTAGGACCAATTATTGTCTATTTGGTCTGACTTGTCTATATGACTGTAGGCTCCAGTCTTCCGTCAAGAACATATCCTTACAAGCGAGGTCTTTGATCTTAGAGACGCTTCTTCCGCTGATGCCGTCGACAAGGGGAAAGGATCAACCAATGAGGAGGCTGAGGGGTCTCTTCAATCGAAGAGATCGTCCCCGTCTTCTCACCTGCTACCTGATCTGAGCCCTCTCAAACGCAAGCGAAGGAGCCCTCGGGTATGCTGATCGAAACTCTTATTATCTTCTTATTTCCTTTCAATTAATCAAGTGAATACTTAAATGCATTCGGTTTGGATGAGTGGCATTTTGTTAGGGAACGGTGAGCGTACTAGCCCAATCGCCTCCTTGAGCAACCACCACTCTCGATGACCCAGGCGAAAAGGTAACTCTTATCAAGTTATCGATTTTCTATTGGTCATTCTACTAATGACGAATTTGCACGGGTGGATTTTTTAGGGGCGTCCTTGCAATCCCAACTCGAGGGATTGTCATGCCTGATGACTCGACTAGAGAGGTAATTTCAGTCAAATTATCTCTCTTTAGTTGGTCATACTTTCACTCGATAATGAATTCTTATCATCTGGTTCTTTGCAGGCTACTGATGCCTTGGCTTTGCCTGGTCCGTGTGTAACTCCTCCACTTGCTCCGACTGCCGGACCAAGAACGAAGAAGGTGACCACAAAAAGGCAAAATTCAATCATCATTTTGCACTTTCTGAATCCAAAGAGGTTTGTCTTGGATCCTGATCTCGACTGGTCGATTGGCAGTCTTTTCTTTTCCTCTTCCCTTATTCTGTTGATTGCAAACTATCGACTGAGGCGCAAACCAAGGCTGCCAGCGTCTTGACCAATCATCCGGGGCTGACTTCCCCGGTTGACTCGACCTCGACTCCAATTAGAGATCCTTCCTCGAGCGCGCCCGAAGAAGACCCGTAGCTCAAGGGAAATGAAACTTCGATATCAATCCCAACCAATGACCTGTGGGCGGCGATAAAGGCTATTCTCTAGGCTACAAGCGCTCAGGTAGCTGCCGCCGAGGCCAACCACCACAAGAAGCTCGAAGCCAAGAGGGAGAAAATTGAACGTAAGTCTATCCCTGACCACAAGTGCGTGATTCAATTATTGGGTGACTAACAAAAAATACTTTCCGGTTTACCTTTTTCACGCCTCGAGTCCTCCTGTAGCAACACGGAAAAACTTCTTGCTAACGCAATGAGGAAGATTGACGACGACGTCAAGTATCAGGAGAGACTCAGGAATCAAGTGAACACCGCTCGAGCTGAAAAGAAGACGATGATGACTAAAAGGGATGCTGCCATCGCTTAGAGGGATGATGTTGTCCTGGCTCTTCAAGAGCTGAAGGAGCAGACCCTCGACCTTATGTCCCAAGCAGCCTCTGCAAGTGCCGCCTCATTGCTCGATCTTCTCAGAAGCTATAACCCCGCGCTCGATACCTCATTGGTGACAGTCGAGTTTAATTGTACTAGCGAGGAGGCCGCAAAACTTGTAGAGAGCGTCAGCTGGTAGTTTCAGCTTTTGTCGAGTCATTGAGGCTTAGTCTGCCTAGTGACGATAGTGAGGGGAGTCCCTCGAACTGATGGTCCATCCTGTTTTGGCACTTGTAAAAACACATTTTATGATATGAGAATGTATGCAACAAGACTACACTTTGCCAGTCTATTATGATTTTGTCAGCTATTTCCTTGTCGATGAAATCAGATTAGCATAAATAGATGCAATAACTGATATGTTGTCATTGTTCTCAAGACCATACGATTACGCATTTGTCAACACCTGAAATCTAAACTAGATAAGCCATTAGATGCGCAGCCCTCGAGTACTCGAGAAGACCGTAATAGTGAGGAAAAGACTGATACAGAGCTAGAAAAAGAAAGGGCATATTGAATTTTTTGCGAACTTTTATCAATCTGCACATTCGATCAGCATACAAACATGAACTCGATAGAGAGCACACGCAAGGCAGACTGACTTCAGAACCCTTTTGGTTGCTAGGCATGAGATGTTTGACAATCTTTGTGTCGTTATGCCTCCTGAGGCATAGTTGTCCGTCATCGACCAAACACGTGCCTCCATTGGTTCTATTTAATGTGATCGACGCAGAGCCAGATAAAATTTTGCAAAAAATGTATAAAAGAAATATGGTATTACAATGTAGCCCCCGACTCTATGGTCGAGGAAGAAATTACTCGATCGGAGAGTAGAAAAGGACATACCTATACCATTGGTCGGAGAGCAATGTTACAGCTCTCAACTATGCACTCGATAACGGAATTGGACAAAGAGTAAAGCTCGTTCTTGACCATGTACTTGATAACAGAGTCAATCGAAGAGTAAAGCTCGTTCTCGACTGAATACTCAAGATTGCAAGCCCCCGAGCGTTATGGTTTTAACTGCAATATGGTTATCATGTGAACTCAAACCGCTAGGTAGGTGGGCATTAAAAGACCCCACTCCTATTTGTACTTGTTTTCACTACAATATTGATCTGACGCGTCATAATGGCCGCCCATCCCTCTTTGCAGAGACGAGATAAGCCATAACGGCATCATGACTTCCACCAAACACGCTACGCACCCGAGGCGACGCCATCATTTCGGATCTTGATGGCTACATTTACACAGTATGACCCATTTCCCCCGCTATAAATAGAGGGAGCTCGAAGCCGTTTGTCTATTGTCTCCTTTGTTTCCTTTGCCCATTGCCTCCTAGGACTCATAGAGCTTGAAGCCATAGCATCCACTCCATCTCTGCCTCTTGAGCCAATCCAAGAAGTACTCTCCCCTAGGCCTCTCGCCATGGTACTTCCTAAGGTCATCATCATCGATTCCTTTGATGATGAGGACTCAAGTAGCGAGCTTTAGAAGGAGAGGGAAGAAACATACACCGTAGATCGTCACCGTCCCCTCACTCAGCACATTTTTCGTTACATCAAGACCTATGCTTCGGTGCAGCGCTCTGCACCAGAGAGGAATGAGGATGGTGGTGATCTCGACCGGATCATCGACCAAGCCACCATCGAGGTCTTCGGCGGTGGAGCCCCGAGTCATCGCTAGCGAAGGAGGCATGGTTGCCTTCTTCATCGACAACCACCAGATAGCCTTCGCACCAGGCACAAGACCACTTGGCATCACTGGCGTCGGTCAGCAGCTCTAGCAGGGCCTTCGTCTCGACCACTTTTCCTGGCCCATATGCTGGTCGGTGGCCGATTCACGGAGTGATCAGCTACCGCCTGAGGGAGGAGTATAAAAGGTTCCTCGACTCGTTCAAGGGAGAATTAGGGTCCATACGCTTCCAAACTTTTGGAGGTGGTGGATCTTCACTATTTGCCAGAGCTAGGCGGATCCTTTCTGCTAATTTTGCACTAGCCACACAGATTAGAGGAAAAAGGAAAGATTATGTAATAAAGTAGCTAACCGAATCAAATGTAATCAACTTACCTATAACCTATCTTTTCTATGAATAAAATTTTCGAAGTTGGTCGATGTTCATGAGTGCTCGAGTATCTCACCGTTTGGAGTAGATAGCTGTACTGACCCAGGTCGAGTGACTTCGACTACTATTTAAGGTCCTTCCCACTTAGACGATAACTTGTGGCGTCGGGCCTGTTTCTGCACCTTTTGTAGGATGAGGTCCCCAGCAGCGAGTTTCCTGGGTTAAATTCTCTGGCTTTGATATCTACGCAACGCCTGCTAATACTTAGCCGCTCGAATAGATGCTCGATCTCAATACTCTTCGAGTAAATTTATGTCGTCCTCTCGTAATTTCTCACGCCTTTCTTCCGAGTAACCTTCCACTCGAGGTGATGCCAAATAGAGTAATTATTCTCCTCATAAACTTCTTGGTCACTTCTGCGGTTATTTTTCCTACGGGTTTGGCCTCTATCCACTTGGTGAATGTGTCGATAGCCACAAATAGGAACTTGCAACTACCTTGGGCTCTTGGGAATGGTCCCAGGTTATCCAAGCCCCAGACAGAGAAAGGCTAAGAAAGAGGAATTATTTGCAGAGCTTGGGCTGGTCGAGTGGTCTGCCTTCTAAAAAATTGGCAGCTCTCGCACTTTTTGACCAGCTCGGAAGCATCTTGGAGGGCAGTCGATCAATAGAATCTCTAGCAGAAAATTTTCCGACTAAGGTGCGAGAAGACGCATGATTACCACACATGCCTCCATGGATATCGAGCAGTACTTTACTGCGCTCTTCCTGAGTGATGCACTTCATCAAGATTCCGTTACTCCCCTTTCGGTAGAGCTTGTCGTTTACCAAAACATAGATCATAGATTTACAAGCAATGTTCTCTGCAGATGCATCATCATCAGGGATATCTTGACCCTCAAGATAGGCTTGGTACAGAGTCATCCAAGTCAGGTGGCGTTCGAGTAGTGAAGCATCCATGTCTGCGTGTTCTACCTCGCTAACCTGGCCAGACTGCTGGTCAGGTTGGGCAGCATCCGTTTCTCAACGAAGACCCCTATATGTATCTGTGCTTGAGAAGAAGCGAGTCTAGCAAGTTCATCCACACCAGAGTTATCACTCCTGATGTGCGTCACTTTTAGCCCTTCAAACTTTTCCTTGACCTTTCGTACCTCAAGTAAGTAAGCCACCATGTTGTCATCTGAGCACTGGTACTCCTTTTGAATTTGGTTCATGACTAGCTGTAAGTTCCCTTTCACAAGAAGTCATTTAATTCCAAGCAATGCAGCTATGAGAGCCTGTTTACCAGTCCTTCATATTCTGCAACATTGTTAGAAGCTTTAAAGTCTAATTGTACAACGTACCTGAGTTCGTCGCCCATTGGAGATTTGAGTACAATGCCAGCCCCCGCGCCCTGGAGCATGAGAGATCCATCAAAGAAAAGCGTCCAGTGATCTTCGACCATGTTTGGCCTTGTTTCTTCAATGCTTTTCCATTCGACGATGAAGTCCGCTAACACTCCGGATTTCATGCTTGTACGTGGTGCGTAGATTATGTTGAACTCATTTAGCTCTACCGCCCATTGCGTTATTCATCCAATCGCTTCCCGATTGCGTATTACATCCTTCAACAGGTACGTCGTCATGACGGTGATCCTGTGCGCTTGAAAGTAGTGCCGTAATTTCCAGGAAGACATCAAGACTGCATATATCAGCTTCTGTACTTGCAGTTACCGTAGTTTAGCATCGTGTAGAACCTCGCTCATGTAGTAAATAGGTTTCTGGACCTTGGCCTTTTCTCGGGACATTCCTGTTCGACCACCAGTATCATGCTTACAACTTGTGGGGTAGCTGCAATATACAAAAGGAGCTCTTTTTCGTTAGGCGGTGTAAGGATTAATGGAGACGATAAGTACCTTTTAAGTCCTGGAAGGCGCGCTCCGCTTCTTCCGTCCACTCAAACCAATCTTGTTTCTTCAATATCTTGAAGAAAGGCATTCCTCGCTCGCCCATCTTGGAAATAAATCAACTAAGAGCAACAATGCAACCTGTCAGTTTCTGGACCTCTTTCAGTGTTAGAAGTGACTGCATTTGGTCGAGAGCCTCAATTTTGCGCAGGTTGGCCTCAATGCCTCGACTCGACACCAGGAAGCCGAGAAGCTTGCCGAACGGCACACCAAATGTGCACTTTTGGGGTTGAGCATCATGCGATACTTCCTGAGGTTGTCGAACGTTTCTTTGAGATCGTCAACCAATGCATTTCCGGTTTTGATTTGACCACAACATCATTGACATATGCTTCTACATTGCGTCCAATTTGGGGTTGCAGACAGTTTTGAATACACCTTTGATATGTATCACCAGCGTTTTTTAAATCGAAAGGCGTCTTCACATAGCAAAATATACCGAAAGGAGTAGTAAAAGTCGTTTTCTCCTCATCCTCTAATCCCATGCTAATTTGGTGATACCCTGAATAGGCATCTAGAAAACATAACAACTCGCAGCCTGCCATAGAGTCGATGATCTGTTCGATGCGCAGGAGAGGAAAAGGATCCTTGGGACAAGCCTTGTTGAGGTCGATGAAGTCGACTCAAATTCTCCATCTGCCATTGGCCTTCTTGACGAGGAAGGGATTCGTGAGCCCTGTAGGATGACGCACTTCTCAAATGAAGCCCGCCTTTAGGAGCTTATCGACCTCTTCTTGGATGGCTTGCTTCCTATCTTCCGTAAATCTTCGCGGCTTCTGCACCACAGGTTTGGTGTTGGGTTTAACAGCTAGTCGATGCTCGACCACCTCCCTGGGGACCCTAGGCATATCGAACGGTTGCCATGCAAACATGTCTTGGTTTGCTTAGAGGAAGGTGACGAGATCGAGTTCCTATTTGGGGTCAAGGTTGGCCCCAACCTTAACCGTCTTGGATGGTTCAGACAGGTCGAGGGGCACAATCTTGACGCAACCATCATTCTTTTTGTTGCTGACGCTGTCATTGGTCTTGCCTTTGGCGTCATCGAATTTAGAAGTGCCAGCAAGACTTGCGAGCCTGGAATCCTTGGCCTCGACAACACCTTGGTGTCTTTGACGCTTAGAATTTGCGTCCTTAGGAGTGATGGCCACTCGACTGAAGTGTTCGACCATATCTAGGCTTTGCTTGTCGCATTTGACCGCTACACGCTAATTTCCTTTAACTATAATGGCCCCATTAGGACCCGGGATCTTGAGTGTTTGGTAGACATAGTGAACCACCGCCATGAACTTGCCCAGTATTGGGCGGCCTAGGATCACATTTTACATCGTCTCGAAATCCATGACATCAAAGGTCAGCTTTTTTGTACGAAATTTATCGGGCGTGCCAAATGTGACCAGCAGCTCGATCTGACCGAGAGGCATGGTCGATGAGTTGGGAGTTATGCCATGAAAAGGCATGAGTCCCATCTTAATCTCTGATCTCTGAATTCCCATCTTGTCCAAGGTTTTGGAGAAAATGAGGTTGAGTGAACTACACCATCGACCAAAGTTCTAGAAACTTTGATGTTGAGTATAGTCGACTGAACCACGACCGGTCATCGATCAAGATGTGGTACCACAGCCAGATGGTCGGTTTGATCAAAGGTGATCGGCTATTCCGACCACATGAGATACCAAGTGGGCCCAGTTAGGGCCAGGTTGACTTCTCGCTCGACCACCTTGTACTGCCTTTTAGACTCATATGTGGCGGATCCTTCGAAGATATGCGCCAAGCTATGATCAGCCTCATGGAACTAGGGCTCGTCACCCTCAACATTTGGCTTAACCTGCTTACTACCACGCTCAGCATTTGCCTTGATCTTTTCATCAAGTTTCTTCTTGAACACAAAGCACTCATCAAAGTTGTGATGGTTGCTCCGATGGATGGGACACCACTTTCCACCACCTCGACTAAGGCCTTTGTTGTCCCTAGTGTTGCGCGATTTGCTCCTGTCAACCATAGCTATAGTCGTATCGGGACCCTTATGCTTTTCACTGGGTTTTATCTTCTTTCCTCCGCTCTTTGAGGACTCGGGTTTGTCCTTGCCAGATTGAAGGTTTTTAGCGCGCACCTGTGCTTCCGCTTGTTTTGCGCACTTATCGGCCAACTCGAAAAGCTCTTTGACCGTGTGAATCTTCCGAGTATCCATCTTTCCATGCAAATCCATGTCCTGAACACCTCGTTTGAAGGCAATGATTACCAACTCATCAGAGATGTCTGGGATCATGTTACGCTTGTCACTGAACCAACAGATGAAATCTCGAAGGGATTCATCATCGCCTTGGTGCAGCTGGTGGAGGTTGTTCTCCGTTCCTGGGTGCTCGAATGTGCCTTAAAAATTGGCTATGAACTGAGCCTTAAGTTCTTCCCACGAACAAATCGAGTTGGCCAGCAAGTTTAGGAATCAAGACCTTGCGGTTCCATCAAGGGCGGTTAATAGGTAATTGGCCATTACTCAATTGTCACCACCGGCTGCTCGAATGACAGTGGTGTAGATCTGCAACCACTTGTTGGGATTGATCTTCCCATCGTACTTCTGGATTGGGCCCGTTTTGAACTTCTTAGGCCACCGAATTGACCAGAATTCACGTACGAAAGCCTCGCAGCCCCTATTGAACTCTTCAAGAGGAGGTGGTGGAGGACTATCACACCTGTCTCTTCGAGCAGGGGAGTCATATCGACCATCTCTTCCTATAGATCTGCAGTCGTAGTAGCGGCAATCGTCTTCACGATGTTCCTCATGATGGTTTTTGATCGCCATATGTAGATCACGCCGGTTGTGAGGAATACGGTTTCTCAGATCTTCCTGATTTCCATGCCTAAGGATATGGCAGCTACAGTTTGGCCCACAATATCATACTCGGCCTTGACCAGCTGAGCTTCCCGTCTGGGACTCCTCTACTCAAGAGCGTTCCCGCTCGTGGCTCCTTAAGTCGGGATAGTTCCAACTTGGGGGCCAAGAGTTGCAGGGATTGTTTGCTTGAGCGACTTGGTTCTGAGCTACATCGAGTAGGATCTTGACTTGATCGCCGAATCCAACTCTGGAAGGGATCTGAGAATCAGATGAGCTCCTTGCACGTTAGTGTCCGGAGTACTGAATATGTCGCTACCGAGGCTCGGTTGCGGTCGAGCCGATGAAGCCTCATGATGACTGTTCAGAGGGAGCTTGTCCCTTAAGATGTGGGCTATCACGGGTGTAGGTACTCCCACCAGAAGTCGTCAGGAAAGGCCAGGAGGCATCTGCCTTCCTATGGTCCACCGGTGGAGGTCCGTATCAGGTGCACGTACGGCTCCAGATGTGGATGTTTCGAGTGATAACTCGGTGCCAGTACCGTAGGCAACGACGGTTGTCATTGGATCTCCAAGAATTTCCGCACCGTTGTCGACCATGACGTTTGGATCTATTGCTATTGGGTCAGCCAGTGGAGGGTCATCTCCCGACAATTCTAACGACCAAATGTGATGTTTTACTTAATATTTATGGTTATCAAATAATTTTTTAGATATATACACCCAATTTGAAAATGCTGGGGCTGCCACTACCAGTGAGTCGAAACTATAAAAAGAAATGTTTTTCGATAACATGTGCTACTAAATATGTAGTCTTTTGACACATTCAAATGTGTAGTTTTTTCATATAGGGTATCGTTAAACGTGTAGTTTTTCTATAGTCTCGCTTAAATGTGTACTTTCTATTACATATGCCAAAGGGCCTGTATTTTTTTAAAGAGTTTTGCCATTTATCTGTTGATAGATTTCTGGATGCCATATCTGTCTAATTTGTGTCTCTTTGATCTGCTTTGAAATTTGTGCTAAGACTTATTAGATTTCAATGTTCTGCTAACAGATATTGCTGCTATCGAATCGGGTCTGCATCCGCAAAACCCGCTACGACTAATGTGACCGCCCTCTCTCTCCTCACACGTTCTCTCTCCTAAAATGTGAAATAAAACCGGTTTCTCTCTCTCTCCCACGACTCTGTAACCGGCATCCCTCTCTCTCTCGTCTTCAATTAGCTCCCATTCTCCTCCCTTCCTAAAGTGATACACAGGCAATGCACTTCATCTAGTTCGTCCTCATTGCCTCCTTCCCCTTTCACAGCAGGCGATTCAAGTCAATCTGTGTTGATTTGAGCATTTTTGCTTCATGATCTATTTGATTCAGTGAGAGATTTGCTAATTTCCTAGTGGTTTTGTGGCATTCCTCTTTGATTAGGGTTGATTTGTGAGCTAAGATTGAGAGGGGGGGATCCACGGTGCTTTCTGCAGTACGGTGAGTTCATAATGCACCGTCATTTTTGTTTGTTTAGGGCTTTCAATATATTGGAGCAGGGAGCCAGGGGTAGTAGTCGGGGTGCCCAGATATGCTTTGGTGGTGAGTTGGTGTTCTCTATTCCATGATGTTTTGTTTTGTGTTAGACCCGCGTTCCCCTTCATTTTTTTCCAATCCAACGTTAGTTTGGGTGACTGTTCAACTTATTCAATGCGCGTTTGTTTATTCATTTATGTAATCAGCTTAATTATTTTGACGCTTGTGTGTTAAGTCCCATAATCCCGACATGAGATCAATATGTTTATGTTTTCTCAAACAATTATTAGTTGAAACTTTTTTGTCAGTACATGTGTGTACTAGTTGTTATTTGCGAATGCTCTATAATGGTGTTACGTTACATGCACACCTGGTGATGATTCAAAATCCCAATTGCATGAATATTGTTTCACATCAAAAGACATTTTTGTCATGTTGATCTCAATTTTTTTAAATGTAATAGTTAACTTCAGAAAAGTTTTAATGTATAGTTTTTTTGTTACACTGGTTGAAACTAAACTCAAACAGTATGTAACCTACTAAAGTCAAGTCCAATTGAAACTGAACTTAACCAATCATTGCTCTACTTAAGGTCAAGTTTAATGTGTAGTAATTTTTTTTATTCTAACAGAAACTGAACTTTTACCAATCTGTATCATTTTTAGCTTGAACACAATCCTATGTGTTTTGGTCAGTCTGATTGAAACTGATTCAGTTTTTAATTGAAGTTCATTTCTAGGTATGGACCAGAATGGTTGTCACTATGTCTGTTTCGCATGCCGTGTTTTGTCACCTTGCTATGTGGCCTAGAGTTCAGGATATGGAGGTGGTTTGTTACGTGAGAAGGGAGTATTTCGAGTGCTGGTTCACTGTTTTGTTGTGGCCAAACATGTTTCGATACACACAAACTTCCGCGTTGTCTATAGTCTATACGATTGGACTGTTTGTATTTCTGGGTTGCCGTTTGCAGTGAAAAATGATCCTATTAAATTATGATTGTGATTTTGGTGATTAATAACAATATAGTCAATGGGACTAACATGTTTGTCAAAAATATAAGTTAGTAAATCTCATTAATGCAATACATAAAGAAGTCACCGAAGTCAGTCAAAGTTTGATTGAATTGGAGAAGTCCTGCGAAAAATGACTACACCGTATAGTCCGGTGATGCCACAAGTGTACACACTGGAGTATTTTCCAGAAGGATGAAAAACTAATTAGAATCAGTATACATCAAAGCACTAAACAGAAGCACTGCAACTGCCAAAGATTGAAGATCAATAACTAGAAGGTCTGGTGATGAAAAGATAGTGCACACTGGAGTATTTTTCAGAACTCGGAGAAGAATAAGCTATATATACTGGATGGTCTAGTGATCAATGTTGTGTACACCGGAGGCTAACACCAAAGCATTTAACAAAGTGTGTGAAAAATTCTAAGAAGATAAAGCTATACATACCGAAAGGTTCAGTGGTCAGAAGATCAATACACCGAACAGTTGAATAGTGAAGAAGTTGGCTCGATCAAACTCAAGTATACACCAGATAGTCCGATGATGGAAATAAAGTATATATTAGATAATCCGGTGTTCAGAAGTGGTTCTAAGTGACTTATCGTGCTTGAGATTTTGTCTTGGTGACTTAGTAGCTCAAGAGCTATGACCGGAAGAGACTTGGCAACCGGGAGCATATCATTTGTGAAGCTCCAACATAGACTAGGAGTGGCTTGTGTGCCACTGATACCAAATCCCTTATGCCGAGTTTGTCTCTCTACCTTATTTACATTTCCGCATTTACATACTTGCAATTTACCTTGCTAGAGTAGGTTACAATTCTCTTGAGTGATAGAGTAGACACTAGATAAATCTAAAGCATATTTAGATAGAAATTGAGATGTGTTTGTCTTATGAAGTTTTTAGAGCCATTAGTTTTTCAGTGTCCTAATTTACCCCTCCTCTTAGAATGTCACTGTTCCTCACAATTGGTATTAGAGCCTCATGCTCTTGATAGGTTTAACCTTCTAGAGTTGTGAAGTCTAGGGTTTGGATGGATACCTATAGCGCTCTACATTTCAACGATACTAATCTCCCCCGATGAAAAATTCTAATGACTTGTTATTTACAAGCTAAAAGTTTAGATATTTGGAGTGTCATCGACGAAAGGATGAGGCAAGTTGATTGTCTCTATCTACAATAATCACGACATGAGCAAGATGACTCCAAACCAAGTTCTAGAAAAGATCATCGCCCATGAGATGACCATGAACATAGGGGTTAAAATTTCTACCTCATCCGGTACTAAAAATATTGCTCTCACAAGCAAGCAAGCTCAATGCCAACACGTGAAGGCAAGGATAAGGACACAAGAGCAAGAGTCAAGCTCAACCAAAGATGATAGGGATCAAGATGAAGAGAGCTATGAAGAGGATGATCAAAGCACATCAAGTGATAAAGAAATTGATCCCAAGATGGTCAAGCTCATGTTATAAGTAGAGAAAAAACATCAAGAGAATCAATATCAAGATTGATCATCCAATCTCCTTAAAAGACTTGGTCAAAACAATTGATCATATCAAGAAAGAGAAGAAGACCAAAAACAAGAGGGAGACAAGAGGAAGAAGCAAAGTATTCGCAAGCACAAGAAGATGGGTAAGTGACGATAAAGAATCGAGTTCAAATGATGAAAGCATCACCATCCTCTCCTCCAAGAGATGCTCTTCATCAAGGTCATCATCATACATATCGTCATCACGCAAGTCATCTCACAAGTGACTTATGATCAAAGGTATGAATAGCAATGTATGTGATGATAAATTCGATGAGGATTCCCCTCACATAAAAAACTTCTTGATTTGATCAATGAGCAACAAAAGGCCTTAAATAAATAAGCTAAAGAACTTCAGAAATTCAATACCCTTAATGACATTCATATTACCTTTATTTCTAATTATGAACAATTATTGAGTAAATTTAATTTGCTAAATAAGGAGCATAAAGAGCTTAAGGCTAAATTTAAGTGCATTAAATTTCAAACTAAGGCCCCTTTAAAGCAATCTACCTCTCTCTTTAATTTCAAATCTAAGGTAGATGCTTCCACTTTTTATGATGATTTGATTGATTTATCTAGCTCACCCCTTTGCAATGAGATGTACATTGAGAATGTTATTATAGAACCATTTGATGAACTTATTGAACAAGAAAATGATGAGCTCAAGTAAGAAGTGGAGAAGCTCAAGAAGAACTTGGCACTATTAAAAGGCAAGAACCATGTTTAATCTCCTCAAGATAACCATACTACCATAGTCAAGAAGTTTGTGGAGGGGTCCACCGTGATACGCTTCAAGTGCCATCAAAAAAGCCAAAAGTCCTTCTAATATAAGCAAGTCAAGAAGGAGATCAAAGAGAATAAGAAGATTATGAATCTCTCCAACAAGGCCTTGAACATCTACACCAAGCCCAACTACAAGACCAAGATCAAGAGCAACCACTACAAGCTCAAGAAGAAAAATAATAACAAAGTGGTTGTATAAATGGTTGGGAGAAAGGACCGGATATGAAACCAACTCATTTTGGTGCCCAAGGAAATCATCACCAACATGATAGGATCCCAATCGGTTTGAGTTCTAAATAAGACTTGAAGTTCACAAGTCGAATCGAGGATTTGGAGACTTGGCTCACAAGATGAAATGAAAGTTCAAACAAAGAAGCCAAGTGTATAAGATTTGGTGTATTAATGAAAATCATAATCATTATATACCCAAATTCCTATCCAAAGGTAAATAAGACAAAGGTACTATATGCTAAATCTCTAAATTGATTAATTCACTTACCTTGTCTAAGATTGCATGCTCTCAATTCAATTTATTGCAATGCCTAGTGTAGGTTTTTATATAGTAAGTTACTTGTGTTTCTCTCCTTATGTGCAACATACATGGTTTATTAGTTGTAAATTCCTTTCATGGCACTAGTTTAGCAATTGGTATCTTTCATGTGCAATGATCCAATCTGTAGGATAAATCTTCATTATTATCAATAACAAGTGCATATCTCTCACAAATATTCAACACTTGTATGCACATATTTAGGGGGTTATATCCTATGAGTTGTGTTTTGAGACTAACATGTATTTCAAATAATATATTTTATAGTTTCATGAAGTGATCAACAAGTTCCGAGAGGTATGCAATGTTAAAGACTTCAATTGGTATCATTGGTTCATTTAAGCTACCTCCATGCATAATATAGCTTAAACTTGCATCTTGAAATATTGTCTAATTGTGCATATGTCTCTTTCTTATCATATGTATGCATACATATAGGGAGAGTTTAAATCATATTATGTGAGTTTCATGAATTGTGATCTATATGCTTTTATTTCAATTGATACAATATTCTTGAAATATTATCCTTACAAGTGCCATCCCTTCAATTGGTATCATTTCATTGGATCATGATTTACAAAACTCTCTCCCACGTGCTCTAACGCTCTTCCTCGAGTTCAACATGTGTTTATAGCCCTTTTTTAGATTGTTGATAAAGAGGGAGAAGGTTGACGATCAAAGAAAGAGGCATGCCTAGTAGAGAACAGCAAGATCCAAAGGTTGACAAAGAGGGACTCATCTACATTTGGTATTAAAAGTATGAAATGGAGAAGCTTTTGCATGGGTCGATCAAGGGAGATAACGTCAATGGAGAAAGGTAGATTAAGTGGCAAGAACATACATCCAGGTAATATGATAAGGCTTTATGCTCTTTACAATTTGTATCATTTATTATTTATCACCTGCTTTGGTTGTGTTGTTATCAATCACCAATAAGGGGAATATTTTAGCGAAAATGACTCTATTTTGGGCCATGATGGTGATTTTAGTGATTAATGACAATATAGTCAATGGAACTATGATAGTGATTTTAGTGATTAATGATAACATAGTCAATGAGACTAATATATTTGTCAAGAATGTATGTTAGTAGGTCTCATGGATGTAATACATGAAGAAGTCACTGAAGCTGGAATAAAGTTTGATTGAATTAGAGAAGTCCCACGAAAAATGACTACATTGGATAGTCCAGTGATACCACAAGTGTACACACTGGAGCATACTCCAAAATGATGGAAAACTAAGCTGAAATGAGATCGTACTCACCGGACGGTCCGGTGATCAGAATCAGTATACACCGAGGCATTTAATAGAAGTTCTCCAACTGTCGAAGACCAAAGATCAATACACCGGAAGGTCCGGTGATGAAAAGACACTGCACGCCAAAGTGTTTTACAGGACTAAAAAAAGATGAAGCTATATACACCGGATGGTCTGGTGATCAATGATGTGTGCACCAGATGCTCACACTGGAGCATTTAACAGAGTGTGTGAAAAATCCTGAGAAGATGAAGCTATACACACCGAAAGATCCGATAGTAAGAAGGTCAATACACCGGATAATTGAATAGCGAAGAAGTTGGCTCGGTCAGGCTCAAATATACACACCGAATAGTATAGTGATAGAGATAAATTATACATCGGACAATCTGGTGTTCAGAAGTGATTCTGAGTGGGTTCTAACGGCTAGTTTCTTAAATTGCACACATTGGATGTCTGATGCTTGTACTACTGTTGTCACCGGATCATTCGGTGTTCACAGTAAGGTTGAGCCATTGGAGCAACGGTTAGTTGACGAGTTTGAGCTATAAATAAAGTGCTTAAAGTGTTCATCCAAGGTAATTAAGCACACCATTAGAGAGTGATTAGACATATGCCTATAGATAAGTGTTGCAAGGTGCTACAACCTAGAGAGTGGATCAAGGAGTGATTCAAATGTGTACCGCGAGGTGCGTTGGAGCCTTGGAGTCTTTGTGACTCGCCGACTTGTTGACCCTCTAACTTGGTGTGGAGCGGCGGCAAGAAGATTGTGCGGGGACACAGAGGCCCTTGTCTTTGTGACTAAAGCTCCGAAGTGAAGATGATGCATAAGTGACCGGAAGAGAGGTTAGTGGTGAGACCTCACCATGGTGGCTTGGTGGTTTATCGTGCTTGAGGCCTTGTCTTGGTGACTTGGTAGCTTAAGAGCCGTGACCAGAAGATACTTGGCGACCGGGAGCATATCCTTTGTAGAGCTCCAACGTGGACTAGGGGTGGCTTGTGTGCCACTGATACCACGGGATAAAAATTCGTTGTGCCGAGTTTGTCTCTCTATCTTATTTACGTTTCTACATTTACATATTTATAATTTACCTTGCTAGAGTAGGTTGCAATCCTTTTGAGTGATAGAGTAGACATACTAGATAAATCTAGAGCATATTTAGATAGAAATTGAGATAGGTTTGTCTTGTGAAATTTTTGGAGCTATTAGTTTTAAGTGTCATAATTCACCTTCCTCTTAGAATATCACCGTTTGATGAGCCCATGGCTCCTTCTGATATCAATACCACCAATAATCCTTACATCATACAAGATCGAACACAAAAGCACGTGTACGATAATTAGACCACCAGGTGAACTCGTTTCTTGCTGTTCATGCTTCCTTGGAGGTGTTACTACTAAATTCTTGTGATATTTTATTTCTTATGAACGTGGGAGAAGCAGAACAACCTTACCCGGACGTCACCCTTTGAATGCCAAGTCTACTAGGACTTAAAGCTAAGCTCTAGTCGTGGTCGTGGTCGAAGTCATGATCAAGTCGCAAGATAGCACGTCAGTAAAATAGGCATAAGTCCCTCATACGAAGTCCGTTTTAGGCAATCTTGGACATCTTGGAAAGCTTACAATGAGCCCTTTCCAATGGATATGAGCTTGACCAAATATTCCTTATAGTTTAGTAAGAGTAAAAAAAATAAGGTGTTGCGTCACCGTTTTGGACCCTGTTGAGTCTTGTAATCGTGTCAGGGTCAGAATCTAGATTGTGCACACCTCTTTCCATAGTTGCACAAATCTAGGTCGACCTCTTCACGTCCCCCTATATATAAATAGTAGCCATCATAGCTTAGGCTCGGATTTTACTTAAATTATTATGTTTTATACAGTTTCGCTGCTTGTTCGGTTTGTGGAGCCCCAACTTGAGTACTTCATTGGTAATTAGTAATATTCATATTGCATCTATCTATTCTTACTTGTGTTCTCGATTCGCTTGTAGGAAGGCCTTCTTGGCGAGGTCAACCTCATCTTGGCACGATTGATAACCAAGGAGTAGTGGAGGAGTGGTTGTGAGGGTTCTCGATCTGTTCCGTTCAGATCCTTTGGATCATCAACATTGAAACTCCACCAATCGACTTATCATATTACCTTTTGGAAGATTGGGCAAACATGCATTAAGTGGTATCAAAGCCTCGGTTGCTCGTTAGGTAATCTCAATTATCCCTTTTGTTTTGTTAAGTTCCATTACCTAGAGTCTAGAAAATTGCCCACAAAAAAAGATTTAGATCTTAGTTTTTCACTGTCCAAACCACTTTGTGTCCTTCGTAATTTGTTTTCAATTTTCACATTGTTGAGTTTGAGTCCATCGTCAGTGTCTTTGTTGCCGGTCTTGGTCATCGTGTTCTAGTTTCTAGTGTCGAGTCTTTGTTCTTATAGTCATCGGGTATCCCGGCCTGGCCTTGTTTCCTATAGTCGAGATTGTGTCTCTAGTCGAGTCGACCATCAACTCGTGTTCGACCACTAGTCGCTTTAACCATCTACTTGAGTTCGACCACTAGTCGAGTCAACCATCAAGTCGTGTTTGACCACTAGTCGCTTCAACCATCTACTCGAGTTCAATCACTAGTCGAGTCAACCATCTACTCGGGTTCGACCACTAGTCGTTTCGATCATCTACTCGGGTTCGATCACTAGTCGTTTCAACCATCTCTTTGGATTCGACCACCTAGTTGGATTCGACCATCCTTTCAGGTTCGACCACCTAGTCGGATTCAACTATCCACTCGTTTTCGCCTCCACAACCTAGTCAAAGTCTATCTGTTTCTAGCTACTCTTGGACACCCTACGTACTCATCATATCGAGCATTGTCCAACAAAGTTCGAGTATCACTCGATAGCTCAAATAGAGGTAGCCAAAGTCCAGAGAGAGAGAGAGAGAGAGAGAGTTTTGAGAAAGTTCGTGACCCACGTACCTCACTGGTCTTAGAAAATGTAGTAGAAGAGTTTTGAGTTTGTGTCACATTAAAAAAAAGCAAGCAAGAAGCAAAAAGTGCAAAATGAAGAAGCAAAGAGTGCAAAAAGAGAGAGAGAGAGAATTAAAAAAAAAAGAGAATCAGTTTACATTGCGAATTTTGTTTCATTGTGCTTGTGTCTGTTATAGTTTTCGGCTTGCATGAGCTAGTTCTAGGAACGTGTTCGGGCCAGCAACTATGACGAGTACTGTAAACTTTTATTCACTTTTGGTAATCTGATTTCAATTTTTGCTATTCCTTGCTACAAAATATTGCATGTCCAAGTTACACCATCTCTCGATCAGAACGGTTTCTCCCCTTGCAACTACCTCACTCGCACCTGATAAGGTATCATGAACCAGCCACTGGTTGTGCCAACTGCGGTGATTTGTAAGAACACTTGCAAGAGCGTGGTAAGATGCTTGAGAGTGTGTGTGACTCCACCTCCACCACCTAGTAGTCGATAGGGATAATTTATCTTTCATTATTTTTTATCTTCGACTAACCATAACAGAAGAAGCATCAGATGCACAGGAATGTGTTTTAAGGGAAGAACTCATAATGGCGTTGAATGATCATTGACAAGCTATTAATGACGACATCGATAAGAAACTTGCAGAGACAAACACTATAATGCAACGACTTAAGGATAGCATTGCCATGCTCAATACATGCTTTGATCGAGTGGTTAATCAGCCACCAAACCATGGGCATGTGGATCCTCATGGCGCAGCCCATGAGCAAGAGGAGTCCGTCGTAGATGATGAAATTTTGAGGCAAGAACAAGACGCCTTTGATGCACGACAATATGATCGATTAAACTTCAACCGACAAGGTATGAGAGGTAATAATTTTCAGCAACATAACCTACATGTTAATGATGATCTATTTGCTAAGGTTAAGTTTACCATACCATCTTTTGCAGATGCTTATGATGCTGAAAAGTATTTAGATTGGGAGATGATGGTTGAACAAAAGTTTAAGGCTTATTTAGTTCCTGAAGTGCATAGAGCTACGTAAGCCACTAGTGAATTTAAAGAACTTGCAATCATCTGGTAGAATAGAGTATGCATCGATGGATTAACGCCTACCACATAGAATGTTTTAAAGGTTGCTATGCGTAACAGATTTGTTCCACCCTCTTTTAAACGTGATTTGCGTAAGAAATTACAGCACTTAAACCAAGATGATAGATCCGTGTAAGAATATTATCATGAGCTACAAATTAGTATGTTACGTTGTGATATTATTGAGGATGAAGAGGCTGCAATTGCATACGTTTATGGAGGGTTAAGGCATGAAATTCAGGACATAGTTGATTACAAAGAATACAATAGTATTCTTAGATTGTTCCAACTTGCATGTCTGGTAGAAAAAGAATTGCAGGGACGACAATAGAGGCCAAGGAGCCATTTTTGAAGCACAACCACTTCAAAATCAACACCGAGACAAGTCAAAATAACCCCACATTCAGCTACACGGTCTGCTACCCCCTTCTCGAATAGGACACGTTCAGTAGTACTTTCAACACAGTCGCACGCTCCCGAGATAAGAAAATCCGTAAGTGTGTAGGGTCCAACCAAGAGCTCTTCTTTGGTTGCTTCTACAGGCCGATCAACCGGGATTGTATGCCACCGGTGCAAGGGAATGAGCCACGTCATGAAGGATTGCCCAAGTCAGCGAGCGTACATTGTAACAGAAGACGGTGGATATATAAGTGCTAGTGATGTTGAGGATGAATATGCTTTTACAGCTAACCATGCAAGTGACAAGGATGGACATGAGATGGATATCGACCATGAGAAAGTGTTCAATGCAACTGCCACGGAGGATTATTAGATCCTCATTGTGTAACGAGTGTTAAGCACTCAAATAGAGTAAACGGAACAGCTATAATATCACAATTTATTTCAGATGTTCCTTATAGTCAAGGATTATCATGTTCAAGTCATTATTGATGGAGGAACCTGCAACAACTTGGTAAGTTCAGATATGATCAAGAAGCTTGCCTTGTCGACAAGAAACCACCTCACCCTTATCATATTCAATGGTTCAACAACAGTGGTAAGGTGAAGGTAATGCAAACAATTAGGGTGATTTTTCTATTGGTTCATACCATGATTGTGCTAATTTCGATGTAGTGCCAACGCAAGCATGTTCACTTTTGTTAGGACGACTATAGGAGTTTATACTGAAGCAACACATCATGGTAGAAGTAATAAGTACACTCTTATACATAAAGGGAAAGAAAATAACTTTTCTGCCTTTAACCCTTGCTGATTTGTGAAATGTGAACAAGAGATAGCTGAAAATAAGATAAAAGAGTTTGAGAATGAACTTGAAAATCAGCAAGTAGCGGAAAAAGTTTTTCCACCCAAAAAGGAGAAAGCAACAACAACTTCAAAGTCCGATGAAATTAGACTAAAAGGGTGTGTTATGCTTGCTACTAAATCTAATCTTGCTGAAATTTATGATAATGAGCTGTCATGCTATGCTTTGATATGCAAAGATGCTTTAGTTTCACTCGAGAATATATTTAGCTCTTTGTCTTCTGTTGTTGCCAACCTTTTGCAGGAGTTTATGGATGTATTTCTAGCTGAGGTACCCTCGAATTACCACCTATTCGAGGGATTGAACATCAAATTGATTTGATTTTGGGAGTAACTTTGCCAAACCGTGCTGCATATAGGACCAATTCGAAAGAGACTAAGGAAATTAAGCAACAAGTCTAAGACCTTATGGACCGCGGGTATGTACGAGAAAGTCTTAGCCCTTATGTTATTCCCGTTCTTTTGGTTCCTAAGAAAGACGGTAGTTAGCGTATGTGTGTTGATTGTAGAGCCATCAATAATATTACTATAAGATATCGTCACCATATCTCTAGGTTAGATGATATGCTTGATGAGTTGAGTGATTATATAATTTTCACTCAAATTCACTTGCGAAGTGGATACCACCAGATTAGAATAAAACTTGGAGATAAATGGAACACTGCATTTAAAACTAAGTTTGGTTTGTATGAATGGTTAGTAATGCCTTTTGAGTTAACTAATGCATATAGTACTTTTATGCGATTGATGAACGAAGTTTTACGTGCTTTCATTGTGAGATCTGTGGTGGTTTACTTTGATGACATCTGGATTTACAGCAAGTCATATGAACTACACTTTGATCACTTACATGCTATTTTTAACGCTTTGAGAGATGCACGTTTATTTGGTAACCTCGAAAAGTGCATATTTTGCATGGATCTAGTCACTTTTCTTGGCTATGTTGTTACTCCATAGGGAATAGAGGTGGTGATGAGCCCATGGCTCCTTCAGATATAATCAATATCGCCAATAATCCTCAAATCATATAAGGTCCAATTACAAGAGCACGTGCACGATAAATAGACCACCAGGTGAACTTGTCCCTTACTATTTATGCTTACTCGGATGGATTATTACTAAATTCTTATGATGTTTATTACTTAGGAATGTGGGAGAAGCAGCACAACCTTACCCAGACGTCACCCATCGAAGGTCAAGTCTACTCGGACTCGAGGCTGAGCTCTAGTCGTGGTCGTGGTCGAGGTCGTGGTCGAGTCTCAGGACAACACGTCAGTAAAACGGGTATAACTCTCTCATACGAAATCTGTTTTAGGCAATCTTGAATATTATGGAAAGTTTACGACGAGCCCTTTCCAATGGATATGAGCTCAACCAAATATTCCTTATAGTTTAGTCAGAGTCAAAGGAATAAGGTGTTGCGTCACCGTTCTGAACCCTATTGGGTTTTGTAATCGTGTCGAGGTCAGAGTCCAGGTTGTGCACACCTCTTTCCACAGCTGCACAATCCTAGGTTGACCCCTCATGTCCCCCTATAAATATACGGTATCCGTCATAGTTTAGGCTTGGGTTTAGCTTAGATTATTTTGTTTTAGACAGTTTCGCCGTTTATCGGTTTGTTGAATCCCAAACTCGAGTACTTCATTAGTAATTAGCAATATTCAGATTGTATGTACCTATTCTTACTTGTGTTATCGATTCGCTTGTAGGAAAAGCCTTCTTGGCGAGGTCAATCGCGTCTTGGCACGGTTGATAACCACGAAGTAGTGGTGTAGTGGTTGTGAGGGTTCTCGATCTGTTCTGTTTGGAGCCTTTGGATCATCAACGTCAAAGCTCCACCAATTGACTTATCATATTACCTTTCGAAGATCAGGTAAACGTGCATCAAGTGGATGAAACAAAAATCAAAGCCATAAAGGGATGACCAACTCCTGAGACTGCTACACAAGTGAGAAGTTTTCATGGTCTTACGGGTTTCTATCGGTGATTTGTACGGGATTTCCGCATCATTACTGCTCCATTAAACGAGTTGACAAAGAAAGAAGTAGTATTCAAATGGGAACCTGAACAAGAACAAACATTCAAGTTGTTGAAAGAGAAGCTCACCAGTACTCCATTGCTCTAACTCCCTGATTTTGGTAAGACTTTTGAACTAGAATGTAATGCTAGTGGGATTAGAATTGGAGGTGTGCTAATTCAAGAAAGTAAAACTATTGCTTATTTCAGTGAGAAATTAAGTGGGCTAAGTCTGAATTATTCCACTTATGATAAAGAATTGTATGATTTAGTTCGTGTGCTTGAAACTTGGCAACATTATCTATGGCCCAAAGAATTTGTTATACATTCTGATCATGAGCGCTGAAACATATTAGAAGTCAAGCTAAACTGAATAAACATGCTAAAGGGGTAGAATTTAAAGAGTCTTTTTCATATCATAAAACATAAGAAAGAAAAGGACAATGTGATTGCTGATGCGCTTTCTAGACGTTATACCATGTTATCTTAACTTGATCATAAGATTTTTAGTTTAGAGACCATTAAGCACTTGTATGCTGCTGATTTAGATTTTAAAGAAGTGCTTGAACATTGTAAAAAAGAAAAAATATAGAATAAATATGTGCTAAATGATGGATTGCTCTATCATACTAACAAGTTATGCATTTCAGCTAGCTCCGTTCGTCTTTTGTTGTTGCAGGAGGCGTATGGTGGAGGATTGATGGTACATTTTAGATCAAAGAAGACTAAAGATGTGTTGGTCGCTCATTTCTTTTGGCCAAAGATGAGACGTGACGTCAAGCGCTACGTATCACGTTGAACCACTTGCAATAAAGCTAAGTCTCGCTTAAATCCACATGGTCTTGATATATCTCTTCATGTTCCTAATGCATTTTGGAAGGATATTTCTATGAATTTTGTTTTAGGATTTCCTAGGAGAAAAAGGGGGAGGTATAGCATATTTGTAATTATGGATCATTTTTCTAAAATAGCACATTTTATACCTTATCACAAGAGCGATGATGCTACAAACATAGCTGATTTATTTTTCAGGAAAATCGTTTGACTACATGGAGTACCTAATACTATCGTCATGGATCGTGATACAAAAATTTTGAGTCACTTTTGGAGGTCATTTTGGAATATATTAAGGACAAAGCTGCTGTTTTCTACTACGTGTCATCCTCAAACCGATGGTCAAATAGAGGTTGTCAACCATACATTATCTACCATGTTACGGGTAGTTCTAAAAAGAATTTGAGGATGTGGGAAGAGTGTTTGCCACATATTGAATTTGCTTACAACAAGTTGGTACACTCCACCACCAAGGTAAATTCGGATTTAATCCCAGTGCTCCTATTGATTTACTATATTTGTCTACTTTTGAAAGATTTAATTTAGATGCTAAGAAATGTGATGCATTTATTCTTAAGTTGCATGAAACAACTAAAAAGAATATAAAGAGCATGACTAAAAGTTATAGTATTGTTGGAAGTAAATGTAGAAAGAAAATAAAATTTGAACCAGGTGATTTAGTTTGGTTGGATTTGAGGAAGGATATGTTTCCAGAACTAAGAAAGTCAAAATTGATGTCTAGAGCTGATGGATCATTTAAGCTAATTGAGAAAATCAATGACAATGCATACAAATTAGACCTACATGTAGATTTTGGGGTTAGTCCCATATTTAACATTTTAGATCTGAAGTCCTACTTGGGAGAAGAAGAAGAGCTTGAATCGAGTACGACTCCAATTCAAGAGGAGGAGGATATGAGCCAATGGCTCCTTCGGATATGATCAATACCGTCAATAATTCTCAAATCATAGAAGGTCCAATTACAAGAGCACGTGCACGAATATTAGACCACCAGGTGAACTCATTTCTCGCTGTTCATGCTTCCTTGGATGGGTTACTACTAAATTCTTGTGATATTTTATTACTTAGAAACATGGGAGAAGCACCACAACCTTAACTGGACGTCACCCTTTGAAGGCCAAGTCTACTCAAACTTGAGGTTGAGCTCTAGTCGTGGTCGTAGTCGTGGTCATGGTCAAGTCGCAGGATAATACGTCAGTAAAATGGGTATAGCTCTCTCATACGAAATCCGTTTTAGACAATCTTGTACATTCTGAAAAGCTTACGACGAGCTCTTTCCAATGTATATGAGCTCGATCAAATATTTCTTATAGTTTATTTAGAGTCAAAGAAATAAGGTGTTGCTCCATCATTTTAGACCTTGTCGGGTCTTGTAATCGTGTCGGGGTCGAAGTCCAGGTTGTGCACGCCTCTTTCCATGGTTACACAACCCTAGGCCGATCTCCTGACGTCCCCCTTATATATACACAGTAGTCATCATAGTTTAGGTATGGGTTTTGCTAAGATTATTCTATTTTAGGTAATTTCGCCGCTTGTTCGGTTTGTATAACCCCAACTCGAGTACTTCATTAGTAATTAGTAATATTTAGATTGCATCTACTTGTTCTTGCTTGTGTTCTTAATTCGCTTGCAGAAAAAGCCTTCTTGACGAGGTCAACCGCGTCTTGACACGGTTGATAACCATGGAGTAGTGGTGTATTGGTTGCGAGAATTCTCGATCTGTTCTTTTTGGAGCCTTTGGATCATCAACGTCAAAACTTCATCAATTGACTTATCATATTACCTTTCGAAAGATCGGACAAACGCACATCAAGTGTGCGGTTGACAACCATGGAGTAGTGGTGTAGTGGTTGCGAGGGTTCTCGATCTATTCTGTTCGAAGCCTTTAGATCATCAACGTCGAAACTCCACTAATCTATTTATCATATTACCTTCGGAAGATCGGATAAACACGCATCACCGTTCCTCACACCATTGTATTATTGATTCTTAGACTTTACACGATCATCCTTACATGTGGTTTGGAGAGATTTTTATTCCACTACACAGCTCTATTTTTCTCTCTGTCACTCTATCTTTCTCTATCTATTTATCTCTCTCTCATTATGTTCTTTCTCTACCTTTATATCTTCTTGTGTCTCTATTTTTCTATGTTTATCTCTATCTATTTCTATCTAGCTCTCTCTACATGTATATAATATTAATCTTTATGTTCCTCTCATTGTCTCTAATTTATCTCTCTTTCACTTTATTTATGTTTCTATCTTTTTCTCCGTTTCTCTCTCTATGTATTTCTCTCCCTCCTATTATCCGATTTCTTTCTCTCTGTTCACCCCCTATCTATCTATTTTTCTATCTTTGTCTCAATCTATTTTTATCTTTCTCTTTATACATATACATTGATCTCTCTATTCCTCTTATTGTCTCTAATTTATCTGCCTTTCTCTTTATTTTTGTCTCAATTTTTCTCTCTTTTATAGTTATATCAGTTTGTTTATGTTCCATAAAATTTATAAATTTTGCATATAGTTGCCACGTTTTAGACATGCGTGGGATGTCCTTGACTGTGCTGAGATGCCTTTTGAGAAGTTTAATATTGGCTATCATATGTTCCTAAACAAAATAATATTTAAGTTCATTGAACTATGATCATTACTATGTTCATATTGTCTGTTTGTTCATTGTTCGCAGAGAGAAAATAAAGCTAATAAGAGAGGCAATCAAATTGTCAATGCAATCTAGCAAGCATACAGTTGCAGATTGACTTAGGGGAACAGAAGAATTAGACGATGTAGCAGTTTGAATATAGAAGAACACAAAATGATATCTTTGCTATTGGATTTTGGGTTTTTTAACCTATTCGCGGATAGTCGGCCTAAACTTAGGGGAACAGAAGAATTGGATGATGTAGCAGTTTGAATATAGAAGAACACAAAATGATTTCTTTGCTATTGGATATTGGGTTTTTTAACCTATTCGCGGATAGTTCGCCTATTTCAGAAATCTGTCATTTTTCATTTTGCTATTTGTCAGATTTTTCTTTTATCACATGTTAACTTTCTATTAGCTGAAAATTTAACAGATTTTCTCTTACAAAATCTGTCACACACATAGTTAGACAATCCTTTTTTAAAAAACAATTACTCCTCAAATTATTTACTGCCTTTCTCCTATTGACGATGCATCACCTCGATTCAAACGGGGAAATATAGAAAACAATTAGCGTCACGTCAGGACACAATCTCCACCGTTCGTCTCAGATCGGGCGGCTCAGTTGTCCGAACTGCCACGGCCACTCGCCCCTCGCCCCTTGCGAGCAGCGACCGTATCCCCGTCCTCCCCAGCAGAGGTGGCGGCCGCCGCACTCGGAAGCCGTTGGGTGCTCGGGATGGCCATGGCGATGCGGTCCGCCGCGAGGCACGCCCTGCTGTCGCCACCACTGGCTCCCGGCATCCCCAGTTCCTTCCTCCGCGGCCGTTTCTCGCCGCGCGCCCCCGGCGCGCGGCCGTGCCGCGTGGCAAGCTCCGCATCCGCGCCGGCCGCTGGAGAGCACCTCCCTCCATTGTTCAGGTGAGCAGAACTACCAGATAGGCAAGCTGCGGGGAGATTCTTGGGTAGCGTATGTGTGGAGAGCGCTGATTTGGTGCTTGGTTTCTTGCTCGGCACTCCCTGCAGCGTCGCGCCGATGATGGACTGGACGGACAACCACTACCGGACGCTCGCACGGCTCATCTCCAGGCACGCGTGGCTGTACACGGAGATGGTCGTTGCCGAGACCATCGTGCACCAGAAAGATAACTTGGTGAGCGTGTTCGTTTACAAGCTTTCCACATGTTGTCGAACCTGGCAGATAAATACAGCTATAAAACATGTCTAGAACAATTGTGATAAAGCTGATGGATTCAGATTCTTACTGTCAAAACATGCAGGATAGATTTTTAGCATTTCCTGAGGAACAGCATCCCATTGTGCTGCAAATCGGTGGAAGTAATCTGGAAAATCTGGCGAAGGCGACTGAACTGGCAAATGCTTATTCATATGATGAGATCAACCTAAAGTAACAACATCAGTTGTATCTCATCTAATCATGCAGTTGTATTCTATTATTTCAAATAATTTACACATTACTCTTATGTTAGCTGTGGCTGTCCCAGTGGCAAAGTTGCTGGTCATGGGTGCTTTGGTGCTCGTTTAATGTTTGATCCAGAGGTTTGCTCCATGAATTCAACATAGTGAAACCACAATGATGTGAATATGCTTTCTCTCGGTCCTTAATCAATGTTGATTCAGTTTTATGAAGTTCGTAGGGGATGCTATGGCAGCTATTGCAGCCAACTGTGATGTCCCTGTCAGCGTTAAATGCAGAATTGGTGTTGATGATCGTGACTCTTATGAAGAACTCTGTGAGTCTTCTTCAGAAACATTTGATGACTTCTAAGATCTTCAGTAGGCTTGTCAAATATTGGAAGGGACATCCTGAGTTGAGATAGCATTCTATTCCATTATGTATGTGCACAAAGAAAGTGAGCAACCGAGTCTAGCTGCAAACTAATGTGGCCAGAATTGGGCAACCCATACAAGAAGTTTTGAGGACTAGTAAAGCAACAGACGGTAGCTGCAAACTGCAGTTAGTTGATTAATTTCTGTTCAGCATCTGGTTATGACTTATGAATCTTATGAATCTAACCTTTCCCAATATGTTAGGCAAAATAGTTCCAGTTAGTGGGAAATTCAAATTCTATTTACTTGAAACAATCTCGCAGAGGCTTCTCTTGTTATTCAAATTTGATAAAACAGTCTTGTGCTACATGGTTCAAGCTTCATGTCATACTAAAGCAACATAGATATGATGATCTCCTCATTCATTTATTCAAGATAGCTTCAACAGTCTCATTTCTTCTGATTCCATCATTGCCTGATATATTGATACGAGGTTTATAGTTTCAGTAAATAGGTTGAAATATTTTTAAATCTGTAGTTTGGTTGCATGTTTTTAGAAACAAGTTCCGTTGCTTGTTATAACCAGAGCTACTATTTTTTTCATGGTTTTTAGTTTTACATTCTCTTAGGAGCCTATTATTTCGTGATGGTTAATTCCCCCTACTGTTCTGGCATAGTGGCATGGTATAATATATGCTATAATGTTCCCTAACATTTATGTATTTTGATTTATTTCACTAGGTGAGTTTGTAGATAGGGTTGTCTCAAAATCACCAACTAGGCATTTCATCATTCATGCACGGAAGGCATTGCTTAGTGGCCTCAGTCCTGCAGAGAATCGGAAGGTTCCTCCATTGAAGTATGTTTTCCTGCTACATCTTTTTGCATAAGAAAGCATTCATGATTTGCACTAGGGCACCACTAATATCTCTAGGAAGGAAAAAATCATGTACATAAACTATACTAAATGTCACTTGAGATACTAATGTATCATGTTGAAGCTGATGTGCGGCTCTTTTAACATATTTTCTTCAGCCCTATTTACTGAAAAAATAATTATTATTACGTGTTATACTTCGGATTAATCCACGTACCCAGTTCTGGACGATTAAGAATTAAGAAAGCAGATTTCCTACCGGGAAATGTCTGGATTCTGAATTGTCAATCCTAGCCACAGCACCTAGATAGAGAATGCTATGATGTAATTGAATTGCGACATGCCTGTGTTAAATGCTTTGCTTTATATCAGTTTGGTTGCATGGTACAGTTTGAAGCTTTTTTAATTATCAATGTTGCAGATATGAGTACTGTTTTGCTTTGTTGCGAGACTTCCCAGAAGTACGGTTTACTCTAAATGGAGGTATAACTACTATTGATCAAGTAAGTGATTATCGTACAATTGAATGCTCCTTTTTCCTGTGGAAAATTAGGTCTCTGTGAAATTCTCTTTCTCATTTTGTTGCTTCAATTCTTATAAGTTGCTACTTTCATGACCTCATTGAACAATGTGGCCATCAGTTCAGATTTCTGTCTTGATGTGAATGGTATTACACTTTATTCTACCTCAAAATTGGGTGGATTTTTTTGTGGCTAGAAAATGCAGCCGTTTTCTTCAATTCAAGAAACTCATGTTGCAATATTGCATAACATAATTTCTACCAATGATTGCCTTGTGAGTTTTGTCTGTCGTTGTATAGATGGATCTGTTTTTAGTTACATATTGATTATCTTCGAATCGGTTTAGATTTTGAAATTTATGTAAAGGTTATTTTACATGTCAGAGTCGAGTCTAGACACATTTCTCTCCTTGTCAGGTTTATGCAATGTTGACATTTGAAATTTTCATTAGTTTTAACCTTGTGTCAGTTCGATTGAAAATTTTCTGTTTTGTTGCAGGTTAGTGCATCGATAAGACAAGGTGTGGATGGAGTTATGGTTGGCCGGGCCGCATATAATAAGTATGGTCTTTTATTGAAAACTTTTGTTTCCTTTCAGTTTATGTTTTCCAATTCACAAATTTTACAACAAAGCTTTATGTTTTCCAATTTGCAAACTAAAGTGAAAAATTGGATATAGACTTGCTTGTACCCTTTGAGATTACAATGGTCACATATTTTTTCCTTTTCTGGAAGGAATTGTTTTGAGTAGTAATTTCCATGTTAGTTATATCTTTAATAATTTCATTTTTGGTGGATGAATTTTCCAGTCCATGGAACATGCTGGGGCATGTGGATGGGGAAATCTATTGCATGCCAACAAGATGTATTTCTCGTCGCCAGGTTTAGCATTAGACATATTTGTTTTGAGCTGCCAGTTATTTCTTCTTTTGGCTGAACTCTCTGTTTCAGATCCTTGAGAGCTACCAAGTTTATGGTGATTCTATAATTGGACAGTATGGCCCCAGCAGACCAAACGTGAGACAACTTGTCAAGGTATGAGTTAAATTTTGATGACAAAAATAGCCACCTCTGATTTTATGATCAAATGGAGCATGGCACTTTGACCAGTAGAAAACTCAATGCTGAGTCTACTATCCAGCCAAAATCTCCTATATTTCTTATAGTTCCATTTGGATGCATAAGTTATTCATTTTGTTATGCAACAGAACTTTTTGTTCACTGACATCATATTGTATTGTGGCTTTGTAATTTACACAAGAATTTGTGTTACACCTGATTTTAAGACCAAACAGAATGCAACTATATGTATGTCAGGATCAAGTTATATACATATAGTGATGTCATAAGTGTAATAATAGAATAATATCTCTTATTACAACGTTAACTTTATTACATTAATGACCCTAAGGGTCTCAAGAAATCCGGCGGCGACGAGAGGAAATTTACGTCAGTTTCCATAGTTCGTGCCCAAGATGTTCGCGCAATAGATGTCTTCCTTCAACCAGTGGTCGCCAGTTTCCAATTGCTGCGTGTCGTAGATGCTTTTGTCGGGCGCACCTACGGGAGGTGGCACAAGGCAGTCCAGGCGTAGCAAGGATCGGTGGCAGGTTAAGGATAGAGTTGATAAGCTTAAGTTAGTTCAGTTGAGATTCGCCAGATCAAATAAGAGTTAGTTCAATTTAGATTCATGGGCTTAAGTTAGTTCGCCAGATCAGTTGAGCTTAAGTTAGTTCAGCAAAGATGAAGCTTAAGTTAGTTCGGTTGAGTTAGAGATTTGGTTGCTAGAAATCGTGTAAACGCTACTTATTTAGGGAGTGGCCGAAAGTTGAAGGAATCAAGCAATGAAATAAGTTAGCTTCATCTAATTGCTGCTCAGAGCCTCTGCAAAGAGGGCGAGTACTCCTCCCGAGCCTCTGCAAAGAGGGTGAGTACGCCTCCCCCTTCCCCAGTTCATATCATCTTTGGTATCATTCATGGGCAATCCTGTGACCATGGCCAACATCATGTCGAAGCTCGACAAAATTCTCTCGGCGGTTGATCATCACAGCGATGAAATCTCACATATCCGACGTAGTTCTCGTCGCTCAATGTGGTCGTCAACCATCTGCAAAGTAAAGCGCTGGTGCGTGAGACCAACGGCACTGGCAACAGCGAAGCCGGTGGCTCCGGTAAGCTATCCAACGAGCGCAAGTCTGCATTAGCCACTGTCACATTGAACGACCGGCTTCCCATGTGCACAAGTTTCGTTTTCCAGATTTCGACGGCAAGGAAGACACCATGATTTGGCTACACTGCTGCGAACAGTTCTTCCTCGCCCAACACACGCCGGAGGATGAAAATGTTTGGCTAGCGTCGTTCTATATGATGGGAACGGCTCGGTAGTGGTACTACCGCCTGGAACGTAATCGAGGGGTGCCAACTTGGCCACAATTCGTCGACTTCGTCAATGTCCGGTTCGGCCCTCCGGTTCGTAGCAGTCCTTTCGGCGAGCTCACGCATCTACGCTGCATGGGATCTGTTGGAGATTATCAGGAGCAATTCTTCACGCTTCTCGTACGGTGCCATGTGGTGACGGAGCTTCAGCAAGTCAACATCTTCACAACTGGCCTGAAGAACCCATTGCGCACTGACGTCAAATTCCAGCGGTCAACTACGTATAAGATGCGATGAATTTGGCACGGGCTTTTGCTCGCCGCTTGGACGTGGTAGATGAGGACTTCCAGATGTGGAGCAGACCGCCACATCCACCACATGCAGGCCTACCTAATTGCGGTGCCGCATCCACGACAGGGCCATCAAGGGTCGCCCCACCATCTGCATCGGCTCCAGTGGCGCCAAAGCCCCCCCCCCCACACCCCAGCATCGACGTGCACGGTGTCGACCGCCGGAACCCGCTTTTCGCAACTTACGTCGGCAGAGATGGCGGAATGCTGCCTAAAAGGACTTTAATTGTTCGGAGAAATTCTCCTAGGAACACCTGCAACAGTGTTCCATGAAAAGAATCTATCTCTTGGAGCTTGGTGAAGACTTGTGGACGCTGGATCGGTGGAGGATGTTCGTGAGATTTCCATGCACGCCATCACATAAATTGGCTCCAGCCAATCCATGCACTTGTCAGTTGAGATATCGGGCAAGAGCGTGCGCGCACTTGTTGACACCGGTTCCACCCACTCATTTGTCACCGAACATATTGTGCGCTCGGCTTCGTCTCGGTGCTGTAGCCAGGCTTGTCAGTGGGCATGGGCGAATGACGATCGTCTTTTGTTGCTCTGGGATATGCAAAGCGACGACGATGAAGATCGGTGACGAGGAATTTTGTATCCGTTTGTATGTGCTAGCCCTGAAAGGGTACGAACTCGTCTTGGGGATTCAGTGGTTACGAACATTAGGGCCGGTGCTGTGGGACTTCGAGCGACTATCCATGTCTTTCTGGCGTGATGACCACCGTGTGCAGTGGATCGACGTGGATGCGCCATTGGGCCCTCGTCTCCATGTTCTGCGCTCCGATGATCTCAATTATCTATTAGTGAAGTTTAGTGACATCTTCGAAGCATCGCAGGACTTACCTCCTCGTCGGCGGTTTGATCACCACATACATTTGCTACCCAGAACAACGCCAATGGCAATCCGGCCATATCGATACCTGCAGATGTTGAAAGAGGAGATTGAGCGCCAATGTGAAGACTTGCTTCGTCAGGGTATCATACGAGAGAGCACGTTGGTGTTCTCCTCACCGGTGCTCTTTGTGCGCAAGCAGGACAACTCCTGGCACTTCTGCGTCAACTACCGGGCTTTGAACGCGAAAACGGTGAAGGATAAGTTTCCGATCCCGGTAATTGATGAGCTATTGGATGAACTAAAGGACGCTCGGTTTTTCACCAAATTGGATCTCTGCAGTGGCTACCACCACGTGCTGATGCATCCACTGGATGTGGAGAAGACAGTGTTTCGTACCCACCATGGACACTGATTTTCTTGTGATGTCCTTCGGGCTCACGAACACACCTTCAACTTTTCAAGCTCTCATGCTGGTATTTTTCGACGACATTCTTATCTACAGCGCGTCGTGGTCGGAGCACTTACAACATATTTGCGTTGTGTTCCTACTAATGCAGGCGAAGTAGCGCGGGGGGCTCCCCAGCAGCGGAAGCGGGTGAAGAGCCCGGTGTTGGCCCTTCGACAAAGAGGAAGCACCCAGAGCGGTCGCCGAAGGTGGGCTGCACCAAGAAAGCTGTTTCCCTCCGGAAAAGACGTCTCCGGAGGGCTCTGCTGCTTCGTGCGACATGGCCCGTCGGGAGAGTTCTGAAGGCGCGTAGGAGGTCCAGGCGCCGAAGTCCTTGTTTCGCTCGCGCGTCGATCTTCCAACGTTAATTCTGAGCCAGGATGAGGAATTGACAGAGGCGGGCGCAATAACCGAGCCCGCCATTCAGGAGGAGCCCGAAGCCGAAGGTGCCGACGACGTAGAAGTGGCGGCGTACTCATCGCCCTCATCACCTTCGAGCTCATCTTTCGAGACCGAAGAGTCAACGCCGAGTGCGCCCCGCCGCAGAGGGAAGGGTTTGATGGGTCTCGGCGGGCTGCTCGACGCGAAGGCCATTGCGCCTGAGGCATTGTGCCTCGCCGCTTTTGAACCGAGTATCGGGGAGGTCAGTGATGCGAAGAAGATGTTTGGAACCTTCGTCCTTCCTGAACTCGAGATTCCGGTTGCCCAGAAGTCTACAAGCGAGCTGATCGATGCATTCGATGTGGCTATAGTGAAGGTCTATCGTATATTTTCTTACATTAAAAAACTTGGTATTTTGCTGACTTGTATTCGATACTTCAGGTTTTGCTCCTCTCATGAGCTCAACGTAAGCAAGTTGAAAAATCCGAAGCCCGGGCCCGAAGCGCTCAGGCCCAGATTGACTTGTTGCAAAAACGGGCGGAAAAAGCTGAGGGCCAGAAATGCGAGATGTCGCGGCGAGCGAAGGATGCAGAATTACGACTGGAGCAGCTTGAAAGGGAGGTTAGCACCCTTCGCTCGGAGAAGGGGATTGCGGACAGCGAAGTAAGCTGTCTTCGCCAGAACCTGCAGTCCTCTGAGGCGCAAGTATGCGAATTGCAAGCACTTTGCGCGTCGGAGAAAGAGAAAGCTGAGCGGTTGTAAGCTGAATTAAGCGAAGCGAAGGCTTATAACGACGATGCTCTTAATGTCATTGGGGAGCTTGTGCCGAAGGCGGTCGCCGCGTGCGAAGCAATCAGTCATACCTTCGAAGGTATTGGCGCCTCGACGACTCCCCCATCAATCGAACTCGTAGGGCTGGGTGGACTTATTAGTTGGATCAATGAGACCAGTGGTAGCCTCCTTCCTACCGCACAACTTTACGGCGACTTCTGCGCAATGGTTGCTGCCCGAAGTCTTGTGCAGTCTGTCGAGATGATGGGTTGCGACCATCATACTGCTCTCCAAAGGCCTTCCTTCCAGTACCCTTCGGATCTGTCTACTTCGGCCGTTACAAAGGCATCGAAGAGCACTGCTCGATCATTCACCACCAATTATTGGTGCAAGCATGGCCGCGAGCTCGCTCTTCGAGAAGTCGAAATGAACTGACAAAGGGTATGTTGAGTTGAACTTTTGTTTTGTCTGATCGAAGATTATAAAAGGGGTTATGTGTAGTAATAATGAATTTATTATTATTAATTTTTTGTTAGGCCAAGGCGAGGGATGACCCCTCATCGAAACTGACGACCACGACAGCCTAAGATACTGGGAAGGTGGGCTGAATCGGCGCGAAGGGTCGTATTGTTTATGCTTTCGCTTTTGTAATTGACGATGTAACACATTGCTTGTGTAATATATTTTATGTTTATATCGAAGTGTTAATTAACCTTTTTGCACTCCCTGCGCAGGTCCTTCCTTCGGACACTGCGCAGGTAGCCAAAGAAGCTGTGCCTTTGACCATGATGAGGGCAATTTTTATATGTCCTGGTCCTGCTGGGAATCATTTCACCGACGTCATGCCGTATCGAACTCGAGCGGTATTGGCATGCGAAGTGTAGGTCGTATGATGATATGAACGCTAGGACAAAAGCGTTTTGGAAATCTGTTAGTCCTTCGACGCTAGCTAGTCGACGAACTGAACGGAATCTGCGTCGTGCAACGAAAGGAGACGTTGAAGGCACATCGGTGCTCCTTGAGCCGAAGATTGAACCTCAGGACGAAGAGCTGGTTTTGCACAGACCGCAAATTTGCTATCAGCGTGGTCCCTCTTCGCAGGTAGTGAGGCGCAGTGGTAGCGACGACGATATCCCTACGTCGCCGTCATATTGTACTCAAGTTGGGGCCCATCCGGTCCCAACGTCGCATTTTCATGCCAGCGAAGGCATTGCTTATTAATTTTCTTTCAGTCGTTTGTATAAGGATTTTGATGATCGATGTTGATTCTGATGCAGAATAAATCGGTTTTGTATTATGATTTGTTCTTTTGTTATACTTTTAGTGGCATGGCGCCCGAAGTGTTTTCTACGATTCGAGGCGTTCTGAATCTTAGTTGGATCTTTGGGTCAGACGTATTTGGCGAAGCCCTCCCCTCGAATTTCGCCGCAGTTTCCTACGATTGCATGGGGCTAATATTTTTTTTAAAACGCCGTCCCCCCCCCCTCCCCCGACGACTTTTAGTCGCAGGTAACTTCAGCCTGGGGGGGGGGGGGCAAGCACTCTTGGCCCCTGACTTCTGGCGAAGTGCGCTGCCGTTTCGTTGGTTCAGCGACGCTTCATTTTTTCTCCCGAATGTATGTTTTTCCCTTCGGTGGGGGGGGGCAAGCACTCTTAGCTTCCGACTTCTGGCGAAGTGCGCTGCCATTTCGTTGGTTCAGCGACACTTCGTTTTTTCTCCCGAATGTATGTTTTTCCCTTCGGTGCGGGGGTAGGCACTCTTAGCCCCCGACTTCTGGCGAAGTGCGATGCCGTTTCGTTGGCTTAGCGACACTTCGTTTTTTCTCCCGAAGGTATGTTTTTCCCTTCGGTGCAGGGGCAGGCACTCTTAGCCCCTGACTTCTGGCGAAGTGCGCTGCCGTTTCGTTGGCTCAGCGACACTTCGTTTTTTCTCCCGAAGGTATGTTTTTCCCTTCGGTGCGGGGGCAGGCACTCTTAGCCCCCGAGTTCTGGCAAAGTGCGCTGCCGTTTCGTTGGCTCAGCGACACTTCGTTTTTTTCTCCAGAAGGTATGTTTATCCCTTCGGTGCGGGGGCAGGCACTCTTAGCCCCCTAGCGGTTTTTGTAATCCCGCGAAGGTCACAAGTGTACGTTTGTTTGCTTACACTTCGCACCACGTTCTAGTCGTCGATTGGTGCGCCAATCTATCTTTAGGCTGGCGCACTTCGACGGAAACTACTCGTACTCGAGACAAGCAACATTTTTTTGGGGCTGGCACTATCATTGTTTACATGGGTTTCTGCCTCGTTAAAAATCTCACCCCCTGGTGAAGGGGTCCCCTGTGAGGAAAAGAGTGCAGTACCCTTACAATGTGATTACAAGAAATACTATGAAATTAAAAATTACATTGGAGTCTCGGACTTTAGTTGCCGACCTTTAGGCGTAGAACTTGCGAAGATTGTCTGTGTTCCAGGTGTGCGGAAGCTCCTCACCTTCCATATTAGCTAAATGATATGAGCCAGGTCTCAGAGATCTTTTAACTATGAAAGGGCCATCCCATTTACTCTGAAGTTTTCCATCCGATGATGTTGTACCGAACCTTCGCAGCACCAAGTCTCCGGGGGCGAAGGTCTTTTCGGATACATTCCTATCTCTCCATTTTCTTGTTTCTTTTTGATAACTGGCCAGGTTTTTTTGCGGCTTGCAATCTTACTTCTTAAAGGGCATCTTTCGATGATAGTTCTTCGCATTGGTCTAGTTCATTCGCGACCCTGAATGATTTTGTTTTGCATTCCTCTGGAGTCATGGCCTCTTCGCTGAAGAGGAGGCGAAATGGCGTGTATCCCGTTGGTCTTGCAATCGTTGTTCTTAATGACCATAGTACCTTGGGCAGTTCTTCGACCCACTTTCCCTTTGGCAATCCGTGAAGACGCTTCGCGACCCCCGCGAAGATGATGCTATTTGCTCTCTCAACTGCGCCATTAGATTGTGGGTGGTATACTGATGCAAAAATTACTTTTATGCCCAGACCATTACAGAAATCTCTAAAACCCGCGCTATTGAACTGAGTGCCATTGTCCACTGTTACTTCGCTTGGAACTCCGAAGCGGCACACAATATTCTGCCATAGGAATTTCTGTATGTTTCTTGACGTTATGCTCACAAGTGGCATTGCTTCTACCCATTTTGAAAAGTACTCTACTACCACCACTGTATACCGCAAATTCCCTGGGGCTGGCGGCAGCTGCCCAACAATGTCACTTCCCCATCGCCGTAATGGCCAGATCGGCGGAATGAGTTGTTTCTTCGTCGTCGGTCTGCTTGATCCCTTCGCCCAGAATTGGCACTGTTGGCAACTTCGTACCAGTTGGTCCGCATCATTTACAGCTGTTGGCCAATAGAAGCCCTGCCTGTATGCTTTTCCGACCAAAGCCCTTGTTCCGATATGAGAACCGCACAACCCGCTGTGAATTTCGCTTAATAGTTGTTGGCCTTCTTTCTGAGATATGCATCGCAAGAATGGTGCGCAGACTCCTGCTTTGTACAAATTGTCGTCTATAACTTTATAATTTCTGACCCTCTGAGCCATGCGCTTTTCCTCGACCCGATCTTCGATATCTCTCTGACCCCGCAGATATGCTATTATTGGAAAACGCCAGTCTTCGCTTTCGATTATTGCAACCAGGCGCGTTTGGTTGAAACTGTCCTCGAGGGCCGGTTCAGTTAGCTTCTGATAGAAAACGTCTGGAGGCATAGGCAGGTTCTGTGAAGCTGCTTTCGCTAGCTCATCTGCTTCGTTGTTATCATTCATTGATACACTTTTGACTGTGAATCCGACGAAGTATTTTTCCATTCTTCGCACTGCTGCTCTGTACTTGATCAGCTCTGGTTCCTTTGCCTGGAATGTGTTTTCAATTTGACTTGCTACGACCTTCGAGTCTGTTTTGACAAGTATTCTCCGGGCTCCCAAAGCCTTCACCTTGCGAAGTACCAGGAGTACAGCTTCGTATTCCGCCGTATTGTTTGTGGAGCGGAACTCTAACCTGGCAGCGTATCGCAGCTTCGTCCCCGAAGGTGAAAACATTACTGCCGAAACTCTTGCTCCGATAGCTCCCCAAGCTCCGTCGCAATACGCGGTCCAGATAGGTTCTGGTGCTTCGTCATCCGAGGCTTCGGATGAAGGTGTCCATTCCGCCACAAAATCTTCCAGCGCCTGCAATTTTAATGATGTTCGTGCCACGAAAACGATCATGAATGGAGTGATCTCCGTTGTCCACTTCGCTATTCTTTCGATGGCTTCTTTGTTTTCGAACATGTCGCGAAGGGGTAAGGAAGTTGACATTGTAATCTTGTGAGAAGTGAAATAGTGGCGGAGCTTGCGGGATGCCATTACTAGTGCATACACTACTTTTTCCAACTCTGTGTATGACTTTTTTGGACCTGCTAGTGCTTCGGATACATAGTACACCGGTGCTTGGCGCAGCCTATTGTCTTCGGGTTTTTCCTGTACAAGTACAGCGCTGACTGCTGAGGGGGATGCCGCTATGTATAACAGCAAATCTGCGCCTGGATCCGGGCTGGTCAGTGCTGTAAGCTTCGTCAAGTAGATTTTTAACTCATCGAAGGATGCCTGCTGCTCGGCACCCCATTTGAAAGGGTCATAACTTTTTAACACCTTGAAGAATGGTAGACTTCGCTCGGCGGACTTTGCAATGAACCTGTTCAATGCTACTAGCCTTCCTACTAAGCGTTGGGCTTGTTTTCTGTTCTGCGGTGGTTTCATATCTAAAAATTGCTTGTATCTTCTGAGGATCCACTTCGATGCCTCTTTTCGACACCAGAAACCCTAGGAGTCTTCCGGATTGCACTCCGAAGACGCATTTTTTCGGGTTTAATTTTAAACCTGCTCTTCGCAGATTATCGAAGGTTTCCCAGAGGTCTTCGATGTGTTGGCTCCTCCTGGTACTTTTTACTACTATGTCATCAACAAAGGCCAATACATTTTGTCCCAGCCGCGGCTTTAATACAGCCTGTACCAACCTTGTAAAGGTTGCTCCAGCATTTCGGAGTCCGAAAGGCATTCTTATGAAGCAGTATGTTCCGAAGTAGGTTCTGAAACTCGTTTTGTCTTCGTCTTCCTTCGCCATCCATATTTGATGGTACCCTGCATAAGCATCTAGGAAGCTTAGCATCTCGCAGCCGGCCGCAGAGTCTACGAGCTGGTCAATTCTAGGCAGTGGAAAGTCATCCTTGGGGCAAGCTTTATTTAAGTCTGTAAAGTCGATACACATTCTCCACTTTTCATTGCTTTTCCTTACTAACACAGGGTTGGTCAGCCACTCCGAGTGCATAACTTCGCGTATGACTCCGGCATCAAGCAGTTTTTCTACTTCAGCCTTTGCTGTTTCTTCTCTTTCTCCCGAAGCTTTTCTAAGCTTCTGCTTCCTTGGCTTCGCTTTGGGGTCCACATTTAGTTTGTGCTGAATGATGTTCCGACTTACTCCTTGCAGGTCTCTGGGGGACCACGCGAAGACATCGTCGTTGTCGCGAAGGAACATTACAAGTTGCTGCTGATCCTCTGCTGGGGCCTCTGCTCCTATTGTGATCTTTTTATCTTCTTTTTCATGTTTTAGTTGTACTATTCTGGTAGCTCATTCTGGTGCAGCCTTCGCACATTTCCCTATATTTGGCTGGTTGTGGCCTGCTTTGCGACCCGTCGAAGGGTCTGCGATGTTGTGGACATTTCTTCTTCCTGGAGCTATTCCCACTTCGATTCGCCTAGCCACTCGCTGATCTCCCAACACCTTTATGACTCCTTCCGGGCCAGGCGTCTTCATGCACAAATATGCGTGGTGCGGTATTGCTCCGAATGTATTGAGGAACCCCCTCCCAAATATCGCATTGTACGGGTAGCTAATGTCCACCACATCGAAGGTAATTTCTTCTGTGCGGAAATTCATCTGCTCGCCAAACGACACTGGGCGGAAATTCATTTGCTCGCCAAACGACACTGGGATTGTTATTTTTCCCAGAGCGTTTATTGTGTTTCCGCTGAAGCCTAGTAACGGCGATCCAGCTTGCTTTAAGTCACTTCTTCATAGCCCCATTTTGTCGAAGGCATCAGCGAAGATAATGTCCGCGGAGCTTCCTCCATCGATCGATATCCTATGTACTTCATTTCCCGAGATGTTCACGGTAATGACGAAGGCATATGTGTGCGGATAATCTAATACCCTCATATCCTCTTGCGAGAATGTAATGGGAATGCTGGACCATCTTAAATTGATGTACGTTGGTCCCACTCCGACGTGGTTAACCCTTCGCACGTATTCTTTTCGTTGTCTCTTGGATTCTGTTTGCTGGCTGGATCCCCTGAAATGGCCAGCACCACATTGTACCCATGGTTTATAGTATTAACTGATTTGCTACTTTCTGGTGGTGCCTTGATTGCGGGTCTTGGCGGTGGCGGGGGTAGGTCGCCCCGAATGTTCATTTGACTAGTTTGATCAAATTGAGCTGAAGGTGTGGGTGCATACTATGGTGCTGGAATTTGCTACCATTGGTTTGGAAACACCACGTTTGACTGTGGTTTTGCCACCCTTCGCTTCTTGCGAAGCTTGTTGCATGGTGAACTGTCCTTCCGTTATCGGCCGACTGCTTCGCTAAACTTTCTTTCATAGCCACGACCTGTGGGCAATATTTAGTCTGGTGGCCGGCTCCTTCGCCATGCAGCTCGCAGTAGAAGGTTGCCGGGTCGTGCGGAGCTCGTCCTCCTCTACCTCCGTGGCCTCTTCCCCTGCCCGCTCGCCTCTATTGGACAAGTTGTAGGCTTCGCACGATCCTTGGACTGCTTCGGGCGGGCCGGGGTTGATCTGATTGACTTCTTTTTTGCTTGGATAATCAGAACCTTCGGATTTTCTTGGACAGTGAAGTCTGTCTCTGTGATTGCCACCACCTGCCTCTTTAGGTGGTGCATGTTTTACTTTGGAGGCCATTAATTCATTTTTCCTTCGGAGATGATCGAGCTTAGACCTTGAGCATTCTTCCATCTTGTTGAGCAGCTCCTGGACGCTTGCGGGTCTTTTTCTGGTGAGCTTTCCTGCCAACAAGCCCCCTCTGATGCCCTGTATTGCGGCATCAATGATCGTATCTTCGCTCAACCCCTTCGCCTGAGAACGTATGTGTACGAATCGGCGCATATAGCTCTGTAAAGTTTCTGTTGGTTGCTGCTTCAGCGCGAAGAGGTCGGTTGCGGTGATGTTGTCTGCCCGATTCCCCTGGAAGTTGCTGTACAGCGTAGTGCGCAGCTGTTCCCATGAATATATGGATCCCGGGGGTAGGGCGGAGTACCATGACCTTGCTATTCCCTTTATCGCCAATACGAAGGCCTTCGCCAAGGTTACACCGTCCCTACCGGCTGACTCTACAGCTGCCTCGAAACTCATGACAAATTCTCTTGGATCTGATTTTCCGTCAAACATAACCACTCTGGGCATTTTGAATCCTAGCGGCTATGGCTGATTTTGCAGGTCCATTGCTAGGGGTGACTCAGGATCTCCCGTGGAAGGTCTTCGCCGAACTTCTTGCGAAGCTCGTATCAAATCTCCCGGTGGCGTCGGCCGGCGTGACATGCCCTCCGCTTGGAGTATATCGATTTCCTCTTGGATCTTTTCAAATGTTTTTCTTGCTTCGTCTGCCCGCCTACGGTACTCTGCGGCTTTCCGGCTCGCTGCTAGGCCATCCAACATGCGCTTCTTGTGCGCAAGCTGCCTTTCCTACTCCTCGGCTTCTAGCCTCGCATTTCTTTCTTCGTTTGTTTCTTCCTCATGTTCAAACTCCGTGAAATCGCCGAGTTCCTCCCATTCTTCGTTCTGCCCCCTTTCGCCTTCTTTTTCTGGAAGATCGAAGCGAGTGCGATCCATTGGTTCCATGACCGGCATTTGCTCCGTGTCCACCCGAAGTGCGTCGTCATGTCGGCCATCGGTAGGTTGTTGTGGCCTAGTATCAACTTCGCAATGCCGCTCTCGTCCAGCCGAAGCCCCCCCCCCCCCCCCGGCTGAAGCATTACTTGATCCTGGTACGGTCGGAGTGGTTCTGTCAGCCGAAGGTCCGACCGTGGCTGGGGGTTCCGGTAACGCCTCCGCTGCTCCGGGTGGCTTCGTTTTCTTCTTGGGTGGCATGCCTTCGTGGGTTCGATCCCCCAGACGGCGCCAACTGTTGGGATCGAAGTCCCAGACAAGACGGGCCTTCGGAAGTAGAGGTATCGAAGGTCCCTTAGAGTGACACGTGCTGGAAGTGGAACAGTTTTCAATTACCTCTTACGGTTACACTGTGGCTCTATTTATAGCCTGTACCCGGCGATCACGGGTCCCGTTTACATATTTTACCCCCTAACCTGCTACATTCCCGGAATATCCGGGGGTAATATGGTACAAATGAGCATGATCCAATAATTATAACAGTACCTAGGACAACCGTAGTCAGGCTCACTGTCGAGCTGGCTATCCATCTGAAGGGTGTCGAAGCCCTCTTTGCCCGGTCGCATGACGGGCAGCCTTGGCCCCCGGCGAAGACCAGGTCGTGCCTTCGCTCGTTCCAAAAAATGCAGGATGCGAACCGAGGCTTCGCTCGACAGTCGAAGTCGATTAGCCTCCGCCTTCGCCGATTCGGGGACCTGAAGGTGCGTGGACGCCCGCACCCTTCGACCAACTTTGCTCCCTGATCTCCGCGACTGACGGACGAACTCCTGCAATCAGCACGATAGCTGTCACATAGCATCTCCAGTAAACTTCACGGTTCCCTTCGAGTCAGGGGGTGGCGGGAGATAATCCCCAACACGCGTGTTGCATGTATTTCTCGCACTGGCCAGCTACTACCGCAATTTCATTAAAGATTATGGCATCGTTGCGCGGCCATTAACATAGCTGTTGAAGAGGGAAGCGTTTGTCTGGACCACTAAAGCAGATCATGCCTTTGAGGCATTAAAGCGGGCATTGACGGAAGGACTGATGCTGCAGCTGCCTGGCTTTGATCAGCACTACATCATTGATTGTGATGCTTCGGGTTCGGGCTTTGGTGCCATGCTGCACCAAGGTGGGGTCCAATTGCCTTCTTCATTTGGGCGATGGCTTCTCATCACGCTAAGTTGGCCGCATACGAATGTGAGCTCATTGGCCTGGTGAAATCATGCGCCATTGGCGGCCATACCTCTGGGCACGACCATTTGTGGTACGAACTGACCATTACAGTATGAAATTCTTGTTGGATCAGCGCTTGTCAATGATACTATAGCACACCTGGGTGAGCAAGCTCTTTGGATGTGACTTTTTGGTTGAATTTCGCCTGGGACGCTAGAATGTAGCAGCGGACGCTCTCTCTCGCCGTGATGAAGACAAGTCTGCTAGCTTGGCCTTGTCTATGCCCGAGTTCACGCTCTTCACCGAGATGCAACAGGAAGCTGACATTCTGTTAGAGGCTGTGGCTCGGCGTGCAGAGGTTGAAGCAGGGACGACCGGCCCAGCATGGTCCATTGTTGATGGCCTTCTCGTTCACAGGAATCGAATCTTTGTGCCAGCGACATAAACGTTGTGGCTGAAAATCTTAACAGCGGCTCATGGCATTGGTCACGAAGGGGTGCAGAAGTCCTTTTACCGCTTGCGGGCTTCCTTCTATAATCCACATGCCACTAAATTGGTGAAGGACTTCATCCAATGGTGAGCAGTTTGCCAGCGCAACAAAACAGAGCAGCTTCACCCGGCTGGACTACCGCAGCCGCTGGAGGTGCCAAGGATGGTGTGGGCGGATATTGCCATTGATTTTGTGGAAGGTTTTCTGAAGGTTGGTGGCAAATCAATGGTGTTGACAGTTGTGGACAAATTTTTGAAGTATGCTCACCTATCGCTTTGGGGCATCCGTATACAGCTATGTCCATGGCTCATGCTTTCTTTGACCAGATCGTGCGCCTCCACGGTATTCCGTGTTCCATTGTGAGTGATTGGGATCTTGTGTTCACATGCACATTCTGGACTAAACTGTTTAAACTCACGGGGAACAAGTTACAATTGAGCTCGGCTTTTCAACCCAATCGGATGGGTAGTCGGAGGTGACAAATCGAATCCTGGGTGTGTACTTGCGCTGTCTAGCAGGTGATCAACCACACAGTTAGCTTCGTTGGCTACCATGGACGGAGTTTTGCTTCAACACATCACATCATACAACTCTGAAGACTACTCTGTTCCATGTGGTATATGGGCGAGCACCACCAGAACTGATCGTCTGAGCCAGGCATGGCGTGAATCGCAACAATGAACAAACAACTTCAAGACTGTGATTTGTTCTTGGCTGAGATTAGGGAACGTCTTCGTCATGCCCAATTTCGATGAAGTCACAATATGATGCAGCTCATCGTGATATTTAGTACGACGTGGGCGACTGGGTTTGGCTGAGTTTACAGCACCGAACAACGGCATCAATCACTGATAAATTGGGTGGCAAGTTGGCTCCTCGATATTAGGGCCCTTTCAGATTACTGAGCGCATCGGTTCAGTGGCTTATCGTTTACAACTTCCGACTCGTGCTCGGATTCTTGACGTGTGGTGTTCTTGAAGAAGTATCAGGGGGATCCACCCACGGATATTGTCACCCACCGTACATCAAGCATGGTCAAGTTCTTCCAGAGCCGGCAACGATTGTGCGCTCTCGTCTCAATCGTGGTGTCTGGGAATTGATGGTTCAATGGGTTAGACGCCGTGCTGCAGATGTTACGTGGGAGACTTTGGAGAGTTTTCGTCAGCAGTATCTAGAGTTCCAGCTCGAGGACAAGCTGTTTTGCCAGGCGGGCGTCAATCGATGATCAATTGCATTGATTTACGCGGAATTGAAGGGGATTCGGATTTGAGTCGAGGGAGGGAGAAAAGGGAGGGGAAGAACCGGAGGAAGGAGGTGGCGCTGACACGTGGGCCTGGTTTGGCATAGAGGGGGGGGGGGGAATTGAGCTGTTACAATTTGTTAGCATAATTTGTTGCTGGATCAGGAATGATGCTGTATGCCTGGGATATGAATTAAAAAAAAAAGTATGACACTGTCAAATTAACTCGTTTAAAGCATTTCTAGTGATCTAGCTAATTTTTAAGTTTAGTCTAGTATCGTCAGCTGCTTGATTAAGAAGTAGCAGTTGTAAGTTATGCATTTTGTATTTTATCAAAATACAATACTTAATGCTAATGCTACTTGTATTAGCCTTTTCCATTTTTTTATACATTTGAAATTATGCAAACATGTGCTTCCTTTCCTATTTGATAATGGCTGAGAGAATCACTTTATTTTGCACAGCCATTGTTAAACTTATTCCACTCAGAACCTGGCAACAGCATGTGGAAACGCAAAGCTGACTCTGCATTGCGTCATTGCAAGGTAAGTTAACAAAATTATAACCCTACCTCTTCTTCCAACAAATAATGATAGAATGAAGACGCGTATAACCAATTGCTTTTGTATGAGATTTGGCACAGTATTAGTTGTAAGACAATTTGAAGTCGTAAATGAAAATGAGGAAAGTGCGAGTCTTGTAGATCTGACTCAAATGAGCACCATAACACATACCTTGGTATTATCTATAGCCTCATTAGCTGACAGATTGAAGGGGTGTTGCGACGAGGGGGATTAATCTCGGATTTTTTGGTTTTAGTACAAATTTGAACTAATTCACCTTTCAAACAGGCCTTAAGTTTTCTATTAGAATTAACGGGTCAGGTCATGGCTCATGCCAAAGGGGTTGGTGCAGGCATGGGTGGATGCAGGGAGGACTAAAATGTCCCCCAATGTTTGATGTAGTCCTCTGCACAGTCCTTATGTCTTCCATGTAAAATAGTGAAAAATATATTTGTGGTGGAAAATTAGATGCAATGACAATTCCATGAAAATCAAATGAGTAAGTCCGCAAAGATCCTAGAAACTTATTTCATGAATGAGGGCACTGTGTACATCTTCTCTAAAAAAAATAACTCTTCACTTATGGGAAACCATTATTCACAAAGTTTATTTGCATGCAGACTGAAACGTGCGATCTTTTTTTTCGAAATAGAAATTAAAATGGTAAACATTTAATTTTGAGATGTTTTGTGCAGACAGTTAAATCGTTCTTGGAGGAGACTCTTGATGCAATACCGGACTCAGTTCTTGACAAGCCTATAACCAGGGAGCCATCCAGTGAGGAAGGATATTTTGCTGATGTGGATTCTCGGTTGCCGCCAAGATATACAACACTGACCAGCTGTAACTATGGAAGTCCAGAATTTGTAACTGCATCCACTTGAGCAACCAAAGCTTTCAGGGGAAAAGTTTAAAAGGTAGAAGCCTGCAAAATTAGTGTTAATACAGATCCCTCGAAGGATATATACATGGGAACACCATTACTTGTATAAATGTAACCACTTGAATTACATGAGTTTAGCGGCAAAATCCCTTCATTGGTGATACAAGGCGTCAAGGCCATCGTCAATATCTCAGCTGACACGGCAAACTGGCTAGTGTAGTCTATGTGCCATTTGTTTCAACCGATTCCGAGTTTATCCAAAACACCAATAATTCTGTTGAATTTTTTGTAATAATTTATTTCTAAATGGTTTCCACTTCAAGAAAATTCCTTAAATGTCGCTAACTGTTGACCGGACTCTAGACTTGCCACTGAAAAATAACCAAATCCTTCGATGCCAAGCTTTCCATGTGCTTTTAGTTATTTGTGATTGCCTTTTTTATGCGTGGCGGTGGAACAACTGCCAAATTCATTGCGCAAAGAATTTACAGTGGACAGCCAAAATACAAAAACAAAATAAAAAAAACGAGAACAAGAGTATGTGTAAGTTCATCTTAATAAGTAAATATATCACAATATAAATTAGCAATCAAAGATGTGTTTTGGAGATAGTATTGACGTATACAACAACGATGGTTCGATACCACTTTGTAAGTGGCACAAGCATGTTAGATGTTACAGTGAACTAATAAGAGATGAGAGGTTTAAGAAGAGAGGAAGAGCTATGGTTGTGCAAGATGTTAAGCCACACCCCACAACCCTACCTCAGCCTAGATGGATGCTTCATCTTTCATCAGTGCATGAATTAGTCCTAGCCAAGTACTTGCTACTCAACACACACCATATTCACACCACGCATATGCACACACATGTGCCATCCTATACACACGTTACAAATGGGCTCTAGGCCTCCGGTGCATGGGGAACATGCAGTACCACTGAAGATGCACGTGTGTACCAATAATCTACCTAGGATAACTAATCATGAGGTAAACCCACCTAAGAATAAATCTCAGTGTAAGGTGAGCACTTGTGTCAAGCGGAGCTCAAATGCAGGTGAGGCTCGTATGCAGGCGGGCTCGAGCGCTCACCTTGCATTCTTGCCAAATGCGCACGCTAAGTACTTATGGTTGAAAACATGTACACATGTTTCTTTATAGTAAATTTCTCACTTGTCTGTCTCCGTTACAGTGGACAATTTATAGCTCTAAACAAAATATGATGAATACGGCAATATGGAACTGGGGCTAGCTCAATTGGTTGAGAGTGTGGATATACGTCTAGACCATCCAAGTTCGTGTCTTCTTCGATACGATTTTGGGTGTCTATTTATTTTTTATAAAGTTGCTAAGTTCCTCCTAAAGAACATCACAAAAATATATTCTCAGTAAATTCGACTAAACCACCGCCGGGTCATTCATGCCTTGGAAAATTTCAAAAAAGCCAGCGAGAGATGGCACTTTTACATTGCCACTGTCCACCATTCGGCATACTGTGCTAGCGTGCTAAGACCTCACCTAGCCCTCTCATGCCACACCCGCTATCATCTCTCCTCCAGCGAAGATCCAATCTAGAAAGTGCAGAGGAAGATGTGTTATTATCAATGGGGGACATGTTGGTCGCCAATAGTAGGTGAGGGCTGTGTGAGGAGAAGACGGTGGAGACAACAACGACCTACAAGCAGCAAGGAGATGACAATGCACAGTGTCTTAGGAGGATCGTCAATATGTTCTGTCGCCATCAATTGGGGGCGACATGGAGAGGAAACAGCGGGGGTGAGGCAGGAGAGGAAGTATGAGAAAAAAGTTACTGGAATTCTTTTAGTCCTTCCTCTTCCATAGCTTGCCCTGTTGAAGTTTGCGCTCCTTAAGGGAAAATTTTAGATAATGCCACTGCATTCGCAGTCATATGGGCCCATATGTCAGAGCGATTTGTTTGTAATACAAGCATTTGGATCCATCTATGACGACCCAACATTTCACTTCTAAGATAGAACGTAATTTCTATGGTCATTACTCCAGTAAACAAGCTTATCAAAGTATTAACAAATTAAAGTAGCATAGTAGAAACAATATAGTGGGATTGTAGATAAAAGTTGTCATCACTTAAGGTTACTTTATAGATGAAGCATCATTAAATTTATTTAACATGATTCTAAAAGACCCAAGTTCAATGCCTCAAAGACATGTCAAAGTTCCTATCTTATCCTAGCATATCCATTAATATTTTGTTCGGACTTCATAGAACTCCTCAACTATCCGCGTCTCATATGGAACTCCTCTAGGGTTTTTGACTTTCCGCTTGACGTCATCTTCATAGCCATCTTGAGATTGATGGTAGTTTAAATCTATATATTGTCCCTCTATATATCAAGGAGATACACTACTATAAAATTATCTTTTTGCCACCTCATCACTACCATATCAACTAAAATCGGCAGTGTTATAATTTTCACTATCAGTTCGTAAAATAATAATATCATTATTAATTTTATAAAATAACCAATAATTATAAATTATTATTACTATCAGTTTATAACACCAATAGCCGAACCCTAATATTTATCCATTGTGCTTTACTCTCACGTTCGCGCCAAAAAAATCACGAAGTGTCGCCGGCCCTCCTTATCCACACCCTCCCCCTGTCTCTCTCACGCGCACAGTTCACTCATCTCTCTTTCGCGCTCAGTTCACTCATCTCTCTTGCGCGCTCTCTCTCTCTCTCTGCCCCCCTGATCTCGATTGATGATCCCACCTTCCCGAGCTGCCTCCCTGCGCTAAGCTAGCTGCTCGCCCACCGTCGAGGAGGTGGGAGCAATCCATGACCGGGGCAGAGGAGCTCGGGGTCCAGGCTCCATGGCGGGATCTCGTGGTCGAAGCCCTCCGCCAGGGCCGGTGGAGGCGCGTGTGCATCTGAAGAAGACCGTCCGAGCGATTGAGCCCGGGCGCGCCGTCGAAGGACAACAGCTTGGGCGCTCCGGTGCCGGCCGGAGCGATCTCTGACTTCATCAGCAGCAGCCCCGCGGTGCCGCTCCCCGCCGGCGTCACGGACTCCGCCACCGTCCTGCCCATGCCCACCCCAGGACAACAACGGCGGGTAATCAACCATCTTTTCTCACCATCTTTTCTTCTTCATTTTCCCTTTTCTTAATTTTGGAGACAGTGGTTTTTTTTCTTATGAATTACGGTTCCTGATTCCTTTGCTCCTACCTTTCATCAACCTTTTCTTGCAAGCTTTGCTTTCTCATTGCTTTGCATCTTCTGAGCTTTCTGCTTTCCTGTGCCTTGCCCTGAGTCCCTGACTTCTTTTCCTCCATTGTTGACGCTTTTGCAGGACGATGTGGGGATGGGCGCCCTGCAACTTCAAGCCAGGGCGGTGCTGTTTGCCGTTCCTTTCGTTATGATGCTGTCTTTTGGGGCTCTGTAGTCTGTAGTAGTGTAGTAGGTTTTCTTTTGTAACCACAAAGTTCCTCCTCTCTGTAGTATGTAGCTCGTTCTAAGATTCCAAGATCGCCATCTGTAAACAAGGTCACCATGCTTGCTAATTCCTGAATTCATATTTCTCTTCCTTTCTGGTTGCTCACAGTACACATGCAGTATGTTTCTTCTATGCTGGTTATTAAGAAGTTGTGTGCAGGTGCGGCCGAGCCTCCTTTCCGCCCGCAGGAGGCGTCGATGCAGGTGCGGCGGTGAGAGGCGGTCGACGGCGATGAGATGCAGATGCAATTGTTTCTTTCTTTTCTTTTTCTTTCCTGAAAATGCTAATAATGATGGTTGAAAATAGCAGGCAGTGATAGTAACTTAACTATTACTGTTAGTTCTAAAATTAATAGTGAAAGCTAGTTTAAAATCGATAATGAACATCTATTTTGTAACAGTAATACCAAGTATAAGTATGAACGTTAAATCCCATAATAGCAAGCACACACTCAAGATGAGTCAAGAGAGAGGGTGTTCATAGTGTTATCATTATATTCTTAAGAGTTATCATAGGATAATCAATGCACTTTGTAAGAGTGTGATTAGAAATGTCCAATTTTAAACTTAAGGTGAGTCAGGAGAGGGGGATGTTCGTAGTGTTTTCATTATATTCTCGAGAGTTATTCTAAGATCATCTCCAACTATATTCCCTTCATTTCGTTCCCTTTCCAATTTCCTTCCTCTTTCCCATTTCTTTTATTTTCTTTCATCTCCAACAGCTTTCCTGTCACACCTGATTTTAACGACCAAAAACAGATGCGGCTTATGTGTACCAGGATATTCAACACACATAAGGACGTCACAGGTGAAGTAACAAAAGCAATACATTTATTAAATAAATGTTAAACTCTTACAGCAATTGACATATATTGTCTTCTATGAAGATATCTGCAGCGGAACAGAAGCACTGGTGCCCAACAACACCGCAGGCAACCGACCGGGAGACGCGCCTAGAACGTCACAACCTCGTCTTGATAGTCTTCAATATCTTCACTCACTGAGCAGCAGCACATATGTCGCATGATATAGGAAAAATAGCAAGTGTGAGCACATAGAGTACTCAGCAAGTGTGGGAAAAATAATGATATGCAGGCTTATATCAAGAATAGGCTAACACATGGTATATTTGCGTAAATGCGAGTAATGAAGAGGTATTTGGACTCAAAAGCATTAAACAATTATTAAGTGAATGTAACCCATACAGTCCAATACCCAACATACAAGGCTCCCCACTTTACATACCATAACTGTCTAGTACTCTCTGTACTATAACCAAAACCACAACCATCTAGTACTCTCTGTACCAGAACCATAACCACAACCAAACTCATAACCACAACCCACTAATCATGTGAGGATCCAAGTCTCTCATAATCGTGAGCACGGCTGTTATAATAGTTTTTACACTCTGCAGAGGTTGTCCAGCTTTCCCCACAAGTTGTGATTTTCATGTTGTCGTGTTAGCTAGACACTTAACACACGCCAGTGGTGTGTCGCCCGGAAAGTCACTTCAAAGCCGTTACAAAGTTTCATCCAGTATGTGCATGCCTGCTAGGTTTCACCGCCATCAAAGTGGTATTCACACCGCCCAGAAGCCCCCTTTTGCGCCTTGTAGCTCCATAAAGTTTTCACCCTTCCCTTCCACTACACATCTCATACCACTAACCAAATGGTTCTGGCCTTCGCCGTCCTCACACAACCACTCTTCCGTTTGGCACGCACAAAACTGGAATCCACTAATTAGTAGGCTAGGCCTGTCCCATACCAGGTCTCGTGGTTGGTACGATACTTCTTGGGTTGTCGCTCCATGAACCAGTCCTTAGTTAGGTCACTTGAGCAAACACTAAACCAACAACATAACTATGATAACCACCAAAACCACTTTGCTTAAGGCCTAAGGTTCCATGTTGCTAGACCATTAACATATTAACGACCATTGTTGCATAAGTTCATTGATCAAGTATATGACACTTCTCAACACCCCAAAAGCATGGCTAAGCAATCTACCCAACAAAAATACCTAACCATAAACCATCTAGGTTCCAAGGGATGATAAGGAAAAATCTAGGGAACACCCAAACATAGGTGACTACCCATCATATTAACAGACAATGCATGCAATTTTGTAAAATAAAACATTTAAAAATATAGGTTCAAGATGATCAAGGACACTTGCCTTTTACCCATTGCTGCTCAATGTTGTCGAAATCTTGGTCTTAAAGTCCCTCGAACTGCTCCGGAACGTTATCGACTAATCGCGAGAACTACCGACAAACAACACAAAAGAAAACACTAAGAACAACATACCAAACATCATTAAAACACTTTAAAAACACTATGGTTGGATAGGGATGATTTTAGAAACATTTAGATGCAAGAATCACCTAAATCGGAGTTAAGATGAAAAGAGAACAGCTTTTGAGAGATGGATTAGACTAAAAAGAAAATACTAATTTTTGAAACTATCTTCGTATGGAAAAGATTTTATTGCACAATCACTGTGTCAGGCTTGACAACATTATTGTGCAAGATTCAAGAAGTGTAGGGCAGACTAGACTAAGGAGAATGATGTGGCACTGACTTGGCATGCTATGCAAGTACCATCTTGAATTAAAGAAAGGATATGCTGAGATCTAGTATCAATCACCTATGATGGATCAAAAAGGCCAAAGGTTGCGCTTCTAGATTAAGGATACTACTGGTGACTCTATGTAGCGGTGGTGGTTCGGGTTTCGTCGGAGATGGCGATCGGGCGTGTGGCCACAGACATTGATGTCAGCTTCAATGGTGTTTCAGTGAAACGAGGGAAGCATGGCATAGAACGCGGAAAGACTAACTCAGAGGTATGGTTGGTTTTGGAAGGGGTCATCCCAGGTAGCGGCAAAATAGCGATGACTGCTGCTAGGTTTGGTGGTGATCGCGATAAGATGCACGAACAAAGACGCTCGCGTTCCAGGAGATTGGCTATGAAATTTGAGAAACCGTTTGAATAGAGAAGTTCATATATCCTAGGAACACAATGCTACGACATAGTTTTGGGTAGATCATCCACTGAGATGAAGAACGATCAGCAGAGATGAGACGGGTGATTGCTGCGACGTGCTGTGGTTGAATGGCGTCCTGGTCATGTCGCTGCACAAACGGGGATGGGCTCCTAGGGTCACGTAGAAGACTCCATGGGACACTCCGTGACATGGTTGGTGCATTCATACGGCTTTCGGATTGACGGGGAACGCGAATGCAAAATCCAGTGCGTGCAGAACGTGTCCAGAAACCAGACAACGGGTATGTCGACCTTGATTTCGATGGTTTGGCTGCTCTAATGGCCGACCTAGTTGGTGAGGATGTTGGGAACATCATGGGACATGCACCAGTAAAAGGGCTTGGTGATTAGACCTCTGGTCGGTCGGGAACATTGATGCCAATCAGCTACAGCACGGCTGTCCCGCGGCTGTCCGCGACGGCGATGACCGTGGCGGCGTAGATCGGGCTTTGGTCGGGGCTAGGGCTTGGCTAGGGACATAGTATGATGCTAAAAAGTAGTAATGGAGGAGAAGAAATGGTCCTCACATTGCTTTGATGGTCGAGGAAGGAGGAATCACGGAGAAGACGATATAGCGCATCACGGGCGGCGGCGGCGGCGGCTCCGGCGAACGGCGGCGCTCCGGCGACGCACGGACAGGGCAGCAGTGACTTCTAGGGCTTGGAGGGTTAGAATAGGGGTAGGATAGGATGTGCAACTTATATTTATAGGGCTAGGGGCGGCTAGTTGAGGTGGAGTCCAAACCGAACACGAATCAGATTCGAGTTCGAGTCGGTTACGATTTCCTTTTTCGCAGCTCTGTATTCCGAGGATAATATCTCCATCGTCCGGACTCCAAATTGGACGTTTCTTGATTCTAAATTGTAGTACTCAAAAAGATATACAACTTTGATAGCCATTGGAACTTCTGAAAACGTTATCTTAATTTCGAAAAATGCGCCACAAGATAAACTGTTTGAACTCAGACTTATCTGCACAGCACTGATTTCGGGGGTCATAACTCCTAGCTCCATTATCCAAAAGGGGACTTCCATATGTTTAAATCGAAGCTCTCGATGAGACTACAACTTTGGTATTCCCAAGATTTACATTTGAGGCCGTTTTGAACTCCAAAATATCATGAGAAGATGAGGCTGTCCAGCACCCCGCAAAAATTTATAGATTTTGTGGATCTTTTGTTGGGCCATCTAGAAGACTTGGCTAAGGGTTTGGACTTAAGAAAGATTGAGCCCAAAGACACTTTAGGTATATCTAGGGTTTATAAAAGAAACTTTTGCAGAGAAATTTGAATAGCGTTTGAATTTGAATTGAGTTTGGAGTGAATTTAAGAGAAACGAAAAATGAGGTTGATCAAGAATAGGAGTAGATAAGGAATTTGAATTTGGATTTAGGTAGAATTTGAGAAAGAGGAGAAATTGATTTTAAACAAGGATTTGGATAATATTTGAATTGACCTGGAGAAGGATCAGGTATGATCAAGGATTGAATATGAATTCAAGGATTTTAAATTGCAACCATTAAAATCCTTAACTTATTCACTATTGAGTTTTGTAAAAACCTTTTCAAAATCTTTTTCACTCAAAACACCAAAGAGAAAGAAAAGGAAAAGGAACTCTAATGCATTTACCTGGCTCCTAACAAAACTCAGCATGCAATGCACACAAAATAATAACCTATATTGATTGATTGATTAAGAAAATAGGTTTTAAACCTATACTACTGTTGAAGCTATTCAATAATCTTAGAAAATTTTAAAAATTTGTAAATTCTGAAAATCAGGGTGTTACATTTCCTTCGAGAGGAATCGCGAAGGGAAAGGTGAGAGAATCCCGTCCTGAAGGAATGACCCTTCCGTGACGGGAACCGTTGGAGCGCTGAAGCGAACGAAAATCCCTTCACGACGGGATTTTCGCCCACAACAGGAATCCCTTGGGCATAGTCTAAGATAACCAATATATTTTGCAAGAGTGTGATTATAAATATCCAGTTTTAAGATGAGACTATTGGTTGAATTACCACATGGTAGAACCAAGTAGTAGTTTTCTTTTCTACCACAAGCATAACTTCTTAACATAGAAGCAGGGAGTGACAATCACATTCTAGACTCTGGCCAGAGGTGTATTACTATACCCACAGAACGACATATGATCTCTATGTCTCACATTCCGAGATGTGTCTGACATGATCGGTGCCAATATGACCTTTCTCACACTATCGGTAGGTTACTATAGGATTGGACTGATAGAACCAAGAACAGGATAGATCAATGACCATGCCTAATGCGTCCAAATATAAGAGTTATCCTAGGATAACCAATGCACTTTGCAAGAGTGTGATTAGAAATATCCAGTTTTAAATTCAAGATGAGTCAGGGGAGGGGTGTTCACAGTGTTTCCACTATATTCTCAAGAGTTATCCTAGGATAACCAATGCATTTTGCAAGAGTGTGATTAGAAATGTCCAATTTTAAGGTGAGACTATTGATTGAATTACCACATGGTAGAACCAAGTAGCAGTTTTCTTTCCTACCGCAAGCGTAACTTCTTAACATAGAAGCAGGGAGTGATAGTCACATTCTAGACGCTGGCCAGAGGTGCATTACTATACCCACATAACGACATATGATCTCTATGCTCACATTTCGAGATGTGCCTGACAAGATCAATGCCAACATGACCTTTCTCACACTATTGGTAGGTTACTACTGGACTAGACTGACAGAACCAAGACTAGGGTAGATCAGCTACCATGCCTAATGCGTCCAAAATAGGCATCATGTTTCCTAGTGATTTCATCAATATTTTCTATAATTATTGCTCAGATAATCATTGATTAATTGTGATTTGCATGAGATATGTTCCTTTGTGTTAAATCCATAGGAAAAGAGGAGATTTTGCACAATCCAAATATATAGATGTGAGATCTCACAAAACGAAGCCAACTGTGCCATCCGCTCCTCAATTAGAGTTTCCAGAAGGTTTGGAGATGTGTGGTATGGTCGAGGATGACCGTACCACTTACCCCTGGGTTCAACTCATCAAACCTAACAACTTTCATGAAGGTGGTGGCACCAAATTACTTTGAGAGGCAGTGCAAAACTCTATCCCAGTGGTTATTTAAAGACGGCATCAACCTACATCAAATGGGCGACCACACCACCCCCACGAGACACCGAGAGGCCACCAAGAGACCTAGTCACCACCATTTCCACCATAGTTCATCTATTTCCACTCCATTAGATCCATTGTAATAGGTTTGCTCTATCATTTCTTGGTGTAAACATTTATCGCATCAAGGAGTTATTCATCTTTGCCTTCCATTATGTTCTTTATTTATTTGATGATGATATTCCTTGCTATTTTTATGTCTTTCATTTCCATTGCGATGAGCGAGTAGTACCTTAGAGATATAGGGCACTTAGGCACCATGTAGCGCATAATTAGTATAGGTTGGGAGTAATTTTAATGTAGTCTTTTTTGTGCAAATTCTTTTGTTTGTCTATCTTTTCTAAGTTTGTTTGGCTACAAATACTAGGATTAGATCTACAGAGGGATGAAATGACTATGTGGATGATCAAGATGTAGATCAGGGCTTCGTGACCGGGACTATACCTAGCTGTAACAAAGAAGTTCCACAGGGGATCAATGGTATAACCATAACACATAAGGCATTATTTCGGGATCCGCCTGTTGGGGATGATCTCCCGCCCTCCCCCTTCGTAGGATAGCTCGAAGTCTGCTGGAGGCTTCACACTCTTGTTACTGCACGTTTGTTTCAGGGGCTGCACGCGAAGATCACGAAGGTCGCGAAGTACTCTCAGTCGAAGGTTGTAGGCATGCCCGCAGTCCCAGTTTCCTGCGTTGGTGAAGACGGTGGCAAGCTTCAGCCGAAAACTGAACACTACACCGGCAATTTTGTTGGCTGGAATGGGTGAAGATAGCAGTGGGTCTTCGACCTGGAGCCAAAGACCAGCTCGTGGTGCCGGAGTGGAGAAGACTTCGGCGGATTTTCGGGGACCGAAGACCATAACTGGATAGCGGGGCCCGCTTTAACTGCCCGGGGCAGAGTTGTGATTAAGTAAATATGCTTAATTGTACCATAATGCCCCTGAATATAGCAGGTAAGGGGGTAGAAACTGTAAACCACGCATGGAGTAGTTGAGTATGGGCTATAAATAGGGCCATACTGTATCCGAGAGGGGGATCGAAATAGTTTTACCCCAAGCACGTGTCACCCCAAGGACCCTTCGACATTTTCTATAAGCGAAGGTCCACCTTGTTTGGAACTTCTATTCCAACAGTTGGCGCCATCCGTGGGGACTACAAATGAAGCAAAGCCATGCCACCTAAGAAGAAGACGAAGCTAACCAGTACATTGGAGGCGTTACCGGAACCTTCGGCTGTGGCCGGGGCTTCGGTCGAAAGACCCCCTTAGGCGCTGCTAGGGTCGAGCAATGGTTCGGCTGGAGGAGCTTCGAGCGGGTGCGAGCAATGCTACGGTGTTGAAGTAGCGCCACCAGGAAGCAATGATGACATACACATAGAGGACATCCAGATAAATGCGGCACCGGTGCGGGTCATGGGAACAAGCGATTGCGCACGCTTCAAACCTTCGACACAAGGAGGGAAGGTGCGAGACGAAGAGTGGGAAGACCTGAATGACTTCGCAGAGTATGACGATGAAGACAAAACACAGGAGGAAAGGATAGCCAGGCTAGAGGCCGAAGAGCTGGAAAGGCAGATTGCGCAGAAGAAGCGCACGTTAGACAGCCTGGCAGTGAGCCGAAAAGCTGCAGAATATCGTAGACGGGCAGAAGAAGCTAGGAAAACATTGGAAAAAAATGCAAGAGTAAATCGAAATGCTGCATCATGCGGAGGAAACGGCTCACCAAGTGACATCGTCCGAAGACACGGCACGACCTTCGGCGGCGATCATCCGCGGGAGACCAAGAATCCCCGCTATCCATGGGTCTGCAGAACCAACCATGGCCAGCGGGCTTCAAGATGCCCAGAGTAGTAATGTTTGACGGAGAGTCAGATCCAAGGGAATTCGTAATGAGCTTCGAAGCGGCGATCGAGTCCGCCGGAGGAGACGGTGCAACACTGGCGAAGGCCTTCGTGTTAGCAGTTAAAGGGATAGCAAGATCTTGGTACTCTGCGTTGCCCCCGGGATCCATATACTCATGGGAGCAATTGTGTAATGCCCTGTACAGCAACTTTCAGGAAAATCGAGCAGACAAGATCACCGCGAGTGACCTCTTCGCACTGAAGCAACAGCCAACAGAAACATTGCAGAGCTATATGCGCCGCTTCATGCACATACATTGCCAAGCGAAGGGGCTAAGAGAAGACACAATAATCGATGCGGTAATATAGGGCATCAGAGCGGGGCTCTTAGCAGGAAAGCTTACAAGAAAAAGACCCGGGAGTGTACAAGAGCTGCTCAATAAGATGGAAGAATACGCAAGATCTGAGCTCGATCATCTTCGAAGGAAAAATGAAATGATAGCCTCAAAAATAGTAAAAACAAAAATAAATACATTAGCCAGGGAGGCAAGCACTAGCCACCCTAAAGACAGATTGCGGCACGCGAGGAAATACGAAGCATCTGACTATACAACAAGGCAAAACGAGGTCAATCAGATAGACTCTGGCCCATTTGAAGTCACTCAAGTGGCAGGCGAAGCTCAGAGTGCGGCTACTCAAGGAGGCCGAACTGGTAGAGGAAGGGGCCGTGGGGGCCAGGGTGGACGAGTTCCATAGGACCCGGCCATGTTTTACTGCGAGCTACATGGCGAAGGAGCTGGCCACAGGACCAAGCTGTGCTCGCAGGTCATGGCCATGAAAGAGAGCTTGGCGAAGCAATCCTTCGATCAAGCAAGAACCATACACCACTCAGCAAATTTCAGGTGAAGCGAAGCATGGGAAAACCCAACCCAGGCACGACGTTTGCCAACCAGTGGAGACCAATGCTCGCGCCACAATATGCCCCTGCAGCCTCAGCTCAGCTGGATCAAACGAGGCAACTGACCCTCCAAGGGGAGCTACCTCCGCCACCACCAAGGCCTACGATCGAAGCGCCACCAGAGAGCAGCAAGTCCGTGAACACAGTGAATCATGGATACAATGTGGTGTTGGCGATATCAGGAGGATATAATCAATAGACAGAATCTAAGAGACATCGGAAAGAATACGTGCGAAGGGTCAACCACGTTGGTGTGGGGCCAACGTACATTTATTCAAGGTGGTCCAACTTGCCCATTACATTCTCGCAAGATGACATGAGGGTCTTATATTACCCACACACCGATGCCTTCATTATCACAGTAAACATTTTGGGAAGCGAAGTGCAGAGAATCTTGATAGATGGAGGAAGCTCCGCGGATATCATCTTCGCGGATGCCTTCGACAAAATGGGTCTACGTCGGAGCGACCTGAATTAGGCTGGATCCCCATTGCTAGGCTTCGGTGGGAATATAATTAATGCTCTGGGAAAGACAACAATCCCAGTGTCGTTTGGTGTAGGGACAAATTTTTGGATGGAAGATACTACCTTCGATGTGGTCGACATCAACTACCCATACAATGCGATATTTGGTCGGGGAGTCTTGAACACATTTGGAGTAATACCACACCACGCATATTTGTGCATGAAGATGCCTGGTCCTGGAGGTGTCATAACAGTGCTCAGAGACTAGCGAGTGGCCGGAAGAATCGAAGTGGGAATCACTCCAGGGCGGTAGAATGTCCATATGGTGACGAAACCTTCGGCAAATCAAGAGGAGAGTGAGACCCGGCCAAAGATGAACAAAACAGCGAAGGCTATACCGGAGGGGGAAACCAGAATAGTGCCATTACATCAAGAAAAACTAGATAAAAAAATCACCATAGGGGCGGAGGCCCCAGAGGAGGACCAGCAACAACTCATAATGTTTCTTTGCAACAATGAGGATGCCTTCGCTTGGTCTCCAAAGGACCTACAAGGAGTCAGTAGGGAAATCATTATACACAGTTTAAATGTAGATCCTAGTGCGAAGCCAAGGAAGCAAAAGCTTAGAAAAGCTTCGAGTGAAAGGGAAGAAGCAGCTAAGGCTGAGGTAAAAAAGCTGCTCGATGTCGGCGTGATACGCGAAGTGTTGCACTCAGAGTAGCTAGCCAACCCAGTATTAGTCAAGAAAAATAACGACAAGTGGAGAATGTGCGTCGACTTCACGGACTTAAACAGGGCCTGTCCGAAGGATGATTTTCCATTACCTAGAATTGATCAGCTGGTGGATTCCGCGGCTGGTTGTGAGATGTTAAGCTTCCTAGATGCATACTCGGGGTACCACTAGGTCTGGATGGCCAAGGAAGATGAGTAGAAGACAAGTTTCAGAACCTCCTTCGGCATATACTGCTTTCTGAGGATGCCCTTCGGACTCTGAAATGCTGGCGCAACCTTCACCAGGTTGGTGCAGACAGTGCTAAGCTCACAGATAGGGTGAAATGTCCTAGCATATGTCGACGGCATAGTGGTCAAAAGTGCCAAAAGAAGCCAACATCTCGAAGACCTGCGTAAAACCTTCGGAAGCTTGCGAAGGGCAGGACTAAGATTGAATCCAGAAAAATATGCCTTCGGAGTACAGTCTGGAAGGCTATTAGGATTCTTGGTGTCAAAGAGAGGCATCAAAGTAGAACCCCGAAAGATATAGGCGATAATAGACATGAAACCTCCACAAAACAGAAAGCAAGCACACCGCTTGGCAAGAAGGTTGGCGGCACTAAACAAGTTCATTGCAAAATCTGCAGAACAAAGTCTACCTTTCTTCAAAATGTTGAAAAGCTCCGATCCATTCAGATGGGTTGCGGAGCAACAACAAGCCTTCGATGAATTGAAGAACTATCTGACGAAACTCACAGCCCTTTCCGGTCCCGATCCAGGTGCAGATTTGTTGTTATACATAGTGGCATCCCCTTCGGCAGTGAGCACTGTACTTGTGTAGGAAAGACACGAAAACAACAAATTACGACAGTTCCCAATATACTATGTGTCAAAAGCTCTCGCAGCCTTTAAGAGGCTCTATACCGAAATGGAAAAAGTAGCATACGCACTCGTCATGGCATCTCACAAGCTTCGCCATTACTTCACAGCTCACAAGATCACAGTACCAACCTCCCTACCCCTTCGCGACATGTTTGAGAATAGAAAATCTATAGGAAGAATGGCGAAATGGGCAGCGGAAGTCGCCCCACTCATGATAGTTTTTGTGGCAAGAACACCGATGAAATCGTAAGCGTTAGCAGACTTCGTAGCAGAATGGACGCCGCTAACCGAAGCCAGATTAGAATTTCGATCTACAAACAATACCACAGAGTATGAAGCTGTCCTCCTTGGACTTCGCAAGGCGAAGGCTTTGAGTGCCCGAAGGGTGCTGGTTAAGACAGACTCCAAGGTAATAGCAAGCCAAATCGACAAGACGTTTCAGGCAAAAGAACCAGAGCTTGTTAAGTATAAGGCAGCAGTCTGAAGTATGGAAAAGTACTTCCTGGGGTTCATGGTCAAGAGTATATCAAGAAATAACAACTTCGAAGCAGACGAGCTAGCCAAAGCCGCCGCGCAAAATCTGCCTATGCCACTAGATGTATTCTACCAAAAGTTGACCGTGCCAGCCGTTGTTGACACTTCGTGACCAGCGCATTCCGTTGCTATGATCGAAAGCGAAGATTGGCGCTCTCCGATAATGGCTTATCTTCGTGGTTATTACAAGCCCAAGGATAATGTTGAGGCGAAGTGTATGTCCCAAAGAGCTAGAAATTACAAAATTATGGGAAACAATTTGTACAAGGCCGGAGTCTGTGCACCATGGTTGCGATGCATATCCCAGGAAGAAGGGCAGAATCTGCTAAAAGAAATTCACGATGGACTGTGTGGTTCACATGTGGGTACACGAGCCTTAGTTGGAAAAGTATACAGACATGGCTTCTTTTGGCCGAAGGCGATCAGTGATGCAAATTACATAGTTCGAAGTTGTCAACAGTGTCAATTCTGGGCGAAGGGGTCAAGCAGGCCTTCAGCGAAAACACAGCTAATCCCACCAGTTTGGCCGTTAATGCGGTGGGGAATTGACATTGTCGACCAGCTGCCAGCCTCCAGGAAATTTGCGATATGCCGTCGTTGCGGTCGAGTACTTCTCCAAATGGGTGGAGGCAATGCCACTCGTAAACATAACATCGAGAAATATCCAGAAATTCCTGTGGCAGAACGTCATATGCCGTTTCGGAGTCCCACGCGAAGTAACAGTAGACAACGGCATCCAATTTGATAGTGCAGGATTCAGACACTTTTGTGAAGGTCTGGGGATCAAAGTACTTTTTGCATCTGTATACCACCCACAGTCTAATGGAGCTGTCGAAAGAGCAAATGGCATCGTCTTCGCTGGTGTCATGAAGTGCCTGCAGGGCCTGGCAAAAGGGAAATGGGTCGAAGAGTTGCCCAAAGTCTTATGATCTATAAGAACAACGTTAGAAAGACCAACCGGTTTCACACCGTTTCGCCTCCTCTTCGCATAGGAGGCAATGACCCCAGAAGAATGTAAGAACAAATCATTTAGGGTCGTAAACGAACAAGAGCAAGGCGAAGAGTCAACATCAAAGGATGCCCTCGAGGAAGTGAGATTGCAGGCCGCCGAAAATCTGAGCAGGTATGAAGAGGAGACAAGAAAGTGGAGAGACAAGAAGATATCCGTAAAGAACTTCGTCCCCGGAGATTTGGTGCTGCGAAGGCTTAGCAATGCCTCACCGGTGGGAAAACTACAAAGCAAATGGGACGGTCCCTTCTTAGTCAAAAGGTCATTAAGACCCGGCTCGTAGCACTTGGCTAATATGGAGGGCGAGGATCTTCCGCATACTTGGAATGCGGATAACCTTCACAAATTCTACGTGTAACAGCGGTGAAGGCCTTCGCGCATCTTGGCAATGAGTCCGTGCCAAAGCGAAGTTTGTGTAATTTTCTTTATGCAATTTTTCTTTTCATGTAATCAAATTGTACAGGAACTGCACTCTTTTCCTCACAGGGGGACTCCTTCATTAGGGCGTGAGGTTTTTAATGAGGCAGGAACCCTTGTAAACATCGATATAATAGAAATACCCCCAGCAAAGATCACTTGTTTTGAGTATTGATAACTTGTCGTCGAAGTGTGCCAGCCTCTTAGAGCAAGGTGGCACACCAATGGACGAGTAAAGGGCCAGAAATAGACGGCACAACTAGAGGTGCGAAGTGTCAATGAAAAATGACGTACACTTTAGACCTTAAAAAAAATAATAAAAAACGTGTCGCTCAACCTAAGAGAAGGCGGCGCACTTCAAGCTAAAAAGTCGGGGGCTAAGAGTGCCTGCCCCCGTACCGAAGAAAAAACGAACCTTCGGATGAAAAACTACCCTAAGAGCGCCCGCTCTCTAACAAAAACAATAAATTTCTATGAGCCAAAGATACCTGCGACCAAAAATCGAGGGGGGACGGCGTTCTCGAAACAGCACTTCTCTAGCAGTCGCAGGTAGCTGCGGCAAAAAATCGGGGGGAAACAGCGCTATCCAATCTTAAAAATTCATCGCTGCCGAAGCGTCGCCCCAAATAAATAATCGAGAATGTTGTTCGCCAAAGAAGACTTTGCTCAAGTAAGCGAGAAAGCGTTCCTAACATCCGAAAACATTGTGAAACACGCCAATGTCACTTCAAGCGCAGTGCCACCAAAGTAAATGCCCAAAAAAGCAAAGTAATAATAATTGTAAAAGCACCCTTTATTCCGCAAAGTGATCAATGTCAGGACCAATAAAATCCTTATACCACCGACTAAAAACAAATTGAAAGGCTATGCCTTGACTAGCATGAAAATGCATAGTTGGGTCTAGAGGGAACCCAACATAAGTCAAAGCCGATGGAGATGCATGAAGGGCACCTTCGCCTTCTGTGTGTTCAACCAATTGCGAAGAAGGCCCACAGCGGTAGCAAAGCTGCGGCTGGCGAGGTGGGAGCCCGTCGTCATCTTCGGGCTCAATCTTTGGCTCAATGAGCATAGGCGGACGCTTGATATCTCCGCGCGTGATACAACGCAAGTTGCGCTCAGCTCTGCGGTTAACTAAGGCCGAAGATCTAAAAGATTTCCAAAATGCTTTAGTCCTATTATTCATTGCATTGTATGCCTTACACTTTGCCTGCCAGTACCGCTCGAACTCAATATCTGGATGACGGCAGTGAAATGATTCCCAGTAAGACCAAGACATAAAAAAATTATCCCTCATTATAGTAATGGGGACAACCTCTTCGGCTACCTGCGCAATGTCCGAAGGGAGGACCTGTGCAAGGAGCGCAACAAGTTAAGAACATTTTGCAACAAATAGAGTATTATATATTACATCATTAATGTATGATACATTGCCCCAGCGTATAAGGAAATCTCAATAAACAAAATAACGCTTCGCGTTGAGTCATCCTACCTTCCCGTTTTCTCGGCCACCGCGGTTGTAGCTTTAGATGAGGGATCGTCCCTCGCCTTCGCGTGCAAAAGAAATATTTCTTCAAAGAGTACACGACTAGGAAGACAACAAAACTGTTAGTATGAAGCAACATACTCGCTGGCGGTTTATCTCCGCCTCTCAGAGGGCGAGCTCGCGGCCGTGTCTGCACCAATAATTGGTAGTAAACGATCGGGCAGTGGCCTTCAACGCCCTCGTAACTGCCGAAGTAGACATATCCGTGGGGTACCGGAAGGTGAACTTTTGGAGCTCAGTATGATGGTCGCAACCCGTCATTTCAATCGACTGGACAAGGCTTCGGGCGGCAGCCATCACGCAGAAGTTGCCATATAACTGAGCGGCTGGGAGAAGGCTCCTGCTGGTTTCATTAATCCAACTTGTAAGACTGCCCAGCTGACAATGTTGAGTGTTGGGGGTGTGGCCGAAGCACCGATCCCTTCGAAGGTATTGTTGATAGCTTCGCATGCAGCGACGGCCTTCGGCTCTAGCTCCCCAAGCACGTTTAAGGCATCTTCGAACAGAGCCTTTGCCTCGCTCAGCTCTTCTTGCAGCCGTTGTGTTTTAGCGCTCTCTGTGGCGTAAAGCGCCTATAAGTCAGACACTTGCGCTTCAGATGATTGCAAGTTTTGGCGCAAGAATTTGACTTCCTCTTCGGCCCCTTGTTTCTCCGAGTGAAGGGCACTGAGTTCCTTCTCGAGTTGCTCCAAGCGCGACTCGGCTTCCCTTGCTCGGCACAAAAATTCGCGCTTCTAGCCTTCGGCTCTTTCAGCCCACTTTTGCAGCATATCAATCTGCGAATCCGCACTCCGGGCGCGGGCTTCATAATTCTCTACCTGTTTGCGCTGAGCCCGTGAAATAAGCACAGCCTGGGACGTCGCACGGATATGAGCGATTATTAAAAAAGATAACAACAACAACAACAACAACAACAACAACAACAACAACAACAACAACAACAACAACAACAACAACAACAACAACAATAATAATAATAATAATAATAATAATAATAATAATAATAATAATAGAACATACTAGTATACCTTCACAATCGCCATGTCAGAGGCGTCGATAAGTTCAGCAACAGGGTTCTGGGCGAGCGAAATCTCAAGCTCGGGGAGGACGAAGGTACTAAAAATCTTCTTCGCGTCACTGACCTCCCCGGTGCTTGGTTCAAAGGAGGAAACCTTGAACGCCTCGAGCACGATGGCCTTCACGTCAAGTAGCTCGCCGTGGCCCATCAACCCTTTCCCGCCACGGTGGGGTGCGCTTGGAGTTGATGCCTCAGTCCCAGAGGACGAGCTCGAAGAGTAGGCTACTGCTTCAATATTTTTGGTGTCTTCGACCTCAGTTTACTGGCAGTAGCCTCAATCATAGTTCCCGTCTCTGCCAACTCCTCCTCATCGTCGCTTAAAATTAGCATGGGAAAGTCCACACGAGAGCAGAACCCCGACTTTGGAGAAGGATGGGCATCCTGGGTGCCCTCCGGAATCACTTGCCTTGGAGGCACGTCGTGCGGCGTGGCTGAACCCTCCGGAGACGCCTCTTCATGGACATCATCGGGGGCAACTTCGCGCGGCCTTTTCCGAAGGGCGAGCGCTCGGGCTGCTTTCATTTCTTCAAGGCACCCGTGGGAACCTCTTCGCCGACGTCTTCTGCCAGGGAGCCCTCTCCAGGACCCTGCAGCAACGCGCTAGCCTTCAGCCTTTCCCGATATGAAAGGCCCCTATATTCCAAGACTCGATTGAGTCTTCGGACAAGACCTTATTCGGCGCATAACTGGGCTTCGCCCGGTGCAAACTTCCCAACAAGCATTGTAGCTCTGGCTTCGACTTCGGACACAGACGAATCTGGAAAAGGTCAGGAAGCGTAAGCAAGTGACAGAGAAGTTAACAACCAGAAAAATTAATAGCAGAAAAATGTGTACCCGTGAAGCTGTGCATGGAAGGATGAGGGCAGCAGAGCCCCTCATGCCCTTTCTCCCCAAACTCCGGGATACTCTAGTCCCGGCTAAGGGGCCACACTCCAGCGGCTACAAACTCCTCTATGAGGATAAATACTACACACCTGGCGAAGGCCTCAAGAGCTGTCCACTGGGACACTTTCACGCACACGTCTGGAGCGTAGTTTCCCTTTACTTCCTCGCATTTTGAAACAAGAAATTCTTCTGGATCTACTTTGTGGTAGAACCACCACTGTGTCCAGTCGCTCGGCCATTTGTTTTTGTACACAACGACGGGCGTGGATAACCCAGCGCGGTAAGCGAAGTTCAGGCACCCATAATGCGCCTCGCTCTGGACGCCCTAGGCGAACACTGGCTTTGGCTGGTGATGAAGCCGATGAGCAGCAGCGAAGGCCCTGGCCGATGCCATCGCTCCCTCAAACAGGGTGGCCCACGCGAAAAGCCCCATCCTTACAATGGCATTGGGCATGAGCTAGTGAAGATAAACTTCGAATAATTTCAGCACCTTAACAACCATGTCATCGCATGACAAGCAAATACCTGCTCAAAAAATAATGAACGAATACAACCGCTTCATCGTCAGAAGGCTCCGGTGTCTCCTGATTCCCGGGGAGTCGGACTTTTGATACATCGCTGATCAATCCCTCTTTCATGAGGCTGACCAGCACTTCATCGTCCACCTTACACTGCCCAATCCAGTATGTCTTTGGGCGAGTAGACCTGGCCTTCGGTGCCATTGGGATGAATAGAGAAGCCTTGGACAAGGAAAGACTCAGAGGGCAGTGAGGGGCTTCGTACGAGAGCGAAAGCTTGAGCAGGTACGCGCGGTCAAAACAAACAACAGTGGGCCAGTATTTATAGCAAAGAGGGTGGCAGTTAAAACGAGGTGCATCGGAATTTGAATCGACGAGGGAAATGACTCTTGGGTGTACATCGAAGGTATTAAATGCATGTCAACAAAACAATTACCCAGGGGCCGCATGGTCTATTGTAAAAATAAATAAATAAATTAGCAATTTGACCGAAGTGCATCCGCCCCAGCAAGACTTCGACGGGCCGAATGGGACGGCGTTAAGACACATCTTGAAGACTACAGGTTTGGCCCATCGAAGATGAACCTTACCCGTAGGGGGCTGCTGTTGGGGATGATCTCCCGCCCTCCCCCTTCATACGATAGCTCGAAGTCTGCTGGAGGCTTCGCACTCTTGTTACTGCACATTTGTTTCAGGGGCTGCAGGCGAAGATCGCGAAGGTCGCGAAGTACTCTCAATCGAAGGTTGTTGGCGTGCCCGTAGTCCCGGCTTCCCGCGTTGGCAAAGACGATGGTGAGCCTTCGTCCGAAAGTTGAAGGCTACACCGGCAGTTTTGTTGGCTGGAATGGGCGAAGGTAGCAGTGGGTCTTTGACCTGGAGTTGAAGACCAGCTCGTGGCGCCGAAGTGGAGAAGACTTCAGCGGATTTCCGGGGACTGAAGACCATGACTGGATAGCAGGGCCCGCTTTAACTGTCTGAGGCAGAGTTGTGATTATGTAAATATGCTTAATTGTACCATAATGCCTCTGAATGTAGCAGGTAAGGGGGTAGAGACCAACGGACATGAGGAGATTAGGGTGTGCCATCCAAATGGCATGTATATTTAATTCCTATTGTTAATCTTTATCTCATTTATTCACTAACATATACATCATCTCCCTATCCGTGTGACCAATTTGCTACATGGTTCCAGCGTGTCCTCTACCCTACTTTAAATCATAGTTGCCATCCTTATTAATTTAGCATTATTTCTTTCTCACATTTAATAGTAGATTTATTATTTAGGGTTTATCTATTTTCAAGTATTTAATTCCTCCTCCATTACGACAAAAGGATTTAGTGATTGCAGGGCTAGATTATAGTGCAAGCTTGGTAGACCAACTACCTCCTGAGGGATTGATATTTAAACCTAGGATCACTCTAGGGATTTCATGTTGCATGTTTGTCACACCCTAATTTTCAATTTTCATAAAGTTCTAAAAAAATTCAAGGTTAGATTATAGGTTGAATAATTAGAATAGGAAAAAGCCTATTTCCTAAATTCAAATTTCAAATTTGAATAGGGTTATTATTTTGTTTGGATGCATTCATGCTGGAAATAGGCATGTAGGATTGCTTTGGTTTTTTGTTTGGAGTATAGTTGTCTTTGTTTGTTTTGATTTGTTTTAGAATAGAAATACATTAGAAAAAGAAATGAAAAAGGAAAGAAGAGAAAACCTAATTCTACCCAGCCCAACCCTCTCTCCCTCACCAGCCTGCCCGGCCGTTTTTTCTCTCCCTCCTGGCCCGTTTCCCCTTCCCTCGGCCTGCCCAGCCACCAGCCCGGCCTGACCCTCCTCTCCCGCCTGGATCGCGCCCAGCTGACCCAGCTCCCCAACCCGCTGCCACGCCTCTCGCTCAGCCCTCTCGCCCGTAGAAGCACCCGCGCCCCATCAGTTTTCCGCCTTCTTCCCGCACTCACGCCCATCGTCTCAACCTCGATCCCGCCCGCCCCAGCCGAGTCCAAGTAGAACTTGATTCCCGCCGTCACCGAGCCTCCTCCAGAGCCGTTCCGATGAAGTAAGCCCCAAAAACGGAGTCCCCACCCCCTTCTCTCTCCGATCCATCGTTCACCGTCGTCCTCCGTGCGCCGGAACGCCATCTGGCGACTTCTACGACCATTCACCACCGTGTGCCCCTCGATCACCGCCGTGTGCCTCCCCTCCGGCCGTCCATCTCCTCTGTGCCATTGGATCCAAAACCTAAGGCCCAGATTAGATCATCCCTTACCCCTTCAGCATCCAATCGCAAGTCGCCATGTGTTCCTTCATAATTCCAGGCAACAACCTTTGCCACGTGGACATCCACATCACTGGCTATGTCACCTGATCTAGCGTACATGTAGCCCATGTGTCAGCCAAGTCAGTAGCCATGCAGTAAAAAAAAATTTTAATACAAAATTATTTCCAAAAATCCTAATAATTGGTAACTTTGCAAATAGGCCCATGAACTTCTCTGTTTTACAAAAGAGCCTTATATTTTTACTCTTTAGACCCTGAACTTTTATATAATTACAAATAATTCCCTATATTTTTACAAAAAGGTCCATAAGCTTTCTGTTTAATTCAAATTAAGTTTTTTTCTTTCTCAGAATAAACTCTAATCTTGTTTTTAGCATATCTTTTTCGTCGTAGCTCCATTTTAAGTGATTCTTGCGCCGTTAGATTTGTGTCTCAGAGCTCTATCTTTCTAGATAAGTTTTGTATTGTTGTTATTTTGTTTTGTGCTTTGTTCTTAGTGTGGTTGTTTGTGTGCTTTGTTAGTAATTGTGCAATTAGTCGACAACACCCCGAATCAGTTTGAGGAACATCAAGACCAAGAGCTAGAGTACACTAAGCGGCTGTAAGGAGAACGCAAGTGTCCTTGATCATCTTGAACCTATGTTTCTAAATATATTTTTTTACAAAATTGTATACAATATCTGTCAATTTGATGGGTAAGTCATCTACGTTAGGGTTTACCTAGTTCTTCCTTTACATCCCTTGAAGCCTAAGTGGTGGTTGGTATAAGTCTTTTGGGTAGAATTGCTTAGCCATGCTATCAGGAATGTTCGGAAGTGTCTTATACTTAACTAATGAACATATGCAATAATGAAAGTTAATTTTTTAATGCTATAACAATATGGAACCTTAAGCATTGAGCAAAGGGGTGTTTATGGTTTGTCATGGTTATGTTGTTAGTTTAGTATTTGCTCAAGTGAGCTAAATAAGGGCCGGTTTGTGGAGCGACAACCTAAGAAATTATGTCCAAACACAAGACTGATATGGCTAGGCTGAGCTGATTAATTAGAGTTTTCCCAGTACTGTGTGGCCAGAATGGAGGCGTGGATGAGGAAAGTTAATTCCTAGATTCCACAAGGCACAAGAGGTTGCTTCTAGGTAGGAGTTAGACTCGCGTAAACCTTGTCGGTGAAACCTGGAGTGTTGGAGACACATACTGGGAGGATTCTTTGTAAAGGCTTCGTAGTGATCTCCTGGTAACACACCTCGGGAGCATGTATAGTGCTTGGCCGGTATTGTAACATGGAGACTTTAGTCATCTGCTTACAGGTGATGAAATCACGACTCTTGGATAAAAGATGGACAACCTTTGCAGAGTGAAAAAACTTATATATTAGCCGTGCTCACGGTCATGAGAGATTTGGATCCTCACATGATTAGTTGGTTATGGTTATGATTATGGATATGGTTATGATTATGGTACTGGAGATACTAGATGGTTATGGGTTACAAGGTGGTTAGCCTCGGATGTTAGTTATTAGCTCATATGGGTTACTTTCACATAATAACTGCCTAATGTTGTTCTGTTACATTACTGTTTTCTATACTTGCATTTACACAAATAAACTATATGTTAGCCTATTATTGTTGAAAGCTTATATATCATTATTTTTTCACACTTGCTGAGTACTCCATGTACTCACCCTTACTATCTCCCACAATACATATGCTGCTCAGTGGAAGACTTTCAAGATGATGATCTGGTATTCTAGGAGTGTGTCTTCCGGTCAGTGCATGTGGAGTGCTTGATCGCTGATGCTTTCATCCCGTTGCCATCGTTTAATTTGCTCTCGTTTAGCTAATAGAGTTATTTAGGTGGAGTCTTTAATGTAAGTTTTGAACGATGGTAAGTTAAAGTATTGCTTTTGTTACTTCACCTGTGATATCCTTATATGTGATGAACTTCCTAAGCACACATAAGCCGCACTTGATTTTATCCATTAAAACCAGGTGTGATAATGTTCTTTGAAGTGAATTGGGAGAACAACAATGTATAACAAGGACATGCTACAAAGTAGCGGTGCCCTCTCATCCCTCAGAGACATAGTGATTAGTCCATTAACCACCAACCCAAGGATTGATTGCCACGTCCACAATATTTACCCTAAGCGACAATATATAATATATAACTCCGCGTGGAGCCCCACCGTGAAGCTAGTCTCCTAGAATAGTTTATCAATAGGTGGTACTTGGTTAAACCCAACTCAATCAAGTCTATGATTAATGCGCAATTATGGCGCTAGGTGATCAAGACAGGGGTTGATTACTTAATCACACATCAAGATATTAGTGATGCATTAAGGCAAGTAATACAAAGTATCACCTCACTAGAGCTCATTCCAAATCCAAAGATCTCACATTTTTATAATCATTAGTCAGGTTAACCCAATTTCAGATTGATTATGTAGGTGATTGCTTTGTAGTACTAGTTTTTCAAAAACTCACGCAAAATAGTTCATCAAGATGGAAAAATTTGATTGATTCTTGTTAGAAGATTATATCCTAGCTCCCTTGATTTCCCTCCTCCACTTTTGATCATATCATGGCATTGCCTAAGCATTAGCAATGATCATCACAACAGAAAGAGAAGAGAGGGAGAGGGATGAGCTCACCCTTGACCTTGGCCAAATGGAGATGGTGGCTAGCCAAGGCGTTCTCTCCTTCTCTTTATGCTTGAAAAATAACATGCTATTGGATGATTGTTTTGGTTTTGCATGATTGAGAAATTTGGTGGCTTGACACCTCACCTTTGAATGGCTAATGGCATGGTAATTTTGTGACTCTTGGATTGTGAGGTGTCATGGTAAACTTAGCTTTCAAGGGAAGGGTAATTTGGCATTTGACCTATATGACATATTGGAAAATCTTAGGCTCTTTGGAGGCTAAACATGTAGGAAGAATTATTAGAAATAATTCTTTTTACTATTGTAAATGGTGGCTTTCTTGTATTTGGGCCCTTGGCAATGATATGGGCTTGCCCAGGAGCTCTTGGGATAGGTTGGTTTGGGCTAGTTTTTGTATTGGTCCATGTTAGTTTGTGATATACTCCTAAAGCTGAGGGGTTTTTCTATAATGTGGACTTGGTTTGAAAAAAGTCAAAGAACTTATGTGGAATTTCTGGAAAGGTTATATGTCTCTTTGAATAATTTTCCTAAAGTGCCATGACTATTAGCTGTGCTCTGATTAATAGACACAATCTGACATTCATAGGGAATTTAGGGGAATTTTTGGGTTGTTGGTTTGACCTCTTACAATAAAATGCTTCCCATTAGGAAAGTAGACATTTTCGGTGGCTGTAACTCTGTGAGTATGCGTATGTGAGGTGTACACATATGAATGACCAAGACATGTAACCTAAATGTAATAGAATGAATGCTGAGAATGAGATGTGACGGGAATATATAATTAATATAATATTACGTATATTCGTAAAAGGTATATGAGGATCGAATACATCTTACTCAATACTGGGCTAATCGTGACCGCCATGGAGTAAGATATGGAAAACGATATACTTGGAAGCTACTTGTCCTGGATACGAAAGTTATCCCATATTCGACAAGGATTTCTAGATCTATAGGAGTCTAACAATCTGAGTAGGACATATCGGAGATATCTGAGTAGGATCGCGCTCTGTGTTCCTCCAAGTATATAAGACTGGGAGAGGGGTACGTCCAAGGCAATGATCAATGATCAAGTAATTAGACAATCATAGCCCTCGATCGCAAATCGCAAGCAAGACGCACCTTCAGATGTTTGAAATCATGAAACCCTTAAGACTAGTCGAGTAAAAGACCAACACCAATCGAAGATCCACGACAGAAGCAACGCCTTAGTCGACTAGATCATAAGCCTTAGTGTCACATCCTAAAATGCTAATCACATGATTAAGCATTTATAATCATCGTGACATTATGTTTATACATATTCGTTTGATAAATTGGGCTTAACATATTCAAAATACTTAGAGATGGCTTAGAGCTCCTTGGGAGGCCCTAAATTCCTTGGAGAAAAGAAGAAAAGAAAGAAGAGAGAGAATGGGGGGGATTAGAACAAATTCAGCAAAAACCTTTCTTGCGGTCTAACTAGGCTCAACTACAGTCTGACCGCTAGGTGGACAACTACGTAGGCTTGCTACGTGGGCTTCCTGCGGTCTTACCGCCCCTTCCTGCGGTCTGATCGCCACAACATAGAGGCTCAACTTAAGTATATCAACTAACCCTCTCACACTCTCACTCTCACTCACTCCTTCACCCACACCAAGAGAGAGAGAGAGAGACCACCTCGACGTCCATGACACCCAGAGATCAATGGAGGGAACTTCCTTGAGCTCCCCAAAGGCTTCCTCGAGCTCATCCCTTCATCCTCTTTGTTGGGGGAGTTCCTATGCGCTTCTTCCACCTCAAGTCTCTACACCACCCCGAAGCCCAATCTCCAAATCGAAGCTTCCCCAGAGTGATCCCCTCTAATAGAAGGCTTCCCTACGCTAATGTGAGACGTCCCCTACCATTTTCCCATCATTCCCGAGCTCTAATTGATCCTCATTCCATTTAGATCCAAGCTTAACCCATATGACTTATTCATGGGGTATTTTGAGTTTAGCTCAATGAATATTGTTCAAATCACTTTAGAAGCACTCCACTAGTCCCATAGAGTATTTTAGTACCCTTCGTGGTCGAAGGTTTTACCGGAGCCTTCACCAAAGGTCTCGCAAAGTAGGGTCTCATGGTCTGACCACCACTAGGGCTGGTCTGACCGCCATGGCGATCAGACCGCCGAAATACCATCAGTCTGATTGCCATACGCCAAAATTCTTTGCTGGTCGCCGATCAGACTGCCACTTCTATGTCGGTCTGACCGCTAGCCATTCAAGGCTATATGCACTTAAGTTACCTTGTCCAAGGTTTTATACTTTGAAACCCTAATCTTTTAGCGATCTTTTGCAAATGATTTCGAAACATGACGCTCTATAAATATTCAAGCATGCATCATATGCACATTTTTTCATCGTTTGATTATTTATGCAATGCATTCTTGATTTGTTTAGAGAGCGTTGCACCGACGGTCCAAGTGAACGAAGGCGACACCCATCTACCTGAGTGCTGTGAATGTTGTGCGGGCAGTATCAAGCAACCGTTAGAGCAGAAAGTCAAGCATCTAAGCATATTGCACCATTATTTAGATTGAATGGAGTCTAAATTTATAAGTTGTTGCTTATGTACCATTGCATGGTTAGCGAGTCGATGTCGGGTTTATATGGGTAGAACCTATATTGAATTGCACATCTCTATCTTGACTTGTTGATTATCCATATCCTTGTAGCCTTGATAAATATTATCGATGTCTAACTTCAAAATGCTTAGCAATGCATAGGCCCCCGGTAGAAGTCGAGCGATGATGCAACCATTATCTGTTGTTTACAAACACAATCTGAATGACGTGGGTGTATGAGACGTGAGAATGAGGTGAGATGTGGGCGGTGGTAGGGGTATCTTCTGCATTGTAGGAGTTCCTCGGTGTAGTTCGGGAGAGGAACCTAGATGTCATATACCGCTTGCATCGTTTAAGCATTGCCCATTATTGCATGTGGCTCTAACACTTTCCGTATTAACCATATGCTGATCTAATGATAAGATAAGCCAAATACCTCTGTAGCTTTGATCATTTGGGCTTGCACATCGATGGTGTGAGTGGGCGGGCTTGTAGAGACACTTGTGGTTGCTCCGGGAGTTAACCAAAGTGGGCTCCGCACTGAGCGATATCTGATTCAAATGGTTGTGGCTAATTGGGAAAGTTTGGCATGAGTACTCCCTTGGGTAGGCTTGTGTGTTCACTCAAGCCGTATTGTCATCAGGTCGAGTGGGTAAAGTTGTACCTGAAGGTGATATGCCCTAGAGGCAACCATAGAGATGATTATATCACACGTCTATGTTCATGTACTTCTGAAGAATGTGTTATTCCAAGAATGACTTTTATTTACTTTGATTGGCAAGTATGTGACTTGTTCATGAAACTCTTTGTTTATATCATAATATTATCCTAAGTCGATCCCTAGTCGCATATTATTGTGATGATACATAAGACCAACACATTTATTGATTGATGATCATGTTTCATGTATCATAAGTATAGAGATACCAAATCAATAATGTAGATATTTATGTTGGAGAACATAATGTTGGATAGACCTACCTTGAGATACTGTTGGGATTGTTATTATGATGTGCTATCAGTTATTATCTCAAATAGTGTACATGCAGAATCCTTAGACCTGAGATCGTTATTGATTCCCAGAATATGTAGTGACATACTTTGGGGCTGTTAAATGCTATTCCGTAACTGGGTAATCATAAAGGTAGTTTTTGGGTTTATTATGAAACATGTCGTGGGGTGTGAGCTATCAAGATAGAATTTTCCACTCCTTGATAACAGAAAAGATATCTCTAGGCCTCTCGAGGTAGTTGAATTAAGAAAATGCATGGCCATGCTAATATGATTAAAGAGTTAATCATGATGAACCCACTACTTGATCGAGTGAATGGTCGAGATATCAAAAGGGTGACATGTATCGCGCCTTGAGCTTGATTGGTATCGTGAGGTGAAGGGATTGGTGCATGTGTATATCAAGGTTCAGTCGATATGATCTTTTGTGTATACTAGGGAGTCAATGTGTCCTGCAAGGGACCGCTATTGATTTCGGTCTAGAAATTGTTTCCGAGTCATAGCCGTTTGTACATAAACCTTAACGGGTCACACACTTAATGGGTTGGAACAAAACATGCGAATTGGATTCGCATATGGGTTTGATTGGATTGTGATCCATGAGGTGTTAGAGTCATAAAGGGCTTCCAACGTAGAAGCCCATTAGCAAGCTCTATATAAGGAGAGGCGTGGGGTGGGGCGTGGTGAGGTTGAGCCACTCGAGAACCCTAGTCGTAGCTTTCCACACAATCTCCCAAAACCCTAGCCACACGCGAGGTGCTAGCACATTGGCGCTCGACGTTTCTGCCCGGTACGTGTGGATACCATAGAGGCACTGATCTTCTCGGTAAGTTGATCATGACGTGTTCGGGACTGGTCGTCGGCCGTGATGCACTGGTCGACAGACCTGCTCGTCTGGTCGCGGAGCACAATGCAACCACTCGGATCTGGTCGGATAGTATGACACGACCACTCAGAACTGGTCGAGGCCACGATAGACCTGATTGAGAGATGATCGAGTAACTGGTCGAGGAGTACGACCACCTGCTCGAAGTTGGTCATGCGTGACAACCTGCGCGGGGTTGGTCGTCGATCTGATCGAGAAGCTGTTCAAGGAGTTTGACACGCACGACGTTGGATCGTCCTACTCCAACTCTTCTTCCACTACACTGCACGTCGAGTGGTAACGATCTATGATCTCCTAGTAGCATGGTTTCCTGGGTGATTGCTAGAGAAATTTTTTGTTTTAGGCTAGCGTAGCCTACCCGTCATGAGCATGCTTCTGTTTATTTGCAACAGTCGTAGAGTTGTGGATGTGGGATGTGTGTTATGGTTGGATGAGATGGGTTTGAGGTGGTTCGTTTTACAGTTATATTCATGAGATGGTTCCATTTATATTTATATGCAAGTCGATGGTTCCAGAATAGAAATGTATATGTGATTAAGTTTAGATGCTCACACATAGAAGTCTAGGCTCGTTACACATATGAATTTACTAGACCTTGTGGCCTTCTCCTTGCTAATGACTTAAATACATGATCCTTGGAGTCGGGTTATTATATGTACCCATTATGGATTAAGTCTTGCAAGTATATTCGTACTCATGCTGCTCTTTTAGGTTCTACCGGTGAGAAACTTGTGTTTGGCTACTTCACACCCACCGATGTAGGTGGTGGGAATGATTAGTACAAACTACTCGTATGACATGTTTTTGGGTGCAGCCTAAGGGTATATGGCTTTACCTAGCTTTTTGTGTTGATAATTGTTAATCTTTCTATGCGTAGTTTCTAGTTTGGTTAGGAGGTAATCTGTTCTTTATCCTCCTAGCTCCTTTTTTTGTAAATTATTGTAAATAGTTAAATGCTTAAGAACTTGTAATATGATTTAATTACTCGCTCTTTCTTAAGCTTTACTGTGATGTTATATGTTAGAAAGGCATGTGTTTTGATCTTAGACACAAAACACGTGCTGAAACTATCAGGATCATATTCCAGTTAATCATCGTGGTCGTGATTAAGCAAATAATTGTCCTAATAATTAATTATAATACTATTTGGTCGGTTCCTCATAGCGTGGTATCAGAGCTTAGTTTAATGATGTAGCCTAAAAACGCTTATGACATGGGTTAATAAGGTGTCAAATCCACTAAAGCAACCCACTAAAGTTTATTTTGTACCTCCTCTTTCTAATATGCCTAAATTTGCTATATTATATCCCTAAGTGTATTGTATTCGGAAATATATCGAAGTGAAGATCGTGGTTGACGAATCGAATCACTTTTATAGTGGAAGGGTTCATCGTGTGTGGAAAGCGGTGGCACAGACTGCTGCTCGCGCCAGACTCCCAGCAATCTGACTGCTAGGCAGCAGTATGACTGTTGACACTTGAATAAAATGCGTTGTGAGTTGTGAGTTAGGCTACATTCTCGCATATGTTGCACTACAATTTTGATCATGCATTCTTCTTATATTACAATGCTCTAGTATGCATCATTTGCCTTAGTTTGATCGGTGCCATTTTTATCAAGTCAGAATTTAACCTTTCACAATTTTTCTTTCTGTCATCTCTAATAGGATGAGAACCCACCAAAGTCTAGGAGATCTTCTTGAGGGTTCCAATGAAAATAATCTTGTACCGCCTCCATTGCCGAGTATGGCGAATGTTTTAATGCAGATTGAGCAAAACCGTCAAGCTCAGATAGCTCCCCTCGAAGCTATCATGTGTAACACGACCCCTCATGGAGGAGGTGGAGTCGGACGCCGGGACGACTTCTTTGATTTCCTTAGGACTCAGCCCATCAAGCATAAGCTCGCGCTTCTCCAGTGTGAGGACCACGAGAAGGCTCTCTTCACTACCCATTAGCTTCATGGTGCTGCTGGTGGGTTGTGGTCCAACTTTCTGGCCATGCACGCTGCCAACCACCAGGCGTCTTGGGTGGAGTTCCACCAAGACTTATGTGATTATCATATTCCCAAGGGGATTATGGGGATCAAAAGACGGGAGTTACTGGACCTCAAGCAGAGAGGCAGATTGGTGATGGAGTATGTGCAGATATTCAATCACCTTGCACAGTATGCGCTAGAAGAGGTCAACACCGATGAGAGGAAGCAATACTGCTTTGTGAACGACCTCTCTTCCAAGATGCAAGATCTCTTGCCGGCTCATGAGGTCGCCAACTTTAAAAAGTTGGTGAGCACTTCCCTCACTATCGAGTTCAAGCTGAAGAACCACAAGGAGAAGAAGAAGCACAAGAGGGTTTTGTCGTCTTCTATGGGTAGGAGCTCTAAACGTACATGGATGGAGAGTCAACCTCTTCCATCTCACTGTCGGATTTGATTGCTCCACGGCCAATGTGGATAGTGCGTCACCCATCTTTCTCCGCTTCGTAAGGGCAGCCTCCAAGACCCGTCGGTTCTCAAGGAAGTGTGACAGGTGGTCCCGGTGGCCCGTGTTACAATTGTGGGTGTGTCGGCACTTTGCCTTTGAATGTCTTTTCCCGAAACCCGGAGTTGTGGTGACCGCTCCAAGGCCATCACTACCCGTGTTATCCTCTCATCAAGTCTCGAAGGCTGCACAAGTCCCCAAGTGCGATCGAATCAACTACACCACCACCGAGAAAGCTCACGAGGGTGTCAATGTATTGATGGCTACATTGCTTGTGAAACCTAATTCTGTCATTATTCCTACAATCGTTTTATTCTGGGACTTCTCACTCTTTCATAACAAGGAGTTATACTCAGCGCCACAAGCTGAAAGTTAGTGTTACCACTACACCTTATCTCATAGAAGCACCCAGAGCCAAAATGCTTATTAATCAATATGTTTTCAGAGCATCAATTGTGGTCAACGAGATATCCCTCTTTGCAAATTTGTTGGTAATTGACTCCAAAGGGATAGGTGTCATATTGGGGATGAATTGGCTCACTAAGAATAAGGCTATTATTGATTGTGATCAATGAACCATCACCCTTAATGGTCTGTCCGACCCCCAAAATCATTTGAAGCTTAAGGACGTTGATCCTTGTCTTTATGCCTAGAAGGTTATCACAGTCACGGGTCTTCTGAACATTCTCATCATGTATGAGTTTCCTGATATCTTCCCAAAAGAATTGCTATGAATACCACCCGACAAAGTAGTGAAATTCTCTATTGATATCTTGCCCGATACGGCCCCGGTTTCGAAGAGCTCTTATCGGATGTTTCCAATGAATTAGTAGAATTGAAGAAGCAGCTTCAGGAGTTGCTCTCGAAGGGTTTCATTCGTTCGAGCTCCTCACCCTGGGGATGTCCAACATTCTTTGTGAAGAAAAATGACCAAATTCTTCGGATGTGTGTTGATTACCTTCCGTTGAATGAGGTCACCATGAAGAAGGATCCAATGCTCCATAGGTTTTTGCGCACTTGTCTCATCACCTTTATGAGCCAAGCCCCTTTCAATGCATGTAAGAATCATGGGCACAAGACCCCAAACGAGACTATGCATGACCCCGTCAGACGCACTACCATTACCACACGCCATCCAATACTTATGTCAAGAATAAAAAAAAAATATATTGCCTCCACGCGTAACCCTTGCAATGATGATTCAAGTGGCAAGAAGACTCATCATCTGAGAAGCTGAAGTGCTCACTTCGGCTTTGCCCGGGTTTTCTCTAAAATTAATTTGAGATTGGGCTATCACCAAATCAAGATCCGGCTGGAGGATATTCCAAAGATGGCATTCTCTACTTGTTACGAGCTTTATGAGTTCACCATCATATCCTTTGGATTGACTAATGCACCGGTGTTCTTCTTGTATCTGATGAACACAGTCTTCATGGAGGAACTCGATAAGTTCATTGTGATTTTCATCGATGACATTATCATATACTCCAAGACTGAAGAAGAATATTTTGAGCATCTCCGTGTTGTTCTTGGCTGATTTCAAGATCACCAACTCAATGCCAATTTCAGTAAGTGTAAGTTCTGGCTTAAGGAAGTCACTTTTCTGGGGCATGTTCTATCCTAGAACGGTGTTGCCATTGATCCGAGAAAAGTGCAAGAAATCCTCAATTAGGTTCAATCCAAGAATGTCACCGACATCAAGAGTTTTCTCGGACTTACGGGTTATTACCGCCGGTTCATCGAGAACTTCTCCAAGATTATCAAGCCAATGACTGAGCTATTGAAGCAAGGAAGTATATTCGAGTGGTCAAGTGAATGTGAGTCAGCTTTCCAGACCTTAAAAGAACTACTCACGACAGCTCATGTTCTTACTTAGTCGGAAGTGGATAAGGGTTTTGACACCTATTGCGATGCTTCCTGCGTGGGTCTTGGATGTGTCCTCACGTAAGATGGCCGGGTTGTTGCTTATGCCTCACGCCAGTTGAAATGCTATGAGGAGAACTACCTAACCCATGATTTAGAGCTTGTGGCAGTTGTGCATGCCTTGAAGATTTGGCACCGCTATCTGCAAGGCAATCTGTGTTGTATCTATAAGGACCACAAAAGTCTCAAATACATCTTCACTCAAGCCGATCTGAACATGAGATAGAGAAGATGGCTCGAATTAATAAAAGACTATGAGCTAGAAGTTCATTATCATCCCGGTAAGGCAAATGTGGTCGCTGATGCATTGAGTCGAAAGGCTCGATGCAATTGTCTTTTGGTCAAACCTAGAAATGCCACACTTTGTGATGAATTCTGAAGGCTTGGACTTGAAATGGTCCTAGAGGGATTTTTTTGCAAACTTGGAGATCAAATCTAGCCTCCTAGATGAGATCAAAGAAGCTCAAAAGGATGAAAAGAGTATGACCCAAATTCAGGATAAAATGAAGGAAGGCAAGGCTACCTATTTTTCTAAGGATGATCAGGGTGCCCTGTGATTTGAGAAGAGACTAGTTGTTCCGAAGGTTGAGGCACCGAGGAAGAAGATTCTGGATGAAACTCATGATACTTTGTTGTCTATTCATCCGAGAAGTACCAAGATGTACCAAGACCTCAAGCCAAGATTCTGGTGGACTCGCATAAAGCGAGAAATCGCTCGATATGTTGTTGAGTGTGATGTCTACCAAAGAGTAAAGACCAAGCACCTCAAGCCGGCTGATACACTCCAACCATTGTCTATTCCCTCCTAGAAGTGGGAGGAGATCGGTATGGATTTCATTACTGGGTTGTCGAAGACCTCTTAAGGTTATGACTCGATTTGGGTCATCGTGGACTGACTCACAAAGTCAGCACATTTCCTCCCAGTGAAGACTCGATACAGTGCCAAGGATTATACCGAGTTGTATCTCACATGTATTGTTTGCCTTCATGGGATTCCAAAGAAGATCATTTCCGATTGAGGCACTCAGTTTACTTCTCATTTCTAGAAGAGCCTTCATGAAGCCATAGGAACTAAGATCTTCCATAGCACCACCTATGATGCTCAAACCGATGGTCAAACCAAGAGGGTGAATAAGGTTCTAGAAGATATGTTACAAGCTTGTCCTCTCACATATAGGAAGAATTGAGAAATTTGCTTGTCATTCACCAAGTTCTCCTAGAACAACATTTGTCAGTTGAAAGTTGAAACGTTGTCATTTGAAGCTCTCTATGCCGAAGATGCCGAACGTCGTTGAATTGGTTTGAATCCAACGAAAGGGCTTTTCTAGGCCCGAATTTAGTCAAAGAAGGAGAAGAGCATGTTCGGGCTATTCACAAGTGTCTCCTCATGGCTCAGTCCTGCCAGAAGAGCTATACAGACCGCCGTTGATGAGAACTTGTGTTTGATATTAAGGACTTTGTATATCTCAAGGTATCACCTCTCAAAGGGGTTCGACGCTTTCAAGTTTGATGGAAGTTGGCGCCTCACTATTGTCACATCCCAAATTCTTAATCATGTATTTAAGCAAAACCATCCTTCTTAAGCATTATGCTTATTTTTTGTGTAATGGTAATCCGAAGCACTAATGCACTTCGTTAAAAATTATTTGGATAAGAGAAAGAAAATTGGGGGAGAAAATAATTCAAGTTGCATTGAAAATACCTATTTTCTCTAACATATGGGCCCCACATGTGGCCCCACACCTCACCCACTCCCTCTCTCAAGTGGGCAGCACCCCACTTGCCCTCTCTCTCTCCCCCCTCACTCCACCACGTCCCCACCAAGTGCAGCACACAGCTGCAGCCCCTCCCTCTCTCCCTCTCCCACTCAAACTCTCTCTCTTTTCTTCCAAAATCCGAGCTTAAGTGGAGGATTCAAGGTATGCATGTGGTACCTTTTCATTCTCTAGCTCAAGTGAGCGTGACCGGTGGCGCGTGGCCCGTGCTACTACTACGGCCGTGTTGACCACTATGCTCGAGGATTGCCAATATACTAAGCCAGGAGCTGTGGTGATCACTCCAAGGCCACCACCGGCTCAGTCTGCACCTCAGTCCTCTCGGGCGACCCACACCCCCATGTGTGGCCGAGCACGTCACACCACCACTGAGGATGTTCATGAGAGTGACACCGTCCTAATGGGTAGGTTGTCTGTTCATTCACATTCAGTCATAGCTCCAACAGTTGTTCTTTTCGATTCTGGAGATTCTCACTGCTTCATAGCGGCAAGTTATACTCGACGTCATGGGTTGACAGTCAGCACCACCCCTACACCCTATCCTATAGATGCACCTGGAGCCAAGGTCCTTATTAAGCAATGCGTGCCCAACGCCTCGGTAATCATTAATGGGATGTTTTTGTGTGGATTTGTTAGTGATGGACTCGAAGGGGATAGACATCATATTGGGGATGAACTTGCTCACCAAGAATATGGTGGTCTTAGATTATGCTCAACGAACGGTTACCCTAAGTGGTCCGTCCGGCACCCATATTCAATTGAAACTTGAGGGTGTTGAGTCTTGTCTCTTTGCTGTGAAGGTTGTCCCCACCATAGAACTGCTAAGTATTCATGTGGTGTGGGAATTCCCAGATGTCTTTTCGGATGAATTGCCAAGAATACCACCTGACCGAGCAGTGGAGTTCTCTATTGATCTCATGCCCGGAGCGGCCCCAATATCAAAAAGGTCTTATAGGTTGCCACCAAATGAATTGGCGGAACTGAAGACAATTGAAGGAGTTACTAGAGAAGGGGTTCATTCGTCTGAGCTCCTCATCTTGGGGATGCTCGCCACTCTTTGTGAAGAAGAAAGACGGATCTCTTCAGATGTGTGTTGATTACCGTCCGTTGAATGAGCTCACTGTCAAGAACAAATATCCTCTCCCTAGGATTGATATTCTGTTTGATCAACTGACCGGAGCCCGAGTCTTCTTGAAGATCGACTTGAGACTGGGCTATCATCATATTAAGGTCCGGCCGGAGGATATCCCAAAGACGGCTTTCTCGACCTGCTACGGGCTATATGAATTCACCGTCATGTCCTTCGGATTGACAAATGCGCCGGCATTCTTCATGTATTTGATGAATACTGTGTTCATGGAGGAATTGGATAAGTTTGTCATGGTTTTCATCGATGACATTCTCATATACTCCAAAACTGATGCAGAGCATGTAGGTGCACCTCCATATTATTCTTGGCCGACTCATAGATCATCAGCTTTATGCTAAGTTCAGCAAGTGTGAGTTCTGGCTCAGGGAGGTAACTTTTCTGGATTATGTTCTGTCAAAAAATGGTGTTGCAGTTGACCCAAGCAAGGTGCAAGATGTGTTTAAATGGGTGCAACCCAAGAATGTCACGGACATCCGGAGTTTTCTCGGACTTGCGGGCTATTACCCGCCAGTTCATCGAGAATTTCTCTAAGGTTGCTAAGCCAATGACCGAGTTGTTAAAGCAAGACAACAAGTTCGAGTGGTCAAGTGAGTGTGAGTCCGCTTTCCAAACTTTGAAGAAGTTGCTCATGACCGCTCTAGTTCTCGCTCAGCCAGATATGAGCAAGGGTTTCGATGTCTATTGCGATGCTTCTCGCATGGGCCTCAGATTCGTCCTTATGCAAGAACACAGGGTTGTCGCTTATGCCTCATGATAGTTGAAGCGCCGCGAGGAGAATTATCCGACACATGACTTAGAGCTGTCTGCAGTTGTGCACAGTCTAAAGATCTAGCATCATTATCTGATGGGGAACTTGTGCCGTATCTATATGGATCACAAGAGTTTGAAGTACATTTTCACTCAAGCCAATCTGAACATGAGGCAGCGAAGATGGCTCGAGTTGATCAAAGATTACGAACTGGAGGTTCATTATCATCCAGGCAAAGCGAATGTGGTCGCCGATGCACTAAGCTAGAAGGCGCATTGTCATTGCCTTAGAGCCGAGCCCAGGAATGCCACACTTTGTGATGATTTTCACCAGCTTTGACTCAAAATGGTTTCGGATGGCTTCCTTGCCAACTTAGATATCAAATCCACTCTCTTGGATGATATCAAAGCAACTCAAAGGGAGGATAAGAGCATGGCCCGAATCTGGGAGAAGATGAAGATCGGCAAGGCTATATGCTTTTCTGAAGATGATCAGGGTATTCTGTGGTTTTGGAACCGACTAGTGGTTCCAAGGGTAGAAGCACTAAGGAAGAAGACTCTTGATGAGGCTCATGACTCCTTGCTATCCATTCATCCAGGGAGCACGAAAATGTATCAATACCTCAAGCCACAATTTTGGTGGACTCGCATGAAACGAGAGATCGCTCGATATGTAGCTGAGTGTGATGTCTGCCGAAGGGTGAAGGCAGAGCACCTCAAGCCAGCCGGTACACTTCAGCCTTTGTCCATTCCTTCCTGGAAGTGGGAGGAAATTGGAATGGATTTCATTACTGGCTTGCCAAAGACCTCGAATGGGTACTACTCTATATGGGTGATTGTGGACCGATTGACGAAGTCCGCTCATTTCTTGCCTGTCAAGACCACATTCTCGGCCAAACAATATGCAGAGTTGTATCTCACCAGGATTGTTTGCCTCCATGGGATTCCGAAGAAGATCATTTCTGATCGAGGCATACAATTCACATCTCACTTCTAGAGGAGCTTCCAAGAGGCTATGCAAACCGAGCTCTTTCATAGCATGGCTTACCATCCTCAGACCGACGGCCAAACCGAGAGGGTAAATCAGATTTTGGAAGACATGCTTCGAGCTTGTGTTCTCACTTATGGGAAGAGGTGGGACATATGCTTGCCCTTCGCACAGTTCTCATATAACAATAGCTTCCAAGCGAGTATTGAGATGTCATCGTTTGAAGCTCTATATGGCCGAAGGTGCCGAACACCATTGAATTGGTTCGAATCTGGCGAACAGGCTTTCCTAGGTCCGGATTTGGTCAAGGAGGTGGAAGATCATGTCCTGAATATCCGCAAGAGCCTTCTCACGGCTCAATCCTAGCAAAAGAGCTATGCGGATCGTCGCTCCTGAGACCTCAAGTTCGCAATTGGAGATCATGTGTACCTCAATGTTTCACCGCTCAAGGGTGTTCGCCGATTCCAAGTTCGATGCAAGTTAGCGCCTCGATATGTGGGACCATTCCAGATTGTTGCTCGATGTGGAGAGGTGGCATATCAACTAGACTTGCCTCCGTCTCTCTCCGACATGCATAACGTCTTCCACGTGTCGCAACTGAAGAAATGCATCCGAATTCCAACCGAGGTCATTGATGTTGCACCTCAGGAGTTGCAGCCGGATTTGTCGTATTGCGAGCAGCCAATAATGATTTTGGGTGAAGCCGAGCGCAAGACGGGGCGAGCTTCCATCAAATTCATCAAAGTCCAATGTAGCAACCACTTGGAAGATGAGGTAACTTGGGAGCGTGAGGATAAAATCCGCTCTGAGTATCCCGAGCTCTTTGCGAGCTTGTAAGCATTGTGTAAATTTTGAACAATTGGGACCTCTTGCATGTCTATGCTCATCACTATGTTAAATAAAAGTATTGCATTAGGTTCCATAACTCACCACGTGATAGTTTCTCACAGCGTGGTATCTCTCACAGCACGGTTCCTAACCTCATCGTCCTCTCCCCGACTCATGCTGAATCTCAGGACGAGATTCTTCTTAAGGGGGGAGGTTTGTCACGTCCCAAATTCTTAATCATGCATTTAAGCAAAACTATGCTTCTTAATAATTATGCTTAACTTTTGCGTAATGGTAATCTGAGGTGCTAATGCACTCCGTTAAAAATCATTTGGATAAAAGAAAGAAAATTAGGGGAGAAAATAATTGAAGTTGCATGGGAAATACCCATTTCTCTAATATATGGCCCCACACCTCACCCACTCCCTCTCTCAAGTGGGCAGCACCCCACCTACCCTCCCTCTCTCCCCCCTCACTCCACCACGTCCCCACCAAGTGCAGCACACAGCTGCAGCCCCTCCATCTCTCCCTCTCCCACTCAAGCACTCTCTCTTTTCTTCCAAAATCCGAGCTCAAGTGGAGGATTCAAGGTATGCATGCGGTACATTTTCATTCCCTAGCTCTTGAGCTACTCATCTATCCAATCCATTTTTATTTTCATGGAAGAATCATATAGTTCTTGAAGTTCTTAGCGTTCTTGAGCTTTTTGGAGCAAAATGGAGTTTTGGTCAAATTTGAGCTCTAAAGTTGTGTTGGTAGTTGATGAGTGAGTTCTAGTACTCTTGGACTATCCCTAACATGCCCCCTTTAGGTTTGGAAAAGACAACTCGAATCAACCAAAAATCCAATTGAGAACAACTTTTCTGGGCTGGCTAGGATACTCTGGACTCACCCGGATACTGCGGGTTCAGCATAATTTGTCCGTTGAATTGTGGTCAAAATTGGTTAGGGTTTAGGGTGCGTGATTGGTTTAGAACCTTTTGGATAGGGCATATGCACATTTGTGTAGCACAGATTTGTAAAATGAGTCAAATCACCCGAGGGAAAAATCATGAAGAACCCAAGTCTGTATCACTCGGATTATCCGGATAAACCCGGAGACTCCGGGTAGTTATGTGATAGTGTAGCCGAGAGCTTCATTCGGAACCTCACTCGGAGTGTCCGATATATCCTGGATAGTCCGGACCAACCCGGAGGTTCCAAGTCAAGTTAGAATAATGCTAACTGAGAATCTTCCCCGGAGGATGGCCCGGATACTCCGAAACTCGGACATTCCGGATTCACCTGGATACTCCGGGCCAGTCAAATAAAAAGCAGTAACCGAGCGCCTCTTCTGGAAGGTCCGAGCCCGGATACTCCGAACCATTCCAGATACTCCAGATGGCTGTTAATTTTTGGATTTCATTTAGATCATTTAGTATTGCGTTGATTCGCATATCTTATACTTCTAGCATGTGTTAAGTTTTATGGCATACCTTTTTGCACTTCATTCATACTCATTTGCATTGCACGCATTGATCCTTTTTAGAAATTACCGATCCATCGATCTCGGAGGCCGAGGGCGATCCCGAGGCATCCCACCTGTTTGAGCCAGTGCATCCAGGCAAGCAACTTAGCATATTGATCCCTCTTGTGTAATTGGATAAGTTTAAAATTGATGACATATGCTTATGTATGTATGCATGTTTAGTGAGTCAGTGTCGGGTAACAATGGATAGAACCTATGCTGATTGCATTATTCTACCTTGAATACTTGTGTATTTACATTCCTTGTAGCCTTGAGATGTTGTCAATGTCTAGATATGAATCTGACTTATATGCTTAGCCATGCTTAGGTCATTCGGTAGAAGTCGAACGACGGCGCATCACGTTGTTTGCGAGCATAGAACCTTCTTATGATTACATACACTTGTTGAGGTTGAGATGGTTGTATGAGTGATGAGTATGAGAAGAGGTGTGGACGGTGCTAGGATGGTGTTTTGTCCTACCCGGATGTGGAGTTCCCCTGGGTAGGTCGGTAGAGGAAAATCGGACACCGTAAACCGCTTTGCGCCGGTTAAGCACCAATCGTCGGTGTTGTTGGCTTTAGCACTTACCTTACTTACCACATATCGATCTAATGGTAAGGCAAGCCGAATACCTTCGCAGCTGTGGCTTTTTGGGCTTGGACATAGACGGTGTGAGTAGGCGGGCTTGTAGCGGTACTAGTTTGCTCCGAGAGTAGTTCTAGTACCGTCGCATCGAGCGATGCATGATCCAAACGGTTAGGGCTAGTTGGGAAAGGTTGTCACGAGTACCCCCTTGTGTGCACTTTGGACAGTGGTACAAGTCATATGATTCTCATGTCGTGTGGGTCCAGGAGTATCCCTCTGCAGGGTGTATAAATAGTTTGAACTGCCGCACTCTTGGTCATGAGCATGCTTCTGTCCATCTGCATCGGTCGTAGAGTTTCGAGTATGGTTTATGGTTCAGTATGTGGGAGTTGGTGATGTTGATACTTGTTACTTATTGATATACATGTTGCTTATAGTTACTTTTGTTCAGTTGTTAGTTGCAGGGCAGTTTTCTTATGTTTTGGCAAAGTTTCAGTCGCTCACACATATGTCCAGGATGCTTAGTGCTTATGTTTTACTTAACCTGTGGATCATCCTTGCTAATGATCAATGCATAATCCTTGGAGTCGAGCTATGTATATGTTTTCTATATGGTTTAAGTCTTGCAAGTATCTTCGTACTCGTGTCTGTGCTTTCAGGTACTCCTTTTGCTGGAGAAGAAGCTGTTTTTGGCTACTTCGTGCCTGCCGATCGGGGTGGCGGGCAAGAGTAGTGCATCCTACTCTGAATGTGGCACTCTGAGATAGTGCCTAAGAGCATGCGGCGTCGTCCTCTTTTGTTGTTCATAAGTTTATCTTTCCCCTACGTAGTTCTTTTGTGGTTAAGAGTTGAGGGGTTTTGTCTCCTCCTAGCTTGTTTTTGTTGTAAATTGTTCAAATCGGTTGCATGCTTAATACTTGTAATATAAATATTTATTACCCGCTCTTTATTAAGTTATGTTGTGATGTATATGTTGGAAGGCATGTGTTCTGATCCTTGAGCACAAAACATATGCCGGGACTACCGGGATGATATTCTGGTTAATCATCGAGGTTGTGATTATGAATAATGATCCTCCTGGTGATTAATTAGAATATTATTTGGACGGTTCCCCACAACTATGTAGGGCCTTTCCAAGTCATTTCTCGGTATGGAGAGGTGGCCTACGAATTGGACTTAGCTCCGTCCCTCTCCGCTATTCATAATGTATTTCACGTCTTGCAACTGAAGAAATGCCTTCGGGTTCCAACCGAAGTCATTGAAGATGCAAATCAAGAATTGCAACCGGATCTCTCACATTGCGAGCGACAATTTTGAATCTTGGATGAAGCGAAATGCAAGACTCGATGACACTCTATTAAGTTCATCAAAGTCCAATGAAGCAACCACACCAAGGATGAAGCAACTTGGGAGCGTGAGGATAAAATCCGCTCCGAATATCCCAAACTTTTTAAGAACTTATAAATGTTATTGTAATTTAAAATAATTGGAGCATCTCACATATCTATAATCGTCACCATGTTAAATGGAGAGTTTGTTCCCAAAGAATTGCACATAAAAACTATCCAATCAGGAGAACTATAGTCCTGGTGGTCTAATCGCTATTGGTCTGGCGATCTGACTGCCATAGTTGTTTAGAGCCCCAAACTCTTTGTATAGATTTTGGTCTAACCACCATATCCGCAGTTTATTGAGCCGCGATCTGACTGAGCCTATCTGTAGTCTGACCATTAGCTCTTGTGAAAGTCCAACAGTTGTCTCGTTCCACCACCGTCACTTTCTCCCTTAGTTTGCCGAATCTTTAGATGAGATTCTTATTAGGAGGGGGGGGGAGATTTATCACGTCCCAAAACACTAATCACATGATTAAGCATTTATAATTATCATACCATTATGTTTATACGTAATCATTTGATAAATTGAATTTAAACGTGTTAAAAATACCTAGAGATGGCTTAGAGCTCCTTAGGAAGGCCCTAAATACCTTGGAGAAAAGAAGAAAAGAAAAAAGAAAGAGAGGGAGGGAATTAGAACAAATTCATCAAAAACCCTTCTCACTTTCTGACCGGGCTCAACCATGGTCTGACCGCCAGGTGGACAGCCATGTAGGTTTTCCACGTGGGCTTCCCATGGTCTAGCCAACCCTTTCCACAGTTTGACCGCCACAGCAAAGACTCCACTTAAGAAAATCGGCCAACTCTCACACACTCACTCTCTCACACACTCTCACTCACTTCTTCACCCACACCAAGATAGAGTGAGAGATCACCTCGACATCCACGACGCTTGGAGATCGACGGAGGGAACTTCCTCAAGCTCGTCGAAGGCTTCCTTGAGCTCATCCCCTTCATCCTCTTTATCGGGGGAGTTTGTACACGTGTTCTTCCACCTCAAGCCCCTACACCACCTCGGAGCCCAATCTACAAATCGGAGCTTCCCGGAGTGATCCCATCCAATACAAGGCTTCCTAACACTAAGGTGAGACGTCCCCTACCATTTTTCCATCGTTCTTAAGCTCTAATCAATCCCCATGCCATTTAGACCCAAGCTTAACGCTAGCCTAGGACTTATCCATGGGGTTTTTGAGTTTAGCTTGGTGAATATTGTCCAAATTACTTTAGAAGTACTCCACTAGTCCCATAGAGCATTTTGGTACCCTTCGTGGTCAACAGTTTCGCTAGAGCCTTCGTCGGCGGCCTCGCAAAGTGGCGCCGGTAGGGTCTCACAGTCTGACCACCACTAGGGCCGGTCTAACTACTAGAAGGTGGTCCGACCATCGACATACCGTCGGTCTAACCGCCAGACGCCAAAACTCTCTACTGGCCATCGGTCAAATCGCCACTTTCATGTCGGTCTGACTACCAGCCATTCAAGGCTGTATGTACTTAAGTTACCTTGTCCGGGGTTTCAAACTTTGAAACCCTAATCTTTTGACGGTCTTTTGTAAATGTTTTTAAAATAAGACGCTTTATTAATATTCAAGTATGCATCATATGAACACTTTTTCATTGTTTGATTATTTATGCAATGCATTCTAGATTCCTTTAGACAGCGTTGTGCCGACGGTCGAAGTGAGCAAAGGCGACACCCATCCACCTGAGTTCTGTGAGTGTTGTGTGGGCAGTATCAGACAACTGTCAGAGCAGCAAGTCAAGCATCTAAACATATTAAACCTTTGTTTGAATTCAATGGGGTCTAAATTGATAAGTTGTCGCTTATGTACCAGTGCATGGTTAGCGAGTCGATATTGGGTTTATATGGGTAGAACCTATATTGAATTGCATTATATCTACTTTTAGTTATTAATTATCCACATCCTTGTAGCCTTGATAATATTGTTGATAACTAACTCAAGAGTTATTTGAAATGCTTAGCAATGCATAGGTCCCTGGTAGAAGTCGAGCGATGGTGCAACCATTATTTGCGAGCTTAGGGCTTATTTGTTGTTTACAAACACAATAACAATGATGTGGGTTGTATGAGATGTGAGAATGAAGTGAGATGTGGGTGGTGCTTTGGGTATCTTCTGCACCAAAGGAGTTCCTCGGTGTAGTTCGGGAAAGGAACCTGAATGCCATATACCGCTTGTATCATTTAAGCATCGTCTATTGTTGTAGTTGGCTCTAACACTTTCCGTACTAACCACATATTGATTTAATAGTAAGATAAGCCGAATACCTCTGTAGCTGTGATCATTTGGGCTTGCACATCGACGGTGTGAGTGGGTAAGCTTGTAGAGACACTTGTGGTTGCTCTGGGAGTGAACCTAAGTGAGCTCCGCACCGAGCGATACCCAATTCAAATGGTTGGTGCTAATTTGGAAAGGTCGGTACGAGTATCCCCTTGGGTGGGCCTGTGTGTTCACTCAAGTCGTATGGTTCTTGAGTCATGTGGGTAAAGTTGTACCCCCTTAAAGGGTGTAAGAACAATTCAAATTACCGCGCTCTTAGTCATGAGCATGCTTCTATTTAGTTGCAATAGTCGTAGAGTTACAAATGTGGGATGTGTGGTATGGTTGGATGAGATGGGTTTGAGATGGTTTGTTTTACATTTATGTTCATGAGATGGTTCCATTTAAGTTTATATACAAGTTGATGGTTACATAATAGAAAGGTATATGTGGTTAAGTATAGATGCTCACATATATAGATGCTCACACATAGAAATCTAGATCGCTTACACATATGAATTTACTTAACCTTGTGACCTACTCCTTGCTAATGACTTAAATATATAATCCTTGGAGTCGGGTTATTATATGTACCTATTATGGATTAAGTTTTGCAAGTACTCTCGCACTCACGCTGCTTTTTCAGGTTCTATCGGTGAGAAAGAGCTCGTGTTTGGCTACTTCACGCCCACCGATATAGGTGGTGGGAATGAATAGTGCAAACTACTCGTGTGACGTGTTTTTGAGTGGAGCCTAAGGGAATTTCTTCACCTAGTTTTTGGTGTTGATAGGTGTTAATCTTCCGCTACGTAGTTTCTATTTTGGTTAGGAGGTAATCTGTTCTTTATCCTCCTAGCTCCCTTTTGATATAAATTGTTGTAAATGATTAAGAACTTGTAATATAATTTAATTACTCATTCTTTCTTAAGCTTTGTTGTGATGCTATATGTTGCAAAGGCATGTGTTTCGATTTTGGGCACAAAACACGTGTCCGAACTACCGAGATGTTATTCTAATTAATCATTGTGGTCATGATTAAGCAAATAATCATCTTAATGATTAATTGGAATACTATTTGGTTGGTTCCTCACACTTAGATACACCAAAATTTGCCTAGTTATTAGGATTAGACTCATCCACACCTATATTGTACTCTGTGATCAAAAAATAATCAAGGCAAGATAGGATATAAGGCTATTATCCAAATGTAACCCCTTGGAGATTCCCCTCCGTGGCGTTGGTGGCCCACACTAAGGAAAGTGGTGTCCCACACTCCCCGACCTCCAGCTATCAAAAGGGGGCAAGGAGTCTCCCAATGGGACCCCTTGGAGATTCCCCTCCACAGGGTTGGTGGCCCACACTAAGGAAAGCGGTGTCCCAAAGTCCCCGACCTCCAGCTGAAGATTGGAAGACTGGCAACGCTCATACAAGAGGTAAAAAATGTTGCATACAAGGGGTTAATTAATAATACATGTACCTAAAGCCAGTCAAGGGAAGTCAGGGCTGTGATTTTGAGCACAAAGGTGTCCCACCCAAAATGCTAACCAACCTGCTATCCTCTGTACAAGGAACGGGTGCATGATCATCCCCATGAATGGAGGGTGAACTCGATGACTTAGCTATAGAACTATCTGTCGGAGAAGACATCGGCTCCCTCGACTCAGAGATCTATACCACCAAACTATCTAGCGAGGCCAGTGCTCCCTGATCCTCCGACTGGTCCATAGGAGTTCCACCGGCCTGATCATGCGGGATGGGCATGTCTGAAAGCTGTACCAGTTTGATCAAATCATCCCCTGCGACCCCTAAAGGACTCGGGGCTACAAGGTCACCAGAGGAAATTCCAGAGTTACTTCTGGTAAGCTGTCCCTCGTGAAGTGGTGAAGCATTTCCTCATCCACTTCATGAGACACTATGTGTCCAGACTAGGGGATGAGTGCAAGATCTCTACTTACGCACCCGACTAGGTAGCCTCGTTTGGACCTGTGTGAGAAGTCGCCCCAGGTGGGGCCAGAGTCTACAAGGACAGTTACAAGATATTAGTACTCAAGACACCGCTTAAGATGACAATTAAAGGAGGGTATTTCTTACTAGTGTTTCCCTCTCCCTGACGTCTGGAGCTACATTACACAACACTTTTAGGATGTCCTCATGACGCCCCGGGTATTGATCTGCGAGTAAGAATTTGGCCCTTTAGAAGGCTGCTTCTTCCGAAAGGACTACACCTACGATCCAAATTTCATCAATGACTATAACAAAAAAAATTGACTAGGAATACTCGAATGATGCCTTATCATTCGTTGTATCCTGAGTTGGGTCGAAAGACCCACGATACTCCTAGGCCGATGATCTATGTCCTTGAGGGAGCTAAGTTGAGCGTCACGTCCTAGGCGATCATCCCCCACTCTCTCATATCCTTGGTCTTATCAAGGACAACTTGAAACTCTCAAGTACGTTGGGCCTTCATGTTCCAGCATGAGTTCTTCACTGCCAGAGTATTTCAGTACTCTAAGGCTCTCTTGATCTCACATTTGCAGTAGAACCAGTGTGAACACCACCCTGACCAGGAGGTCATGGGTGAGAATGGGATGCACATACCCGACACTCTGGGTCGAAGAGCAAATCCAACGGAACCTGGGACACCGCTGGAGAAACCCTTCAGGTGGTAGAATTGGCAGAAGGACATTCAACAAAGGTCTTACCTCGATGAAGGCCTCACATAGGTGAGTGAACACACTCATCATGGTGATGGATTTGGGGTTAAGGTGGATCATCTTCACACCATCGAAATCCAAGGCGTGGGTGAAGAAATCGGAGGGCAAGAGCTGGAGACCACAATAGGCGAACTCCTCGAACATCATGACCTCATTGGTGTTTAGGGTGGGGACTTCCTCCCCATTTGCCATCCTCCATTTAATCAAGCTTTGAGAAGGGATGAGACCTTCACCCACGAGCTTGTTTAGGAGGGTTCGAGACATTTCATATTTGAGCTAGCCATCAGCGGTGGAAGCCATGGAAGGCGATTGAAGTCTAAGAGCTTGAGGGAGAAGATTTTTGGCATAAAAGGTTTTTTGGACGTAAAATCAAACAGTCATTTACCACTTCCGATTATAAGGGAAGTGAGGGGTAACGGTTCACTCCACGTCACTGTGATTGTCGCAATTTTGAAAACATGAAAGGATCGTGGGGATGTGGTCGTGATTCGTCTTCCTTTTTGGGCCTCGACCTCACGTCCCGAGTTCCTTGGGGGCGGTAGTGCACATTAAATGTGCATGACTTGAGGATGGAAAGCATGACGTCTAAACCATTACTCAAGTGCTTATGTGACTCTGGTAGGTCCCAATCACATGGGCTCTGACAACTTTCTCCTGCCTGGAGGAAAATCTGACCAAGTCCTAGGATCCTATTCGATCGAACATTTTCTTCTCGATCAGGAAGGACCCGACTTGGGAAGAAGCACTAGTGCTCGGGTAAGGAAAGAGAACATGTGTTCTATGAAGAACTCAACGAGAATTTTTTTAGCAAAAGATTTTTTTCATTAAAAGTAAGCTAAAAAGACTTTACATTCAAAGTGGTGCTCGCTAGCATCATCCCGAGTTCTAGTTATTCGGACAACCTGGGAGAAGAAAGTAAAAGAAAAAAAGAAGTGAGAATCTAATAGAAGAGTCCACGCTTCAAATTCCTTCGTTTGGAGCAATCGATATAGAAGTTGGCCACTCTGCCATCGTTGTCGTCATCAGCGGGGAAGGGAGAAGGTGATGAGGAACTGATGGCTTCCTCCTTCTTCTTCTCCTCGGCCTCCTCAGCCTCTTCCTAGTGTATCTCCTCCTCAAGAAGATCCCAATCGATCTCTTCTTGGCAAGGTGTCAAGGGATCGATGATGGTAGGCTCAGTCGAATGCTTGAACTCAACATCGGTAGGCCCGCCAACCACCTGCTTTTCCATTGTCTCCTCATCGGAGGAAACAATGATGAGCTTGACGCAGGAGTTTGATTGTGTTGGTGAAGGAGGTGGGATGCGTGGGGGCGACTTTGGCGATAGAGGCAAGAGTCCCAGCGGTGAAGCCGACGGTGGTCCCAGTAATGGCGCTCTCAAGTCTCTAGAACTGGAAGAGGACAAGAACGTCATGATCATTGCGGTAAGTTTGAAGGAAGAAGAAAGGTTTCTTGTCTCAAATGAAGACTAAGGATTTATGTGATAATGTTCATGTCTCTCTGTTTATAAAGACTTGCGAGTCGCATGAGTGCGCCTCGTGAAGAGTGACAGAACCGTTAGAAAACTAACAATAGTCGCAACCCTTTATTTCTCGGTGCTATATGATAGGTTTTGATGAGTCAAGATTCTCGATTTCCAAAGTTGTCTGTCCGGGGTGATATCATATCAACTCCCCTCAAAAGTTGCATGGATCCGATCTAATACAGTGGATAAGGATGGAAAAGCCTAAAATCTTTTTGGGATTTCCAATGCTACAACTCGAGTTGGTTGAAAAATGTTTTTGGGGAACTCGATCCATGCAGTTGGAAAATTCCCTGACTAGGAGGACGAGTCTCGAAGGAGTTCCCAGTCAACATGAAGAACTAGCGACCCTTTTCTGAGCAGAGTTGGGGGCTAACTGATGGTGATATATAATTAATATTATTTATATTTCATATATCTATAAAAGGGTATATGGGGATCGAATACATCTTACTCGATATGGGTCTAATTGTGACCGATATAGAGTAAGGTATAGAAACGATATGCTTGGAAGCTACTTATCCCGAATATGGAAGTTATCCTCTATTCGAGAAGGATTCTTAGATCTACGGAAGTCTAACAATCCAAGTAGGACACGTCACTTCACCAGCTTTGCAGGTATCTCTAATTTTCATATCATAACAATAGGCCAATCGAGTACAAATCCTCGACATGATGAGAGTCATAGCAATCCAGGTTCTCATTCTAGCGATCTTCAACAAGCTCCCGACTACCGTTAGCGTGAAAGACCAAACACAGAGAGTATATAAGGCATATCCAACATTGTGGCACGCTTAATACATTCACAGCAACGCATGAACAACTAGTCAACTTTTAACTAGGTCAGCCAAACTATAGGTATCAAGCCATACCTTTTTTTTTAAAAATATTTTTTCTTGGGGAACAAAATGTAATTAAACTTGGAAATTCAATTAATATTTCAAAAATAAGCCCTTGGCTACTAAATAGTGAAAACTGAAATTTTTCTGCCACACCATTGGCCGTGGTAAGAATTTGGCCACCTGCATCGGCCGGTCCGCCGGTTCCTCATTCCGGTGCAGTCCAACCCCTGCCCCGACCCCCGGGCCCCTCGGAGCGTCGGACCGGAAGCGTCCCACACGACGCCAAGCAGCGGCGGCGGCGGCGGCGGCAGTTCCAACTACTTACAAGCAACAAACACTTCTCCCTTCCTTCCCCCGCACTCCACCTCCACTTCCCCGGCGTCGCCATGGACGCCGACCTCGTGCAGCGCTGCCTCGAGGCCGGCGGCCGTGACCTCCTCCACCCCTCCTCTCCTCCCTCCCCCACCTCCGCATCCGCCGCCGCCGCCTCCTCCACCTCGTCCATCCTCCAGTCCCTCCCCCTCCACGTGGTAAACCCTCTCCCCCTTCTCCCTTCCCCCTCCCTCTCCTCATCCATTCGTCGTCCTAATCCGTTCCGTCGCCGTTCTCCCAGTCCTTCGACCGCGGCTTCTACCTCCTCGTCAAGGCGATCCAGGAGCTGCGCGAGCGCAAGGACGGCCTCGTCGTCACCGTCGGCATCGGCGGACCCACCGGCTCCGGCAAGACCAGGTACAGCGGCACCGTCCCCCTAGATCGCGCCATTTGGTGGATCGGGGTAAATGATCTCGGGGGTGTCGTTGTGCTTCTGCAGCTTGGCGGAGAAGGTAGCGTCGGTTCTGGGGTGCGTCGTGATCGTCTCCATGGAGGACTACCGGACGGGGGCCGGGGCCGACGACGGCAGCGACGTCGACGCCATCGACTTCGACGCCCTCGCGCGCAACCTCCAGGTCTCGCTCTGCGTGCCTCCTCTCGAGCCGTTTGATTTTGGGTGGGATTGGTTCGATGCGCACAAGGTGCTTGCTTTAATGACGGGTCTGAGTGTGGCGAGAAATGGTGGCCTTGAATGCCCTTGTCGATTGTACCGTTTGGTAGGGCTACACTAATGGTTGTGGTTGAAGGAGAATTGAATTGATGGGGGGCGCATAGGGTAGTAGGAGTTGTTTTCAGAAAGAGAAATGTTCAATTCCCTTTTATGGTGTCAATTTGTGTTCTAGTCCTCTATAAATGCGAACGATAGATCAGAATCCGCATAGGCGCACACTCCTTGAATTTGGGCCAAAAAATATGGCTATATGCCAACTAATTTGAAATTTAACAGCTTTCTGTTGGTGGTCGTCTAACATCAGAATACAGATAATCCTCTACCTTTCATCTGAAAAAAGGAAGAAGTGAAAAATGACCATCTGGTCACTGAGTTTATTGTACACGGTGCACATGTGAATGCATGAACAAATGGAACCTTTACTTTTCAATAGTTGAGCTGTTGATCATAGTGACTAAAAGACATGCAAGATGCAACTGAATTAAAAGTTTATGCCTTATTCTCGTATTAGATCGTTGCATTTTCTAAATCAATGTCGCTCAAGCCACATATACACCCGTATAAGCGTCTGGTAGGTCAGGTGCTCTGCTTTGTCACCCCTAGCCCTATCATGTTGGTTTCCCCAATTGACAAATGACAATTATCACATCCTGCTAGCTCATTTTTCCTATTCGATACATTTGTATGTAGGTACTTCTTCTTTTTTAGTGCTTAGAGCCTTCCTTTTGTTATCCTTATGCATGATTGCCTATATTTAGCACAATTTTTTTGGGAGAAATTCAGCACATATTATTTCCATTATATACATAAAATGTCTGTGTTTTATAGTATTTATGATCTGAACCTGCATGTAAGGCTGGACTCGAGGCCACATATCGCATAATTGCTGAACGGTGGTCTGACTGCACACTTAATGCTACTGGGAACATTTAGGCCTGAATACTATTTTTGAACACCTATGTATTAGTTTTCATAAACATTAGAATTGTTAGAAGAGATAAATAAAGTGCAGATCTGATGTAGGCGTGATGACGATGGATAGGCGGCGCGAAAAATGGGTACAGGTCGCCGGAGCTATTGCACCTAAGAATCACGTTCTTGGTGCGGAGATCCTTCACAGAGAGACCAAATGGGTCAAACTCTATAGAACAAAAATTGTCAGTGGTGAATTTACGAGAAGGACAAAACCGTTACAGACAACGACCTGTGTTTTGGTTTTCGAGGGTGGAGAGAGATGGGAGAGGTTACCCGGATCGGCGGACATGTGGGAGGAGGCACCTGAGTCCATGAACCAAGGTGCTTGCTGCTGCATGGACATGGCGTTCATGGTCTGGATGAGGGAGGCTTGATCCCATGAGAGTGGTGCAACAGGCGGGATGCTATACGCGTCAAGTGCAACAAAAGCGTGCTGCACGCCGGGAGCTTGGGGTCGTGGGCCGAGGATGCCTTGGCCAGCCCTAGGCCACATGGCACCCCAAGGCTAGGGAGGGAGGGAGAAAGGGGGGGGGGGGGGGTGCCGCGGGCGCCATTACCGTTGTTGCTATTGCCGCCGCAACGATTGTTCTTGTTCTTGTTACCCTTGCCGTTGTTGCCCTTGCTAGAGGTGGAATTTCTGGTGCCAGCACCGTAGCCAGTTGAGTGGTTGGAGGAGCTATGTTCAGCGGGTTTGGCGTTGGTGGTGGCCACTAGAGCTGTGTAGGAACCGGCGGGTGCATCAATCTTGAGGTCCGCCTCATCAAGGAGAGAGCGAGCCTTGAGGAATGTTGTGAACGACGTCTTTGTCTTGATGATGGTGGTGATGTTGCAGAAGGGGTCGAACAGGTCGCGTAATATGGTGAGGACGAGTGTCTTCGGACACCTTCTGGTAGAGGTCGGCGAGGGAGTCGGTGAAGGATTTGAGCCGCTGGGAGTAGACCAAGATGGTTTGATCGCCCTGAGCCATGTCGCGGAACAATCCCTCTAGATTGGTCTAGACAGCGTGCGCGGAAGCACCGGACACGATGACGATGGAGAGGATCTCCTTGGAGATTGATGCGTAGAGCAGAGAGAGTACGACGTAGTCTGTTGACTCCCAAGCGGAGATGGCGTCGCTGGTCCCTGTCTTGGTGTCCAGCTTGGGGGATGAGCCATCGATGTGGCCCTTGGCACCGAACTTGCCGATGAGGACTTGGAATAATTCGCGCCAGCGGGAGTAATTCGGTGGGTGAAGCTCGAGTGAGAAGGGGATGTGTGTATGCACATTTATGGTGGAAATAGCAGAAGCTTGGGTGTTGGCCATGGTGAAGTGGATCGGCGCTGGGGGTGGGGGATGCTGCCGCGCTGATTTGTGCGTAGGGGAGTTGCGCAGGGGTGGGGGGGGGGTCGGCGCAAGGGGGGCGACGCAAAACGGAACAGTCGCAAGAGGGGGGGGGGGGGGGAAGCTCCTAGTTTGATGCCATGAAAGAGTATGGAGATGGGGAATACTCGGCTTGATTATTCCCATTGGAGCCGGCTGTCTTATTTAGATGTACATGGTGCTAAACTAGGTAAGAGATGAGCTATACAAGGTAAGTGATCAATCTCTCTAAACTAGGAAACTACAACTATCCTTTCTATACATACAAATCCTTTCTATACAAACACAACCCTAATAGGGTTGGTTGGCGGTTGGGGTGATAGGGCCGGTCGCTGGACCTGGGCCTATCGGCTGGGCCTGGTAGGAAGATATTCCAACAGTTTGTGCTAGGCACTCATGCACATGTCCGTCGTGAAGAAATAAATAGAGATGTCGAATATAGTTCAAGTATTTGGTCTTCTTAGAGGCCCAACATTCCAATTTTCCTTGGTTCTGATCTATTCATTTGTGAATTTATAATTGTTTAGATCTCTCAGTTAGTATAGTGAAACAAAGAAATGTGCAGGTTTTGCAAGATTTGGCATTCCTAACCCGACCAAGTCCTCTGGTGTAATGTTTCGGCTTTAGCTAATATCCGGCACCCCGTGGTTTTTATCTTGCACGGTAATGAATAATGATTTACTGCTGGACCTTTTCATGCACAAGTTTGGCATTTTTGTATTGTCAATTTGAGTTTGTAAAATTAATGCTTGCTTTTGTTATCGGAACTTAGTATACTTGGTTAAATCAATGTTCCAGATGTTAATTGCGCAATTTTAATTGTATACCGTTTGCTCGCCATATTGATAACTTTCTGGTTATTTTGGTATATGACTAGTACCCTTACAGTCATGTCTACTGAGCAGGATCTTGTAAAGGGTAAAGATACAATGATGCCACTGGTTGATTTTCAAGAGAAGAAACGCACAGGATGGAGGCAACTGAAGATTTCTACATCTGGAGTGGTGCAATATCTCAGCAATACATGCTATACTGCTATAAAATCTCTAACATCTTGTGATAAGATCTTTTCCTTTTCTGATACAAGTTTTCGTTCCAGGTGATTGTCGATGGTGCTTATGCTCTGCATTCAACACTAAGATCATTGCTTGATATCCGGGTTGCTGTGGTAAGCATGATAGTTGCTTACTTTCTATAAAATCCTTTTTGTTAAGACTTACAGTTTTACAGAATAGTAATCATACCTGTTGAGTAACCTTGCAAATGAGTTTCAGGTTGGTGGTGTTCATTTTAGCCTGCTTTCTAAAGTTCAGCATGATATTGGAGATTCTTGCTCATTGGACTATCTGATCGACAGCATATTTCCATTGTTTAGAAAGCACATTGAGCCAGACCTGCATCATGCACAAGTACACACCTTGCCATCCATAGCTGTTTATTTCTTTTGTTTCCTAACTATCATTTGGTTCTTTGGACATGATGTTTCCTAGTTGAATTGCTAGCGCAGATTAGGATTGATAACAGCTTTGTCTGCTCATTCCGCGAACCTTACTACAAGCTTAAGTGCAAAAATGAGGTCAGTAGAGGATTACCGTTGATGAATAATATTGTTGTTATCAATGTTTCTGTTTATTTCATTTTTTTAGATGAAGGAAGTACATTCTGTTTATTTCATGCAAAGTTGAAGTATTTCTGTGCTGATAGTTTTCTTTTGATGTGATAGATAATCATATTGTTCTGTTATTCGAGAACAATAATAGTGTCAGCATCCTCTTTTGTTAGTCCCTTCACAAGTAAATTTTGATAAACATTTCCTGATAGAAGGTTAGTAGAGTTAGTTCTGAACACATAGTACTAGGCTACTAGCTTTCGTTAGTGTAGTATAACAAGTGGCCATACTGTGTTACGTGGGGCCACACCTATGCCAGTTGCAAGTACCAACCAGCCAGCCCCATCTTAACATGATCATGACAATGCAGGGATAACTAGGAATTTGCTTGCTTTCCAAGTTAGCTAAGATTATTATATGTATTGAGATTTGTATATCCCATTCTTTAGGGACTGCTGTAATTAGCTACATTTTGTTAGGGCCTTATCTCGATTTAAGGAGACGAGGTCTATCAATTGAGATTAAGCAGTTATATTTTAAGAAGTATCTTCTTCCTAGCCCCCCACCCCACCCTAGCCACACTTCTCTCTGTGCCTCGCCATGGCTAGCCGCCGGAAGCTCCAGGGCCACACCCTTCCGCCTCCCATTTGTACTTTCTGATCTAGTTCGATGTAGCCCATGACAACTGGTCAATCAAAAATTAGCTTGCACTTTAAAGGATTCCACCTAAGATTCCTTCAATATGAAGATCTTAGGTGGAAAACCCTTCGTTATTATCAACTCAAGAATGATACTCTAACTTGCTTGTGGGTACATAAATTGAAATTGATGGCTATTATGTTCACCTTGACAATTCAATTGTGCTTATGTATCGTTTGTCCTGTCTACTCCCTTTCTTGTTAGTTTTGCATGACCCAAGCGTGACAGTGTGACACTGCATATCAAAAACAAAAAAGTTGTTTGACTTGGTACTATTCTGTGGAAAACTGACCTGATGTTTATATCAAGCTGTTAATTTGACCGGGCTGCTGTTTCAGACAGACACATTTCAGTTTTGTATTGTTTAGTCTATGTACAAACCAATTAACATCCTTACTGATCATTAAATATACAAAAGGTTGGCCTCATAAAGAACAATGCTTGCATAAGATTCTATATGTGGCTAATGCTGTCTCAAACATGCTATTGATATGGATCTATATACATCTGAATTTTAAATTTGAAGTTCTTGTTTGAAATGGGGTTTTGATGCATGTTCATCTTCCAACATTATTATATATGAATAGCAACCTACAGTTTTCGCATTTGAAGTGAGCTGTTTTTTATCCTCACTTTGTAGTATCCAGTTAAATGAGCTTCTGTGTGTTTATTGATGTGTTACACAATCACAATGTGCTTACTAATTGCTTGCTTGTTGTTATGCTTACTCTTATATATATACATACATACATAATATATATATTAACTTTGCTCATTTATATGTAGTCACCGGATGGCCGGAAGTTCTATTCTTTTGATCAAAATAAAGCAGAAACTGAAAAGTGAGTGCATGTATCCTCTGCACCCCTATCTCTAATTCATATGCAAAATTATGTGGAAGTTTGTCAAGATTGTGATATGGATTGTAGTATCGTGCGATCCTAAAATCCTACAGCGTTGACATAACATAGATCAATCCATGGATCAGGATTTCATAGGATCGCAAATGATTCGTGCTCAGGATTGGGTTTTAACATCATCCTGACTACAAACTAAATCAGTGTATTATAACATTTGTTGATACTTTCATTACTTTTAGTTCATTAGTTTAATTTGCTTTCATTTGCACTCTGCATGTGTGAGAAATATCACCCATCATACAATTTATAGAAAAAATGATTTAAATAAAATTAAACAGTAAGTATAATTGAGTACTTAAAAAGATTGCATTATAGACCAATATATATATATATATATATATATATCAGTAGAAATTTATATCCTCTGGAAAAAGGTGAACAAAGGTAACATATGCACCCTGTATCCGGCAACATTTGCCGTACATGATGCTGTGTACACCATTTGAATTTTGAGTAAATACATGGGGTAGCACGCATCCCATTTTTAAGCAATGCTGTAGACTGTAGACAAAGGGTGCATGTGCACCCATGTGCACAGTATCCATGTCGTCAGTTTTCATTTGAAATATCTGTGATTTATATCTGGTAGGATCGTGATTTTATGATCTGATCCTGTCAAACAGAAAAGCTACTACCTAGGTCAGGATCCTGACAATCTTGGTAGAGTTCCATTATACCTTGATCAAGCTTATGTTTGTTCATTTCAGTTCATGAAAATTGGTTTGTCAACTTGTCAACTATTTCAGCTTTATTGAGATGTACCTTAGGCCACCTTTTGCTTCGGAAGAAATGAAAATTGATGATTGGATTAAAGTTAGACAGTGTGGAATAAGATACTACCTATCTCTTGGGGACCAGAGGATTGTTGATAAGTATTTCATAATCCGTCCAAAAGCTGAGTTTGAGGTATGTGCTAATCTTAAAAAGTTAAAGTTCTGTTTTTTTCCTTGAGTTGTTGAACTATAACTGAATACCTACATCGATTTGTCATTCTGGGAAGAGAATCAGTGTTGATTTACTAACGTGAAATAGTATGTGTTTGCCAGTGTTTAGAGCACATGAGAGAAAATAATGGCATGCTTCATGTGTTCGGACTAAGTACCATTTTTTTATATGCAGTTGCAGTTTCATTAGCAATGTTGGCATCAAGCTTAAAAGCAGAGGAAAAAGAGAAACATTTTTGTTCTTTAATGATCTTATCCTCATTATGACAGAAGAAGTAAATATCTTAGATGTTTTGTGTTTGAAAAATTGAATTTGAAATTGGTATTGATATTCAGGAATGTTTGATAATTGCTGTCCCGGTTCTATTTGTTTCTGATCTACGCTCTGTGTATCTACTACGACTGATTATGTTTAGGATACTATGAAGTAAGATCAAATAATTTGTTTGCACTAGTAGCTGAACCAGCAAAATATTTCCACCAGCAGGCAAATGCGGAAAATCTAAAGCGGTGGAATCTGTAAGTCTCAAACAGTGGAGGCTACATATTATCTTAGGAATCTGTGTAATTATGTTTTGTTTCGGCAGCGACATAATGGTTGCAAATGATCTGATTTCTTTTGGAATACCATTAATGCACACACTTTCTTATGTAGCTTCCACAGTATCACACACCTTAAGATGTTAAATATGTTATATAACATTATTGGATTCAAGTCTATGTCACAACTAACAAGCCATTTTATCGTTTATCTGGGCGAAACCCTCTCCGTAAATAAAGTGTTAAATTGTTTCATGGGAGCACCTGGTACCACATAAAATTACAACAATGGAGTCAGACATTCTGATCCTGCTTCATGTTTCTGAAACTATCTCAGGTTGGACGGACAACTCTTGGAGGATTGTTGGCCTTGGGATACAGTGTTGTTGTTAGCTTTAAACGTACATGCACATCTGTCAATAGAGATCAATTACTGATAGCAGCAGAGACTATTGACACCCTAAACGAGACCTTTTTGGTGTTAAAGGGCCCAAGTAGGAAGGTATGCATTCTTCAATGCTTTGTGTCAGAAACTGTTGTCATGACTCAGTTGTGCTCTGCATTACTCTCTTGGTTTTGTCTGGAATCTTAGGAATATCTAAACTAATCAAACATGACATCCATTCTCCGTTGGTTCCTGTCACTTACCATTCTTATGCTCATCCTTGAAGTTGTGCTAGAATTGGCATATTTTGTCTTGGAGATTCATAATTGTCGATTTCTGAGTATGCCTAGTTTTTGCTTAAAATAATTAGGATGGCTTCTGTTGCATGTGGTCTTCTAAATGGTCAATATTTCCTGTAATGCTCATTCATTATTCACCTTTTCATCTAAAGCTTGTTAGAGGACTGAGTTCTACTCTTCTACATTAAATTTTCCTCAAGATCATTGATAAGAAATGTCATTAACATACAGCAGCTATTTGCTATACTTGTTTACTTAAAGGAAGCTCATGAAATTGTAACTATTCAGGTACCTGTCCATTTCCTTCTTGTTAGGCTATCGGGACTTGTATGCCGTGAATTTATAGAGGACTGAAATTGCAATATCGATGTTCTTAATTGATACTGCTATGTCATTGTGCTATCTAATTGCTTTTCTAAGAGAAGGAAAAAAGTTTATGATTATGAATTCTGAATGATCACGTCCTGATTTCTGATATCCACAAAGTCCATTTTGGAAGCTTTAGGTTTCTTTGTCTGTTATTATTCAACCTTAGATAAAGTTTGTAAATGTAACTGACTTACATAATTTAGATTGTTGCAGCAGAAGCTTCTAAGCTTGGTATAAAGGGACCATGGATCACAAAGTCATACTTGGAAATGATCTTGGAGAGCAAAGGTAGAATTATCTTATATTTCCTTTAGTTTCCATCAAAAGCTATGTGCTAATACGTTCCTTATTGATCTTAGGGGTTCCACGACTTAATACACCACCACCAGTTTCTAGGACACTGTTAACTGAAAGTCAAGAAAAGAAAATTGCTGCACCTAAACCAGTTCGTGTTTCCAATGATAACATAGCAAATCTTGATGACTTGGTGCAACCGTGGACGAGGTCTCCTCCCAAAAAGTTGGAGCAGGAACATGTTCTGGCAAAATGGCAGTTTATCCCAGGTTTTCAATTTTAACTTTTCATAGAATTATGTGATGCTGTTTCCATGGACTATTTACATGGAAAGATAAAGAGAAGAGGCTTAGGATTACAGAGTCCAATGTATGATATATAATATTATCTTGAACATATTTTCAGATTCTTCTTCAAGAAATAACATCCAGCTAGCTCCCCTGCCAGATTCTTATGACTTGGATAGGGGTCTTCTCCTATCAATTCAAGCGATCCAGGTAAATGGAACCATATTATTTATGTATGTCTGCTATTTATATATACATATATTTAAGAAATATTCCATTAATTGTTGTGTTATGTTATCTGTCAGGCGTTGCTGGAGAACAAAGGATTTCCTGTCATTGTTGGGATTGGTAATGGTTCCACCTTTCCTTTTTCTACAAAGTGGAATTGTTTTAGCACTTAGACTGAAAGTTGTTGACCAAACATCCAAATATTCCTAGTAGCAATTTCACATTATAAGTTCACCCGGAAGTATTTTAGAATTATAGCCCCCCCGGCCTGCGACCCCCTTTCCTTCAGATCTTGGAGGATTCTAATTGAATGGATTCTTAGAGTCGCCAGAATCACATTTCATCATTGTATAATATTTGGAGCCTCTGGTTGTTCAAGTGTTACACAAGGTTTTCAAGTCGTAAAGTCGAGTTGAGTCGCCTGGGGACCGACTAGTCTACTTGGCCGACTAGCTGGCTGACTAGTCGATGGCTAGTCGACCAAGTCGGGTAGTTGGCCCCAGGCTGCCTACAGGGCTACATGGTACATCTAACCCATATATTCAGAGTTTAGAGCATATATCCAGGGCATATCTAACCCATATCATCTTGTAAAACATGGAATAAAGAGAAGAACACAAGTAGATTAAATGATTCAGGAATCAGGAGTTGGTTACTTGTTTTGCGCCCAGCATGTAAGTCTTTGCTTGAAATTGGGAAGCAACAACCTGTAACATGAAGAACGAAAAAGTAATTAGCTGCAGCTGGACAAGTTGACAACATGTAAAGACTAAAGAGCAAAGGAAAAATGTGAAGAAAGATGACAAATAAATAAGCAACCTTTGGCGGCAGAGCATCTAGGGCTGCAACAACTAGGGATGGAGCAGCAGCTGGTGCGGCAACCGCAGCTGGGGCAGCAATCAACTGCAGCTAGATCTTGTTGTTGTTCCACTTCCACTTCCACCATGGTACCTCTTGGAGTATGAGTACCTACAGCTCAAAATTGAGAACACATCAACAAGTGCTGCAGTCCTGCACTACTGCTAGAAGCTCAGAACAGAGCACAATTGCACAATTACATCACACAGACATGAGTACATGACATCAAAATAGTGAAGAGCAGAGCACATGCACATGAGTACATGGCATCAAGAATTGAAGATCAAGTAGCAGAGGCACTAGGCAGAGCACAAATGTAGATTAACCAAGCACTAGCAAGTAGCAGTCTGGCAGAGCACAATAGCACATCACATCACTGACGCAGAGCAAAGCAGTGCAGCACTACTGCACTAGAACTCTAGAAGAAGCAGAGCAAGTAGCACAATACAATAGGCAATAGCACATACGAGCAAAACGGTAGGGGCTTCCCTTACTGTTGTTCCCCTAAAAAAAAAAAAAAATACAATAGGCAATAGCACATACGAGTAATGAATAAATTGAAGTACTAAACATACACAAGCAGACTATTAGAGCAATTAGTAGTGGTACACTCACTGCCAGAAGAGGAGGAAGATCGACCCATCTAGACAGGGAGGCGGCGATTGCTTTAGAGAATACGGAGGTGGTGGCAGCGGTAGAGAAAAGGGATGCGGCGGGCCAGCGACCAGAGCTGGAGACAAGGGCGGCGGCGAGCGCCGACCCGGCCTCTAGGCGGGAGAATTTTTCCCCTCCTGCTTGTGGGCGTATGCTACAGGCGGCAGAAGTAAAAATTTGGGGGCTGAAACCTGAAAGCTGAATTCTTAGCCCAGTTAAGTCGCTGGTGTCTAGTTTGGACGACTACTCGCGACTAGTCGGACAACCGGCCGACTAGGAGCTAGTCAAGTCACTGGCGCTGAGTCGGAGGTCAGGCACCGACTGGATGACTAATCGTTGACTAATTGCGATTAGTTGGATGACTTAAAAACAATGGTGTTACAATCTTTGTTGGTTTTTTTGTTCATGTACTGGTTACATATCATGCCATCGTATTATTGATTTAAATCTAAATCTAGACCCAATATATCCATTGGTTATGGTCAATGGCGGTAACTGATTAGGCAACATATTGGGAAAAATGTCCGCTAAACCACACAAGATCTAATACTTTACTGACATAAAAGAGAATAAGATATAGTAGTTTACTACTGAGGCATGCAACAATATTTGCCTCCATATAATTTTCTATATGTTTTGTTATATATATATAGGAAAACTAGTTTGTACTCCTAGGAATACATACTCCCTACTATGATATACCACATAAATGAACTGGATATACTCCTTTATCACTATGAGTATACATATATAGTCATCTAAGATACTCCAATGTGAATTACATGAAAAATTAAAAAGAAGTCCCATCAATTTTAATAGATTTTGATAATACCTTTATATTTGTACATAAAATGTAATATACTCAAAAAAAATATGTGCAAATCACCTAAAAAAGTATACATACTACTTGAATAATCTTATATACTCACATGCTCCATGTACATACTATTTATCACATGAGATACTCCCTATATTATAAGATACGTATATAGGAGTACATACTCTCAGGAGTACCAAACATGCTTCCTATAGGGGTTCTTTACATATTGTCACTTGTACATGTGTATATTATTGGCCCATGCCTCTAGGGTATACAAGTTGCTATTCCTAGCATAGTATTAGAGCTAGGTTTTACCTAAGGACGCAACAACTGGTCCCATCTAGTCCACCCACCCTTCTCGATCTACTCATCGGCACTCCCTTGCTGGCTTTCTCCCTTTCTCGCCCCTTCGTGTTCGGCTCGATTTGCTCCGTCAATCTCCCGATTTGGACACGAACGGTTTATTCTAATGCTACTTGGGCTAGTGATCCTTCTAATCGTCGGTCTATTTCTGTCTACTGTGTTTTCCTTGGTGGTTCTCTTATTGCTTGGAAGACTAAAAAGCAAACCGCAATTTCTCGTTTTAGTGCAGAGGCTGAGTTGCGAGCCATGGCATTGTTGATAGTTGAGCTCAGTTGGTTACGGTGGTTACTTGAGGATTTTGGTGTTTCTTCCGCTGCACCTACTCCTCTTTACTTAGACAGTACATGTGCTGCCAGTATTGCTCAAGATCCGGTGAAGCATGAGCTCACCAAGCATGTTGGTGTTGATGCTTCTTACACACACTATGTTCCTTCCGAGCTTCAGTTGGATGATTTCTTCACGAAGGCACATAGTACAGTTCAACACATATTCTATCTCTCCAAACTCAATGTGGTTGATCACCCATGAGTTTGAGAGGGGGTGTTAGATATATATATATATTGCGCTATGTAATATTCCTAGACTATAAGGGGTTCCTTGCATATTGTCACTTATACATGCGTATATACTGGCTCAGGGCCTCCAGGGAATACAAGTTGCTATTCCTAACAAGTTCCATGTATTTTGATTGTTTAAAATAATCAGAGAATTATCTAAGGCTTGAGATCTAGAGAGGCATTTACTGTTACATTCTCTGTGGTGCCAGTCTACCTTGTTGCATTTTTTATATCGATTCTATGTCTTGATAATCTTTCTGCTATAATTGCACAACAAAGACCTCTCACTTTCTCTTTCATTTCACATGTCATCAGCAAGTTGCATTGGTATTTTTGGTATTAAGTGCTTAAGTTTGTACTATTTTTCCTGTTGTGATTTGTAGGTGGTCCTAGCGGATCAGGAAAGACAAGTTTAGCTCAGAAGATGGCAGATATAATTGGCTGTGAAGTTGTAAGCTTGGAAAGTTATTACAAACCTGAGCAAGTGAGAGATTATAAGTATGATGATTATAGCTCATTGGATATCGCTTTGCTGACTAAGGTTATATATATCCCCTTTTCATTTCCTAGGCTAACTTACATATCGCAAATGCTTCCAATTTTCTGTCCATGTGTGGATAGTCGAAACTAGTTTTCCAAAAACTGGTGGTAAGATAGTCACCAAATTCCCATCTCGTCTGGTATCTACACAGCTGGCATAATTATGGTTGATTATATGGTACTTGAGGGTGTGGGCATTAATTATTATGCAAGATAAAAAGCACAGATGTTGATATTAATGATTTTCGTGCTTCTGAGTTTTGAGGAAATATAAAAATGAAGCCAACCAAAGAGATGAAACTTAGTTGACTAGAATATTATTAGAAACCTGCTGATCTCCATCTTACTCGCCAGGACCATGGACTTGCCTTTTCTTTTTTTTCTTTCTTTTTAAGAAAAGGGTAAATAAAACCCTGGTTGATACCTGTTGGCTGTCCATATATCATAATCACGTCCAAGTTATTCCATCCTCTATTTTTCTTAAATTTCCTTGGCATATCTTTATGGTTGAACCTAATAAACTTTAGATGATGTGGTCCATTATACCATCAAATCCATGGCACCTTCCCTTTTGCAGCTTAATGACAAGTGTAACAAGGTTGGTTAATTCATTCAAAAGTGATCAGCAGTATTTATTCATCTTCTATCATTGACCATAGTATCGGAACCGGATCATCAATCATACTAGTAATGCAGTTGGTTCATCAGTTCACTGGTCCAGCCAGTGGTTCAGTCTTCACTGTTCCTTTAAATATGATGAACCTCAAGAGGGGATGCCTCAGATTCTCTTGTTCATTATGAAAGTCCAAGTCAATTCTAGGCCTGTATAATTTTCGGTAATCCCCTAGTTACAGTGCTTTTTACATCATGGTTCCAGGATGCGTGTGATAAATTGGCCAAGAGACAAGGTCTGTATGGGTTGCTAATAATGGTGCACACCCTTAAACCTCTTTTATAGCGTCCAAAGATAACCCTTTGAATGCTGTGGTGTAGCCTTTTATAAAGGATCCAGACCTATACTGTTTAAAAGAAATGCTTAGCTGAACTATTTGTAATTGTCTAAGGTGAATGGTACAAAAAGATCTGTATGTAATAAGATAAGAATTATTGTAATGCAACATAATCCTGTTAGCAGCTTTATCATTTAAACACAATTAGTTGCTCACAATTTTGTTTGGGCTGTAGTTCTGTACAATTGTTGGTTCATGGTCTCATTGGGCATGTAGTTAGTTCCTTACTCTCTGTAAAATGGGAACATCTCTTGTTGTAATACAGAACATTATGGAGATCAGAAATAGTCATAAGGCGAAAGTTCCTTGCTTCGACTTTGAAAATTTCAGCAGAGATGGGTTCAAGGAGGTTCAAGTCTCCGAGGAAAGTGGAGTGGTAAAGTATATACCCACCCAACCTCTCATCTGAGTACATTTTTCTATGGCTCAGCTGGACTCGTTTTTACTCTGATATGCTATTTTTTTTTTTGGAATTTCTCAATAACTATCTTAGAAGTATAGGATGATCATCTCTGGAGAATTAAATCTTTTGGTGCATTGTAATTTATTCTGAATATGTAATGTCTAAACCTCTTCTTAAATGGCTGTGTGTCTGTTTAGTTTCATGATATGTTGTCTATAGAGTTCTACAAAAGTATGAGTTACTAACGGTACAAAACCAGTATAAATTGATGAAATGAAAGTCTGACAGAAAATTGAAATATTTGTATTTGAATGAGCGGATACACTAGAGTCGAATATGGTTGAATTCGATAATATTATCTTCCAAACATTGATATTTACTCTTTTTTTTGGTATTTATTACCTTCTACAATTCTTAAACTTTATGGATAGGGAGTGATCCTTTCTTGACTTACATTTGGATACCAGGTAATTTTTGAAGGTGTCTATACTTTACATCCTGCTATAAGGAAATTGCTGGATTTGTGGATTGCAGTGGTACGATTCTTCTTTTCGAACACTTCAATAACTTTTATTCTAGTTGCATCTTTTTTCCTACTTCATCATAAATATTTGTTTAGAGATTAACATATTTCCTTGCACTAGGTTGGTGGAGTTCATTCGCATCTTATCGCAAGAATACAAAGAGACAAGAATCGTGCTGGCTTTTCTATTTCCGAGACTGAAATCATGACCACTGTGTTTCCGCTCTTTCAGCAATACATTGAACCACATCTTGTCCATGCTCATGTTGGTACAAGAAACATAAATGTTGACCTAGTTTTTTTTTTTTTCATACATAATTGTCTGTTGTTTTGTCCTTAATATGTATTCAGTAAGTGATGTGTACTTATGCATTGTTCCTTCTTTACTTGCTTGGCAGCTTAAGATTCAAAATGATTTTGATCCTGTGCTCTCTCCTGAAAGCTCACTTTTTGTGTTAAAAAGTAAAAAACAGGTAAATATACAGCTTTATATGCCACATTTCTAGTGTTCCCCTGGGCGCTAGTTGGGAGGCAGAGTACCTAATCGTCAATTAGGCATGCCTAGACAGGTCTGGGCGGTCGCCTAGGCAGAATAAATCGGCTAGGAGTAGTGTAGCCTAGTGCCTAGGCCGCCTCTAAGGGGAACACTTCACATTCCATGTTTTGGGTGGTGATGATTTTTTGCTCCCTTTTTTAGGTGTCCTACCAAGACATACTGAAGGTACTGGATGCTACTAAAGTCTGCAGTTCTGTGCAGAACTTTACTGATGTTTATCTAAGGCTTCCTGGCGTACCATCAAATGGACAGTTGACAGAAAGCGAGTGTATCCGGGTCAGAATTTGTGAAGGAAGATTTGCATTGTTAATACGAGAGGTTTGCATACTTAACGTGTTATCTTTTTCATTCTGTTTTCTTGGCATTGGTTCATGACATGCTTCCCTTTCTCATCCCTTCAATTTATGCTAGCCTATTAGGGAGGGAAATTTTATTATCCAGCCAAAGGTTGATTTTGATATTAGTGCCAGCACTGTTGCAGGGCTTCTTAAGCTTGGGTAAGTGGTGCATTATTTTGATGTTGCCCATCTTTTCGCATATTTCAAGATGAAAAATCGCACTGGGCATTCTTTCACCAGTGTGTTGGTGCCACAAGGTGTAAACATCAAAATCCTAAGCGCTTGACTAATGTGCCACTTAGGCCACTTGTTGGATTTAATTGCCATTTTAGTAGATGCGACTGTGGGCTTAGTGATGAGATGCCATGTTAGATGTGACATGATGTCTCCACATCAACATACAATAACTAAACCGCTCCATCTCATCACCAAATTCTATAATGAAATCCACTAAAAATGGTCAAAGTCAACATTGCTTGACTACTGGGACCCATTCTGAATCATAGGGATCTATATGGTACCTATATGGTCAAAGTCAAGTTTACAGTAGTCACATTTCTGTAACCATCCTTGTTCAGTTTTTTTTTCATCTTCTTTGAACGCGTTCTAATCAGATACTTCTGTATCAAACATGCCATACTTCCAAAGTAGTTGTGTCAATTGGGATCGAACTAGTTACCTATACGTTCATACTAAGAAGCAACAGTATAAATGTTCAATTAATGGTGCAGGGGAACTTATAACCACTGGAGAACTGTGCTATACAAGCTGAGCTATATGAGACAATAAGTTGGGATTGTATTATAGCAAAATTCGGTTGATATGACAAAAGCCATCTGGATTTATTTCCTAAATTATTTACGTTTCTCCGAAGTGTCATCAACGTCTATGATGTATTTATTTATTTCCTTTCCTGTTTTGTAGTTACCAAGCTGTTGCATATATTGAAGCTTCTGCAGTGATTTACCAAGATGGAAAGGTTGTTATTGTCCTTGAGACTAGTTTCTTTTCTTCTTCTTCATCCGCAAACTTCAGTGCAATTGTGTCACAATGGCATGCTTGTACAGTGATTAATTATCCTTTTGCGTCATTGTTGAGCTAATTATGAGTAAGGATTAAATGAATTAGGAACTGTAAAATATTGATGACACATTTGCTCAATTGTCATAAATAGCAATATTCACACGAAAGATTTCTCAAAGTTTAATGACATTAATCCTGGATATTTAGAATTATAAGTTCGACAAGAATTCATAATTTTGAAAAATATGAACAACTGAAAATTTCTTACTGTTAGCAATGTTTGGTTCTTAGTAATTTTAATTGTATTTTCTTATGGACCTGTATCCATATTTGTATCTATACAGAAAACAAATACTATACTAAAAAATATGAACTGAATACCCTACTGGTTTGTACAAGAAGCTGGTATGATACTTGGACAGTCCTGGTCCAACCATACGCAGTATGGATGAAAATATGGATTAGCAAATTTCTCACATTTTCTGATTTGAGACTGCTTCATGGTTACCTTAACATGTTCCTTTAAAGCAATACTCATTTAAGCTGTTTAATGTTTTATGGCATTATTGTTTAATGTTATGATGGCAGCAGATTAACTTTATTTGTTTAAATTGCATTGGTTTAACTACCAGTATTTTCTGATGCATTTTTCACCCAATTGAAGATTCTAATAGAAGTTGACCATCTACAAGGCGTGGCGACTCCATATCTTCAAATTAAAGGAACAAATAAGGAAATAGTTTCATCTGCTGCTTCTGCACTCAGCTTGAATGGTTCATACACAACAAAGGTTACTTTCGAGTCCTCAGTCAATCCATGTTAAGCATAGGCATATAACTTTTTTTTTCTGTATATATTTTCAGTATCATGGTTCCTTGCTGCTATGCAGAGCTATCTTCAAATTATTCTGGAGAGTTTACCAGCTGATGATAATGTTTCTGCTGGTATTCACAATCAACAAGCTGCGAGGCTGCAGGAACTGGTTGAGTTCATCCAGTCACAGGTATGTTTGTTGTTGCATAGTGCAGTCTATTTGCTAGCATACACTCTTATTGTTATGTGGGCCGGCATTATGGCTGCCACAACAGGAAAGGGCGGCGGCAGCATCAGCAGCAGCAAATTAGAAGTTTACTTTTATTAAGAGATAAGTTTGGTAGGAATTAGATTTGTTTGGATTAGGAGATAGAGTTTGATTTAGTTTCCAATTCAGCTAGAAATAAATAAGGGAAGTTAAGATTTGGAGTCAGATTAGGATTGTAATCTCCTCCCTATATAAGGAGAGATCTTATTCATAATAAAGCAAGCAATAGAATTCCCTATCTCTCTCTCCCTGGCCGAACCTCCTCTCTTGACTTTCTTCTCCAGCATCATGACGGGGAGGCACAGGTATAGGCCTCACCCTCCCGTCAACCACAATTACTACCTCTGAAATTATCACACTCGATTTTAAGACCAAATCGAATGTAAACTATATGTATGCTAGGATCAAGTTGCATACATATAGTGACGTCATAAGTGAATAATAGAAATAATATCCTTTATTATAGCGTTAACTTATTACATCAACGATCCTAAGAGTCTAAAAAGAAATTACACAGCAACGGTAGACTTACCGTGGCGCTCGGCTCCACAAGCAATTGACCGAAAAGCTGCACGCTTAGAACTCAGCTCCATCTTTCGGAAATTTCTCGAAATCTTAGCTTTCTGAGCAGGAACAACATGATGGGAGAGAGCAGGCGTGAGTATATGAAATACTTAGCAAGTGTGAGAAAGTATAACATGTGGGTCAAAGTCAAGATAGCCTTAACTCAGGAGTTTATTTGTATAAATGCCATTTAGTAATCAAACAGTTATGAAAGCAGCCTATTTACTATGTGAATGATCTCTAAAACCCGAGTCAAGGTTCCAACCACCTTGGTGCACAACCCAAGGTTCCATCCACCTCTAACCAAAACCGAACTCGAATCATAGTTCCCATCACTGTGATCCATCAGATCCAAATAAAAAACCAACCCGAAACCACCTGACTAATCATGTAAGGGTTCATGCCGCTCATAACTGTGAACACGGTTGATATATCAGTTTTCACTCTGTAGAGGTTGTATACTTTACCCACAAGACGTGTCTTCCTGATTTGCCGAGTACCTGTTGGCCGACGGATGACTTTTACTCACTTTCGAGATATGCGCTAGGAATCCACTGCAAAGCCTTTACAACTTCTCTCTCAACACGTGTCGACCTGTTGAAGTATCATCGCCGTGGGAGTACACCCTCCACTCCAGAAGCCCCTTCTTGCGTCTTACAGATCCAGGAAGTATGCCCTTCCATCCTCTTACCACCAAATGGTATATGGTAAAGCCTAGATTATTGAATATGCCTTTTTCTTTTTTTAAGTGCATGTAGTATGTCTATCCATTTGTTACTAACGGAATATCCAGGTTTCCGATATATTAGGGCCCTATTTGGTACAGCTGAAACTTATGTTTTTTTTCTGAAAAAACTGCTTATCTAAAAAGCTGTTTATGGCTTCTGAGAAAAGCAGTTGGCTTATGGGCTTAATTTTTAGCTTCTCAGCACACCAGCTTTTCAGAAAAGCTGCCTTCAACCGTTTTATCAACTTTTAGTTTATTTCACTAGAAGCTGCTTATCAAAATAGCCATGAGCCAACAAATAAGCCAAACGTTTGTTTCAGCTTCAGGCTTCTCAAAAAAGCTCACAAAATTAAGCTGCTGCCAAACAGGGCCTAGATTGGACTTGGTTCCCTGCCCCCCACTGGTTTGTTGAAAGTTGCACGTTTATGGAATATCCTTGGAAAGCATTTTGGTTGGAGTCTTTAAGAATCAGCTGGACTTTCCCATTACTCATGTTACTTCGAGTATTCCCATTGTAAATAAGGGACAAAATTGATTAGGATGCAGTATCCCACGTATGGATCAAGTATTTTCTGCCTGTTCTTGGAAGATGAAACCTTGGTCTCCCAACTGTGAACATAGCAGAAAACTTAGTTGTATGTATCAAACATCCTCAAATGGAATGTACGTGGTCTTAACTAGGCCGCAAGGAGGGACTCGGTTAGGGAGTTTGTGGGAGCGATGAAGGTGGATATTGTATGTTTTCAGAAAACAAAGGTGGCGAATTTAACTGGACCCATGATATTACCATTTCTAGGGAAGGAGTTCGATGTATGGCATCTTCTTCCGGTGGATGGCTCTAGAGGTGGCATTCTAATTGCTTGGAAAGGAAGGATTTGTCGTGCTGTTGCTACTCGCACCGATACCTTCTCAATCTCTGTTCAGTTTCAGGATCCTGAGTGACGTAGTTGGTGGCTCACTGGGGTGTATGGCTCCCAACCGGATGCGGAGAAGGTCCTCTTCTTGGCTGAGCTACGTTCAATCTGTTCTCAATGTGCCGGTCCTTGGGCTATTGTTGGAGATTTCAATCTTATCTATAGATCAAAGGATAAAACAATGCCAATATTGATCGAGCGACGATGGGTCGATTTCGATGGTTGATAAATGAGTTGGAGCTCAAGGAAATTTGTTTGGTTGGTCGCAAATTTACTTGGTCTAATAGAGATCTTCGCCAACATTGTTCGGATTGGACCGTGTCTTCTGTTCACTCGATTGGGAGTTGTTGTTTCCTGATTGCATTTTGCAGAGTATGGCATCTGGTTTTTCAAATCATTGTCCTCTACACCTTGGACTGCGTGATGCTCCTAAAGGGAAACATTGGTTTCATTTTGAGAGTTTTTGGACCCGATTCGACGGGTTTCTTGATACGGTACAACAGTCATGGTCTGAGCCTGTGGTGTCTCTTTTTCCACTCGAAGTTTTGGCCATCAAACTCAGTCGGCTGAGCAGGAAATTACAAAGCTGGGGTTGCCGGAGAGTTGGGAACATAAAGCAGCAACTCTTTATGGCAAGGCAAATCATCCACTGTTTGGAGATCGGCCTCTCTCAGATGATGAGGCCTGGCTGCGAATAAGCCTTAAGCAAAGATGTCTTGGGTTAACCTCTCTTGAGTGCACCATCGGCAGGCTTCGCTCTAGGATTGATTGGATGAAAGAGGGTGATGCTAACACCTCTTTCTTTCACCTGCATGCCCGACACCGCAAGCAAAAAATCTTCATTGGTACGCTTCAAGTGGAGGATAAGATGGTTACAAGCCAGGCCGACAAGCAACAGGTGGTGTTTGATTTCTACGACTAGCTGATTGGCTCTTCAAAGGACCGTATGCACGCCCTTGATCTTCATGAGTTGCAGCTACCGTCCCATGATCTCGTTGCCCTCGATGCTCTAGTCTCGGAGGAGGAAGTTTGGAAGACGGTGAGACATCTACCATCCGACAAAGCTCCCGGACCCGATGGGTTCACAGGGAGATTTTATGAGGTTTGGTGGTCCATAATTAAAGATGGCCCGCATGCTGCACTTTCGGTTGTCCATAGAGGTGATTTTAGAAAATTGGGGTCCCTCAACTCGGCCTTTATTACCTTGCTTCCTAAGAAGCTTGGCGCGGTTCAGGTCTGTGATTATCATCCTATTAGCCTTATCCATAGCTTTGCTAAGTTGCTAGCAAAGCTTTTGGCTAACCGGCTGGCCCTAAGACTCACTTCTTTGGTCTCTCAAAAACAAAGTGCTTTCGTCCGAAGAAGATGCATTCAGGATAATTTCCTCCTTGTGCAACAAATGGTGCGTCACCTCCACCAACAAAAGGAGCCGAGACTGTTGCTCAAATTAGATATATCCAAGGCTTTTGATTCGGTTGCTTGGCCTTTTCTCTTGGATATTCTTTCTCATATGGGTTTCGGGCCAAAGTGGAAGAACATGATATGTGGATTGCTTGCTTCAGCTTCTACTTGGGTGCTAGTTAATGGTGAACCAAGTGCCTCCATTAATCATCAATGAGGGCTTCGGCAAGGAGATCCCCTCTCTCCAATGCTTTTTATTTTGGTTATGAACTGTTTGAATGCTCTGGTCAACCGGGCTTACGAAGATGGCCTTTTGCACCCTCTCTCTCGGCGATGTCTTGGCCATAGAGCTTCTCTATTTGCGGACGATGTTGCACTTTTCATTCAGCCTATTGATTCTGATTTGCACATGATTAAATCCATTTTGGAGCTTTTTGGGATGCGTCGGGATTGAGGATGAATATTACAAAGAGTTTAGTCTCTCCCATTCAGTGTCAACGGGGGGATATCGATATGCTGTTTGCTGCCCTGCCTAGTGCTATTATGGAATTGCCGTGCACTTAGGACCGCCCATTTCAGTCAAAAAACTCACCAAAGCACAGCTGCAACCTCTGATTGATAAGGTGGCGGATAGATTGCCGGGTTGGCTAGCTGGCCTCTTACACCCAGCAGGGAGAATGGTTTTAGTCAAAGTTGTGTTGACTGCCATCCCTATTTATCAGCTTATGGCTCTCGATATCCCAAAATGGGTAATCAAAGCAATTGACAAGATTCTAAGGGATTTTCTCTAAAAAGGAAGGTATGATGTTAAGGGTGGTCATTGTATTGTTGCATGGGCAAAAGTGTGTCGTCCTATTGATTGTGGAGGTCTTGGTATTCATGATCTTGAAATTTTCGGCTGGGCTCTCCGTATGAGATGGTTGTGGCTCAAGAAGACGGATTCGACGAGGCCTTGGGCATGCTCTGACCTATATGTACATCACAATGTCAAGGCTATGTTCTCCATCTCCATTTCTATGGTGGGAGACGGGCAGCAAACCCTTTTTTGGCATGATCGTTGGCTCCATAGTCCATCATTGTTAGTTTTGGTGCCCAATATTGTAAAGCTGGTTGGTAAACGTCTTTTATCTCGGCAGACTATAGCTGAGGTTCTCAGTGACATGCGTTGGCTGAAAGATATCAAGGGACCTCTTAACATTCTGGCGATTACCGAGTATCTCAAGCTTTGGGACCTGCTGCAAGGAGTTGCCCTTCAGCCAAGTGTTCAAGACTCGCATCTTTGGACTCCCTCATCCTCAGGTGCTTACTCGGCTTCTTCGGCCTACAAAAGGTTCTTTACGGGATGCATGGGATTCGAGCCTTGGAAGAGTATTTGGAAGTCCTGGGCCCCTCCTCGATGCAAATTCTTTCTATGGCTTGTGGTGCTCAATCGATGTTGGACGGCAGTTAGATTCGTAACCTTCCACACCCGCAGCGGTGTCTTCTTTGTGATCAGGTAGAGGAAATGATGCACCATCTTCTTTTGGAGTGTCTTCTCTCGTCAGGATTGGTTCTCCATGTTAAACCAAGTGGGGCTGTCACACGTAACTCCTCAATTGCATGAAGTTTCCTTTGCGGATTGGTGGAGAGCTGCCTTCGCTCGAGTGTCGGCTGCCAGCCGTCTGGGTTTCAATTCCCTTGTTATGCTAGTCGCCTGGTGGATTTGGAAGCATAGAAATTCTTGTGTCTTTGATGGCCTTACCCCAAGCCTTCCTAGGTTGGAGCATGCTCTTTGGGACGAGGCCTCAGTGTGGTGTGCTGCATGAGCAAGAGGGTTGTCTTCTTTGGTGTCGTAGCCTCTAGTTTGGTGTTGGATCGCTTGTACTGGTGTTTGCACCCCCAACCTTCGTTCTCGTTTTCCCCCTTTTCCCTTTTTGTCTTGTGTTTAGCGTGGGTTTTCTTCTTTTTAGCTTTGGCTAGGGGTCCTTTTTGTGCCTTGCTTTTTCTCCTCCTTAATATAATGACGGGTAGCTCTCCTGCCAGTTCGAGAAAAAAAAATTATCATCATTGTATGTACACAAGGGTAAATGGGTGGCCTCATATCAGGAGCCTCTAACATGTACAAGACATATGGGCTCCTAACATGTGCGGGGTATTACCCAACAAAAAACAAATGTACAAGGCTATTTAGATTACTAGATGTTACGATACTTAGCGCCAACAATCTTGAATTATGTTGTTGTGTCTGCGGTTGTCTTTGGACAGTATCCAGAGTAGTGCTCAGGCTTGTTTGGTTCAACTTTTCTGGGTTCTACTTCTCAGAAGCCAGAAGCCGAACCAAACAGTCCAACTGTGAGTTGATTTTTGGAAGGCTGAAAAATTGGCTTCTAAGGAATGAACTAAAAGCTAAAAAGCTGGTTGAGATGAGCTTTTTTGGTTTTTGATGTGCTGAGAAGCTAAAAATTTATTTTAAAAGCTAATAGCAAAAAGCCATCAGCCAGAAAAGCCAAAAGCCTCAGCCCAACCAAACAAACCCTCAGTTGTATTCATGCTAGTGGTGCTGCCAGGCAGAATCTGTTTTCTCCCGTGTAACAGTAATATGGTTCTGGATGTGTTTGACCGTTTGTGTGATAAGACTAAGAGTTATGGCTACTGTTCTTTATCAACTTTTTCCTCGTATGCTGAAATCATCCCTAATGCAGGGAGGGAACTTCAATTCAGATTCATCTTCACCGATGCGAGAAATTTCTTCTACAGATAGCATGCTTGATGATATGCAATCCAGGATAAGGAAGCTTGAGAGATGGAATACAATAAATATGGTGATTTTCTATATTGTCAGTGCCGGTGTTCATATGTTAGAATTTAGCTCCATCTAATCAGCTGACTTGGGTTTAGTTCAGTTTACATGTAGCTTCATTGGTGAAATGATTGGTTAAATAATTGAATATTACCCGAGGCCGTGTTTCAACTGTTGAACCCCTTGTTTTCTTATGCAGGTTTTGTGGACTATATTACTGTCTGCTCTTGTTGGATATTCGCTATACCAAAAAAGGCGGCACTAAGTAATACCGCTAACCTCAACTGAACAAGTATGGACAGATTAATTATGCTTTGAGCAGTGATCTTAAGGTTTGAAAAAAGACACAATGTTTGCAATCACGGTTTCAGTAAATTTGCATATTTGATATTGTCTTCTATAAATTTGCAGGGCTTTTTTCCAATGCGGAGGTGATGTTTCAGTGCTGATGATATGATTCCTCTGCCAGTTTGACTGATAGGTTGGACGTACATCATTCATGGTGTTGGCAGAATTGACAAATTCATGCACACCACAGGTATACAGTAGCTTAGTTGCTAGTGCTAATAAGAAAAAAATAGCATGCATTCAACATCCCTGGGGAACTGAACTGCCACTAATTCTATAGGAAAAAGAGGGGGTCTTTCTGAAACATGGAGGTCTGTGGATTTTGATTATGCTCATGGTTAGCTAGCAGTAGAAACAAATATGAGACATGTGAGATGGCCATCCTGCGTGCTATCCCAAATGATGTCTTTGTTACGATGTTCTGATCCCTCAATGCCTGCAAAATAATAGCTGGAGATTTGAGTGGCACTCTTTCATGTTCATTGTTTGCTTCAGTTGTTTGTTTCAGTGGTTTGTTTTTTTCAAATATTCTTCTCTTATGCATTTGTCGGTCTCATATGGAACCCGTGAATTTTTCTCACTTCCTGCTGTAAATGAACTGTTACGTACAATCATGGGTCCATTTGAATAGTGTGCACGTAAGGTATTTATTTCACAGGGATCAAGAGTACATCGTTAATGTGTAGTGATTTGATTATTACTTTCAGTATCATAGTGTTTTCACTCTTCCCGTGATCAAGTGGTATGTTTGTTCCTTCACGGAGTCCTCTTCCATGCCCAAAGCCGTCGTATTGAGTTGGTTGAATTTTTGCAACCTGGTCCCCATAGTATTTTGATGATGAAATCTCTATTTTGATTGTCTGCCACTTTCACCACTTACCAAAGGGTATCAAAGTCATTTATTTCGGGTCTCTTCTTGGCTTTCCTGCCTTCCCATCCGATGAGTGGGGAGACGCCTTGCAAATGATCAAAATATTGTAGGACCAAGGGGCATAAAGTTAAACCAACTCTTGTGGAACGTGGCACTCTGGAAGAGGGCAGAAAACTCAATTCCCCTCCATCAGTGAAGGGCACCGGCGAAAAGAGTGATCACCGGTGAGGTTGCGACGAGGGAGTCAGGGGAAGGCGGAGGCCGTAAGGAGGAGGAACATTTGGAATACAAGGGATATACCATGTTTTTCCCTTGAAGTAATCATTTGAATCTAGGTTCTAAAGAACTGCATGGCGTATATATAACCACATCAACATTCAAACGCATCCATATTGTTTCCAAGAGATTACCATCAACTTTTGTCCATTTCCTATCACATAATTTACGAGGCTTTCACGTATTCATCTACGCCCGTCGTCATTTCTCCTGGAGCTTGAAGAACGCCATGAGCGGCGCGTAGACCCTCTCCCTGGCGTTGCCGGCCATGACGAAGTCGGCGTGCGCGTAGTCGTCGAGGTACTGGATGGTGAGCTTGTCGCCGTCGTGCGACTTGAGCGTCTGGAAGAGGTGGCGCACGTCCTGCACGTCGGAGAGGCTGTCCCTGCCGCCGTAACTGAGGAAGAGCGGGAAGTCGTCGGGGATCGCCGAGACGTCGTAGGCCGGCGGCGTCGCCTGGCCGTAGTGCTTCGTATTGTCCGCGTCGTTGCCGTAGTCGTACTTTGCGATCGTCCCTCTTCTGATCACTGTTTGGTTGAGAGTACATTTCATAAGTGTCTCGGTAATTATAAGGGTGATATTTTTGAGATGACAGTGTTGTTAGGTTTTAGTATACTCACTTTGAGCCAAATGAACCATGTTCTTGGTTGCTGAAGCTTGTGGCTCATGGGCGAGGAAGACCTGGACAGAGGAGTTGTCGAGGCAGCAGTTGTCACCTGCCCCATATTTTTTTTAGCAAGTGTGTAAGTTATATGGAAAATCAAAAGGAAAAAAACATCTGATGGTTTTTATATCGTTTACCTGTGAAGACTGACATCAGATTATAGCAATCGATCCCTGGTTGCTTGCATATGTCAGTCACCAGGCTGTGAACAGCTTCCCTGCATACCAATTTTTAGGTGAATTGGATGTTCTCCTTAACAGCAAAGCACTTCAACTCTCTCTCAAAAAAAAAAGTTGCCATGAAGCTTTAGCAGCTACTATTCGCAGATGAAGAGATTACCCGGTTGGGTCGAACTCGTCAAGGCCCAGCCAGTACAGAGCCTGCATGCAAGCACGAGAACACATCAACTACTATTCTCCATTCAGTGTACCTCTCGGAGGTGCGAGCACCGGCGGCGGCGAGGCGCCTTACCTCGCCGAGGAAGATGTCGGCGGCCGCCAGAGCGAGCGGCGACGACACCTTGTCGAGGTACGCGATGGGGCTGAGCAGGCCCGCCGACCGCAGCATCCCCAGCTGCTGCTGCTGGCTCAGCGCCGCGAACGCGATCAGGGTCCCCTGCAAGCGTCGGCAGCTCATCAGATCACACGGTTCCAATTTTCTTTGGAAATGTTGTTGCATCCGTCGAGCCGTTTCGCCGCTCTTACCAGCGAGTGGCCGACGTAGTGCATCCTCTGCTGACCCGCCTGGCGGTACACGTACTGCACGACCGCCGAGAGGTCGTTGCTGGCGAGCTCGTCCCACGACCAGTCCCAGTACGCCGGGTCGTTGGAGGAGAGCGAGGTGTGGCCGCGGCTGAAGACGGTGCCGCGGCTGTTGGCGATCCACACGTCGTACCCGTTGTCCGCTAGGATGTAACCCAGGGACTCGTCCGGTGAGTTCATCAGCCACGTCACGCCGTCCTGACAAATTATTATAATTTTGTAATTGAGATCACACGATTACTTCCTTACAGAAATAGTCGAATTTTACCATCATGAGACCGTGCTGGAGCAGGACCGGGATCTTGCCGCCGGCCGACGAGCCGCCGGAGCCGCGGCCGCTCGGGATCCGCTGCAAGCTCAGAATGTACCCGTCCGAAGTCGTCACCTGAACACGCATAATCATTAATCACCATAATTCTCAGTCCATCTTGTAACACACAATCAATCAATATATCTTCTGATAGTTTTCTTTTTTTCAAAACAAGAACAAATGGAGACTATGTACTGAACATTCATCGGTTCTTACGGTGTGCTCTTCGCATTTGTACTCGAACGGCTCCACCCTGGACTGGCACGTGCCGTTCGCGGCCGCACGTGTCGCCTCCGGAGCCGGCCGCGCTGTCACAACGACTGCTCCCAAACAGAGCAGGATCGCCAAGCTCACCACAGAGCTGCTGCTGCTTCTCCTTCCTCCCGACGTCATTGCCGGTTCAAACATACTGATTTTTCTTCGATTCTTTCGACGGATAAAGGATGAAAAATTTGGTCTCCTTGTGCTCCTATTTTATACCGCTTCGGCTGATCAAAAATTCTGATCGTGTAGTTTTCAGCTCGGATTTACGCCGCCGGCGCGTGTCGTACGATGTGGATGGATGGGCCGGGCAATACCGGCACTATTGCAGTGCGAATTTGAACATGTTTTTAACGTATGACCTCCTCTCGTCGTCACAGGGATAAGACAAAATTAGCGTTGATGATTGCAACGAAGGAACGCGAGCCAATAAGTGTGTAGGAGCCGGTAACTTCCTTAGAGAAGGCGAATTAACGTAATTAGAAATTAATGGTTTTAAAAATTTCATAAGATAAACTTATTTTAATTTTTATTATGTCTATTATACCATTTAAGAGGAACGTAACTCACTCTAACAAGGTAAATTGTAAGTATATAAATGTGAAAAACGTAAATAAGATAGAGAGATAAACTTAACATAAGGGATTTTTATCCCGTGGTATCGATGACACACAAACCACTCCTAGTCTACGTTTGAGCTCTACAAAGTATATGCTTCCGGTCACTGAATCCCTTCCGGTCATAGCTCTTGAGCCACCAAGTCACCAAGATAAGATCTCAAGAATGATGTGCCACCAAGCCACCAAGATAAGATCTCATCACTAACTTCTCTTCCAATCATTTGTACGTCGTCTTCATTTCGAAGCTTTAGTCACAAAGATAAGGGTCTCCGCATTCCCGTACAATCTTTTTGTCGCCGCTCCACATCAAGTCAAAGGGTCAACAAGTTACCAGCGAGTCATCAACACTCCAAGACACCGACGTACGTCTCGGTACAAGGTTAGATCACTCCTTGATCCACTCTATAGGTTGCAGCACCTAGCAACACTTCTCTCTAAGCATTAATCACTCTCTAAGCTTGTGCTTAATCGTCTTGGATGATCACTTTAAGCAATTTGGTGGTTTGAATGTCTTTTTTAAGTATGTATGAGCTTCCTCTGGACTTCAATAGCTTCAAATGAATGAGTGGATTGATATTTATAGTCTTAACCCTGCGAACTAGCCATTGCTTCAATGGCTCAACTTCATTATGAACATCTGATGATCTGGTAACAACAGTAGTACAAGCACCGGACCATCCGGTGAGTACAACTTCAGTAAGTAGCTGTTATAACCCCACTCAAATATATTTTGAACACCAGATTATTCGGTGTATCATTCACTTCCATCACCGGATTATCTGGTGTGTTGTCTTGAGCCTGACGGCGCCACTTCTTCCCTGTGCATTTAGTCCGGTGTGTTGAACTCCTCAACACCAGACCATCCAGTGACTTGAACTTCATTTCCTCTGAAAATCCAATGTTCTATTAAATGCTCCTTTGTTCTTACTCTTCTAACACTGGACCATCAGGTGTACTTAACTTTAATTTTCTTCGAAAATCAACCATTATGTTAAATACTCTGGTGTGCTTTTAGCTTCCATCACAAGATCATTCGGTAAAGTCTTCTTGTTTCTGCACAGAACATAAAATTGCTCTGGTGTGTATAGCCCCCTGAGCATCGGACCATCCAGTGAATATAACACACCCGGGGGAATACTCCGGTGTGTACAAAGTTCTAAGCACCGGACCATCCTACATAGTTATTTTTCCTGAGACTTGTCCAATTCAGTCCAAGCTTTGTCTCGACTTCGGTGGCTTCTTCATTTACTACATCTATGAGACCTACTACCATATATTCTTGACAAACATGTTAGTCCAAATGACTATGTTGTCATTAATCATCAAAATCACAATCATGATCTAATAAGGTCATTTTCGCTATAAAGTGTCTTTAGAGAGAGAGTATGTATGTATGTATTCATGTGCTACTTTCCACCTAGGGTGTAGAATACCAACTCAGCCAAGCCCAGTCCAACCTAGCCGCGCACCAGCTCGCCCAGCCGCGTGCTACCTGCCCAGCGCACGCCCTACGCCACGTGATCGTGCCTAGTCGTTCCTATCGCCCAGCCTGCACGCATGTGCCCGCTCAGCCATGTGCTACTCGCCTAGTGCGTGCCTATGTCACGCGGTTGTGGCCAGCCACGCTCGCCCCAGCCACGCGTCCACTCGCGCATGCACCCACTGCTCCGCAATGTTTTCGGTAGTTGTCCAGTAGGTGTTAGTACTTATTCAGTAGTTTGTTTAGTAGTTATTCAATAGTTGTTCGGTAGTTGTTCAGTAGTGTTAGTAGTTTTATCAGTAGTTATTGTTCAATAGTGTCAGTAGTGGTTTAGTAGTTTCAAGTCATAAAAAAATTGTTCAGTAGTAGTCAGTATTCAGTAGTTTCAAGTCATAGTAAATTTGTTTAGTATTTTGTGTCAGTAGTGTTACTAGTTGCCTGTAGTATTAGTAGTTTGCTCAGTAATGTTAGTAGTTTTTATTCAGTAGTTTTGTTTAGTAGTGTGAGTAGTTGTCAGTAGTTTCGTTCAATAGTTATAAGTAGTTCTTTAGTAGTTTCAAGTCATAGTTGTTCTTTAGTAGCTTCAAGTCAATAGGTGTTCTCGCCATCGATGAGCGCGAGCTCTCTGATGTCGTGGAGGCGGAGCACAGCATGGACCAGGTAGGTTTGGGTCAGGTGGCGAAGGGGTCGAAGAGGGTGAGTTCAGTGGCAGAGAGGGAGAGGACGACAAACTTGAGGATGGTGGATACAACAGTGGTGGTAGTCAATACAGTGTCTAGGAGGCACTATGGAGGATGGAGAAGAAGTGGGATTAGGTGTCATATAACCATCCCTCGGCACACCCCTACCCCCAGCCTGACGTGCCTCCCCGGCGGCCCCCAGCGTGCCCCGATCCCCCTAGCTCGGCATACCTCCTCCTCCCCCGATGTGCCTCCCACGTGCCCTCGGCCGCCATGCCTCCTCCCCTCACCCCCTTCATGATGCCTCCTTCACCACGTCCCTCCATAGCCTACCTCCATCGCCGTCGCCTACCTTTGCCTAGGGAGTCAAAAGAACTACTACAACTCCTTAGATAAATTGTTGCAGAACTACTGAATAACTACATACCTTCTAAAAATACTTATGACTTTAGTAGGTAATGAATTGTATGTGTTATGTTTACCTCTCTTATGTTTTTATATACTAAATTGCTACTAAGCTACTGAACTGCTACTAATGTACTGGTCTTTAACTGAACTACTAAAACTACTGAAGAACCCTAAAAATACTGAAGAAGCTATTGCAAATAAATATAAGTTTCTAAATCTACTGAATGACTACTGAATATATAAAAATGTTGTATGTAGGATGATAGGGTCATTCCAAAATTTGTACCAAACTTTGAAATCAACTTTGAAAAGCCTAAGAGTAAGCATAACAAAACATTGAAATCAATTACTGACACAGTAGTTGTTAGGAGCTTCCAAGTTATAACATAACTACTGACAACTACTAAACACTACCGAAAAGAACTACTGAATAATTTTACTATGACTTAGAACTATTGAACAATCATTGACAACTATTGACACTTATTGAACAAAACTAATGACACTACTGAACAAACTACTAGTACTACTGACAACTATTAACACTACTGACACAAACTACTGAATAATTTTACTATAACTTGAAACTACTGAATACTGAACTACTGACGACTACTAAACAAAACTATTGAAGAATTGCAAAATTACTGAATTACTAAAGAAATCAAGTCATAGTAAATTATTGACACTTAGTACAATCTTGAATTACTAAATGACTACTGAACATTACTGGACAACTACTGAGCAGGCGAGCATATGGATGAGCGGACACGTGGTAGAGGGAACGTGTGGGCGAGCGCGACTGGGGGGGCGGGCAGGGGGTTGGGGTTGCGGCTGGACAGGCGGGCACAAGGCTAGGTGGGCACGTGGCGATGTGGCATGGGGCTGGGCTGGGCTGAGCTGGTGTAGAATAATACATGTGCTATTCTACACCTAGGGTGTAGAACATAGTCACTAGAAACTCGGGTAGAGGATCGGGTCGTGAGACGCAGGTCGCTATCTAACAAAAATATGGTTCAAAGGAGGTATACCTTTTTAAGACGATAAATTAGCGACGCGTAATGTGACCCTAATTCATCTGGATCGATGACCTAGATCATTTTGCTAATATACTCTTTTTGTTTTTATTAACATAAATAATATGACTTTTTTCCTTAACACAGCACATCTCTCTCACAGTCTCACTTTCCTCTCTCTCCCTTATCCAACCGGCTGCTCTATCTCTCTCTCTCATAATCCTTTCAACAGAGCAGTCGGTAGGGCGGGAGATGCAGTTGGCGAGAGGCGTGGTGGCTGGGCGAGCAGTGCTGTAGGCACGGCGGCAGTGTGGTAGGCATGGCACAGTGAGCGATGATGAAGCGGAGGGAACAAGTCATCGTCACTATCAAGGTCCACTTCGCAGTAAGCCTTCTCCACCTCTCTCTCTCTCTCTCTCTCTCTCTCTCTATAGCAGTGGAGCCCCACAGGACACGTCCCGACTGTGTCCCGGTGGCAAAATGGACCCGCGATCAAGGTCATTCAATACGAGGTTGCGGGTCACAACATCGACCTTGACCCCTGTGATTATTAGTTATTCTATACCAGGGAGCTACTGAACTACTGGGTTTAGTAGTTCAATATACACACACACACATGGTAGTACTATTCTACACTCAGGGTGTAGAATACACTCTATATATCCCCCACCCCTCCAGCACGTGCCCCGACTCGTGCCCCTCTCCCGCCCGTCACGCCTCCCCCTCCCCCTGCATGCACCGACCCCCACCCTACCCAGCACGCCTCCCTCTCCCTACCACCGTCTTTGACCCTCACCCCACTCGACACATCTCCCCCTCCCCGCCCCGCTCGATGCACCACCCCTCCCTGTCAGTGAGACCCAACCCCCAATGGCACCCCTCCCCTCCTGATGCTCCATTCCCATCAGCGTGTGCCACCTCGTAACAGGAAGGGTAGATGATGCTGACCACTGCCACCGCCGCTGCAGCGGGGAGCCTCGTGGATGCCAACGTCCCACCTGCCACGCTCAGCCCCACCTGTAGTGCCAGCTGCTTCTTTTCAGCCTAAATATTGACATTGAATACTGAGTATTCATACTTAGTACATTGATTAGTACTTCTCAATATCTTTAGCTAAACTATATGCACGTATGCATACATGAGACAGGATGTTATCTTAGTATGGCAATAAAAGAGATCCAACTCTAGTATGGTTTGGGGCCAAGAGAACTATTTAGGAGCTCAAAACGTAAAACAAAATTACTGACTACTACTGAATACTGACACTAAATACTGATGATTACTAACACTACTGAATAATTTTACTATAACTTGGAACTACTGAACAACTACTGAACTAAACTAATGACACTACTAACACTACTGAACAAAACTACAAAAAATTTTTACTATGACTTAGAACTGCTGATACTACTGAACAAAAACTACCAATAGTACTAAACAAACTACTGATACTACTGGTAACTATTGTCAACTACTAACGCTGGTGGCACAAACTACCGAATTATTTTACTATGAATTAGAACTACTGACACAAACTACTAAACAATTTTATTATGACTTGGAACTACTGAAACTACGAAATAGTGATGACTACTAACACTATTCAATAATTTTTCTATGACTTGAAACTACTGACATAACTGCCGAACAAAACTACAGACAACTACTGACACTACCGAATGATTTTGTATGACTTGAAACTACTGAACAACTACTGACATAACTACTGAAGAATTATTGAACATTGCTGAGCAACTACAAGGTTGTTGTTGAACTACTAAACACTATTAGATTGCACCTAGATCACGACCGAACTCGACATAGCCGAATAGATTGAAACTAGCCGCCATAGAGTACAAACCCACCTAGCCCACATGACCAAGCCCACCCATGGTTTGATCGAGTGCATACATACAAAAATCAGCTTGCATGTATGCATGCAAAGAGTGCACCGACTTGCATGCAAAAAAAATACCATGCAAAAAAAATCAGATGGAGAGTGTTTGGTGTCAGTTGGTGGTATAGCTTGTAGCCTAGCTTCTACTCGTTGTTGACCCGTCACATCCTTAATTTACTGCATGCATTTCCTAAAGCTGTAGGGTAAAGATGTCTAAATGGGCTGTACTTACTGGGTCGGCCCGTGGCCTAGCCAGACGCGAGCCAGACTGAGTCGGCATGGCACGAGGCCAAGCGTGTGGCATGACGTGTCGGCACAACACTGCCTGGCTGACATGGGTCGGCACGCGCACGACACGGCCAGGCATGGCACGGCTAGGCACGCCTCGGCCTAGCTAGGCATGGCTCGGCCTGGCCAGGCATGGCTCGACCAGCCTATCCAGGCATGACACGACATGGCCCGGCTGAGAGCCATTGCATATGGGGCTGGCCTGGCTAGGCACATGTAGCACGGGCGGCACGAGAGGGCACACGGGGGCACGCCCAAGTTAATACGTTAGATGGGTACCATTTAACCTGTTATTTTTGAATTTCTCGCCGTTTTGTTACCGTTTGTGCTCCAAAAAAATTGAATTTGTTTTGCAAAAATCACCATTTTCACCTATATATAGAGGATCGTCCTGCCCTTACATTCCACACCAGCAACAACATTTGTTCTCTTATTTCTTCCTCTCATTCTTGTCTCAAAGTTCTTTAGAATTTGTGATAATTTGGCAAAATTAGTTTGAATTATTGCCAAAAATCTGAGAAAATTCAAAACTGTCATCCTGCTATCTTGAAGAAATCTTGTTGAATTTTTGCATCATTGCGCTATCCTGTTTTATTATTTGATTATTTCTAACTCGGAATATTTGAATTTTTTAGTGCCTTTGACATTAATTATGGACTCTAATGGTCATGATAATACGTCTATTGGTCATGATTTTTTTTCTTCAAGGAATCACAGGGGACTACGTTCCCTTTGATAGCAGTGCTGCAGGTGAAGGACCCGAAGGTGAACTTCCGGTTGGTTCACATGCAGTAGCACACCCATTGTCAGGCTCTACAAGTACTCACACATTAGCAAGCACCAGCTCTAAAAGATCAAGAGTCGGTACTTCTGAAGTTTGGCAAGACTTTGAAAGGTTCTACAAAGAGAAAGATGGGGTAAGTATCAGGTATGCTAGGTGTTATATTTGTAAACATGAATTATCTACAAAATCCTCAGGTAGAATGAGGCACTTGAAGAGGCACGGCACAAGTTGTAAGCGAAAGAGTAGAGTAGTCATGAAGCAGACGGTGTTGCAGTACAACCCCAATGGCTATGTTCGTCATTGGGAGTATGACTCTGCTAATGCTCGAAAAGAGTTATGCCACTTCATTGCAAGAGCGGATCTACCACTCAATATCAGTGAGTCTATTGCATTTGAAGATTACATTAGGCAAGCTCATAATCCTAGGCTTATGCATGTTTCTAGACAGACAACTAGTAGGATATGGTAAAATACTACAATGCATGTCGTAGCAAGCTTAAAGAAATATTGCAAACATGTACATTTTCAATTTTTTGACCTCAGACATATGGGTAGGTTGGGGTAGAGAGGATTATCTTAGTGTGGTTGCTCATTTTGTTAATAATGATTGGGAATTAGAAAAGAGAATAATAGGTTTTCGGTTGATTGACAACGCGCATACCGGTGAAAATATTGCTGAAAAAAATATCTCAAGTAGTTGAAGACTTTGGTCTCATGAATAAAATATTTTCTATCACTTTAGATAATACTGGTGTAAATTCTAGAGCAATGAATATTCGTACTTCATTGTTTAGTACCTATGCTGAATCTTTCTTGTTACATGAATGTGCTTGTCATATTATCAATCTTATAGCAAAATTTGGTTTGAATAGGTTGTCATAATACCTAAACAATTTTCGTACTGCAATATCTTTTGTGAACTCATCTAACCAATATATTGCAGCATATAAACAGTATTGTGTTGCAATGAATGT